>NC_042625.1:76876148-78271564 GCF_901001135.1 Rhinatrema bivittatum
GTTCATATCTTTGTGTTAGGACTGAGAGAAGCGTGAGGAAACAGCTTATGGGGTGAGAGTGAGCGGCAGCGGTTTCTAATCTCTCGTCTCCTGTAGAATCTTGGTTTGACGTTGCAGTGCCTGCCTTTATCTCCCGCCCCGTGACCTTTATACTGCGCCTGGGGTTAACCTAACTTGATGTGATATCTTCCGTAATCAGCTATAAAGGAAGGCAGGCCTATTCCCTGTTGAATGAGTAAGTCTGTGTCCCTGTCCCCTCCCACAGAATGAAGGCCTGCATCAGTTTGAGGAACAGCCTGTGGAGAACCTCTTCCCAGAACTGAAGGACCTGCCCAGCAAGTAAGAAGTCACCTGCTTATCTTACAGTGGGGTTGTACTGGTGAAAGGAATGTTTAGCTTGACTCTCCCAACACCCCATGCAAGGCTGTAGGTGATATTTTCAGGGCTTGGAGAGGCCGAATGTCCGATTGCATGACCCCTTCTGCTGCTAGCTGGGGTGCCACAGAACAGGCCCTCGGTGGAAGCACATTTCTATTTTCCACATTTTATTTTTATTGATTACCACACTGATAACCTTCGTAAGCTGCCTGTTCCAAAACTACATTTGTTCATTGCGGCTCCCAATGGCACATACGCAATTTCAAAAACAAACTACATAACAACACAATGCATAATAATCAAAACACATCATAAAAGCTATATAAAATACTTCCTAAGTTATACACCTGTCTAAAAAAAAAACTTCACTCTCGATTTCTTCCTGAAATGGAAATGGTCTTTTACCTTCCTAAGTTGAGCCTCCAATGCATTGCACTTGGCTGGGCCAGCGATGCTCTATTCCTTGTCTCCTGTAATCTAAAATCCTTACAGAAGGGTATTTATTAACAGTTCCTGCTTTGTGAAACAAAGGGAACAGTCACTTGAACAATGGGAAATTTTCTGAGCAGACAGCTTGATGCAGCAGGGCCAACATTTTAAACTGAGATCTTTCTACTAAAGATAGGCAATCTAGTTTCACCACATGGGGGAAATATGATCTTTATATTTTGCACCAGTTAAAACTCTATTTGTACAATTATTATATTAATTATAGAGAACAATAATCAAAACCTTGGGTGAACCAAGATAAAGAGCATTGCAATAGTCCAACTTCGGACTAATGTTTGCATGCCTGGGCGCAGATCCATTTCTGGTATCTCATATTTTAATTATCGAACCATCCTGAGTTTAAGGAAGGCAACCTTCCATATTTGCAGTTTCCAGATCAGCCCTAAGTCTAGGAACACCCCCATGTCCCGAACCTCTGAGACAATAGGAATGAGACAGTCCCAAAAGATTTTGTGGCTTAAATTCTCTTCTTAACACTGGCTGCTTCACAATCTTGAGAATCGCGGTTTGTTGTTTTTTTTAAATTTAAGACTATATTCACTTCCAGCCAGGCTTTTACAGTTCCTAAACAATGATTAAATTGTTGGACAGGGAGCCTGCCATTGTTATTCCCATGTAAGTAAAACTGTGAATCATCTGTATAATTGCAATATTCCAGTCTTAGAGCGGCCACAACTTTCCCGAGTGGTTGGATATACACATGAAAAAGGATGGATGATCATGCTGACCTTTGCGGGACTCCTGATGTTAAAGATTCCCAGGAAGAATGGAAATGGCCAAGTCCAATTAATTTTCTTCCAGACAGGAAAGATTTAAACCATAATAGTCCAATTGCTTGAAGGCTTGCCAGCAGTGTGTCATGATTTACTGGGTCAAACGCAGCAAAGTCTACCTGTGCAAGCAACTCCAGATTGCCCTTTATCGATCTCCTGCTGTAAGAAATCGACTGATGACACAAATAGTGTCTTGGTGCAATGTTTATTTCCTAAACTCTTGTTGCTATTTATCCAGGATGGCATTTTCATCCAAGTATGCTTCTAACTTCTACTTTTCCTAAATTTTGCAATGGATAGGTCATTAGAAATCAGGTGAAAGAAAATTCCAAATGAGATAATCCAGAGTCCTTTTGAATTGGCTGGACCGAGGCTCTCTTTGAAAGGAGTTCATATGTACAGACGAGATGCTGGCGCATAACAAAGGTCCAGCACGCACCCCCTCCTGAAATAGATTTATTTATTATCTCGGCTATAAAAACAAACCTTTCAGTGGACAAACTGTGTATTATCCTGAGAAGGGAACCGATCCAGTGGAGAGTGTTGTGAACCTAACTCAAGTAATTAATTCAAGGATGCTTTTCCAAAAATATATTGGGACCACGCTGATACCCCACCAGTCAGTGTTATTCATCACTGCATTTAAGGCTGGCAAAAATTGGTAGTGCTTCCTGCAGCTTTTCACCTTTCTTGTGGAAAAAAAGTGGCTAAACCTTTCATAATCAAACTCTGGATGCTTCCCAAAAGTTTTTGGTTGGTTGATGACACTTCTTATTTGACCAGAAAAAAAATCCCTGCCTAATTTCATGTGCACATCTTTTAATAATGCATTCATTTCTTCTGTTTCGGCGGGTACTTACTTACCTTGCCGACTTTCTAGTACACACAAACAAATGGATATTATGCACGTAACTCATTATTAAAAATACACGGCTAATATCTTCCCCCCCCCCCCCACGCTCAATGCTTCAGAGAGTCTTTCTTTTTAATGATTAATTCATAAGAGAAGCAGGAAGCCTTGTGTGTGTTCTCTGTATTGGAGTGCTCTGAAGCAAATTGCTTCACAGTCAATAGTCACTGGCACGTACTAAAACCCAGTACATTTATTAAAAATGAAAGTGTCTGTGTTTGCTGGGAGCCTGCTGGATGATTGGTTTCCTGTCCTGATTGCCAGGGAGATTCAGACTGCTGGTCACTAATATCCTATATTGAAAGGGGCACAGATTAATTATACTAGGTCTTATGCCCTGTGAAACAGGGGCACGAACATCAGATTTTGAATTTGTTTTTAGCAGGGAAGGGCATTACTTTTTAGGCAGAAGGAGAGTGGGACACCTGCATTATGCAACTGTTTTTCTAAAAACTTGGCCGAGCATGAAAGCGGCCACATTATCGACAGAGTATAATAAAGCTGGGATGGTAATGTCCTTGGTACTCCTTATTTCAAAGCTTGATGTCCCTATGTGGGGAGTCCTATCACAGTGTGATTTAATTAGTTATGCCATCATGTTTCATTTTGTTTTTAAATGCTTCTACATGTGAATTCTCGTTGAATGGGTGAAAGACCATTTTCATGTTGAATACCGAAGCATCCTATCATCTATCACTGAACGTTTAAAAGACAGAAATTCTAATTCTTAGTAAGTTTCCATCGACAGACTCACCTTCTCATTTGTCATTCGGCAGTCATAACTTCCCTATAAATCGGCAAGTGCGGAACCTTGGACTGAATTATCCTTTCAAGCTCTTATAAAATCTGTTGTGAAAACATTCTTTAGTTTCAGATGGTGAAAAAATTGCTTCCATTATTAAAACCGTAAAGATTTTCGGACTGGTACTCGGTGGTCTTGATTATTGTAATGCCATTTATGTCTGCCTACCATATTATTCAATTCATCCTCTCCAAGTAGTACAAAACATGGCAGCTCAGATACTGTCCAGTCCAAAAATGCGAGACCACATAACACCAATACTGGCAGAGTTACATTGGCTCCCCACTAATTCGAGGATGCTTTATAAATTAGACATTATCATCTTTAATTTATTCAAATTAGACTATCATAGCTGGATAAGCTGAACATCTACAGACCTCCCCAGGCCACTAAGATCAGCACAAAAAAATTTCTTGGCAGATTTAAATATCACTAGATACCGGGCCTTTTCTGTAGCTGGACCACTATTTTGGAATTCACTCCCAGACGAGCTAAGATCTGTCTTGTGTAAAATCTTTTAAAAGATCACTTAAGACCTGTTTGTTAAGAGAGCCTACCGAGAGATCTGTTGAATCTTATTTAAAGCATACTGGAGCCTGATCTGTATTATCTTAATTTTCAGGTTTAATTTTCGATGATTATGAGTACAATTTGGGTTTGTTCTTTTAGTTGATTATGTACGTTTTATGCTTGTAAACCACTATTACATTTATATGAAATACACAGTATACCAATTTTTAATAAACTACACTAAAACCTTTTGGTATGACAGGAGTTTGAGTAGAGAAGTAAGTATAAAATGGATGCAGGGGTACAGGCTGATGTATCCTGCAGCTTTCTTCCTCTCTGTGTTTTGCAGTGTGCTGTGGATGGATGTGTATAACCTCCCCAACTCCACCTGCCGTATCACAGCTTTTGGCTGCCAGAGCGGGTTTGTGAGTCTCTCCCATGTGGATCAGGCCAGCCAAGGTGAGTCTGGTGTTGCCACTACAGAATATCCATTCCTATCGTCTCTAAAGCATGTAACCTTTAGATGTCTCATCCCATCTCTACCACTGTTGGTAATTCTTTATTTAAACTCCACGTGCTAAAACGCCTTCGCCCCCCTAGTGTTTGCGGATGACTTTGGCACTGTCCTACAATCCCTCATTCTCACAGGCATAGACTATTGCAACGCGCTCTAACTTGGTCTTCATCACAGTTCACTTTGCCCTCTACAACTAATCCAAAATAGTGCAGCACGCATCTTAACTGGTATCTCTTAGGAAGATCATATTACTCCAATCTTACAGTCGTTATACTGGCTTCTGGTTCACTACAGAATGCAATATAAAGTTCTTTCCATCATACACAATCTAATTCATAAAGATTACTCTACCTGGCTTTGTATACTACTACTTTGCATTTACCAACCCAGCAGGCAAATACGCTCTCTACCTTCTAGAAATACCTACTGTCCGTCTGGCAAGGCGCGTCTTCTCAGTTGCCGGACCCTCGCTCTGGGATTCCATCCCAGATCACTTAAGGCATATAACATCGCACAAGGAATTAAAAAAAAAAAAATCTAAAGATGTACTTATTTTCACTAACCTTCAGATCGCCCTCCGTTTCTCGTTAGACTTCTTTGCTCTTCATTAGCACTCAACCTTCACCGACTTATTTGCATCCTCATATCCCCAGGCTCCATAAGGTTCTAGATTATTCCCTATAACCTTTGTATTTTTTGTTTTATGGTATGTCTCTTTGTTATTTTTTATGTATATTAACAGTTGTAAATCGTTTTGACCATTTGTAAAAGCGGTATATAAACCCTTTTAAATAAATAAATGAATGAACTTGCGTGCCCTTCTCTCAGTGGAGCTGCTTGGCGAATGTGAGATGCCCTGGCAGACCTGTGTCTGGGGGGGGGGGGGGAGGGCTCCATAGTGGAATTGCTGGGGAGCATCGGCAGAGCTTTGGGTGTGGTTCTTGATACTGGAGTAGCAGGGGGTACTGCAGGGCAGGGGTGAGGTACACTGGCAGAGCTCTCTGTGGGGGAGGGATGGCCTCAGTGCTGGTATAGCAGGGGGTGCTGTTAGGTTTGAACAGCATTGGCAGGTGGGGATGTGCATTCCTTTCTTCCCGTTTCAGCGGGTACGCGCCTACCTCCCCGACTTTATAGCGCGCGTGAAAAAAAAAATTGGATATATGCACGTATTTTAATAATGAGTTATGTGCGTAATCCGTTTCTCCGCGCGTACCCGCCGAAATGGAAGAAGTGAATGCACGTCCCTATTGGCAGGACTGTGTATGAGAACCTCCGTCCTGGAAAGCAGAGACTGAGCTGAAGTTACCGGATCACTTCCTGGGCTTCTGTGTCCTACTGATGCGGCAGAAGCCCGGTGCTCTCTTTCGTTGCTGCAGTGGTTCTCCAGAAGCTGGGCGGTTCAGCAGGACGGACCCATTTCCAGAGCTTCTTGTCTTCTGCCTGGCTTCCTGCTGGTGTAGAGAGGAAACCAGGAGCTCCACGCTGGAGGGTAAGGGTGGCTTTTGGGCTGCGTCATTCACGATCCTGTTTTCTGCGTTGCTTTCTCCGGCATTTCTCTTTGCATGGCACCCTTCCCTTTTTGTAACGAGGATCTCTGTGCTTTTTTCTTGCAGCTGGGGAAGGGAAGTATCAGGCTCAGGATTACAATCTGCTGGTGACCAGCACCATTGAGCTGTCCGTAGTGTACAGGTGTGTCTCTGTGCTCTCGCCCTGTTCCCACCATCACTCGCTCTCTGTCTTCCTGTGCCCCTCACCCGCTAGGCACTCTCTCTCTCTCTATCTATGGGCTCTCCTCCCTCTTCCTGTGCCATGGCTGGAGCTATATGGTGTGTTAGCAGTCACTTAGAACCCTCCCAGCACTTTCTGCTGGTGATTGCCTTTCTTTGTGTTTTGACCCTCTTATAGGAATGTTTTGAAAAGAGGGCTGCAGGAGCAGTTGCTGCTGCCAGAGAGTGACCAAGTACGACCTGCGTCTGTGTGCACTTGTCATTGATGTGGACCTTCGACGGGATGCAGGAAATTCTCCTGGGAACATACGGACAGGTTGCCTGGAGTTTCTTTAATCCTGCTCTGCACATCTCACGCCTCAGCCCCTCGCTGCACATGGTCTTCTGTGGCAGGATGGAGGGAGCTTTTGGATTGGTTGAGGGGTGGTGTATGTGACTGTCCGTTTCTCGGCCCCCATCCTTCAAGGAGGGGAAAAAGCCTATTGGTCGTTCTCTAAGGAGCACAGGCAGGCGTCTGAGGGCATCAGTTAAACATTTAGTTGTTTGCATGTCCTTGTGCTGAGCCATCTCTCCTCCTCTCTCTGCCTCTCCCCTGCTGCTGCTTTCCTTTCTGTTTGCAGGAACTGCTGTGTTACAAGTACTGGAATCCATCGGGCCCAGCTCTGGGGGCGGCAGACCCTCTGACGCTGTGCCCATCTGATGGGGAGTTTCGGATGCTTTGGAAGCGCAGTTTCCCCAGCCCAGTGCTATCCATGGCCTATCTGGACCTGACCTGTGATGGGCTGTGTGAGCTGGCAGTCGTATGTCTGAAAGGGATGCATATTCTGCAGGTAACCCTGAAGCGTGACTGTCCGTACTGAGTGGTGCTCTCTGCATGGCCTGCAGGTGACCCCTTACAACAGAGTTCTCCTCTATGTAATTAATGCCTGCTCATCTAAACTGACCCTCTCTGCTTATCCTATGGGAATTTGGGTGCTCATCTATCCAGAATGGTGAAGAACCAAGGACAGAAAACAACAAACTGACTTGGATAAGGAATGATATGCTGCAGGGGATTAAATTTGTACAGCTGACAGCTAGGAGATAGCTAGAAGAGTATATAACCCTCAGACTGGATGGTCAATTTGGTCCTTAACTAACATCATCTACTATGTTATGTAATTCCTCAGCATACAGGTCCTGCTGTTTGTAATGCCTGCTTAAACAGACTGGTCTTTGCCTGGTAGATTTTGTCTTAGCTGGCGCTGCAGACATTTTGTGTTGTATAGTTGTGATATCGGGGTGAGAGTGGGAGAGACCCAGCTGATCAGAATAAACCATGGTCCCGTGCTGTAGTATGCATGTGTGTAGGCAAATGGTGGATTAGACACCAAATATAGTCCAAAATTTCTTTATTTTGATGGAGACACAGATTTTATACTTTGCCCGACTCAGGCCGAGTTTCGCCCCAACGGGGCTGCCTCAGGGGCTACAAACAATTATAACATATCAATCAGCATACAAATCAAACATGACCACAGATATATTGTGTTATGATTCATATGATTACATTATTTATATTTTAAGTTTCAGACACTTGAATTTCGATATATAAATATATTGAATATTGAATTCATAAATATCTACATACAGGTAATTATTATTTTTTACACGAATATGATTTCTTAAAAACAATATATCTGTGGTCATGTTTGATTTGTATGCTGATTGATATGTTATAATTGTTTGTAGCCCCTGAGGCAGCCCCGTTGGGGCGAAACTCGGCCTGAGTCGGGCAAAGTATAAATCTGTGTCTCCATCAAAATAAAGAAATTTTGGACTATATTTGGTGTCTAATCCACCATTTGCCTACACGGCGCTCTTAGATCACCTACCCTCCTGCTTCATCAGTATGCATGTGTGTGACATCATTTGCAACACTTTTTTAGTACATTGGCTGCCCCTGGAGATAATGAGGGAACTGCGCTGCATCAGCACCTCATTCTCCCTGCTGTGTGTGCCAAGCTGAACCGCAGGCAGTGTGTCCCTTGCTCCTGCGTGCGGGGAGAGTGCTGATGTGACTTCTTTGTGTCTCCTCACAGCACAGCCTAGCACAGGCAGCTCAGTGTGTTCTGCAGAGGCTCAGTCGAAAGATGGCACAGCTGGGGAAGCAAGACTCAACCCCCGCGTCGCTCATCACAGCAGAGCAGGAGAAGGAGGGTGCAGGCGCAGCACGTGCTGAGAAGAACCAGGAAGAATAGGAGACGTCGGCCCCATTTCTCCGTTCTGCTTTTGGGCTTTCTGAGCGTGCTGCAGGCCGGCTCTTGGAAACCCGCTGCACTCCCTTAGTCTGCAAAGTGGATTCTTGCCCCTTCTCAGATCTGGAAAATGCAGCTGCTTCCTTACCAAACTCTGCGCAGATTGAACTTTGGAGGTGTAAGGGATAAAGCTGGGGGAGTCGGAGGCTGTGCCACCTTCCCCCGGTACCAAAGCAGACTATTATTATACTAAGAGGGGAGGTGCCACCTGTATCTCTCACCCAAAGCAAACTTGGGTATATTTCTTAGGATGTTCTAATAAAGTGTCTTTCAGGTAAACTCCCTGCTGCCTCCTGCAGAGTTTTATGCTCCCAAATCCTGTGCCGCTCCAGTCGTGGAGGCAGGTTAAAACCCAGAATTTCCCCTCACCCCCTGTAATTTTTAGGGATGCCATCTGGCTCCATATTTTCTGAAAAGGTAGATCCAGTCCTAATTTTCCCCATCGCATGCAGGGACTTGATTTACGTATTTATTCCTTAAGAAATGCAAGGCTCCATGTTCATGCATGCCGTGTGCTAAAGCCAGGACTGGATCAATCTGGAGCCAGTTGGCTACCAAAGTATTAATTTTATGTTATGTTTTATAATGAAACGTTAGCAAATAAATTATGGTGGTGCTGTGCTGCTCGTCATTAGTGTGCTAGCAGCACTGAGTGGAAAAGCTGACATATGGGAGGAGGTAAAAGTGACCATGAGGGAGATCAGAAGCAAGAGTATGCCGCTTTGTATTTCGAGAAAAAAAATCAAGACCTAGAGGTCTGGAACAAATTAGAGATGGGATTGCAAGATTTACGAGGTGCAAAGGAGGAATGTGTGGGTGGTGATGAGTTAAAAGCAGAAACACCAAATAAATACGTTTTTGTTAGGGGTAACTGAAGAAGAGATTGGAGAAGGAGCACTGAAATTTCACAGGAGAACATGCGCTAGTGATAGATATTAGGGCAGTTACAGAAGGAGATGGTTGGTTTAGAACTGACAAAACAACATGGACAAGACAGTAGGGTCAGATTGGATTCCTCCTAGGATAGCAAGAGAGCTCAGGGTGGTTCTGGCAGCTGTGCTGACATCTCTGGTCAATTGCTCTTTGGAGATGAGTGGGGTCAGGTGCACAGGAGAAGTGCAGGCACTGTCCCGCTTCATTAAAAATGGGAATAGGGAGGAAGGTGGTAACTGCAGGCCAGTTAATCTGATGTGGTGGGTAAATTAATGGAGATAGCTAAGTGTGTCTTGAATCCAGTGGGTTACAGGATCCAAGGCAGCATGGTTCAGCAGAAGCAGGTATGTCAAACAAATCTGATCCAGGAAACTACAGACCGGTTAGCCTGACTTCAGTGCCAGGAAAAATAGTGGAAAGTGTTCTAAACATCAAAATCACAGAACATCTAGAAAGACATGGTTTAATGGAACAAAGTCAGCATGGTTTTACCCAGGGCAAGTCTTGCCTTACAAATCTGCTTCACTTTTTTGAAGGAGTTAATAAACACGTGGATAAAGGTGAACCGGTAGATATAGTATACTTGGATTTTCAGAAGGCGTTTGACAAAGTTCCTCATGAGAGGCTTCTAGGAAAAGTAAAAAGTCATGGGATAGGTGGCAATGTCCTTTCGTGGATTGCAAACTGGCTAAACGACAGGAAACAGAGAGTAGGATTAAATGGACAATTTTCTCAGTGGAAGGGAGTGGGCAGGCGAGTGCCTCAGGGATCTGTATTGGGACCCTTACTTTTCAATATATATATAAATGATCTGGAAAGAAATACGACGAGTGAGATAATCAAATTTGCAGATGACACAAAATTGTTCAGAGTAGTTAAATCACAAGCCGATTGTGATAAATTGCAGGAAGAACTTGTGAGACTGGAAAATTGGGCATCCAAATGGCAGATGAAATTTAATGTGGATAAGTGCAAGGTGACGCATATAGGGAAAAATAACCCATGCTATAATTACACAATGTTGGGTTCCATATTAGGTGCTACAACCCAAGAAAGAGATCTAGGCGTCATAGTGGATAACACATTGAAATCATCGGTTCAGTGTGCTGCGGCAGTCAAAAAAGCAAACAATGTTGGGAATTATTAGAAAGGGAATGGTGAATAAAATGGAAAATGTCATAATGCCTCTGTATCGCTCCATGGTAAGACCGCACCTTGAATACTGTGTACAATTCTGGTCGCCGCATCTCAAAAAAGATATAATTGCGATGGAGAAGGTACAGAGAAGGGCTACCAAAATGATAAGGGGAATGGAACAGCTCCCCTATGAGGAAAGACTAAAAAGGTTAGGACTTTTCAGCTTGGAGAAGAGACGGTTGAGGGGGGATATGATAGAGATGTTTAAAATTATGAGAGGTCTAGAACGGGTAGATGTGAATCGGTTATTTACTCTTTCGGATAGTAGAAAGAGTAGGGGGCACTTCATGAAGTTAACATGGGGCACATTTAAAACTAATTGGAGAAAGTTCTTTTTTACTCAACGCTCAATTAAACTCTGGAATTTGTTGCCAGAGGATGTGGTTAGTGCAGTTAGTATAGCTGTGTTTAAAAAAAGGATTGGATAAGTTCTTGGAGGAGAAGTCCATTACCTGCTATTAAGTTCACTTAGAGAATAGCCACTGCCATTAGCAATGGTAACATGGAATAGACTTAGTTTTTGGGTACTTGCCAGGTTCTTATGGCCTGGATTGACCACTGTTGGAAACAGGATGCTGGGCTTGATGGACCCTTGGTCTGACCCAGTATGGCATTTTCTTATGTTCTTAACTTTGGGTGACCGGAGAATTAGATCAAGGGCATGCGCTGGATGTGCTGTGCTTGGATTTCAACAAAGCTTTTGACAAAGACTCAGAAAACACATAAATAATCTGAGAAGGCTGGGGGTTGGCTTCAAGCTGGTTGAGTGAGTTGCGTGAATGACGGGGGAGGTTAGTGGTAATTGGAGTTCATACTGAGGAGTGAGGGGTGATTAGTAATGTGCCTTGGGGGATCAGTTCTGTTCAATATTTTCTTAAAGAATATTGCAAAGGGATTAATAGGATTTATTCATGTACCAGAAGCAATTGAAAACATGGTTAATGTCATTAATTTGTAATATTTAATCTGATTGTAGGTGGAATAACAAGACTGGATATAATGTGAAGGCAATGTTTTAATGTTTCTGTATTTTCTTGGGGGTTTTTTTGTATTTTATTGTTTGTTTTATGTTGTACATTGCTTAAGGAGATTTTATTGATGAAGCAATTAATACAATTTTAATTAAATAACTATAGGGAAGGCTTGTCCTTTTGTAGATAATGCTGAAACCTGCATCAGAATGGACACTGCTGCCTGGGTAAACAATAGGAGGAGTAGTTCTGTGCTTAGCAGCTAAGATTCAATGCAAAGAAGTGCAGTCATGCATTTGGGGTGGAGAGGGAGCAGTGGTTGATTGGGGGGGGGGGGGGTGAGATAGGGGCAGGTACCACTCAGGAGGGAGGCATCGGAGTGATGGTACCGAGTGATCTCAAGACAGCAAATCACTGTGACAAGGTGGTGGCTAAAGCCAGAAGGATGCTGGGTTGCACAGGGAGAGCTAGCATCAGTAGGAAAAGGGAGGCAGTAATGGCTCTGTACAGGTCAGCTAGAGTATGGTGTTCCGTTCTGGAATCCACAGGCCGGAGAAGGGCTACTAAAAGTCCTATGAAATGAGACTTAAGGACCTTAGCATACCCTGTGGGAGAGGAACAATATGGAGACCATGCAGATACCTCAAAGGTGCAAATAATGCACAGGAAGGAAACGGTTTGCAGACGGCTAGCAGCTGTAGAAGAAGTCATGATAGGAGGGTCAAAGAGGGGTTTTTGCAGGATTAACATTAGAAAATATTTCTTCAGAAAAAGGGTGCTGACTGTATGGAACTGCCTCCCAGCTAACCGAAGCCAAGGAGGGGCGCTTTTAACTATTTATTTTCACAAATGTAGTATCTTATTATGTATGCTTTATTGTAAATGGTTTTGACTACGTTTACCATATAAAATGGTACATAAATAATTTTAAATAAATGGATTATTAAAATGATACGTCATTGCAGAGAAGTGAAAGGAAAGCTGGGGACGGTGGTATTGCACTAGGAAGAAAACTGGACAGATTGCTGCTGAAGTCTGACTTTCTACGTGTAAGATGGAAAGGAGACTTAGGAATGGAAGCAGTGAAGCCCGGCTATGCGCTGACACCCGAAGCTGCTGCCTTGATGGGCAGGACCAGCTTTCCTCCTCCTTGTAAGCCCAGGGCAATGATCGAGAGGACCCCCCCCCCCCCCGCCCCAGCCACATCACACTGCCATTGGCTGTGTATGCAAACTTCATACCCATCCTGTCCTGGACGGAGTAAGAACATGGATTACAGGGTCATTGGCCCATTTCAGGGGCAAGATTTTTGTGTCTTTATTCATTCTCTTCCATCCAGCTCCCAGGATTTGTAGGCTGGTTCCCTGTATGTACCCAGATCAGTCGTCCTGTCCAGCAGATGGAGACAGAGAGAAACTGAAAGGGTATCCTATATCAGGACATTGCTCACCCTGCACTACAAAATCCAGGACTACAAGCTCCAGAATGCATTGGGGCTGGGAGGGTTGGTTTGTTTTATCCTGGCATGTGCTGACTCGGCCCCCATTCATCTGGCCACAGCGTGCACACTTTCTGCCACACTTTATGAAGGGCCTGTGCATGACTGGTATAAAGCGCAGAGTGATTGGGCCGGCTCAGCCCCAGTGCTGTGTGCAATGCTATGGGAGAGGGCCCCAGTTTGATCCCTGGGTTGGCTGGGAATGCTGAAGCGGCCTCCCTGGCTGCGTTTAGAGCCCTTGATGCACTGTTACGGAAGGCGTCCTGCTGCGTGGTTCCTGGCCTCCAGACTGTCGCTGCAAAGACCAAATCAAGAACACGGGGAGGCGTCTAATACAATAATTGTAATTGTGAATGATGGCTCATGGGGCCAGGTCCCATCCCTGGCGGGAACAAAAAGGAGAAAAGTGGAAAAGCAATGCTGGAAGGTGACATGTCTGAGAGAGGTCTTTATGGATGACCTCGTTCCTGCTTATTGTACTACAGCTGGAGTATTGTTTTTGCTGGGTTTTCATTTTCTGTAGGGTCACTCACTTTGTTACACGGAGTAGCAGGAGCTACAGCCAATAGTAGTAGGGTAGATATTTCCCTGCCCCAAAGGGCGTGCAAACATACGTTTGTACCTCCGGCGAAGTTAAAAGTGTAAGCCCAGTGTTACAAGAATATCAGTGGGCTCAGCAAGATGTGAGCCTCAGCTTCCCTGGCCACTGCTCTAAATACTAGGCTGGTGCTCCATGCTGGCACATGGAACTGGCTAATCCTGAGTCCCCTCACCCCCATCCATGAAGAGGCCTGAGCCAGGATATTCGCTCTTTGTGTGCAAAAGATATACTTAAGCCCCTGAAACCTCAGACCTATGACCAGCAGGATGCACTGCAAGTGCGGGAGGCACACTTCCTAATGGGTCTGCAGTAGCAACAGGGTTAAGACAGCTTCATGTTTGTTCTATCTTCTCTGTTTATCTAATGCAGTGTTTCTCAACCCAGGCTGCTGGGCATGAGGTACATTTGCATGCTCTGCCTCCATTGCATGCAAATCTATCTCATGCATATTTATTGTAAATATCCTGAAACTCTGACTGGCTAGGAGTGTCTTGTGGACTGGAATGAAAAGCACAGATGTAATGAAGTGACTTTGTTATGCTTTACTTGAGAGAAGTGAAAAATCTCCGTTATCCCAGCCTCTCCAGCTGTTGAATCCTAAAGCTGGAATTGAGCAGTGTATGCACAGGAACACCAACTCTGCTCTTTTGAGGAATTGGCCTTGCTTTCTCATCCTCTTCCTGCTCTCTTGATTACTGCAATCAGTGGCCTGTGAGCAGCTAAGTTGCTTGTTAACTGTGCTGCTATGGAGGGGGGGGATGGGACACCAATCTACGTGAGCCGTGTCAGTGCAGATCTAGTACAAAGAGAAGTTTGTAGGGAATCCCTGACCTCTGTGCTGGGAAGTGATAGGAGAGCATCCCTAACACCTTGCCAGAACATTGCATCAGTGCTGGCTCAGAGGAAAGAGTACCCCTAATGGTCTGCTGTGATATTGGTCATTTATTTATTTATTTATTTTAATTTTTTATATACCGGCATTCGCGATGGGAGTCGCATCATGTCGGTTTACAATTAACAGGGTGTGACAAGAGGAGAAAAACTTAGAACATTAACATGTGATATAAGAAGAAATAGCAGTTACAATAAAACAGGGACATAAAGTAACTTGGAAAGTAAGGAAAGCGATAGAAAATTAACAATGTGATAAAAAGAGTAACAAGGTAATATACCGTATATAATAAATTTATATAACATAATAAAATATAATATATAATATATAACATACCGTATATATAATATACTGTATATAATATACCGTATATAATGAAAGCAACATAAAAAACCTGCTCATTTAATGAGAAATAACATTATGGAGTTGTTAGAGTTTATGTTTACCCTGAGGGGAGGTCTTAGTTGATTTGGTTGAGAGAAAGTTCAATTTGTGTCTGGAAAGGCTTTCATAAATAACCAGGTTTTGAGTCTTTTTCTGAATGTAGGAAGGCAGGGTTCCTGTCTCAGTTCTGGTGGGATGGAGTTCCACAAGGTAGGTCCTGCTGCAGAGAAAGCCCTGTCTCTGAGCGTTGTATGGTGAAAGGTTTTGGCAGGTGGAACCTGTAGTGAATCTCTGTATGACTCTCTGATAGGTCTGGTAGAGGTATGTTTTTTAAATGGTATTTGGAGGTTAAGCGGAGAGAGTTGATGGAATGCTTTGTAGATGATGGTGATGGACTTGTATAAAATTCTATAGTGCACTGGCAGCCAATGTAGGTCTTTGAGAATCGGAGATATGTGTTCTCTTCTTCTTGTGTTTGTCAAAATTCTGGCCGCCGTGTTCTGAACCATCTGGATGCTCTCCTATCACTTGGGAAGTGATAGGAGAGCATCCCTAACACCTTGCCAGAACATTGCATCAGTGCTGGCTCAGAGGAAAGAGTACCCCTAATGGTCTGCTGTGATATTGGTCATGCCTATTACTTTAAGCCAAGGGGAGAACTATTTTCTTGAACTTTTCTTAATGGAATGGTTTGCTCAGAGAGCACAATCTGCTGCTTCCCTCGTCCAGTATGTAAAGGTTGGTTTTTCCATGTCATGGTTTTTCACAGATTACCTGGAGCCCACTAGTGCTCCCAAGATAATGAACACTGACCAGAACAACGCTTGGGAAAACGAGGGTCTTGGGCAAGGCAATAAAGTGTAGATGCTTTGAATACGTACTGTAGATTTTTTTATTTTTTTTTGCTGCTCTAATTGACTTGTCCAAAGGCAGCACAATGTTGCATTGTCTTTCCTTTTGTAATCTGCTGGCTCCACTCATGCTGGCCTGTAGATAATTTCAAGCTAAAATGTCAGAGCTCTCCACGTCACAGAGGCATGGGGCATCATGTTTTAGAGAAGAGCAGGGAGCTTATTCTGCCCTGAGTTTATGAGTGGGCCGAGGAGAGCGTTGGCTACTTATTCTCAGGCCTTAGAAAGGCTTTGGCCAATCAGGCGCTGCCCTGGCCTTGCACCAGACCCTCATCTTCCCAAGAGGGGATCTGGTGAGAAGAACCCAGGAAGTGCCACGCAGGATCAGTCCAAAAGCCCAGCTCTCGTGGTGGCTAAAACCGGATTCCTTGGAAGTACGCAGCAAATCCAAAGGAACGAGTCCTTTTTTTTTTTCATTGCTCATGACCAGGGATAAGCAATGGCTTAGTTATCGCTCTGCTGGATGAAAGGAGGTTAATTCTGATTCTCTAAACCAGCCCCTACCATCTGTAAGATGCACACAGATTTATTTATTTAAATTTTTTTTTCTAGTCCACCTATTAAATGGCACATGCTAAGCGGATTACAAGCATAATAAAACCAAATATATTAAAAGCAAAAAAACACGATAGCATTATTACACACTCTCAGAAATATTCTTCTTACAAACCAGGTATTTGTATTTAATTCACAGTGAGCAATGAAATAAAACATTAAAATAATTATGTCATTCCATTGCAACAGAAAAGGCTTCCCCAAAGAGAACAGCCCCTGCTAATTAATGTGCACTGCCTTCTTCAATTTGCCCTAGCCTGACGCCTGGTGAATGTTGCTGTAGAGGGCTGCATGCAGGCTTTTGGAGTCTGAAGTACAGCTGTCTGCCCTAGCCTGCTCCTTAACTGTCTCCAGAGACAGACGTCTTTCCTGGGGCTCCCTCTGTCCTTCCTTTTAATCAAAGACTTTCCCCCATTCCATGCCTGTGGGAAAATCTTCCCTAAGGCCTTCTTCCCCAGCAAGTGTAATAAATGCCTTTTATTTCAGGGGTTTTTTTTTTGGTTTTTTTTGCTTAATCTGTGTTGTCATGGAAACAGCAACTGTATTCTCAAATTTCACCTATAAAATGTTGAAAGCCTGAGGGTGAAAATAAATAAATATGATTTTAGGTTTTTTTGGTTTTTTTTAAATTGTACGTGGGGATAAAATAATGTCACAGTGACACGAGCTCCTGCGAGCAGCTTCTAGTGTCTGTGCCATTCTCCGGGGGCAGTGTTTGCTGTAGATCAGAGAGACCTATTCCAAGTTGTCCAAGGATGATAACCTACGAGCTGTTTCACACAGGAGAGACCTTTGCTGCTTAAGGCTTTGGCTCTGCCTTCCCACAAAGCTGTCCCAAATCATAGGATGGAAGAGGCAGATGTTCAGGCCAGACAGGAAAAAAACAAAACAAAAACCCAGAGGGATCCGTTTCAGATCTGTTTTGGCATGTAGGGATAGGGTAGCTGTCTAAAACGAGAGTAAATCCTCTCTTTTCGGTGTCATTAGGCTGTGTGAACTGCTTTGGTGTTTGTTTAAAAAAAATGTATATTCCATCTTTCTAAAACAATCAACACAACTTTATAAATGTTACATAGTAAGCATAATACAATAAAACAAAATAAACCACAAATCAGCCACATAACATGGTACAAAAATTAGACCAACCAATCTTTTGAAGCTCATGCCACCCACCTCTTGTCAATTTTGCTCCACTAGACTAACATGGCTATCCCTCTGAAGATCATAACATGGTACATGTCACATATAGCAATGGCACAATAAAACAATCATGTCTATCCTGTGTACAACATACAGTATTGCAGGGCCAGTATATTACAAACCAGCATTAAATTCAGAACCAATACAGATGTTGCTCTAGACCAATTTCTTTACATAATCCTCCAAAATCGTGTTGCATTTGCCAGCTCGATGTTTCCAGCGTCACTGCAGTGAGTCTTGCTATGGTACTTTATTGTGAATGCAGTGTTATTTTAGCAGGCTATGCAGTATCCATGCTGGCAGGTGTGGCCTAGTGATTAGAGCAATGGGGCTGAGAACTAAGGAAAACAGGGTTCAAATTGCACTTCCTCTACTGACACTCTTTGTGACCTTGGGCAAATCATTTTAGTCTCTGGCTACCTCTGGCTACCTACTTACAGGCCGATGCAGTATTGGTGCGCGTTAAAGAGACACTCATGATTGAGCGCCCGCTCCCTTAATGTGTGCCAATCCACCTCTCCCAGGTGCCTGATTTAATATTTACATTGGGTGCTGTGGTAAAAAGGAGGCGCTGGGGGAAATTGTGCACCCTTAGCATTTCTTCGGCAGCAGCCATCCAGGAGAGGTGGCTGTCAGCCAGTTAGGTAAACGGACGCTCAATTTTAGAGTGTCCCTTTTCCTAACCTGTGCATAGCCACAGGTTAAGAAAATGGATGTGCTAACCCTCGTTTTGCAGCCGGGGTTATGGACGCACGTCCAGAACACGTGTCCAATTGCGTGTTGAGTCGTGCGCTGTGGCTAGCGCATGGTATTGCATCGGCCTGCTAGATTGTAAGATCTTTGAGCCAGAGCCTATGAGAGGCATTTAGCCGGATAACACAAGTTATCCGGCCAAATGCTAGCTTTTGAATATTTTGGCACTTATTCAGCTAAACTTTAGCCAGATATCTCATTAAGGGCATTCTAGGGACATTCAAGGGAGGAGTTAGGTTAGCTGGATAATTCTGGTCATGCCATGGCGCTGTCCTTAAACTTAGCCAGATAAACTTATCTGGCTATCTTTAAGATAGCCTTCTATATTCAATAGCGCAGCTGCATCACTGAATATCTCTCCAAAGTTAGCCGGATAAGTTTATCCAGCTCACTTTGCAATCCTGCCAGTGGCTGAATAAGGACCTCTTATGGAACCTGAGTTGTAATAAAGCTGCAATCCCCTTTGACTATCATTTGCAAAGACCAGCTGAAAATAATACATTTGGAGTTGGCAATCTGTGCAAATGCAGGGTGCACTCGAGTTCTCCCCTATCCTGCACACTCCAGCTGGGCCTGATCCGGGATGATGGATTGCTCCGGTAGGGCAGCTCTTCCTTACAGTTCGTCCACGCCCTACAGCGCAGTGCAAATACACATAAGACCCAGAGTTTACAATCTAGTCAGGACACTCATCCAGGACAAACGAGATTTGGGGAAAATTTAAGAAAATGGTTAAAAACCCAAACCAAAAGGACTGGAAGACGGTTCCCACTTTTCTGAAAAAGAGTTCACAGCCGGGGTTTCATGTTGGTAATGGTGGTGCACGGCTCGAACAATTTCCAGAGACCCTGATTGTGTCGCTAAACAAATCCTGCTATTGTGCCCACGGG
This sequence comes from Rhinatrema bivittatum, assembly GCF_901001135.1. Lineage (NCBI taxonomy): Eukaryota > Metazoa > Chordata > Amphibia > Gymnophiona > Rhinatrematidae > Rhinatrema > Rhinatrema bivittatum. The sequence continues at coordinate 76,895,358 of NC_042625.1, forward strand.
CGCTGCCCCATTCATGCTGGCGGCAGCTGTGCACAGTCACTGGTACCCGCTGGGCTGCCCCTAGCTGCTGTGCCAAGATGTCAGAAGAGCACGGACAGCCGGATGGCACACGGGACACCGGTTGCTGCTGCCAGTCCCTGCACCTTTTCCAGGTGTCTACTCCCAGGCCCAGCCTGCTCACCTGGCTCAGGTGAATTTGATGCAGGAAATCAGAAACCCGGGGATCTGGGAGCACTTCCTGAAGGTGGAGGGAGCGGTTCATGGGTTTATTTTTTGGGGGGGTTGGGGGGGCGGAAGAGATGCTGGGTGTACTGCTTAGTGCTGGAGGGCACTCTTGACTGGAGTTCGGGGTTGTGAGGGGGGTGCCTGTTGGCTGGGGATCAGCGGGTTGTTGGGTGTATAGGAGCAGCTGGGAATTTTGGGGTACGCTGTTGCCTGAAGACTGGGGACTGCTGAGGCTCGGGGAGCTGCTAGCTGTAGGAGGGTCTTTTGTGGGGTAAAGGGGTGTTGTCGACTGGAGATGGGGGAAGAGCTGAGGTTTTCGGGGTGCTGCTTGCTGCTGGGTGTAGTTTTATTTTTTGTTCTTGTGGGGTTGTGTAGTTTACTGGTGTTAGCCGGGGAGTTTCTTGTCCGAGCCCCGGGCTCTCCACAGCCTGCAGGTGCTGAAAGGTTCAGGCCCCTTGCTGCCCCGGCGCTACTGCCTCCGTGCTCCTTCGCCCTTCTCCTCCTCCTCCCGCTGGAGCTGCCTCCAGCCCGGCAGAGATGGAGAAAAGGAGGAGAGAGAGAGAAAGAATGAGGAGAAAGAAAGATGTAGGGAGGAGGGAGGGCGAGGAAGGAGGAGGGAAAAGAGAGGGAGGGAGGAGGAGGAGAAGGAGGCGGGAGAGGGAGGGAGAAGCGGGAGCTGCACCGCTCTCAGTGTTTCTGTCTCCCGGCGCTCAGCAGGCAGGGACTGCAGGCTCTCCCTCTCCACCCCTGGCCCAGCAGGTAGGAGAGCGGCAGCATGGAGGGAGGGGAGTGAGGAGCTGGAGCAGCGAGGGAGAAACAGGTAGGCGCCGTCCCTGTGTTCATGCGGAGCAATGCTTGATGTTGCTGACGAGCGTGCGGAGGGCTGATGTGTGCGCGCAATGTTGGAGGCAGATGCTGCTGCTGCTCACCGCTCGCCTGGCCTGCGCTCTTCCCGCTGTACATTCCGGAGCTGTGCGCTCCCCGCTGCCCTCTCCTTCCTGAACATTAGGAGTGCCCTGGGCTTCTGTCGCCTGCGCGAATCTCCCCGGGCTCGGGCTCTGCTGCGTGCCCACGGCTGCTTCCTTTCTCTTTCATCTCGCATCGTCTTCCTCTCGCAGATCCTGGGGGGCTTTCTTAAAACGTCTCCTTCCCTGCACCTGTCGTTTCCCTAACTCTCTGACTCCCCTCCCCCCCTTTTCCTCAGTGATATCCGTCTAAACTCCCCCTCCCCTCCACTTCCTGACTGGTTTTTATCTCAAGCTTTAGCAGGATATGGAAGAAGTGGAGCTGATAAAAAAAAAATGGATTTCCATTTAATTGATTCTCACTAACAGGTGGTGCATTCATCTTTCAGGTTTGATTAGACAGAAGTAAATAATTTGCAAGTATTTTGCGGGAAAATTAATGTTTTCATGTCTGCCACTATATTTTAATTATCTGCTGATATGAGTGATTTCTTTGAAAAAAAATTATAGCTAATGAAGTGTGCACAGACCTATGAGCTTCATCTTTCAGGGCAGAGAAGCCAAATTAAAACTATTTCTCTTTTCTGTCGGAAAGAGGTGCTCTGTAGGAAGCTGGCAGGTTTAATTGTCATGTAATCAGATTGTTTATCTGTTTTGTTTTTTTCCTCTTGTTCCTTCATTTAATTTATTGACATTAATATGGCTTTTCGGTAGATGTGGGGAAACTCGCTTCCTGTAACAAGCTTCCAGAAAAGTTGGCAAAACATCACTTTTCTATGAACCATACGTGCAAAATATGGACGAATATCTGAGTCCCGGATTTCTAAAGTAGCAACTTTGTTAAAATGACCATGTTCCTTAAGAAGAATGGGAGGATATAGACGGCGAATGGGGAGGGAGGCTCAACAATATAGGAAGAGCAACACGGCTTTTATGTTAAAAAAAAGAATTGTGGTTGCCGTGTTAGTCCACTTAGATACCTGGAGTTAAAGGTCAACAAGCAAGCTGTCGGTAAGGCCTTTTTATTAGACTAATTTAATATATCTGTGACTAGATTTCCAGAGTTATCCTCCCTTCATAAGGTCAGGATAACTCTGGAAAGCTCCTCACAGATGAATTTAGTCCAATAAAAAGGTCTCATCTACAGCTTATTTGTTGACCTTTAGTTCCATATATGTTAAGAAATGTAAGATGAAAAAGAGACCGCATATGGTTTCCAAATGAGGTGACCAAAAATACAAGAGCAGAAAACAAATCAGCATTAAAAAAAAAAAATAATAATAATACAGGGGATATCGGAAACAGGAGCCCAGTATCTGGTGATACTGAAAGGCAGGGAAAGTAATCAGGATAGCAAAGGTGCCAGCCAGGTGAGAAGACTTTTTTTTTTTTCAGATATATCAGTGAAAGGAGGCAAGACAGGGGTGGGTTTGCAAGATTAAGACGAGGTGAGGAGGAATATGTGGACAGGGGCAAGAAGAAACCAAAAATGTTAAACAAACCCTTCTGTTCAGTATTCACAGCAGAAGAGGATGCAGAAGGGCCGCTGATTGTTGGCAAGGGTACATACGGCAGTGGGAGAGAGAGCACACCATTTATAGAAGAGAGCATTTGTGTGAAACTAGAAAAATCAAAAGTGAACCAAGCCAGGCGTCAAGACGGGATACATCCCAGGATATCAAGGGAGATCAGAAAGGTTCTGGTTGATCCACTGAAGGATCCTTACAGATGGTAATAGCTGTGCAGAAATGGAGAAGAGTGGATGTAGGATAGTTGGCATCCTGGGTGGGAATCATTGATGGTGCCTCCCCCCCCCCCCCCCGCTGATCCCAACCGCTGGTCCTTGAGGGGACTTAGTGGGGGAAGTGGTGCATGTTGGCTCTCTCTGCCCCTTCTCCCATCCCTCCAAATTGATGCGAGCAGGGAGTGGATTTTCTTTCCTGGGCTCTGCTATGAGTCTCCACATCCCAGACCTCTTCCTTCCCTTCTCTTCTCACCTGTTGCTGTCCCAATGGAGGGGGGGGGGGGGTGTTGTCTGGACAGAGGCAGAGTGGCTCTGGGCTCCCTGTTCTGCAACTCCTTACAGTTCTGCAGGCAGAGAGCAGGGTTCACTCCCCTGGGGAGGGACCCTAGTGCATGGGCTCCCACTCTGGGGAGGGGGTGGGGGGGGGGGGTGGGGAACAGCTTCCTCTGGGGCTCTTTATTGCTCTTGGCATTCAGTTCCACCTTTTGGCACATGGGCTAGTGCTTGTTTCATGGATGGTAGCCGCAGTGACTGTAGCATGTCCTGGGGTAGCTGGAAGGGGTTCTGACTGCTATGGGCATCTCAGTGAGGATGGTGAACTCCAGCCTGTGGTACCTCTGACTGCCCTGCTCATCCTATCCAAAAACTGGCAGTGGGTGGATATTGTCCCTCTTTATGAAAGAGGCAGAAGGTTAAAAATTACAGACCAGTGAGTCTGACTTCAGGAGCACAGACATTAATGGAAACTCTTCTGAAGGAAAGGACAGTGAAATACTTTGATCCAGTAGGTTGCAGAATCTGAGGAAGCATGGGTTTTACCAGAGGGAGATCATGTCAGATGAATCCAATTGATTCCTTTTTTTGGATGACCAGAGAATTAAATCAGGGGTGCACAATGGGTGTGGTGTACTTGGATTTTTGCAAAGATGGTGATACTGTCCCACATAGAAGGCTCATAAATAATCTGAGTGGTCTAGAGATAGTGGATCTAAGGTGGAGGGCTGGATTAAGAACTGGTTGAGGAATACAGATGTTGAATGAATGGAGTGCTCAGGAGATTGGTTCTGTTCAATGTTTTTGTAAGTGTTATTGTGGAGGATTTTGGAAGGAAGGCTTCTATTTTTGTAGATGACACTAAAACCTGCAACAGAGTGGACATCGCTGACGGAGTATACAGTATGAAATGTGATCTAAGAAAGCTCAAAAAATGGTTGACTGCTTGTCAGCTGTAACATGCCACCAACCATGGGATGCTGCACTATGGTCCCGAGCTCAGCACTATGCCCTGGGACCTGCTGGGGCCTCCCAGCATGGCTCTCGGTGTCCTACTCCTCTGCTGCATCCTGCTGCTCTGAGCAAGAGCCCAAGTTTGCATTTTTGCAGATGATACTAAGATCTGCAACAAAGTGGACATGACTGAAGGATTACAGAGAATGAAAATTGATTTAAGAAAACTTGAAGAGTGGTTGAAGATTTGGCAACTGTGATTCAATGCTAAGAAGTGCAGGCTCATGCACTTGGGGTGCGGTTAATCCAAAAGAGCTGCATGTGGTGGGCGCAAAAGACTATTGTGCATGGACCAAGAGAGAGACCTTGGGATAAATTTTGGTCTGTCATCTGAAGGCAGCGAAGCAATGTGACACTTTGGTAGCTAAAGCCAGAAAAATGCTGGGCTGCATAGAGAGAAGAATAACCAGCAGGAAAAGGGAAGTGTAATACCCTTGTACAGATCCTTGGTGAGGCTTCACCTGGGCTACGGTGTTCAGTTCTGAAGACCATATCTCAAAAGGATAGAGACAGGATCGAGGTGGTCCAGAGGAAGGCGACCAAAATCGTGTGGGGCCTGTTTCAGAAGATCTACAAAGAGAGGCTGAAAGATCTGAATTTGTATACTCTGGAAGAGAGGAGGTGATACAGACCTTCAGGTACATGACGGGTATTAATGATGCACAAACTTCAAACATTTTCTGTTGGAAAGGAAACAATAGAACTTGGGGTCATGATATGAAACGCCAGGGGGGACAACTCAGAACCAATAACAGAAAATACTTCTTCATGGAGAGAGCGTGGGTTGCCTGGAATGCTCTCCCAAAAGAGGTGGTGAAGATGAGAAGAGTAAATACATTCAAAAGGGTATGGGATAAACACTGCGGATTCCTAACGGCTTGAAGAAAGAGATGGTGTAACATTACTGCATGGGGGTAACCTGCACAGGACGACAGTTATTACCATAAGAAACTTGCTGGCAGACTGGATGGACCATTTGGTCTATATCAGCCATCATTACTATGCTACTATATAATAGGGCCAGCGCCCAGGATTTTCTGTGGTGCGAACTGGTGACATCAGTACTGCTCTAACATAAAAAGAAGCTCTGGACAGGTGCCTGTTTCTTTGTTCCTCTGCATCTGACTGTTCCTGATCCCGGCTTGTGTTTGAGACCCGGCCTACTTCCTGACCTTCCTTCTGTCTGCTTCCTGCCCTGATCCTTGTCTGCCTGACTGCACCTCTGCCTCATGATTCTGTACGTGCCTGGGCCATCAGTCAGTGGTCCTAGAGTCCACTTTTCCAAGCCCATGACATCAGCTAAGTTTCAGTACTACGAAAATGCAGAATTATGCATTTTGAGTGCCAAAATCCAAGGGGAGACTACACCATGGGGGGAGGAGATAGTGGTGTGAGTTACTGATATCTACAGAATAGGAAAATAAACCTCAGAGTGATTATATCCAGTGATTTCAAGGTAGCAAAATAGTATGGTGGCCAAACCTTGAGGGACGGTAGGGTACATAGGGCAAAGCATATCTAATAGATAAAAGGAAACCAGTAGATCACTGGTGAGATTTCAGTTGGAGTATTATATCCTCTGGAAGGTTATAGAGACAGAATACAGGCAGTACAGAAAAATACTACCAAAATGGTGTTCGATCTGCAACAGAAGCCCTGTGAGATGAGACTTAGGGATCTAAATGTTATACCCTAAAGAAGACGTGAAACAAGGAAGCTATGATAGAGACATTAAAATGTCTGAAAGGTATTAATATTGCACAAGAGGTAAACCTTTTCCAATGGAAAGAAAGTTCTAGAATGGGGTCCGCAATGACCGCATACCAGGTAGGTTTTCAGGATATTCCTACCAAATATGCATGAAATAAATTTGCATACAAATCTATCTCATGCATATTCATTAAGGGTATCCAGGGCTGACATTGGACATCCCTGTTTTAGAACAAGGGATTTTGATATAAAGTTCCAAGGGTGTAAACTCAGAGGCAACATCGGGAAATATTTTTTCATGGAAAGAGCGGTGGATGTATAGAACACCCTCCCAGAGTGGGTGGAAGAGGTTAAAATGATAACTGGAAAAACACTTGCCTCAAAAAGATCCCCTATCAATAATATTATACCATACAACAAACTGAGGATCCTGAAGTGCCTCGTTGGGATGTGCACTGTGAGAGTAACTTTTATACCTGTTCGCTGAACTGTCCATTCACCGTTTTATTCTTTAATCAAATTATAAATATCTTTTTTAAATGGCTCATGAAATAGCCTTTAAGATTTTTATAAAACGGTCTTATAGCTCTCCTGTATTGAAGCTCTCGTGTTGATAGAGTGAGCGCAGTGTATAATGAACTTACATTACTTCAATCTATCGCGGCTTGCTCTTACTCACTGATTCAGTCCGCGCTCCTCTAATGCCAGACACCGACAGTGTTTCGGTGGTCGCAGCTGCCTGCCTCAGGAGCTCAAGAGTATTTTATTGCCGGAGAGAGAGAGTAGGTTCAAGCCGCCAGCGGCTGTCGGTGTCGGGCATTAGAGGAGCGCGGACTGAATCAGTGAGTAAGAGCAAGCCGCGAGAGATTGAAGTAATGTAAGTTCATTATACACTGTGCTCACTCTATCAACACGAGAGCTTCAATACAGGAGAGCTATAAGACCGTTTTATAAAAATCTTAAAGGCTATTTCATGAGACATTTAAAAAAGATATTTATAATTTGAATAAAGAATAAAATGGTGGGTGGAAGGTCCAGCGAGCAGGTACAAAAGTTACTCTCACAGTGCACATCCCACCGAACAAACTCAAGCCAACGAGGCACTTCAGGATCCTTAGACTTTGTTGTATGGTAGAGGTTAAAGTGATAACAGACTTCAAGAAGGCCTGAGATAAGCACAGAGGATACTTAGTTGCAAAAAGGTGAAGAGAGAGTGCAAGAATTAATTAGCAGCTAGGTCTGGTAGGCTGCAAAAAAGGAATAATGAACTAACTTTTTGGGGGGTGATGATACTAACATTGGCAACAGAGTGGCCATGCCTGAGGGTGTAGATGGTATGAGAACTGAACTAAGAAAGCTCGAGGAGTGCTTGACTACGTGACAGCTAATGTTCAATAAAAACTGCAGAGTTATGCAGAAATCCGAGGGATTGATGCAGAGTGGGTGGGGATTGGAGGCTTACTGATGTCCACAGAACAGGAAAAAGACCTTGGGGTGACCATATCTGACGATTTCAAGGTAGTGAAACAGTGCAAGAAGGTGGTGGCAAGAGCTTGAGGGATGGTAGGATCCCAATGGAAATGCAGGCACTAATGTAGCTGGGTCTGGCAGGCTGCAAGCACAGTAAAATCTAGAAGTCCCAGCAGAAACATTGTTGGCTGTTTGGATTATTGTGGGACCTGTACCTTATGCTTGACGATGGGAGGGAAAGGGTGCTAGATGTGAACTATAAAGGGAGTCTTGCATGCTGAACTACCCAGGAAGGGGAAGGGCAATGGAGGACATTGATAAAAAACTGTCTTTAGTAAGAAGCAATATCTTACAAATGATCATGCTGTGGCTGGCAGCTGGAATATACCCATGGCAATGTGGACAAGACTGTATGGGTCATTTGGTCTTTTTCTGCCATCATTTACTAAGTTACGATGTTTCCCATAAGTTCAAAATGGCAGCAACTCCATACAGAGAGTGGATGTGTGTGATGCAGCGATTAGGGAGCAAATTCAAATCGACTCTGCCTGCATTGACTCTCTGTGTGCACCCTACTTCATATCTGGGCTCTGTCACTGACCTTCTGTGTGACCTTGGGGTGAATTAGTTTTATCTCCCTGTGCTTCATTTCCAATAAAGTCCCTGTCCCCTTTTTCTTCACTCTTCTCAGCTTGATATTTTTCTCTGTCCTGACTCTGTGCCAACACGTCTACTTTTTACTGTGCCAACAGGCAAGCGTTCAATTTACAGTTCAATAGTATAGGATTCAGTAAACAAACAAGCACGATGCATTCTTTCTGCAGTGTAGACAGAGGGGCCCTGCTGCCCTTTTTCCTTCTCTCACGGATTCATTCCGTTCCCTGCTGCACGCTGACCTTCCAACATCTCTGTGCCTTCTGCCCAGATGCCATGTCACAGCTTGTTTAGTAAAGCCTGTGACAATCTTAATTCAAGACAAGACAAAAGAAGTATTTATTTATTTATGAAAACGTATGACCTGCTGATCCCCCAGTCTCAGCGAGGTACAGGTAAACATCCATAATAACATGTCCAGTATACCAGACTCAACAAATCACAGAAAACAGCATGTGTTGCTTAAAGTGTCACCCATGCCAACCATCCCATCATCCCGACCCAAGAGGTAGCAAAGGCCAAGGGAAAGAGATGGGTCTTCAGTTGTTTCCTGACCTTCAGCAGATCCTGCCCCCTTTTTAAAAGCCTCAGGAAGTTTGTTCTGAAGAGCAGGCCCTGCCATCCCAAAAATACATTCCTGTGCTTCTTTTATTCTTACTAACTTATGGGATGGTATCTCCATAGATGTTTCTCAGAGGAATGTAAATTACAAGGATGACCACAATAATCCACCAGTTCATCTGACAAACACTGGGGAGCCAGCCCGTGAATAGCCCCAAAGACTAGGACTTAGATTTTTGAACTTAATAAGCCAATATATTGGTAAGCAATGAAAGGTGATCAATACAGGTGAGATATGATCATTCCTAGCACACCCAGAAATCAAGCGAGCTGCTGAATTTTGTGTTAATTGTAAGGCCTTGGGAGGTCCAAAAATTCTCTCTTGATTGGACTACTATAATTCTGTATTAGTGGCCGAGTCAGAATAAAAGGCAGAACAGCAGGTTGTATGAAGCATCCTCCTCTGCTGTGTTAAAGTCAGCTCCCCTTGATTGTGCCTGAGCCTTTCACCCCAGACTGGTTGCCCATCCACTAGTGCTGCTCTTCATTTGGCCTCAAGTTCCCGATGTGAAGGATGATAAGATCTAAATCCCTAGGGGATATAAACAATTTGCATCTGTAGCACACTTTGACCTGGCTGGGGCCAAGACACAAGAATCTGGACTGGGAACTGAGCTAATCCGAGAGCACATAGTGTTTCCATTGGGCTGGAGATAGAGGAAGAGGTGGCTGTGAGTCAGTTATTAGATTTCATAATCTCCCCACTCCCCTAGAAAGCAAGGCTCTAGTTTGGGGTGGCCAACTTCGGTCCTCTATAGCCACAAACAAGCCAAGTTTTCAGGATATCCACAATGAACATGCATGAGATTTACATGTACTGTCTCCACTGTATGCAAATCTATTTCATGTATATGAAAACCTGGCCTGTCTGTGGCTCTAGAGGACCAAAGTTGGCCACCACTGCTCTAGTTTATTGAATTATTCTGCATGCTTTTACGCTACATCTTGTATGTCATACTAATGGTTTCTCTCATCACCTGCTTCCAGGATCTCTGCTGATTAAAGGGCTGCCACCTCATCCCAGATCAACTGAGCAGGCCGATCCTGTCCTGGTTTGCCCCATTGCATGCAGGGATTTGTAGTTCTAAGTTTCTTAGGGCCTATTTCAGACCATTCAAGTATATCCTAGGAGAGGAGTATCAGCTCACTCTCCCAACAAAGAAGTTTCTTAGGGCAATCAGTGGGAAAAACAGAACTACATATCCATGCATGCAATGGGAAAGAACCAGTCCTAGATGAGCCTACTCAGATGACCTGGGATGAAGTGCAGTCCTAGGTAGGTATCTTGCCATTTGCTGGCTGGCATGTGCTGGAGGGAATGTTTGATTGGGGAAATGGGCCATAGATTTTGCTGTCACTGCTTTTAGAACATAAGATTTACCATACTAGGTAAGACCAAATGTCCATCGAGCCCAATATTAGGGATGTGAATCGTTTTAGGACGATTAAAATTATCGTCCGATAATTTTAATATCGTCTTAAACCGTTATGGAACACAATACAATACAGATTCTAACGATTTATGGTTATAAATCGTTAGAATCGTGAGCCGGCACACTAAAACCCCCTAAAACCCACCCCCGACCCTTTAAATTAAATCCCCCACCCTCCCGAACCCCCCCCAAATAACTTAAATAACCTGCGGGTCCAGCGGCGGTCCGGAACGGCAGCGGTCCGGAACGGGCTCCTGCTCCTGCATCTTGTCGTCTTCGGCCGGCGCCATTTTCCAAAATGGCGCCGAAAAATGGCGGCGGCCATAGACGAAAAAGATTGGACGGCAGGAGGTCCTTCCGGACCCCCGCTGGACTTTTGGCAAGTCTCGTGGGGGTCAGGAGGCCCCCCACAAGCTGGCCAAAAGTTCCTGGAGGTCCAGCGGGGGTCAGGGAGCGATTTCCCGCCGCGAATCGTTTTCGTACGGAAAATGGCGCCGGCAGGAGATCGACTGCAGGAGGTCGTTCAGCGAGGGTTCCGGCGCCTCGCTGAACGACCTCCTGCAGTCGATCTCCTGCCGGCGCCATTTTCCGTACGAAAACGATTCGCGGCGGGAAATCGCTCCCTGACCCCCGCTGGACCTCCAGGAACTTTTGGCCAGCTTGTGGGGGGCCTCCTGACCCCCACGAGACTTGCCAAAAGTCCAGCGGGGGTCCGGAAGGACCTCCTGCCGTCCAATCTTTTTCGTCTATGGCCGCCGCCATTTTTCGGCGCCATTTTGGAAAATGGCGCCGGCCGAAGACGACAAGATGCAGGAGCAGGAGCCCGTTCCGGACCGCTGCCGTTCCGGACCGCCGCTGGACCCGCAGGTTATTTAAGTTATTTGGGGGGGGGTTCGGGAGGGTGGGGGATTTAATTTAAAGGGTCGGGGGTGGGTTTTAGGGGGTTTTAATGTGCCGGTTTTTCGATTTTTCGATTTTTTTAACGATTTTTCACGATTTTTCACGATATTTTACCCCCCCAAACGGCAACAATACGATTCCCTCCCCCTCCCAGCCGAAATCGATCGTTAAGACGATCGAGGACACGATTCACATCCCTACCCAATATCCTATTTCCATCAGGTGCCAATCCAGGTCACAAGTACCTGGCCGGATCCCAGAATAACCAGCAAAGGATCCAGAGGTGTTCTGAGCAAATCCCTTTTCTGGGGAGACTTTTCTGGAGGATTTGCTGTCTGGTTTTGCCCCATTGCATGCAGAAACAAACACTCACAGTTAATGGGTGGGATTCAAGGCACTCAGCTTATATGAGACAATTGGTTTTACAGCTGTTTCCTCTTTAACCGTTGGTTTTGCAGCCCTTGTCACTTATAGTGGACAGACTGGGGGTCATTTTGTAATATTTATCGTGCATAACCCCACCTCCCCAGCAAATATACATGTTACACCAGTTTTCATAGCTACTACTATTGATAATATTTATCACTGCTATAGCGCTACCTGATGTAAGCAGGACTGTACAAAATCACATAAGAAACACTGCACAATACAGCTTACAATCTAATCATGACAAACATTCAGAGCAAAAGGGACTTTGGAAATGTAATTTAGTAAGAAAATGATTAAAATCGATAAGACTGTAAGCAGAATAATCAGGGGTTAAGGTGTAAAAGCAGGCTCAAAAAGGTTGTTTTTTAGACAGGATTTCAATAAGGCAAAAAAGAGAGCATGACACACAGGAAGACTATTCCAAGCATATGGTCCTGCAAGGTAGAAAACAGAGGGGCCGAAACAATAAAGTGCCCCCAGCTTAGTGCACAGGTTTACACGCTGTTGCATGCATGTTTTGGATGTGCTAGACTAGTGCCAGATGCAGTAAGAAGATTAGGATGTCCAAAATGCAAGCCCTAAAAAACGCAAACCCAATAGCGCCCGTCAGATGTTCATTGCATTTGGATGGGGACATGAGCTATAAGCCCCCAATGCAGTAACGTGCTGGGCATCCACGCACACTTTTTAACATGGCAAATTTAATTCCAGTCTCGGAGATGGAGTAAAGTCAGCTTGCAGTCAAGGCTCATGAAAAACATTAAAAAAAAAAAAAAAGGTTCTATGTATTGTGATAAAAGTGTCCTCCCTCTTAGTATCATTGTGATACTTTAATTTACTGCTTTTGGTGAGAAAAATAATTGTTTATTTTCACTTAATTAAAAAAAAGCACTTTTCTTATTGCCACCCAATTTGGACATCCATAGCAAGGGGCACATACAATTTTGCTGAGGCTGCCGAAGTGAATTATAGCAAAAATAGAAGCAGGATGAAAACAGATGCTCGTATTGAGCACCTGTTACAATTAGGCGCCCAATGCAATAAACTATTGAGCACTATGGATGCTCAATTCTCCATTAGTGTGCCCTTTTTTAATGCTGTCTCTCATTTAAATATTGCATTGTGTGTCCAGGGGATGTGGCTGCATGTGCATATTATTGCATTGGCCCCAGAGTCGGGAATTCGCAGTAGGGGAGAAGAGCATAGATAAGAGTGATTTGCTGATGAGCAGAATGCACAAGGAGGGGTGAAGGGAGAGATAAGAGAGAAGTAGTGAGGAGTTGCAGAATGAAGCTCTTGTAGGTGAGTAAGAGGAACTTGAACTGTATATGGAAATGGATAGGGAGCCAATGTAATGAGCTAAGAAGAGGGGCTCTATGGGTACAGCAACTTTGCTGAAAGATAAATCACACGGCTGAATTTTGGATGGATTGTAGGGGAGAGAGATGATTTACTGGGAGATCTGCAAGTGGAAGGTAATAAGAGAGTGGTTAAGGGTTCTGAAAGAAAGGACAGATTTTGATGATGATATAAAGAAAGAAAAGACATTTTTTGCAGTGTTTTGGGTATTTGTAGAGAAGGAGAGAGAAGAGTCAAAGATGATCCTGAGGTAACGTGCTGAGGGGGCTGTACAGAAATAGAGAAAGGAAGAAGATGGGAAGTGGGTTTGAGGAGAAAAATGAGTTCTGGCTAGACCATGTTGAGTTTAAGCTGGTGGAGGGATATCCAAGCAGGAAGGGTTTTAGAATAATGGAATATCTGTTTTATGTGTGTATATTGTTATTGGGTTTTGTTATTAATTTCTGGTGCTGTTTATGTAAGATTCTTATTTAATGTTTTAAGACAAATAAGGGGGACCCCGTGTGCATGAAAGACTTTGCATTATAACAATGGAGTTGCCAATTTTTGAATAAAAGAAACTATGCATTTATACACCTAATTAAAGAGTTGGGACTGTATCACTCTATTCCAGCATTCGTGTTGGGTTTCTACTTAAGACAAATAAGACCATGTTTTGCATATTATTATTGACTTGTTTGTTTGTATTTGTGGTTTTGTTATAATTGTTTTTATTATTTGTGACTTGCATGCTTATAGTGAATGTTATTTTTTATTAGATTGAGTTTAATTGATGTGACTGACATGATATTATGTTTTGTGGAATGCAACCATTTTTGTAATTTTAGAAACTATTTTATATGATTTTTTGATTGTTGATTTTGTTGAAAACTGCTTTCATTAATATAGAAAGGCAGTATATTAAGGACATGAATAAATTAAACTAATCTAATCTCAAGCCAGAAGGCTGCAATTTGGGACCTGGATTCTTGATGAAATTTCTGGTGTAGAGTGGTAAATCTGGGAGCCATCAGCATAAAAATGGTATTGAAAGCTATTGAAGGGGATCAGAATCCCAAGGGAATTAGTATATAAAGAGAAAAGAAGAGAAGAGGGCCCAAGACAGATCTCAGAGGCACACCAATTGACAGTGGGATGGAGACAGAGGAGAATTCACCAGAGGACAAACTAAAAGTACAATGGGAGAGGAAGAAAAAGAACCAAGTCAGGATGGAGTCCTGAAATTCAAGTGAAGATAGAAGAATATCAAGAAGTAGGTGGTGATCAACAGTGTCAAAAATATCATATAAGACAAGGAGGATAAGGATCAAGGGTCAAATGAAGGCCTTTGGTTTTAGCCATAAACAGATCATGAAGACTTTGGCAAAGGCTGTAGAGGGTGAAAACCAGACTGGAGTGGGCTGAGAATAGCTTGAGAGGAAAAAAGTCAAGACCATGAAGGTGAACAGCAAGTTCAAGTAGTTTGAATGCAAAAGGTTAGGATGGAGATGGGACAGTAGCTCGCGCAGCAGGTAGGGACCAGTGATAGTGTTTTGAGGAGGGGTGTGACACGGAATGTTTGAAGGCAGCAGAAACAGTAGCAGTGGAAAATGATTGAGGATTTGACAGATGGAAGGGATGACTGCAGTGGAGATGGAGCTGAGGAACTGGGTGGGAACGAGGGTCAGAGGAACAAGTAATGAGTTTGGAGGAGGAGAGGAGATGAGCAGTTTCCTCCACTGTGATTTCAGAAAAGGAGGAAAGTGGGGGACAGGGAGGTGGAGACCTCAATCCTAATTTTGTGAACCTTCATGGAAGTAGTCAGACATAGTCTGGGCAGAGAGTGAAGTGAGGTAGGGGAGGGAGGCAAAGGAAGTTTGAGGAGGGAATTGAGTGTGGTAAAGAGACAGCAAGGGTTGGATGCAAGAAAGTTCGTCAGATGGGCAGAGTAGTCTTGCTCGGCAAGTGCAATAGCAGACTGGAAGGAGGTCAGCATGAATATGAAGTGTATGAAGCCAGCATGGGCATGGTATTTTGGCCAGAGATGCTCTGCGGAGTGGGCACAGGAATGTAGGAAGCCAATTCTGGAGGTAAGCATAGGCTGGGGTTTGATGTGCCTTACAGGATAGGTAAAGAGTGTCTAAAGCAGAGGAGTATTGTAAGAAGAAACCTCCTCATCAACTGTAGACAATATAGTGGAGGAGAGGAGAGATGAGACAGGGTTGATAGCCTGAAGGTGTTGGTGGTGACTGGATGAGGCTGTTGGAGGTGGGGGGTGGAGGAAGGGAGGGGTCTGAAAGGGGAAGAACTGTGGTGAAGAAGTCTAAGAAACAGCAGTAGGAAGAAAGGACTAGATCGAGGCAGTGGCCATGCTGGAGACTAGGGCTGGTGGAGCATAAAATGAGGAGATTAAGACAAGGGGTTTTGAGGCATAAGAGTCAGCGTGGAGGTTAAAGTCCCCAAGAATAAGGGAAGGGGAAGATATTTCAAGGAAGAAGGAAAGCCAGAAATCAAAGTCAGTGAGAAAGGTGGGGGGATTTATCAGCTATTCGGAGAGGCAGTGGAGTGAACAGGCTGATGGAAGTGACCACAAAGAAAGAAAAGGAGTGGGATTGAGGTGGAAGGAGGAGTTCAAACCCACAGAAGTGGGAGAGCAGCAGTCCAGGACCACCTTCGTGGCCTACTGTGCGAGGTGGATGGGAGAAAAAGAGAACCTCCATGAAAGAGAGAAGCGACTGAAGCTAAGCCTTCAGGAGAAAGCCAGGTCTCATTCAAAATGAGTGAGAGAGAAAGAGTCATGAATGTAGGCAAGCTTGTTGGAAAGAGTGGCTTTCCACAGAGAACATGGGAAAAGAAGAGAAGAGGGAGGCAGGGAGGAAGGGGATGGGGCTAAGATTGGAGTGGTAATGATCTGATGTGCACAGATGGGGTGAAAGTTGCCTTTGAGGGCCAGGACTGGGCCTGCATTGACAATAATCCCATTAAATCTACTCACCAAGTTACACCTGCTAAAACATCTGCATGACAGAAATTTCCGTACACTGAGTTTGTGAACTATATTGTGTGAAGTACAGCATATCTCATGCATATTCATTAGGAATAGCTTGAAAACCTGATTGGCTAAGGAGGGAGTGTCCTGAGGAGAGGGCTGGAGTGACCATTAGGCGGGACTAGGCTGTCACCTAGGGCAGCGTGTTGCTGGGGTACATTGGGGGGGGGGGGGGGGGGGGGGGTACCATTTTCAAGATGTGAAAGAATGGGTAACAGTCATGGAGCATTTGGGGGAGAGAGAGAGAGAGAGAGAGAGAGACCCCTAACTCTTTATATCTACCACTGTTGGAGGGCACATTCAAGTCAGGGTGGGTTGGGGGGGGGGGATGGTGTTACATTGGTCTGCCTTAAGGTGCTACAGACCCTTGCACTGGCCCTGCCTAAGGACCTGTTTGAGAACAGCCATTTTAGGAAGTCCACTAGTGATTAAGGATGAGCCTGAATTAGCAACATTTAAGAAAACAGTAAAAACATTCATTTAAATAGGCCTTCTCTTTCCTGACATGATGAGCAGAGACAGCAACTATAGCTATTTATTGAAATCTTATTTTATGAAATCTTATTTTATTTAATTTTAATGTAATTTTATTTTTGTATGGTTTTTTATTTTATCTATTATTAAAGAATGAAAGATGCTTACGTTATAATGTAATCCGGCCTGAATGTGAGGAAATATAAATCTTTCAAATAAGTAAATATATATTAGGCCTCCGGTGTATGCAAATATCTCATGCATATTCATTCTCAATATTCTGAAAGCCTGATTGGGCAAGGGGGAAATCCTGGTTTAGCCAAGATAAAAGTCTAGACGAAAAGGGAGTTCAGAACTGGGCATATGGTTTTTTCAGAGTTTGTTACAGGGCATTTACTGCTTACAAGGGACCTTGTTTTAGACCAGTGGCTTGCAAACTAGCACTGGGGATCCCTGTTAACCAGACTGGTTTTCAGGCTATCCCTAATGAATATGCCGGAGGTAAATGTTCATACATTGAATTTGTGACCTAGATTGATGTGTGCAAATCTATCTATTCATTAGGGATAGCTTAAAAACCCAGCTGGCTAAGGGGGGGGGGGGAGGTCTGAGGACCTGTTTGAGAACTTCCATTTCAGACAATCAGATGCATTTCCCTCCCCCTGTACTGCTGAAAAAGACCCAGTTGAGAAAGCATCCTTTGAAATGAAAGGCAAGACATTCTTTCACATTTTTCCGACTTTTCTTGTTTTTATAAAACTAGTATAGTTATGGTAAAGAATTAGGGATTATAAATATATATTGTATTATTTTTCCATCTATTACTTTACTTTGTTTATTTATATTTTATTGGTTTTGTTTTATTGTGTAGTTGTTTCGTTTAGTTATTTTCTTTTATTCTCTTATATTTGAAGTTGTGAACCGTCTTGGTCAGACTTTGTCTGTGAAAGTCGGCATAGAAAATATTTTAAATAAATAAATTAAATAAATAAATAAGACTTGAATTCAACCTTGGTGGGCACTGCGGCTTAAATTTCCATCACGTTTCTAGTTAGGGATTTTGCTCTTTGAGAGCACTAAGCCAGCCTTTGCATGCATCCTAAACAGTTAGAAGTGGAGACGGCCGACCCTGCCTGCTAGAGGCTTCACTTCTTTTTTTTTTTTTTTTGTCTCCACATCTTTGCTCTGCACATGTTAAGGACTTTGCTTGCCTCTCTCCTGCTTGTGGTTTTCTTAACTCTCCAAACTGTGAGTTTAAGTAGTAGACTATTAGGTCGCAGCCTGCATAGTTGGAATATTTGATAAGCAGTGCAGGGTTATTTTTCTTGGTGGGGGAGGGACGGAAGAAATTTTCACAGGCGCACATGAAAACACCAGCTTTATTCAGCTTTGATTATTCCCCTCCCCCCCCCCCCAGCTTTTTCTACTATTGTTCTTCTTACTGACTGCATTGCATGTCTTATCCTTTGACAAGCTGCATGCGGAAGACCAAAGCTGAGAGATCCCAAACTAGGGCAGTGCTATTCCCTTCCAGTGCTTGAGGAACACAAATGACTCGGGTTTTCAGGATATCCCTGATAAGCACACAAGAAACAAATTTGCATGTGCTCTGCCTCAATTGTATGCGACTCTGCATTGTGAATGTTCATTAAGGGGATAGCCTGAAACCCTGAGCCACCTCTGGCCCTAGTGGACCGGAAGGAAGAACCACTGATCTACAGGGAAGGTGCTTTTCTGCCACTTATTTGGCTCATCTGATGCATGGCTTCCCTGAGAGCCTGTGAGTTAATGAGCGCCAGCATCCTCCTGGTACAGTCTGAGCTGTGCCTGCGTCCGATGGTGCAGGGCACGGCTTAGTTTCCTCATGATTAGAAATGTCCTTTCCTGTTCTCTGTCCTGTCACTTTCCTCAAGGGAATCTTGTGCTTTGCAGGTCAGTTGCATGTTTTAGCTCAGCTTACAGGCAACACGTCTTTTCATTATTATTATTTTCTTCATATTTATTTTAAGAAAATGTCGTGTGGTCTAAAGAGGCTTTTTCCCCTGCAAAGCTAGTCGGAGGAATGTTATTTTCAGTAAAATGGATTAACAGTAGGCAAGCAGACAGGGCTAGGAATAATGCTTGGAATGGAGTAAATTGAAAAGGCAAAGAAAGATAAATCTGTCAATTAATCAGGCAATCTATTTATCCATCCGTTCTGTTTATCTTCCCCTCTGTGGCCTTGTTCCTTACTTCTCATGAGCTGACATACGCTATCCCAGGGGTGGCCAACTCCATAGTAGCATATATAGTAACATAGTAATGACAGCAGAAAAAGACCAAATGGTCCATCCAGTCTGCCCAGCAATTTGCTTATGATAGAAACTGCCGCTCCGTGCAGATTACCCCCATGCCTTCTGTTATGGGTAGTAACTGCTGCTCTATGCAGGTTACCTTCATACCTTCTGTTATGGGTAGTAACTGCTGCTCTATGCAGGTTACCTTCATACCTTCTGTTATGGGTAGTAACTGCTGCTCTATGCAGGTTACCTTCATACCTTCTGTTATGGGTAGTTATTGCCGCTCTGTGCAGGTTACCCCAAGCCTTCTTTTAAGTGTAGGTACTGCTGCTCTGTACAGGTTACCCCCATATGTTCTGTTATGGGTAGTAACTGCCGCTCTGTGCAGGTTACCCCCATATGTTCTGTTATGGGTAGTAACTGCTGCTCTGTGCAGGTTACCCCCATAGGTTCTGTTAAGGTAGTAACTGCTGCTCTGTGCAGGTTACCCCCATATATTCTGTTATGGGTAGTAAGTGCCTCTCTGTGCAGGTTACCTCCATACCTTCTGTTAAGGTAGTAATTGCCCCTCTGTGCAGGTTACCCCCATGCAGAAATGTTACACCACCCCCTCTCCTCATTTCCAACCTCAAGCCTTTAGGGATCCGCGGGTGTTTATCCCAGGCCTTTTTTAATTCATTTATTGTTCTCATCCTCACCACTTCTTCTGGGAGGGCATTCCAGGCATCCACCACCCTCTCCATGAAGAAATATTTCCTGACATTTGTTCTGAGTCATTCTCCCCCCCCCCCCCCCCCGGAGCTTTAAATCGTGAACCCTAGTTCTACTGTTTTCTTTCTAATGGAAAAAGTTTGAAGTTTGTGCATTTTAATATCTGTCAGGTATCTGAAGGTCTGTATCCTGTCTCCACTGCACCTCCTCTCCTCTGGGATTATACATATTCAGATCCTTCAGCCTCTCCTCATAGGTTTTCTGAAACAAACCCTACACCATTTTGGTCACCTTCCTCTGGACTGTTTCCATCCTCCAGTCCTCAAGCGTTACAAATAGGTCTGGTTTTCAGGATATCCACAATGAATATGCATGTAGTATATTTGCATGCACTGCTTCCATTGTATGCAGATTTATCTCATGCATAGTCATTGTGGATATCCTGAAAACCCAAACCTGTGTGTGGCGCTTGATTTAAACTAAAATTCTCTCCTGTACAGGTCACACTCACACACACACACACACTGCAGCGCCCTCCTGTGGCAGAAAAAGCAGAATGCATCTCTTCCCACAGTTTTCTCACTGCCGCTAGGTCTCTGCGTGAGATACTTGTGTAACCTCACCTTTGCAGGGAGAAAGCTTCTGACCACTGGGTTAGCTCTCTCAGGGCATAGGCTGGAGGCAGAACCTTCTGCAGGGCCAAACTCAGCCAAAGACACTTTCAAAAACCACATAGTCCACATGATACTTGTGCTTCAAAAATAAAATAAAGTTTACTGAAGAATTAGTCAAGCAGTAAATAGATAACAACATACAGTTCTGGAATTAGGTCAGTAGAAAAATCTCAATACTTTGTCGTATCTCCAAGTTCAGTAAATCACAGTTCTTAGATATGGTCAGCACGGTAAGAACAGTTTCCAAATTGACAGCAAAATACTACAATTCTTCTGGTATTCCCTCAGGCCTTCTATGCCCTGGGAACAATAATTAAACCCCCTTTTACCCTCTTGGTTTGGCAAGGAATGGTTCTCACACTTGCGAGCTCTTAACAATCC
Organism: Rhinatrema bivittatum; assembly: GCF_901001135.1. Lineage (NCBI taxonomy): Eukaryota > Metazoa > Chordata > Amphibia > Gymnophiona > Rhinatrematidae > Rhinatrema > Rhinatrema bivittatum. The sequence continues at coordinate 76,915,702 of NC_042625.1, forward strand.
CTGGTCATGATAGGGGATTAGCGACACCTCACAAAAGGCAATTCAGGATCTGACTCACAGGTCACCTTCTCCTGGGCCAGATCTCTTTGTCCCACTTCACTCTCTCACCCTTCTTCCCAGGCCCTCTACGGCCCCAGGTGTAAATGAACTGTCTCTACACTACTGAGAATCTCTTTGCAAGCATGAATTCTGTAGTCGCCGCTGCGTGGGTTGGATCCAGACAGAGCAACTCACTGTTGCAGTTCTTTTTCCCTTGCTCGAAGCTCTGGCAGGTAAACAACTCAGGCTACATCTATTAGGAGCAGAGGCACCGCGGTGGGTGGGGACCTGCTATGGACTCTCCCTATGTCTTAATCTCTTCCCTTTCTAGCTTCTGAAACTCTATACGGGGGAGCACCCTTTCATATTTTCTCTTAAACCATTGCCCTTAATGTCTGTCATCTTAATCGCCCACATTCGCCTCTGCTAGAAAACTCTCCCTTTTTCTGAAAGCCTTGCCCTGAAAGTGACTTTCCTCTCTAGAGCATTCCCCATTATAAGGAATAGGAGCCTTCTGTGTGGCCTCTCCTGAAATGATAAGCAATAATGTTAATCACTTGTCATCGTAAGAACAGGCTTCAATTTTCTGGCTATTCTTCATGTGCCATCTAATGGCACCAGTGCCACACTTGCCTTATTCTCCCCCCACAGGCCCCTGAGTGCCACAGTAGGGACAATCAATTTTAACTCGGAAATCCATTGCAGCCTAATCCAAGAGCTTGCCCAGATTACGTGGGAAGCTAGTGCGGCCGACCTTTCACCTTGGAGGTGGCTGCCTGGCGGCCTGTTAAGTGTGTTGGGGATCCTCTTTGGCTGGCAGCTGTTAGATAAATGTGCCTTATTATTACCATTGCTACCACCATGGCCAGTATAGGATAAGGCGCCCTATGCTCTTGAGATGATGGAGTTATTATTTTTTTCCAAGTACTTTCTCTTTGCTTCGAAGGGGGGAGGGGGTGGGGGCTGAAAGGAAAGAGTAATTGTGGATTCAGGGACAACCAATAGAAGCCCTGACGTTTTACAGTCTGGGGTACTGATGCTCGGATATTATTATTATTTAGTTTTTTTCTATACCGGCATTCGTGAGAGTGTCACATCATGCCGGTTTACAATAAACAGGGGAGATATTAATATATACAATATTAAGGGAAAAACACAGGACTACTTCTACGGCCACGTCCATAAGCAAAGCAAGTCATGCAAAACTTTCCACCCCCACCCCTGTAGTGATGTTCTATCTGCCAGCAGCTGTCGAGGTGGAGTGACAGAGGAAGAAGTGCCAGGAATAGAGAACGGGACGTATTATAATGATATAGAAGATGCACCATTGACAGTCAAGCAAGTCTCTGCAGTCCTGCCAACTACACCATCCCCCAAAGTCTTCATCTAAGAGGATTAAAAAAAAAATATATATATATAAATATCTATTTTATTGCATTCACACTGAGGAGATGAAAGACTTGGCAGAGCAGCTCCTGCTTAGCACATCGGTGTCCTCGAGGCACATGCATAAGGCCCAAAGTCTAGGCGGGGCCTGCAGACCTGCCAAGTCTTCTGCATGAGAGCAAGAAACATCCTGCCAGATGTGGGAGGCAGGGGTCCAGCCTAGAGTGGCCATCCAGTGGTTTTAATTATGAAAGACCAGCAGCTAGCAGGACCTTTAAACCACAAAATAGTTACTGGTCATGCAATGAGCATCTACCTTCCTAAGAGCAAAGGCTCGACCCTTCCCTTCTATACGGCTTTGTTACCTCCCCAGTCCCTTGGACTGTGCGCTCTCCCTCCCTGCACGCACTCACTTCCTTCCCCATGGGCCTTAACGCCTTCCTTAGGTCTCCCCAGCTCATCCCTCTTGATTGTGGCCTAGAGGAAGCTTCACAGTTTTCTACAACAGTTCATTGTCCGGATTCATAGTTTTTTACAGCAATGAACTGTTGTAAAAAAACTGTGAATCCTGACCTCTGAGGAAGGCGGGAGACTGCCGAAACATTGGCCATGTTGGGCAATTGGGGTGGATAGCACTGGTTTTTCAACTAAAAGCTGCACAGCCATATGTTTTTTTTTTTGTTTTTAATAAGATAAGTAATCAATTGTTACCATTTATAGTGTTGGTGAAGGTTTCACTATTTAATTAATTTTTCAGAGTGGGGACTTTAGTAGCAAGTCATAAAATGAGCAAAAAAACAAATGAATTAGTATGAAGGAAATGGAAGATGATTTTACAGCCATTGCCCTTGTCTGAATCCCGATTGAAGCCCATTGTGGGCAGGAGACAGGGGGTTAACCTGACACCACGTTTCCTTCTTTTTTTTAAAAATAACAAAAAACAAATATGTGACACTAATTTCACACAGGTCTCTTATTGTTTTTTGGCCGTTTATGATTAGTACAAGAGACTGCTTACTTTTCTGTGGTAATTTTTGTAAGATACAAAAACCTATGTTTTTGTATCTTACAGTTTTTGTTGATTTATATATTTTTCTCTCTCTAATTGTTTCTTAGTTTAAACTCTGTACTGTCTTCCATTGCCCAGGTTTTATGCTCCCTGTTTAATGTAACTTTACTTTCTACCTTGATGTTAATTGGTTTCCCCTCAGTTACATTGTAAACCGGTACGATAAGACCTAGTCTTGAGCATCGGTATAGGAAAAGAAATTAAATAAATAAATAAATAAATAATTCTTGTATGCCTTCCCCACTTTCTTCTTAAAACTGGAGTCACAATTTTAGAAGTGAAGATCCGGTCAAATGTCCATAAGCGTGCGTCTCTGACCTCAGTCTCCCAGCTTTTCCGGGCCTGACAGGGCGGGAACATTCTTTGATTATAGTTTCATCCCGTGGGCAGGACCATCAGCCCACCCCACTCACGGCAGCTTCACCAGGATTGCGAAGGCTTCTTGAAAACGGCATTCAGTGCTGCAGGGTCATAGGGAGGGTGGTGGGCTGCTGGTGAAGGCCTAGGCAAGAGCCGGAGATGTGGCCCCTGAATCTCTGCTCTGGCTCTTCCTTAACTTTACCCCATTGCTGGTCAGAGAACTTTGATTTTGCACTTCTCTTCCAACCCTCTTATTGCTTAAATAATCTTTCCACACCGGAAGCTTCTTTAATGAAAGCAAAGTTTGGGGAGCTTAGCGGGGTCCTCTCTGATCCTTCCACAACTGAGGTTTCTAGAGCAACAAGAGCACAAAATGTGGCACTCGGTCATCCAGCCCTGATTTTCATTGGTGGGTGGATAGCCTTCATGATGGCTACATTTTTAACTGTGATCAGTCGTGCTTTTAAAATAACAGAATAAATATTTGAAGATGGGCTCAATGCAGTGGGCACAGCTTTCTGGGAATTGCTGCTAAGGATGATTCTTTCCTGTGCCTGGAGCGCCTACAGACCGCCTCCGACATCATGCCTTGGCCCCGGGACCTGCATGACTCCCCTTGTGATGTCACTGTGAGATAATTAAATGCCAGTGACTCATACCGGGAAGTTTTGAACAGAGTAACGTGTCACCAGCTTCAGAAGCCAGAGAACTGCTTGGCAGCAAGAGATACAGTTAAACAACAAGAATAAAAACATCCACTGGTGAAACAAGCCTGGTCAAAATATGAGTGAAAACCATCTAATAGTAATATATGTATTACTTTTTTTGTTTGGCTCATCAGTTTCCACCTCCTCTTCCTTTTGGGGTTCCAGCTCAGCTGGATCCAGCCTCTGTTAAGCCACAGTGCCATAGTCACAACTTCCTAGGAGGGGTCCCCTTGCTTTGTTCTATCCTTCTACCAGCTCAGGACACCCATCACATCAACAGTCCTTGGGCAGGGGTGACCACAAACTGTGGTTCACTTCAGAACCCACCAGATGTCACCACTGAGCGATGGCTAAGAGCTCCCTAATGCCAGAGGCTGTAAACATTGTCCCTGCCGGTCTGGGGTGCGGAAGCCTAGCCCAGGAATTGAACCCAGGTCTTCCACATGGCAGTGCACAGTGTTGGCCTCTGAGACACTGGGCTGGCCTTGCGTGTTCAATTTAACTGTGCCTATCCCTAAATAGGTCAGTAGTTAATGAAAGTCAGCACTATTTAACACCCGAAAGCCAGTTGACAGGTCCAGCCAAAATCCCAGTGGACAGGTGTCCACATTGCTAAAGCCTGTCCTCCCAAAACCTGGGAATTCTGATGAAATCCTACACGTTCCCAGAAGACTTTGCCACTGTGGATGATGGTTTGCCCCAAAATCTCTCTCTCTCTCTCTCTGCAGCTGTCTAGAACAATTAATACCCAACTGGGTTATGTCTAATTAACCCAAAGTCAACAGAAGATATGCATGTTGGTGCCTTCTAAACTTATTCAAACATGCAGCCGCTCCAGCCAGCATGACAGTAAATTTATGTGAGGTGTGTGTGTGTGTGGTGGTGGGAAGGGGGAGGGGAGCCACAGCTGAGAGTTATTCATGACTCTATTCCTGCAACATTCCACAATTATACAAAAAAACTCCCATCTTTATAACCTTATCTTGTAATCAGAACACTGCAAAAAACAAACGACTCCGTACAGTGGCAGATGTGTTAGAGAAGCAGTCAGCAGCACTTCCGTGCAGAATCGCTGCTTTTTCTGAATAAGAGATGAATGTTCCTGCTCTTGCCAGGATAGGGCAGTGATCACAGGCATGCTGGCGTGACTGGGAAGGATGGGGGGCAGTGCAGTGTGCAGGAGCTGAGTCTGTGCTGCCATTCTGTCAGGACTGTTCAGGTCTTCCATTCGAGTTTTGTTTTTTGGAAACCGGAGCAGGAATTTTCGATTGGACTGGGATAATCCCTCCTCCATAATGGCACCAGCTTCTGGAGATGACAGGGCCCAAATGGAAAGCCGCTCCCTGCATTGTTTCAGAACTTTGCACTGGCAAGGGCACTTGGTTTTCCACTTTTTCTTTTAAGAAACAGTCTTTATCCAGAAAAAGAGAACATCTGTGCCCCAAACTGGATTTTGATCATTATCCTTTAGCTGTTTTAAGTGCTTCTTAAATGCTCAGAATGGAAAAAAAAAATCTTTATGAGAGCAGAAATCTCTGTGCTACTGAACCACAAGCTATATTTATTACATTTTTAGAAGGGATTATGGCAAGGTCATTAGAAGAGCTGAAGAAAGTTAATGAGCAAGGGTTGAGTGCTTTCTTTCTGGCTGACCCTTGATATTTTTTTTTTGGCATCCTCACTATATCCACATTTGTTAATCAGGTCTTACAAAGAGCCTGAAGCTCTCAGAAACATTCACAAACTGATTCCTAGGTCTGTCTTTCTCTGAGAGGCTGTGTGGGGTACAAGAATTCATTTAATAATGAATCACATTTGGTTGCAAGTCTTCCAGACCATATGAATGCACAGCTGGAGCTTGGCTTCTTGCAAAAAGCATTTTGTTTGGGTGTCCACAATTTCAGGATGCTCTCTTTAAGTCATCCCTTCTAGGTGAAGAGAGCCTGATACCTTGAAAAACCTTACTTCAGGGTTTCCAAAATCTAGCCTGGTGACCCAACAGTTACTTGGGTTTTCAAGATATCTACAATGAGCATGCATGAGATAAATGTGCATAAACTTGGCTTTCAATGTATGTAAATGTACCTTATGCATATTCTTTGTGGATATCTGGATAAAACCCAATTGCTTGCTGACTTACTGCTTAATTTTCACATATATGTGTACAGATTTATAGTAATGGGAGAGTTCATAATTTGGTTATAGTAAAAACTCCCACTAAAACCTGAGGAATCATTATAGATTGAGACATCTTTAGGGACCTTCATTTTCAGTTTTTATTTTATTTTTGCTGGAAATTTCAGTTATAAAAAAAAAAAAATTTCTCCTGTTTTGTTATTAAAAAAGGGTCATTTTTCCACTGATCTCTTTTTGTTATAGCATTGAAATTCTCATGAAAAATTAACTAAAAACTCAAAAATAAAGGTCCCTAGATATCAGGATCAACGGGGTTCAACCCCTTATTATTTGAATCTGAAACATGGATGTACTGTATGTCCCTTCCCATGCTTGTCTTTCTTGCGTGCTTTAAAAGTTGCCATTGGGGACATGGAATGCTCGACTCAGGGGCCGATGCAATAAAGTGCTCCCAGGCTAGCGCACAGATTTCCGTGCAGCTGGACGCACGTTTTGGATGCGCTAGACTTAGCACCCGATGCAATAAGGAGATTAGTGCATCCAAAACGCGTGCCCAAACAAACATGTGGCCAATAGCGCTCATCACATGTAAATTCCATGTAGCAATTTTACATCCTAATGCAGAAAATCGCCGGGCACCAACACACACTTTTTAACGTGGCAAAATTAACTGCAGCTGTCAATCCCCAAGCCAAGCGCTCATTACAAATTAAAAAATACTGACCTCTGTATTTCCTCCTACTTAAATCTTCTGCTTCAAGAATGAAGGTTTGATGTAAAAAAAAATAATTTCTGGATGCACAATATACATGCTTCAGGCCGATTTCGCCCCTTGCTATTGTGCGCATCTATTGGGTGAAATCGACCTGAAGCGGGATAAAATGAGCGCCCGTTGCAGTTGTAGGTGCGCAGCCGCGTCTCCTGCACCCCTGATGCATTTGAGCATTAGGGACGCATCATTCTTCCCTAGCGCTTCATTTCTAATGCAGCAGCTCATTAAATATTGCCATGGGGTGCCCAGGAGACGTGGCTGTGCACGCACTATGAAAATACGAGTGCCTGTTTTAATGTGCACCTCATTGCGTCAGCCTGTCAGAGGGAGCCTTCCCATCTTCTGCTCTCTCTCCTGAAGCAGAGTTACCATAACACCCTATTCACAAGAATTCCGCCAATTGTCCCTAAACTGGCAGTCGTCCAGTTTCCCTTGCACACCTCTGGAAGACCCCTGACCCTGTGGGATTAGGGAATTCCCATCATACAGTTTTCCAGATTTAACAACTTCCTCCTCCAGCTCTGCAGTCACATCTGAAGTAGGGACCTGTGTGGTCCTAAAAGTTCATTTACTGCTAATATTTTTGTTGTTGTTGATTCTTTAGAAGATATTACAACCTCCGCCTCCAGTTTTCTTCAGGCCCTACGGGTGAATTTCCGTGGAAGTATGGTACTGTTCTGTGTGCCCCTGAGACACTCCTGAAGATGAATGCAATTCTACACACCTCAGCATCACCCGGCTTTCCTGGGCACATCATCTCCAAAAGGAAAGCATTAGCGGCCCTTGCCTGTGCATAAGCATTTTCTTCCTCACCTTGGGCTTTATTATTTTCCTTTAAAAAGGAAAGATTAATTAAGGCATCTATCACTGGAAAGGAACATTAATCCAGTCGGGGAGTTAAGGTTTTGCTTGTAAAAATTAACCTCTTGGACTTTTAATAGGTGTTATCTAGCCAACATTAATTATGAAAACGTTTGCTCTTGTCACGTCTCTGTTTTCCTGCCATTGCTGAAAGGCTGAAGATCTGAGTGATATTTTTGGAACCAAATCACAGCTTTCAAGCCATTCCCCAGTTATCCAAGCCTTTATGACTCGGTTGCTCTACACAGTACCCCACCCCTTCCAGTCATGCCAGTGAAATATTTATACAGAGCTGGGTCAGGCTGCAAGCAAGAAGACTAGAAGGCCCATCTCAGTTACCCAATCTCATTCTATACTTACAGATTTTCGCTATATGTTGGCTTAGAAAAGGATCGGTTCTACCTAATTCTTTTGTTTCATTTTAAGCAATCATTGCTTTGCAAACAAATTGATCCCGCGTTATGAGTAGAGTTGCCTCTGTGGCTGGCGGGGCGAGGGGTAGGATCACCCTGCAGGCCCTCTTCTCTGCTGTTTCTTGAGGAACGTCACCTGTTGAAAGAATACCATTAGTGTAGAATCCGGATTTTAAAAGGTCCACTAGGCTGACTCTTTTCCATTTAAATAGCACTGTAGCAGGAAGGCGTCCAGGTACTGGGGGGGATGGGGGAGCTATTAAAATGCGTTGACAGGGGCAGGTCAGAACTGTGGCCTTGTCATTCCCCTCTTGAAGCCTGCGTGGACTTGGGGGCAAGTCTTGACTTGCTTTCCCCTGGGAAAGGATCCCTGGACTTCATAGCGTACCTGACGAGTTGCTCCAGGCTGTCCCCTTGCCCCCGAACCTTCTATGGCTCTGTAACCAGCAAGGAGAACCAGGGGAACTGAACTTTAATTGCTGCAGGTCCCGGCTGGAACAGCAAGAGAGGGCAGTGGGCGAGGCCCTGAGACAAATTAGGAGAGCACAGGACAAGGCAACGCAACATGGCAGCATGGGGTGCAGGGAATGCCCAAGGCTGGACGTGTAATAAGCAATTAAAAGGGCTCCAAGCAGCCTTCAAACAGGCCTGGCCTGGGCGCACCAAGTGCAGGATCCCAAAGGCCGTACCACCTTTACGGAAACTTCCCCCAGCCAACCAACCAAACAGAGAAACCTGTGAAGGGAATTGCAGAACGATCCTGCTTTCCAGAAAGATTTTCTCAGGTGGACGTGGAGGAGCTCTGCAGTGGAGATGAGAGACTTGAACTAGGCTCTCTCTTATTTAGGCAGGGCCCATGAGGCGCCTACGCACCCAACAAGAAATGGGTTTCCCAGGTCGTCCAAGGCTGGCACGGATTGATCCACCAGCTGGCGAGGCTCCCACCCCCCTCATCCGGGGCAAGCCGTAGTCCCGCTATGAGAAGGATCCTGAAATACCAACCCAAGAGAGCAAGACAAATCTCCTATAGGCAGAGATTTTCGAAAGGAAGTCACCCACCCCCACCGGGCTTTAGCTCTTGCTCTTAAGATGTACCGAAAAAACAATTGATACAATTCTTTTCTCACTGTTAGTAGATTCACTGTGCTTTAATAAAAAAAAAAAAATCAGCTTTTAGAAACTAGCAAGTGAAAACTTCCAAGGATTTTCTCTTGGCATGAAGAAGGCTGCATAAATAATAAATTGCATTATACAAAAATAAATATATTAAAAAAAAAAAACTAAAAGAAAGAAAGATCATGAGCTCTTCTGCAGGATTCCCATTTTGTCGGCTTTAATGAAAGCTTCAGATTTAATGGGCCCTTAGCTGCGAATAATCCGGCAGAATTACACCGTCAGCGCTTCCTGGCGGCGGGAATCCTCACCAGTGGCCACCCTCTGCAGCAGCTGTGCTGATCTAATTGTGTATCTGCTGTGCCAGGGCTTCCCCAGTCGCTTCAATTCCTCATTATCCTTTTTTTGGGGGGGGGGGGGGGGTGTGTTTCTCCCGAGGGCCGGTTCGGCTGGGGAGATAACGGCGCCCATTCCTGAGGAAGCCCTAGGAAGAGAGCCAAGTTCTTCAGATTCTGCTGCACTCACCCCGCCGGCTCTCCCCTGCCACTGTTTGACATCCCAGCTCGTGAAGCGGAGACTTTGCTTCCTTTCTCTTAGGGTCTGGATGTGCATAAAACATGAGAGGTCATGCCATCCCCCCCCCCACTTCTCAACTCAGGTCAGGGCAAAAAGAGCCAGCAGCAACTTAAATCTGGGGGATTTGCAATCCTGCCTTTGTGTACACAGAAATGTGGGACTGCAATTCCTGTGCCTGTGATGGGCCTTCCTTATTGAAGAATGATATTATTCTTGGTGTACGAACGAACGTCATTGCCTCTGCACTAATCAGTGCCCACTTCTCAGTGCTGTCTCCCTTATCCCCTTCCTCCATCTGATGGCCGGGTACTTGCTTACCTCGGGAGGGAATTTCGCGGGCTTACTTTCAGGCCAATACAGTACAGTGCGCTCCGACGGAGCACACTGTAGCCTGCTCTGGGACGCGCGTTTTCCCTTACCCCTTATTCAGTAAGGGGAGGAAAACACGCGTCCAACCTGCGGCACCTAATAGCGCCCTCAACATGCAAATGCAAGTGCAACATACAAATGCAAATGCATGTTGATGGCCCTATTAGGTATTTGCGCGCGATTCAGAAAGTAAAATGTGCAGCCAAGCCGCACATTAGGCACTAATTTCTTCCGACACCGGGAAAGTGCACAGAAAAGCAGTAAAAACTGCTTTTCTGTGCACCCTCCGACTTAATATCATAGCGATATTAAGTCAGAGGTCTCGAAGAGTAAAAAAAGTTAAAAAATAAAAATAAAAATTTGAATTCGGCTTTGCGGCTGTCGGGCCAAAAACCGGACACTCAATTTGCCGGCATCCGGTTTTCCGAGCCCCGTGGCTGTCAGCGAGCTTGAGAACCGATGCCGGCAAAATTGAGCGGCTGTCAAACCCGCTGACAGCCGCCGCTCTGTCAAAAAGGAGTGCTAGGGACATGCTAGTGTCCCTAGCACCTCCTTTTGCCCATTTTTACCGCCGGGCCTAATTTTAAATACTGAATCACGTGCACCGGCAAGTGGCCGGTGTGCGCGCCGGAGAGTGGGTGTTTGCCTGCTCTCCGCGGACTTTACTGTATCGGCCTGTTTGTGGGGCTACACAGTTCTGGCACTTCCTTTCAGACTTAAAAGGCAGAGCAGCAGCAGTTTGCTGCTTCTGGCCCCTACCCTTCAGGCAGACTGCAAAGAGGAGGAGTGGTAAATAGGAAGGGACAGAGCAGAGAGCAAGCACTCTGCTCCCTAATTCAGCCCCTCCCCTCTACGGGGAACAGGAGGAGAAGGGGAGTTACTCAGGCAGAAACCGCAGAGGCAAGAGCACATGAAAAGCGTTTGAATCAGCACAAGGTTGAAATTTATGAGCAATAGTGCCAGTCCTTATGGCTTCAGACCTTGCCTTGATGATGGCGCTACAGCTCATAAGTTTCTAATGGCTAATTCAACCCCTTTTTGTGTCTGTTACCCAGGGCTTCAGGGCTGGGCGAAAGCATTAGGCGGGGTAGGCGGTGACTTAGGGTTCCGGAAGCGGGCGGGGCGGCAGAGTAGCAGGCAAGGGTGGTAGCCTTGAAAGGAGAGTGGGAGGGACGAGACGAGGCACGGGTGAGGCACGGGGCTGGCGGTTGGTTTTCCTGTTTTGGGTATCCGTTTATTGGAGGAGCTGGGGCAGTTTGTGGTGGGTGATTTGCCTCGTGCGGAGAGAGAGAGATCATGTAGCGACGTGATGTCGACACCCGCCTAGGGTGGCTGGACGCCCTTGCACCGGCACTGGTGGAAGAACCCTGAATGGTGTTCTGCCATTTTTTTTTCCCAAGCCCCAAGGAAGATGAGTAGAGCCGGTGGGGTGTAATTCAGTTCTGGCTTCCCCACAGTAATGGACCAGAGGTGGAGGGTGCAAATCATTTCCACTCCCCTGCGGAAACAGAGCAGAACTGGTGAAGGCAACTATCATTTCTGCAGCCTCCCAGGCCCCAGAGGAAGCAGAGTGTTGTGCAGCCGCTTACCCTGAGATGGAACAAATGTGGCCTTGATTGTTTGTGTGATTTCCTGATACAATTGAGGAGGCTCTGAGATAATAATGGCCAAAGTCAAAGAGACTCAAGATAAATGCCTGTCGGCCCCGTTGCTTTTGTCGCTACTGGTGTGCTGGCTTCCTCGCTAGGTTTCTGTCTACCATGCTGGCTTCCTGGGCTTTGCTGCCTCTACTGCTGGTGATCATACTGAGGAATGGGGAAGAGAGAGGATGGCGGGGAGGGAAGAAGCAGAGTGAATGAAGGATCAGAGGAAAGCAGAGGGGAGGGAAGAAGCAGAATGAATGAAGGATCAGGAAAGCAGAGGGGAGGGTGAGGGAACCGTAAGAAAGCGAGTGAGAAGATGCGGGAGGGGGGAGGAGTGAATCAGGAGATCGGGAGAGAGAATGCGAGTGAGGGAATTGTAGGGGCTGTGGGTTGTGGAGGGGAGACAGTGAGTGAGGGATCACCATTGTGGGTGTGAGGGAGGGAATAAGAGGGACTGTGTGTGGTATGAGTGAGATAAGAGTTGGGGGGGGACAATCTGTAAATGAGGTGATTGGAGGAGGCAGGGAAAAGTGAATGAGGGGAGGGAAAGGGATGGGCGAGAGTGAGTGAGGATAGCGTATGGTGCTGCTCCCTTACTTCCTCCCCTGAGAACACAAAGAGCACGGATGTGCTTTGAATTCCAGACCCTCCCTCCCTCTGCCTGAGGAAGATGGGAAGAATGGGTGGTGTATGCTAGTCTGCCCCTACTCCCAGGGCAAAGGATAGCCAGCTGATTCTAGCTCAGAGGCTCTGTACCTTACTGATCAAGGAGGGAGAGGAGGAGAGATGCTGGGGAGGACAATATTCTGGGAAAGAGGAATTAGTGGCCATTGAGAGGAGGGGGGGGGGGGGGGTGTCTTGAGAACCATCAGTGATTGGGAATGAGATTTGAGGGCTCTAGGACCACTGGATGAATCATGGAGGATTGGGGAGGAGGGGCTTGGGATGGAGAACCAGGATCACCAAGGCAGAGAGGAGGAAGGGTAGACAAAATGCGCCCCATTCTCGCTACGTTCCTCCTCCTCCTCCTTACCTCAGTGGCCCTCCATTCGCAGCCTCCAACAGTGCTCAGTCCCCAGTTGTCCTTCATCTACTAACGCTTACTGAGCATTGATGGGTGAAGAATGGCTGGAGGTTTACCGCTGGAAGGATCACTGCGATAAGGAAGAGTCTGAGTGTGTGTTTAGGAGAGAGAGTTCTCACCCAGGCCCAGCACAGGTCACACCTTACCCTGGCTTTGCTCCCCCAGCCTGCCTCCCACCTCCCCCTCTGCACAGTTCCACTTCAGTTTTGTGCACAAACTAAGCCCTGGAATTTCTGATGTCATATCCACGTCACTGCGGTTCCTTGGCTCCATCCAGCCAATCACGTACCTTGATTTCAAAGTTCCATTTTGTACATTTTAATATTCTCTAGATCAGGGCTGGACAAACCCAGGGCACCAGGTTGCCGTGGCACCTAGAAATTGAATCATGGCACCTAGTATCTTTGCTGAAGTGAGAATGTGGCTCCTTGAATACCGGCAGCAGAGGCGGCCCGAGCAGCTGACCTGGGCCAAGGAGCGGGAGGTGGCGTCAGTGGCCCAGCAGACAGAAGTGAGGAAATGACTTTACAGTTAATCCTGAGGAAGAGGAGGAGGAGAGCTGCTGTCTGCAGGTGAAGTGGAGCACAGTAAGTGAGAAGAAGGGGGGTTTGAGAGAGCGAAGAGAGAGAGAAGGGAGGAGGTGGAGAGAGCACTCAGTTCTTGGCCTTCTCTTCACACTCCCCTTTGTTCCCCCTCTGTTGAAAATGTGAGGCTCTCTGGTACTGTTAATCCATGTGTGCAGTCCCAAGGGTTGTGGGAGATTTTGAGTCTAAAGTGAATTACCCATCTATTATAATTCTTTGAAAGTATGATTACACATGTAGATAGAGGTGAGCGGGTGGATGTAGCGTATCTAGATTTTCAGAAGGCATTTAATAAAGTCCCCCATGAGAGGCTCCCTCAGAAATTTACCAGAAAGTGAGGCAGGGTGGTTCGAGGTGAAGGGAAGGAGGCATCTCGTTCCAGGTTTTGGGTGCAGAAGCAATTGAAAGCTCAGAGTTCTTGGGGAGGGCCAGTTTTGCAGAAGTCGGGGCGAGGGGGGAGGAGGAGAGCAGGGCCTCCAAGGAAGATCAGGGTTCTCTGGTGGGGGGGGGGGGGGGGGGTGTAGGGGCCTAAAGAAGAGAGAGGGACTCTGGGGCCTGCGTATTTACACATTGAAAATCAAGCGAAGGTTTCTTGAATTTAATACTGGTTTCTGCTGGGAGCTAGTGCAGTTTATATAAGAAAGGGGTTCCATCGTCCGTTGCTTTGGCCCCTATCAAGATTCTGGCCGCAGTATTTTGCAAGCATCGGAGGCATTTCATACTGTACTGGGAATGCCGTTCAGTAGAGAGTTACACACGGGTCAATCCAGCTGGTGATTGATGCATGAGATTGTGCTGATCAAGATAGTTGCATAATTGGCAGATCTGGTGAAGACAGATAAAGGAAGCTCTTACTATTTTATTTAATTTAATTTATTTATTTAGGCATTTTATATACCGTTGTTCCAAATGAAGATCACAATGGTTTACAATAACAGCATTCCTATTCTTGGTCAACAATCACATACTGTGTGTTCACATTCCCATTCTAGGCTAAAATCACAATAAATTTATGTTATGGTTCATATTCATATAAGTTCTAGGACATTATAATGGTGAGGATATAATCTAGTTCATATTTGTACATTTTTAGGTTGACACAACTGAACATATAAATTCTGATTCTACTTAATTATTATTATTATTCTAATTCTCTTACTACCTTGGAGAGACGTAGGATTCCAGTGTAAGATTTCTGTCCCAATTGAAGCCCGGGGCTTCATATTGATTCTTTGGGATGAAAGGGGGCTCCTGATAGAAATGGTCGAGAAAGCAGGGTGGTGGCTTGGTGGCTGAGGCAGAGGAGTTCAGAATTTAGAGGGGTTTAGTTGAAGTTTGTGGTGGTGTGGTTTGATAGTGATTTTGAAAACCACTGGTGCCTCCTGCAGCCAGCTTTGAACACTGGAAAAATGATGAAGAAGTGGGTGAAACTCATACAGGGCTTTTCACTTTGACTGCATCAGATTGTAGTCATTTTGGCTACTGGAAATTCCAGGCCCAGAGTTGGCCTTTGTCCCAAATTTGTTCCTGATTGGTCCACTCTGAGGAACGTTATCATTGCTTTTGGCCAGAGGGGCAGATTCAACCAGCGTGTAGCGCTTTTCTGGCAAGTTGAAAGGTGCTAAAAATAAAGATTTTCCTGGTCTCTCTCTCTCTCTGTTCCTTTAATTTGTTTTATGCTTTAAGGGAAAAGGGGCACCCTAGTTCAAGGAGACAGATACTTGAAGCAGATGACTCTGCAAAGTTTGTGACCATGAAATAGAATATGTGTGATATTAGCATCCCTGCCACTTCATCTTTTTCAATTACCCCCGTTATTGTTTGCCCCTGTTCACAGTGTGTCATTCGTCTCTGGCTGAAGGCACCCAGGGCAATGATGAACAGAGAGATCACTGGAAAGAAGAGACTTGGGACCTTTAATACAGAATTCCCAAGAAATGGTGAACGATCTAAGACGCATTCTCTAATAAAAATGAATGAGACAGCCTCAGTCACTGTGTGACTTGCTGAGGTGGCAGCTTCTCCAAAAGGCTTTAGACAGAGCAAAAACAGCCCCACAAAGGATTACCAGAATGTTGCAGACTCTGTGCCACAAGCCCCGTGATATGAGACCTGAGGCTCTAAACAGGTACACACCCTAGACTGGGAGGAAAGTGGAGGAGGCTTTCTTATTGTGAATTCAAAATACTCCAATGGAATGGAGAATGTACAAGAGGCATCTTTTTCAGTGAAAAGAAGCTCTAGTTAGATGAGGAGGAAAGGGGGTAGATTCAGGAGCAACATAAGGAAATATTTCTTAACGGAAAGGGTAATGCATGGAAGAGCCTCCCAGTGAAGGTGGTGAAGGCAAAGACAGCATCAGAGACAGGCGTGGGCGCGGAGGCGGGGAGTGAGAGTCTGTGGCCTTGCGGCAGGCAGGGACCGGCCAGGCTGTGAGGTTGCTTTCTGCTTCTGCGTTCTTGGGCGTTAAAACAGTAGATAGGGATTCCCTCGACATCCTTTAACCTTCTGACCCCATGCATTGTGTCAGACCATTTTAGGTTGTTTGTACTTTGATTTTAAGGAGCTCCAGGAAAGGAAGATACAAGAGTGACTATTAAAATTAATTTAAAAATGTATTGATCATTAAAAAAAAATAAGTGCTGTAATTGCAAACATAGAGAAATGATGGTACATTTGAGAGACCTGGCTCCTTGGTGTTTATCTCTCTAATTACATTTATACATACACACATACACACACTCACACACATATGCATATTGCCTTAGCAACAGCAAAAATCATTGCATGAGAGATGTGGGTTTGCCTCAGGACTCACAAACAAATAAATGAATTGCATTATTGGAGTACAGGACTGGAGAGCTAAGCCAGGGACCGCAGGTTATTTTTCTGCTAGGTATATAGTTGAAGCACAGAGCTAGCAAGCAAAAGGCTCTCCGCAGACTAAGAAGCAATTCCTGACTATATTACTTTAGAAGAGTAGCCTCTCAGAGTCCTCCAGTGTGCCCCTTCCTCTGAATGTGTGTAACAGGATGTTGGTGAAAGCGTCATTGTCCTGATTCCTCCTCAGTGTTGTGAAGATAGAATTATGTACGAGGCTGAGGAAAGAGCAATGAGACACTCCAATCAGGCCGTGCTTGTCTGATATAAGGCACCTCCAGTGCAGCGTCCACTGGATGGAAGCTCCTGGGGACTGGTGACTTGAGAACATCATTAAAATGACACTGGGCCTCTCTCCAAACCACCCAACCTCACCATGTGATTGCTGCCTCCTGTGGAGCTGGGTGATGAAGGGGAGGAGGGCTAGGTAAATGTGTTTAGAAGAACAAGGCAAGTGTCTTGCTCTCCATTGCCCCTGAATGCAGTACCTACCCTCTTCAATAAAAAGAATGTGTGTGTTAGTGTAGATGGTTGGGATTTATATTATTTATATGTCACAGTTGTGTGTGTGTGGAGTGGGGGGAGATTTGGTACCTAAACCAGTAACACTGGACCAGCATGGGCTTCAATGGTTATGCAGCGGGGCACACACCAGGCATTGGATCTGGGTGGCAGATGCTGTAAAGTAATCCCCATGGTGCCATGGAATGGATGATAGCAGAGAGGTGAAAGAGTTAATGTGTAAGTGGATGTTGTGCAATACAGAGGGTCACCACTAGGTGGTGCATGACAGGAAACAAGCTAGTTGCTAGCTCACAGTAGTGGGGACTGTGACTTGGTCCCCTGGTGCTGCTGAGAGGAAAGACAGTGGAGTGGTCCACACCAGAAGCTGGTTTTGAGTAATAGGAACTAGGAGATGATTCCTGGGTGCTACTTGACTGACATATACTTGAGATAAATGGATTTGAGAGGATTCTCTAGGCTAGCTTGGGGCGTTCCCTGTGAGATATTATATCATAATGATTGCTGTCAAATAAACTGTGCGCCTGTATTTATATCACACCTGCCTCAGTGTCTGTGCTTATGAATGGGAAGAAGGGGGGGGGGAGGGCATTTCAGCTGCCAGGGTTAAACTGAGTGAGTCTGGCACAAAAGAATTGCTAGGATGCTCAGAGAAAGCATGAGCCACGGTGTCCAACCCCCCCCCCCCATGATTTAGCATTTATTTGATAGCAAATATTTGTGAGATTGTAGCGCGGTGCGATGCAAATGTGACATCAGCAAGCAGTTGCCAACCAGCCATTCACATTGCGGGTTTCATCCTTCGGCATCCAAGGCAATAGTCCGGTGGCAATAAATTGTGTGCGTGCACCCAGGAAGAACCATAGCCCGTGACTATGTCTCCTGTTCTTATTGAAGGTGGGGGTGCAGGCTCATTGCAACATGCATCTTCCCTTCATGATTGTTGGCATGTATACAATTTATGAGCAGTTACCTTCCAATTGCATTTCTGATCTATGCATATCCACACACAAAGCATTTTTTCCTCAGTGGCTTTCTGGAAAAGATCCTCTGTCTTCCTTTCATCACCTTCCGTTTTCATTACCATTGTAACAGTAGATTAGAAGTGGGAAAGCAGCAGGTTGGTACAGATGAGATTTCGCTTTCAGTTCACCAGACCCAGATTCCTCTGACGTCACCCACCCTTTCTTTGCAACTTCCTGGGGTTTCCCTCCCAAACTAGCCGAGTCCCCACAGTGACAGTCACTAGCCAGGGGCCCTGGCCTGCAGCTGCCGCCTTGGGCATCCTTTAGTCTGGCCATGGACTGAGACTCCCCGCCCTGTGCAGCATCTCCAACCCAGGCCCCAGGGAGTGGAAGCCAGGCCTGGGAATCAAGCCCGGGTCCTGCCACCGGGCCAGCCCACTTTTTTGTAAAGGTGAAAACAACAGAATGGGAAAATCCTGTGATCAGGCAGCTCATCTGTTCTTTCTCTTTTGGTTTCCTTCCCTGGGTTTCTTTTCCCTCTGTTTTTTTTTATTTTTTTGCCCCTCCTCCTCACTTTCCCAGCGTTTCATCTCATTCACCCACTCTGTCTCTCTCCCTTTTTCCTGCTTCTCCCTAGCGTTCAGATTCAGGAAAGTGCCTTGGTCTGGCGATTTGTACAAGGGCTGAACGAAATAAGAGCATGAAAAGGCAAGGCACAGAAAGGACAGCTCCCGGGTTCTGGTGCTGGTCCATTTCTGGCCCGCTGACAGGAATACCGCAGCAGATTTGCGGGCTCTGGCTGCCATTTCCCCAGGATTGTGCAGCGTTTGTTTTTGGGGGGTTTTTTCCCCCCTGCTCTTTCTTTTGTGGGAAAGTCTGAATTTCTCCGTCAGCTTTGCGACACGGGCATCTCTTATACAACCTTGCGTGTTTGCATGGGAAATGTTGTAGAGTCCGCCCGCCTTCCTATGCAAAGAGGGCATTCAAAGCGGTTAAGAAATGCACTGGGCCATCTGCACGAAACCGCAGCTCCGCCAATACAAAGCACAGCATAAAAGTGCAGCTTTCTCTCTCTTCCTTCCCCCTCCTCCTTATTGTTTCGGTCCCTCTGAGTCTCCTTTCGCGGTGCTGCAAGAATTGTGGCAGACGAGCCTCAGAAAGGGGGAAATCCCTCTGCATTTCGCCATCTCCCCTCCCCCTCCCCCGCTGCCTGTTCTTTGATCTGTTCAGTCCGCTGGGGAAATGCGCGTGCCGTCGACCAACCTTCTATGAATATCAAACCAATCTACAGGAGGGGGATAAAGAAGACGCAGCTGCTTTCAGCAGGTGCAGATCTTGCTTTATCAAACGTGAAAAAGGAGCATTAAAGTTTCACGAGGAGGAGAGATGCATTCCCTGAACGAACTTAACCAGCAACGTGCTGAGCACTGACTGAGGGAATATTTCAGCCTCTCTTGTCACTGCTGCTCTCTCTTGAGTAATGCAGTGTCACCCCTAACAAATGCAAAGAAAAACTATATTTATTGGATTGAAGGAACTTTTTTTTTTAAAACTTCCTCATGCTTTTCTACAGAATTTACTGCTGGGGAAAAGCCCCCAGTTTCCTGGACACTAAGGTCCTATATGTATCCACAGAATACTGTATGGCCTGGATAATGTCCATTCAAGCTTCAACCCTATTCACGTCGCCCCACACAGAATGGGCAATAGCAAAGCAAGCATCGCACGCACTGAAAACCAATGTATTCCTGTACCAGTCTCCTAAACCAGCCTGTCCTTTGGGTGACAGACTCTGTAATCCTGTGCTCATCCCCTGAACTAGCCAGTCCAAAACCTGACAGGCTCCATGTCACTGTGCATTAACCTGAGCTCTCCAGTTCCAGCAGTGTCCGGCTCCATACATCTGTGTCCCTTGTCTGCATTGGCTGCCACTCATCTCTGCAGCACTCCCCATGCTGCAGTAAGTTCGTTTTCCAACTATAGCCATTAGGATTCCAACTTGCAACCCTTTACTTCCAAGTCAAGGACTCTGGCACTGCATAGAAGGAGCCATTTGCCCTGGCTGTTGTAGCCTAGTCGCACGCTTTTTCTCCTCTCATTGCTTTTCCTTGCTATATTACCCTTCCTGCCATTCTTTCAGGATCTAGGGTTGGGTCCACCCTGTGGATGACAAAAGCATGAGAAAAGATGCCGTAGACGGAGTGCCAACCTGTTTCAGGACTGGATAGTTTGTCCTTGTGACCATAGCCCCAACTGGGGTGTTGTGCTATTCACAATGCATTTCCATCCTGGCATTTCTTCGTATGATTAGATACATTTCTATTTCTAAGTCTTGGAAAACCCTTGCCCCTCTCGTGAATAATGCCCAGCATTTTCTTCTCTCCGCCCCCCTGCCTCCTCCACCCCTGCAGGTGATTTCAATTAGCTGCCTCACCTGCTGCAGCCTTCTGAGACCACTTTCTCTCTTAAAGCTGCTCTTTTTCCTATGACACTGTGTCCAGGGAATGCACATTTATGGTAAGGGTACTAGAAGGTCCTTGGTTAGCAGTAACAGACTAAGATATTCTGGGAACTATAGTCCTGGTTTCCTTGAGAACCCCAGGATTTAACAATCCGTAGAATTCTATGGAAAGACTCAACCTGTGCTCCATGTCCTGGTGTCGCCTACTGATCCTGTAACTCATCTTCTACTAGAGATCTTGGAATAGTTAACCAGCCTAGTAATCTGATTAATGGCTGAAAATTTTGAAAATGCTTCCTTCTATAAATTGTAAAGAAATCACAAATCATCACAGTAGATTGCATGCACATATGCTTCGAATGCTGTAGGGCAGCATGGCCGCGAGTTTTAAATGGACGCGCGTCTAGGCGCAAATCCCACTTCTAGTGCATAAGTAACTGTATAGTGAATCACTTTGTTTGCTGGTAATACCTTGGAACTATGTTGTTTACAGCGTCAAGTACACTCCTGTAATATTGGTGATTCCCTCCGTTCGGGCCTATAAACTGCAGGTAGCTCGTTCTCGTGCTTTCTCATACGATGCTCAGGAGTGCTGGAATGCATTGCCAGCTGACTTGCAATTGGAAAGAAATGTGAAAATTTTGCAAACAGGCAAATGCAATTTTGTTTACTGAGACAATTCATAAACTTTGCAGTTTTTGATATTTATTTTTATTGTTTACTGTTTTATCAATTGTTTTGTTTTAATTGAATGTGTATGTTAAAACTGTAATCCTCACTGAACATTGTGGAAGCTGCGGACATTAAGAACTTTTAGTAAATAACAATAAAATTGGCTGGTGCACTCTGCACATGTATTTCGGGGTTATTTCACAGTGGAAGTGGGTAACTATTTTTGTGCAATTTTTTTTTTTTTTTTAATAACTTCTTATCAGGCCAGCCCACTGCCTCAGCAGTAAGTGCTGTGCACTGTCATACAGAAGGTGTTGGTGCTGCTGTGCACCTGGGGATAGGGAAACTGAGCCGTAGACTAATGGTTATACCTAGTGACCAGACTCAAGGTCCCCACCTAAAGGTCATGGAAGGGAGCTGCAGGCTACAGCCTCTGTCCCTGCAATGGCTGAATTAATTCTGGAAAGGATAAAGATAGGGAAAAAAAATCCCCTGGGTAGTGGTGATTGACAGCTCATGGTAGCCTAACAGAGGCTGGGATTCCAATTAAGCTGAAATCCAGTAAAAACTGTCTAAAAAAAACAAAAAAAACCACTTATGATGAGGCCTGCCATGCCTGAGAATCAGATTTGATTCTTGGGCCAGGTTTCTGCTCCCTGGCCAGTGGGTGCTGAGGATACTGCAGAGGTGACCTTCACAGCCCTGAGGGGAAGAGAATTTCAGCCTAGTAATTAGACTTAGGCTGCATGTTTGTCCAGGCGGCTGGAATAATATTGATGGGCTGCAAAGAACCAAAACCACCTAAACCCTATTGTTATTTTTTTGTCTTATTTTTATTTTTGTATTATAATTTCCAAAATTCAGATCAAGCAATAGCTCGACACAGCAAAAAGAAATGCAATCAAAATAACTTCCTTTTCTTATCTTGGGTAACTTTACAAAGATCCTGACCTTTTGTTCAAGAAAGAGAAACCTTTTAATTAAAAAAAAACCAACCAAACCCCAGCTCTAAGAGTCCAGTTCCTATTGGGCTCCAAGGCAAAGGAAACCAATAGGGTTGTTCCCTCCACCACCTCTTCCTGAGACTGTTCCAATATCTCAAAGTAAGACCCTGCTTCTCGAAATGGCATCTGCCCTACTGTTATAAGGATACAGACAGCCTTGTGCTGGGTGCCTCTTCCTGTGTATTAGTGATCCCATGGACCTACTCATCTTCCATATTCGGGGTGGCACACAAGAAGCCTTGTCTGTGGGGTTTTCAGGAAATTAATATTGGTGTTGTCAGTTTTATAGCGCTTCCGGACTTATGTGGCACTTTAGACAGTCCCTGCTCCCTGGACCTTAAAATCGGCTCAAGAAAGACGCGCAGACAAAAACAAATAAGAGGCTCAGAGCTAAAATAGTGAGGCCATGAGAGCCACCCGGTGTTGTTTGCAGTAACTACTGTAGCTGGAGTAACACACATGTGTTAGTGACCACTCCAGTGTGTTTCCATCTTCCAATGAAACTCACAAATACCAACTTCCACATCCTTTGTCCCAACCCCACATTCACTCCCAAAAGAGTAGAGTAACTGCAAATTAGCCATTTCAGCCTAGTGCAAGCCTTGGGCTCTGTGCACCAGGGTTGCCAGCTCCATAAGATTTGGTTTGGTACATAAAACGTGCAGTCACAACCCAGCGGCTATTTGTGGCTTTCCTTAGACAGAGAGGCAGCACCTGCACCAGCCTGCCCGATAAACCCTAGCTTCTCATTTTATTAGGAGGTAGTCCCCCAGGCTGCATGAAGCAGGAGGAGGAAAGATTTATGAGGCAGGTGCCAGGCAGTCTCTCTTTCCTCCCAAATGCTTGGAGGTAATGAGGACAGTTGTGTGGAGAGAGAGTCAGAAGGTTCTATCCACAGCCTTGCTCTCATGAGAAGCTTTGACCACAGTCCATTTATTTTCACATATTTTTCATTGATGTAAACCATTTCTTTTGTTAGAGCAAACAGTTCCTCTGTTGTATGGTTTTGGGCAACTGGCCCCAAAAGGGGTCAAAAGATGCAAGGCGATTGTTGAAACATTGTCCGAGCTGTGGCTATTTTCCTTGGGGGGGGGGGGGGGGGAAGATGATTGATGGAGGTGAGGGGAATTTCATGGCAAATGTATCAATGGACTCTGCAGGGATCTTGCAAAAGTTCATTTTTATTTCACAGGAAACCAACAAAAGCCAGGGGACACCCTCTAAGGCAAAATGTCTTTCTTTAAGAGCAAGAGATGTTTTGTTTCAAGGAGTGGTGAAGAAATGGGACATTTTTCCATCAGAGATGGCCATACCTACAGGGTTATTTATCTATTGAAAAGGGAATTAATGAATTTGGTGATATAGAGTTTAGGGAAATGTGCTGCTCTGCGGACTAGATGAATACTCTAGCTAGGATTGTGCAGGAATTATTATTTTGTTTTTTTACTGTATAATTGGCTACAGATGTGCAATGGAATTTTTTTGTCTTCCACTGGATTGCCACATAGAGAGGGGGAGGGGAGGATAGGAAGAGAGAGGGAAGAGAGATATAGGAAAGGGAGGGAGAGAGAGAGAGAGACAGTGTGGTGGGAGGAAGCGTGAGAGTACTTTTAAGCGATTAAAAGATGATTGGAATCTGTGAACCTCTGTTCTCTTTTGTACCTGACCAGCAATGTAATTATATCTATAACTGACAAGCATGTTGATGTCATGAACTGCTTCTGCAATAAGAATGTATATATGTGGTGTGTGTGTGAGACACTGTTTGTACTTAACTCACTGTGGTCTGGCTCAGATATGTATTAGACACAGATCTAGATCCAGGAGGTCAGGAGAGACACTTTCTACATAGCATGATATGCCCATGCACACTAAAGTCCCTCTGTCACTCACTGCAAATTCCTCTTAGGTTATGGATCGCAGCACCAGGAATGAGAGACAGGGGAAACTGTCTTTTGTTCAGATTTAACAGAAAAATCCATACACATAGGTTGGACACATGGTAACATACACAAAAAGGATCTGAATTAGCACAAATCATGACACACTTCTCTAAAAATTATTTTGTCTAATGATATATTGTAACCGAACCTTTGACGGCACCTGTTAGAATGTACTATAGTACACTTTTACCTACATTAAATTTGTGCCTACATGTAAACCGTTGCGATGGTGTATAACTTAGCGACGGTATAGAAAAGATTTTAAATAAATAAAAATAAAACAAGTTTATAACTTGTGAGCAGTAACACCAATTCTTAAGGCTTCAGCCCTGGCTACTGTCCATTCATGTATCTTTGCTATCTTTTCATATCATCATGCGCGCAATCATCTTTAAAAAGACTGATGTAAAGTGGAGTGTGTATCTCACATTTACTTTCCTCATGTTTGCATCAGAAATACAGGCTGTAAACTTTGAAGGAGTTTCCTTGTTCACCTCTTAATATTTACCAAAGAAACTCCTTCAGAGTTGCTGCCTAAAATGCTGCTCAGTCATTACCAATCCAAGCATGAGGCAAGTAAACATGAGATACTGTAGACTCTCCTCTTAGGAGAGATTATATTAAAGATGATGGAATAATGAATATATGTGGAAGATGTGTGAGGGGGCAGTTTGTGAAGGAGTGGATACCCGGTCCACCTTACATCCCATAGAGAGGGAGGGCTCTGTGAGCGGGACCCTACTGGGCAGGTTAAAATGCCGAGCCCAGCTGGGATCAGGAGGTCTCCCCATCTCTGCAGGAGTAGGAACTCCTGATCCTCTCTGAGAAGTGCTGGGAGTATACTGCAAAGACAGGCAGTTATTGCTAGTATTATTTGCTGATTTTATTAATAAAAGTTGAAATTGCATGAGAAAAGCCTGGAGTCAGTGTGGGTCCAGCTCCAGCCCACAAGATTTCACTCATTCGGCCTCTTAAATACATGAAGTGGTTAATAATATTTCTCTAGCAGTTTTTCAGCTCCTACTCTGACATGTCATATTGTTTTGATCAGAGCTTGATTTGAATTCTCAGTGGGAAAGCTCACTGGTCAAGGTGAATCTTAGCTTTATTACAAGGTCCTGTAGGTATAAAGTAATTCCTCAGTCAGACTGAGCTGCAGTCAAATCCAGAATAACAAAAACGCAAGGCAAGTAGGTTGTAGATCAGTCACTCAAAATATTTTATATCAAGTACTGTAATAGCTTACTAGTGCATGTGGAATTGGGAGGAAGAGGAGGAAGGAAAACATTTTAATGACTCTAGTATGGTGTATGTAGGGAGATGGTGTGGCACTAGAAGGATTTTTTGCTCTTTTGCCTGGGGAAGGGTTGATTTTTCCTCCCCTCTGGATGTATCTGTGTCAGGATCTTTTTTGGTATTATATTCTCTATGTACAAGAATCACAATGTATTAACTCTGTTTGCTTGGGATTTTTTGTCCTGCTACAGCATCCCCCTTCAGAAAATCTCTCATGAAGTGTAAGTCTTGTTAACTGCAGTGCCCATTGAGTACCATGGACGAAATGCTAGTTGTAGAATGGAACCCTGTATTATAGACCAGAGCTTGCCAAGCCTATCCTGGCGGTCCCACAACCAGAACAGGTATTCAGGATATCCACAGTGAATATGCATGAAGTATATATGCACATATGGGAAATCCAAGATAAACCCAGCTAAGCTCATGCATCTTAGAATGACATTTTCTGTCCCACCTGTGCCATAAAAAGCAGAGAAACATTGTTGTTGTTGCTGTTAGTATGGACCAGAGTGACTGTAAATTTATAAAATCCATTATAAAGAACTGAGGATTTTTCAGCCAATCTGATCACTAAGGGCCTCAATTAGTAAGCATTTTCCCCACAGTCATAGAATGGGGAAAAAGCTTTAGTAAATCAGGCCCTTAGTTAGCTCTACACACATCTCAGAAACAATGCATTGTTCTGTTATGGCATGAGATGGATACTTGAGTTGTGGTAGACTGTGTTGTTTTTTGTTTGTTTGATTTTTGCTTAACTTCCACAGTAAGGCCTTAATCATTCCCATTCAGGTCTCATCAGGAAGCCATTATACACAGTCTTTAACCCCTGTCCAATCTTTGTCTTGACCATGTCAATGTAAATTAACTTTGTTTTCTTTCTCTTTTTTTTTTTGTCTGGCTAGGTTCTGTAACATTTGACTAGAGGAGTGAACTGAAATGGCCCAAATGATGTTACTAGTGGAGAAGCTTTTGTCTTCAGTATTCACAAAGGCTCTATTTCTTGTTGTTTGTCATTGCAAAAGATTTCCACTGGGCAGAAGCCTCAGGGACTGAGTCAGGAGAATCTGAAAATTCAACATGTGGTAAGGAATTAATCTCCTGCCAGTCGGGCATAATCCTCCCCGTGTGGCAACCAGACAACCCATCCTTTGGGGACAAGGCTGCTAGAGCCATAGTCTATTTTGTTGCAATGCTGTACATGTTCCTGGGTGTTTCCATCATCGCAGACCGCTTCATGGCTTCCATAGAAGTCATAACCTCACAGGAGAAGGAGATCACCATGACTAAGTCAAATGGGGAGACCAGCATCACAACAGTAAGGATCTGGAATGAGACTGTCTCCAACCTCACTCTGATGGCCCTGGGATCCTCAGCACCGGAAATTCTCCTTTCTGTCATTGAGGTGTGTGGGCATAATTTTCAAAGCTGGAGAACTGGGGCCTGGTACAATTGTTGGCAGCTGCCTTCAATATGTTTGTCATCATTGCTGTCTGTGTGTACGTCATTCCCAATGGTGAGGCCAAGAAGATAAAGCACTTAAGAGTCTTCTTCATGACTGCATCTTGGAGCATCTTTGCCTACATTTGGCTTTACCTTA
The DNA here is from genome assembly GCF_901001135.1 of Rhinatrema bivittatum. NCBI lineage: Eukaryota > Metazoa > Chordata > Amphibia > Gymnophiona > Rhinatrematidae > Rhinatrema > Rhinatrema bivittatum. The sequence goes on from NC_042625.1 coordinate 76,942,154, forward strand.
TTCTGGCTGTGATTTCTCCAGGTGTAGTCCAGGTTTGGGAGGGCCTAGTGACGTTAATGTTTTTCCCCGTCTGTGTTGTTTTTGCTTGGATTGCTGACAAAAGATTGCTCTTCTACAAATATGTCTACAAGAGGTACCGAGCTGACAAGCGCAGGGGCATCATCATTGAGACTGAAGGGGAGTTTCCAAAAGGGATTGAAATGGATGGAAAAATTGAAACTGATAGGGACAATGTTTTTGCTGATGGAGCGATAGCTGCCATAGAAGCCAAAGAGCTGGATGAGAGCCGTAAGGAAGTTATCAAGATCCTGAAGGAACTAAAGCAGAAATATCCAGATCGGGAACTGGACCAGCTTGTGGAGATGGCAAACTATTATGCACTCCTTCATCAGCAGAAGAGCAGGGCATTCTATCGCATCCAGGCCACTAGGATGATGATTGGTGCTGGCAATGTTCTAAAGAAACATGCTGCTGATTATTCCAAAAAATCAGCCAACCTTCAAGAGATTGAATGTGAGTCAGAAGAGGAAGTCGTTAGTAAGATATTTTTTGAGCCATGCAACTATCAGTGCCTGGAGAACTGTGGCTTTGTGACTCTTAATGTGACTTGCCAAGGGGGAGATGGCAACAGCACTTTCTATGTGGACTACAAAACTGAAGATGGCTCAGCCAATGCTGGGTCTGACTATGAGTACAGTGAAGGCACTCTTATCTTCAAACCGGGAGAGACACAGAAAGAGCTGAAGGTTGGCATCATAGATGATGACATCTTTGAAGAGGATGAACATTTTTTTGTTAGACTGCTGAACCTCCGGATTGGAGATGCTGAGGGAATGTTTGAGTCAGACCCCAATGCCTATCCCAAGGGACGCCTGGTGTCTCCCCTGATTGCCACAGTCACCATCTTAGATGATGACCACGCTGGAATCTTTACTTTTGAGGACAAGACAATTCATGTCAGTGAGAGCGTGGGAATCCTGGAAGTGAAAGTGGTGCGGAACTCAGGTGCTCGGGGTACAGTGATCGTGCCCTACAGGTCAATGGAGGGCACAGCCAGAGGAGGAGGCATTGATTATGAGGATACGTATGGAGAACTGGAGTTTAAAAATGATGAAACAGTGTAAGTAAACAAAACCTGGTTAGGGGTAGCTAACTTTGAAATTCTATTTTTTTAGGACATTTTGGGGTCTACAAAGATAAGAGAAATGTCTTAAAATATCAATTAAATGCATTGGAATAGTTAAAGTCCTTTGTAAGAGAGTGTGAAAAAATATTTCATGTTTAATCCAAACCTAGGCTGACCCTCAAAATGTAGGACAGTTGGCCACTCTACATGAAATAATTTACTTTCTGTTCTTTCTTTGTTTAATTTTATTTATGTATTGATACTTGTTACAATTTACAGATTCTGTTTTAGTGCAATCTTTCAAATCTTCCTGCTTTGCATTCATTATAAGGTCATATCAATGAACAATGAAGCCCTCTTACCAGAAACTCTTGTTTTATTTTTATAAAACATTTTCCATATGAAGAGTGAGCAGCTCCCCACCAATCCGTGTCGGTGGCAGAAAAAACAAATATACCAGATGTGAAATTGCACAGAACAAACGTATTGCACAGGCATCTCATAAATTGCTCCTGTTTTATTTTGTTGTTATGTGACTGTGATTAGCAGGGTGGGGTGGGGAAGGGTGTTTGTATTTAGACTGCAGAATTTGCCTGAGATAACCCAGTGGCAATTCATAAAGGGGGACTCTTTAGTATAATGGGGGGTTTGCTTTAGTGAAATACATGTACAAGCAAACGAGGCTTCAGAAATGTTGTTATAGCAGGGAATCTGCCATGGTAGCCACCCGTTGTGAAAGGTTTCATGATGTGAGTGCAGCAAACATTTAGAAAAGAGAGAAAAGTGCTGGGTGTTTCAAAGGGTTGGAGACACTGCCAGTCAGTTCTGTTCAGGCAATCATATTGTAGAAAAGACTGTGGTTTGGTTTCCTCTTCAAGAAGTGATGAGTGTGTTTGTTTTAGGTTACTGGATTACTTTTTCACCTGGTCCATGTCCTGGGACTGCACATCTGCTCTTCATCATTGACACCTAGGGCTGATCCACTAAGTTTTTTTTTCTTTCCCCCATAGACAGGGGAATTTATTTAAATTGTTTCTGTTCTCTGAATGCCTAGTGGAGCTTAACAATAGCTTTAAATCCAAGTCATCCACCTCCTTTTAGACTACAGGACCAGGGCCAGTTCTAGGATAACCAGCGCCCTGTGTGAAATCCTCCCCCCCCCCTCCCCCTTCAGTGATGGCAGCTCTGGCACAGTGCTCCCTCCTTTTAGCAATGGCTCTAGCACAGTGATCAGCCTTTCTCTCTCACTCTCTCTCTCTCTCCTACCCAGCATCCTCTTTATTCCCTTCCCCCCACCTTTTTATCCAGTATCATTCCCCCTCTCTTTTTCCCTCTGCCTTCATGATGTGGAAGGGTATGGAGGAGGGAAGAGGGGTGCCAGCATGGTGGCACCCTGTGCAGCTGCACAGGTCGCACATCCCAAAAGCTGGCCCTGGGCAGGGCTATCCTAGGTGGAGGAAGGGGGGAATGGGATTCAGGGAAACCATCCCAGGCCATGTGCTTTGGTAGCCCCATTCCCTGTTGCACTGCTTGACACTTGAGATCACTTCTTGTTCCTGAGCACTGGCCAGGCCAGCAGCTCTGCTAATAATGGGAGGCAGGTACAATGGCAGGTGGTCCAGAGAGGGCCCCTATTCTTCAATCTTGAGGGGGGAGGAGTGCCTGCTCCAACTGATTCATCCCAGGCCCCTTATCCCCCTCATCCCAACCCACCAAGGTACAGCCCTGAGGATAAACAAATTAGAAGCCACATTTATCAAGCTGAAAACAGAAGCACCCTCTCGCTCCCCACCCCCACCCCTCTATTTTATTGATTGGCCTTGGGGTGCTATACTATTTACATTACATCTGAATGCTGATAATTACAGCCCACCACATCCTGCTGTGCTTGGCTAATATAGTGCAGGAGGTCTGTTTATTTCCTCTAGTGGCAGGACTTCAGAGTGAGCTGTAACGATCTCCTTCCATGATGTGCAGGTTTTATGCCAGCCGAACCCAGCCAAATGCTCTCACTCTGAACCCAGCAAGTGGTACAGTCCTATGGGTATTTATTTATTAATCTGCACTAACTGTCATCAAGTTGCACTCTCCCTATACACAGCTTTGTGGGTCCCACGCTCACTGCCACCAAACGGAGCCCTACCTTCTCCATGCCATTCTCGTAGGTTTCTGTACTCATCTGATCAAGCGCAGCCCTCCCTTTCTCCATGCAGTGCCGCTTAGGTTTCCATACTTATTCTGATAGAGTGGAACCCTTCCTTCCTCCTACACAACCACCTGGCTGAGCCCTCCCTTCTCCTTACACAGTCTCATGGATTTTGTTCTCAATGAGTCACATCAAATGCCTACAACCTCATGGACAGGGCCAGATTTACCTCTTGTGCTCCCTTAGGCAAAGGTGTGTTGGGGGATAGAGGAAGTGATGTCCCAGAACCTGGGGGAAGGAGGGAAGCTATTGCAATGCTTCCTCTAGAGGGCCCTACCTTCTTTAAAGGCACATCACCCGCTCCAGATAGAAGCCGCTCCTAGGCAGGTGCCTGCTCTGCTTAATGAGAAATCTGCTCTTCTCCAGGGGCCACCATACTCACTGCTGCCAGGTTGAACCTTTCACATATAGTAAGCCATGGCTTTCCAAACCTGTCCTGGGGTCTCCACCACTAGTCGGGTTCTTGGAATATCCACAATCAATACGTATGAGATAAATTTGCATATCCTGGGTTTGAAATGCATGCAAATTTATCATGCATATTCATTGTGGATATGCTGAAAACCTGACTGGCTGTGGGATTTCCAGAATAGGTTTGGGAATCCCTGCTCTAAGCTTAAGCATTTTGCAGCCTGAGAAAACGTGGATGTGGAGCTGCTTTAAGAGATAATTCAGAAACCATAGAAACCCTGACAAGGAGGCTTCATTATTTCGCACTCTGAAGGAATCCCCTGGTTTTAGGCTGAGCAGCCCCATTTTCTGTTGCCCCCTGGGTAATAATTCTGTGTCTGTACATGTGACAAAGATTCTTACCTTGAGACAAGAGTCATTACTGAAATGGAACACCAAAGCAGGGCTGTGGAATGAATGAGGAGCATGATGGGATTATCGGCAAACCTTCCAAGTTGTTAAATGATCTTTAATCCTTCCAGATGTAATAAAAAGGGGAGAAGCTAGCTGTTCTTTCTTGGCACTGATGAACCCTCCCCAACAGACTATAAGTTAGGGATAGAGATAGGGGATGTGGCATGAGTATAAATAGAAGAGAAGGAATTCTGGACCCTGGCAGCTGGTGACTACACTGATAGCTGGACTTAGATGTGAATCGCTATTGATCTTACCTCATAGCAACCAGTCATGCACAGAGGCATTTTACTGCTCTCCACTCAGCATTTTACTGTTGAGCATTGGAACCGTGACTAGATTCCTGCTATTAAAGAAGAGGAGAAATTGCAGTTAAGATGCCTGTTCCATAGTAGTTTGAGCCATTCCAGCTGTTAGCACAATCTTGTAAGCTATGGTTTAATTACTGCAAGCACACCTGTGCAGGTACAGGAAAATGCAATCTCACTTAACTCAGAGGCCAAAGAGTCACACTGGTTCTTCATCTCTCTACTGCTCTTAAAATGTAGATGCTTAACCACAAGGAGCATTTTAAGGTTAAAAGATGTCTTAGTAAACTGGTTATGTATTGTTGTAACCTGTTTAGAAGGGCTAGTAGCCTGGATTTGCAGCATATAAAATAAATGAGACTTCTTGAGACTTGACATGCTGCTGAAGTGGCTTCCAGAGAGGCAAAGTTAGACCATCTCACTGGGCAATGCAGGTATTAGGGAGATCTGTACTGAAGAGACCCAAATATTAGACAAGATAAAGCAAAGCATTGACTTTATTGGTGCATTGAATTATTTCAGCCCTACTCTTATTTTTAATGTGCACGGTGGTGGTCCAGGCGAGTGAGTAGGCTTTGTATTTAAGGCCCCCCTCTCTCCCTCCTTCCAACCTTTCCATGCTCTGAATACCTAAAAGCTCAACTATTGCTTTGTAGAGCAGAACTAAGAGCTGGAGCCTATGCCAGCTGCAGAGAGAGCTCTCCAGATGGACAGACAGCAAGAATCTCCAAGCTGTTCTCTAGCACTGCCAGCTAAACAAAAGCTAAAAGGAGAGAGACAACTGGACATGCTGTCTTTCACGAGCACATACTGCCTGCTTATTTCAAATAAAAAAAGATTCAGAGTCGGATATCTTTATTGGCATGACAATCTTATATGTGTTGCCAAAGTAATACATAAAATATTTAAAATAAGGAGGAAGAAAAAAGTTACAAAATAATAACAGTTAAGTAAAATTACAGAATACAGAAAGGACAATCGCAGGGACAAGGTGCTGCTCCATATTGTCCCTGGTCAGATTATGTGGCGGGATACCACATATTTTGCTACTGTTGCCCTGGTCTCCCCAGGGCAATACAGAGCTTTATCTGCGAAAAGAAAAGAGGGCGTTAAAAGAAGGTGAAGTCCGAAGGAGCTGAAAGCAATGGGAAGCGGCCGTGGTCCGGGGAGCTGTCCAGGGTCCTGCATTAAAGTCCTAGCGTCTCGGGCAGTCAGGGACAGTGCAGGCCACACTAATACCGTTAAAAACACGGGGAAATGGCAAAATAAAGTTACAGCATAGAAAAGGGCATAAGATTATGTGTGTGTGTGTGTGTGTGTGTGTGTGTGTGTGTGTGTGTGTGTGTGTGTGTAAGATACAGACAAAGGTCCCTATTTTCTGATCTCCAGCACCTTTCTTCTGCAACAATGATAAAATTCATGTTCACATAATACAATAAGATGCTACATTACCCATCCAAGGCTATAGAACTGGTTTCATCTACCTTGGAAACATGAGTTACCCTACTGGATGTGGCCCAGACCAGTGCATCAGAAATCAAAAGCATTTCTCCAGGCGGGCTGACAAATCTCAGAGAAAAGTCACTTTTAACCGAACTGTGTACGAGGGAAGGGGGGGGGGGGGGTTTATAGAATGATATTTCATTGATCCACCTTCTCTGAAAAGACCGTCACGCAGTGAAACAAACATTGGCTTGAGTGTTTAAGTCTGGGGAGGAATGTCAGGCACTGCATGACATTTTCAAGAGTCCCATTGCACTCTTTTATCCCTCTGGGCTGCCTGTATGAAACAGCAGGTGCAAACTGTGGGCACCCTCAACGCAGGCACTTTCTAATCACTTTCAAAAATAAACTACCAAAGCAGTTTTGTCTTTGAAAATTAGCATAATGTGCATGTTTAAAAGCACCCACCTGCTTTACAACTCTGTCCCTAGGAGGACAATGTTCAAAGTCATTTCCCTGGGTAAATAGAGATTTACTTGGCTAAAACGGGATGATGGACAATTGTCCTCTTCTGCCCAGCACAGCATGCTTAGTTTTATCCGGGTTAAAAAGGAAGTGGGGGTGGGTGTTTAAGTCAGCGGAGTAAAACAGCATGTATTCATTTGATATTCAAATGTATGTGTGCTATTTTGCCCCCTACACTCTCCTCCCATGGCCTGCCAATCAAACAGCTAGTGTAAAGTATGCCATTGCTTTTAGCATGCCTACTCTGCAGCTGCTGATTTTTAAAGGGAAACAACCTACAGAGGTTTCCCTTTCAAAACTGGCTACAGCGTCAGGGTCCCCCACACACTGCGAACAAGGTGGGCTATTTAAAACTGTCCCCGAAGATACTGACTGAGCATGTGTGAAGCACCTGGAAGTTTTGCCATTTTTCCTGATGTCATCAGTTTCCTGCTTTGGTGCTCCAGCTACCGCTGCTGCTCCCTCAGACTAATCTGGCTCTACAGACAGCCCCCGGAAAGCAATGACTTATTAAAGCACAAGGAACCTTTGCACTCACAGAAATAGGGGGGGTGGAGGGGGCACTACCTGATAGAAGGGAGAACTTTGAAGGCAATGTCTAAGCACCCAGTCCTGCAACTTCAGGGATCCGGCGGTTTCAATAGGATTAGCTAGACTCAAACAAACCAGCGCTGAAATCTAAATTTAGGTGAGCCCTGATAGTGCAGTTGGAGTGGGAACAGCTTTTATGAGGCAGGCATCTCATTTTCAGCTTTTATCTTATTATGGTTGTCTTGACTCTGTGCTGCAGCTGTTGAAGCAGAGTCTTTCAGCTCCCCTTCCCTTCCTCACTCTCCATCATTTACGATGAATGCCCAGACAGATTTGTGGCTGCTTGGAAGCCTGTGACAGTAGATAACAAATTGCTATTGATTTGTTTGGCTGGAATTAGGATATCAGATTTTATGGTATGAAAACCCAGGCAAATGGGCTTCCAACATGTGAAGTGAGATCCAGTAAAGTTGTCAGGTCATGAGGGATTCATACTCAGGAGAACAATGGAAAAACTGAAGGGCATTAGCCAAGCTGTGTATGAAAGAGAAGAGAGAGAGAGTAGTGGAACAGCGGGGATGCTGCAGGGCAGGACTGAGTTGCATTGGCAGTGCTCTTCGTGAGGGTCTCAGTACAGGAACAGCAGGGGGAGGGGGGGGGGTTTCTGCAAGTTAATACGAGAGCAGAGTTGTGAGGTGGGGGGTGCTCAGGATTGCAATAGCAGGAGGTGCTGCAGGGCAGGATTGAGCAGTGTGTGGGGAGGGGGGAGAGGAAGGAGGGTTCTCAGTACCGGAATAGTAGTAGGATTGAGGGTGTGGGGGTCCACTACAGAGTTCTGGGTTAAACCAAGTTACAAAAGTGCAAGCAATGATTTGATTTCCCTGAATTATATTGCCTGTGCATAGTACTTGAAGCCTCTCACTTTCACAAGAACATAAATACAAAACCAAGATTAAAAGAGAACTCTGTCAAATCAAAGACAGATCTGCTGCCACTGGGGAAAGTGGTAAAGACAGTATGATCTCAATAATTCAGGAGAGGGCAAAGAACTATCAAAACTGGCAGAGATCACCTCTGTCTGCATTAGTGAAAACTTACAGAGGGAAGAAGAAAGTGAGGAGCAGAGAAACCTCTGCTACACTCTCTGCCACCATTTCCCCCTTTGAAAAGCAGTGGTGCATATACCCACACAACTCAGACACACATGCATGCTCAGACACATAGACACACGCATGCAGGCATGCACAGACGCACACAGATGCACACATATGTATGTAGCATGCACTGCAAACAAGGAGAGAGAGCTCTGAAGGAGAAAACAGATGTCTTTACCTAATTATCCATAACTGTGGAAATGTTTCCTTTTTGCAACAAAAGGTAAACGAATGTTTGCTAGGGATATGCACAGACCTTTTTGTTTGTTTCATTTTGGTTTTCATTTTGTTTTCCTTTGAAATAAATAAAAACAAAACACAACAACATTTTTAAAACAAAATGAAAATCTAAACTAAAAACGTTGATGAGTTGGCAGCCAAGCCTCACACCCCCCCCCCCCACTCCCAGGCTCTTCCCCATTCTGCTCCCTCCCCACCCCCAGAATCTCTTACCCTGTAGTTGAAAATGTCTTCATGGGGCAGGAGGAATCCCTGGTCCCTCCCCTCCCACTGCTTTCACTTTTGGAAATGGCTCCAGCAGACCAAGGCAGGTGCCACAGCTGCTGGCCTGAGCCCGGCTATGGTAAAAATTAGCAATGGTGTTTGGCTTCATTCTGCCAGCATCATTTCCAGTAGTGGCAGAGGCAGGGCGGGAATGAATGGAGATCACTCCTGCCTTGTGAAGACTTTTTCCAACTACAGGGTAAGAGCATCAGGGGATGGGGCATAGGGCAGAAGTATTTTTTCTTGTTGGCAGTGAGGGCATTCATTTTTTTCTAACAAAAAGAAGCAAAACAAATTAAATTCAATTTGTTTTTCTTTCATTTTACATTAAAATCAAATTGAAATAAAATGGGAAATCTCATTAAAATGTCTTGTTTTGTTTCAAATGATGCTCATCTTTAATGATTGCATGAAGGTATGCATCTGGGCTGGATAGCTCATGAAAGAGTGAAGTCAGACCCGACTCTGCCAGCCCAGTGCACCTCAATCCTGTCCCTGCAATACCTCCTGCTATCCCAGTACTGAGACCCCCCACACACCTCCATACACTTCACTCATAAGAAAAGAAGACTTGCCATACTGGGTCAGACCAAAGATCCATCAAGTCAAGTATCCTGTTTCCAACAATGGCCAAGCTAGGACACAAGTACCTGGCAGGATCCCATGGGGTAGACACATTCCAAGCTGCTTATCTCAGGAATAAGAAGTGGATTTCTGCAATTCCACTTTAATAATGGTTTATTGACTTCTCCTCCAGGAATTTGTCCAAACCTTTTTTACACTACATTACAATACAGCTACACTATCAGTTCACCACATCCTCCTGCAATGAATTCCAGAGTTTAATTATGCATTGAATAAAAAAAATGTTCTCCTATTTGTTTAAAATGTATTACCTAGTAACTTCATTGTCTGTTGCCAAGTCTTTGTACTTTTTGAAAGAGTAAACAACCGATCTGTGTTTACCTGTTCCACGTCACTCATTATTTTATAGACTATCATATCTCCCCTTGGCTTTCTCTTCTCCAAGCTGAAGAGTCATAACCTTTTGAGCCTTACCTCATGAGGAATCATTCCTAGTCTCTGCTTTCTATCTTTTAACCAGCCCCCTATCCCATGACGTTTTAATTTCCTAAGAAGCCTCTCATGAAGGACTTTTTCAAATGCTTTCAGAAAATCCAGAAACACTATATCACCTGGTTCATCTTTATCCACATGGTTATTCATGCCTTCAAAAAAAATGTAGCAATTTGGTGAGGCAAAACTTCCCTTGGCTAAATCAGTATTGGCTTTATCCCAATAAATTATGGCTAGCTATATGTTCAGTAATTCTGTTCTTTATAATAGTTTCAATCATTTTCCCAGCACTAATGTCAGCTTCACTGGTTTGTAGTTTCCTGGATCACCCCTGGAACCGTTTAAAAAAACCTGCATTGGCCACCCTCCAACCTTCAGATACCATAGCTGAATTTAATGATAGTTTACAGATTACTAATAGTAATTCTACAATTTCATTTTTCAGTTCTTTCAGCATTCTGGGATGTATATCATCTGGTCCAGGTGATTTGCTACTCTTTAGTTTGTCAATTTGTCCTATTACATCTTCCAGGTTCATTGAGATTTGTTTCAGTTCCTGTGAATCATCACCTTTACATATCACTTCTGGCATGGGTATCTCCATCTTCCTCAGTAAAGACCGAAGCAAAGAATTCATTTAATCTCTGCAATGGCCTTGTGCTCCCTTAGTGCCCCTTTTACCAATCAATCATTTAATGGTCCAACTGACTTTCTGGAAAGATTTTTGCTTCATATGTCCCTGAAAATGCTTTTATTATGAGTTTTGCTTGTTGTGGAGCACGCCCTCAGGCCCTGTTAGGAGCTCGGAGGCACGGTCCCATCTAAGGTAGGATGTGAGCCTTGGGCCGCGGCACGGCTCAGGGAGAGCCCTAAGACACACTGTGGGAGGTGAGCTGACGAGCACGGGTGGAGCAGGAGTGAGGCTGGAGTGAAGACAAGGCGAGGATTCTGGAACAGGAACAAGGCAGGCTCAGGCCTCCGCTGGACCTACACACATCAATGAGATCCAGCAACGCAATGCTAATCTCGAGAGTAGCCCTCCAGCCACTCGATAGCCCTTCCGGACCCATGGCTGGGGAATGACGAGTGCTTGAGGCCAGACGGAGGCTGAGGGCAGAAACATGAAGACTCGGACGAAGACTCAGGATACTCGGAGAATACAACGTAGACTTGGATACTAGAAGAAGACTTGGATACTCAGGAGACTCGGAAGAAGACTTAGACAAGGATTCAAGTTGCTTGGAAGTTTCAGGCAAGGATTCAAGAGTCAGGTGAAAGTACTGGGTGAGAACTGCATCGCAGCGAGCCCTAAACAGCCACCCATGGCTGGTCATGGACCACGCTGAACGCGAAACAGACTCCAGTTAAAGACGTGGAACTTGAGACTGGAACATGACGAAGATTCAGTAGAGGCCTGCACCGGGGCATGCCCTACACAGCCGCCTGTGGCTGGTCGCAGACCACGCTGGAGCAGAGCAGGTTCTGGCAGAGTCTTAGGCATGGATGGATGCAGACACAAGGGAACTCCGTAGACCGGAACAAGATACTCAGGAGCAAGGCTTTAAAACAGAAGTCTCCCAGGGGCTAGCGCTGCAGATGAGAAGAAGGCCTTGTACCACGAAGCACCTTACACAGCCATCCCACAGGCTGGTCACGGACCATGACATGGCACACCAAGAGAGGTGGACATACGAGGGACCTGGGAACTGGACCAAGAGCTGAATATGAGATGGACGAGTCAAGACAGGAACATCAGGAACAAGGAATATGGCACCTCAGGAGACGGGATATCAGGACATCTGGACACGGAACACTGGAACATCAGGAACAGAAGACAGGCGACGAGGGAGCTCCAATGAGGGACGAGACCAGGGACATCAGGAACATGAAGGACATGGAACGAAGATCCATCAAGGCACAGGAAGACCACGGAAGACCTGGATCGGAAGGAAGATCACAGACACTGTGCAAACCTGATCCGAAGGCCCTGAGAATGGCAGCGGGGCCCTTTTATAGGGCTGAAGCAGGAACAGGTGGATGACATCATCGATGAGGGTCGCGGTGCTTTCCCCGCCACTGGCCCTTTAAATACCGGCGAGAGGCACGTACCCGCGCCTATGGTGGGGCTGGGAAGAGGACAGGCATGTCGGTGGTGTCCCTGCTGCACGGGAGTCCCAAAGAACAGCGGCATTGTCGACGGCAGACCTGCCACAAAGGTGGGAGAAGATACAGCTGCAAGAGCGGCTTTGTGCCGCGAAGAAGAGACTCCCGCCGGCGGCTCTAGGACCGGGGGGAAGCCTGGAGCATCACAGCTTTGCCTGCCGTCGGCAGCAGCCTGGATGGCCGCGTTCCGGGTTAAGAAAGGTAGGGGGACTGCCCGCGCCTGTCACGGGTAGGCCCACAACATTGCTTCCATGGCAATCTTCTTTTCAAATTCTGCTTTTGCCTTCCTTGTTAATGCTTTACGTCTAACTTGGTAGTGCTTATGCTATTTCCTGCTTTTTTCATTCAGATCCCTTTTCCATGGTTTGAAAGATGTTCTTTTGGCTAGACTTGCCTTTCTCACTTCACCTTTTAACAATGCCAGCAGTTGTTTGGCCTTCTTTCCACCTTTTTTAATTTGTGGACGTCATCTGATCTGGGCATCCAAGATGGTATTTTTAAACAACATCTATGACTGATGTAAACCCTTAACTTTTACAGTTGTTTCTTTCAGTTTTTCCTAACCATATTTCTCATTTTATCATAGTCTCCATTTTGAAAATTAAATGCTATCACAATAGATTTCTTTAGTGTCCTCCCTCCAGTTATCAAGTCAAATTTGATCATTTTGTGATCACTTTTACAAAGCAGCCCCAGTACCGTTACCTCTTGCACCAAATCATGTGTTCCACTAATGATTTGATCTAAAATAGCTCCTCCTCTTGTCAGTTCTTGTGCCAGCAGCTCTATGAAGCAGTCATTTATTTCATTAGAAACTTTACCTTCTTAGCATGTCCTGACTGAATATTTACCCAGTCAATACTGGGGTAATTTAAATCACCCATTATTACTATGTTGCTAATTTTGTTACTGTGAAATGCTAGTTTCTCTTAGCATTTCGTTGTCTGTTTGTTCATTCTAGCCAGATGGATAGTACACCCCCACTGCTATTCTATTCCCCTTCTCACATGGAATTTCTACCCAAAGATTTTACAGTGCATTCTGTTTTCTGCCAAACTTTTATCCTGGTTGACTCTTTTCCCTCTTTAACATTTAGCGCCAGCCCTCCACCAATTTGATCCACCTATCATTGTGATAGAATTTGTACCGTAGTATCAGAGTGTCTCATTGGTTATCCTCCTTCCACCAGATCTCTGAAATGTCTATTATATCTACCTCTTCATTGAGTGCTATGCATTCTAATTCTCTCATCCCTGTTTTTAGACGTCTAGCATTTGTATACAGACATTTAAAAGTAAACTGTTTGTTTTTTGCTTGTATTAAGGACCGGCTTATCAGTTGACAAGGGTAATTTGGAATCTTTCTGCCCTGTCTGTTCTTTACTTAAAGGCACCTGTTCCAATTTGGCATTTATTGCAACCTCTCTATCAGCATGCCCTAATTTCACTGTTTTGTTAGTATTCTTCAAACTACATCATTCCAAACCATGTGCTTCTGAGTGGCTGTCAGCTGTCCCCCATCATCTAGTTTAAAAACTGCTCTGTCTCTTTTTTAAAGGTTAGTGCCAGCAGCCTGGTTCCATTCTGGTTAAGGTGGAGCCTGTCCTGTTGGAAAAGGCTCCCCATTCCCCAGAATGTTCACCAGTTCCTAACAAATCTGAAACCATATTCCTTGCACCATTTGCTCATCCATGCACTGAGTCACTTGAGCTCAGCCTGCCTCTGGTTTCCTGTGCATAGAATGGGGAACATTTCTGAGAATGCAATCCTGGAGGTTCTGGATTTCAGTTTCCATCTAAGTTAGCCTCCAGCAACCCTCACTTGTGCACCTTCCTTTGTCATTTAGTATTTACATGTACCACTAACAGTTGGCTTTTTCCACAGCACTCTCAAAATCTTATCTAGGTGACACATGAGGTCTACTATCTTTGTGTCAGGCAGGAAACTTTCCAAGCAAGCCCACCCAGTCACCAGGTATCTACATTTCTACTGATCAAATCATCCACTGTAACGGCCATCCTAACCCTTCCCCTTCTGGGCATCACCTAGAGGGCAGGTCCTAGCTACAGTATCATGTCCTGCCACACCAAGGTCATGGTATCCTACCAAGTGACCCTTGCTCCTTCAAAGCAGCACAAGGGCTGTTTGACTGGAGTTGGGATCTCTGTATACCTCTCGGTCTGCCTCAGCTCCTCCAGATCTGCCACTCTGACCTCCAGAGATTGGACTCATTCTCTGAGAACCAGGATCGTTTTACATCTGATGCACAGATATAACACCTCAACAACACACATACCACACCTCAACCAGCAGCAAGTCCATGCATATAACACCTCACCAATAGATAATCATGCATGTGGCACTCAGTGCAAAAGACTGCATAATCCCCAACTTATTGCTGGACTTCTGTCTGCATCTTAATTTTATTAAGTTGCTAAAGTTTTAAATCTGATTAAGGAGTAGATATGTCTCTTAATTTAAGGGGTTTTAAATTATTTTGTGTCTTTTAAAAATCTTTGAGGTTAATTTTCAAAAGGATTTACATGCTTGAAATTGGATTTTATACATGTAAATACATTTTACCCATGTAAGTGGGCTTTTAAAAATTGCCACAGTACATACCATTGAATTGCCAATAGGTTTTACACACGTAAATGCACATATAAGTATTTAAATGGGCTTTGAAAATTGCTACAATAGTATGTTACATTTATGCATGTAACTCCTTTGAAAATTATCTCCTAAGGTTTTTAATTTGATAACTAGTTGGCTTATATTAGTGTCTTTTAGCTATTTGTTGACTTTTAAAATCTAAGATTTTTAAATTGATAACTAGGTGACTTATGTTAGTTTGTGAATGATCAGCAACAAGACATACCCCACACTAGCCTTAGGTGGGTATGTAATAACATATTCAGCACAGGAAAAACGCATGCAGAAATCCACTTAAAAACATAGTTTAGTGCTAATGTATGCAAATGAGGCAAATTAACTATTCACAGCCAAGCAGGAAGGCATGCATTGGTTAGTGTGGGGTTTTGTACATGGGATTTTTTAGTGTATAGGTCAGGGCAAGAGTTAAGTTAATGTGCTTGTCTGGAGATTGGCTTTGCTGGCATTAGTGTGGCATTAGTGTGGGCTAATCGTGGATTGCTTTCACTTTTTCCAGATGTTTGTTTCATTCTGTGGGTCTGCAGAAAAGTCTCTGCTGCATTACCTGTGCCTATCGGCCTCTGCTGGAACAGCGGTCACGTGGTCAGAGATGGAACATGAAGGGGATAGACTTTGCTCTCTCCACCATCAGTTCCACTCCTGGACCCACTAATTTCTTCACGGTTTTATTGATAGAGGAAGGCTCCCCCCCCCCCCTCCGAGAATCACTTGTGGGTCACCACATTAATGTGGGTTTTGGCGCTGCTATGTGTGCCAGCTTATTACATAGGGCTGTGAGTGCGTGTTTGTGCATGCTTTTCCGTGTGGGTTCACATTAGCGTGGATTTTCTGCCTGCATCTCATCTACATACACGGTCTTTATTACATCCTGTGGAGGTACCTGCTTGGTTGTGCGCTAAAAAATATGTGCAGACAACTAGCACCGATTCACCAGCCCCTAAGTGTTCTTTCCCAGCAAGCCCAACTTACCACCAGCAGATGTTATTCTAGTATGGTGTAGGGATGTGAATCGTTTTTTGACGATTTAAAATATCGTCCAATATATTTTAAATCGTCAAAAATCGTTAGAGGCGCGATACAATAGGAATTCCCCCGATTTATCGTCAAAAATCATAATCGGGGGGAGGGGGGAGGGCGGGAAAACCGGCACACTAAAAACAACCCCTAAAACCCACCCTGACCCTTTAAAATAAATCCCCCACCCTCCCGAACCCCCCCAAAATGTTTTAAATCACCTGGGGTCCAGTGGGGGGGTCCCGGTGTGATCTTCCACTCTCGGGCCACGGCTGCGTTAATAGAAATAGCGCCGGCGCCATTTTGGTTCCTGTCCCCCGACGTCACGAGCGCAGGAGATCGCTCCCGGACCCCCGCTGGACCCCCAGGGACTTTTGGCCAGCTTGGGGGGGGCCTCCTGACCCCCACAAGACTTGCCAAAAGTCCAGGGGGGGGTCCGGGAGCGACCTCCTGCACTCGGGCCGTATTGCAAAATGGCGCCGGCCGTATTGCTGTATTGCAAAATGGCCGCCAGCCGTATGGCCGTATGGCCGGCGCCATTTTGCAATACGGCAATATGGCCTGAGTGCAGGAGGTCGCTCCCGGACCCCCGCTGGACTTTTGGCAAGTCTTGTGAGGGTCAGGAGGCCCCCCCAAGCTGGCCAAAAGTCCCTGGGGGTCCAGCGGGGGTCCGGGAGCGATCTCCTGCACTCGGGCCATATTGCCGTATTGCAAAATGGCGCTACCTTTGCCTTGTCATATGACAGGGCAAAGGTAGCGCCGGCGACATTTCTATTAACGCAGCCATGGCCCGAGAGAGGAAGATCACACCGGGACCCCCCCACTGGACCCCAGGTAATTTAAAACATTTTGGGGGGTTCGGGAGGGTGGGGGATTTATTTTAAAGGGTCAGGGTGGGTTTTAGGGTTGTTTTAGTGTGCCGGTTTTCCCGCCCTCCCCCAATTTACGATTTAAATGATTTTAAAAAAAACAAAACCGCGACGATCAGATTCCCTCCCCCCCCCAGCCAAAATCGATCGTTAAGACGATCGATCACACGATTCACATCTCTAGTATGGTGTACTACCCATGTCTCCTTATCTGTACTTCTCTCTATTTATCTCTCTCTGTCTTGATCATTTTATTTCTGTGTCTTCTCACCTCTCATGTTGCCTCTCCTTTTCCTCACTTCTCATTGTATAGTGTTTTTATATATATTTTTTTACCTGTTGGAATTAGGGCTGGGATCTGGAAACATTAGATTTCATTTGCAGCTACTCAGAGGTTTTTCACCTATTTTATACTGTTCCCGCGCCCCCAACACAACTACTCTGGTCATTGCAGTGATGGTTATTTGGCTGGCTGGAGGGGGGGGGGGGGGTCAATGCACCAGGGTGCCTTCCAGAACCCTGCAATCATGTGTCCTAAATGTGGCCACTAGGTGTCACCCTTAAGCAAGGACCACAACCCCTTCCTCCCTGCACCCCTTCCCTCTCCTCTCCCAGGGGCTGTGAATGCTGCCTCTGCAGAATCCCTGGCTCTAGGCAAGCCAAGGAGCAGAAGATGCACCATGGAGATTGAACTGGTAACCTGCACAAAACTGCAACTGAGCCACTGGGCTGATCCAACACAGTATTACTCATATGTTTGGCATTATTTTCAGTCTTTCATTGGAGGCAAAATAAATGTTTAATGGAACATTTTCTTATCCTGTGAGTCAGACTGGTGAATAGCCCCTGTTGTATCTTCTGGAGAAATCCTGAATTGGTGATGAGACTGTCCATGGTGTTGGCTTCTATTGCTGTCTCCCTTTTGTCAAAGCAGGATAGAGAGGACCATCCTGAGATGGAGCTATTTTTTAAATTTTAGACAACATTCTGAGAAATGGGGGCAGCACGGTTGGGGGGGGCCATGTGGGCGCAGGGAAGGACAGGACGGGAAACTGAAACGGGGCGCGGTAGGGAAAGGGGGGAAGGGGGGAGGGCAGAAGGAGCAAAAGAACGCCGGCGCAACGGCCACCACACACACACGCACACACACAGACAACAACACACAGATCACACAGGACCCGCACCACACACGCGCACACACACCACCACCACACCCCAGACACAACGACCCACCACACACAGACCAGCCCCACCACGACCACAACCCAACCACCAGACGCAGACACAAGGGACCCACCCACACACACCCACCACCACCACACCCGAGACACACGACCCCACCACACACAGACCCAGCCCCACCAACACACACACCCAACACCAGACGCAGACACACGACCCCACACCACACACCAGACACGCAGGACACACGCCCCACACACACACACCACCACCACCACCACCACACCCCAGACACACGACCCCCACCAGACACAGACCGACCCCACCACACAACCACACACCCCAACCACCAGACGCAGACACACTACCCCACACACAAAACCAGTACACGCAGACCACACGACCCCACCACACACACCACCACCACACCATATCCATACACACTACCCCACCAGACACATACCATCCCCACCACACACACACACCCAACCACCATACTCATACACCACTACCCCACACACAAACCATACACTCATACACACTACCCCACCACACACACCACCACCACACCATATCCATACACACTACCCCACCAGACACATACCATCCCCACCACACACACACCCAACCACCATACTCATACACAGACCCCCCCACACACACCACCACCACCACACCCTACACACTACCCACCACACACATACCATCCCCACCACACACACACCAACCACCATACTCATACACACTACCCCACACACACACCATACACTCATACACACTCCCCCACACACACCACCACCACACACCACACCCATACACACTACCCCACCAGACACATACATCCCACCACACACACACACCCAACCACCATACTCATACACACTACCCCCACACACACACCATACCAATCAACACACTACCCCCACCACACACACCACCACCACCACCATATCCATACACACTACCCCCACCACATATATATACCACATATGCCCATACACCCCCACCATACCCACACCACACCACAAACCCACACATACTACGCCACCACACACACATCCCAAGCTGTTAGAAATAATTGAATAAAAGCTCATATTAAAAAAAAAAACCAAAAAACATTAACGCAAACCTACAGCACAAACCATCATTTGTCTCCTGGCAAACAGGGTGGGTAGGAGGGGAGGCCCAGCTGCTTCAGAGGAAAGGAAGGAGATGTTGTTTTAAGGTGTTTTGTTTCTTGGCCACCTTGTTGTTTTGTACTATTTCTGAAATGAATGCCAGGGCGCCCAACTACCCCCGAGCAGTTGTTAATGTAACCATGCCAGCAGCAGCCGAGACAGGAACCGAGATACACGCAGAGGGACGCGTTGATGTCTGTGCAAGATAAAATGAAGCAGACTTTTCCTGGCTTATCATTTCATGTCTCTATTATTAGTTTTACCATGCTGAGGACAGGCAGACCTTTATGGTCCTTGCAGTAATTCAGAGAGACAGAGAGAGTCCTCTTTTCTTCTCCCTAGTTTGCAGATGACGTGGCAAACCTGCACCCTTTTTTTTTTTATTTTGTTTTGACCCAACAGATTGATCCAGTCCTGGGGTTACCCACTACACTTCTGGTCTTGAGGGTACCTACTTTCTTAAATCAGAACTACAAGTCCATGAAGGCAATGGGGAAAACCAGGCCTGAATCAGTCTTCCAGGAAAATCATGGTAGCGGCTGAGAACCGCCATCCCAGCCCCAAGGCATCAGTGGCATTACGAAGCTTCAGCCTTCTTTTGTCAAAAACAAAATGCCTGACTACAGATCACAAAGGTTCAGGGATTGGAGTTAATTTAAAGAACCCTGGGCCAGCACGGAGGCTCAGTTGGTAATGCTACACACTGGCCATGGAGAGAACCCGGGTTCGATTCCTGGACCGAAACTCTGCTCCTCTGACCTGCCATGACTGAGATGCTGCAGAGTCACATTCACTGCCCATGCAGGGAGGAGGAAGCCTCAACCATCACTCCACAGTGATACCTGTCAGCCAGACTCAGGGACCATGATCACATGTTCTGATGTGACCCCTGGCCAAAGCATGATCATCTTGACGATTGGCCTAAAAGGAGGGAGAGGGAGATTAAAATAGGGGGCAAAAATAGTTGCAAATAACTTCTTATGGCACTGGATCCCAGCACCAGTTCCAACTGTGCTGGGAGCAGAAAGAAACTACATCCACCCCCTACCCGATCCGCATAGAAAAAATTCATTACTGTCCTGCAGTGTCCTTCCTCCGGTCATAAGCTTTTGAGGTCATGATCTAATGGTCCCTCTTTCTTTTCACTTGATCTCTATAAAGAAAAATGATTTTCTTCTTTTAATTGTGTGAAAAGTAACACAAAAAACCCTTTGCTTTGTGGTTTCCTCAAAAAGCTAAAAATGAAATGTGTGGGGGAATAAAATTGCACCCCCAGCTTGTTCCCTTTTAAAATAATGGGGTATTTGTATTGATAAATTAGGGGACACATTTACTGTGGGGCATAACATACATACATTACTTACATACATACATACATACATACATACATTTATTTATTTATTTATTTATTTATTTATTTATTTATTTATTTATTTATTTATTGGTTATGTGTGGTCTGCCCACCTCCTTTGATCATGATGGTTTGCAAATTAGAACATACATAATTAGGAACATCTTAAAAATAAATATTATATTACAAAAAACAAGCTCAGAAAGAGATGCCCCCATTTCATGCCTGAAATAAAACTTGTGATGCCCTTGTTGCAACATTATGACATTTAATTGTCGGCTGTACCAAACTCTTGTTGATAGCGGCCATGTTCTTAGGCCTTTTTGAATATTTTTGTGTCTATTATAGTTCTTGATTGTTCAGTTCCCCCATTATTGGTCCCACTACTGAGACTGCACACTCCCTGACCCCCCCTTAGAAGAGCCTTGGTGAAGTGCAGGAACTTGTAACAGGCCTTTGTTTGCAGATCTTAAGACTCTTTCAGGTGCATAGATGTGTAATGCTGACCCAAGCCAAACTGCTTCCATTATTGTAGGAAAATTTGTGCGTAGAAAGTACCTGCGGGGTTTGCCAGATCACGGGCAGTTTCATTATCTTCCCCAAAATAGCCATGTAATAAATATCAAAGATAAATTACATATAATAAATATAACATACTGTATCTAAATGAGATAGACAAGATGTTAGAAATATATATATATGATTAATAAAAATCAAAGCAGTAACACCATTCTAATAAAAAAAAACAAACAGTCAGATTACCCATATAACAGAAAAAAAGCCTGCTTTTAACATTAACAGGGACCAATACCTAATAACGTATTGCATCAACAACCTTATGCATCAAAAATCCAATACTAATAAAAGCATTACATTAAACATCCCAGCGTATAACCCTCAAAACCTACACAACAGAGAAGACAAAGTCAGTCTCCTAATAGGTGAACAAATGGAAACCACAGAATCAAGTAATTTCAGTAACACTCTAAACATGACCCATTCAAGTAAAAGCCTCCATAAACATGGAAGTTTCTGGAAACTTCCTAAAGGTCAGATAAAAATACAGCTCTAAAATCATCCAATCAGCTAAAAGCTTCAATAAACAAGACATTTTTTAGTAGCTCCCTACATGCTAGGCAGTCATTCATCACTCTTAAGTCAGAGACGAGGTGCCATGCAGATGAAGGCTCAACGTCTTGCACTTGGCAAGCGCTCCTCTTTCAATCATAGCGTGTCGTATTGTATTGAATCAGCCACTCCCTCAAGGATGCAGAATCCTATCCCTCTCATAGCCTAATTTGTTTGAGAACATGAGTAGTCCTGTCTCTGAATTTACACCCTGCATGATCTGAGCTGCGCATTCTGAACCAACTGTAATTTCATAAGTTTCTTTTCATCAGATCTTCCAGTAAGCAGAGCTGGCGCATCCTCTCCAACTTACCTATTGGTGGCAGCTCCGCCGGCACTCCCTCCTAGCAGTGGCAGTGGCTCCAGCACAGTGCTCCCATTTTAGCAGTTTAGAGCTGGCACAGCACTCTTCTATGCCTTGTGCTGGCATGATTTTGCCACCCCTGAAATGTTGACGCCCTGGGGTGACCGCCTACTTTCCCCAGAGGAAGAACTGACTCTGCCAGTAAGGTATTACAGAAGTCTAGTCTCATAATTATAAGGATGAGCACTGCTTTAAAGCAGATAGTCTCTTTAAAAAAACAAAACAAATGCAACTGTGGGACCAATCCAAGTAGTTGCAAAAAAATCTGATTGACATATGGACTCAGGGCAAATATTTAAAGGGATTTTCTTGGGTGAATGAGTGGTTATCTGGGGGGGGGGGGGGGGAGGCTCTTTGAAAATTTGCCCCAGCCCTCAGCAGGGAAGAGCATGCTCACTGCCGACAGGGTCACCCCCTTTTCCCCACGGGATAAGGGGTGCCACTAGAGATGGGACCACACAGCGTGCTGGTATAAGAAAATATGGGGATTTCACTGTGCAATACAAGTGCTTCCATCCTCTGGGGAGTTTCCCTTGGAAGCCCTGTGGATACAAAAATAACTGTGGGGCTTGCAAGATGGAAGCCAACCTCCTTAATGTCCAATGCTGTAGTCATCTCTTGAACAGTGGGTGACCCCTAGGCTTGGTATAGGAATCTGACACTGAGACGACAACACTGTCTGTGAAGGTGATACTTGGAAGTTCTGGAGAACTTGGTTACAGACCTTGATTACCTCTGTTTGGCAGAGTTTAAACCTTGTGTATATTTAGGCTAGTCAATTACTTATGGCAGCCAACATAGAAGAGGTAATTTTCCAAAAGGGTGTATATGTATAAAACTGGGTTTAATACACATAATGGGACTTTGTAAAAGGGCTTTTAAAAATTGCTACTTTTACATGCGTGATGCCTTGGAAAATTCACTCCATAGCACTTTTTTATGTGGGCTTTTATGTAAAGCCTCCCTCTCCACCTATGGCTTGTTAATCAGCAAAATCAGAAATTCGTGTACCAGCACTACATCCGTATATTATACATCAATAAACTGAATTGTATTGTACTAAACATATAGCTATACTGCGCATACAGTCATGTATCTCAAAGCTTCTTCATCCAGGAACAAAGCTCCTAGTATCGTTAAAAAGGAAAATTACATGTGGAATAACGTTTTAACAAGTGACTATTGAACTTATGTCATAAGGGTGTGCTATTATATGATTTAGGTGGGCTTTAAAAATTGCTACTTTTACATGCGTGATGCCTTGGAAAATTGCTACTTTTAAGCTCTGTACCCTCCTTTGGAAATACACTCATAGTGAGATTCCCCAATGCTGCTTAATGTTTCATATCCCAAAGAGACACACAACTGGACATCATCAGCATAGGAAAAACATGTTAATGTTATACATCCAGAATTAATTTCTCTAGAGGGCCTTGCGAGTTTTATGGCTTTATTTTTTGTACATCGTTTTGATTATGCAGAAAATTGGTATATTAAATACCATAGTAAACATAGTACTGATGGCAGTTAAAGACAAATAGTCCATCCAGTACGGCCCAGCAGTTGTTCATTGGTAGTTACTACCCTCCCATGCCTTCTGTTAAGGGTAGTAACTGCCTGCTTCCTGCGTGTTATCTCCATGTGTTGCCTCTCCGTTACCCCTTTCTTCATTTTCAACCTCTAGTCTCTAGGAAGCATCCACAGTTGCCTATCCCATGCCTTTTTTAAATTCATTTACTGTTTTAGTCCTCACCACCCCTTCTGGGAGGGCATCCACCACTCTCTCTGTGAATTAAATATTTTCCTTGGTTCGGAGGTCCCCTCCCCAGAGTTTCATTCATGACCCCTAGTTCTTCAATTTCCTTTCCAAAGGAAAGGTTTAAAGTTCATGCATCAATTAATACCTTCAGGTACCTGAAGGTCTGTATCACATCTCCCCTGCACCTCCTCTCCAAGGAGTCTCTCCTCATGTCTTCCAATACAGACCCCACACCGTTTTGTTCACCCATCTGTGGACCGCCTCCATTCTGTCTCTGTCCCTTTTGAGATACGAGCTCCAGAACTGAACACAATACTCCAGGTATGGCCTCACCAAGGACCTGTAGAAGGGCATTATCTCCTTTTTCTTACTGGTTATTTCTCTCTCTCTATGCAGCCCAGCATTCTTCTGGCTTTAGCTATCACCTTATCACATTGCTTCACCACCTTCAGACCACCAGACACTATCACACCAAGGTCTCTCTCCCAGTCTATGCATATTAGCTGTTCATCCCCTCACATATAGCAATTTTGGATTACTGTACCCCAGATGCATTACGCTGCACTTCTTGGCATTGAATCCCAGGGGCGATGGTGCAGGGAAGAGAAATTCAGTTTTGTAAGGAACTGGACAACCTTTTGGGGAAGGGGGAGACTTTTCCAAAAGGATGGGCTCCACTGTAACCAGGGTGGAACCAGGCTGCTTGTGCTTTTAAAAAGGAGATAGAGCAGCTTTTAAGCTAGAACAAGGGGTAAGCCAACAGACATTCAGCAGTGCATGGTTCGGAGGAAAGTATCTTTGAAGGATACTAATGAAATAGGAGAGTTAGGGCATCCCAACAGAGAGATTCCAATAAAGCAAAAGTTGTCCATGTGTTTATGAGTAAAGAATCACCTGAGCTAAAGAATTCCAAATTATCCATATCAATTGAAAAGAAGATTGTTAATACAATCAAAAACCACTCTTTGAAATGTCTGTTTGCCAATGCCAGAAATCTAAGAAATAAGATGGGAGAGTTAGACTGTATAGTAGTGAATGATGAGATAGACATAATTGGCATCTCAGAGACCTGGTGGAAGGAGGATAACCAATGGGACAGTGCTATACCAGGGTCCAAATTATATTGCAATGATAGGGAGGATCAACTTGGTAGGGGTGTGGCACTTTATGTCCAGGAGGGTATAGAGTCCAACAGGATAAAGATCATACAAGAAATTAAATGCTCAGTAGATCTATATGGGTAGAAATCCCATGTGTGTTGGGTAAGAGTATAGGGATACTACAGTCCACCTGGCCAAAATGATCAGAAAGATGATGAAATGCTAAGAGAAATCAGGGCAGCTAACCAATTTGGCTGTGCAATAATAATGAGAGATTTCAATTACCCCAATAATTGAACATCATGACGTGCTAGAGACATAAAATTCCTGGATGGAATATATGACTGCTTCATGGAGCAATTGGTTCAGGAACCAATGAGAGAGGGAGCTATTTTAGATTAATTCTTAGTGAAACACAGAAAATAAAAAGTCATGTGATAGATGTCCTTTTGTGGATTACAAACTGGTTAAAAGAGAGGAAACAGACAGTAGGATTAAATGGTCAATTTTCTCAGTGGAAAAGGGTAAACAGTGGAGTGCCTCAGGGATCTGTACTTGGACCAGTACTTTTCAATATATTTATAAATGATCTGGAAAGGAATCCAATGAGTGAGGCAGATGATACAAAATTATTCAGAATAGTTAAATCACAAGTGGATTGTGATAAATTGCAGGAGGACCTTGAGAGACTGGAAGATTGGGCATCCAAATAGCAGATGAAATTTAATATGGACTAGTGCAAGGTGATGCATATAGGGAAAAATAGCCCATGCTGTAGTTACACGGTGTTAGGTTCCATATTAGGAGCTACCACCCAGGAAAAAGATCTAGGCATCATAGTGGATAATACATTGAAATCGTCAGCTCAGTGCATTGTGGCAGTCAAAAAAAAGCAAACAGAATCTTAGGAATTATTAGGAAGGGAATGGTGAATAAAATGGAAAATGTCATAATGCCTGTGTATCGCTCCATGTTGAAACCGCACCTTCAGTAACGTGTACAATTCTGGTCGCTGAATCTCAAAAAAAGGTATGGTTGCACTGGAGAAGGTACAGAGAAGGGTGACCAAAATGATAAAGGGGATGGAACAGCTTCCCCATAAGGAAAGGCTAAAGAAGTTAGGGCTGTTCAGCTTGGAGAAGAGATGGCTGAGGGGGATATGATAGAGGTCTTTAAAATCTTGAGAGGTCTTGAATGAGTAGATGTGAATTGGTTATTTACACATTCGAATAATAGAAGGACTAGGGGGCATTCCATGAAGTTAGCAAGTAGCACATTTAAAACTAATTGGAGAAAATTATTTTTCACTCAATGCACAATTAAGCTCTGAAATTTGTTGCCAGAGGATGTGGTTAGTGCAGTTAGTGTAGCTGGGTCTAAAAAAGGTTTGGATAAGTTCTTGGAGAAGTCCATTAACTGCTATTAACCAAATTGACTTAGGGAATAGCCACTGCTATTACTGGTATCAGTAGCATGGGATCTACTTAGTGTTGGGGTACTTGCTAGATAATTGTACCCTGGTTTGGCCTCTGTTGGAAACAGGATGCCGGGCTTGATGGATCCTTGGTCTGACCTAGTATGGCAATTTCTTATGTTCTTAGAGTCTTTGAACCACTTTTCATAGAAACGTAGAAATAACAGCAGAAAAGGACCAAATGGTTCATCGGTCTGCTCAGCAAGCTAATGGTAATATCTGCTGTGCCATGCAGGTTACCCCCATCAGTTTCCCAGACCATATAAGTCAGGGCCCTTGTTGGTTGCTATCTGAATCCAATTCCCAATTACCTCTTGCCATTGAAGCAGAGAGCAATGTTGGAGTTGCATCAAAAGAATCAGGCTTATTGGTTAAGGGTATTAACAGCCACATCAGCATGTTATCCCTATGCTTATTTTTTCCCCCAGACCATGAAAGTCAGGATCCTTGTTGGTTGCTGTCTGAATCCAGTTCCCCTTTTCCTCTCCCCCCCCCCCCCTCCTGCTGTTGAAGCAGAGAGCAATGATGGAGTTGCATCAACAGTATGAAGGCTTGTTGGTTATGGGCAGTAACCACTGTACTCTTCATTTTCATCCTCCAGTATTAGGGATCCACAAGCTTTCTTAAACCATTTTTCATTCAATGCAGACAAACTTTACCTTCTATCCTCTCTGTGGCATTGCAGGGTCCCAAAACTGATCTTTGTGGCACTCCACTTAACCACTGTTCTCTCTTCTGATCAGGTTCCGTTTACCATTACACTGATTCCTATCAGTCAACCAGTTTGTAATGCAGTTCACCACCTTGAAGTCGATTACAAACTGGTTGACTGATAGGAAACAGCTTGCAATGGTAAATGGAACCTACTCTGAAGAAAGAATAGTGTTGAATAGTAAGAAAGAGACTGGATTGCTGAATGGCTCCATAGGTCACCCAGAATAAACAAGACACAAACTATCCCAGGACCATCATTTGATTGGGGCAATAACATCTATGGCTTTTCCTATTTCACTATTCCAAAGTGATGCCCTTCCAGTTAGGTGGCAATTTAAAAACCTGTGCAGGCAGGTGCAAAGTCTGTGCGCACTTTTCCTTTGGAGATTGCCCAAGAGAAAAAGTTCCTGCACTGATTTGCGAGATGAATACCTAGAGTTGGGTGTCTAGTTCTGAACCCACCAGAACATTCTATCCCAACTTTCAGGAGAATTCAGGTGAGGGCTAAGCATCTTCCCTTTTAAGGCAAGGTTACTGGTGCTTGGCTCTGTCCCATGTTATTCTGGCTGACATGGGCTGTGAGGGCAGGACAAGGAAGGCACAGATCACCACAGGAAGAGAGCGCTTGATTTATATGCCACAAGCAGCTCTGCTGGAATTAATTATTCATCTCACATGTTTCCAAAGAAAATCAATGTAACTTCTCCTAGGCATAATCCACTATTTTATTCTTTAATGTGTTGATTTATAAATTTACCCCTGCATATACAATATATATAATTTTTTCAGGTGTATCAGCAATTGTTTTTAAATAATTCAGTTGGCAAGCAAAACACACAAAATCATTGATTCCAACCATTTAAAAAAAATGATTTTTGTTTCCTTTGTTGAAGTCAAAAGTTCTTAAGAAGTTGATCTTCAGAGAGCCAGTCAGCAGGAAGTTACCAGATATTCAGTGGCACTTAGCTGGATAAGTCTGCCACTGAATACATGCAGGTAATGTTACCTGGGTACCCTTAGGACAGTGATTTTTCCCACCAGACTTGCGCAGCTAAGTTTATCCAGCTAGCACTGATAAAAATATTAAGCCATTGCCGTGGGAATGCTGTGGAGTGCCCTGCCTCTTATAATTCGGCTACATTTTAGCTGGGCGATGACTCATGCAAGTAACATTTGCCAATGAGAGGGGCAGGAAATTCAAATCTCAGGATTTGTCCAGCTAAATTATGGTATTTGTTCAGGGTAGGGGGAGGGAGATTCTTTCCCCATCACCCCCCATGGCAAGGATTTGTTTGGGAGGGGAAGGGAAACCCCTCATGGCAGCAGGATTTGGTGTATGAAACATTTCTGAAGCTGGATCATGCTTTTCGGCACTCCAAACATATTACCAAGCCGCTAATGTAACCTGTGACAGCAGCATTTGCAGCTAAAGAGCAAATTGTCATCAAAAACCTCAGGTGCATACCATTTGGAAATGTAAAGCATGAAAACAGCACAGATAGCTGAAGAGGAAATCTTCACATCATGCAGACAAAGCATGAATACAGCACGGACAACTGAAGAGGAAATCATCAGAACATCATGCAGGCGACACACTGCACACAAAGCATGAATACAGCATGGACAACTGAAGAGGAAATCATCAGAACATCATGCAGGCGACATACTGCACACAAAGCATGAATACAGCATGGACAACTGAAGAGGAGATCATCAGAACATCATGCAGGCAATACACTGCACACAAAGCATGGATTCAGCACAGACAACTAAAGAGCATATCCTCATCAGAACATCATGCAGGCGGCACACTGATGCAGACAAAGCATGAATACAGCATGGACAACTGAAGAGGAAATCATCAGAACATCATGCAGGCAATACACTGCACACAAAGCATGGATTCAGCACAGACAACTAAAGAGCATATCGTCATCAGAACATCATGCAGGCGGCACACTGATGCAGACAAAGCATGAATACAGCATGGACAACTGAAGAGGAAATCATCAGAACATCATGCAGGCAATACACTGCACACAAAGCATGAATACAGCACGAACAACTGAAGAGCATATCGTCATCAGAACATCATGCAGGCGGCACACTGATGCACACAAAATATGAATATAACAAGGATGATGAAGAATAGACTTGGGGCAGGAGATGGAAGGGATGTGGAAATAACTCAAAAGCAAGGGAGGAAGCTGAAAGTTGGCATTGGGGGTGGGTGGGGGTGGAATGTGGAGAGCGGTTGGGTGCTCCTGCATTTTTAATGTCCTCCATGTTCCTGGTTGAGGCTTTCATTAATCTCAGCCCTGGCCTCTCCGCTGAATTCACGTCTCTTCTTTTTTCTTGTTGTTTTCTTTACTGAAATAAAATAAATGAATGCATGCATTACTGGGTAGGCTAATGATTTAAAAACTGCTTGTCTGTTTAAAAGTCAGTCACGTTTGGGTATTCAAGATCAGGAAAACAGCCCTGGTGCATGTTTATTACATTGCTGTATTCACTGTAAACGTAAAATCCAATGGATTCTGCCTGGCTCCCTCTCACGCCTGCTATATGCATACATTTAGATATTTCAGTGTATCTGTTTATATTTATCTAAGTCTAGTGAGATTTATCTATCTGCAAAGGTTCCTGTATTCTTTTTCTCTGCATTAATCATCCATCTAACCACCCTAACCTCCGGCACTTAGTGCTAGGTCTGAGAAAAATTCACTCTGTATCTGTAAGATCCCTGGCAGATAATTTTTTTTTAAACCCTGGATGTGGAAGTATTGGCCGACATCTGATAAGTGGGCTTTAGTTTTCCAAATGCGTCTTGGTATAAGGATGACCTTCCACGTGTCACCTGGAATGAATCACGGCTGGGAAAAGCAGACAGCCTCGTGCTCTCGCTTGCTTTCCCTTATTGTCAGCCTCAGTTCAACAAGGAACAGAGGCTTATCAGATTGTACTGGATGCTGTGTGTGTCGCGGTCTGTGAGCTGTGTCCCCTTCCCCTCCCTACCCCTTATAGTTTGGAAATGGCTAGGGGTAGGTGAACTAACATTTGCGTGCAGCTAGATTCCGTGGTGGGGGGGGATCAGATTTTTGTCATTTTCAAAGCTGGTGAATGATTTGGGTGGGGTGGGGGTGCAGAAGAGGGATAGCGTTGGCGATTTTCTCCTGAGAAAAGCAGAGGTGGGGGAGGGGCTTCTGATCCCAGGCTACCTAGAATGTCACACTTCCTATTGGTTACTTATCAGGGGCCATGGCCGTTAAATACCCAGAACAGATATCTTTTTAAATATTTGTGATGCGTGGTGAAATACATACCAGTAACGACCTGCTTTGAAAAGTACTTAAGAGGGTGCATAGACTGGGAAAGAGACAAAGACAGAAACAGGCAGAGAGCGCTAGGAAGACCCAGAGAAACAGGCAGGCAGCTCCAGCAGCAGCAGATACTGAAGCTCAGCAGAGCCCAGCAGGATGGTGGAGTAAATCTGTGTGCAACCCCCCCCCCCCTCCCCCCCTTTCAATCTCTAAACCAGACCGAGCTGGACCAAACTTTGCCCACAGGTGGATCCTTCAGGGGGCCCCGCTGGCTTTTCTACTTTTCAAAGCTGCGGAGTGATTTGGAGGGGGTACAGGAGGGAAGCAAAGTCTCCTCTTTATTTTTTATTTTATTTGTAAAACGTTTCTATCCCGCCTTGAACCCTGCAAGAGTCTGAGGCAGCTTACAAGAAATGAAAAGCATAATTAAGTAAAATATTACACGGGGCATTAGGTAACCCAGTCAGAAAACCGACTAACCAAGCTAACAACATAACAAACAATAGTCCATACTCTGAAGCATCCAGCCTTTAACAAATGCACTGGGGCCAAATTAGAGAGGTCATATCTGGAGATTTGCTGGTCTGAGTCTCCTGAAATTGTACCCCTTTAATTGGGATGACTGGATTGGCCATAGTTCTTTAGTTACTGATTATTGACATGATAACACAGAGGTCGCAGCAGGCGCTATTTATCTATTCTGTATTATGTTTTATTAGTAGTAAAACGACCGGGAACAATCGTCTTTATCTTTATCTATTGGTAAAATTGTATACAAATGGAAGCAAGGCTATATAGAAATGGTTGCATTTTCTTCTGGTTTCATTACTATTATTATTACTAATCCACATTTGTTCTCTTCTTCTATTGTATAACCACTTTGGCTATTACTCTGGCAGCACATGTACAAATTGTTGTGCTAATAAAGTTTGCTGAATCTGAGAGCGAAAGTGAAGGATGAGACCAGGAATGAAGCAAAGGGGGCTGCGGTGCTTGAATGTGTTCATGTCAGCAGAGGCAGGCTGAAGCAGTCCCGGTTTGAAACATCCATTTGCTTCCACGCTGTTATAATCCCGCTATGCCCAGGGGAAATCTGAACAACAGCAAAAGTCACTACGTGTTCTGCCTGCGCTGAGGAAGAGAGAGAGAGAGAGAGAGAGTGAGACGGGGTGGGTGGAGAGATGGAGAGAGAGAGAGAGACTTAAGAACATAGGCAGTGCCATGCTGGGTCAGACCGATGGTCAGTGGAGCCCAGCATCCCTGTCTTTGGGGCCAATTCAGGTCTTTTGGAAGTACCCAGCAGATCCTAAAGGCGAGATTCAGTCTCTTGTTGCAGTCTCCAAGTCTACCTGGCTAACACGTGTTCATGGACCTGTCCTCCAGCTACTTGTCCAAACCTTTTTTTAAACACAGCCACGTCCTCTGTCAACAAATTCCACAGCTAAATTGTGCACTGAGTGAAAAAACACACTTTCTTAAATTTAAGTCTGAAATCAAGCCAGTTAAATGGAGGGTCCCCTAGTCTTAGTGCTATTTGAAAGAGTAACTAACTCTTCCCTATTAACTGATTCCACACCGCTCATGATTTTTTAAACCTCTATCGCAGGGGGTTGGGAATCTCTGCTCCCCGAGGGCCCAATATCCTGGGTTTTCAGGATATTCCTAATGAATATGCATGAGATAGATTTGCATGCAGCACCTCCAACATAAGCAGATCTGTCTCATGCATATTCATTAGATATATTCAGAAGATTGGTCCAGTTTGAAGACCAGAGGTTCCCCATCCCTGCTCTATCACGTTCCCTCTCAGTCGTCTATTCTCCAGGCTGAAAAGCGCTAACCTGTTTACAGGGCCGGTGCAAGGGGATTAGGTGCCCTAGCCACCTTCTGACTCCCACCCCCAGCCCTGACTCCCACCTCGTTCTTGATCGCACCCGCCGAGTGTGCCACAAGCAGGCTGGGCGCTGCTCGCAGTCCACCGAATCTCCACTCCTCTTCGCTGCCGCTCGCAGCCCCACGTGGCTCCTTCCCCCTAATGGTCGGCGCACCAGCTCAAGGCCTAGTTCCCCTAGTGCTTCTGCCGGCCCTGCCTGTTTAGCCTTTCTTCACATGAGCGTCGTTGCGTGCCGTTTGTTGTTTTGGATGCCCTTCACAGTACTTTTTGTAGTTGTATACAATTTTTAAGATGCTGCGACCAGAACTGCACACAATGCTCAAGGTGATTTTGTTGCACCGTGGATCAGAGGCAGCATTATATTTTGGACTGGAAATGAAACAAAAAATGTAATTCAGTTTTCTCAATAATCGTAAAACTACCTACTGCAGTCCATTGCAATAGTAAGGAACCAGATGGCCTTTTCAGATCTCCTACTCAGAGCTCTAAATTTGATTTCCTGAACCTCCCTCCTGCACTTTCCTACGTTGTTGGGGCCCACATGTACCATGGCCATCATAATTATTAGTGTATTTTGTGCTCTCTTTTCTTTTTAACCATTTTATGTATTACTTTGACAATACATATACAAACTGAACACCAATAGAGCTCTCCTGGATCTGAATTTGATAGAGAGAGGGAGAGAGGAGCAGAAGGAGAGGTATCCCACCCTTCTACTGGCAAAACTATGTGTGAAACTGGGCACTGTGGGGGTTTTGGAGAGATATGCAGTTTTCTTTTGCCAAAGCACAGAGCTTTCCTTTAAAAAAAAGACTGAAATGACATCATGTGCTGGGGAGGTCTGTGGGCTGGTTGACTCCTAAATTACGTACACAGCGGCTCCTCTCAGCACCCACACACATGGATGCTCACATATGTGCATGTATGAAGGCTCACATGCACTGTCATAGAAAGGTGGGAGACAGCTGACAAGGAGAGATTAATGCATCTACACAAATCATCTTTTTTTACTGCTTGATGAATATTTTCATCAATTTTGTTGTATTTATACCCTGATTGTTTTCTCACATTTGTAAGAATAGGCTCTGTGTTCAAATTGAGCTCATAGCAGTAAAGTACTGGACTGATGCATCTCTTAACATTTCCTCTGGCCTCTGAGGCTGCTTGTTACCCACTTTTTCAAAAGCTCCCCTTCGGGTGTGTCTTCCATCCCTCCGCTCCCCCTTAATCTTACCCTAGCCCTGGGGCCCTAATGAGTCTGGCGTGATCCCCAGTCACTTCTGCCCCACTGACTCTGTACCTCATTTTGGAGTGACTGGGGATCGCTCCTGGCCCATTTGGACCCTAAGGATGGGGGTAAGGCTAAAAGGAAACAAAGGAATGGGAGGGATGAAGAACGGGGGAGGGGGGCTTTTACAAGTTTTGCGGTGCAGGGTTAATCGGCAGGGGTGAGAAGGCAGTAAACAAAACTAGAACAAAATGACTGAAATGTAATTGTTTTTTCATTCATCTTGTTAACAAAATGAAACTGGACATGTCGTTGGCATTTCCGATTTTGCTTTAAATGAAAGCACATCCTTACTGGCCAGCTGTGAATCATTTGGAGTAGATAACTTGTTTAGGGAGCCAGCAGCTGGGCATGGGTCCATCATGCCCAACCCAGCAGTGCTGATGTTTCAGAATTATTGACGCCATGCAGGTGACATCTGCCTCAGTGAGTGCACAACTCAGAGGATCTTTTGGAAGCATGGTCAGGCTTCAGTAGATTGTCCACACTTCCTGCCCATAGAGAAGTTTGTAGTGATGATAACTGACCCTATTAGGTTTTAAGAAGGGGAAAGGTTCCAGTCCTCTAGTCTGTCTCCTTTTCTCACCTACCCATCTGAGGTACATTTGCATTTCTAAAGATTTTTGAAATAATGTTTGAATGTTGTATATTTTTTGCTGCATTTCTGGATTCCCTTGGCTGACTGGGTTGTGCGCTCTTAGCAATGCGCACCAGTATAACTGGACAGACTGTATGAGTCAGTTGAACTTTTTCTGCTGCCATCTACTATGTTACTATGGTTTTCATCTGATTATACAAGATGCAAAAAGAGCTTGACTTAGCATAAATTTGAAACTTGTAAGCAGTAGTGCCAGTGATCTAGAAAACCAGAGGGGGCATAGGGGAACCTGTCAGAGCAGTAGATCAAAGCCAGCTCATGCATGCCACCTGATAAATGTTCTGCACTTTCTCTGGAAAGGTGGAGGAATAGAGACAGGAGTATGGGCAGTTTGGATTTTCCCGTGAGAATTAGCTTTCCCCCCATGAGCAGGAGCAAAAGAGGGGAGGTGTTGCCCCCCCCCCCCATAAGTGTTAAAATGTGAGACCAAATGAGACTGGGAGCTTGGCTGTCTGAGGTGGTATTCCTGTGAAAGCAGCAGTGCCGTTTCAGTATGCAAATCTCCTGCTTCACAGAGAAATCCAGAATATTTGGGAAAGCCTAGTGAAACTCCAATGGCCTGATGTAATAAAATAGGAGCTACATTTTAGCTCGCATTTTCTTTACTCACATGGTAAAATTTGAGTTAACTCCTGATGCAGTAAGCTAATGGTTTAAAAAAATTGGGCTTACCCGAAAATATGTGTCCAGGTGCAGTGGTCTACTTTGGACTCGAGACCCCTCTAGACTCGGGAACTCCAGGTCTTTGACCACACTGGTGCAGCACTACAGACTAATGCAAGTTAACTGTACCCCATCTCTGACCCAGCAGTTACATTTCCAACATATAAGAGATCCTGATTTAAACCTATGTATCTTTCTGCATTGAGGAGCAATAGCTAATGCTTTCATTGCAGGGAGATGTGGTAATTTGTGTGCTAAAATTGTTATTAAATCAGGTGCAAAATCACACACACAAAACATGTGCTCAGCGGAGTGCACCTTATTACAGGGGCTTCAGTCTTTCTGCTTCAGACTCTAGGACCAGACACAGTAAGATGGCCACAAGTAGCCAGAGAGCTAGGATAATAGTCTGATAATTTACCAGGTTAAAATGTTGTTTTCTGTTTACAGTCCAGCTTTCAGTTTCTTTTCCCTTCCTTTGACCTGTCTAAAGTTGTAGAAATAGCATATGTGCAAAGTTCAGCTGTTATACTCTACTTAGGATTAAATATTCAGCTAATTAGTCTTGTCTGTGGTTTATCTCATATAAGATGCTAGAGCTTACCACTTCTGGCGTTAAATTGGGATTGTCTTGTATTCCAAAAACTGGCTATATCTAAATTGTACCAGAGTTACAGTAAGTTCCCCCTGCTGTGAAGAGATTTATGGGGTATGTTTGGGATGGAGAGGTGGGTTTGGTTTCAGCAGCCCTAAAGGGAACCTACAGAATCTGTCCAGAGTTGATCTAGAGTCTTTCTCCCCACTGTTGGAAGCAGGATGCTGGGCTCGATAGGCCCTTGGTCTGACCCAGTATGGCAGTTTCCTATGTTCTTAAAATTTGCATCGGGCATCCAAGAGCTGTGGCTACGCGTGCATTAGGAAAACAGGCACTCAGCCCCCAGAAGTGGAGCGTGAGGATGCTAAATTTCATGACTTTCTACCCTGGGATGCCTGCTTGCACATCTAATTCAGCAGGAGAACACGAGGGGGTGGGAGGCTGGTGTGAAGATTGTTAGCCCTCTCACTGTAACACTCCCCACCCCCACGCCAAACTTCTTCCTACCAGGATAAAAATATTTCCCAGCTGAGTTAATCCTTAAGGCTTCAAGTAAAACCGGAATGGGAATTCTTTTAACTATTTCAGCACCATTTGCTTTGTGTTTTTAAGTTTAAATAGAGGGTGCCTACAAAAGAAACATATCAAACGTCATCACTGTTAAAAATTGGCATCAGTTAGACCAAAAGGCAGGAGAGGCTGCCCGAGATCCCCAAGGCAGGATGTGCTGATGGAATGACCTCATGGACCCTGGGCCTGAACATGACCCATCAGCACACTCCATTCCTCCATGCCAGGACCTCTCTCTTTAGCATGAACACCCTCCCTTGCTTTGTGTGAGACCAAAACAATATCCCTTGTCCTCTCATCCACTGCCCTTCTCTTCCCTGCCTTTCCATGAATGGACTGCCAGCCGGGAAGGAGGGGGATGTTTTATGATGTAATCCTGGGAGCCCTCCACTTTAATTTCCTCTCATAAGTGATTACGAGCCAGGCTGGGCTGATCTATTCCTTCAATAAGCTGCTTCTGCCTCAAACACCCCAATATGGAGGCTGCAAAGATACAGATAAGAAGTAGTTAGAGCAGCAGGCTTTGACCCAGGAAGACCTGGGTTCAAATCCTGCTGCTGCTTCTTGTGACCTCAGGCAAGTCACTTAACCCTCTGTTGCCTCAGGTACAAACTGATTGTAATCTGCTTTGGCCTGGGTTTCCCAAAGCTGTCCTGCTGGCCCCACAGCCAGTCTGTTTTTGTTTTTTTTTTCAGGATCTCCTCACTGAATATGCCTGAGATAAACTTGCATATACCGAATCTCCAATGGTTGCAAATTTGTCTCATGCATATTCATGGCAGATGTCCTGAAAATCCAAGTGGGTGCAGGGGTCCCAAGCCAGTCTGAGAAGTCCTGCTCTAGGCTATGCTGATAGGCAAGGGAGCAGATGAGAACATTAGCTCTAACTCGGCCGGTGAAACATTCCCTTTACAAGTAACTGTAAATATCTGTGCCTTTGTACCAGCGGAAGGGGCTTCTTTCCTCCTCCCTTCTCTATTGAGAGGGTAATCTGTGCAGCAGTTCATTCATTTGCTAAAATGCACTACCTAAACACTTAGCTCTTGTTATTATTTTACTGCTTCAGCTGAGAACTGAGCCTTCTGTTTCATGCCAAAGCCTGAGAGCGAGAAGAAGGAAGAGCTCCAGGGACCCATAAAGCGAGAGCTTCTGACACCAGCCCCTGCCAGCTCCCCCTCTCTCCTACACACGGACACCTTCAAAGCTTTATTGTCTTGTGACAGCACCACCTACTCCAGAAATGATAAACTGCAGTAGCCAGGCTGCTGGTGGTATAGGCCTATGCGGCAGGCCGAGGCCAGGCTGATTACCCCGGCAGGCCAGGAGTCTCCTTGTACTGAGGGAGCCCCCCGCTGCTGCAGTCTCTGGGCACAGAGACTCCCTGTGACAGGGGCAGAGCTCCCCCCACGGCGGAGGCAGCGTTAATGAACACACCCCTTTTAAGAGACCTCGCGCGTAAAAAGAACAGAAGCTAGGACAGAGAGGAAAATGCGTGGCTTTCTGATAGAATAAACCAAGGGCTTTCTTTAAACCAGGTGAAAAAAAAAGAGGAGCCAGCCGCACCAGGACTGATCCGAATCAGAGCGACTTTGGCGTCAGGCACAGCAGCTGCAGAAAGTTCTCTCTCTCTCTCTCTCTCTCCCCCTCCGGTCCTCGGGGTTTCCATGGTGATGCTAAATTACAGCCGCCGCTGCTGCTTCAGTTATGGTAGGAAGGCAGCCCTTCTCCTCCTCCTGCCACCTCAGGGGGATTTCCTGGCTGTGGCGAAAATGTGACCTGGGCCCCAGCCATGCACAGCCAAACAAACCCTGCCTGGTACATGGAGCAGCTGTAACCATGACTACCTGTGGCACGTCCGGGCCTGCATGCCTTTGAAGAGCACTCAGTTCAGTGAACACTCAGAGACAGTTTTTCGAGTGGGGTAATAAAGGCAGCAGCTTTATTCATGAACCCTGACAAGGGAGGCTAACCTATGTATCCGAGCCCCTGTTAACACATAGCTACAAATACATCTGGTTGGTCTAGGTCTTTCAAGCAGCCTGCCCCATGTAGGCAAGGCCGGCAGACCCCCTGGGTCCAGGAGTCTCCCAATTAGAAGTAGGTCCAGGCCTTCTGGACAGGCCGTCCCATGCAAGCAAGACTGACCTAGGAGCAGGACTCACCTAATCAGAAGAAGTAGATCCAGGCCTTCCAGACAGCCTGCCCCATGCACGCAAGATTGTTAGCCCTCAGGGCCTGTGACATAGTTGAATGTTGGGTCACGGATCTGATGCCACACCAGAGCCTAGATTCCAGGCATCAGACAACTCCAGCCATTCTAGTATAAGCCTTAGTGCAAATAACACTGCTCAACTTTAACCCCATCCCCTCCCCAGGGCTCAGATACCCCACCACAGGACCCAGTTAGCTCACAGTTTGCCCAGGCCCCCCAAACACCAAGTTCTGGCCTTACTGTAATTACATTTACCCTGCTCACAACACAGATCCTTCAGTCAGTTTTGGAATCCATGTTCTAATAAAGTCTCTGAAAACTGAGATATAGGAACGTTTTTATGCATTATTTATTTGCAACAAAATATTAATGAAATAATTGTTATAAGAAGGTTAAGGAACAGTGATGTTGGTGGCAGCAGTGGGATTAGAATCTAGGTCTGCAAAGGTATCTCAGCTCTGGTCTCTCAACACTAGGCATTTTATTTATTCATTCTTATTAACTGCTCATTCAGATAGATCCCTAGTCAGTGCAGTGTATAATAGCATAATAAAATTAATAATAAAACATACCAAATTGTATAAAAACTAAAATACCTAAACATGACAGAAAATAAAATACAATAAAACTAAACAAAAGAAAGCCAGAGTGATCACCATTATAATCAGCCTAACCTGAGAAAAGCCATGCTTTTACCTTTTTCCAAAAGAATAAATAGTCAGGCTCCATCTGCAACTCCTTTGGAACTGAATTCCACAATTCAGGGCCTAAGATAGAAAAAAGTATTTTCCTAATTATGTTCTTTGAGACTTCCTTAATAGTTGCATTATTTATCAATATTATACAGTAAAAGCACTGCTGACCTATACTGTATAAAACTGGTTGACATGGGTTGCAAGCTTCTATAAAAAGCCATCATAATAATCCTCACTGCAGCACCCAAATCACATGCCTTGTAGAGGATACATAGCTTCTCTGCACTACTGAATCCTTTTGTGAGTCAAGGCTGAGACTTTGCTGGAGGGAGGGTGGGGGAGCAGGCTAATGTTTGCAGATATTAATATTTACACACTGCAAGTGATTGAAAGTGAGGAACAGGTGAGCTTTTGGAACCTGGGTGCAGCTGATTTATCCTTACTGTACAATTATGTACTGATGACAGCCGTAAGAGAACAATGAGGCCATTCATGTTGAAACTATTATAATCTTCCTTATCTCAGAGCTTGGTCTGAGTTAAACTGGGTCCTGAAAGTCAAGTTCCTCTTTTGTGTGGTACTTAGTAGGTGGGAGAGCCAGGAGTCACAGAGGATTAGTGCACTCTCCCGCCATTTCTGCAGACCATAGTCTGGCCGTTGTCTGCCTCAGTGATGTGCAATTTGGTGTAATAATGTTTCTCTGCTTATGACTGGAAAGCCTGATCTTGCAATCTATAGACTACAAACCAAGGGTGAGGGTTTCCTCCAGCTGAACTGTTTGTAATACAAGTACCTCATTTCTTTGCCTCTGTTCCTTACCCCTGTTGCAAACTTTCCTGCTCAAGGTGGATAGAACATCCATGTCTTGACCTAACTCTCCATTTGTCAAGAGTCAGAGTCAGGATGGCACCTGTGTCCACAGGGTCTATAACTGCTACCGCTAAGGCTTGAATACAATATAATTTTATCAGCTAGGGATTTGGTCTGGTATCCCCCTGGATCCAACCCAACCACTGATTATTGGGTGGCTATGGGGAGAGATGTCCCCCACCAAATGCTCTGGTTGCTGGTGCTGAATTGGCCCCTACCAATATGACCTTCCTACCCTTTGTTTTCCCCTCTCTTCCCCCCCCCCCAAAAAAAAAAAATCAAGAGGCAAGCTACTCCTGTAGACCTAGTTATTCATCAGCTGACAACACTACGTTTCAGCACTAAACTGAACTCAGGAAAGAAAAAGTAACATTGCTTTGTAGGGATGGATTTGCAGGCAATCATGTTGTTCTTCCCAAGTGGTCAGCTTGCAAATGACTCCTCCCCTCCACAGGTATGAAACGAGTGTTGGAACTGACAATTCATCAACTTGCAAACCAGTCTGGAACCACTACCTGTGCCTTCTCTGGGTCACTTACTTGAGTTAGCTGCTTCCTCATATTTGCCAGGACAAAGGTGAGAGTCCAGTCTCTGCCGAGAGCTCTTTCGAGACTCGGCAGCTTCTATGTGGTTATGAAAATAACCCTTTGATGTCTGTAGTCACAATTCTTAGACAAGCTAAATATTGTTAGGATTAGCAGTGGGCAGGGCCGGTGCTTCCATTAGGTAAACTAGGTAGTCATTTAGAGCAGCATGTTTTTTGGGGGGCATGACAAAATCCTGCCAGTGTGAGGTTTAGAGGGGAGCTGTATGAGAGCCAATACTATCAAAGGAGCCACTGCTGCCCGTAGTTAAATTGGGGAGGGAAGTGAATGACCAAAGGTTCACCTAGAGTGCCAAATATACTTGCACCAGCCCTAGCAGTGAGAGGGCTCAGAATCTTCAGTCACCCAAGGGTTAATTGTCCTGTTCAGACATGACAGCAAAGTTGGCCAGGTTCCTGTAGACCTCCAAATGATGGCAAACTGTTAAAAGTATTTTTTTTTCCAGAGAATAATAACCCTCTAAACCATCTACTTTCCATCCTGACGATTGGCCCTGATAATTTTATGAGATTGGGTGTTAATGAACCATAAAGGCCTTGCAATTAAAGGTCGCTGTGTAGGCTCACAGTTCCAATTAGTAGAATTTTAATCAGTGCTTCCTGTTTTGCAATTAGGGATGTTGTTGATTGTTTTCTGATCATTGCCACTCTGAGCCCTATTTCTTTATGATTGATTCTGCAATTTTTCTCAACTTCAGTATACTTGCAAATATGATTCTGTTGTAGGTAAATCCTTGTTAGTCTTCATTAAAATGTAGGGAGTCCTAGACGACTGTAG
Source organism: Rhinatrema bivittatum (assembly GCF_901001135.1). Lineage (NCBI taxonomy): Eukaryota > Metazoa > Chordata > Amphibia > Gymnophiona > Rhinatrematidae > Rhinatrema > Rhinatrema bivittatum. The sequence goes on from NC_042625.1 coordinate 76,983,007, forward strand.
CGTTCTGCTCCCTCCCCAGTTCTGTCTCCTGCCTATTCCCCATGCTGATAATTATTTCCTAAGGAAGGACCCACAACAGTGATTACATTTATGGCCCACCGCAGATCCGAAAGCAAGTGCACTGACTAATGGGTCAACTACCTATTACAACCCCCCCCCCCCACACACACACATTTATATTCCCCCCCCCCACACACACACACATTTATATTCCCTTGTTCTTATCTCCCCAAAAACCAGCATCAGCAGGGGCTCCCTCCGGCATCATGTCAGCACATGGTTGGATGGCTGGATTTAACCACCGGTCAGGTTCATCAATGCAGAGTCCGAGAAGGGGGGTAAGCAACTGAAGCATTTCTTTCTCTGTGGGGTAAAAACATACTGGAAAGGGGAAGGTTTCAGGGTGACTGCTTCACACCTGCTCCCAATGGATCACATCAGTGGATGTTTTGGGTGAGGGGTGAATGTCGGCACAGCTCTGCCTGACGGGTTCTTCCTGGTTTGTAGGTTTAGGCAGCAGAGGTTGGACGATTTGGCCATCTTATTACTCTGACCAGCCTGCATGCTTATGTCAGCCATTCAATGTATAGGAAGTCACAGTGAATTCATAAACAGTGTCACTAAATAGACATGAAAGGGGGAAACCCTGGGGCCAGCAGGTTACTGTGACTCCTTTCTCGATTCTGTCGTGTAATTGTATGGATAACAAAGGACTTGGACAGGCTTTTGTAGCACGTGCCAGGCATTCCTCACAATGCAGAGAGGCGAGTGAGCCGGCACTCATCTTTCTGAGGGAAGAGGTGGCTGCGGATACATTTTATGCCAAACAGGCATGGAAACATAGAATGAAAGCATAGCAGATAAAGAAAGAAGGGAGATCTGTGAATAAACATTAAAAAAAAAAAAAAAAAAGGCAATCGGGCTAGGAAACAGCTAAATTGATATTTTGTGAAATCTACTGCCAGGAAGCTGAACGTTGTCTGAAACTATAATCTCTGTTTCGAATGACTCTAGTGTCTGTGTGTGCTTCCTCTAATTACAGCACATGCACTCCCCAATTACTAAATAACAACCTCGGCCTCTTTAAGAGCTGGGCCTGAGGGGATGCTAGGGCTGCCACATAAATAGGGGGCTGGAGAGGAGCGGCCTGGGGTTGAACGCTAATGGGGGCGCTTACTGCGGGACCCCTGCCTATGGCTCATGAGAAGAAAATGATCACTACCATAACAATCTGTCTGTTTGGGCACGGAGAGGAGGGTGTCCTGGCTCTGTAAGTTCAGAGCCAAGGGAACCCAGCACCAGTAGCACCCCTTTCCTCCTTCCTATTATATGGGGCAAAGGACAGGCATGAGGAGGGTACCATCCCCTGCCTCAGCTTTCTAACATCGAGACCAATGAGGTGTGCAGAAGTTCCCAAGCATGGTAAGCTGGAGGGGTCATTGCCCCCTGCACTGAAGGTACCGAGCATGGTAAGCTGGAGGGGTCATTGCCCCCTGCACTGAAGGTACCAAGCATGGTAAACTGGAGGGGTCATTGTCCCCTGCACTGAAGGTACCGAGCGTGGTAAGCTGGAGGGGTCATTGCCCCCTGCACTGAAGGTACCGAGCATGGTAAGCTGGAGGGGTCATTGTCCCCTGCACTGAAGGTACCGAGCATAGTAAGCTGGAGGGGTCATTGTCCCCTGCACTGAAGGTACCGAGCATGGTAAACTGGAGGGGTCATTGTCCCCTGCACTGAAGGTACCGAGCGTGGTAAGCTGGAGGGGTCTTTGCCCCCTGCACTGAAGGTACCAAGCATGGTAAGCTGGAGGAGTCACTGCCCCCTGCACTGAAGGTACCGAGCAAGGTAAGCTGGAGGGGTCATTGTCCCCTGCACTGAAGGTACCGAGCAAGGTAAGCTGGAGGGGTCATTGCCCCCTGCACTGAAGGTACCGAGCATGGTAAGCTGGAGGAGTCACTGCCCCCTGCACTGAAGGTACCGAGCATGGTAAGCTGGAGGAGTCACTGCCCCCTGCACTGAAGGTACCGAGCATGGTAAGCTGGAGGGGTCATTGCCCCCTGCACTGAAGGTACCGAGCGTGGTAAGCTGGAGGGGTCATTGCCCCCTGCACTGAAGGTACCGAGCGTGGTAAGCTGGAGGGGTCATTGCCCCCTGCACTGAAGGTACCGAGCGTGGTAAGCTGGAGGGGTCATTGCCCCCTGCACTGAAGGTACCGAGCAAGGTAAACTGGAAGTAACGATTCATTTCCAAATAATTTTATCTTCTTCCTTGAAATCTGAGATCTGGTGATTTTCAAAATCAAATGATGGACTCCCGCTGGGACACTTTGAATGTTTAACTGGAAGCAGATTTGGAATCTGCTTTACCCCAGTGTAGCAGCTGGGGAGTTTTCGTAGTGTGGGTGTTTGAAGGCCTCCTTAGACCTCAACTGACCAACAACTGTCCTCTGGATCAGGGAGAATCTTTCACTATAAACGGGTTTGTGATCTAGGGAAGGTGGAAAAAAAAAAAAAAAAAGGCTGCAGGAAATGTCTTCCATCTGATGGATTCCTCCTAGCAGAGCTGTTCTTTGAAAGATGGAGATGACGCCTCAGGAGCCCATAGACGCTTCCTGTTGATCAGCTGTCTTTCTCAGACCAGATGTCTAGGTGACATTTTGCCGGTCAATAAATGACCCCTAATTTACACCTGAAACTTTCCTGCCCTGGGAGAAACTGAGGCTTGCAAGGCAGTCCACCGCACTCCAGCGTTATCAAGGGACCACTTCTCTATGAGTCATTGAAGAAAGTGTGTGTGTGGGGGGGGGGGGGCTGTGGGAGGAAGGCGGAGGCAGGGCTGCCAACGTTTGAGCCATAAAGACATATTACTGACACTCTCTGAACACCTGCCACACCCCTGAGAACCCACCCCCTGCATTTCCCCTTGCCTGGTATTTCAAATCACTGAGAGAGCCAGACAGGATCTCCCCTCTCAGCTAAATCTGAGGGGAATCTTCTACCCACTGATCAGGGATGGCATTCTCTTAGCCACCAGACACTACAACATCACCATGAACTGGATCCCAAGAAGCTCAGATCTCCAGGTCCATGCTGGCAGTGGACAGTAGAACCAGGAGTTGGTCAATAGGGAATGGCCACTGCTTGTTGCTGCCATCAGTAGCATGGGATCTTCTTAGTGTTGGGTAATTGACAGGTTCTTGTGGCCTGGTTTTGGCCTCTGTTGGAAACAGGATGCTGGGCTTGATGGACCCTTGGTCTGACCCAGCATGGCAATATCTTATGTTCTTAATGTTTGAATACTTGCCAGGTACTAGTGAGTTGGATTGATCACTGTTGGACACAGGATACTGGGCTTGATGGACCCTCAGACTGACCCAGTATGGCATATCTTATGTTCTTATCAGCTGGTGACCCTTTCTCCCATATCTATCTGCCATAGAAAAGACTCCAGTGGCAAGTGGATAAAATAGTTGACTTAAGCACCTGTAGTTTCCCATTCTTTTACTCTTGAGGTTTTGTGTTTTGCAGAGTTTACTAGTAATGTTTTTGAAACAATAATTATATGCTTGTCTGTCAGCCCCTGGGGTTTATAATCATAGTGTAGAAGGCACAGATCCGCACCTGCAATCCATGCTGAGAGGAATAAGGACTGTGCATTCCCATGTTCCATAAAATGGCTAATTTTGCAGTCATGAACTCCTGAATTAAAGTGCTAGTTCTAGCCAAAACTAATTTAGGATAATCCAGAAAAGCAAGCAAAATCATTCAGATCACATTTTGTTGTGATTTCTCTTTCAATTCCTGAGATTACAAAAGATCCTCCTTCTGCAGTGATGATCTTCATTAGAATCTCATGCAGGTATCGAATTGAATCAAACTGCAGAGCTGAGGGGCAAACTCGGGGAAGGAGATTTAGAAAAACCAAGAGGGTTGGTTATAATAAAATGTGCACAGATTTTATTTTTTTTGGGGGGGGAGGTGGAGGGGAAGTGGGGAAACATAAAACCTCAAATATTTTAGGAGAAAACAGAAGGGCGGTCCAGGAACAAGACTAGCAGGGGGATAGGATGGAGTGAAAGCGAAAGGCAAGCTGATAGTGCCGAGTCTGTCCAGGATCTTTCCTTTAAGAGGATGAGTCTGAGGTCAAAGAAGGAAATTAGGCACCATCTCCTTATTGCTTCAGTACTAGAGAGAGCTGGCACAGCAAAGGCTTGTTTCCATTATGGAAGCAGAAAGAAGTGCCAACTGGTGTTTGTGCAAAAATTTGTACCCCTCCTCCCACCCCTCCCCCAAAGGCTGGTAGCCAAAATGGAAAGTGACTCCCGGCTACTCCAATCCAGACTCAACTTAAATTTCAATATAACTGTATAAAAGAGAGAGCAGAGTCACTTTTAATACAGAAATTAAGACAGTGTTTCTAAATATACATCTCCTTCATACTTGTTTTGGTTTTTCTCTTGACCCTGCTCTTTTGTATTTCCAGTTCAATCGAAAACAGAGCTGGCACCATGAACCTTAATTTGCAACTACCTGGGGATTTTCTCCCCATTTTCTCCCCACTCCCAATGTACGTTTTATCCAGTCATCGCAGCAATGGTCCTGGACCTGGGCCACGCACCAGGCTCCTTTCAAAGTCTACAATCATGTGCCCTAAATCTGGCCACTAGATGTCACTTTTGAGCAATGACCATGACTTCCCCTCCTCCATCCCCTTCACAGCATCCCCAGCTGACCCAGGGAGCGGAAGACCCAACTTGGGGACTGAACCACAGACCTTCTACTGCCACCGATCCACTGGACCGGATTGCTTGAGTAATACTTTGTTGCTTATAGGAATTCGACTGGAAATTAGAACAATTCCTCTTGCTTTGAATACACTAGCGTGATTGGTGTGTAAAGCAGCAAGAATTAAAAGCGGTTTCCTTAACATGGCCCCTGGGGAAAACTGCATTGAAATCAAGGCCAGACAGATTTCCTCAGGACAAGAGTTTGAAGGGCCCTGCATGGTGGGGCGGGTCACTCTGGCGGCAATGTTGAGTAGCCCCTCTGGTTGCAAAGTATGCAGATGCTTTTACCGCTCAGACTTTGTAACTAATGTTCAAGAAGGAAATAGCTGGGGTGGCTTCCCATGGAAACCGAGTCACCTAAAGTTAACGACTGTGTATGTTGTGCCCTGCTATTTGTGTGGGTGGCAGAGGGATGGGGGGAGGGGAAAAATAGTGCATCATCCTTTTGAAAATCCCAGTATTCGCATTGTTTTTCCCCCGACCTAAACACCCCTCCCCCCCCCCCCAAACACACACATCATAGGAATGCCACTTTCATCCAGTTAAAAGTCCACGTACTATGGAAATCTGTGCAGACTTTTAGCTGGATAGAACAGGGGAATTTTTCAGGTAGGGCCAGTTTTCCCGGTGACCACTGCCTTCCAGATCTGCAGGGTCACCTGCCCAGGGACTGGCTGGAGCTTGAGTTACTTTGTCTCCAAAGGGGTTGGCGTCTTGAGCTGTGATCCATGCTTTATATGTTAAGGAGGCCAATAATGAAGAAAGCATATGTGGGGAGCAGAGGGAGAGAACAGAAAGCAATTTTCTTCCTCTTGAAAAAAAAAAAAGTTATTTATTAAAAAAGTGACACATTTGTATTCTCCCCAGCTTGGCGAAAGTGAATGATGTGCGGTCCAGGCTTAATATGAAATCAATAGAAGCTCCGTTCATTCCGCAGCCTCATTAAAGTTGGCAGTGTATCAGCCTGTTATCAAACATGTCTCAGGAAAGGGAATTTTCTCCATAAATCACCGGGGCTGCATTTGAAAGGGGGACTTTTGGGCTTGTGCTGAGGGAGGGGGGAGAGAGAGAACTGAGCCCGACACATAAATAAATTACTTCTCATTCATTACATCATGACATTTAATGTGCTAAATTAGGACCTTGAAAGGAAGTTTTGATTATGCTTTGTGCATATTTTGTTGCATCTCTCTAGCGAGAAAACAGGGACTTTTCTGATCTGCTCTTTATTTAGCTGTAACAAGGTTTAAATGTCAGGGAATGACATTTGAGCCCATTAATGCCCTCGCTTTTTCTGTAAATATGAAGTGCTTCCTTGCCTGATCACCATGGCATGCTAATGGGTTTTGACAAAGCATAAACAGGTTGTTAGCTCAGCTCCTTGGCCCTTACTATGTATGACAGTTGACTGGAATATGGCTTCAGATACCATGACTGGGGTGACAGCCATTTGTAGCCTGAACAGTCTGCCTGTCAGACATGTGGTGTCTTTGTGAGTTTAGAGACAGAATAAAGGAAATTTGCTTGGGGAGGAAAGAGATGTGCAATGGAAACATAGCTGTGGACAACAGGAGGACCAGTTGTTTTGTAAAGACATCATTAATGGATCACAGAAAGACCATCTTATATGATGAGCGTCTTTCTACAGAGGGGAATTAACCTTATAGCAGCTAAGGGCAGCGGTGGCTGTCCGATCAAGAGATCTGGAAGCAGAGGGTCTTTCAAGCATACTTGGTCAGTAAATACACAAAGGCAAGTATTGAGGCTGGTACGAGCTCAGAAAATTGATGTGGGAGTTGTTTGCACATCTACAAAGACATTTAAAAGAATAGAAGCCATCTTGAGGGAAGGAGATTTTATAACTATGTTTAATATATATACATATACAATGATGAACCACATTATTATAATTAAATGAACTGTTTTATGGCTACAACATGATGATTAATTTTTTGTATTTTTTAAAGAATTGATTCCAGCAATAGTGTTATAAGAGATGCAATACTTCCTTTCTAAGGAAAGGAATTGGTGCTTCACATGATAATGGGTAATAACTCTAGAAGTTTAAGAGGCCTATGCACTAAAAAGAGTATGCTATGCAATAAGGCCTTATAATACATGATGAAATGGACCTCCAGCGATTTAGTGAGTACACAATAAAATTAGCATGTACCCTTATTCATATAAATGAGGGAGCAGCATATGCAAGTAAGGCTTTAGTAGGCTCACAGTAGATAATGTGGTATACTAAAGCCAATAATTTAACACCGGCGCCAGGTTCATGTTTTCTCAAGGAGTCCCCAATGCTAACCATCCAGAAATGAAAGGGACAGATAACAGGGGAGATTTCATTCCCCACCTTCCCATCAAAAATGTAACCCCATCAACATCCCCATAGCATATCAACAACCACCCCTTGCAGTTCACCAACATCCACAAGCAGTCACTGCCTAGGAACATAAGAATTGCCTTGCTGAGTCAGACCAAGGTCCAACAAGGCCAGTATCTTTTTTGTCCAACAGTGGCCAGTCCTCGTGACGAGTACCTGGTAGGTCCCATAAAGTCATCTATTTTCTGTTATGTGCTCAAAACATACTTAAACAAGGGTCATTCCATGAAACTAACGGCCAGCATATTTAAAACAAATTGTAGAAAGTACTTTTTCACTCAGCGCACAATCAAGCTATGGAATCTGTTGCCAGAGGATGTGATCAAGGCGACTGGCATAGCAGGGTTTAAAAGATCTTTGGACAAGTTCCTAGAGGAAACGTCCATAACACATTTAACCTTTCCACTCCACTCATGATTTTATAAACTTCTCTCATGCTCTTTCCCAGCTGTTTCTTTTCCAAGCTGAAGACCTCTAGCCTGCCTGGCCTCTCATCACAACAGCAATGGGGTGTAATCATTTTTCTTGCTCTCCTTTGCACCTTTTCTAGTTCCACTGTCTTTATTTTTTTTTTTTTTTTAAGATGGAGTGACCAGGACTGTACACAATACTCAAGGTGCGGTCACACCATGGCTTGATACAAAGGCAATATGATTTTTTTCTGTTTTATTCTCCGTTCCTTTTCAGATCATTCCTAACCATTCTGTTTGCTTTTTTGGCCGCCACCACACACTGAGCCAAGGATTCCAAGGTCCTTTTCCTGGATCGTGACTCGGCTTTGTGGATCTAGGCTTTGTGGATCCACGATCCGGGTCCTTTTCCTGGATCATGATACAGAACTCGGCTTTGTGTTCCTGTAGTTCAGATTATTTTGCTCATGTTACACTTTTCCACATTAAATTGTATCTGCCGTTCAGTTGCCCGGTTTTGTAGCCTCACAAGGTCCCTCAGCAATTTTAACAACTTTGAATAATTTTGTGTAATCTGCAGATTTTATCACCTCATTTGTGATTCCCTTTTCCAAATAACTTATGAATATGTTAAACTGCACATGTCACAATACCAATCCCTGAGGTACTCTACTCATGACCTTTCTCCATTTGGAAAATTGACTATTTAGTCCTATGCTCTTTACTATCTTTTAACAGTTACCAATCCACAATAGGACACTGCTTCCTATCCCAAGACATTTTAATTTCCTGAGGAATATTTCATGGAGTTTTTGTCAAATGCCTTCTAAAAATCCAAATATACTATATCAAATGACTCACCTTTCTCTACATGCTAGTTTGCTCCTTAAAATATTGGTAAGGCAAGACTTCCCTTTGCTAAAACCATTTGACTCTTCCTCATTAAGTCATGTCTCTCCTTATGACCAGTGATTTTGTTTTTTGAATGGCTTCTACCATTTTTCTCAGCACTGACATAAACGTCTCCATGGCACTTCAACAGCCAACACTCCCAGCACATCACCTACCCCACAGTACATTAACATAACCCTCTCCCTCCCCCTTTGGGATCAACATCTTCCAACACTATTGTGGATGTGGACACTTAGGCCAAGGTGGAGCTGGCACAACCTGCAGGGAGGAGCCCTGCAGGTCTCCACTGTTAGGCAGGCAGAGCTGGCTGAAGCAGAGGCCCAACTGGAGCTTCACCAATACCTGCCCATGTTCCCTTTAGGTTTAGCACTCAGGTGCTAGGCCTGGCTGGATTTAGGGCATGATCCTCTGGTGGAACTAAAGATCCATTGAGTCAAGAAGTACAGACAAGCAGTACAGAAGAGGAATGAAATCAGAGTCCAGCAGTGGACAAGGCAAGTGACAGGCAATCAAGGTCAGGTTCAAGCTGAGGTCAGAGGCAGACAGAGTTCACTCAGTGTCTAAGTTTAGGCAGTGATCAGAGGCAGGTGTAATCCAAGCAGCATCAAGGTTGAATCTGAAGTCAAAGCCAGAAGTCCTTCCAGAGGAATGAGGAATGAAGAGGAAGCAGGAGGATGAAAAGCCACACAAGCAGGAAGAAGATGATGAAGACAGATGAAGAGGTAGACTGACCATGAAGAAGACAGTGACTCAGAACTCAGACCAGACTGCCAGGAACCAGGAACAGGACACAGAACTCAGGAACACAATCAGGAAAGAGGCACAGCAGAGATCAGGAACACACAGAGGCAAATCACTATCCCACAAGTCTGCCTATTGTCGAGTCGAGGAAGTCAATGTTTGGAGACCTTTTATAAACCTTAACTGGCTGATGTCATCAATAGGAGCCATGGGGGGCTCCTGATGTGGTTCCTTTCAATTCAGGCCTGAGGCCCATGCCTGCCTAAGGAGGCCTGTGCTGTACAGATATCAGCAGCATCAGGCATGAAGAGGGCAGCAACAATGCTAGTTGGGAGCCTGGCGGCCCCAGACTGGCAGTCTTCCAACACACGGAGACACCGGCATCAAGCAAAGACAGCTGAGGTCCAGGCAATAGGTAAGTGCAGCAGTTCACGGGGTTAGCCCGCGGACCACCAATGCAACAAGTACATCTACAAATCTCTTATGGCACATAAATATCCCCCCACATGACACCACAAGGCAGCTCTACCTCAACTCAATTAAGCACCTGTAGCTCCCCTTAAGATAACCCACCAATGACCAGTTCCCTCAGTACAATTCCCACCCTTCTGAAATACTTTCTAATCATTCTAGAGGGTCCTCAGTGTAGCTCTTCACTGGCAGGAAGGATGTCAGAACCCTCCTGCCAGCACCACTACTGAACTCTGAAAGATGCTATTAGGCAGCACTTGCAGCACCACCTAACAGCATGACACAAAGTTCAACAGGAGAGTTCTATTGTCTCTCCTGCCAGTGAAGACCTACACTGGAGTTCCTCTAGAATGTTAAGAAGGCATTCTGGAAGGGTGGGAGGAGATGGGGTGCACTGGACATTGGGGGAGGGTTTACCTGAAAAGAGGGTGGGATTTCAGGTGTCGACATCAAGGTGAGGATGTTTTGCCAGTGCCAGGTTGTTGATTTGCTCTGGAAGATATGGAGGTATGTGTGTGTGGGGGGGGAGAGCCTAATCTTGATAGGGGACAGGAAGATAAAGTTCTCCCTGCTAACAAGCCCTTTCACTTCAGCCCAGTTAGCTTGTATGATTTCATTGACGCTAGCATGAATGCTTTACTATTTGGTGTTAATGTCCACCCTACTACCCTGTGTGCTATTGAGGATGATTTTTAGAATGCATTAAATAGCATTTATTGCATAGTCCATTAAGTCCCATTTTAGCATGTACATTACATTTTTTAAGTGAATACTAAAATTAAAAATAAAGTTACCATGAGCTTTACCTCATAGGTCAGGTGTGCCCAACTCCAGTCCTCAAGAGCCACAAACAGGTCTGGATTTCAGGATAACTACAATGAATATGCATGAAATAGAATTATATGCAAATATGAATATTCATTGCATCCTTAAATGACCACCTGGACTTGTCATAGTAGCAGGTGGTGAACCAGATGTGCTATTTTTGCCCATAGACACAAAGGCAACCACAGGACCTTTAATAGTCTGTGGGGGTCTGCCTGTCGAATGTATACCCAAATGTCTTGATAAAAGGCATGGTCCATCTGCAGATTCTCCATCCTTAACAAGCCAGGTCCGATTAGGCAGGCTGACTGGAATCAGAGCAAAATATCACTCATTCCTTCTTTGGAATGGTTCCTTTCATAAACAAGTTAGCAAGGCTTGGTTATACACCAGGGGTCACATTTATCAAAGGGATATGTTTCCTATTCTGCATCTATGGCGTAAAACCCTTGATAATTCAGGTTTCAAATCTGGAAGAGAAACGTAATGCAGGTCAATTAAGGTTTCAGTTATTTCAGCACCACAGACAGCAACTGAGCGAGTCTTTAGTGCTGCAGAGATTTTATCAAAGTGCTACTGCAGTGCAAAACATGCTGTGGATTTATTAATAGTTTCAGTGGGGGTAAACTTTAGGAGCATAACTGGAGCTAAATTGTGATCGTCTTTTTCCAGCATTCCATAGTTAATGAATAAGGCACGGCAGACGGGTCTTTACTGGTGTGGCACGGACGCACTCTGAGGTCTAACATACACTGGACTGTCTAAATGCAATTGTACAATGATTTTTAGCCTACTTTCCAAAGTGAAACAAAGTTTTTGAGATAACTTTATGTATGTATTTCCCAAAAACAACTCCAAATTTTCAGGATGTTTGTGGGGGTGAGGGCTGGGGGGAGAGGGAAAGCCATGGAGATTCTGGATCCATGCATATCTCTGCATGCACATGTCTCGGAAAGGAGACTCCGTTAGTTCTGGGTGAAACTTCTTGGTCAAAATGAATTTCCATAGTGCTTGCATGCAATCTCTACTGCTTTATTTGGATATATATATGCCACTTGCACAGCTGGGAGTCTTCCTAAAATTCTATAAAGCTCATTACCCAGGGCAGCCCCCTACTTTTCTTAGAGGAATATGGATTGGCAATCATCACGGACACTCATATTCTATCTTCTTTTTATAGTTTAAGTAATGTCACTCAAGAACTGATACAATGCTTGGATTTTGTACTATTACAATTTGAATCATCTGAATACAAGGATTCTGTTTGACAGTTTACAGTCAGAGTTTGGACCCAGGGAAGGTTAACTGAATTGCATAAACTGCTTTTGTTTAACATGTGGAATTTTTTTTTATTATTTTTAAAAAAATTTATATACCACACAATCTAAAATTCTCAGTGATGTACAGTAAAAACATACATAGGTCTCCAGGTTTCATAGTTTTATTGCTCTAACCAGAAGGTTACATTACTAGCCCCAGTAAAATGGAAAACCAGATGTAGTGTATGTGTGACCATATATCTACATCAATATCTATTTCTATAATGTCATCATGTATAGCAGGGGTAGGCAACTCCAATTCTGGAGTGCCATAAACAGGTTTGGTTTTCAGGATATCCACAATAAATAATCATGATGTATATTTGCATGTACTGCTTCCATTGTATGCAAATGAATTTCATGCATATTTATTGTAGATGTCCTGCAAACCTGGCCTGTTTGTGGCACTCCAGAACTGGAATTGCCTACCCCTGCTGTGTAGTATTCATGTAGCTTATGGCAGGGCTTCCCAAACCTGTCCTGGGGACCCCACAGCCAGTCAGGTTTTCAGAATGTTCACAATGGATATGCAAGTTTTCAGGATGTCCACAATGAATATGCAAATTTATGCATATATGCAAATTTATCTCTTGCATATTCATTGTGGACATCCTGAAAACCTGACTGGCTGTGGAGTCCCCAGGACAGGTTTGGGAAGCTTATGGTTTTTTCATAAGAAATTTTGAGAGGGTGAAAAACAGCCCTTGGCAATATAGGCTGTCAGAATGGGAGTCATATCATACAATCCAGAAAAGACATTAGTAGAAAAAGGTAGCAAAGCTGGGAAGTCCATGTGTGGAGAATATGCTAAAGACAGAAATCCTGAGGGTGCTAATTCCATCTTGGGGTTCTTGTGATGCCAACAAGCCCCTTGCTTTCAAAAGAACTTTCATGGTGGAGTTAAGAGCTCTTTTATGAGCACTTACCATCATGGAGAGAACACAATATAAAAGTTAATTCCTCATAACCATCTTTAGATGGAGATTGCTGTATGTCTTTTGGAGTTCCTTTGCCTTGTCAGCACACTGAGAGAAAACAGCCTTTGAAAAGATGTTGCATTGGGATAGCTGCAGACACTTTTACTGTTAATGACTCTTCAGGAGTGCTGGATGCTGCACTTTTTAGATGCTCCACATAATTTTGTGCATGCATTGAAATACAATATTATACAGCTGAAGCAAAATCTGTTAGATATTTTAAAATAAGGAAGAATAAAATTGCAGAGCAATTTGTATGAGCACTTTTTTCTAAAAGAAAAAAAAAAGATTTCTAAAACATGTTATGTTGATTTAAGTCTGGTCCCATTGTTACCCTGGGGAAGGCCATCCTTAGGAGGCAATCAGGGCTTTGGAGGGCCTTGGACAGCTGCAGTAGCCTTATCCCCAATACCTAACATCATGCCCCCTTCTTTGGGAGTGCCAGTGGGGCAAGAGCTGCAGTGGTCTATAGGCAAAGACACCTACCCCAGGGCAGAATGTATCAAGCCCATCCTCTTCCTCCCCATTTTCAGGGCAGTGTCTCCTCCACTTCTTGATACTTTAGGAGGCCCCCTGGGACAGATTTGCCCTAGACCCTATACTTATTTTTTCTAGGGTTAGCCCTATCCCAGGACCCATTCCCAGTTTGGGAATTGAAGTGACATAGATTATTTAAGAACTTTCATGAATAAGACATTATTGGCTTCAATATGTAAGCATTCCAATTTTACAAATGGCTTTGTAAAGATTTTGATTATTCTTTATCTCTTTTTTTTTTTTTTTACTTTTTTCACTGTTGGGCTCAATCCATAAGTTTTATGGGACAATATTTGGATTTATAGCTTTTATATAGATCTACCTATCATAAAAATGTGGTTGCTGTAGGCTGAATGGTTTGTGCACAGACAGACAAAGGCAAAGCAAGACCATAAGTGATCTTTATTTCGGGGGGGGGGGGGGGGGGGGGTGAGGAGTAAAGCACCTTTAAAAAAAAACCCCTAAAGCAGTGATGAGCATAGATTTGGAATAAAGGTTTTAAAAGAATTTGCAACATCAATGGCATGATGAAATAAATGTATACTTTTCCACCAGCAGCAACTTGTCTGCATTGCCCCACAAGATATGTTTTGTTTGGGTATTAGTTATTGTTTTATGTTGTTGTGATTCCTGGAAAGAAAATGTTATATTGTACTATGCCTGGAGAATGAATGTGATCAGGCATGAAACCAACATAATAAATAAACAAACATTTGCCCCTTTACTGCATTAATATTAATTACCTCCATACCCAAGAAGTTTATTTGCAAACTTATTATTACCCAAACATTCCAGCAGTGCATTTAATGACAAACTGATGCAATATCATGAGGTTGTGTAGGGTCCCAGATTTTAAAGGCTGTAATTAAAGTATAGGTATTACTCTTTTTAAACTGTATTTCTGAAACAAAAAAACTCAGCTGTTCCCAGCAATAGGCGTTTTGTTACCTAAGGGACACTGAGTGCCAGCTTCATGAAGAAAGCAAAAAAAAAAAAAAAAACAAAACCCATCTGTCTTTTGGTAGACTGTATGCTCCCGGGTGCAGTTCTTAGTGGAGAAAACTGAATTTCTAGACCCGGTGATGTACCTGCTCTTGAGAATTCCTTGCAGCAATCTACAGGGCAGACCTGAAACCAAACAAAAACTTCTGAGTGATGTCTTAATACCATCAGCAGCCCCAGACAATAGAGGTTAGCATCTGAGGATCTATTGCCTCCTGCCAGGAAAAGCATGGGGAGTCATCCCCCACTCGCCTGGCTCCCAGGGCTGCAGGATGCTCAAGATCCCAGCAGAATCCATCAGAAGGGTGAGCTGACACAAGGCAGTGTTAACAGAAGCTAGGAATCTGCTGGCAGACATGAAAAACCAGTTCAGAGGTCTCTCTCTTCTTGTAATTTATATGTACAGCATGAGGCTGATTCTTTGCCCCCTCTAACCGTGAAATTATTACTTGTCTATCTAGACCAAAGAAAAAGACTTTGAAATGATGCTTCGGATATTTCCTTTATTCTTTTCCTTGTCTTCAGACCCAGCCCTGATCTCTGCTGTAGACCATCTGCTATTCCTCCCCATCACCCTCCCTGAAGCTGAAGTTACTGGTAACAGCCAAGATGTTTCTTCTCTGGGGCCAATCTGGTCCCTATCAATGGCCTGCTTCTGAATCCACAGCAGCCTGTCTGACCCCTGCCATGTTCATTCTCAGCTTCTTCCCAAGAGAGAACAACAGAGCTGAGCCACAGAAAAGACACACTCTGTCCCTGGCCAACCAGGTTCCATTTTCTGGTTTCCTAAAAGAAGGGCATGGAGATACTGAGGACGAAGAGTGAGCACATAGCTCCATGTCAAAGGAACATCCCAAGCCAGTGCTGGACCACTGATTTCCATTAGAACCCCTCCTTCCCCTAAGAAACTGCATCTCCAGGAAGGCAACAGGGGGCAAAACCAGGGCTGGTTCACTGCTATATGGACACCCAAGGAAAGGAAAACCAGGTGACAAGAGCTGTTGGAGAATTCATACTAACTCCCCCTTTTATCAAATTAGTAGTGAAAATGGCCTGGTGTTGCTTAGGTAGTCTGGTCTATAACAGCCTGCGTGGGTGTGCCTGTCTGTGTTGGCGCCCGTGTGTGTGTGTGTGTGTGTGTGTGGGGGGGGGGTGGGGGGGTGGGGTGCTGAGGCCTATATGTGTGTGAGCCAAGACTGGACACTTGAGGACTAGAGTGATGGGAGAGATGCCTGACTGACCCCTCATTTGCATAAATTTGCATAAATGGACCATCACTGACCCTGAGCCTGCCTTCTTTCTCTTGTCCCTCTATTCCTTTTGTTCTAGCATCCCCAGGACATCGGCAATGGGCAGTCTACAAAGGGACCAACAGAGCTTTAAATGACAAGGGATGCAGTCATGAAACTAATTGAAATATCATAAGAATGACTTAGCACAATCTGTATAGATACTTGCATTCCATTAATTGCTAACACGCATGTGTACAATGGGTTCATTGCTCATTTTTCCCAATGTTATGGAAATATTATAAATGCGTCAATCACCCACACTTTCACGATCTTTTCTTAAGGTACACTCACAGCTGGCAGAGCGACTCAACCACAGCACAGAACAGCACACAGCCACTTACATCCAAACTTTGGGTTAAGTATTGTAGAGATTAATCATGGATTAGTAGGGGCGGGGGTGCACAACATTTCTTCTCTCTAGCTCTCTCTTTCTCATACATTCACTTACACACACACACACACACACACACACACATGCTTTCTCTCTCCCATATGCTCTCTCAAATACAAACATACTCTTAAGAAATTGCCATACTGGGTCAGACCAAGGTTCCATCAAGCCCAGCATCCTGTTTCCAACAGAGGCCAATCCATGCTACAAGTACCTGGCAAGTATCCAAACACTAAGTAGATCCCATGCTACTGTTGCCAGTAATATGTCAGCTTGATTAATAGCAGTTAATGGACTTCTCCTCCAAGAACTTATCCAAACCTTTTTTAAACCCAGCTACACTAACTGCACTAACCACATCCTCTGGCAACAAATTCCAGAACTTAATTGTGCATTGAGTGAAAAAGAATTTTCTCTGATTAGTTTTAAATGTGCTACTTGCTAACTTCATGGCATACCCCCTAGTCTTTCTATAATCTGAAAAAGTAAATAACTGATTCAAATCTACCCATTCTAGATCTCTCATAATTTTAAAGACCTCTATTATATCCCCCCTCAGCCATCTCTTCTCCAAGCTGAACAGCCCTAACCTCTTTAGCCTTTCCTCACAGGGGAGCTGTTCTATCCCTTTTATCATTTTGGTCGCCCTTCTCTGTTCTTTCTCCAGTGCAACTATATCTTTTTTTGAGATGTAGTGACCAGAATTGTACACAGTGCTCAAGGTACGGTCTCACCATGGTGCGATACAGAGGCATTATAACATTTTCTGTTTTATTCACCATTCTCTTGCTAATAATTCCTAATATTCTGTTTGCTTTTTGGACTACCACAACACACTGAGCCGACGATTTCAATGTGTTATCCACTATGATGCCTAGATCTCTTTCTTGGGTTGTAGCACTTAATATGGAACCTAACATTGTGTAACTATAGAATGGGCTATTTTTCCCTATATGCTTCACCTTGCACTTGTCCACATTAAATTTCTTCTACCATTTGGATGCCCAATCTTCCAGCCTCGCAAGGTCCTCTTGTAATTAATCACAGTCCGCTTGTGATTTAACTACTCTGAATAATTTTGTATCATCTGCAAATTTGATTACCTCACTCATTGTATTCCTTTCCAGAACATTTATAAATATATTGAAAAGTACCAGACCAAGAAAAAGATCCCTGAGGCACTCCACTGTTTACCCTTTTCCACTGAGAAAATTGACCATTTAATCCTACTCTCTGTTTCCTGTCTTTTAACCAGTTTGTAATCCACGAAAGGACATCGCCTCCTATCCCATGACTTTTTCTTCCCAGAGCATACAGGCACTGACAGCCTTCTCCTTGGGCCCACACAACATCTCTGTTACACACACATGCACTCTCTCTCCCATTTGCTTTCTCAAACACACAAATGCTCTTTTTCTTCCCAGAACATATAGACAACAGTAGCTTCCTTCTTGGGCTCACACAGCATCTTTCTCTCGCACACATACACATGCAAGCTTTCTCATGCTCACACAGGCTCTGTCTCTCTCACACAGACAGTCTCACACACACACACACATATATATATCTCAACATCTCTCTGATACATACATATATCTCTTTGATGTATCTCTCTGATACATACATATATATATATATATATATATATATATATATATATATATATACATACTCTCTCTCTCCCTGAAACATACAAACAACAGTAGTCTCCACTCTGGGCCCACACAACATCTCTCTGATACATACACACCAATAATCTCTCTCCCTCTCTCTGTCTCCCACTCTCTGTCTCCCTCTCTCTGTCTTTCCCCAGAATGTTCAGGGTGCAGGTGGCAGCAGCCTTCTTTCTTAAGCTGCACAGCCCTGCTGATGCAGCAGTCTATTCCTTGGGCCATGTGGGCCTAGCCAACACTGCACCCATCTCCTTTCCCTGTGCAGGCCTGACCAATACAGCTGCAGCCTCTTCAGGCCCCACCGACATAGCTGCAGCCTCCTTGGGCCATACGGGTCATGCCAATACAGCGGTAGCCATCTCTTTTCTTCATGCGGGCTCAGCTGGCATAGCAGCAACCTCCTTTGGCCATGTGGGCCTCGCCAACTTAGCAGAAGCAACAGCTAAGACTCTGGATACTGATGTTTGTACTCAGGGAATGGGCTCGTGTGCCCAGTGCTAATGATGCCCCTGTGCCCAGCATGAACTGGTCCTCCAGAAACTTGTCCAAACCTGCAGTATTTTAATCCAAAGGGATTTGTGTTGATCATGGGGGTCGTATTCTGTCTGTCAGTCTCTGTGCCTACGAGCTTGCACCGTGTTTCAGAATCCAGGGCAGATGGCAATGTGAGAATCTGGTCCACTTCCTCTTCATCATACATCATCCACTGCTGCTGATAATCCTGTTACACAGCTGAATACCTTTGGAAGAGGTCTGGGATTTAATAATTAAAGTAGTAAGAAAACAAACAAACCCTGATTAGATTTCTGATTCCTGCAGCTTCTCTGCTCCTTTTTATTTTTTTTGGTGGTGACTTAGCTGGAGCCAAGGCACTGAACAGCCCTAGAAAGAAAGGCCATTCAGATCTCTGCACTGAGGCTGTTTGTGTCCTTGTAGTCATGGAGGGGATGACCCAGTGATGTCACTTGGCTATGACCCGGATTGGCATGCCATGCTTGACCACTTGGGGTACTGTTTAATGCCCAGCTGGCAACAGGTCAGGTGGCTCTTCAGTGACAAGAGACGACCTATGCTACAAGAACAGCATGTAAAAACATGTAGTTCACCCTGGTCCAAAGCAGCAGACATGAAGTGCCCATTTAAATAATATATAGCTACAATTTACCAAGATGTCTGCATTTTGTTTTTCTTAAAAGGCAGGCTATGAGGGATATCTTTTACACTCCTCATTGATGGCAATACCAAGGCATCTTGGAGAGAGCTCATTAGTTACTCCTCTAGTCTTATCTTGGTGATATTTTTGTTCAGCTTTGCAACTGAAAAATAATATCTCTCAATTCCTGCCCTTAGTTGGGAATGAGGCATTTCTTCCAGGTGCAACTTGTAAAAGGTAGGCAACTCAGGGATTGAAAGTGATAGCATGGTTTCTAACTGAGGAAGGAAATATAAAACTTTTTCGGATGTAGTTGAGGAATTTGAATTAGATAATAAGCATTATTTTGCTTACTTGCAGCTGTATTTGGTCATTAATAGTGTCTGATTGGGGTGGAGAAAGCAGAGCAATGCTATCCTAAATATTTGATATGGAAGATCCCACCCAGCATTCTATATCATACTTTTATCGTCACTTACTTAATTTGAAACCTATAATTGATTTTGGGCAAATACTATTGGGCCGGAAATCTGAGCTTGACTTGGATATCACTGAACATCAATATGCCCTTTGTTTTAAGAAATGTAAAATTCTGTTACTTGTAGTCTTGACCTAAGGGAAGTACAATACAAATTTTTAAAGCGGGATTATTGCTCCCCAAAAAATTCAGAAATTACATTTCAGATGAATATTTCTCAATCTGCTGCTTTTGAGAAATATAGTCAAGTGCCAGGGACTCTGGGACATCAGGTCCTGGGGATGCCCGAAGGTGAGCTCCTTTTGGAAATCTTCCAAGGTTACTGGGATAAAGATTCTACCACAGACAGATGTGGTGGTGTTTGGTAACATGCGGGGAGTGGCCTTGAGAAAGAAGTCTCTTAAACTTTGGATTAGGAACGTCTGTTTTTTTGGGGGGAAAAAAACGACTCTGCAACATTGGGTAGGAGATACTTCCTCGACTTTAATGCACTGGAGAAATCAAATACATACTATGTGTATAAATGAGAAATATGTAGGCATGGCTGACTTGAGCAGAAAACGCAGACCGTTTATACCTGTATGGGACTCTTATTTACAATCGTTGCCACATCAGGCAAGAAGTCAAATACTAAACGGCTATTGATTCCTTAGATGTATGAAATAGAGTGCAGCTTCACCAGGGGGAGGGGCTGTTCTGTTGGAAATATGGGTAGATGAAACCTTGTTTACAGGCACTGGGCAGTACCAACCAGTGAACCCGATCTTGTTTGGTTATTATACTATCTAAACTTAGCATTTGTATTTCTGTATTTGAAATTAATAAAAATATTTAAACATAAAAGGCACGATATGAAATGGAAATAAACGAATAAATACATTTTACTAATGGAAAAAGTCCATAACATAATAAGGGATTCTAGATGTTTCCAATGCCAAGGAAACCCTGCTTCTCCTGCCACCATGTTGGTTTACGGTGGGCTGCCTCACTTTTCACGCTTTCGCAGCCTGTAGCTTTTGTCTTTTGCTCACATCTGGTCCTTACTCATCAGCACTGCTTCTCTTCTTAAGAAGCATCGAATATAGGTAAGCAAAACAGGCAAGAGCCATGCCGTAGGTCAGCGGAGCCTAAGATTTATAGGGATTCAGAGTCGGGAAGCTTTCTTGACCTGACAATTTCTACATGCACTGCTGCTGTACCAGAATGGAAGAGTAGCCTAGTGGAAGGGCATTCCAGGCATCCACCACCCTCTCCGTGAAGAAATATTTCCTGATATTGGTTCTAAGTTTTCCTCCCTGGAGTTTCAAATCATGACCCCTAGTTCTACTAAATTGTTTCCAGTGGAAAAGGGTTGTTGATGACCATGGATCATTAAAACCTTTCAAGTATCTGAAGGTATGTATCCTATCACCCCTGCCCCTCCTCTCCTCCAGAGTATACATATCCAGGTTCTTCAACATCTCCTCATAAGTCATTCGATGGAGACCAACCACCATTTTGGTCGCCCTTCTCTGGACTGCCTCCATCCTTTCTCTGACTCCTTTGAGATACGGTCTCCAGAACTGAACACAGTACTCCAGGTGAGGCCTCAGCAAGGACCTGTACAAGGGGATTATCACTTCCCTTTTCTTACTCGATATTCCTCTCTCTATGCAGCCCAGCATTCTTCGGGCTTTGGCTATCGCCTTGTCACACTGCTTCATCGACTTCGGGTCGTTAGACACTATTCCCAGATCAGGGATTAAACATATTTTGCTGCTGTTACTCTGTTTACTCTCAGGCTTATACAACGATGTCCCTTCTTTATTCTTTTGTAGCAAGTCTGATTGCCTCTGTTAATGAATTCACTCCCAGATCCTTTTTGCTACAAGAGACTCGGGAAAGCATGAAATGAAAGAAAGATTAAAAATCAGCGTGAGGAGACCTACACTAGGCACCCACAAATTATCCATTGCACGTCCCTTTTAGGTGGCAGTTCATTTGCCTATTGCATCGATCACCCAGGAGAAATGGATGTGCTTGCATTCAAAAAACGTGCACCCAGTTTGGATGCCCATTTTTTATGCGATGATCCTGTAATACTAGAGGGGTTAGCCAGTCCCTTGTGGAATCATAGGGGAACAGGGGCCCAGCTTGGAGAGGAGAAGCAATAGTTGTGTAAGGGCCGAGCACACACATGAGCAGCTGTACATCTTCTGATGCTGCCAGTCAGCTGTCACCAATCCCTCTCCACCCTTGCTCCCCTCACAGGCTGGCAGGAGGAGGAGAAGAGCAGTGGCAGTACTGGCCTTGTCCTTCCCTCTACCACGCGAGGCCTGATTTGTGCTTTGAAACACATGTGACAAAGGGATAGAGTAGGACATGGCCTGAGGCACTGGCACTCTCCTCCTCTTCCTGCCAACATAGATCAGCATGGGGATAGGAGGGAGGGAGTGAAGAAGGATCAGCAGGGCAAAAAAAAAAAAGGGATGGGGGCATTGGGGCAGTTCTGGGACACTGGATGCGAGATGGTGAAAGAAGGGATTTGCTGAGGGTGCAATGGGAAGAGTTAGGTGTAAGGGAGGCACCTGGATGCAGAGGCTGATGAGGAAAAAGCAAAATTGCTTAACAAATATTTGCTCAGTGTTCACTGTGGAAAGGCCTGGAGCAGGACCACATAAAACACGGCTCAGGACCCGTGCAGCACCTGCATTCCATTCTGTTCCTCCAGGCTGGCCAGGGAGCCTTCACAGCCTCTGGAAGGAAGGAGTCCCACTCCTTCAGCAACAGTGACACCTGCTGGTCAGACACAGAGCCCATATTAGCCTGGTTCCAGAGGGAGCAGCACCTTGTGGCTCCCTGGCCAAGGACTGTGACTGGGTTGAGTTGGGAGAAGGATACACCCCCAGCTCATTGTGAATAATGCCATAGTCCTGCAGAAGCCAGTGCTGATTGTCTGAAGAAGCAGGAGGAAATTGTGCCTCCAAACCATGACAACATTAAAGGGAAGCAAGTGATTGCTTCAGACTGAAAGTTTTACTAGTTATTAACAAGTACTTTTCAACTTTCTGCTTAAGGTCAGGGCATGTGGGTTTTCTATTGGGTTTTTGCTGAAGTCTGACATTGCCTCTTATGGACAGGGTTACTAATCAACAAGATGTTCTGGTCTTTTCTTATAAGTCTGAAAAATAAAATTGTGAAAAAAAGGAAAGTAATTGCTATTTTCTTTGCATAATTATGGTGCTTTTATCCGTTACAAAGCATTCTGATTCTAGTCTGAGAAAAAGGCAGTTCTCCATTAACCTGTTTTCACTAATTATAACTAGGGTTGCCAACTGGCTCCAGATTTTCAGAACAGGTTGATTCAGTCCTGGTTTTACAATAGGGCCTATTGCATTCCCTAAGAAAATCAAGACTATAAGTACTTTTATGTAGGGGGGAGTAAAACCAGGACTGGATCAACCTATCCTGGAAATCCTGAGAGTCATGGGGAAAGGGAGCCCTTCCTTCTGAGAGTCCATGCTTGGAAGGGGAAAGCACCATCTTATGTCAAATCAGCCAAACAGGCTAAGCCAGTTCTAGTTTTATCCCACCTCAAGCACAGATTTGTAGTTCTCATTTTCTGATTGCTAGCCCTAAGACAATTGGATCTACAAATCCCTGCAAGCAATGGGATAAAACCAGGACTGAATCACCCTGTCCTGAATATCTGGAGCCAGTTGGCAACCGTGATTGCAACCTGATAAAGGGGCCATGCTACCTGAACATTACAATCTAATTGCAGGTCTCCTTTATCACCACTGGCACTACTGCTTAGTGATTGAGGAACAGGCAGGTCTCCTTCAGCACTACCCTCACTAGTTTCAGTCTAATGTGCAGGCAGAACGCCCTTAACCCTGAGATCAGAACCTGTTGAAAGCAATCATGCGAGAAGGGTGCCCCCTCCTGCCCAATAACACGGGGGTAAGCTCTTTCAGCGAGCAGCCTGGGCTTTCGGCACAGCTCCGCTGCTGTGCATCCTGATAACTGCCCACTCAGGAAAGTGATAAGTTACCTTGGAAATATCACTCGCTGTAGCGAAAAAAACGCATTTTCTCTGAATAATAGAATAATCAGTGGAACCTCCTACGCACAGGCATCACAGACAGTTCCCTCTCTCTCTCTCTCTCTTTTTCTCGTGTCATATATATCATTTTTCTTTCTATCTCTGGTTTTCCTGCTTGCACACATCTTTCTTTCTCCCTCCCTGTCTAGCTCTGTCAGTCTCTCTTACACACACTAATGGCTGCAGCGTGGTTTTTTTTTTTTTTTTAATTATTTTTCCAGCAGTAAATCCATCCACTTGATCAAATATTTAAATAACACCGCAGCTTGGATCTGTCCAGTCTGTCTCTTTACTGGGGCTTTATCAGCCGCAGTCAGGCAGGAAGGAGAATGGAAAATACTCTGTCGGAGTGGGGGGGGGAAGCAATCCTCCTGCAGACTGGGTCCCAGGAAAGGACTTTTCACAGAAAGGAAGGTGTAGGGCGGGGGAGACTGATGGGGAAGTGAGGGAAAGGTGAGAGCCGGAAGGGTTTGTGCTGCCGCAGCAGGAAGGGGACATGGGCACAGATTGGATGGGCGTGAAGGCTCCCACCCTGCCCACAAACCCAATCCCTTCCTCCATATCTTTTATCACATTATACGGACAGACAGCTCCACCCCCCCCCCCCCTCCCTTCTCACCCACTAACCCTCTCCTTTCTGGCTCAGCTTACTGGTTATTCTCTCCCCCAAAGAAGACAACTGCGAGCTGGCTCTCACTTTAAATGAAGATGTCTGAGTTAGTTCGCTATTTCTCACCCCCCCCCCCCCTCACACACACGCGCACGCTTTCATAAATAAGTTAATAATATTGGTAAGGAGGCATGGATAATTACTGATATGATTGATGCTAGAGTTATTTCATGAATATCTTACCAGAACTGGGGCTCATTAAATTCTATCCACGCTCAGGAAAAGAAGCAAATAGTTTGGAAGAGGGGTGGCAAAGCCTGCAGGCTGAGGAAAGAGCAGCTTGGAGGCAAGGAAGACGTCCCAAGAGTATTGATCAGAAGATGGGATAGGCTTGTCCTGCACATTAAGGGCATTATTTTCTTAAGGACGCGACTACTGGCCCTAATAAATCTGAGACAACCTGTTGGCATCTTTTCTTACAGAAACCAGAGGAAGAAGTAAAAACCATTAGATTAGAAGCGAGACCAGTGTTTCTGCTGGAAATGGCTTTTGTATTAAGGCAAAGGTGATATCAGTCCTCACTAGAGATGTGAATCAGAAGCGGAATCGGTTTGGTTCCGGTTCCGATTCAAATCGTGCATTTTATTTCGTCCGGCCCGATCAGTTTTTTTTTTATCGGCTGCGCCCGATCCGATAAACAAAAAACCCACCCCGACCCTTTAAAACCGCTCTCTTAGCCTCCACCACTCTCCCAACCCCTCAAAAAATGTTTTAAAATTACCTGGTGGTCCAGCGGGGGTCCTGGGAGCATTCTCTCGCGCTCGGGGTGGGGGCAGGGGCAAGATGGTGCATG
Source organism: Rhinatrema bivittatum (assembly GCF_901001135.1). Classification (NCBI taxonomy): domain Eukaryota; kingdom Metazoa; phylum Chordata; class Amphibia; order Gymnophiona; family Rhinatrematidae; genus Rhinatrema; species Rhinatrema bivittatum. The sequence continues at coordinate 77,007,910 of NC_042625.1, forward strand.
AGGACTCCATGCCTCAGATGCTCTCTGGAATTTTCTTTTGTCTTGTCACTTTTGCTATCTGTTTTGCTTTACCATGGCCCCGAAGAGGAAGGGGAAGGTTAGGACTTACCCTGCAGAGTCTTCTCCTTTGCCTAGCAAGTGCCTGATTTGAAAACTTCATGGCTCCTGTTACTGAGAGGGATTCCCACTTTGTCATCTTTGATGGAGGAGCACCAGACTCAGCTGTGGAGGAAGCATCTCTCAGCCCCCTCAATGACCGTCTTCCTCTGGTGCCGCCGAGCTGTGCCTCCAAAGTGCCAGCATCCTCGGCTGATGACGTCTTGGTTTTTGCTGGCAGTAGGGGATCTTCGGAGGTGAGGGAGCTCGGCGTTGTTTCTCTAAATCCAGCCAGAGATAAGGCTGTGTCAGCGTCCGCTGGACTTTCTACATTGCTGAGCACTTCTGGATCCCTATAAAGCCAGAGGTAGTGACTTTGACTTTTTCCTCAATGCTCCTTAAAGGTTGACTCTGTTGCTAACAAGCTGGAATCTTTGTCTGCTGATCATGATGTTCATCAACAGGATATTGTTGGGAAGATTACCGCACTCCAGGAAGTAGTTAAGACTATTAAAACAGTCCAAGCTTCCCTTATCCAAGAAAGCGGCAGCATTTCCAGGAGAGTCGAACTGATTGAAAATAGAGTTAGGCATCTAAACCTCCGCTTAATTCATTTTCCTCATTTATAGATAAATTATTGTATCTTACTCTTCATAGATATTTTCAGGAGGTCCTAAATATTTCCTCAGATTTGGTTTCTTCTATTACAAAAGTCTATTTTCTATCTGGAAAATCTAAGCCTCAGATTCCCGCTAATCTTGAGTTAATTGATTTTTTTGGAATCCTCTCAATACAAGATGGTGGAAAGACCTACTCTGTTGGTGTCCTTTTTGCTGAGAGTGATCTGAACAATGTGATGAAGGCCTACTTTCAACTTACGAATACACCTTTTAGGGGGCAAAATGTTAGAATTTTTCCAGATCTGGTTCCTATTGTTATATATTGAAACGATAAATATAAAGGAAAAAATAGATTTGGAAGACAGACTGGAGCTGTCGGTACTACCCTACGGTCTTCTTCGGGTCCTCACTGCTTGTTCCATGGAGGTTGGTATGCTACACAACATTTTTATTAAATGTAGGTGTGCCTTGGGCTTGAAAAGTTTGGAAAGCACTATTGTAATTAATGACAAGAGACACGTATTCCTACACAACTGTAACATCAGCTACAGACTCAGCCTTTCTTTCTAAGGAAGGCAGCAAAGAAAGAACTGGAAATCTGGTTCTTTTCTGACCTCTAACACTCACCTACCCGTTCATGCTATATTCCAAGACTTCTCAGGGCACTCAGGGAGATTCAAGCCCCATTTTCCAGATCTACATTTCCAGACTGAGCATGATTTTCAGGTTTAATTTGGGTTTGGGTGTTCTCCATGGATCATGGTGAGGGGATGGGGGGCAAAGATGTGCTGTTTAGATATTCAGACTCTAATGACTTTCTAATATGGATTTCAAAGGCACCTCTATTTCAATTGCCTCTTATCTCTATTAATCTCTGCCTCCCTCCTTCCCTCTCTTTTAGTTTTTCAAGCCAGTGATACATTTCAATTTTTGCTTCCACAGGCACTAATGGTTTTGCTGCCTCTTTCTCCCCCTTCTCCATCTTCCTTAGAAGGTCAGACATATTCCAAGTTGGAAGTCTGTGGTACGATTGTGCTGGTCCAGCCCTCGTGCTGCAAAATCTACTGTGCAGAGAAAGCTGTAGGGGTGATCTGCATGGGCTAATACTACCAAGAATTTCTCTGGTCTCACATGGACCACTGAGGCATGAAACTTGCTTCCCTCAGTGAGACATGTAATTGCACCATCTAACAGAGCAGGTGACAGAATCCTGTGGCTCAAACTCACCACAACATTCTCTACCCCTTGGAATTTTGCCATCCTAGACATGGCCTGTGTGAAAATCTAGACCCACCTCCATTTACTCACTTGTGAAGCCCCGATGGGCAGTTATTGCCTCCCACCAGCAGGGGCCTCTGTGGACTCCTGGGATTATGTGGTCAGTCTTCCCAGCTCTATGGCCCACATTTCCTGCTTGTGGCCATCTTGTTCCTATCTGGGTACAGACATATTTTAAGGCTTCCAGGCTGCCAGTTGCCAGAGCTTGGTCCTCATTCTCTAGCCTCATCATTGGAGTATTGCTTTGGTCCAGCTTATTCTTTGCTTCATCAGTTCTTAGGACTCACTTCATCTCAACTACCCAGTTTGCAATAGTTGCTGGGCTACTTCTTCCTGTGCCAATTCTGCTGACTGCCAAAACCCAAAAACCAAGCCTTCATCTGCCAAGACTGCTGGCAGATGCAGGCAGAATATGTCTGTGTCTCTGCTCCAGCTGGAACTTGCCAGGCCCACCTTGCTTGCATTCTGACCACTTGTAGCTTTGCTGCACACCTCTGTCTGACCTCACCATTATAACTTCTCTGTCTCTCTCTTTCTCTGCCTGCCTCCCGCTCCCTCATTATCCCTCAGGGACCTTGGGATTTTCTTTGCCAGAACAGATTTCTTCAATCTGGTCCACTGGCAGGCAACAAAATCTATTGCAAAGCCCTGACCAGCATCACTTATTTGGAGCTTCTGTAAGAATAAAAACAAGTAAAGCCCCAGAGAGCTTTATCTAACCTGCAAGACTGCTGGCTGGAACAGCTCTGAAAGCTTTCATTGAGGGGAGGGTTAAAGATAGAGAAACAGGGCATAGTGAGAGGAAGGAGAAAAAATAATTAAACCCCCCCCCCAAAAAAAGCATTCTTTCAAAAGTCTTCATCTCCCTTAGATTTCTTTCAGTATGTGCAAGTCTTTTTATCCCAGCATTTGCCATTCTGTTTCCATGCAGAGATGCAAGATTGTATAATGGGAGAGATCGCACCAATGTCTTGTGGGATTACTGTAAGGAGACTTAGGGGTGACCAGCTGTTTTCTGCACATTTACTGGGTCACTGATGCTTCAACTCGCCCAGCTCCAGTAAGGCACTGTCTGTATTTTTCATCATACATTGGAAAACATTGAAACTCATTCATAAGTAGAATGGGACAGGGGCAGAATTTTTCCCAGAATCCTCTTATGGGTTAGCAGTTCTGTACTACAATACTTTCTTCTATCCTTGCAACTGGGTTGTGGTTCACGGTGAGAAAAATTCCAAGAGACCTGACCATGCTGAACTCAATTACATGAGCTATTTTGGGGCATTACTGTCAGGGCTCTGAATATCAGAGCTGCTGCTGCTGCTTGAAGAACTGAAAACTAAAAATCCTAAAAGCAAAATCTTTAAATGGCACAGAGGAGGGTATCATGACTAAGTGAAATCTTATGCACTGCATGGAAGAGCATTATACCCTCATGAAATATTCTATTGAGCAGCAGACTGCAGGGTGCCCTGGTAGCAGCACAGCTCATGCAGTGGCCAGCCAGGACGCAATGGAGGCCCCTCCAGCAGAGCTTCCTCTGTTGGACATAAAAGCAGAGGAAGAGTTTGCTGGATAGGTTCACTGCTGTCTTCTCACATGCACATCATTCCTCAGAGATTGTAGTTTCAGAATTGTAATTATTCAGTGGCATCTACCCATGTTGCTTTTGTTGTTCAGTGTGTGTGTGTGTGTGTGTGAGAGAGAGAGTGTGTGTGTGTGTGTGTTTGTGTGTGAGAGAGAGAGAGAGAGTGTGTGTGAGAGAGAGAGAGAGAGTGTGTGTGTGTGTGTGTGTGTGTGTGTGTATGTGTAATTTCTGGTAAAACCTCCCTGGAAGGGCTGGCCCAACAGTTCGGTAGCAGTGGTTTCTATTCTATGACTCTCCAGGTCCACTGGAGCTGGGGATGCTTTGGGGTCAGTGTTCGCAGTCCCTGTGGGGAGGGAGTTCCAATTTTCAGAAAACGATGGCTCCTGGTGGCCGGATTTAGGCTTGCGATTGCAGGGTTCCAGAAGGAGCCTCGGTGCATGACCTTTGGATGAGAACTGTTACTGATGGCTGGGCTTAAGTAAGTTGAGAAGGGGACATAACAGAGGGGAGAAATCCCTGGGTGGTTCTTCTGCCTGAAGGCTCATGGCACTGGATCCCAGCTCAGGTTCTGGTTGAGCTGGAATTCCAAAGGAGCAGGAAGAACCTTCCCTAATAGACCCCTTTCTCCCCCCCCCCCCCCCCATGGTTGTAGAAATACCTTAACTGCAGGTGCCCTGGGCTGATTTCTCCAGCCTGCTTGAAATGGTACGGTTCTGGAATTTGCTGATAATTGATTCTCTGTGCTTTGGTGTCTAGAAGAGGAAAGTCTCTGTTACCATGGTAACTGGGTGCACAGGTTTTGCCTTAGAATAGCAAAGGTGGTGAGGGGGGAATGAGGAGAGGATATAAAGTGACTCCCTGCTCTTGTAATTGACTCACAAGGGTGATGAAATGGAGCTGGAGCTTCTGGGTTCCATCTGAGTCCCAGTAAATGTCTCCCAGTCACCAGCTTTGCTTCTAGGAAGTGTTTATAGGCAGGACAGTTCGCATTTTCTCTTTTCTTACTTTATTTTGTTTCAAGTTCCCTTTTTCTTCCCCTTTCAAGTGCTCGTTTTCTCTCTCTCTCTCATACTGTGTCTTTGCTTTCAATAGACCTTCAGGTCTCCTCCCTATGCCAGCTGTCCTTGAACCACTCCCCCAACGAGGCTTTCAGAACTGGGTCCCCAGGCATTAGAACCTCTAAATGCACCAAATCCCCTGCATTCGTTGTCTGGCTTTCCTTTGCCATCTACTCTCCTCCCACCACCAACTTTTACCCTGCCCCATCACCTCCTCCCACACACACACACACACACACACACACACAAGAGAATTAGTCCACCTAAATGGCTGGGAGTCAGAGTCAGCAGGCTGGCAACCATGGTGAGTTCAGGCTAGCCATACTTAGTCACAGAATAGGGGATTGCCCTCAGGATTGCCACATGTTTCTCTCTCTCTCTCTCAGATTAGTGTCTCCAGGTAGGTTTGTTTTGCACAGACCGTGACTGGAATGAATCTCTGAACGATTACGACCATACCCAATACAGCCTGATTTATCAGCGAGGTTCATTCTAATCACGGGGACTGTATGCACAAAACAAACCCATCTGAGAGAGAAACATGTGACAATCCTAGGGCTTATCCTGAAAGCTGGCTGAGCTGGGTGAGTCTCCTCCCCACCCACTGAGGGGAAGGCAACCTGCTCCGAGTGCCTCTTCCTAATGCAGTGGTATTCACTCCCACTCCTGGAGGGCTGCAAATAGGTCTGGCTTTCAGGCTATCCCTACTGAATATGCATGAGACAGATCTGCATTCCAAATCTTTAATGCAAATTCATTCACCTCGAGGACCGCGAGTGACTACCACTGTCATGATGGACTCTTAAAGTGCTGGCCACCCTGCTTGGGAATTCTCGTCTCTCAGACCCCTTAATACGGAAAGAAAATATTAGCGCAGGGAAACAGAGAGAAAAATTAAACTTCAAACGAGACCGTGTGCTGTTTGCAGATGAACTGGAAGTCGGTGCCTGCGGTGAGGGCTCAAACAGACTGCCTGGGGACACCAGCAAGCGCCCGGCAGAGAACCGTTCCTCACGCTGCCAATTTTTGTCTTTCGGTTTTTGCTTTCTTTTCCCTAGTGTCAGGCACCGTCCATCTCTGCTGCCCAGGTCTGATACCTTCGATGGGGCAAAAAGTCGCACCCGCCTGCTGAGCCCTCGGCCGTTCTCCTCTAATCCCTACTCCACATGTTCCTCTTAACTATGGCTACCTCACATTTAGCATGAAAAGGAATCATTATTAACTATAACATTTAATCTTCCTGTCCAGAAGAAACCCAGTAATAGCCCTCATTATTTAATTAGCAGGTTGGAAGGGTTGCTTATGGGTGACTTGTGTATATCTACTCTCATACATTTTACGTCAGTGAAGTGAAGCAATAAAGCATATTTTAGTGGGAATTTCCTTGTGCAGACCACCCCAGGAGGCAGAGTCGCAAATGTTACTCTTGTAAAATCATCTGGTAACAGAGGAGGGGGATTCTGAAAGGCCCCCATGCCAGCTTCGCTCAACTGACCTCCCTAATCTGTTTCACTGTTTGTTAGGCAACATTCTCCATGTAATGTGGGGATTTTTTTGGGGGGGGGGGTTTGCATGCTTGATTTTAGAAAACAAGACTGGAAAAGTGTACTCCAAGGAGTACCTCCAGCACCAACTCTCGGGGAGAAAACGCAGGCCCCCATACACACCTGCTCCAGCCACCTGCCGACCCCCAAGAAAACTTTCAAGGGTGGTGGTTGGCAGGAATACATGCTGGATGCAGTTCTTCTCTGGTGCCCTTTCCACTCCCACCTCACCCCACTCTCCTGTCCCCATCCTAGTGCAATCATTTCTCTCTGCCCCCTCATTCCCCTCACTCTCTCCCCTCCCCCAAAGCTTTCGCCCAACGCGCTGTGTATATCGCTTCTCTTAGATACTGATTAAGCAATCAACAATACAGCAAGCAGAGGAGTAGTGCAGCCTTTGTCAACAAAACTTCCTATAAACTGGTGGCCTTTTGTGACAGACATATCACTTTTTGCTCTTTTTGTCTATATCTCTGCAATATCAAATGTCATCTAAATCCATTTTGCTGGTTTCAGACAGACAGGCTTGACCTGTTTTCCCCATTGGTGGACAATGACTGAAAATGTGCCCTGCTTCCCTCATCTTACTTTTAAAACGAGATCACCTTTTCCTTGGTTTTTGTTTTTTTTTAAATTCTGTTTCCCATATAGGGCGTGAACCACTTAAGCTCCCCCCTCCCCCACAGCCATCAAAGGGGAGAAAAGCTTTAGTGAATTGGTCTACATAAGTCTTTGCCTTGTGCCCCATATGCTTAAAACCTCATGCCCGCCTTCTGCTTGCTACCATATGTGTCCTGGGCAGAAGAGACTCCCTCTCTCGCTGGTAACTAACTGGATTTAGCTTCCAGATGATGCCACTCTCCAGGCTACTGGGCCAGGAATCCCCCTGTTCTGTGCATGGGTGATTCACAGAGATGAACATCTTTCCAAACCAAAAAGGCTTCTGTTTATTGTGAGCTGATTTTTTTTTTTAACAGTGGAGTGTAGTAGGATGCGGCATTCCAAGAAAACAAACAAAGCCTGGCATTCCAAATCAAAAAAGGGCCGATGAGATGGAACTACGGGTTGTAACTCTTGCCAACATGGTTTTTTTATGAACTGGCGCATCCGATGACTGGATAGATATATTAAAAATAGTCTTACAGAAGGAGATTGTGGCCCTGCATGAGAGGTCATAACCTTTCACCAGAAGGGAGCCTTCACCGAGAGCTATTAAAGGTCTTATTTGTCCTGTAAAGACGTGTTCCCATTGGGTATGTTATGGAAAAATCTTTATTGACTGCTTTGTTTTTACTTCACCTTCCAATTTCCAGGCCCATTCCATGCACCTTGGTGCCTTTCCTCTGACAGACACTGCTAGCATCGTCTGATCATCTGTTCTCTCCTCTTCCCCTTCTCCTTTCACTGCTCAGGAAATCCTTGAAGGTGAAGATTGTTGACGATGAGGAGTATGAGAAACAGGAAAACTTCTTTTTAATCTTGGAGAAGCCAAGATGGATGAAGCGTGGAATTTCAGGTAGGGGCTTTCTTGTTTAAAAGAAAATAAATGATGTATGGGTGCCTGGTGGGGGAAGGCAGCTTTGCAAATGTCATTAAAGGGCTCCATGCAGTAGGGACACCAGATGGCTCTTTGTTGCTTTGGATACTTTTGTCATGTTCTAATTTCTAATCTGCCACTGCAGACATTCTGGGAGCAGTAGTTCTGTTCTGTCAGTGCTTCAGGATAATGGTTACAATATCCCCACTGGTCAAATATATCTGCAATAAACAAAGTCTTGTTATCTGGACTCTTGATGGAAGAAAATGGGAGATGTCTACACTGCTTAAAGTCACTTCTAAAACTGAGATGCTCTGGCTCCATTCCTGACCCTCTCTGCGACTTCCAGTTTGGACCCTGCTCCTTTTCAAATACTACTCTAAGAAAGCAACTCAAACTGAGATGTTTTTGCAATGTCATCTGATGGTGGGCAGGAGAGCCATGGGTGGTGGCTCTGAAAAGTGCAGAGGCATGAGAAGGAGGCAACATCCTGGATAGAGGATGCAGGAACAGAATGAAGTTTTTAGCCAAATGAAGGAATGTCTCCTTCCCAGTGCAGGACAGCAGGGTCAACTCTATGCATGGACAGTGAAGGGTTACACAGAACAGGGGTGGTGTGTGGCGCGAGGGAATCCCCAGACATAGGCATCAACTGAGCATCTTCTGCTCTGCCTCCTTCTGCCCCTTCCCTCCAAAAGTCTTGGTTTCCGTTTTCCCTGAAATTCGAAACTCCTGAAATCAGTTCCAGGTTATGTGGGTCATCTGGGGGTCATTCCTGTTGGCCAGACTGAGCCAGTCCTGGTTTTACTCTGTTGCATTTAGGGATTGTGGGCAGGCCTAATGGATCTGCATGGGAGTCGTGAGATGTTCTGCCCTGAAACCCATGAGTCTTGGGGGTGTCACACCTAGGGTAAATGGGAGCAACCCGTAAACCTTCCTTGCCAGAGATATAGCCCCTCTTTTACTCTTGGATTTTGGTTTATTTTTGACAGACAACTTTTCCCTGTGCGCTGTTTTTCCTTTGTGTTACAGTTACACATTATCCAGGTTTCATTGATCAGATTTTTTTAGTTTCTTCTTTGTCTAGAAAGAACTAATGTTTCATGAGTGACTCTTCCATCAGAAGGAATCATTTGATATCAGTCTAAGATAGGCCTGTCAGACTGACCTGGAGTATACTTTTTCTGCATCTCTGAGGCTGGAAACTTCCCATTTGGGTGACAGTCTGCTTCGTCGGTCGTTGTAGTAACCCCACTGTCTGCTATTCTGAAGTCCTTTTTCGTGTGTTTGTGTTTTCCTCCCAAGTCACTGCAGCCACGTTTGCTCCTCCCTGAGTTGGGCAAAATGCTTGTGCCAGCCCTACAGTCCCTGGGCACCTCGTGGTGGCTGTACCACAGCTACTGACTTTGAGGGCTGCTCACTTTTCTGTTTCTGCAGCCTGTGGCTTGAATACTGATGCAGTGCCAGGTACTTACATACCCTTGCCTGCTGGACGCTTCATGCAGAGACACTAAGGATCCCTCCTCAGTGGAAGATAATGCTTTATTTTATTCTTTTGTTGCTCTGTTCATTTCAGTGGGGACAGGAGACTGAGGGCCCTAGCAACCATTGGATCCAACAACAGGTAGCTGCCCTCTCATAAAAGTCCTGTCCAACCTGCCAGTGACCAGGACCCAAAAAAGCTATATGAAATTGATATTCTGTTTTTTTTCCTCAAAAGGTTCTTTGACACTCAGAGTGTGCCCCCTTCCAGGTGATAAAAATCTAAACCAACCTGTAGTCCAGGAACGAGGCAAGATGGAGCATCAGTTGTCACCACCAAGTACCTCTTCTGATAGGAGTTGTGCTTAGGGTGAGAGGGGATTGAGTGCCTTTTGACACTCCCAGCAAGAGGATATCAAGGCCTTCACCTGAGCTGGAGAGAGAGTGAAACACTCAAAAGGTGAAGCATGCCAGCCACCAACTGTTTGTGCTGAAACAATGATACAAAAATGCCTATTATTTGTTGAGCACTGTAAGTGTACAGGGCACTGTACACGATAAATCACATGGTTACAGCGTCATTGCTGTGAACAGTTTGTCATCTAAGTTTGAGCACATGGAAGTAAATAGATCAACTTTCAAAGCTATTTACCCAGGTAAATAGTAGACTGCCAAGGTAAATAGGAAATTGCTCTCCTTTGTCTGGTTAATAGTACATGTAGCCACCTTAAAAGTAAGAATTCCCCACTGCATCTCGGCCCAGACAGTGTGATAAGCGCTGAGTGCTCTACCACACTGCTTGCTTTCAAAGCAATGTCGGCCAGAGTGTTTTTCAAAGGGAGACCCCGGCGGGCTGCCTTGAGATCAGAGAGGACCCGGAGAGAAAATGATGTCAGAGTTGCTCTCTGTATTGGTGGTAGCAGAGGGGAGTGAACTGACTACTGAGAGCTTGGGGGTCTCTGGCCCCAGATGCAGTAGCTTCTCTCCTTTAGACCTTTGATCCATTCTGACTGAGACCATAGCCTCTCAAAACCAGAGGTCATCACTCTTGAGGGCACATGCATGGCCATAGCCACTTTGGAGAGGGCTGTTGCTAATTCAGCAAAAGATCTGGCAGTTTTTCCTCTAACATATAAATATATATATATATAATCAGTCACTGGTCCCAAACCATGTCAAGTTCTTAAAGGATGTGGTTAAACAGACATTGTAATGAATCAGGCCCCGGGTGTCTTCCTCAACTGAATAGATTTCCTATCCCTACCCCTCTGTGTTGGAATGATGTCTTGAATCCCTAGATCTGAATGAACAGGTCAGCAAACGCATTCACAAGTGAAAAGACAGCAGAGTCCATTTCCCCAAAGAACCATTTAAACTGGAAATAGTACTGGTGGTTCCAACACAGTCTGTTTATTCACAGGAAACATCAGAAATTACAGAATCCATACCCACAGGAATTTCACAGTGAAATCTGCAAATTATACTTTCCCTAATTACCTCTCCCTAATTATACTCTCTGGGAGAGAATACACTAGTGAGGTGTCCAACTCTAGATATGTAATAAATAGAAAAATAAAATCACCTTCTCAAAAAGACAATGTTATTGTGGATAAACTGCTTACTGCATTATCATTCAATATGTAACAGTGAACAGTGGTTGTTTCATACTCAGACATTTTATGATACCATCCCAGTTACCCTTGTTTGTCTTAGATATAATCATTAACTGACCACCGACCACCTAAATTTAAAAATCGCAGTTCCACAAAAACATGTTTTTAGAAAAAATATTTTTTCAAAAAAATTTTTTGTTGCACATAAAAATTAGTTATCAAAATAATTAACAAATTTCATAGTCACCATTCCACACAAAAAATTGTTTATGTATCTATTAAACTGGCCCAAAATGTTCCACTTGATAGTAATCGCAAGTCATGAAATGTCAAACTGTCTTTGTGTTCGTAAATCTCATGAAAAACAACTTATCTTAATATGCTGACATGGCCAAGTTTCGGAACTAGTCTTTTCTCAGGGAATCCAGTTAATAAAGAAATAAACTTGTTACAGTCTCTTAATCATCTTGTAATGGATGGTGTTTAAATAGCAGAAAAATTGTCCAACGTAGACCTCCTTAAATCATCTACTATGTGACCCAGAATTAACCAATGAACTTTAAAAAGAAAAGAGCCTGTAACATACTATTGGTGAGCAATCCAATTCATCATTCATACCCATTAGAGCAATAGACTTCAAAGTAAAAATCCAGTAATTTAATCACACCGCTTTGACACCTCCACTCTAGATATGGTCCGAGATCGTCCCCAACCCACAGGCAGAAGTCCATACTACCTTCAGCCAAAACACAATCTTTTGCTTCTCCTCAGCTCCTTCTTTCTCATCAAAACATATCACAGATCATAAGTGTATTTTAATCCCTCAGTCTTCCATGTAGAGTGAACCTTTCTAAAGGATCGAAAATCAAAGCATTCTGCATAATCTTCTTAGAAGCTGTTGAAGTAAGCTAGGACCTAGGAGCTGGAAAGCACATAACTTTCCATACTAGGAAAATCAGCATCACAGTGGAACAGGTGCCAAATCTCAGTCTTCCTGCAGACTTTCACAGCACAACAATCTAGCTGTATATGCCAGGGGTCTCCGGGATTAAACTGCAGGGGCTTAAAGGCATAAACCCTTTTTACAAACGCAGGCACTCTAGCCATGGAGCACCAGTGCTGCGTCTGCTAAAGTCCAGGATCCCGGGACTGACACTGAAGGAGCACACTGACTGCGAGAAGAGCAGGTCAGTGTGTTACCAGCTGCAAATTCAGCTCTGACTGAAGACAGTCTTGTAGCCCAGAATAGGCCAGATGCATCGAGAATCAGTCTAGCCATCTTTATTTTAGGATTTCTAAACTTTCCGAGACCTCGCATAGTGTCTTCTGGGGAAATGTTAAAGACGTTTTTCCTCAAAATTCTGGGAGTTTCAGCTAAAGTGATTTCTCCCCCTCTCCGCCTTCCATTAAAAGGTTTAATCTGATTGGGAAGAAAGACTCTGGATCACACAAGGAATCCTGGGTGAAGGCGAGCTGCTCACAGAAAGTTTAAATCTCACACAATGCAAGCCTTAGAGAATTCTTTGGGGGAGGAAGTGACATGGGCAGCACTCTTGTCTCTCTCATTCTTGAAACTGTCAGGGATGAGACTTGAAACCTTTTTTTTTTGTTGTTTTTCATAACAGAGCTAAGCTTTTATGGAGGATCAACAGGAAGTCTGGATGTTTCCTGCTAATTCTAAAGCAAAGTAATCTTGACGCAAGTTGGTCCTTTCCGTAAACCAAGAAGTTCTGCCTCTTGGTATTGATATCCTCGTAAATGTTTGATTAACCTTTGCCACCGCAGATATATTTTTTCTGACCCTAAAGAGCTCTGAGAGTTTTCTTGAATGTTAGAACCTCGGTCAAATAGGTCTTGAATAATGCGTGGTCCCTCAAACTGCTCATGGAGCCTCGACTTGTGTAGGGGGGAGCGAGGTCATGGTATGAATGAATGCCCACACAGGGATGGTAACTTTGAAACGGCCGTGCGGGCGCACATGGGTAGGCCGGCTCGCGCCAAAGGAAGCGGCCATTTTATAACATACGTGCAAATATGTGCACAATTTTATATGGACGTGCGCAAATACCACTTCTGCTGCGAAAACGGGGGACTTCTATAAGGTACGCATGCTGACACCATAGGTAGTTTTCCCCAGATCATTCCCAGTTCACCCAGTTAAGGGATAGAACTTCCCAACCACCATAATTTATTAGCTTCCCTTTCCCCCTTAAAACCACCCTGACTAGCCTAGATTTTTTTTTTTGTTTTTGTACTTACACGCCATCCGTAGCAGTAGTACATGGCAGGGGACCCCCGGCGCACGCCTGTGTGCGTATTTACGTGCACATCTCTTGGCCCTCCCCCGACACGCCCATGCTCCGCCCCTTTTACAACACCTGTGCTCATAGCGGGAGCTACGTGCGTACATGGGCGGCTGAGCCAGCCCAACGTGTGGGCATACCTCCTGGCTTCGGCACCCGCAGGGCTCTTAAAATTCACCTAAAAGATTTCCCTGTGAAGTCGCCGCACGTGCTTTCACGTGGGTACGCCTGCTCCTGTGCGCGTCAGCCCTGTTTTCCAAGGGAACCTCCACGAGGCGTTTCACGTTTGAAACTGAGCTTGCGGTTTCACGGGCATAAAGCAGGATCCCCTCGAGGTTTCAGAATTCCCTTCTTTGTTCTATGTCTGGTAATGGCACTCTCCTGATTATTTTCTGTATTGGTTCTCCCCTCAGGATGTTTGCCCGTCTGGTTCTCTTTAAGTTTGTTTTCCTGGATGATTTATATTCTCTCTTTCCTGTATTCCATTTGCTGTTTTTAAGAATTAAAATGTGTAGCGCCCCCCCCCTGCCCTCAGGTTCTACAGGGTTAACTAGCAACAAAGCGAGGGGGGGAAACTGGTACCCAAGGCACCCACTGGGCGCCCCGGTGAGTCCAGAGACTCGGTGGTTTGTGAGTTCTTGAATGACAGCTTCGCTGCACCCGCACTCCCCCCCACACACACACAACCTGGGGGTACCCTGCACTCCATTCTCATGATTTTCCAGGCCCTACTATAGTCATAAAACCTTTCCTTGCAAAGGTGTTGGACTAAAACAGAGGCAAGGCATAACATGAACTGTGACAGGAATATATTTCTGAAAGATAACAAGGGGGAAACGAAGAATTAAACCACCGGGAAAAGGCAGGATATTCAGCCCTTCTAATAGAACAACCGAGAACCCAAGCAATCGACAGCCGTGCGGGTGAGACCTCTCTTCATTAGAGGGGCACCTCAGTTATGAACCTCGGCTTTTGGGCTTTCTGTTTATTCCCCCTTGGTCAGTACTAAGGTGTGGAAACTTTCCCCCAGCCGTCCCTAGGATTGTTTACATCCCCAAATTACTGGGGGGGGGGGGGGGGGGGGCACTAAATTTCAGCCCTCTCAGAGGGGCACTTTTATCACTGACCTCCCCACCCCCACCCCCTACTTCCAGTGCCTGAGCCCCAGAATAGCTGTGGGTTTACGTTTAAATCTTTTCTCATTCCATTTGATCAATAACAGAAAAACCCTTACCCACCGCCGAGAGAACAGCAGAGAAAACAAATGTCAACCTGGTACAATTATAAACTCCCACCCGCTAACCCTTTCCCCAGACTATGGTACATCTCTTTGGGAGTAAGCACCGATACACGAGATAGGGGGGGGGAGGGGGAGGGGGACCCCCGTCTCTTACTGCCGCAAGCTACAACGTCAGGGAACAATTTGGGGTATGGGCACGGGTGATTCGGCTCCTGTTCCCTCATTCCAGTGCCTTCCTCCCTCCCTGACTGGATAACTTTATCTTCCAGCTTTCTCTGCTCTCTGGACTGCAGGGTCAGCGCCGGGGGTCATTCATGGCTGAAGCAGGCCTGTGCGCTCTAAGAGGGAAGGAAACAGCCAAGGCAGTTCCAGTAATGCGGCTGCACTGCTCCTAACAGGGCAAAACTAGTCCTGGGTGGCTTTGTGTGAACTCCCTGCCTCATTTCTAATTCTCTAGCTCTCCTCCCCCCCCCCCATTTCCTGCCTTACATTTCTGGGCCTATTTTTCTTTATTGCCCTTTGGAGCCTAATTGGGGGAAAAAAACGAAGAAGAAACACAAGTGAAACTCTCTCTTTAATGATTTGTAATAAATCCAGCCAGTGTTAGCAAGGGATGCTGCTCCTGTCACTCTCCTCTCAGCGCCAACACAGTCGTGACTGGGAGGGGGAGTGGCAACAAAGCCGCCAAGCACATCTTACTTTTAATCAGGTGGGCCCTAGCCCTGGGGGGGTGACGAGGTGTTAGTGCCGCTGCCTCCACTGACACAGTTTCCCTGATGCTGGAACCGCGTCAGCAGGCAGTGGCTTCTGCCTCAGCAGTGAGAAAGAGGGAAGGGAAT
The DNA here is from genome assembly GCF_901001135.1 of Rhinatrema bivittatum. Lineage (NCBI taxonomy): Eukaryota > Metazoa > Chordata > Amphibia > Gymnophiona > Rhinatrematidae > Rhinatrema > Rhinatrema bivittatum. Next base: position 77,023,108 of record NC_042625.1, read on the forward strand.
GGGGGAGGGGTGTGTGTGTGTGTGGGGGGGGGGGGTGAGCACAGCGAGGAGGAGGTAAGTGTGAATCTATGCAAATCCTCCAGTGTCTCATTTCCATCCCATTAAAACTAACTTCCCTAGAGCTGTGCTTGTTATAGCAGCTTCCAGAGAGGAAAAGCCCTATGAAATCCACTCTGACCCTGGTCTTTAGTGTAACCAGGCTCAGGTTCAAATATAGGCAAGATAAGCAATTGTCTAGGGTGCCAAATATCCAAGCCAAAGAGGAATGCAACTGTGCCAAGGAGGAGCCGGTTCCAGCCTCTCACTTCAAAGGGGCGCTGGTATGGCATCTGGGTCTCTGGGGAGGGGTAGGAGTAGTAGTCGAGGGGCTTCACCCACTGTCTGATTGCCAGGGACTTCTGCACCCCTCCCCCCATCTTTCCCCCATTCTCCAATTCTGCCTATGGGCACCCAAATCCTAAATTCCTCAGTGTAGCACTTGACTGATTCTTTTGATCCTCCACAGGGCCAATGAAACAGACCTGAACCAAACCTAATAATACTCTTTATTAGTCCTTCCAGGAATACTCTAGTGGTTAGAGAACCAGGGAAGCCAGAGTTCAAATCCCACTTCTCCCACTGATGATCCTTGTAACCTTGGGCAAGTCACTTCACCCTCCATTGCTTCAGGTACAAACTTAGAGCCTGATTTACTAAGGATTTTTCTCCCATCCTGTGTCTATGGGGGAAAACGCTTTGAAAATGAGGCCCCTGGATGGTAAGCCCTCTGGGGCAGGGAAATATTTACTGTTCCTGAACTGTAACATGCCCTGAGCTTAGATTTGGAAAGGTGAGCAAGTGACTCCAAATCCAGGGTCAGAAACCTTTAAATGCACTCCCAACAGGAATAACTTCCAGCAACTTTAGTGCATTTGCAATTTAGATTTTGCCAATTACTAAACATTTGGTATGCCTGCCAATCACAATTTAACTTCGTTGGCAGTGGATAAACCAGAGACCAGGCTGGTTAGTTCTGTAACCATAGGGCTGAGGTCCTACCCCAAGGGCCCTCTTCATTTTCACGGGCCTATGATGCCCTCACCTCCCACACCTTCCATAAGCCCACTCTCACCAGGATTCCCTGTCTTGGGAGCGATTTCTCTCCAAGGCCCCGAGCATTGTTCCAGCAGTCTTACTATCCATGGTAATAAGCATGCTGCTCTCTGGATGTAGTCCCAACATAACTTCTTATTGATTTTAAATTGAAATAAATGACAATGCACAGGTTCCTATTCAATACACTCCATTACATAATCCCCCTCCAATAAATCTGCGACTCTGCAAAGACAGTGCTGTCTACTCTCTCTTTCCCTGTCCCATCCCAATTGCAGGGGCAGTTTTGGGACATGATACTTCAGTTGGTCCAGATGACCTAATTCAAAGTCCCATTTGCCATACCTTAATTCAGATGGCTCAGTTAGACTTCTGTTTGTCCAACCTCCTCCGTTCCCTCCATGGCACCTCCCGACTCCTCTCGGTGACATTTCCAGTGCATAATGCCAGATGGGGGTCACTGTTCTCCTTTCTTCTTCTTCTCTTCCTCCTCGGGGATACTTTTGGATGACCCAGACTCCTTTCATCTCCTGTAGTTGATGGGGGGGGGGGGGGGGGGTCTAAATTCCTCTGGCAGAGGAGTTTAGGTGGCAACCAAAATGGGACCAGTGACCAAAAAACCCAGAGAATAAAAGGAAGGGGGCCATAGAAGTTCCTTGAAAAGAACTTCACAAAACCAGGCAAAACAAGTTCTTAATCAAAAAGGGAAAAACCCGTTTACTACGCTTTGTAAATCCAAGCCTTACCTCATAAGGCCCAAGGGTCCTTCTTTCCCAAAAAAAATAAAAGGAAAGGAAACAGGGACAGCTCCATGCTGCCTCCTGAAAAGGCGAATTTAAAATCCATCCCCGGTCTCAATGCTTCCCCCTTTCTTATAGGAACAGAACGCAAGCAACACATGGGGGAGTCCGAAAGCACTTGGCGCACCTCTCCTCTACCTACACAGAGGGCGGGGATTTGTTAGGCAAGACCTAGCAGGGCTCTACAGTTACAATTCTAATCCTTGATAAAGTTTCAGCAGCAGAAATTATTTTTCAGCAGCAGAAATTATTTCCTCAAATAATCTGCAGATACAGACAGAGCCAAAACTAAAAGCTGGAGTGTAAACAGAAAACAAAACTTTAACCTAGTAAAGTTATCAGGCTACTTACCATGGTCAGCTGTGGGCTAGAGCAGAGGAACTGACCAGCAAGGAAAATGCTGAAGATTGTCAATGTCTCCTGCCTTTCCCCCCCACATCCACTCCCCTCTCTCTGAACTTCTTCGGGGAAACTCCTCCAAATGTACTGGACTTTCATTGAGGCGTGAGGTTTACGTACTGAAACACCAGCTCGGACAGCCAGGCTCCCAGTCACATTTGGTCTCATATAGTTTCCCAAGTAGAAACCCTTAGAAGTTTTACAGTTATGGGGGCAACAGCTCCACTGCTCACAGGGGAAGGATAATCACCAAAAGAAAAGCCAAGCTCTCCATACCCCCAGCCCTCTTCCTCTACCTTCCCAGAAGATAAGAAAAAATAGACACTTGTCAGGGGGTATGCGGGATCTGGCTTTGATGTACTTCTCTGCCAGACTCCCTTATGCCCCTCCCTCTGGTTTTCTACATCTAGGCCAATTGGGCAGAATATAAGCGCACATCCCCAATCACACATCCAGGATCGTCCTTCAATTCTCTCGCCCATCCTCTCACATTCAAACACAACAGAAAAACCACTGTAAACCATTTTGGAATCAAAAGCTGCAGCTTTATTGTATTAGTACCCAAGCTGATGAACAAAGCATCATTTATAACAACTGAACAATCCCCCCAGTAGCTTAGCCGCTACTGCACAGTAAGCTAAAACTACCTCCAAGTCACCAGATCTGTAGGTCCATCGATCTCAGGTTCCCACCACAGCCAGCAAGGCACCCACTCTCAACACATCGCATCTCCAGTCCCCTCAAAATCCTCTTAATTTCCCAGCATGTGCTCGGGTACCCCCCCCCCCTGCTGCAACAGCTGGAATACATAGCAAATAACCATAAATAAATAATGTCACAAAACCAAAAACTAACAGAGAGAAAAGGGTGGGCAGGAGAAGGTTCAAAGCCATGAAATAGCTGCTACCACCTATTCCTCTCCCAAGCAAATCCTTGTGGAAGGTGATGTTTGAAACCTCGGACAAGAAAGATCAGCTCTAAAAGTCAAACAGAGAAGTTGAATATAAAGAAAGGCGTGGTTTCTTTAGGAGTAGCAAGCGTTACAAGCAAGTGGTGTAAGCTCAAACCTACTCAGTGATTTATAGTTTGTGAACAGCTTTATAAGGATTTACCTTCAGCCAATCGCCAGGTGTCTGCATTTCCCTGCCCCCCTTATCCCATGTCCAATTATTAAATTTTGCGTATGTACTTGCCCTGCGACTAGGGGTGTCGCACTGCTCCTCGTGCTGCCTGTGACGTACGCGGAAGCTGGTTTCTCTTCTTTGTTTAAGTTTCGTTTTCCTTGTTCTGACGTTTCTCATTGCTTCATCATTCATACAGTGAGCAGGAGCGGGTAATTTAAAACAAACCCATGCAGCTGGACCAATCACAGCTGCTGATGGTTTTTGCCTGTAGAGATGCATGGGATGGGGGGGGGGGGGAAACAAAGCAACCAATCATAATCCTTGAACTTCCCATCTCTTAACCTATGAGCCTCGGCAGCCACTTGGGACTGGTCTCACCGAGCCAGGAAGGAGGGGGAAAGAAGGAGGGGGAGTGAGGAGGAGTGGCCAATATCTCTGGCTGACCTGGGGCCCATGTTATCTTAGGCAGAGCGGGACCAGCCCCAGCGCTGCTGTTCCATTCACTAAACACTCCTCCTTTGATTTCCAGATAAGGTCTTTGCTGGGATGCTTACTGGTGCAGAGATCAAAGGCCCTGTCTCTTGTCATCCAGCAACTTTGGGATCCATTATCTGAGTTATAAAACTAACATCACAGGGGCTCTCTGTGTTCAGCTCAAAGGTGTACTGAATCAGCAGACAAGAGAAGCATTGTAACCACAGAAAATGCAAGCATTACAAAAAAATTACAGAACATAGGACAGAAATTAATCTCTTTATGACATTGCTCAACATCTGTCTACACTTCAGCACACACACACACACACACACACACACACCCCTACCTATACTTGAAGAGAATAACCCAAAATGGCCTTGTTAGCAGAAGTGTCAGTTTCAAGAGACTATTTTGTACTATGCATGGGAGAAAGAAGATCATCAAATACCAAGAAATGCAATCAGAGACCAAGAAAATATGGCAGAAAGATGCAGGAATGGTCCCACTGCCCTGATTGAAAAGAACCTCCGACGGCGCCTTGATATGCTGCTTGTGTAAATTATATCTTATGTGAGTTCCAGAAGGAAGCTGTCTTTGGACCGATGGAAATATTAAGAAGGGCACGAGCAGTAAATCTGAGAGGCTGAAAGCATGCACAACCTATCCCGGCTTACGAGTGAGGTTCGTTTTTACCATGGCATCCAAAAATCTCATTTGGAAACACAAAGCTCGTATCCTGGTGGCTGCACAGTCCGTCAGATTTTCAGGATAGCCACAGTGAATGTGCATCAGATATATCTGCATGTATCGGGGCTCCAACATGTGCCAATGGATCTCATGCATATTCACTGTGGCTATCCTGAAAACCTGAGTGGCTGTGGGGTCCCCAGGACAGGTTTGGGAAGCCCCTGGATTAAGCTGAGAATAAGGACAGCAGGGTTGCCCTTTGAATAAAGCTTTTGGCTTCACTGATTGTGAGTGAGAAGGGATTGGTTATGGAAAAATCTCTGCTTACCTGCCAGCAGTGAGACAGCCGTGCTAAATGATTTAACAATAGTAAAGAGTGGCTCAGTGAGCGGACCAGAGCTGACAAGGACTTGATAAGACATTGGTGGCAGACTGCTGGATAAAATGCATTGCCCACAAGTTATTGGCCAGCAATTGTGTGTTTTGTGGGCTTGTCATTGTTATTTGTGGAAGCTCTTTTGACTAAAGAGAGAGCGGATTAACTGAATCCTAATCTTACCGTGTTGGCTTGCCTAGACCTGTCATGGGTTTGGGGAATCCCCGCATGCATGTTTTGGGGGGAAAGGGGGCAGAGATGGAAAGAGGTCACCCTGCTCCTCGCTGTACGTGAATTAAAGGCCAGTTCAAGGAACATCTTCAGGGGGGAGGGGATCTGTTTCAGCTTCAAAGAATCGCAAAGCAAAGATAAAACTGCCCTCTAGGGCGTCCCCCAGCCCCACTCCGAACATGGCAGGTTTTGCAGAGCGTCGCTGACTTGCTTGTACAGTTGTGCAGGTTCTCAGTGGGGTCCCTGTCTCCTTACAGCCCTGCTGTCTCTGCTGTCTAAAATTATATCTGCTCCGATGTGTTCATTCTCTTTTATTCTCTCTCCCTTTTTTCGTTTCTTTCTCTACAGCTCTCTTAGTAAACCAGGGTAAGTCTTTCTTTCTCTTCTCCCCCCCTTTCCCACATCATTCCAAAGTATCCCTCCCACACCTTTTTTTTTTTATCCTGCCAAGCCTTGTGTTCCGTTGCATCCTCTCAGCAAACCTGCTCGTGACCCGCCTGTCTCACCATATCCCCTGCCCCGCCTGGCCGGCAGCCATCACCATGGTGGCCATCAAGGTCCTGGAAAACCACTTTCCGTGTCTGTTAGCAAGGATAGCCCCTTGGGAGACATCACAGACTTCTGCCAGATAGAAGAGAGCAGACAGCACAGACTGAAAAATGTGCCCATTGTGTCTCTTTAAAAAAAAAAATTATTTATAAAAACTCAGCCATGAAAGATGTTTGGTGGCCTTAAATGGCCTCTTCCACTTTCCTGTAGAAAGCTGAGGGCACCAGACACCTGACACTGCCTGTCAGATGCACACAAGTGGTGCATGGGAATTCTCTGTAATTGTAATGATCTAGTAGTAGTTATAATTACTACACTATCATCACTTGACTGTAGTGCAAATTGTAAGCCATGTGCACTAGTTCATTAAAGCTCTTGATTTCTTTTCTCACCAGCTGAGCTCCCAGGTTTTTGTTTGTTTTTTTTTTAAATGCCACACAGTGTCAAAGGGGCAGCACTAAGCTAAGCTCCAGATTGTCCCATGTAAGAAAAACTATTGATGGCAGGCTTCCAAGTGACTCGTGCTATGTGCTCTCCTTTAGATGAGAAGGATAAAAAGCTAACAGCAGAGGAAGAAGAAGCCAAGAGAATTGCAGAGATGGGCAAACCCATCCTGGGCGAGCACGCCAAGCTGGAGGTGATCATTGAGGAATCCTATGAATTTAAGGTAAGTCATCCTTTTGGTGAAATGCTGCTCTTCGCTGGGACCCTATCCAGTTGGAGACCCTTCACTGCTGTAGCCTTGTGAGTCTAGTCTTATGTTGCCCTTATTGGCACCCCAGATTTCAATGTCTTTAGTGCTGATATGTTATTTTCCTAATGAAATTGCTGCTCCCCCAGTGTTAATATGTCAACAAGGAGGCCATTATGCATATGGGGCTGTGACTCTCAGTTGTATAGGACACAATAATGTCACTCCATCCCTCTGGGGCCGATGCAGTAAAGTGTGTCCAACCTAGCGCACAGGTTTACGCGCAGTTGGATGCACGCTTTGGACATGCTAGACTAGCACCTGATGCAATAAGGGGATTAGCACATCCAAAACACGCGCCCAAACAAACACGTAGCCGATAGCGCTCATCACATGTAAATTCCATGTAGATGAGGCTATATTACCCCCCTGATGCAGTAAATCCCGGGCACCCAACGCACACTTTTTAACATGGGAAATTTAATGCCAGCCTCGGAGCTGTCGTTAAGTCATTGCGCCAGTCAAGGGCTCATGAGAAATGCAAAAATACTGTTCTTTATGGTTCCTTCTTAGATCTACTGCTTGCGGTGTTTAAGTGTGAAGGAATAATGTAACAACCTGATCTTAAAAAAAAAAATTCTGGATACACAATAAACATGCACAATATACACGTTCTAGTGTATATTGTGTGTGTGTGTGTGTGTGTATCGGGTGAAATCAACTGAGGCGGGATAAAACGAATGCTCGTATTGGGCGCCCATTGCAATTGTGGGCACACAGCCACATCTCCCAGGTGCCCGATGCATTTGAGCACCAGGAACACAAATTCTTCCCTAGCACCTTCTGTTTAACACAGCAGCTCTTTTACATATTGCCTCGGGCACCCAGGAGAGGTGGCTGTGCGTGCATCGTATCGAGCACCCATTTTGCCGCGTGTCTTATTGCATCTGTGTGGCATATGCCTGAATATATTTCAGATAGAGGGAGAGAAAAGGTCAAAGAGGCAGATTCTACCACACACGTGATCATAGAGTTTGAAACCTCTGGAAGGTCTGTGATTTTCGTGCAAGTTGTTGCCTTTCTAGGAGTCAGTGGGCTGTATAGATAACCAGTGGAACCCACAAAAAATGTTATGAGTTAGTGGCTCCTTTCACAGACAGACTAGGATATAGTTTGCTCCTCTGTCTTTATACCTATTATACTGACTCTACGGAATTTGTTGGTATTGCAGCCTCTGACTCATCTGCTATACTGACACCCTCTGGCCACTGCTGGTACTGCAGCCTTTCCCTAGTCACAGACAGACAGACAGACAGACACACACACACACACACACACACACACACACACACACTCTCACTGTCACTGATAGTATACAATTGGAATGTCAAACAGATGGCCTGTGGGCCAAAAGTATTTTTTAGTGGCCTGCTGTTTATGAAATGTGTGCACGCATCCAATGATGGCTTGGGTAATGGTGGAAAATTTGGGCTGTGTTGGAGAGAAGCTATTGCTGCTGCTGGGCCTGGGCCTGGGGTGGACAAGTCGCCAGCACTGCAGCAGCAGGACCCAGATCTAGCCTGGAAAGAAGTCTCTGTGGCCCAGCCCAGCGTGGAAAGCAGCAGCTGCCACGAAGAGCCAATGTGTGTAAGCCTGGGCCCAGCATGGAGAGAAACCATTGCAACTGAGTCCAGGCTTGGGCCCACCGTGGGAGAGCTGGGACTGCCCCCCCCCCCCCCACCATCAGGCTGCAGAAGAAAAGAGACTGGAGAGAGGAAGGAGGAGAGGAAGGAGGAGAGGAGAAAAGTTGGAGAGAAAGAAATGCTTTTAAAGTAAAAAGTAAGTAAAATAAGCAAAAAAAAAAAAAAGCTATAAAGAAAATGTATTTACCTGGCTCCAGGTTTGTTTGGGGGGGTGGGAAGGGTTTTCACAAAGATTTCCCACCCCTGGTGGAGCAGGACGAGGAGGCAGGGCAGGGCTCAGCAGGTGACAGGGAAATCATACTGAGGCTCACCTGAGGTACTGAACCCAGGCTCAGTGGGAGTGGCCCCATGCACTGACGTTCCAGAGCTTTACCTCCACTCTACCTGCCTCCAGGTCTGGATTCTGCTCCACCTTTTGCTGTCCAAGGTAGTGGACAGGGCCGTCTGGCTGCAGAACTGGAGGCCACAGGCAGCGACACGTTAGGAGAGCATGCAGGTCTCTCAAAAAAAAAAAATGGATTAAGTCAAATGTTTGGGCAAAGAGTCAGCGGAGAAGAAGTAGAAATAGGAAACAAATGATAAAACAAGTGAAAAAGCATGATAAAATGTCTAATCAGGATTCTGTTTCTGCTCGTAGGGAATTTTGCTGTGGCTGGGGTGGGGAGGGGAGTTGTGCTCGGTTTACTGATTTTGAGGGTAATAATGAGCCTCCCCATAAAGGCTCCGCAGAGTTTCAATTACAATGTATTAATTAATCATATTTCTTTAAATGAAATTAAAGCGATACACATAATAGTAACAAAAGTTGTACTCGATGATAAAATATGTAAACATATTTTTTAAAAAAATCTTAAAAACAGCTAAAACAAAATTTAAACTGATAAAATGCAGAGAAAAACACAACCATAAAAAGCAGATAGAAGAGCAACAAAAATGGGAACGAACAGACCAAAATAAAAACAACATATAGCAATAGTAAACAGTACTTAATGTGAATGACCAAACCTAATAAAACAGGTTTAAAAAGGAGAAACAGACCATGGTCATTCGAAATGATTGTGGTTAAATAAAATCCTAGAAAGCCCTAGAAAAAAGAAAAGCTTTTCCAGCCTTCCTAAATTTTAAGTAATTTTTTTCACAATGCAGCTGTAATGGTGGAGTGTTTCAGAAACCAAGTGCCAGCCAGGAAAAGCAGATCCCCCAGGTACTTCCTGGCCCGATTTGTCTGGAGATGGGAGAACCAGAAGCTCGTGTTGTGACAATCGAAGGGAGCGTGAAGGACAGTGAGGGACTGTCGAGTCTGCTAGATAAGGAGGAGTTCCAAAGCGAAAGGCCTTAAAAACTAAACACCCTATTTTTGAACTGTGTGTGCTTTTTGCTTAAATTATCCTTTTGGTCAGGTAACCTTGGCACCTTCTTCCACTCCTTCCCATTCTGCCAAAATCATCAGAGAATATTTTGCAAGGTCCGTGTCAAGGTCTCTCTTTGTTAAGTTGAGAAAGGCAAAATGTAGGGAAAGGGACTAACGTACCTCACCACACTCCTCCTATAAAATATATATAATCCTCCAGACCCTGTGTCCCTGCACCGATGAGGCAAGGTCAATATGGAGCACCTGGGATCCAATGCACCCCAATGCAGCTTTAGGTTCATTCTAATTGGGGAGAAGAACTCTATTTACAGTTCTTAAGGTTCCTACGCTTAAGACTTGACAGTGGTCTCAGGTATTCCCTTTCACAACAAATAAATACATGCACTGAAAATAAATGTCTCCAGCAGTGACAGACTGAACCAATATACATCTCCTTGGAGACGAATCTAGTTAGGCAGTGTACATGAATCCTATGTTCTGTTACAATGTAGCAACCACTTGCAATGTCCCTTTCAAGAGTTAATGGGCATGACTTCCCTCTACTCTAGGACAGTCCATGGTTCCTGTACTCCAAAGAGAAATGGTAAATCTGCTCTTGTCTCCCTTTGTGGGCCTGTAGGGCACATTCCTTCTTGAGCACCTCTTGATTCTTCTTGGTGTAAGTACCTAGATGGCACTGACTGCTCCAACCCCCCTATGAAGATTTTTGGTGCCTCGCTGACAGCTGGTGCAAGAATTGAATTAGTTCATATAAAACTCCTCTTCATTCACAACAAGGATCAATGTAGTTTCCAGCTCATGTTCTGGCAAGCCATACAGACTACTAAACCCATAGATCCTGGGTCTGCAGCTCCTGGCCAACACACAACAGCATCTTACTACCTGTATCTCTGCAATCATTCAAAATCTCTCTCAGATTCTCTACAGGTCAGAATCTAAAATCCCTGGATTGCACCATTAGAGGACACCCTATGGATGCGAGGAAAATGGTATCTTCCCATTACCTACTCTATCCAATTGCAATATGACCTCCTTGTGAGGTGGAACTAGAGGATCCCTACATATGCCAAGGATAACATTCTTCCAAGGGAAGCTGCTGTGTCTCGTAATGAGATGCACTTATAATAGAATTGTTGTCAATAGAATGTTCTTCTACCGGGAGTTCTAATAAGTGAAATACGTTGTGTGTTTTCAGCATACATTTTAAAGTTGTGTACAATAGAAACACAACTGCAGAAAAAGACCATACGGCCTATCTAGTCTGCCCATCCATGCCAACTAATTAGAAACATAGAGACATGTTGATGTTGACAATAATAGTCACGATACATTTGGGACCTGGATGGATTCAGTCATAATATCTTGAGGTTTGATAGGAATAAATAAATCCCTTCAGTTCATCTTGTTTTCCTCCTACATGAGGGCGGCAGGTTTTTCAAGTCAATGAAAGCTCTCTGGTGAATTCCTGTACTGCCTTTCCTCTGGTTTGCAGACATCTTTCAGTCTCTAGCTAATGCACAGTTTTATATAAGTGCTTCTATGCTAGCTAAGGGATGAAAAGGATAGAGGATACATTTGTGGATGTCTGCATATTTTGTCTCTTTATATTTGTGTACATGTGGGTCTGCATACAAGTATACAAACCAAATAATAGTACAAATCAACCCCTATTTATTTGCATCCTAAATGTTAATGCAAAGAAACTCTGGGGAATAACATACCTTTGCTCAAGAAGTATAGCCTTCCTTATTCAGAAGCAGAAACCATCAGAAATCATCAGGTGAACCTACTGAGATGTGGAAATTTCTACTGCCCTTGATTGAGAAAACAATCCATTCATAATTCAGATGGATGGCTTCATCCTTTCTATAGAACATACCCTGCCCATTTTTCAAACTTCCTGATACATGGCATAAATGAAAATACTGCAACACTGAGGAAAGATTGAGACAGATCAAGGTTTGCCCTTGTTTTGTTCTTGTGCAAAACTTGTGCCAGATTCATCAACAAACAAATCCCATTATTTTCAATGGAGTAAACAGTGGTGCAGATGGGCAAGTTGGCATCTATCCAGCACCAACTTGCTCCTAATCCTTGGATTTCTTATTATAATTTCTACATGCTCAAGTGTTTCTTCCTGTTACCCTGATATTTTATAATCTTGTAAGCTGCGCACTTACCTCTTCAATCCAAAGACACCACTGTGGGAACCATTGGACATCTTTGTATTAACAGTAGCTGGTTCGGAGAATGCCAGTGAAGTTGTTGAAGGGCCACAGGAGAAAGCTTGAACTCTAGATCAGAAACTCCTGTAAGACCCCCAGAAGGAGCCATGCAGCCCAACAGTTTTCTAATACCACATCCAGATATTCATGGTTCCAGGAGTGATGTGGTTGGAGGGAGGAAATGCCAAGACAGCTGGACATGTGAGGCCAAGAGCACCAGTGGGGGAGATTATTGGTCTAATGCTGAAGCTGAGATCTGCTGGGGTTTGTTCTGACTGTGTTGGGTTTGCACTGCTTTTTTTATCACCTTCATCAATCATTTCACAGCGAGAGGGAACAGTCCTAGAATGGCCATGGGCAGTCATGCTGGTGGCTGTCCCAATTACAAGTTTACTACAGGAAACTTCTGCAAAAGCACCAGTTCCTCCAAAAAATGTCGGTACTCATTACCCAGACTGGCTACGGCTGGAGACAGGATGCTGAGTTCAATGGCTCTTGGTCTGAGCAAGCACAACACTTCTTATGGTCTTATATAGAAGTTGGTCACTAGAACAGAGGCTACAGTTATAAAGGAGTCATTATTCAATTGTTTTTTTAGACTGAAATTGGCAAATAATTTTAGGACCTGCACCCAATCATTGAAGATCATAGCATTAATATTTCAACAAAAGGCAGATATATCACATCTATGAAGACCTCATATTCCTCTGTAATGAAGGATAAAATACCATCTTACCTAGCAAAATATCTCTGGGAAAAAGAACTTCAATCTTATTGATTTTCTTCAGTCAGGACTGCTTCTGCTTCCTGAGATGCTTATAAAATATTTTATCTTATTTTTACATTTATACCCTACCTTATTAACCCAGAGGGAATCCCCAAAGTAGCAATTTGATGGAATCTTTCTGCAATTCCCTTTAATTTAAATATTAAAGATGACCCTCTGAGACTGTGCTCCCTGTGTCCAAGGTTTACTGCCTTCCCACTCCCAGTCATAGGACTAATCATGCAGAAGGAATTGGTGGTGCTCCAGTGACTTTTGATAGCTTAGGCATCTCAGCTGTGTTGGAAACTCAGCATGAGACAAAAACTTGGTCCCTTTTTTTTTTACTGGATCCAGACACATACTGGTTACTGTGGTTATTCTTTCATAAAAGGATCTCTCTTGTTTATGGGTAAAACGTTAGACTTTTTCTGGACATTTCCAAAGTTACCCAGAATAAGTTGTTATTTTTGGCTCTGCCATAACAGCTTTGCTTTCTTGGGGTGGATTTATTTTTAAAGTTTCTGTACAAGTGTATCGTTATATCAAGGAACCATTTTATATTTTTTGACTCTGTTCAGCTGGCATGCTTTCTTCTAGACAAATCTGCTCAGCCACCCTCTGCTCTACCTAGAGAAGTTTTCTGTACAAAATAGAAGATTCTTGGTTGGCAACAGTATTTGTCTGAACTTTATTGATATATAAACCCTATTCTTTTTTTTCTTTTTTTCCTCTTGTTCCCCTTTTTTGTGGATTTGATAAGGAATGGAATAGAATATTTTTTTCTTGGCTTGATATCTTTTTTTCATATGTAAATATGATGAGAACATTTTTTGATATTTTCCTTTTTTATGTTTTCGATGGGTTTATGTTGGAATTTGTCTGTTAAAAGAATGCATAAAACTGCTGGTGTCAAATTGGTGCAATTTTTGCACAGGACCAAAGCTGGGGAAAACCGTTGATAAATTATCCTCTGAATTTCTGTGTGCTAAGAAACCTGCTTCAGTTCTGGGGTGATCAGAAGCTTCAATTCTGTGTAGTATTCTCTTCCCTCAGCACAGTAATCATAGCTTTGTAACCCTTTTTCTGCACACAAAAATTCATGTGAAACCCCAGACACTATCTCCTTTGTTGAATTTTGATAGTTTTCCATTCCAGTGCTGTGTTCAAACGTCTAATGATGATATTAATAATGATGATGATGAGTGCAAGGCTGTATGAAAATAAATAATGTGGCTGGCAAGGTTTCAGCCGCAGACAGCTCAGCTTTAAGGTTTGAACCCAAGGATAAAGCAGGTTTGCTCAAGATCATACAGAGATGATGGTGGCAGAAGTGGGGCTGGAAAGAACCTGACTCTTTGGGCTTTCTGGCTTTGTGTTCTAGCCCATAGCTGCACTGTCAGCCTTAGTCTTAAGGAAGATTTTAAATAAATCAAGGTAAATTTGTATGATGATGAAGGGATTGTGTAGCTGCTTACGGTGGATATAAGGTCATCAGATCCTTTCTCTGGATTCATTTTTCTCCTGACCCTGTTTTAAGACCTCTGTCAACCTTTCCTCCAGTACCCACAAGAAGTCCAAATCTTTATTAACCTGATGAAGAGCCTGATTTGTAAAGGCTTTTGAATGAAAAGCTTAGTAAATCAGGCTCTAAGTTGGGGGGGGGGGGGGGGGGGACTACACTCTGAGATTTCCACATTTATTGCACTACCATTCCCAATTTTTCAAACCAGGAATTTCAAAGTTTGAATAGGGGTCATTTTCAAAGTTTCAGCAGGTAAAATCAGAAGTTACATGTGTAAGCAGCATGTATGCATGCAAGAAGTGTTTTGTAAAAGCCCAAAGTGTGTGCATGCTAGCTGTGTTGTGCATAAATGTAAATACAAAAGAGGCGTGGTTTAGGCATGTTCTGGAGGGGAGGGGTATTTCTGTAATATGCGCACACTTTAGTATTTTGTAAATGGCATACACACACACACACACACACACACATTACCAAATTTATATGCATGCTTTTACACCTGCCATTTGAATCATGAAAATGAAATTGCCCTTGCAGTTTTTGGGCATAGGGTCTAGGTGAATTGGTGGACATGTGGAAGTGTGGGTGAACTGAAGATTAAAAGTACATGCACAATTATTTTCATCCATGGAGTATATAATTCTTCATGAAATACTTGCCTCTGTGCATAAACTATGTTAAATACATGCACACATTACAATTATTTTGCACATAAAATATGTGTGTCTACTGGAAGTATGTGATTCTCTCCATTACAAAAAATGTGAAACATACATACGTACTTTCAGGGCAGAGAAAGTGGTATTTCATAAACTCTGCAGCTCCTGCCACACAGTTTATAAAATACAGGCATAACTTTGTGTGCCCATGCTTATGTGTGTATGTGCTGACTTACACATCCTGTTGACAACTACTCTCCCTAAGTCTAACACTGCCCCCCCCCCCCCCCCCCCAAACTTGGGCTTCCCACACTTGTCTTGGGGGCTCCACAGCTAGTCAAGTTTTCTGGAAATCCTTAATGAATATGCATGAGCTAAATCTGCATACACCGAGTCTCCACTACCAGATGCACATTTAGCTTATGCATATTCATTGTGGATATCCAGAAAAATGGACTGACTGTGGGGTGACCTGGACAGGTTTGAGAAGATCTTGTGCCTTAATTAGTAACTTCTACGTTAGTCTTTTTACGCTTACTGGTTCCTTCTTATTGCTTCATCTCATCACAGTGAAAAAACGGTCTGTCTTTATAGCTCACTGCACGGAACATCAGCAGATTCTGACGGTGCATTTCAGCACCTCGGACATCTCCAGTGCTCACCGTCTGCCTTCTCTGTTGCCTCTCTATCTGCATCTGAAGAGACTCTGGACACTAAATGCACCCCTCCCCCTCCCTATTTTTCATCTGGTTTATTTCACTAGTTGATGTTGTCAATATTCCCAGCATGCTTTCTTATTTTCCTACCTCCTGTCTGCTGCAGATATAGATAGATAACTTTCTTTGCGTGCCAAACTGTTTTCTGGAGCTGTGCAGTTGGAAACTAAATCTATGAACCAGATGGCGAGCTGGCAGGGTCTCTCCCTGTTCCCAAGCCTCTTGCAATCAGTCTCTTTCAGTGTATATTCCTTGGCTCCATGTGTTTCTGTTCCCTCAGAAGCTTTATGAAGACCTCTTCATTTTTCTCCTCTGCAGAGCACCGTGGATAAACTGATCAAGAAGACCAACCTGGCACTGGTGATTAGCACTCACTCCTGGAAGGAGCAGTTCTTGGATGCTATCACTGTCAGTTCAGGTGAGCGAGCCACAGTCAAGGTTGCAGGTGTGAGTGGCCCTTGCATCTCGACACTCAGGAACTGAAAGACGATAGTAGCAGCAAACCAGTAATGTAAAGTAGTAACAAGTGAGAGTCAATAATAGTCACAGTCATATAATCACCTAGCAGTAGTCATATTTGAATGCAGTTCTACTGTGGCACATTCCCATATCCAAGTAACAGTAGTCAGATGAGGGGTAATTCTGAAACAGCAGAATGTGGATGAGCAGACGGGATGGGCCATGTAATCTTTATCTGCTACCTTGTTCTCTGTTTCTATAGTGATAAAATCTGTGTGCACAATGTACGAGCAGATTTTTACCAATTATTCTCAAAGCAAGCTTGCACAGGTAAGTTCACTTTGCAAATACTTGGGGTAATTTGGCCACGTATCCGCACTCATTCACTTGCACAAAATTGCACCTGCCCTCCCTTGAGAGGGTCTACGCTTTTTTTTAAATCAAAGAGTAGGCACATACGTGTTGTCTCTGCCCCTGGGACACCTCTGCTCTGTCCATGTAAGATTAATAACTCCATATTTCTGAATTGCACCTCAATAGTCACCCAGTAACACAGTTCCATTATAGTAACAGAGGTGGGTATTGACATAGTCTCATTGTGATACAGTTAAAAACATGGAGTTGTATAGGGACAGTAGATACAACTGAAGTTCTTACCAGGGCTTCTGAAACCCTGTTTTGGAGATCCAACAGCCAGTTAGGTTTTCAGGATGTCTATAATGAATATGCATGAGATCAATCTCATATACCGAGGCTGAAAAGTAGGCACATTTATCTCATACATATTTATTGTGTGGATATCCTGAAAACCACGCTGCCTGTGGGATTTCCAGGGCAGGTTTAAAAAGCCCACTTTGATGAAGGAGCAGGTCTGCCACTTTTCATCTGATCACTGTTAGAACACTGTGAAGCTGACATGCTTCCTGTCCACCAGCATTAGGCCTGAATTGACTACTTTTCACCCTTTGAAATGTTGGTGCTATGGGCACTGAAACAATCGGATGACAGGAGAGATCTAATTTTCAATCACCAATTTGTTCTGACACTGCAGTAACACTGAATCCATCACTCTCTTACCTCTCCTCCACTCTCAAAAACAGATAGAGAGTCAGGGAAGGGTTGCCTCTGAGTGGCGGAGGGAGACTGGTTCCTGCTAGTGACATAATCCAGGAGGGATCATGGTTTTAGAAGCTGGCAAGGTAGCTCCACAGTAGGTGCGTCTAAGACTTTTGTAGATTTGGAGCTGACCACAACTGGAGGAGGTGAAGTCAGCCTTTCAAAGCTGATAAAATAAAGGCAGGAAAGGAACCCTGTGTAAAGCCAATGCTTACAAATATTCGAGGTGGGTGGGAAAACTTCAGGCCTTCAATGCAGGATTTTCCATTCATCAGCTTGGGATTCCAGATTATAACAAGGTCCCCTGAAATGTGGATTAAATGGCGTTGGTGGTATGATACAGTATCTGCATTGCATTTTGTATTTCCTAGTGGCTACTTGCCCTAAAATTTTGCCAATGAGGTACTAACAAATCACCACAAGTGTCTTTTCTGGGCATCAGTGCATTTTGGATCTAGGCTGGCTTGCTCCACGCTCCTCTGTAGACTTGCAGTCTCTGTCCTGTGCTCTTACCTCCAGTCACTTATGTTCATTGCTGTTAGAAGTGGCCGATAAGGGAAATGTATGCAGAAGAGGGTGGGGACGAGGAGAGGCAGAGAGCAGCACTGCCATCCTGTCTACGAGTGGGACAATAACGTCCCCTTCCCATACAATCAATTCCTTTGGCAAAAGCCTTAGAGGAAGGCTCCTTCATTCCCTCCGATACTGTGTGTTTCTCCTCTTACCTGGGGTGCACAGCATCTCTAGAAGCAAAATATGTTGAATCTTAACCACCCAGCCAGAAATGTGATCGGTCCAGAGATAAATTGAACAGCTCCAGAAGTCGGGAATTGTCCCTGATGATTTTATTAGTGATATTATTATTATTATTATTATTATTATTAAAGGTATGCTCTCATCTTTGATTTGTGATCCACTGTATGCATGCATTTTGCAGCACATGCACACACTGAAAAGTTTCCTGAATCTGAATGCCTTCTTCCTCCGCCCCCCTTCCCCCTGCAATCAGCTACACATCAAGCAAAGAGCTGCTGCCATCTGCAGGCGAGAGGACCCACTCTGAACCAATAGGGCCTACATGGCCACATAAAAGTGGTACTGAGGAGGCACCGGGGTTAGTGTTTGAAGCCAGTTCTGCAGGCAGTTTGCATTTCCCATCATTTTATTTTATTTTTTATTTTTTTAATGGGCAACTGGCTTTGAAGGTTGGGAGAGGGAACAGAGTTTCCTGGTGATTTGACTATCAGGGCAACACATGCCGGAAAAGGGCTGCATTCTCACTGTGTCCTGAGATTATTGGCAAAATCTAGGGTGCAAAGAAGAGTTAAAAGCCTTAAAAAGAAAAATAAGTGGTGGGTAGGGAGTTAAGTGCCAAAAATTGTGCTCTAATCCTTTTTTTTGACTTCCAAACTTTCAGAATTTGAATAGGTGCTAATAAATTCTGATATCCAGCAATTAAAGGGAAGAAGGTTTATGGGAGAGCATCGTATGTGTGTGTCCTCCTACTTTGCTTTATTAGATTAATCATCTGCTTTTCCAATGTTAGCTCCAGGTGAGGAACCCCCAAAATAAATGCAATTTAAAGCTATAGAATAAAAACATTGAGTAAGAAAGTGCAAGCCCTTTTTCCTCCCAATAATTTTTGGATCTTCTTGCCTTTTTCAAAACCATGGTCAAGGTGAGCTACAATCGGGTACAGAAGGTATTTCCCTGCCCCAAGAAGGCCTGCAATCCAAGTTTTTGTACCTGAGGCAACGGAGGGTGAAGTGACTTGGCCAAGGTCACAGGGAGCATTCGTAGGAGAAGCAGGGTTTGACCCTTGCCTTCCTTGGGCCTCAGCCCTCTGCTCCAACTACCTGACAACTCCTTCACTTTTTCTGCTTTGTGTCCTGTGCACACCAAATTTTCAGTACAAGTCAGGGGGTCCAGGGAGATACACACACGTGTGCAGATTCTGTAACTGCCTGTTCCAAGAAACAGGCACCATTAGTTTTACGCCACCATTGAGCTGACCGTACCTTTTTTAAAAGAAAGGTGTTATATTTTAGTTGTATGTGATTCCCAGCACAGGGTGCCTGGTTTGTCCATATGGGCTAAGTATCCCAACCCCCCCCCGCCCCCCCCCAAATCAGAACTCTAGATCTACAGGGTGGGGTTATCACTAGAAGCTGTGACTTTTCTTTCCCCTCATTGACTCTCTAGGTGACGAGGAAGAAGAGGAGGATGCCCGTGAGGAACACCTCCCCTCCTGCTTTGACTATGTCATGCACTTCCTGACAGTCTTTTGGAAGGTGCTCTTCGCCTTCGTCCCTCCTACCGAATACTGGAATGGCTGGGCTTGCTTCTACGTTTGTATTATCATTGTGGGCATTCTCACAGCCATCATCGGTGACCTGGCCTCACACTTTGGCTGCACGGTGGGCTTGAAGGATTCCGTCACCGCTGTGGTGTTTGTGGCTCTCGGCACCTCCATACCAGGTAAACCCAGAATGAGTGTGAGCGTGACAGATTTAGAGAGGTTCCGGAAAGCTGTCAGTAGTACAACCACCTGCAAAGGACAGGAAATGTATAGAGCATCTGATCACCCTGATACTCAGATCTCAGGCTGATGCTCGCACCACTGTGTCTCCGGCATTCCCAGCCAGCCAGGTACGTCCCAACAAAACTGAAGATTAAGGGGCATGGTTTTTCAAATGTACATGAGGCTTGCAGGCAGAAGTAAGCAACTTCTAGTCCTATCTCTTCCTCACACATGCACAATCAAACACACACAGGCTTTCCCTCCCTCCCTCATACAAGCACACACAGGCTTTCCTGCCCTCACACACACACAAGCTCTCTCTCTCTCTCTCTCTCTCACACACACACACACAAATACATACTAAGGATCTCTTTCCTCACACATAAACACACACACGTTTTCTCTTCCTTACAACATAAACTGGCTCGCTCATTCTTAAATATGCATCCACACACACATTCACAGGCTGTCTCCCCCTCACTCTCAAACAAACACAGGAACTCTCTTCTTCACACATACACACAGGTTCTGTCTCTGTCACACACAAATAAACACCCAGGAACTCTCTCTCTCACAAACGCACATACATACACAGTCTGTCTCTCCCTCAAACACACACACACACACCTACACACAAAGGCTGTCTCTCTCTCACATACGCACACAAGCTTTCTCTCCCTCACACACACATACACACATAGGCTTTCACTCCATCATACATATGCACACATAGGATCTCTCTCCTTCACATACATACATACATACACACACAGGCTCTCTCTCTTTCTCACTCATACACAAACCAACATATACATACACAGGTTTTTTCTCTCTCACAAATACACAAACAAGTCATCTCTTCCTTACACACACAGCTTCCTTCCCTCCCTTGCTGATACACATATATACGCATAGGCACTCTCTCTCTCTCTCTCTCTCTGTTGTGTCAGCCAGCCACAGAGCTCGCGACCGGCCTTTTTTACCTTGTGCTGCGCCGCTGCGGTGGGGGTGGGCCCCGATTCTCTGGTGGAGGGAGGGGGTGCCTCTGGTGCAGCTCGCCTCTTCACAGCCCGGCATGCCGCTAGCATGCCTCGAGGTGCAGCAGAGACGACGACGACGTCTGCTTCTCACCTCATGATTCTCTAGGCACGCACACGCGCCTTCCTAGTTAATTTAAAGGGACGTTCAGAACTTGCCTTGGCAACAGGTTTCCATGCTTCCTGTTGTGTGCTTCGTTGCTGTTCGTTCCAGTTCCTGTTCCAGTACCTGTTCCTGCTCCAATACCTGCTCCAGGTCCTGTTCCAGCGTTCCAGTACCAGTTCCTGCTCCAGTACATGTTCCTGCTCCAATACCTGTTCCTGCTCCAGTACCTGTTCCTGCTCCAGTACCTGTTCCAGCTTCCTGTTCCTTCTACCCTTCGGACGGATCTCCCTGTCTTTGACTCTCACTCAGCCCTAATCCTGTCTCCAGCCACCTGCCCTGACTTCTTGCTTGAACTTGGCTTCTTCTTCAGCTCTACCTGACTTGCAGTCCGGACTTGATTTAGTCTCCAACCGCATTACCTCTGCTCCAGTCAGTCTGGACTTTGGATCCAGCCTCTCCCTTTGAATCCTGCATCTCCGCTGCTTCCTGCCACCCTACCTTGGACACTCTCTCTGGGATCAACCACATGGAGGCCCACCTAACTCCAACCAGCCCCGGTACCCAAGGGCTCAAATTGCGGGGAACGAGGGCTGGTATTGGTGAAGCTCCAGTTGGCCTCTGCTTCCTGTTTGGCCTCGCCTCTCAATGGTGGGGACCCATGGGGGTTTCCCCCACGGGTGGCGCCAACACCACCTTGGGCCAAGGGTCCACCTCCACAACACTCTCTCTCATCACACACCCACATATGCTTTCTCTCCCGCTCACATTCAGACACAGACTCTTTTTCCCTCATGTACACACCTATACATGCAGGCTTTCTCCCTCGCACACACAGGCTCTTTCTCTCTCCCTTACATGAATACACACACTGGCTGGCTTTCTTTCTCTCTCTCTCTCTCTCTCACACATGCACACACACACCCCCCCCCCCCACAGGCTTTCTCTTTCTCCCTCACACACATACCAATATACCTACACACATGCAGTCTTTCTCTCCATCCCTCAAGTACACAGACACACATACAGGCTTTCACTCTCATACAGACACACAGGCTTTCTCTCTCTCTCTCTCACACACACACACAGGCTTTCCTTTCTCCCTCACACACATACCCATATACCTACACACACATAGGTTTTCTCTCTCTCCCTTACATGAATACACACACTGGCTGGCTTTCTCTCTCTCTCTCTCTCTCTCTCTCTCTCTCACACACACACACACACACAGGCTTTCTCTTTCTCCCTCACACACATACCCACATACCTACACACACGCAGTCTTTCTCTCCATCCCTCAAGTACACAGACACACACACAGGCTTTCACTCTCTTACAGACACACAGGCTTTCTCTCTCTCTCTCTCTCTCACACACACACACACACACACACAGAGGCTTTCTCTTTCTCCCTCACACACATACCCACATACCTACACACACACACACACACACAGGCTTTCACTCTCACACAGACACACAGGCTTTCTCTCTCTCTCTCTCTCCCTCTCACTCACACACACACACACACACACACACACACACACACACACACAGGCTTTCCTTTTTCCCTCACACACATACCCACATACCTACACACACAGAGGTTTTCTCTCTCTCTCTCTCTCACACACACACACACAGAGGCTTTCTCTTTCTCCCTCACACCATACCCACATACCTACACACACACACACAGTCTTTCTCTCCATCCCTCAAGTACACAGACACACGCACACACACACACACGCACACACACACACACACACACACAGGCTTTCACTCTCACACAGACACACAGGCTTTCTCTCTCTCTCTCTCTCTCTCTCTCTCACACACACACACACACAGGCTTTCCTTTTTCCCTCACACACATACCCACATACCTACACACACACACAGGTTTTCTCTCTCACACAGACACACACAGACTTTCTCTTCCTCATACACACAAATATATACATACACAGGCTTTATCGCCTTCACACACGCACACACACTCTTCCTCACACACAGACACAAACACAGGCTTTCTCTGCCTCCGGCCCTCTCTCCCTCCCTCCTACATACACACATACACATGTTCTCTCCCTCCCTCATACACACACACATGCACACATGCATTCTTTGTCTCCCACCCTGAAATGCACACACAGGCTTTTCCTATCCCTCAAACAAACACACAGGCCATCTCTCCCTTACACACACACACACACACACACACACACACACACATCTACACTCACAGGATTCTTCCTCCCTCCCTCCCTCACGCACACACATACATACATATAGGCTTTCTCTTCCTTCCTCACACACACACACACACACACACACACAGACTTTCTCTCCCTCACACATGCCCACATGCATAAATACACAGGATTTCTCTCCCTTATGCACACACATCTACCTCTTCCTCATATATATACACACACAGGCTTTCTCTGCCTCTGTCCCTCTCTCCCACACTTGCATGTACACACACACTCACGTTCTCTCTCTCTCACACAGTCACATTCATATTAGGCTTTCTCTCCCACCCTCACATGCACACAGGCTTTCTCTCCTTCAAACACACACACTTATAACCACAAGCTTTCTCTCCCTCTCTCCTTCACACTTACATATACACACACACACACATAGTCTCTCTCTCTCTCATATATATATATAGACACACAAAGGCTTTCACTTGCTCACACACATACACAAACATACAAGCTTGTCTCCCTCACACACACACACACACACACACACACACAGGAACTTTCTTCATCATAGTCTCTCTCTCTCTCACACACATACACACACAGGAACTTTCTTTCTCACACACATATACCTTTGCCCTGTCATATGACACATAATGGCGCCGGCGCTACCTTTGCCCTGTCATATGACAGGGCAAAGGTAGCGCCGGCGCCATTTTGTTTTTTGTCCCCCGACGTCAGGAGCGTAGGAGATCGCTCCCGGACCCCCGCTGGACCCCCAGGGACTTTTGGCCAGCTTGGGGGGGCCTCCTGACCCCCACAAGACTTGCCAAAAGTCCAGCGGGGGTCCGGGAACGACCTCCTGCACTCGAATCGTTTTGCTGTACATATACACACATGCTGTCTCTCCATCACACATACACAGGCTTTCTCTCCCTCCCTCCCTCACATACACACACACACACAGAGGTTCTGTCTCCCTCATATATACACAAGCTTTCTCTCTCACACACATGAATACACCTACACACACAAGCTTTCTCTCCCTCCCTCACACATACACATACACACACAGGCTATTTCTTCCTTACATATACCTCCTGGCTTTCTCTCTCACACTCAGACATACACATAGGCTTTTTTTCCCTCAAACACACACATACAATAGGGATGTGCATTAATTTCTTCTGCTTTAGTAGGTATGCACTAGAGATGTGAATCGTGTGATCGATCGTCTTAACGATCGATTTCAGCTGGGGGGGAGGGAATTGGATCGTCGCGGTTTTGTTTTTTTAAATATCGTGTAAATCGTAAATCGGGGGAGGGCGGGAAAACCAGCACACTAAAACATCCCTAAAACCCATCCCAACCCTTTAAAATAAATCCCCCACCCTTCCGAACCCCCCCAAAATGACTTAAATTACCTGGGGTCCAGGGGGGGGTCCCGGTGTGATATTTTACTCTCAGGCCTCCAGTGCGTTTTAGAAATGGCGCCGGCGCTACCTTTGCCCTGTCATATGACAGGGCAAAGGTAGCGCCGGCGCCATTTTGTTGATCTCCTACGCTCCCGACAGGGCAAAGGTAGCGCCGGCGCCATTTTGTTGATCTCCTACGCTCCCGACGTCAGGAGCGTAGGAGATCGCTCCCGGACCCCCGCTGGACCCCCAGGGACTTTTGGCCAGCTTGGGGGGGCCTCCTGACCCCCACAAGACTTGCCAAAAGTCCAGCGGGGGTCCAGGAACGACCTCCTGCACTCGAATCATTTTGCCGTACAAAATGGCGCCGGCCATACGCCGGCCATACGCCGTCATATGACAGGGCAAAGGTAGCGCCAGCGCCATTTCTAAAATGCACCGGAGGCCCGAGAGTAAAAGATCACACCGGGACCCCCCCCCCACTGGACCCCAGGTAATTTAAGGCATTTTGGGGGGGGTTCGGGAGGGTGGGGGATTTATTTTAAAGGGTCGGGGTGGGTTTTAGGGTTGTTTTAGTGTGCCGGTTTTCCCGCCCTCCCCCTTCCCCTCCCCCTTCCCCCGATTTACGATTTTTGATGATAAATCGGGGGAATTCCTATTAAATATCGCCTCTAACGATTTTTGACGATTTAAAATATATCGGACGATATTTTAAATCGTCAAAAAACGATTCACATCCCTAGTATGCACATAATTCGCTGACTTTCTAGTACACGAGAAAAAATGGATATTATCCACATATTTTTAATAATGAGTTATATGCATATCAGCTTTTTTGCATGTACTAGAAAGTCAGCGAGGTACACATGTACCCACCGAAACAGAAAAAATTAATGCACATCCTTAACAAACAAACATATACTCTCTCTCTTTCATATACACACAAACATGTACATACATCTTTCTCACTCACATACACATATACTTCTTTCTCACACACACACACACACACACACACACGTATACTCACACAGGCTTTCTCTCTGTCACACACACACGCACAAGCTCTTTCTCCCTCATACACCTACACATACAGGCTTTCTCTGCCTCTCTTCTTCTCTCCCTCACACACATACACACACACATTCTCTCTCTCGCTCCCCCCCCACATATACACATTCTCCCTCTCTCACACATACACGCACACATACAAATTCTCTCTTCCTCACACACACATACCTATGCCCATGGGCTTCCTTTCCCTCCCTCACACACATACACACAGGCTATCTCTCCCTCACATGCACATGTATAAAAACACTCAAACATACACATACTAAGGATGTGCATTCATAACATCTGTTTTGGTGTTACCCACATACCTTGCAAACTTTATAGTACACGGAAAAAAAGGGATAGTATGCACCTAACTCGTTATTAAAAATACATGCATACTATCCATTTTTACCCATGTACTATAAAGTTGTGAGGTACATGGGTACTACCGAAACAGATGTAACGAATGCACATTCCTGACACACTCGATTTCTATCTCTCTCCCTCCACGAACTTATACAAACAGGTTCTCTCTCCCCCCCACACTATATACACACAGGTTTTCTCTCTCTCACAGTTACACACACACACAGAGGCTCCTTCATCCTCATCCTCTCCCTCTCCCTCACACACACACATACATAGATACACACACAGGCTTTCTCATTTCTCTCCCTCTCACACTCAAGCACACACGTATACTCGCACATAGAAACACAAGCTCTCTCCCCCTCAGTCTTTAAGTCTGAGGGAGAGAAAGGAGTAAGAACATGAGAGAGACATTCAAATCAAACTTTTTTTTTTTTTAGTGAAAAGTTCTAGAACAAGAAGTTATGATATGAGGCTCCAAGGCAGTACACTCAGAGTTTTAGAGCCCTGGTCAGATTCCATACAGCGGTGCTAGACTAAAGAAATAGTACCAAGTAGGACACTACTAAACTTAATAGTGATACACAGTAAGAAACCAGTATAGGGTTTTCCTGTTCCACAAGTTTGCTGCTGCCATTCTCTGCTTGCCTCTGCGGTTGGTTGCAGAAGTTGTCTCCCGTGTTCTCAGGTGCATGCTACTGCCTGAGAAGACAGATAAACTCATGCACCGATTCATGTCAGTGTGCAAGCTTCCTTTTGGTCAAAGAAGCAAACCATGCCATCTCCCGATCCCCAAAAATGATACCACATAACCTATGATCAGCTCTGGGCCTGAGCTCCAAATATAGCAATTCCTCTGGGCAGAGTACAGAGGATCCATGGGAGCCAAGAAGTAAAGAGAGAGGCAGAGGTCATTGGCATCTATGGCATTGCAAAAGGAGTCAAATTGCGCAGACTAGATGAGTCTGAGAGAGTATGAATACAATGGGAGATCAAGACTGAAAAGCCCATCCTGTCTGCACAATTTCATTCCTGGTGTAGTGCCAGAGACCCCAGCTGATCTCTGGCTTTCCCCTCCCATCTTTGCATCTGGAGATCCTCTATGTTTATCCCAGGATTGCTTGAACTCTATGACTGTTTTTGGTTTCACCACCTCCCCTGAGAGGCTGGCCCATGCATCCTTCACCCTTTCCATGAATGAGCATTTTCTGGTGGTGTTTCTGAGCCTACCCTCTTAAACCTCATATTGTGACCTTTTGTTCTAGAGCATTTTTTTCTCTGAAAGAGGTTGGTTTTTTTGTGCCGGAATCATACCTTTGAAGAATTTGAATGTCTCTGTAGTATGTGTCTTCTATACTCTAGGAAATGCATATTTAAGTTTTCAATTCACATCCCCTATGGCTTTTGGTAGTCTTTCTCTGCATCCTCTCCACTTTTTTTTATCAGTCATCATATTCTGTACTACTTGTCATTTCTGTATCATTACTAGACATACAGAGATCCGTATTGTGAAGCTAGCTAGATAAAATGTATCTGGTAGCTTGGGAAGGATATTCAGTGGTGTAGCAGCACTAATAAATATAGTCAGCTATCTTAAACAGAGTCATATACGTTTATCTGGCTAACTTTAGGACTGCTCGACAGCACAACCAGAGTTGTCCAAATAATGTATCCAGCTAACCTAACTCCTCCCAAAAACACTCCTGGAAATGTCCCTATCTTATCCAACTAAATTTTAGTCCGATAATGAGATATTCAACTAACGTTTAACCAAATATGTGCCCAAAATTTTCAAAAGTTGGCATTTAGCCAGATAACTTGTGAGATATCTCTGCATATGGACCTCACGGATATTATATGCTTCTGTAAGACATGGTTTACTGTAGTCATATACCATGCTAAGTAATGCATCTAGCAATGGGTAAACTTATTTGTTCATGAAGAAAAATGGCACCATTGTCACCAATGGTCACCAAAGCCTGTTTGTACTGACTATATCTAACAGTGCCTTGATCTGAAGGATATTATTGATTGAGCATTGCTAGTTGCCAAATTGTAGTCTACCATTCTCTACCATTTTCAGTAGCAACATTCAAAATATTGTTAAATCATAGACCCCCATGCTCACCATGATTAGCATCTGGAAAGTATGATGCCTGGTGCCCTAGCATGCAGAAAGAAGCTATCCCGAACAACCTTATCCACTGTTAAATATAGTTTCAAGCTAGTTGTTAATGCAGTGTGGATATCTGGTTTCCTTCCCAGATACTTTTGCCAGCAAAGTAGCAGCGACACAGGACCAGTACGCAGATGCCTGCATTGGCAATGTGACCGGAAGCAATGCCGTCAACGTGTTCCTAGGGATTGGCGTGGCCTGGTCAGTGGCAGCAATCTACTGGGCCATCCAAGGGAAGAACTTTGAGGTACAAACAGGAACCTTGGCCTTTTCCATCACATTGTTTACCATCTTTGCATTTGTAAACATCAGTGTGTTGCTGTGCCGCCGCCGGTCCTATATTGGAGGTGAATTGGGAGGTCCCAGAACCAGCAAGATTCTGACAACTGTGCTCTTCATTGGGCTCTGGTTCCTCTACATCTTGTTTTCTAGTCTGGAGGCCTACTGCCATATCAAAGGGTTTTAAAGGCCCAGTAGAGCAGGATTACATGGAAGCAGAAGACACCGCAACCAGAGAAGCTTCTGACAACACAGACCTGAGGTGCCTGCAACATTCCAGGGCCCCAGCTAAAGGGGCCCTTTTTTATCTAGGGTACAGAGCCAAATCTCCTCTCTGTGCTCTTACCCTTCCCAAGTCTTTCTTCAACTGGTATTGCCACAGCACCTAATTTTAAACAAGGCAGGTGTGGGGAAGAGGTCAATCCAAGTTTGTTAATCAACAACTTAAGGGCTTCTGACCTATCACAGAAACCTGGCCAAGACTATGAACAGCCATTCTAGTGATGGTCAACGAGCAACTTAATCATTCACTGAACTGTCGTGCTCCAGCAGAAGTGTTAAAAAGAAAGCAAAACAACCCCGCTAGTTAGTATTTAAAATGATCTATTATTTATCTGATGTGTTCTTTTCAATGTTATTTATTTTTGGTAATTTAACTTTTTTATTATTTATTTTGTTTTATTTTTTTTTTCTTGCTTACTAGCCTAGTGCGCATTTTAATGCTGATGAGCCCCTTCTGGGTCCTGATGGTTTTCCTGAACTGTGCACCAAACCTTGCCAATCAGTGATCCCACACCAGGCTGAAGCGCTCCCTTAAACTCTTCTTTTGGCCAGTGCTTTGGGGGGAGGACGGTCTCCTGTCTTGAGACTGGACCATGTGACACAATATACCGGAACAATTTTAACCAGCCCCGCAGCATTTTACAAGGTGATAACCAACTTCCCAATAAGTCTTTCTTGACAGTTCCTTCTTTCTGGCCCCGAATTCTTTTCTACCTTTGTCTTCGGTTTTCATTTTGCAATGAAAGGTGTTTGCTCTTTAGGAAAGCCACAGCTGGAGGTCACAAACAGTACAGAAACACCTCAGTATAGTTGGTGTGGAGTCAAGTAAAATGAGCTTTTGAAAAACAAATCCATATAATTGTTATAACAGTATTTCTTTTTGAACTTTTTACCAAGGCATCTTATGAAGTTTAAAAATGGTAACACTCTGCAACATGTCCTGACACTGCTTCTTTTATAGAAGGGAACGGAGCAGGGCATCCTAAGCCTGCTCTGCCCTCAGTCCATTGGGTTTTCAGGATATCCATAATGAATACACATAAGATCCACTAAACACCCAGTATATGCAGATTTATATCATGCATATTCATTGAGGATTATCCAGAAAACCCATCTGACCATTGGTCATCAGAACTGAAGGGAAGAAACTGAAAAGGAGTGGTGGGGGGGGGGGAGGGGGAGGGAGGTGTGCTATAATCCCATCTCATTGTGTGCTGATGATTGCAGGTGCAGTATTTCACCAATAAAATATTGACTACAAGTCCCAGAATGCACTTGGCTGGCAGTTAAATCAAACTCTCTAAAAGGCTCTGTGTGTGTGCAGAACCAGTGTGGAGACTGACTAGAGTCAGGGCTTCTGCTGACCTAGGACAGGGTGGGAAGTCACACATGGTCCTCTTCTCATAAACCCATGCCCCACCCATACCTTCAACCCACCCCTGGCCTCTGTCCCCTTTCCTCTTCTGTTTGGTACAGGTAACATCATAAGTGTGAGTGTGACAAACCGAAGATTTAGAGTCATGGCCTCCAGCCTCTTGCTTTGGAGAGTGACCTCAGAAATTGGAGTTTCAGTGTTTATCACCAACAGAAAAGATGACAGAGGAAGAGTGGCTTAGTGGTTAAAGCAGTGGAATATGAGTCAGGAGAACTCTTGAGAGATGAGCTCTGCTCTGCCATTGACTCTCTGTGCGTGACCTTGGATGTACTAAAGAGTTTTCCCCATTTTCTATCCATGGGAAAATCCCTTAAGTACATCTGGCCCCTTGTTTTAATGGGGAAAATGCTTAGTCCATAGGGTCCTCTCTCTTCCTCTCTTCCAAGTTAAAAAGAAGGAGTTTGAATATTCTGGTCAACAAACAGAGAAAAGCAAAATGAGGGTCTGTCAGCTCTTCTACAGAGTTCACTATATTGTACAAAATGCCTCCAAATCACCCCTGTAAATATAACAGGAACACCACAAAAAAAGGGGAAATGTTAGAGCTTAATGGTGAACTTTGCTGTCCGGTATGCTGAGGCATTAGCCACACCTTTGACTACAACCCAAATTCAAGCATTGAACCCTATTGCTAGGTTTCAGTTTTGTTTTGTTTTTTTAGTTTTTTTGTATGCAAAACAAATTGTTTTTGTGAGTCAGTTTCTCACTGTTAATTTCAGTCATGTATTTGAATCTCTCTTGAGGTCGTTTAAACACTTTGCAGGCCAGCTTTTTATATTGCACTTATTTTTATAGCGGTGCCATTCTGGCTTATTCAATGGTTTTATCCCGCTTGGAGAATCAGGCCTGACACTGGCAGCATTTTGATGAAGGACCTCTGCTTCCGGAGCTAGAGAGAGTGTATACCAACTTGTTATCTTCTTTCACATGGTCGCCTTGAAGGCATATAAAAAAAACTAAAAAAAAAAATAAATAAAAATTTTGAAACCTAGCAATAGGGTTCAATGCTTGAATTTGGGTTGTAGCCAAAGGTGTGGCTAATGCCTCAGCATACCGGACAGCAAAGTTCACCATTAAGCTCTATCACTCCCCATTTTCTTGTGGTGTTTGAGCTCTTCTACCAATACAAAAAGCATTATTGGACATGGAAATCGCCCCCAGGAATAAAAGGCTCCTGACAATCCTCATAGGCCGAGAGAGATTTTATTCCCTCTCCCGACAACTCAAATCATCCAACCAGATGCTACTAGTCAGTCCGCCTACAAAGCTCACCCATCACGAGGAAACCAGGGAACGTGCATTTATTTTTTATTTATTTAAGAATTTTTTATATACCGGGGCACGTTAAAAACATCACCCCGGTTCACATTGTAACGTAACGTAGCAACAGGCTTTACAATAATTTAGAATAGATAAGCATAGATAATTACTATAGTTTAGAATAAATAAACATTATGACAACTGTTCAACTTGGGATAGATGGTTTATCAGGTGTTACGTGTTAAACTAAAAAGGAGAGTAGAAGAGAAAAGGTGATTGGAATATGGGCGGGTAAGGGGAGGTAATTCTTAGGAGGGTAGAAGAAAAATAGGTTCTTTAACTATTCACAAAGTGACAGGTAAGAGGGTGGATATGGAGGGGTAGGAGGAGGATGGGGCAGTTGAAATGGGAGGAGGAGGATGGGGCTGTTGAAATGGGAAGAGGAGGAGGGGGGGTCATGGTTGTTAAGTTCAGTAGGGGCGTGTCATTCGGGAGGGGCGTGAGGGTCGGGTATGTAGAATTGGGTGTGGTTGGTGCATACTTCTCTGCCGGACCACTGCTGTGGAATAATCTACCAAAGACAATAAGATGTCTCCGAGAAAGATCTTTCTTCAAAAAAGCCCTAAAAACTTTACTCTTCAAGAGAGTATTCTCCACCCACCTAGATGACAACTGACTATCCTCAACTCATCCCCTTTCAGCTGATGCTACCTAGTCTTCCACCCCCTCCCCTCTGACCCCTTAACTCATCCAATCTCACACCCTTGATGCTTAACTTTCTCCCCCCCCCCCAGATTCTGTATTGACATTCCCCTTTTTCCAGTGACTGTATATGTTTTATATTGTACCCCACCCCGAACATCTATTTGTTCATGTTTGTGCCCCGCTCTGAACATAGGAAGGATGGGTAATAAATGCTTTAAAATAAATAAATAAAAGTAATTCTCCCACCCTTCCCTATTTTGTTCTATAGCTACCTGTCAGATGCACTTTTAGGATACTCCTCTTCCCATTGCGCGGGTCGTAACAAATGGAACGTTCTTTTGTCCTTTAGACATTCTGGAACTTCATTGTCCCGCCCATGAGCACTCTGTGGTCATGTGGCAGGGCTCATCATCCCTTTCTAACAATGGGCTCCTATGGATTTCCAGGAATGAGAGAGCAACATAGCAATACTGAAACCAAGCTGACTTCTGATTCACTGCTTAACTGTAGTCCTATAGCCATGATCAAGACGACTAGCATAGCAGTGTTTAAAAGAGGCCTGGACAATTTCCTGGAGGAAAAGTCCATAACTCATTGTTAAGCAGGTAAACTAAAGAAAGCTATTTCCATTCCTGGGCGTGAGTAACGGAAATTAGATCTACTTTATGGGATCTGCCAGGTACTTGCGGCCTGAACTGGCTACTGTCAGAAACAGAATGCTGGGCTCGATGGACCCAGCATGGCAATTCTTTGGTTCTTATAAAGGCTCTGGCTGACTTCTGAAATAAGCCTTCTCTCTCGGTCCCATTGAATTGTCCTGTCTGCCCATATACTGCAGTGCAAAGTGGTGGGGTGGGCTGTCACTTCACCTGGCTGCCAGTGAGAAGCAGGGTAAGGGACTTGTTGAGCACAGAAACAAGGCGGAGCGGAGGTGGGAATGTTGGCACTAATCTGTCAACATATCATAGTAATAGTTGGTAGATTTTCTTTTTTAATTTCCTCTAGATTTCCATTTCAGAAAGGTCCTAAGGTGTTTCATTAGCTGCCCTTATTGCCAGCTATTAGCCTGCTGAAGTATTGTGAAGCTCACCTGGTAGAGACATCTGAAGATATTTCCAGTGCAAGTGAAAAGTCAGCTTTCCACCTATGTGGAAAATGTCCCCACATTTCCACAACTTTGTTCAGGATGGAATTTAACAAGAAAGTATTTGACGGAACAGGTAAAGGATATTGAAATTCACCTTTTTTGAATACATTCATATCCTTTTCTGCTATTTTATTTTCCTTTCCTTTTAAAATTCTGGCTGAGCTGCCCATAAAAATATAGAATATGAGGGAGGCTAAGGATCATTTGCTCTCCCCAAAGCAAATCCACCAATGGCTTTCCCTTATTTATTTATTTATTTATTTATTGGTTTTTATATACCGCCGCTCATCAAAGATATCACGTCGGTGTACATAGAACAAAAATACGCAGTTGCGTGTACATATAACAGAATAATAATAGCTGAATTCAACAATAAATTAAAACAGTAAAATACAATATAAAGAAAGAACAACTTATTTAACGGAATATTAGATAGTAATATAGAGTAAAATAAATGTGGTTGCATAAATGAATCTAGAATTAAGGCTAAAAAACTAGGGGTATGGGAGGGGTGGGGAGCAAAATGGAACAGGAGCAAAAAAGGGGAGCAAAATGGAACAGGAAGGGAAGAGAAAGCCCATTCCAGCTCAAGCTCTTTGCCTCCATAGCCTCTCCTGTGAGACCGTTCCCTGCATCCCATCCCTTTCTGTGAAGAAATATTTTCTGACCTTCCTTCTGAGTCTGTCTCCTTGGAGCCTCCTTGTTATGGAAGCGACACTAGTGCGATTCCCATATCCTAAACTCTTGGGTCTTTCTGAGGAGGACATGACTCTGGTGGACATGGGGACAGTTCCAGATCAGCAGGGACAGACCGGGTCAGACCTGGCTTTACCTGCAGTGCCGGGCTCAGCCATCTGCTAACCCTGATCTTCAGCAGATAATCGCAGGGTTTCCTCCTCTGCTATTGCCTCTGTTTTAGGAAGCCAAGGCCCAAGTCACCCGTTTTCTTGAGGGAGACATTGGGCTATTCGTGGTATTTGAACTTGCACCAGGATGCACTATGCAGCTGGTAGTCCCTGCCTCTTCCAATTGCAATCAGTCACGGCACCAAAATGTGGTATTAAAAAAAACAAACCCCAGCTCCCACCAAAACCTGAATCACGTGGCAGCCCTTTAATATGTTTGTTGGGCACTGTGCTGGGGGGGCAGCTCCCTGTGATAGGCTTATGCTGCATGGGGGGGGGGGGGGGGGGGGGGGAAGGTTCACGCTGCACTGAAGGGCGGAGCTTTTCTCCCCAGACCCCCCTCAGAGCACCCCGGCATGTATTCTGGAAAGGTACCTACTGTGCAATGGCAGAAACCCAGAGAGCAGTTCCACCAGACTTTAAGGAAGCTTTACTGAATACCAAACTACAAATTCAAGGGCAGTTAAATTAAAAAAACAAAATAGTAAAAAACAAAATGAATTTCATGGATGCAGTGAAGCCACTCCAACATCAACTCTGCCGAGGTCATCCTGGGGCCTGGCCTGCACCCCCCTAACGTGCTGAGCACAGGAATCTCCCAGAAAACAGGATCTGAAGCCCGGCTTTGCTTTCCTCCCACCCCTCGGCTCTGCAGCTTCTTTCCTGGGCAGGAGGTGAAGAACAGAAAGCTCTTTGGTTGATTTTTCTCTCTCTCTCTCATGACCTTTATAAAATGCTGGATTTCCCCTTTCTGGGTGTTCTGTGAAGTTGCTTCCATAAACTTTTTTTTTCCTCACCAGATTATAATTCTGCCTGTACTGACTTCAAACGTGGACAAAAAGAATACTCTCAGCATGCTCTTGTTACTGCACAAATCTATAACTTTACAAATACATTGATTTATTTTGTAAAAAAAAAAAAAAAATTTGATTTTGTCTGTTGTGTTTCTTACTGGATGGAGGAGGAGATGGGGAAAAATGCAGGTGTGGTCTTTTCTGTGATTCCCTTCATTCTCTGATCTGGATTTTTCCAGCATTTTCTCTCCGACTTCTTTGTCACATTCAGGGGTTTTCAACCAGGGCTGAAGGCGCCACAACAGCGAGTCAGCCCTGAAGGCACCATACCTGAGGGGGAAGCCGCAGCAAGGCCCGATTTAAGTCGAATGAACCCATACGCCATGGGAGGAGGGGTGCTTTTGCCCCTCACCTTGATTGCCCCAAATCCACCCCTCGCAGGGCAATTCCCCCCCCCCCCCTCACCCCTAAGTCATTGCACTGGCTGCCTCGCCCTGCGTGGGCTTCATATTACCATGGCAACCCACGGGGCTGGTCAGTGCTGGAAAGGTGCAGGAGGCTTCCTGAGGATTTTTCTTTCTCTGAGCAGCGCAGGCAGTGGGGTGGTAGGGCCCACATGGAGGCAGGGCAGCAGCGGTGATGCTCCAGCACCTATACAAATGTGGCTCCGGAGGGCTTGAATCCAGGCTTGACATGGCACCAACTCTACTGAAGATGACCTTGATATACACATAAGAGAAAAGTGCTAGAAAACTCTTGCATAAGGATAGTTTTCACTTCCTTCCCCTGTTCTATTATTAGAGTGAAAATTTGAGTACTGCACCCCCCCCCCCCCCCGCCCAGCCATGAAATTAAGGTGGAGCCAGACCAGAGCATTGTGGGTGGCAGGGATCCCCAGGCCCCCACCAGCCAAAGAAATGGAGGAGGACAAGATGAGGCGGGGGGGGGGGGGGGGGGGCTGGTGCCGCTGCTCCCCCACTGCTTTGCCTCCTCTGTGCCATAATCCCCCACCACATTCAGAACTCAAGGGCCATATTTCCTGCTGCTGATCTTGCAAGGCAGGAGATCAGCAAGAGAAGGTGCCAGCCCACAGTGCTTAACGTCTGCACAGGGGCAGCAGATTATGGGCGGATGGAGTGGGGCGGCCAAAAAACAGGAGGTGAATGCTAGGGAAGAGGATGGAGCAGGGGCTGAGAAACGGGGGAAAGAGGCAGGAGGAAGGCTCCTAGAGGAGGAGGGAGGGTGCTGTGCCAGAGCCCCCCCACCAGCAGGAGGAAGTGTGGCGCTGGAGCTGCTGTCAGTAGGTAAGCTGGGGTGAGGGGCCTCGCCCTGCGGAAGGTGCAGCTGCTGAGGGCATCTAATACCCCTGCACTGGCCTGGCCCCTTCACACCCAGCAGCATTGCAGAGGGTTTGGTAAGGAACAATTCTTGTTTTGCTTAAAAACAACCTTTTCTTCTATTCCCAAATCACTTTTCTTTTAGAATTTGATCAGGGACCAAGGCCAGATTCCAAAGTTCAGGAGCCGCACCCTACTTTGCATGGTCTCTGAGGATTCAGGCGCCTTTCTCCTTTTCACTTCTTATTTTTTTTTGTAGGAATTTCGATGTTACAACAACAACAAAAAAACAGCATCTGTGGAAAAATGATTTTTCCATTGCTTTTTTTCCTGTGCGTTATAGCAAAGTCATTTTCCCACTGTTTTGTTTTTGAAATTCCCTAGGAAAGTAAAAAAAAACAAAAAAAAACAAAAAACGAAGGTCCCTACAGATGTGGCAAGAGCCGTTGTCCCTCCCTCGAATTCTCAGTGGGCATTAGACGTATCCTAAGTGCCCCCCCCCCCCTACAAATTGATCTTTTGGCTTAAAAAAAAAAAAATCGGTCCGGTTCTGTCCTTATCCTCGGCAAATGCTGCTTTGATGTGTACCTTTCTAATTTAATTGAGGTGCACCTCTGCTCTGGGTGTTAAGGCAAAATCTGAGTGGTACACGTGGAAAGATTCCATGGAGCCAGATTTGACAGCTGGTTTTCTTTTTTCCAAAGTTAAAAATAATAATAATAGCCAGACCCCTAGTGATCCGAGGTAAAAGGCTTCCAGGTGCAGAGTAACCCAAGGTCTTGCTGCTGTTTGCCATGTGCTCGTGACTTTGAAGAGCTTTCACCTGGGGTGGAGCTTCCTGCACCGAGGCGTCTTGTAAAGTTGGAGCAAGCACAGCCCTGCCTAGGACTATTTCTGGCCTGCACCCTTAGAGATACGATATTTCCCCTTTACTGAAACAACAAACTAGCGCAAGGGTTGGGTTTTTTGTTATCAGAAAAAAAAAATATCTTGCAAATTAAAGTGAACACATTGAAAGCAAATAAACTGTTCCGCCTAAAACCAGTAACTGGAATAAGGAACGGAATCATTTGGTCTACGGCTGAAAAAGAGGGATTTGTGACTGAGGTGGTCATCTTTTATTTTTTAGCTGGCCATAAAAACCGGAAGGCCGATTTAATATAATTTATAAATGTGACACCAGGATGGTTGTGCGGTCGCTAAGCTTGCTTTCAGGCGCTGCAATAATTCCTGGCTGCCACCAGATGGCGCCCGCAGGTTACGAACCAAACGCTCTGGGCTCCCCGACGATATTTTAAAACGAGCATTTACTCGGGCTGCGCCTGTAATTCCTAGCATTTTTGTGGCTCAGTTTTACGACTTGTTTATATTTAATACATTCACATTGGTTGCGTAGCCGGAATATTTTTTTTTAAATAAATCCTTTGGGATTAAAAGCCTGGGGACGGAGTAAGGCTGGTGCCAGGGCGGGGTTACCATCCAGAGAGGGTCATGCACCCAGTACCACCCACCCCTGGGGTCACCGACAGTTCTCTTCTTCATGAACAGGTAAGTGGTGTTTTATGTCCTTTCTGAGAACAAAAACTACCCCTTCCCCCTCCGCCCCCAGCTTTGGACAGGTAACCGGTAACTATTATTAACTGCATTCTAGAAAGGAATTTGTAGCTAGAATGAGTTACTTTTCAAAAGAAGATTGATTTTCCAGTGGTTTATTCTTTCCTTTAAAATGCAGGATCACAAGCAGTAAACTTTGATCATCAACCTCTCATTTGATCTTCCTCTCATCAGATGCTGAGGGAAGGTCGCCCTGTCATTCCAGTTGAATGCACGGGAATAAAGGTTGTTAAATTCTGACCTGAAGAAGAGAGTACTAGCTCCCGAAAGCTATTCAAGAACCGTCCTGCTGGATTTCAGATCACAGCGCCCAGAGGAGAGGGGACAGGGGGTTCCCGCCCAGAAATCAGAGCATGGTTGGGGGAGGGAGTCCCAGTTTGGGGGTAGTTTCAGAATCGGGTACCCTGTTCTGCTGCTGCCTAAATCCAGCCCTGAAGAAAGGTATTTAGTTAGTCCAATAAAGAGACATCACTTTTACATATATATTATATATATCTGTGTGTGTGTGTGTTAACTTAGTTTTTCATTGTGTTATGGATTTGTATCTGCTTGGTGGATGTTGGAGGAGGGATCACAGCAGGGAAGCCTAAGGTTTATCTTCCATTCTTGGAGGAAGCTGTGCTGGAAAGGTCCAAAACACTCACACCCCCAGCACCCCATCCCTTGACATAGAAGAACAGAAAGCATCCAGCACCCTACAGTCAAGGCAGTGACAACCACACTCACGCGCTGCCCCCTAGTAGCCGGAACTGGGCAGTGCATCTGCTTCCCAAATCCCCTACCACAATGGTTCTCAAGCAGGGGTACCCGGAAGGCTGTGACCTGATACGTAGCCAGTCCACTACTGCCTCATGCCAGGGAGGGGAGCCCAAAACTGCAAGAGACACCCAGCCACCAATGTGCAGCGAGTCCTGGTCAGCAGCGATCTGCACTCCTACCTCAAATTCACCATTAAATAGTTGTCATTTTTTTTTATATGTGTGGAGAAGTAAGGTGGCTAGAGAAGTGGCAAACTGGTGTCGGGAAGAAATGACACAGTGCTGCAAAAAAAAAAAACCAAAAAAAAGTGTCCTTCCGCTGCCTCTGCAGCACCAGCATCGCTTCTGCTGGCCTTGGCTTGAATTCGCCGATGCCAGCATCTGTCACTCGTGCTTGTTATTTACCAGGTAAACACCAATTGGAAAAACAGACCCAACTATCACACTAGGATGTCTATCTTACATTTTTCTTCCAGATGCGGCGGCAGTGGCAGCAAAAGAGAGAGTTTGCACTCACAGGCCCTGCCGCGGCCCCGCCCCTTGCATGCAGGAGAAGGGGGTGTGGCCGCCGCAGGGCCAGTGAGCATCTGTGGCTTGCAGGCCCTATGAAGGCTTTCTCTTCTGTGGCTGCTGCTTTGGTGGCAGCCACTGAGAGAGTCTTGTGGTGCCCTCTTGGATGTAACAGCTGGAACAGCCGCTCCATTTGCCCTCCCTTGCTCTTCCCTCCCTGCCGTGTCCACCAAGTCTGGCCCCGTTCAGCACCCACTGGTGCAGTCACAAGCACTCGCACTCTCAGATAAAGACAATTGCGCAGACGTGATTTTTGTTTTCCCGTCACTGGAGCTTCTTGGACTGGTTCTTGTTCCAAAATCAAACCAAAGCCATGGGTTTTGTGGAAGGCATTCCTAGGAGGCTCCGCCCTAACTTCAAGGGCGGGTACAGCTGATGCACTGCAGTAGGAAATTGGGCTATGATCCATTGTAACGCAGGGACCCGAGGCTGGATATGTTCTGGTAAAACGGAAGTTTGGGCTCTTGCACTCGGCAGCCTCTGCGCCCCTCTCTGCCTGGAAGGCCGGGGACTGAGGGAGAAGCCCCAGGTCACTGAGGGGTCAGGCCGTAACCAGAGTCACTGCCCTCTGTTCCCCTCCATGGGGGACCCGCGGCGCCTGTTGCTTCCTCACCAGAGGTGGCTGTTTGTTCTCGCTGATCAGAGGCGCATTTCAGAGCAGCTGGGCTGTGAGCCTCCAGTCACTCAAAAGGAAAAAGGACTTGTGATCCTGGGACGAGACACAATGGCCTGTTCCCTTTCTTTGCTTTTTATCTGCCCCCAAATTCTTTTGTGCTTCCAGGCAGAGGGAGGAGGAGAAGACTTGAAGGATTGCAGGGAGCTCCAGCAGCGCCCGCCTGTGAGTGCAGCCTAAATGCCCACACCAGGCCTTCTGCGGATACAATGGCCCTTACAAGCAGGAGGGTAATGCGGCACTAAGAAGCAACACAAAGTGCTCGTGAAGAATCTCAGGCTAGAAACGTTTATGGCCTAGGCCTGTTATAAAGGGGGCTGACCAGAATGGTGTGGGGGAGAAAGCAAATGCCAGTTTATCAAAGGTGGCAGGCTGGTCAAGCCTTAATGAATTGGTGCCTAACCCCAGGAAGACGGTGCTCTTGTGAGCTGGTAAAGCTGTCCTTCCTGTATTTCTCCTGTTTGGAAGGAGTGGATTTAGCCACTGAAATTCAAGCCGGGAGCATGGATGTGATTTTTTTAGATGTTTCTCTCAATGGACACAAAAACAATTGTCCATAGTGAAGAGCTCTTTCCACTGTTTCCATAGAACTGGGCAGATTTGCCCCTTTTTAGTGCCACACCCAGGAAAAAGATCTGGGCATCATAGTTGATATTACATTGAAATCATCTGCTCAGTGTGCTGCAGCGGTCAAAAAAAGCAAACAGAATGTTGGGAATTATTAGGAAGCGAAGAGAATAAAATGGCAAATATAATGCCTGTGTATCGCTCCATGGTGAGGCCGCACCTTGAGTACTGTGTGCAATTCTGGTCGCCGCATCCCAAAAAAGGTATAATTGTGATGGAGAAGGTACAGAGAAGGGCTACCAAAAAGATAAAGGGGATGGAACAGCTCCCCTATGAGGAAAGGCTGAAGAGGTTAGGAAGAAGAGTCGGCTGAGGGGAAGATATGATAGAGGTCTTTAAAATCATAAAAGGAGTTGAATGGGTAAATGTGAATTTATTTACTCTTTCAGATAATAGAAAGACTAGGGGGCATTCCATTTAAAACAAATCGGAGAAAATTAAGCTCTGGAATTTGTTGCCAGAGGATGTGGTTAGTGCAGTTAGTGTAGCTGGGTTTAAAAAAGGTTTGGATAAATTCCTGGAGGAGAAGTCCATAAACTGCTATTAATCAATAGGGAATAACCACTGCTCGTTGCCAGCAATAGTAGCATGGGATCTATTTAATGTTTGGGTACTTGCCAGGTACTAGTGACTTGGAAACAGGATACTGGGCTTAATGAGCCCTTGGTCTGATCCAGTATGGCTTATATATCTTATATTCTTATGTTATGGTAAGATCTGATCTTGGGTAGCCTTATACATTGCTGCTTTCTGGTTACTGAAATTCACTTCATATAGGCCTGCTCCAGAGAAGCATTCAAACATGCTGGGGTTCGGGGGGGGAGAGACACCATGTTACATTGACTTTTGAAAAATGAGGCTGGCTTCCAGTAACATCCGGGGCCTAGTTTCAAGTGTTGGGTTTTCCCTTTTAAAGCCTTGAATAACGCTGCCAGCCTTTACCTTTGAAGGAGAGGTGGGTGGTGAATGTTCCCACGCGGGTTTCAAGGTCATCCAGCAGGGCCTCTCCTTAGATTTCCCTCACACGGGGAGATGAAGTAGAGGATGCTGGGACGTGGACACCGTGGAACAGATTATCCAAGGAGGTTCTTTTGTTCACAGATCTCCCGACTTTTAGCAAAGCAGCAAAGATGGGCTTATTTTTGGCAGCTTTTAAACATTTCTGATGGTTCATCCATAAGTTGGATGTATTTTATAATGTTTTATAATATTATTGGGGTGCGATCTTATGTGATTTACTGCCTAAAGTTTTTGGTTTTTTTCCAGGTTTTTATAGAAGTTTTAAATGGATAAGGATTATTGCTTTTGATGTTGTGCTCTTTGAGCTAGTGCTGGAATAGTGGGATTACATTTGACTAAAGAAATACATTTGCTCTGAATAGCTGGGAGATGCATGATGAATCCAAGCCGAGTTTGGTTTATTCTGTTGGCTGTGAGAGTTGGGTTATCAGGGAATGGGGGAAGAGGGAGCAGATCACCAAAATCTAAGCCAAGTGTTGTCTAAGCGAAGAATTGGCTCAGAGCATATTCTGCCATCCCCAGTCTTCAGATCCTGTTAGTTTTCTGGGGGAGGGGAGGGGGTATCCTCCCCCAGGCTCATCTACCTGTCCATACTCCAAGCTTCCCCCAGCCTCATTGTTGCTTGGTTCCCCTGCAACCCTTCCTGCCAACGGAGGCCTGGCTGCCGTCTGTCAGTGGCTGGAAGGGGGGGGTGAAGATTTCAGGAGGAGGGGGCGGGGGGTTGGGAATCACTGCTGTGAGGTCGTTCCTCTCTTGACACCAAGGGCTGGCTGAGTAATCCATCATCCGGTGTCAGCTCTTGGTCCACGGGGCACAATGCACTCCCTCCTCTCGCTCCCCATTCCCCCTATGGGAGCACTGGGGCTGGGGGAGGCAGTGAGTAAGACAACATATGGGAAGCAGCGCTGCGTTTATAATAAGTTGACCCGATGGTGGTGTGTGAGTGGAGTAGAGCTGCCATATGTAGTGCTAGGCTAGCCAGAAGTCCAGGAGGGTGTGGTATATGCACACATGCATTAAACATGCAGTCACATAACACACACACACTGTTTTGCCATATTATCTTGCAGTGCTTCCTAGGGAATGCCCTGGGTTTTGCATACTATAGGGGCCGATGTAAGAAGCTTCGCTGAGCCTAGCAGGGCTTTTCGCTCCTCTTTTGCTGCAGGTTTTATTACATCGGCCCCTTAGTGCAGTATTCCTGTCAGCTTGCACTGTAGATATGGCCTGCCTTAGCCTGGCATTCCTGTGGGATTATGCTGGATTTGTCATATTTTAGCAGAATGCTTTTATATTTCTGGGGACGTGTGGACCGGCACTGCTCCCTTCTCATTTACAGTTTGCTCAAATGCGTTTTGTTTTCCTTAAGGAAACACGAATGGTTTCCCCTGCCCCGCTTTTCACATTGGCTGCCCAATGGCATCGTCCCATCTCCTGGGATCAGTGAGGACTCCTAGAGGAGCTCAGAGAATGAGGAAAGCAGCTTCCCCGCAGGTTTTGGTTACGCTTCCCTAGGCACTGGCCTGACTTGGCTCTTTGGCCTGTGCTTTTGATCAGTGGACTGTGAGTGACCTCAGATTGGCTTGAATCTCCTCCATAGTCTTATCTTTCAATAAGGTTGGAGCGTAAATAAACAACACAGATTTATTTTTTAATTTCAGTCCCAGGAGTGTCAGCCCAGGGGGTACCAGGCTCATTCCTAACTTTTTGGCCAGAAGCCATGGAAGGCATCTCACGTTCCATGAGCACGTCCCCAGACTTAGCCCAGCATTTCTTGTGAGGCGGGTAATTGCACAGACAAAGACATAGTGCATATAATTTTTGGGGGGCTTGAAATCAAACTGCATTATTAAAACAGATCCTTGTTAATAGAAGCAGGAGGGCAGAGTCAGACCATTTGGCCCATCCATACAACTCTACCATCCCTACCACTCCCTCGGCGATCCTCGGTGCTTGGCCCATAAATTCACATGCTCTCCTCGTCGCCCTCACCTCCATGGGGAGGTCATTCTATGCGTCCACCCTATTTGTAAAGAAATATTTTCTTAGATTCCTCCCGAGTCTACCCCCTTTCACCCTCATCCACTGACCCCTCCTTGCAGA
This sequence comes from Rhinatrema bivittatum, assembly GCF_901001135.1. NCBI lineage: Eukaryota > Metazoa > Chordata > Amphibia > Gymnophiona > Rhinatrematidae > Rhinatrema > Rhinatrema bivittatum. The sequence continues at coordinate 77,066,468 of NC_042625.1, forward strand.
GCCTCCTCTCTGTTGTAAGAAGCCCGTCTTCTGCGTATTGATAAGGGGATGGAGGCACTTTGACCTGTTTATCTACAGCTGTGGTTGAAGCTCATCTTTCAGATGCCAGATGAGTAAAGAAGATTTGGGGGGCGGGGGGAGGAATACTTCTGTCCCCCCTCCCAATATTGAGAGCACAGTAGATGCCCCCTGGTGTAGAATTATTGACTAATCAGCAGCCCCTGACACAGGCGTGCACACACTCACACAGAGGGACAGAAACGTACAGAGATACTGCTGAGATATTTTGGATATTTTTTCTTTTCTTCACTTGTTTTCCTGTGATACCTGTTTTCCAATCTGGACTCTGTTCCCCCACCTTCCTATTGCTTTAAATACAAATCTTATTAGAGAGAGCTCTCCCTCCCCTCCCCACCCCTCTCCTCCCACCTCCACTGTGGGAACCAGGGGTGTGGAGGAGGGGGAGAGGGGGAAGTTTAATATCTCCAGGGTGCAAAGAAGGGCGAAATGTAGAACAGTCTAATAGAATGGCCCTGGGCTGTTATTGAACAGGAATGAATAGGCCCAGCTATAAAAGTGCTTTTTCTATTTATTTGCGTTGCCTGGAGGGTACCCGGGGGGGATGGCATGAGTGACAGGACCAGGCTGGAAAAAAAAAAAAAAAGCAGGAAAGAGATTTTTCATATGAGCCGCAGCAAGAAGTGGTCAAGGCACCTGCTGCAGTAGAGAGGAGGTAAATGGGTGAAGGACCCCGGTGGGTGCCCACGATGGAGTCCTACTGCCTTGAGATTTGACCGACGAAAGGTTTTCTAGGGAGGTGAATGTATTTTGTTTTGTTTTAATTGTCCGTCTATGGGCCTGATTCATCAAGGCCTTTTCCCATAGCCACAGGATCCAGCCCTATAAGCTGTGAAGCCTTTTACTGGATCGGTCTGAGACGGCTTCCCGGATATTGAAGAACGTGAGCCTCTGTTGCCCCGCCCCACCCTTCCCGGGTCAGTTTATCCACGTAGCATGTGGATAGTTTGGGCTGTGGCTATAGGGGACCTTGCCCTCCCCACCTCCGACCCACAAAAGATCTACGCGGACGGTTGCAGTTCCCATGGCCCCTGCTGCCTCGAGCCCCCCGATCCCTCCTGGCACGCTCGTGGCAGCTCGCGCTCTCTCTGGTGGTGACGCCCGGGGCTTCCTCCACGGCTCTTCACCACGTGCCCCTCTGGAGGTGCCATGCTGAGGATTTGGGAAAATAAAGCCCAAATGTATCTAATTGTGCAGAGTGAACCGAGCGGCTGGGGCTCCTCACAGACTTCATGCCCTAAATATGATTTTAGAAAGGGGATTAGCCACATCAAAAGGCAGCACAAGCTTTGAAGCTAAAGTTTCAATCCTGCCTCTCGAAACCTCCGTTTCAAACCTCTCCGTTTTTTTGTTGAAAGGCAGCTGATAAGTTTCATTGTCCTTTTTGAAATATTTGATGCATTGCCCCACCCCCCTTTTTTTTAATTTAATGTCCTCTTCGCTCTTTTCCTCTTGGTCTTGTCGATCCTGCTTGATTTCTTTGAAAGCTGCCGTGATGATAAACCTGAAGAGAAGGGGCCGGCTCAGCTGTTTCCGAATGCTCTCCGACCCCGGCTGTGCTTGTGTGGAAGAGGTCTGATTTTTTTTTTTTTCCCCCAGCCCCAGCCCCCCCCTCCCCGGTCCCTCCCCATCCTGACATTCAAATTAGTGCCTAGCAATGGCTCAGAACCAGAGTACCCCCATTTGGATGGCTGTAAACCATGCCCCCCTGGTAAAGATCCTTCTCCTCCCACGTACATCCCCAGCCAAAGAATGTGCGGGCTCTGCATGTAGGAATCCAGAACCCTGCCCTTTCCACCTGCCCCTCTCCCCGCGCCTCGTGCCTTGGCGGAACCTCCGTGCGTTTCTGCAGGGTTTCTGCTTCTCACCTGCACTGACCCAGCTCGATACCCCTCCTCCATCGCTGGAATTTTGCATATTAGAGCTAACCACGGGTCTTTCAGCGGTGGCGAGGAGACGCAAGCACCTTCCCCCAAAACTTGCACAGTACCGCCACTGAGGTGACAGACTGGGGCCTATCATGAGGCTTGGCAGGAGATGGCGCGGGGTTTATTCCATTACGTTCATAGATATGCGAGCTCCTGCTTCTTTTTAGGGACCTGTTCCAAGAGGACATGGAGTCCTCTTGTAGCCCCAGTCCAGCAGATTAGGGGCATTCCGAATCCAGGCGTTGCAAAAAGGAAGCCATTCCAGATGTGTGAGCAGAGGCAGATTTCAGCAGGTTCGAGACTCCCTCATGCCAGGACTGCGTCCCTAGCGTAACCTACGGTAAGGCATCAAATAAAATTGTGACCGAGCCTCACAGGCAGGAATGCGACTGGGGCTCAGGCATCCCCTCACAAGCAAAAGAGAGTCTTGTCGCTGGTCCCTACATTTGGGCTCTATTTTTAAAGAGGTGCAGAAGGTCATTGTTGATGTCCAGGTGTTAGGCCCAGCTGGGGCGACAAGAAGCTATGGGGCATTCATTTCTATAAGAATTAGAAGCTGTTAAACAAGAAAGATCTAGAACTAATTTCTGAAGTCCCGAAAACAGCCAATGTCATAATGCAACAGAAAACGCTGACAGTAGGAGTAGATACCGACGCAGAGGAATCACCAGCAGCCAAAAGGAGATATTGCCCTTGTGTGGGTCACTAGTGAGACCCCCATCCTGAATATGGTGCTCAGTGCCAGAGGCCGTACCTTCATAACAACAGCGAGAGGATGGAAACGATTCGGAGAAGGGCCTGCAACACGGAGCCTACAAGCGAAGCCTTCAGACTCTCAAGATTACTTGCGGGAGGGAAGAAGGGAGATTCAAATATTTGACAGGTTTCAGTAAATCACAGGAAGGTAAAATCATTTCAAGGACAAAGGGGGTCATGAAGCTGGAGAGAGGAAGGTTTACTGAGAGCAAAAGAGGTGGTGGAAACTAGCGCCGTGACAGAACTGAAGTCTGCCGGGGGCAGACACAGAGGACAGTGGCAGGAAGAGGCTTGGGATATCACCAGCACCTCGCCCTTCACTTCCCGAGGAGCCAAAAAGAAAGCAGGACCTAGAAACACTGCAGGCCATGGGGCAGCGGGGCGGGAACCAGCAAGACACAAGCGCCCAGAAACCTACCAGTTAGGTGCAGCTGGTGGCCGGAGAGTGTCCAGCAAGCTCACCATGACCTAGGGGGCCAGATGTGTAGGTGTCAGCCTTGTTAGTTTTGTTCGCATTCCTTACAAAAGGTGGTGGTGGTGGTGGTGGTAAGAATTAGAGGGGAGGGAGTGTTCGGATTATGTGTGGGATCTTGTATATTTAATTATCCATAATGCTAGAGAACCAGCGGGTAAGTAAGCAGAAACTGACTTGGATGAGGAGAAAATCAAGACCTGTCTCTTTGAATGGCGCTTCGTTTAATTAAGGAAATTTATGCTCTTTTCTTGGCTGGTGGGATGGTTTATTTGTTTTATTACAAACTCCTTGTATTTTTATTCAGATTGCATTAATCAGGATTATTTTTGCTGATGCGCTTGTATTGATATATATTGTATGATGTTTTTAATCGGGTTGTATTCCACTTTAAGACTAAAAAAAAAAAAAGTAAAAGATGGAAAATTGGGGAGAAAAAAAAAAAAAAAGAGCGAGCTCCTTCAAAGGCTCACGTTTCCTCGGCTGGTGCCTGGAATGTCTCCTCGCAGTGTGGACTGGATGGGTTAATTACTATTTTTTCTGTTGTCATCTACGTTGTTGCTATGTGGACTGTGACACCGAGCCCTGCATTCACCCCGAGGAGTCCATCAAAGTGTAAAAAAGCTCCCCTGACACATCTTGAAGCCTTTATCCCGAGGTAAAAGGAAGCTCCCCTCTAGCCCCTCTGGAACACACATTCTTGCAGGAAAGAATTACCCCCTAATAGGGCATGATTGCAGTAATTATTAATTGGAGCAGCTCTGGGAGATGCTGGGTTTAGATAAAGCTCTTTCCTCAGCAGACAGCAAGGCCAGGAGCTGAAGGCGGAATCCAAAACGCCAGAATCGGAGGATTTGCCAAATAGTTGTCTGATGCTCACTGACTGACTCCATGCCAGCCAGGTAGGCCGATGCGGTCCTGTTGCTTCTATGGCCTGGTGGTTCCTGCTTTTTGTTTTTAGAGAAACTGGACTGCCACTTCCCTGCATGCACTGGGGGTGAAGCCAGGAGCGTCTCAGTCCATCCAGATGACATGGAGCCAGTTGGTGATACTGCACACCCTTCACCAGCCCATGGGGGCAAGGGCTACCACTGCTTACGGGGGCCAGCTGGGGAGCACAGCCTGCCGCATTCTGATTGGCTGGGATCTGTGCCCTGCTCTGAGAGTGACGCAGGATGCAGGCTGCCCCTGGGGAAGTGAAAGCCTTATGCAGGGGCAGAGAACCCGGGGAAACCAGTCTACAAAACCTCTCTGTTCATAAACACCTCCTCTTTGCTGTGCTTATGTCCTGAAGGACAGAGACCTGGGGGGAAGGGTAGTAGGGCATTACACTCTTTAATCCCCCTTTCCTTCCCTCCAGGACTCAAACGTGGCCAGCCTGGTGGCTCAGTGGCACTTCCGTGCACAGTCCTGTGATTCCTAAGTTCTGAGCCCGCTGGGTTGTGGATTGCTACAGAGGCAGCCTTCACGGTCCCGGGTGGGGGTGGGGAGGAGCCCCAGTGATTGTGAAAGGGTTACATCTGCTGGCCAGGCTCAGGGTGCATGCTTGGCACATTCTGTAAGGAGCTGAGGTCTGTGGCCCTTGGCCATGGACCACCACTGCAAGGCTAGGCTGAGATGGGGCATGGGGGTTATGGGTTAGGGGAGGAAAAACCTACATAGTAGTTACTGATGGTTCCTGGTGCTGTACCACAACAGAGACCAGTTCTGATTGATATGAAAGCTCCATAGGAGCTGTAGGAAATATCTGGGTCTAAAAGAAAAGACTGAAAGAAGAGAACGGAAGCCATTAGCCCCCACTTTCCAACAGGGCTGGTGCTTCCATAAGGTGAGTCACCTAGAGTGCCAAATCTTAGGTGGGAGGGAGGTAGCAAAATCACCAACATGATCCCCTGGCCACTGGAGATTCCATCCCACCATCATCTGAAGAAATAAGGAGAGGCCCAGCAGAATAGAGAGAGTGAGTGTCTGTGTGTAAGAGAGTTTCTACTGTCTACACCTAAAAACACTAATCCATGACAATCTCAGGCTGATTGGAAATCAAACGTTCCTAGGTATGGAGAGCAGGGGATTTTTTTTTTTTTAATCCTTATTAGTTTTGATTATTCAATGGTGGTTGAAGTATCTGCTGTTTTTAAATATTTATTGGTGTTTGGGGAAATGTTTTAAAAAAAAATTGTATGTGAGTTTTTAATTGCTGGGTGATGTTCTATTTGTTAGCTGTTATGAAATATTCTTTTATGTGTGTTATTAATCTGTTGCAAGGAGTTAGCAATCTGTTATTATTTAGGAGAGTTGTGGTTGGATCCTTGGACCAGTAGCAGATGACCACACCCCCGGGGGAATGATCCCGAGAGAGACCACCGGTCAGGCTCAGAGTATGGAGACAGACACACACTAGTTCTTTTATTAGACAGTATACTGAACCACCAGAGGTGGCAGTAGTGAGCTGGAATGCCGGGCTGGGCTGTAGTCCCTCAGATACTGGAACAGCGATCCCTGGAGGCTGAGCTGTAGAGAAACTGAAATATAGTGAGTAGGCAGGGTATGCAGAGTTCATGGACAGAACCTGATGGTAACACTCACACAATGTCTCATAGAAGCCCAGGAGCTGGAATGAAGTAGGCCCTTGAGGAGCGAGTACCTGGTTCCAGGGAAAGCTCTGAGAGTGCGATGGTAACTCACAGATGTAGTAGGCAGCGATGACTTCCAGGCAGAAGTGAATTCCTCGTACTGCCATCTCTGGTGGTTCAGTATACTGTCTAATAAAAGAACTAGTGTGCGTCTGTCTCCTAACTCTGAGCCTGACCGGTGGTCCCTCTCGGGATCATTCCCCCGGGGGCGTGGTCATCTGCCACCGGTCCAAGGATCCACCCACAACTCTCCTAAATAATAACAGATTGCTAACTCCTTGCAACAGATTAATAACAATGTGTGATTACTATTTTATATTTCTTGATTTATTTTTGTTTTTTGAGAAATGGTGGTTTTGTTTTTCCATTGTTGCACTGCATACAGAGTCTAGCTTATTGTGGTTTTCAGTTCAGTTTTTATCTGCACATTTCTATTTATTCTGTACTTGGTGAGGGTCTGTCTGTATTCTGCATGTGTGACCAAGGTGAGATAGTCTGCTAGTGTGTAGGATTTGTGTAAGAATCGATAGCAGCCTAGCTTTTTCTGGTTTCCTAATAGAAGTATGTTGGGGTGTTAAGGCCTGGTGTAATGTTTGCAGTATTGCCTTTTCATAGGTAGAATTGTTGCTGCTTCAGTGCTGGCAGTTAGTGCTGTTTTGGTATGGGAGATTTACTATATTATTATTGTAATCCATAATATATTGGTTCGTAGTGTGTCCGTCAGTGCTCGCGCATGTTCCCCAGCCCGCCGATAGATGGCGCAGGCGGCTCCAACACGCCGTACAGCGGCCATGTCACAACACCAGCTACAAGAGGTACTCCTGGGGGAATTCTGCGCTACTGCGGAATGCAGATTTTACACAGAATTCCTCCTTCCCGCAGATTTCCTCCCTCACCTCACCGATTTCCTCCTTCGCCAGAAGACTATTCAAAACCGGAAGGACAGCAGCCATCGCCGGACAGGCAGAAAATAGCAGAGGAGACCCTGGCATGCCGCGAACGGAGTGCGTCCCACAGCACACGCTCTGTTCGCAGCATGCCGGGGTCTCTGCTGCTACTTTCTGCTCAAGGCGAAAATGGAAGGCCCCCGTGCACTGCGAACGGTGCGCCGGGCCTTCATCTTCACCGCAAACGGCGCGGGTCCCGCAGCATTCTGGTGAGAGACAATGTGTGTCAGGGAGGGGAAGATGGGAGAGAGCAGGAGGGTGTGAGAGAGCATGGGATGCTGGTGAGAGAGGGGGGGTGACAGAGAGCATGGTTGGTGAGCGGGGGGTGGGGAGGATGTGAGAGAGAGCATGGGAAGTAAGAGAGGGTGGGTGGAGGATGCTTGAGTGTGGGTTTCAGAGAGAGGAAGCCTATATGAGGGGAGGGAGATGCCGGTGAGAGAGAATGTGTGTGTGAGAGAGGAGAGGGGGTGTGGGGGAATGCGAGAGACAACTTGTTTGGTCAGAGGGGGAGTGCGGGGGATGCTTGAGTGTGGATTTCAGAGAGGGAGCCTATATGAGGGGATGTGTGTGAGTGCGAGAGTGAGGGAGCCTGTATGAGGGTGTGTGTATGTGGAAGGGACACTCTCTTACAGTGAATTTCTAGGGAAATTCTGCTTAAAAGATTTAAAATTCTGCATCTTTAAGTAATAACTTTTTTCTTTAATAATTTAAAATGTAATTACTTAAGAGCATATGTGCCAATAAAAAGGCTCGCTGCCCGGGTGTAGAACGGGTACAGTTGCTAGTTCAGTTTAATCATGGCTTTCTGAGGGCCAAGCCCATACCCAACATGCATTACAATAAGCCTAGTCCATGCTGGACAATTGATGGAAATTGAGGAATATAAGAATTGATGAATAATAATAATAATACCATATGGGTTCCAAGCAATGTTCCCTCTAAGGTAGTGGTCCCCAACCCTGTTCTGGGGGCCCACCAGCCAGTCGGGTTTTCAGGATATCCACAATGAATATGCATGAGATAAAATGTGCATACACTGCCTCCATAACATGCAAATTTTATCTCATGCATATTCATTGTGGATATCCTGAAAACCCGACTGGCTGGTGGGCCCCCAGGACAGGGTTGGGGACCACTGCTCTAAGGAGTGACTAGGTATGTGCAAATTTTTTTGTGTGTGTGAGCAACATTTTTTTTTTAAACCAACAATTTCTGAGCACCAGCATTAGCATTGCATTCCTCTATATAACACAAAGAAAAATGTATGTGAGCGACCATGTAAAACCTGTGAGCTGTGTTCCGAAATATATGAGCGATCACGCACTCCGCTTAGAGGGAACTATGGTTCCAAGCGCGCTTTTTTACAGGGTTTTCTGATTGCACAATGGCAGTGCAAGTACTGTAAATATTATAATATAAATGTTGTGATAGTTGCACCTCAGAAGATTGTACTTTAAATGTTCTTTTTCACATACAATCTGGTATTATAAATGCATGAATTTAAATTGTATGTATATTGGGCTGTGGGGGGAGGGTGCAGTGCTGTAAGGCTCATCTAGAGAGCCTAACACCCTTGCACTGGCCCTGCTTTCCCTGTATGAACTGAGCATGCTGTCCATTCTCCATGGACACAGGGATGATGTCCAGTCAGGGGACGGGAGGGTTAGACTGCCCCAGAGCTGCTAATTGACCCTGTTCAAGACTGGCCAAAAGTCTTCCTCCTTGGTTTTTTGAACTCGCATCCCAATGCATTATGGTATTTGTAGTCCCTGCTTCAAACCATGCAAAATCAATGCTGCAGGTACCAGAATGCATCGGGATAAGGGATGTTAGATTTCCAGGACCAGCCTAAAATACCCCTCCTAGAACCGAGTAATTTGGCAGTATTGCATGCTCTGCCCTGCCTATAGTCCGCATGGGCAGAGAAAATTGTGGGGCTTATGGGCTGTGTTCGCTGAGGGGGGGGGGGTGAGGGGTGTGCAAGGTGCTTTTTTGCAGTTGTTGGGGAAAAGGAGAGGGGGCATGTCAGATTTTGCGACGCTCTATCTGTACTTGTTTAAAAAACCACTAATATCATACAGCTCTGCATCACAACATAGTGTGTGTGTGTGTTACTGTATGTGTTTAGAGAGGAGAGTGCAGGATCTGTTCAGGTCTAATTCTACAGCAGTTTCCCCCCTCTAACAGCTGGTTTGGCCTTGAAGATGGCAGTCTGGCAGGGGGAGAAGGGTAGAATTCACCAGGCTGAGGATGGGCACGAGGGAATGTCAGTGTTCATCTAGACCCAGCAAAGATCGCAGGTCAAAGGTCTGAATGCCTCTTGAAGATTGCATTAAACTCTTTGAGATGATGATAAACAGATGTCTGAGAAAAGCTTTGGATTATTAAAAGCAGAATGAGCAAGAAATCATTAAGCCATTATATCATAAGATGCCTTTGATAGTAACGTAGTAAATGATGGCAGATACAGACCAAAATAGTCCAGCCCGGCTGCCCGGTTAAGATTCCTCTACCTTGGGCAGAGGCAGATATAGAATTCCCATATGCAACCCAACACAGGATCTCCCCTCCCCCGTGTCTCCCAAGCATACCAAAATCATGAGGGCCTTCACCACCACCTCCGATAGGCCATGTCAGTCCTTGCCGTCTGCGGTATGCAGTATATGTTATATTCCTATCCCACAGTGCTCTACTCCATACCTTAGTGATATTTTAGCTCTCGTGCTGGGGGTGCTATTTCTCACCTCGTTTCTTCCCTGCTTGCATTATGTAGGATCCATGCTCCCCTCCCTCTGCCAGACATCTTACCACACTATTTTGTGACTGCATCAGACCTCTTAAGAAAGCATTAGGGTACATCTGCAAGGAACAACTGTAAACAGCAGTGATGTAATAGTGCTGTCCTTGCCTATGCTAGGGATGGCTCCCTATACTTTTCTGGGTCTAGCAGAGGGATGAGTGGCCCATTCTGGGGACCCCTACACGTTTGGCTTCCTTGTGGAAGGCCTCAGGGTAGGCTGAGCAGCAGAGCCAAGACTAAAACTGGTATGGACCTTGCGTTGCCTCAGATCAGACAATGACAGCTGGGATGGACACAGACGTAGGCCGGGGCAAAACAGCTGCAGACCTCATGGATATGCCACCCTTCCCTGGCTGGATCAGTGCAGACCACTGGGGGCAGGCCAGTTTGGCTGGGGGGTCATGGAGGTGGATGAATAGTCCCAGTGTTAAAACTGAAAAAGACTACGGTTAGTAGCCAGCCATGAAGTGCCAGTTCGGATGGACACGGGCAAGCTGGGATGGCCTGTGTGGAGGGGGGGCCATGGTTAAAATCCAGGCTTCAGTGAGCAGGGGGAGTTTAAGATCTTTCTCTCTTTAATCACAGCATCAAGTCTGCAATATACCCCACAGTCCCCAGTCTTATTAATAAGATGGAGAATAGGGGTCTGGGTATTGGCTTAAATAATATATACACAGCAGAGCACCCTGAGCTATGGGCCTCAGGTTTACTATCACGCAGTAAGGCAGGGGCAGCTACACAAGTTGTGTGTGTTTTAGGTAGCGTAAGGTTGCTCCGTCTTACACAAACAGGCATCATGGAAGATTGCAAATTATCCCTCCCCTCTTTTTTTTTTTTAATAACCTCCACCCCAAAAAAGTAATTTCCCGGCGGTGACCCCCTTCCTCTACCATAAGGCTATGTATTCCATGTCTGTGCTGGATCCCGGCGGCTCTTCACCACGTGGTTAGTGCACTAATGAATTAAACCTCTGTGTGTGGTAAAAGAAAAGCTTTTTTTTTTTTGGGGGGGGGGGGGTGGAGGATCTTGGGAGGTGTCTCCCCCATCTCACAATGACTCTCTCTTCAGGGACGCAGGGGGAGGGGGCAGTTTCGGGAATGGCTGTCCTGGCTCGGGGGCTGAACTCTGCTGCCCTCGGACCTCTCTGAGCTGTGCACAATTTTCCTCAATTACTCGGGGTGTCTGGCCTTCGCCCTCGCCAGGCTGCGGCCGAACCAGGCTGGCTGTAACGTTTGGGCACGTTGTTAAGAGGGAGCCCTAGCCGTGAAACAAGGCTGCCTCCCTGGGGTGCGGAGGGGGGGGGGGGTGTTACCCCCTCTGGGCTTCAGGTATCGATGTCGCCTTGCAAAACACAACCACCCCTCCGCTGGGCCGCCTTCCCTGCGAGGTCCTGACCTGTGTGTTTCCCTGTATTTAGTCTGCGCCGCGGCCGTCTCCAGGTCGCCTCTGACAATTAGCGCTTTATAAAGCGCCCATCGGCAATCACAGAGCCAGGCTTGTTTACAAAGCGCCAGCAGTGTACACAGCACTGTAAAGTCCCCGAGCAGTGACGTGGTCTTTATTAGGCATTGTCAGGGACCCTGTAAAACAGACAGCATGTTAAATTGTGTGTGTGTGTGTTTGTAAAATGACCCATTCCGAGAATCATATTTATGTAGAGGGCATCCTCATAGGTCCTGTTAGCTGTAATGAATTTTTTTTTTTTTTGGCTGTGTTCCCTACATCGTCCCTTTTCCAGTCTGCTTTTTAGTCCTCCTTGCTCACGCTGGATCGTGTTGTAGACGAGGCTTTCTGTTCTTTTTTTTTTTTATTATTACTCAGACAGATTATCCGTCTTTTGAAAACCCAGAAACCTAGCCAAACTTTTGCAGTCTGTGTACATGCTAGAGCTGTCAAAAACAAAAAAAAAAGTAGTCTTCTGGGTTTGACAGGAGATGGAGGATTCCGCCAACAATCGGCTCCCGCCAGTGGCAGCAGCGAGGCGGTGCCCCCCCCCCCCCCTCCGCATCTGGATCAGACAGGAGCACAGCTGGCCTGAGCGGGGCCGGGGCCTCGGCCGCTTCCACACCAGTTCTGCCGTCCCCGCGCTTCTCCTGCTTCCTGAGCACCAGAGGCCGCTGCACCTGTCACAGCCTTTCAGGGGCTGCCTAAGACAAATGAACATGAAAAGGCCGTCCTCATTAACATAAAACCATTTAGTTGATCAATGGCCCCCAGCGGTAAACAAGGAGTTTTAATCCATGGAGGAGCTGATTGGGTTTTGCGTCCTCCTGGCTCAGCGCGATGGATTCTGTGACAAAAGGGAAGAAAAATGTTTGTGATTCACCCGGCGAGGAGCTGCCTGGCAAATTAAAACTGCTAGGGAGAGGGGGGGGAAGAGGGGAGAGAGTGCAAGAGATAGGGGGAAGGGAGGGGAGAGAGTGCATGAGGAGGGAGGGGAAAGGGGGGAAGAGTGCAAGAGAGGGGAGATGGGACAGAATGGGGATTGAAAGGGAGGGAGGAGAGGAGGGAAATTCCGAGGATGGGGGAAGAGGAGAGAAAGGTGCTCCTGAACTGGATCATTAATCCCAGAGGTGGGGGGGGGGGGGGGGGGATGCCAGAGACCCTGAGAGCCTTTTATTAATCCCCGTGGGTAGGAAGGAGCCTGCGATGGATTATTAATCCTGGAGGTTAGGGAGGCCTGAGGTGGAAAGCCTGGACTGTGAAATCTCTGGAGGAGTCCAGCATTGACCCTGCCTGAAGCAGATTTGTTATGTCACAGGGTAGAGGTCATTCCTGGTACAGGACACGTTGCATCCTGAAGCGGAGGGGGATCATCTATACCCACATCAAGAGCTGAAATCCCAAGGAGAAGTGGAGGGAAGAAGAAGTGCATTTGCTGAACCTTTTTTTTTTTTTTAAAGCATGACCAAATTCTTCAATGGAAACCGGGATTATTTTGCCAGATTAGAGGCCCTGGTCCCTCCTAGTGGAGGAAGGTTAGTGGCTTTGAGCCAGCCAATGGCCTCCGGTTCTTGGAGCTCATGGGGTCTGAGTTGCAGATTACAAATCTTGTACTTGGAGTTTTGGGTGGCCAAAACAGGCAAAGCTGAAAGTGTGGGTCATCTTTTTTTTTTTTTTTTCTCCCCCTCTGTCAGCAGGAAGTGCAGAGGAAGGGCAGGAGAAAGCATCAAATTAAATTGGAATAAAAGTGTGATTGGGCAAAGGCTGGGAGGAATGAAAAATGAGACCTCGAAATGCAGTAATCCGAGGCTCTTCCCCATGATAAATGGATCACTCGCAGTAATCAATGACTTCCAGCCATACAAAGGGAAATATGGTCCTTGCTGCTCACTGGGGGGGTGGGGGATCTGATGCCAGCTGTGGGGTGCTGGCGAAGGGGGGGGAGGGGGAGGGGGAGAGATGGAAATATACCAAGAAAAAAAAAAAGAAAAATGTTTTCTCCGTTGACCAGCCCTGCTGCCTGGAACCGGTGGAGAATTGAATTCAATTACCAGAAAGCTCTTTGCGAGCTTCATTCCCTGGAATGAGGCTTCAGCGCCAAGATGGATGAGGCGCCCAGATCGCTGCAGAGCACTGTTCAATCTTCTCGCGATTTATGGCCTACAGAAACTTCACTAGATTTGTTTTTGTTAAAAAAAAAAGAGAGAGAGAGAGAGAGAACGAGAAAAGAAAAGATGGAAAGAGTAAGCAGGGGGAGGAATGCAGATGCTTTGTGTCTTCCTAAAGATTCGGCTCCCTCCCCCTTCCCCACTCCCATATTCCCTTCCCGAACCAGAGAAGCTGATTTTACCATGCCTGGTGACCCCCATCATGTTCAATAATAAGCTTTAGCACTGCCTGAATGACCTTGAAGAACTTATTATTATTATTATAAACTCCATGCTGGCTCTTTCAGCGACTTTTCCTTGACTCTTGGTACGCACATGGGGGTCTTGCACAACTGAGATGCCTCTTCAGGAGTGAGGGCATCTGAGAGGGGCTCAGGCGGCCAGGCCAGGATTCCTGGGCATGGATTAGCTTAATATCAGGAGGACGAGGGTCTGACTGTAAAGGCTGGCCGGCCTGCTATTTACATATCGGGGAAAACTAATAAACAACTGCAAATTAGAGATTATCAACGCAGAGAGAGAGGGGTCACCAAATTACCCAGTTTTAATGCATCTCTCCAAAAGATGCATCCATCCCAACCCATTGCTGGATCCCTGCCTTCCCCCTCACAATGGTGCCTCCTCAAAGATTCTAGGTCAGGGGTGGCCAATCAAGAAGAAGCCTGGTTTTCAGGCTACCCCTAACGAATTGTGCATGATATAGATTTGCACGCACTGCCTCCATTGTATACAGAGCCATGTCCTACATATTCATTATGGGTGTCTTGAAAACCAGACTTGTTTGGGGCTCTTGAAGACTGGAGTCGGCCACCTCTGTAATAGGTAGTAGAAGTTACGAAGATAAGAACATAAGAAATTGCCATACTGGGTCAGAGCCTAGCATCCTGTCTCCAACAGAGGCCGATCCAGGCTACAAGTACTTGGCAAGTACCCAAACACTAAAGTAGATCCCATGCTACCATGCCAGTAATAGCAGTGGCTATTCCCTAAGTAAACTTGATTAATAGCAGTTAATGGACTTCTCCTCCAAGAACTTATCCAATCTTTTTTTAAACCCAACTGCACTAACCACATTCTCTGGCAACAAATTCCAGAGCTTAATTGTGCATTGAGTGAGAAATAATTTTCTCCAATTAATTTTATATGTGCTGCTTGCTAACTTCATGGAGTGTCCCTTAGCCCTTCTATTATCTAAAAGAGTAAATAACTGATTCACATCTACACGTTCTAGACCTCTCATGATCTTAAAGACCTCTATCATATCCGACCTCAGACATCTCTTCTCCAAGCTGAACAGCCCTAACCTCTTCAGCCTTTCCTCATAGGGGATGACAGAGGCACTAAAGGACTGACATCTTTTCAGGGTGGGCATGACCATTAGGCAGGCCTAGGTGGCCACCTGGAACACTATCAGTGGATGGGGAGCCATGGGGTACAAGAGGGTGCTATTTTCAAAAATGAGAGAGTGCTCACTGTAAGAGGGTGATACTAACTCTAAACCACTGTCAGAGGGGCACATTCAACTCAAGATGGGTTTTGGTAGGGAGGTGGGGGCAGTGTTACATTGATCTGCCTAGGGCACTAAAGACCCTTGCACCAGCCCTGTATCTTTTGTGGATAGTGTGGACATCTTTTGCCAATGTGCCTCCTAGTTTGGGTTCACAATTAGTTCTAAATCATTCTAGGAAGCTGACCAAGCCATGTTGATTTTTGCTGGTATATGCAACCTCTTACTTTTGACTTAGGTTTTGGTTCACCCTTCTCTCTAGTCATGCCTAGGTTAGCCGGACAATGCATCCCCTCCCGATCTGGGCATCATGAAGGGTGGGTCTTGTCCCACTGGTCAGAGAAAGGGGTAGGAAGCCTTTTCAAATGTTCTGGCCTTGCTAAAGGGGAGACCGGAGGACTAATCCCACTTCTACTCTCTCCTGTCATGGAAGGTACCCAGTCCACCGTCTTTCCTGGGCTGCCCCCGTCTTTTCTCAGTACCCATCCCAGAACGTCCTGCACGACGGCTGTAACCAGTTGGCCACCCTCTGGCATCAGGCTGAGGCACCGATTCGTTTCAGCTTGATTGGGACCCACATACCTTGAACGGGCAGCAGGCAACGTGTGGCTCCTGCCTGTAGACAGAACAGCGCCCTCACCCCCCAATAAAATGATCAAGGGGGTGCAATCTAAGGTTTGGAAGTTCGCTCCTTCTCCTGCAGCCTCATTCAAACCAATTTAGGGAAGGGAGGGAGGGGGGTGGGGCAGGAAAGGAGAAAGCAGCCAGGAGCGGATTCCCCCACAACTTGCTAACACACAAGCCTGTAAAATTACAGAGTAGAGAAGAGGGTAATTATGTAGTCATGGAAGACAAGAGGAACAAAGCGGCAGGTTTCATGCTTGGGTTCACCCCAGCTGCTAATTGAGTGATCTCGTTAAGAGAGGTCTCGGAGTTCCTGTCAGTTTCTATTGCTAATTCCTTAATGGCCCAGCTATTTGGCTTCCTGAGGTAGGTGAGAAAATGGAGGGGTAGACAGGGAGAAAATGGAAGGTTTCTCGACTAGCGCTGACGAGAATTGTTTAGAATCTGAGAACATTTCTTTATACCCTTTCTTGCTGCTTTTTCTTTCTCTTTTTAGAGGTGGCGGTGGTTTATAAGGCTTTTTTTTTTTTTTTTGCTTTTCCCTGCGTTCTGAGCACGTAAGGGGTCTCCCTACCACGGCTTTTTTTAAAGGAAGGAAAAAAAAGGCTTTTTTTTTTTTTTTTTTTTTAAGAGGTGCGAGAAGCCACATCCTTCCCCAGCATTGATGCAAGCGGCGGCTGCCACTTGGGACGCGGGCTCCTTTCGGCCTGGCCAGATGAAGCTCTCTGGGCAGCGTCCAGGGTGGCCCTGCCTGCCTGCCCTCCAGGCCGAGTCCGCTCTTCCAGCGCTCAGGTCCCGAGCCGAGCTCCACACATACCCCCCCCCATGCTGGAAAAGTTGTTAATTGAGCCTAATTGACAGCTGCTAACGAGGTAGTAGAATAATGAAACCTATTTAAGGGATGACGGCTGATAATAATAAGGAGGGAGAGGGTGTATTTCAGACCCATGGCCGCAGGGATCTTGACTGCTCTCTTAACCAGAAAGCTGCAGCTTTGCCCCTCCAGTGGGTGGCGCGCGCCCTGCCATAGCCCAGATGGCTACTAGTAGCCTTCATTGATGGGCCTCAGCGGTCTGTCGGAAATTGCACTACACCTTTCTCCTGTGTAACTCCCGAGTCCCAGCCTTTAACCTGTTCATCCTTGCTCCCTATAACATGAAGAAAGGTTAAGCTATAAGAGCAGTGCCCTTCTTGTGTCAAACTGCTGCAGAGACTCTTAAACTTTTTCCTGCTGTCACAGTTTGATGCTTGTAGACGCCGCAGTCACTTGTGGTATGGTGTTCAGAGCCCTCATTCCAGGTTGTCACAAGAGCTTTAACATTGCACAGGAGGAGATTTCCCTGTTTAACCAGAACTTCATGCATGCAGTGGAACAAAATCAGGACTGGATCAACCTGGTTGGCCTGGGCTGAAGTGACAAGTCTACCTAGGGCTGTATTGTGGTCTCTATCTTTTTTTTTTCTCCCCCCCCCCCCCCCCCCCTAAGCTCTGCCAGGCTCAGCCCTTGCTTGTGGCTTTAAGTCTCTGACCGATAAATCGCTTCCCTGGGCTGAGAATCGCCTGCCTTCAGCCTGCCTGTTTAATTTATTTACACAAGCTGTGTGCTGCTTCTCTGTGATGGATGGAGCTCGGCTCTGAAATTCTTAAGGCTGCAGAAAAGATGGGGGGGTGGAGGGGGGAGGGAGAGACCTGGACAGAGACAGGGGGAATGAATTGTATTTACTTAACCCCACTAATGCAGAATGCCTGTGAGCTCCCCTCTTCTCCTGTCACCCCTACCTTCCCACTGACAGCACCCTGATGGATGGGACCCCTTCCACCTTATCTCCAAACAGAACAAAGCTGCTCTTACCAGATAAAACGCCTTCCATAAATCTTCATAATAGAAACGGGAGGGGGGAATGGTGCATTCTAAGCCCCCCTCCTCCCTTTCATCTATTCGATTGCAACCCCTTCCTTCATCCGGCCTGTACACGTTGCCCCCCACTCCTCCTGCAGAAGGTTTCAGGTGGAGCCTCAGAAGGGAAGGCTGCTTGGAAGCTCAGCACCTTGCCGCTGTGGGTCTCTGCCTACATGACCAGGCCACTATCTCCCCCCTCCACTATTACAGGCTGCGTGTCTGCCTTGTTAGGTGCGGGGGTTCTGGGAAGATGGCCTTTCCCAAATACGAGTTATTTCCCTAAAGGGATCAGCTTATTAAGGGGTTTCTCCCAATTTTATGTCTATGGGGACAAAATAAGTAAGCATCTAAGCTATCGCCGAGTGCGCACAAAATCCAAGAGCACTAGAAGGACCAGAGAAAACCAAACCGTTGTTGCTGATTTCAAGTTTGTCATACAGTTAGTTGAGTTTGGCTTGAGTCTGCAGTACTTGTGCACCATGATGTCCTCAGGCCACCCAGCTCCCCTGCAAGTTGAAAGTGGGCTATATGTTGGGGAGGGTCAGTCGCAAAGGCATCACCTGGGGATGTGAATGGCCCATGAACACTACAGTGTTAGACACCCACCAGGTTCCAGTGGTGTCACGGTGATGGCACTATGGAGTACATCTAGAGCAGAGTGAGATACATCTAGAATAGTTCTAGAATATGTGTCATATTGGTGGATTATACCAATCTAGCTGTAGAAGCCAGGAATAATTGAGTTCCCTCCGTCTGACCAGTTCCCTTTCCTGCAGTAATACCACAGACCAAGGCTGGTGGGTATTATGTGACCTAGTGGCCGCCCAGGGCGCCATAGCTGGGCGGGGCAGCATCCATGGATGGAAGGGCGCCATATTGAAAAGTGGAGCCACAGCGGCAACTGATGTAAGCAACTTGAGAGAGAGAACCATAAGAAGAATATGACTCTATATATCTCGCTGTAAGAGGGGGCACATTCAACTCGGGGCGGATTTTGGTGCTGGTTTGGGCAGGGGATGGTTACACATTGGTCTGCCTAGAGCGCTACGGACCCTCCTTTATCCTTGGCTTTGCCAGTACTTCTGTGCCTGACCTAGGCTTACTTGAATTCTGTGACTGTTTTTTGCTTCCACCAGCTGCTGTGGGAGTCTGTTCCCTGCATCCACCACCCTATCTATCATCTCCCTATCTATCCACACACCCGCAGTATCTGTATACTGCATTTCTCTGCTTCACCGCGTACGTAACTTGTGCTTTCCCTTTAAATGATGATTTATCTATGTTGTCTACAATCCTGCTGTTCCAGCAGTCCCCCAGTCCCTGGAGAAATCAGTGGAGTGAATTAGACCCTTACTTACCCCCCTCCGCAGGGTAGACCATGCTCTCATGTCAGCCTGGGGATTAATTAGTGACTGTTGATTAAATCCTAGTTTAACTGTTTCACTGCCCCATATACACAGATGTACGGAAGGTACCTCCTGCTGCTGGCTTCCTAGCATCCTTGGATCTTCTCGCTCCTTTTAGCTTTAAAGCACAGTTGCATGTTCAGGACCAATTTGCAAAAAGTATTTTGGCATCAGTGCATTACAGATTGTCAGCCATAAACTTAATTTAAGACTAGAAAGCAAATTATTTCCCATCATATTAATGCTGCTTTCATACGTGTCATTTGTTGGGTATGCAGTTTCTTCAAGTCTGCTTTTTTTATTTTTCCCTGTGCCATCCCCTTTGCACTGCTCCTGGTCCTGCCTTGGCAGATAATGGAAAGAATGAAGCACTCCGCTACCCGAGGAGCGATTGCACATGACCTAGGGTCACTGTCTTACCTACTTCCTCCCTTTGGGGAGCTGCAACACCATCATAGTGGAGACCAGTTTGATTCCCTCTATGGGTCCTCTTTTGTGCCCGCTGCCAGTGGGATGCCACGACTGTTGGCCACTGATTGGTGTCAATGTGAGAAGTGGCTCAGGAAACCATCAGGGAGTCATCAGGGCAGTGAACTATTTTCCCATTTCCAGTCACCCATGGCACTACCCAATGTAAAAAGGTGCTAAACATTTTGAAATAAGCACATGAGATGGAACAATTCAACAGCCCATTGGCATGCACTATCCAAATAATGCAGCCCTTGAAATTAGGAAACTATCAGCCTTCAGGGTGGCTTTAGCCATTAGGGTATCCTGCCTGTACTCCCTTACCAATGTGACTCTACTGTCAAAAGTGGCAAACTGAACAGGAGACAGGGAGCAAGACATCCTAATCTCCCACCAGATGTGACAGGTTATGGATCAGACCTAATTTCTCCAGTTCCTTTTTGGGCCCTGTGTCCTAGAGAGATACTAAGGTGCTGAAAAGGCTTGTCTGTGAATGGACCGTCACCTGGCTCAATCTCAACTCAACCTTAATCATTTGACATACAACATTGATGAATGCTGTGCAGACTGCACTGCACATTCCTGGGCATACTGTTAGGTAAGGGGGTGGATGAAACCCTGGATGAAACTAGAGGAGAGGCCATTTGCCTCAGTCATTTGAGTAATGCTCTCAATGCACACCCACAATGGGACCTTGACCAGGAGGAGAGAGATGGTTACATCCACAGGAGATGTTCTGAAATGTTTTGCTTGTAGCCCCCATCACAAGCCCTTTCCAGTCACCACTGCTGCATGCAACTGGATGCAGATTCTGTGGCTGAAGCAGGTGCTCTGCAAAGAGATGTCAGGCTTTGGATGAGCCTCCCTGTGCTCTGCCCTCACCCTGCTTGTTGATCATCTCTCTCGACCACAGGTTGATATCTATCTGTTATAGTGCCAGGATATGTATATTTATCACTGGCCATCCTGCTCCTAAACTTCTCACCATCATTAAGCCATATCAATCTCCATAATCGTTCTGAGCCTATACAATGATATCACAATAGCTTTAGAAGGCATAGATTTGATTGGAGCCCTTTTCACACACCACATTTGTGAAGGGGTGGAAGGTTAGGATCCAGTTACCTAAGTTCCTGGATACCTTCATCTTTTCTTTTTTTTTTTCCCCTGCAGCCTTTTTCTCATGATTCTGTGTTTTGTTTTCCTTTTGCATCCCTGCTGGGTTTTTTTCAATAGTTAAACTATATCTATACATTTTAGCTGAGCAATTTTCCAGTCTAAGAGACCTAGGTATGTCAATGTTGTAGAGTGAGCCAAACTTACACGGAGCTCTTGCATTGCTACAGTAATCTGTATCTGATTCTGAAGTAGAGTTGAGTGTCGAGTGCTGAACAAGGGTTAGGCTGAAGTACAGTTTGCTGAGTCCTATAGATCCATCATCCTTTTTGAATGCAATTTCTACCTAGATCTTTGCCCCCTTTCCTTCGCCGGGTCCAGGGTTACCGTTTTCCAGTGTTCTCTTATCACTCCTCAGCCCCCTCACATCTGTGGATTCTGTAGGGTTGCTCTAGAGTGACTCATCCTTGGATGCCAAAAGTCTGTTGTAGCCAAGCTATGCTTAGGGACCTTTGTTGTCAGGTTTTATTTAATTTTTTTTCCTGGGGATTTATCAGTGCTTCTTACAGCCAGAACAAAAACAGGAGACATCAGTGGGGGAAAAAGAATGACTCCTGATTTTTCCAGGTAAATATAATTATTGTTTGTGTTGCAATAAATTCCTGAAAAATGGAAAACGAAGGGCCCTAGCTATGCTCCATCTGTATGTGATGGGGCCCCCACAAATCGTCCTGGGATCTGTCTCTCTTGTGTGAGGACAGGTCTGGCTGCTCAGGTTGCATCATCTCCTGTCTCACTGCTCAAATGAGCTGAGCCATCCTGTCTGACCTCCCTATGGACGAAGGAAAAGATCCGCTCCAGGTTCCAGCACGGGTCCATCCTGAGGGGGCCGGCACGGGTCACTGCATCTGCCCATGCACATAGTTTTCCCATGTGTGCTTGCAAGCCATTTGACCAATTACAGGCCCATTGCCAGGTTGTGTGAACCCCCCCCCCCCCCCCCCAGTCTTCCCATTGGGTTTGCACACGTACATCCATCATGTACATGGCTGGGCCATGCTGCCTGGGGGTCAGCCAAAGGAAGAAGGACTATTGAATCCTCCCTCAGAACAACTCCCCTGTAGAAGAAGCACCACCTGGCTTTTCCCAATTTAAACCAATTAGCCAAACATAGTAATATAGCAAATGATGGCAGAAAAAGACCCAAGTGGCCCATCCAGTCTGTCCAGTAAGTTGTTCCAGGTTGGAACTGTTGCTT
Organism: Rhinatrema bivittatum; assembly: GCF_901001135.1. Taxonomy (NCBI): domain Eukaryota; kingdom Metazoa; phylum Chordata; class Amphibia; order Gymnophiona; family Rhinatrematidae; genus Rhinatrema; species Rhinatrema bivittatum. The sequence goes on from NC_042625.1 coordinate 77,087,972, forward strand.
GGGGCAGGTTACCTCCCCTCCCCGTCATGCCTTCTGTTAAGGGTAGTAACTGCCTCTCCCCCGCCCCTCATGATCTACAGATTGGAACTTATCTGCAACAAAACTGAAGGTAGGGCCAAGGTTTAAGCCAATGGCACTCCCAGGTTGTAGGACCCCCAGGAGCTTTGCTAAATCTACTGTGAAAACATTCTGCTGCAGTTTTATATAGAAACATAGAAATGCCGGCAGAAGAACACCAAACGGCCCATCCAGCCTGCCCAGCAAGTTTTACACTTTTTTTTCTCATACTTATCTGTTACTCTTGGCTCTTAGTAACCTTTTGGTTCTATTTCCCTTCCACCCCCACCATTAATGTAGAGAGCAGTGTTGGAACTGCATCTAAGTGAAATATCTAGCTTAATTAGTTACTACAACCACTGCAATAAGCAAGCTACACCCATGCTTATTTGTTTACCCAGACTATGTAATTCAGTCCTTGTTGGTTGCTGTCTGTATATAGATCCACTTCTCTTCATTCCCCCCGCCGTTGAAGCAGAGAGTTATGCTGGATATGCATTGAAAGTGAAGTATCAGACTTTCTCCCCTGCCGTTGAAGCAGAGAGCTATGCTGGATATGCGTTTCCTCTGTCCAGCGTAAGTCTGTGGGTAATTTTTGGTTGTTGATAAAAATCCAGTTCTTTTGCCAAAATCCCTCTGTAGATGCCCAATTATAGTTTTGTATGTCTTTGTGGATTCTTCGGCTTCCTGGATGAATTGGAGAACTGTTTGGATTGGCATTCTATTAGATAATAGCCTCTGTAACCTGTCCATGGCGAATAAGTGATGGAGGAAAAATGGAATATCTATAACTTGATGGGGGGGGGGGGGGTAGGAAGCAATTATGGAATTTGGGCAACCTTGTTGGGTTTCAAGAGGGGGGTACACACCTTATTCTGTTAGCCTTTAACCTGCACAGGCTATCTCCTGCCATGCCTTCAGCTGTTAGATTGTGTGATGAAGAAGGCCAGCGTGGAAGCAGGTCACACTTTTTTTTTTCTTTTAATTCAGTCCTTTGAACAAGGGACAACAGGTGACGAGGGCACCGAGTGTGAACGGGAGGGGAAGTTTCACATGTGAATGGGAACAAAAGGCAAGCACTGGCAATGAGTGAGATGCCACCACAAACTCCTACCTTGTCCTGTCTCTCTGACACTTCATGGCCATGTGTTCTAGGGGTAGTGTAAAAAATCTCAGTAGGAAAGGAATCGCCCTTCACAGCTCTGCAGCTTTAGTAGGGCGATGCCCTCATATTCGGCCAAGAAAGTACCACCACTTTCTCCTTCCTAGAAGCCTTTCACTTTTATTCCCGACAGCGGGAGGCTGAGATCCTTTCTGGCTTACTCCATCAAGCGTGGTTTTCAAGATCTTTGTGATCTCAAACACCGAGCCCTGTGTAGCCCGGTGGGCACGAGATGCTAAAGCCAGGCTTGGAGAGGCATCACATAAGCAGAGCGCCCAGAGAGCTCTGGGTTTACCAGATAGCTCCAAGTCATCAGGTGATAGATTGAGTCAATCCTGATTGATTTTTTTTTTTTTTTAACTTGATTACTCACCAAATCCATCATAAACATCTAGGCGTGGTAGAAAATACAAGCGTAGAACATCCAATAATGGAAACAATTAAAATACAGCAAAGTTATTACAATAATACATCATAAAAAATGTAATTAACTCACAGCCACTGCATCAGTCATTTGACTTGATAAGCAGAAAAGGCCTGATTGTTTCTAATCCTCAGCTAATGCTGTTCAGCTCATAGATGTAGTTTAGCATTCATTACCTTTATGGGCCCAAAATATCTAATCTCTTATTTTGGCCCATTTCCTGAATGGGCTGGTTGGTTCGACCCTGCTGTTTTCAATTCTGAAACCATTTTTTTACCCTGCACTTCTCCCCTCCCCACTTCACTGATGTTACTTCTGAATTCTGGAGCCATGCACCCTGGCTTTTTCATCTCTAGACCTTCCTTTCTATTGAAAATGGTTTGGCTTCTTGTGCATTATTTATGCCGTTTTGCATATCTCTCACAACCTCCCTTCTCCTCTCTTAGGTTTCCATTTGTCTTCCCTTCTCTATGTTAGCCAGCCCTGTTCATATTCTAATTTTTCTTTACCTCAAGACGTTAACACCCAAGCTCTCTCCTGTGCTCAGTTCCTGATAGAACCAGCACAAGGGGCACACGGGCTCAGTCAGGGAGTCTCGGACCGCCCTTACCCCCTCAGCGCAATCCCTTTGGTCACCTTTCGGTTGCTTATAAGAAGATTTCCCACCAAAGCGCACTTTTTTTTAATTTTTAGAAAATGTCTTCTAGAAGGGTCAGGAGTGGATTTCCGGGCTCGAGAAGCCGGCCTTGAATCTGCTAGCCCAGGGTGGCAGGGGAAATCAACAGGCAGCAGACGGCCCTGATGTCTGCAGGCAAGCGAGCCATGGAGTCTTGGTCACGTCAACATTTCTGTCAAGATTAATATGGCTTGTTTGGAAGTATTCTGTGAAATGACGCTTAAACAGTCACCAAGCATGCTTGGACATGGAACGGAGAAGGTCATTTTTTTGTTGTTGTTGTTTTTTTAAACTGTTGCAAACCTTTCCAGGGATGTCTGCAAGACTGCTGCCGTCAGGAGAAAACCAAAGTGTGTGAGAAAGGAAAAGGAGGCAGGGAGCGGAGGATAGTAAGGAGGAGAGAAACCCGAAAGGAAAATCCATGGAATTTACCAAGCATGCAACCTCCAAAATTCTTTGGGTGGCGAGCTGACCTAGGGGAGACGTCAATAGCAGTGTCCCTGAACCACCTTAGAATGGGTGCAAACAGGGAAGATAACCAAGGCCCATTTGGCCCACCCGGTCTGCCCCTTTGTGCCGTGGCAGGGATCTTCAACCTCCCCCACCTCCTGTCACTAAGGTCCTTTTTATTCCTGTCCCATGCGTTCTTGAATTCTGAAGCCGCTTTGGCTGCTATCAGCTCTGATGGAAGTCTGCTTAGTGACAGCAAATTCTTCCCCTCCAAATGTATTTGGACTTTGGATTTCAGTGCCACAAAATGCATGGATTTGCTTTTTTTTTTCTTTGTGTGTGTGTGTGTGTGTGTGTGTGTTTTAATTAAAGCATGGTTCTGCCTTGGACCCTTTTTTTCAATATTTTAAGTCCCCCTTCATCTTATCTACCCTGTGCGCAATGTCTGCCCTGCAACTTTTCATTTTATCTGCAAGCAAGCCTGCCCTCCCTTCTAACCTTTCCTTAATATCACCTAGAAAGGCGCTGAAGAGGCCGGAGCTTGGCAGGGATGCACGTGGCACCTTTCTGATTGGTCACTTTCCCTTTGCCAGCGTGGACCTGACTGACCACCACTCTCTGAGCCCTGCCACCCGAGTACCACCTCCCCCAGTTTATAATTTAGGGTTCCAACCCCCACTAGTGAGCTCACGCGTGGGCGGGATTTACAGGATTTGCCGGAATGCGGATAGGCCATGCTCATCTCTCTGCGGGTTTTAACCCTTTTCCCCCCTTTGGGGGGTTATTGTTTCAGACTGGAGAGTGGAGGGGGAGAGGCAAAGTTCCAGGAGAGCTTCCTTCCAGTTTGGAAACGTCCTTTTCTCAGACCCCTTTTCCTCCAAGTTTTGGGGGTCGGGGATGTTTGTATTTTTGCATTTAGAGAGTTGATGGACGCCTCCTCCCCCTTCGTTTTGTTTGCGTGGTTTTGTTTGTATGCAGGGTCATTGCCAGGGGTGAGCAAGGAGGGCAGCAGCTATCGATGCCAAGCCAGGGGTGCCCTGCCACCCTTTTGAATCAGTCTGCATGCCTGTGAGCGCAGGAGCCTGAAAGCAACCCTTGCCTGGGGTGCTTCTCTGTCCGGATACTGCCCCTATTTCGTGCGCCGCCTTAGGGGGTCTCAATGCGCCCCTTTGCGCAGGAGAGGCGGTGCTGGGGGCAGCTGAGTGCAGCCATGGGATCTCTGGCAGGACTCCAGATAAGGATTCATAACTTGGCCTCCATCCCAGCGCCTGCCCCTTCCCACAGGAGCTGTCCTGCAACAGCCAGGTCTTTCCCCTCTGAATTCACTCTCTCTACGGATAAATATAGATCCAAAGCACAATGTGGCCTCATCCGTCTTTATCTTTCTCCATGGAGATGCCTGTGTGCAAGAGAGTACAGGAGAGTGGGATGTCTGAGCAAAGAAAATCAACAGCAAGGCTGAGCGGTTCCAGCCAAAAGCAAAGAATGCAACAGGAGAGGCAAATCTGTTGTTGCCGAGTTTTGTGTACATGCATTCAACCCCCTCCAAAGATCCAGAAACCCAAAATGTAACCTAGAAAGAGACTGAAGGCTGGAGAGTGATTATTTTAGATTTAACAAACAATCAGAAAAGCATAAACAAGGAGATGTGTGAGCATTTTATGGTGCCTAAGGGCCTTCTTTGGTACAGAAAGCTGCAGCTGTTTATGATCTGCAACCAGTGGCAGGGCAGCTTTCAAAATACTCATCCACCAATGGCAGCAGAGTAGTGACATCACAGCCTGCTCTGACCTCACTGAGATTAGAACTGAACTGAAGCAGCCTCTTACCCTATAGGAAACAAAGGTTCAAAAAAGTGATTTTAAGTGTGAGGAGAGAAAGATTGGGAGGTAGGTGAAGTGGAGAGGGGGACACTGGCAGAAAGTTCGAATGAATTATTGAAACATTAGGGGACAGACACACAGACATGATGATCTTTATAAAGCGATTAGGATTATATATACACAAAAAACCCCCCCAAAACCCAAAAGCATTCACTGTATAGCCCGTTTGGCCTGTGGGCAGTATTTATTTATTTATTTATTTATTTATTTATTTATTTAATTTAAAAGCTTTTATATACCGAAGATCATGTACTAGTACATATCGCTTCGGTTTACATATAACCAGGATTGTAATTACCATATACATGGTGTACATAGAACAAAAATGATAAACAATGTATAATAATAATTAATAATAAACAGTAATCAGTGGACAAATTATAATTTATTTATAATTCTGTATTGGTGCATGTCTGTTCGTTCAGCAGTGAAAGGAGGCTAGCTCATGGCTCTTCAGTGGCATAGCTAGGGCAGAGTGAATGGCGATAGTTGCCCTGGGCAGAAAGAGATGCAGAGTTCCAGCTCCTACTTCGCCAATACTCCTCACCTTGCTAGATATAAAAGCTTCCCAGGGAGGCAGGACCTGTGAGCATGTGCTGGGTCAGGCCCTCCGTTTACTGCTCCTACAACTGCTGGGCCCAGGACCAGCCCGCAGCAGCTCCTTCCACCTGAAGGTGAGAAAAGGAGGTAGCAGCATGGAGGGGCAGACGTGAGTGGAACACTGGGCATTAGAGCATTGGCTCTTCCTGCAAAGCTGCCGTGAGGCTCAGGCCTTTTAGCCAGTCCTGGAGTCTGAACTTACCTCCCAGTGCAATCTGGTACTTGCACTTCTGTTGCTCCATTTTGAAACCAGCACCACAGGTCCCAAAATGCAATAGGACTGGGTGTTGCAAAGCCAGGTCTAGCCTCAAGAATCTCTCCAGATACTAAGAGACTTCACATCCTTGCTTATGGCCCCATAAGAGCTTTAGGATCTAGCCAAAACTGATTGGGTAAATGTCTCATTAAGGTATAGTAACATGGTCAATATTGGCAGATAAAGACCCAGATGGACCATCTAGTCTGCACAGCATGTTGTTGAGGGAAGTAACTGCCACTCCGTGCAAGTCACATCCATGCAGAAATATTACATAAAGCTTACTCCTTTTCTTCTTTTCCATCCTCTAGCCACTTGGGATCCTCCATGTTTCTCCCATACCTTTCCTGTCTTCACTACCTCTTCCAGGAGGGCGTTCCAGGCATCCACCACCCTTGACAGGAATACATTTTCCTGACTTCGTTCTTGAGTCTTCCCCCTTGGAGTTTCGTATCATGACCTTGAGTTCTACAACTTCCTTTCCACTGGAAAAAGTTTGATTTTTGAAAGTCATTAGTATTTGAAATTCTTTATCATATCTCCCCTGTCTCTCCTCTTCTCATGTCTTATGGTGCAGACCCTACACCATTTTGGTTGCTTTTCTCTGGACCACTTCCATCATTATTTTTATCCCTTTTGAGATGCAGACTCCAGAACTGAACACAGTGGCCACTTGTTCTTCTTTTGACTTTTTAATTTGTGGAATACATTTTATCTGGACTTTTAAGATGGGTTTTTTTTAAATTATTGCTATGCCTCATGCTAACTTTTAACTTTGTGACTGCTCTTTTTAGTTTCCTTCTAACTGGTTTCCTCTTCATAAATCACTTTTTTTTTAAAGTTATGTTGGTTTTATTTATCTTTCCCCTTCAGTGATTTTTCTTACATTTGATTGCATTAGAATTCTTTGACGGCATGAATAAGTATGTGGATAAAGATGAGCCGATTGACACTGTGTATTTTTATTTTCAAAAAGCATTTAATAAACTTCCTCATGAGACTCCTCAGAAAACTAAGTCATAGGATAAAAGGCTATGTCTTACTGTAGATTGGTAACTGGTTGAAAGATTGGAAACAGAGTAGGGACTAAATGATCAATTTTCAAAATGTAAATAGGTGGAGTGTCCCAGGGCTTTATCCTGGGACCAGTATTGTTTAACTTGTTCATTAACAATCTGGGAAAGGGAGCGAGTGAAGTGATCAAATTTGCAGATGACACAAAAATATTTGAAGTAGTTAAAATACAAGCAGTCTGTGTGGAAGTGCAGAAATATCTTGTGAGAGTGGAGAACTGGGTACTCTGAATGGCAGATGAAATGTTAAGGTGGAGAAGTGCAAAGTTGATACATAGGGAAGAAAAGCTTAAACTATAACTAACTACACAGTGCTGGGTTACCCAAGAAAAGGATTTTGGAATTATTATGGACAGCACATTGAAATCCTCAGCCCAGTGCATGGCAGCAGTTAATACTTAACGCACTATCGCTTTTCTTTATTATTATTATTAGTATTAGGAAAGGAATGGAAAATAGAACAGAGAATCATAATGCCTCCATTGATCCATGGCATGACCGCAACCAGAGCACTGTATGCAGTTCTGGTCAGCACACCTTAAAAAAAAGAAAAGCAGAGCTAGAAGTGCAGAGAAGGATGATCACAATGATAAAAGGGCATGGACCAGCTTCCCTATGAGGAAAGGCTAAACAGGATAGCACTTTTTAGCCTGGAGAAGAGATGGCTGGGAGGCAATATGATAGAGGTCTATAAAATAACAAGTGGGATGGAACGGGTTAACAGGGAACAATTATTTACCTTTTCAAATAGTACTCCATGAAGCTCATAGGTAGTGCATTTAAAACAAATCAGATCATATTTTTTTTTCACTGCACGCACAATTAAACTGTGGAATTTGTTACCAGAGGAGGTGATGAAAGGAGTTAGCATAGTTGGGTTTAAAAGGATTTAGACGAATTCCTGGAGGAAAAGTCTATAAACCATTATTATCCTTGTGAGGTTTGGAAAGCTATTACTTATCCCTGGTTATGAGCAAAACAGATAGGATCTATTAATTGATTTCTTGAGAGCTAGACTGGCCATGGTCAGAGACAGGATGCTGGGCTCCATGGATCTCTTTTGGTCTGATCCAATATTCTCATGGATGTAGCTATAAATTCATATCCTTTGCTAACCTTCCAATAATATTGTCCAGAGCGGATTGCAAAACATTCATAATTACCCTTTCCCATAAATACAGTACCACAAATATCAGCACTGTGTCACATGGCTCTGGCCTTGCTTGGGGTTCTCCTCGCCAGCTGAACCTTGAAATCCTCTGTTCCTTTTCCAGCTGCTCAACCTGCTAGGTTCCTCGAAGACTGCAACACTAGTTAGGACCTCAAAGGTGGCTTCCTCCAGTCCTTGGCAGCCCCACGCTTTTTACCTCCACATTTACCCCGTTCCTTCACTGGAGTGTCAGCGCAATGCATTATGGTAAACACACATCACCGATTTCAAAGTCAAGGTCTCGGGAAAAAATTCGGTGTCTTAGAGTCCCTATTGCAAGACAAAGATTCCTTGTGTCTCAGAACAGTTCTCTTTTAGAGCAACTAGCGTGGCGACACCTCAGTAGCCTTCCTAAAGTGTCTGGCAGGCCTGGTTCTGGGGACCCAGGCCCCACTGCCACCTCTCACTATAGCCAGCAGCTAGAGTTAGTCCCTCCCCTCCCCCCCCTTTTCTAAAGCCACTGCTACAACCACCCGAGGCAGAGTCTCTTCCACAGCTAAGCTGCCATCTGTCCCCTCATGCCTTCTTCTGGAGGGAGTCTCTACCATTGGTCTTTCATGTCCATTGGCTCTGGGCCTTCCTCAGGGTTTTGTATTACGTCCATCTCCTCTCCAATTCCCACCGGCATTGTTAAAGTTCCTTCCTCATGCTGTCCTCCCCTTCTCTCTCTCACCCCTTTGAGAATCCTCCCCCTCCAGAGCCCCTAGATTTCCTGGCAATTGAAGTCTGTCTCCTATTCCAATCACTCTTTTCCCCTGCAGGTCTCTCCCAGGATTTCCCCTCCAACTCGGCTCCCTTTAATGCATAGGGGCCAGCTCTGTGGGTATATGGGGGTGCTTGAGCACCCGCACATTGAGCAAACTTCTTCAGGGGGAGGTAATTTTGTGTTGTTTAGCACTCCGATCATTTTGAAAAGTTGGCTCCCATGCAATGGTGCTCAAACCAGTCCTTGGGTCTTCTCTCCTCACCCTTAGCCAGTCGCAGGCCGATACAGTACAGTGCGCACTGTACTGTATCGGCGCACTGTTAACCGGCATTTGGATGCACGTTTTCGACGCACTAGCTTTACCCCTTACTCAGTAAGGGGTAATAGTGCGTCGAAAATGTGCATCCAACCCCCCCCCCCCCTGAGACTAATAGCGCCTGCATGTTGAGGGCCCTATTAGTCATTCCCGCGCGATACAGTAAGTAAAATGTGCAGCCAAAAGAATACATATTTCAAACCAGATAATGAATAGAACATACAAAATTTTCCAAACCCCAATAAAATATTTCAAAACATCTGACGAATAAAAAAAATTCAATAATTTTAGATTTTTTTAGATTTTTTTTTATATTCCGCTTTTTGGCACTTCAAAGAGGATTACATTCAGGTACTGTAGGTATTTCCCTATCCCCAGAGGGCTTACAATATAAATTTGTACCTGGGGCAATGGAAGGTAAAATGACTTGCCCAAGGTCTATTTTCTCCCCAAAAATGAAATATTTCAAAAGAGCAGAAACATCAAATTACACCCAATAATTAAAACTAATAAGGATTTAAAAATCTCCAGCTCTCCATATCCAGGATCTTTTGATTTCCAGTCACCCTGGGATCATTGTGGATTGGAGGAGGTAGTGCCGTACAAATTTAATCTTCCCTCTTACACACACGAGTAATAACACATTCATTCTCTCGCACATTCTCTCTCTCACATACACAGGCTCCTTCTCCCTCACAGATACATTATGTATGTGTGTGTGAGTGCCTGTGCGAGCCTATATGTCACACATAGGCTCTCACAGGCACACAAACATTTACAAACACATACAAAAGCACACAAGCTCTCAGACACATTCAAAGGCACATAGGCTCTCTCTCATACACACACACACATATGTGCTCACACAAACATATAGGCTCTCATACAGACACATACATTGGCTGTCACACATACAACATAGGCTATCATACAGACATACATAGATGCTCTCACACACACACACACACACACACACACATATACAAGCTTGCACATATACATACAGGGCCTCCTATTGTCATCAGCTATGGTGGGATGATCTCCATCATGACCCAATGGCCTTCCTGCTTGGGGGGAGCAGAAGTTGTGTATGGGTGCTGAAAAGAGGAATATTAAAAAAAAAATCCAAATAAATAAATAAATACAAACACAGGCCTCTCCTTCAGCTGCCGGCAGGTTGAGCTCTGCCGGCGGCCTGTGGCCTCTCTCCTTCTTCAGCCACCAGCGAGTTAAGCTCTGCCAGAGGACGCCCTGTGCAAATGCACACCCGATCGCGCCGGGTCTGGTCTCAAGCCACAAACAGGTCTGGTTTTCAGGCCTTCCACAATGAATAAGCATGAGGTACATTAGGATGGGTTGCCGCCACTGTATGCAGATATTGTATGCATATTCATTGTGGATATCCTGAAAAACAGATCTGTTTTGTGACTCTTGAGGATTGGAGTTGTCATTCCTGGTCTAATGATTCCTTCTCCTAGTCTCTCCGGGAGTATCTAGTATCCATCACAAATACTTTAAAAGGCCAACTTCATCTTTTTTATTTTTTCTAAAAGCTAAATAATCATACACCTCTGAATTCACAAAAGAGAAATCCCTTGCACATGTTTTCTGTAACAATAGTCCTGCAAAGAAGGGACTACAAACCTCTCTTCCCTAGAAAACGACAATGATCATGTAGGGATATGAAGCACCAAAGATTAGAAAAGCAAGCCCCATTTTCACCGTAAAGAAATGTATGGAAATTGATATTAAGTTGTGCATTCTGTGCCAGTGTAATACTCTGAGCGATACAGATTCCTGAAATCAGTCTTGCCGTGGCATTCTACACCAATACTAAGGCACGCGGTAGGATTTTTTGTAATACTACATATAGCAAATTACCATAATTCAATTTGGTCAAAAACCAGTTTTGAAATCTTTATTGGTAAAGTAATACTAAATAGATCTCCAAAATCTAAACTTGATAAAGGCCAATTTAGTCACCATTCTTATATGAGCTCTTAAAAATAGCTCAGTACCCCACAGGACGTCTAGATTTTGAGCTTCCACTAAAACTGGCAATCTGATATCACCGTAATCCATTTTCAGGAAGAGGATGACATGAAACCCAGAGATGTTGGCTTAAGTATATTCAAAACTAACTTATTCATGATCATCCGCTCATTGACAACCTTGAAACGTCACCCCAGGATATCAGTTGGATCCATCCAAATTGCAAGGGACAATAAACTATATATCATTACCATCTAAATAGTACAAAATGAACTAGCAGGTAGACTTAAAACAAATTGGGAAAGTTATTTTTTTTTCACTCAATGAGCTATCAAGCTATGAAATGTGCTGCCATCCAGCATAACTGGGTTTAAAGGTGTTTGGAAAAGTTCATAAACTTTAGCCAAGGGGACTCTGGGAGACCCACTGCTTATCACTGGAAACTGAACCTACTTTTTGGGATCTGCCAGCCCTGTTGGCCATGGTTTAATACAGGAGGCTGGCCTTGATGGACCTTGAGGTCATACCCAGTACAGTAAAGTATAATTAATTTATTTATTTAGTGTTTTTCTATACCGGCATTCGCGAAAGAATCACATCACGCTGGTTTACAATTAACAAATTAATAATAAATAAAATAATAAATCGTGCAGCCTCTTGCTGCAGATTTACAAAGGAATTCCTACTGTTTGAATATGAAAAGATTTCCTTGTGAAAATCTTGACTACTGTTGCATGGATGTATAACAGGAATATTTTTCAGTCCTGATACCTTTTCATTAGGCCAACAAAAAAAAAAAAAAAAGATTCTGATGTACATGAGTTATTGTGATTATACAGATACTCAAACTCACAAGGCAGTGCCTTTGTATACACCCACCTATAAAAGTGGGTGGATGCTGTGAGTGCTTGATCATTCCCATTATCAGATCTGCATCACTTCCTCGGTCTCCTGGGCCCATGGCAACTGGGTGGCGAGAGTGAAGAGAGGATGCGGGCGGTAGAGCTGACATCTGAAGATGCTGCAAGCACCCACAGTGCTGGTACATCTGTCCACGTGCACATTCAGAAATACTCACATGTAGGTGCTTGGAATTACAGAGAAAGGGAATAGCTTTGTTTTTAAAGTTATTAGAAAGTTATACTTTTTAACAAGGAGATGGAAAAAAAATGTAATGAAAAATTGTAAAGAGGCAAAAATGGACAGTCTAAAGGCATTCGAGAGCACTGCTTCATTCCATCCTGCTTCCCGGAAGGAATTGTGTTAAAATTTAGATCGCAGATCCAAAAACAGCTTTGCTACTGTTTTTCTTTCTCTTCTGCATTGTGTTTTGGGTTTTTTTCTGGTGAGAAAATATCTTCATCAAGCCGTTATTGAAAGCATTCCCTGCCTGATCCCTCTCACCATTATGAATAATTGCTAAGCAATTTTCCCTTTAGGGTACAGGCCCTTAAAAGCTTAACTAAGCCAGAGGTGCTGGGCTGATGTCCCCTAACTTAGGCATTGACAGGGCCTGGATGCACCACTGAGCAGATTTTGAGGACATCCAGTTGGGAGCAAGATTTGTTTGTGGCTCTTTTTTTTTTTTTTTTTTTGATCCAGAAAGAGTTGGATTCTGCATTCCTTAAAATGATTCCATCAGCAACCTAGTATTTACTGCCCATGGTGACTGCCTCCAGTCTTTAGGCATCATGCAGGTGTATATTAGTTATCATTAAGTTCCAATTAACGTGCAGTTTTCTCGTTTGGGATAGCCACCTGTTTATTGGCCCTGAGTTGGTCTAGTGACTTGGACTCCCTACCAGGCGTTTTTCTATGAACACGTCCCTCCAGCTCTAGGCAGGCAGTTTCAGGAAAACTGCACTAATTACATATAAACTCATCACCTTGACTGATCTCCCCTACTAACCTATGCTATTAACAAATTTGGGCTGTCATTTCTTGCAGTCCTGAACAGCCTCCCTGAACTACTGCACCATGCGTCCTCCTGTTCATTCAGGTAACGCGAAAATCCCACCTTTCCAAGGCTGCTTTTAAATCTTTTAAAGACCTTAACCTTCTTGGTCTAACCACATTTTACTGTATAAAAAACAAAAACCCCACCCAAATGCCTTTCGCTTTGGATCATCGGTGTCCCGAGTCCCTAATAACTGCTCTGGGGCAGGGAGTGGTGCTATAGAAATGATGTGCAGTATTAAGGACGGCTTTTGAAGGGACAGGGACTAGAAACCGAGGCCATGCAAGTGGAATCCGAATCAGTCCACGGTCTCATCCTGGCGCGGTGGGATTTGATATCCCAGAGGCGCATCTCCCTGGATGCCATGGCCTCTGACCGTGGGCATCGGGGGAGGGGGAGGGGGGGGGGGTTTCTGTGCCGCACTCACTTTCTTTAAAAGCTTATTTTACAAAAATGTATAATCCGCGCTATCCCTTGTTTTAGGCGGATTACAAAAGCGCCTGCGCATTTAACAATCAAAATCTAGGCTACTCCCTATGAATTAAGGACCCTACCCAGCAGCCCAGCCTCGTCCCTCCGTTTACTCCGTGTCGGCAACAAAGAATAACAAACTGGAGGCCCACTCGCTTAAGCTTGAACCCCCCCCCCCCCCTAATATTGGAGCCTCACAGTAATGGGGGTCTCCGAGCCCGGGGGGGGGGGGGGGGGACGGACCGCGGCACATCTGGAAAAGAGCGCCCACCTCGGGGCGGGGGCGGCAGCCACAAATGTCCGTGTCCGACAAGCTTGGCCTGGGCCGTAGGATGGGTCCCTGTTTCCTGTGATGCTCGGGGGGGGGGGGGGCAGATCGGATGGGCTTGATCAGCTTTGCGTCACCGACTACCCCTCCGGTCTTTAATGAGTCCTTCACACCTGCCCCCGGTAATCCTAAAATGCCCCCTGTGTGAGCGACAACGGGAAGCAACGCCGGCAGGGAGCAGGAGGCCGCTCCAACTCTCGGCTGAAGAACCTCTCACACTTTGTTATTTATTCATTCAGTAACGTATTTATTTATCCTAATTTTAGATGTTTACCGGCTTGCTGGGCAGAAAAACCCCGCACGAGGGCAGGAACAACATAACAAAAACGACATTCATGTTGTTTCTCTCCCTGTTGGGGGGGGGGGGGGGGGTCCTAATGTGCAGCCTTTTAAAATGCTGTGATTTTCTGTTGACAAGATCTTCCTATGTACGAAATGTATAAATAAAGAATAAAAATGACATTTCGCAGCAAACAATCAAAATACGGCATCCAAAATAAAATGAAAGAATAAAAACAATAACAAATATGTAAAATATATATAAATATACAAATATGAAAGGGGTTCTAACCTCTACTTAACACGCAGGACTAGCAGAAAGCAGCTTAAACAGAGCCAGGGCTATAAAGGGTTATAAATAGACTTTACAGCCTCGCACCTGATCGGGTGCAAATGTATTTACACTGCAGGAGATGGATGGGCTTTTCTCCCAGCTCCTTCCTTAAGACACTAGCGCCATAAAGCTCCTCTCCTCCCCTCCCCCCCAGCAGCTCCACACCCACTCCCCCCCCCCACTATCTGTAACTTTAATGCGAGTCCATCCCAGGGAGGTGAATATCAAAAAAGGGCATCAACCTCCCTCTCGGATTTCATTTCAGAGTGACAGATTGAGAGAGGCAACCTCCCCAGCCCCTCACCATCTCAGACACTGAGCACACAGCCCTGCCGAAAGAGACCTGGGGAGGGAAGAAGGTCAGGAAAAGTTCATTCCAAAAATGATCTTGAGAAGTTGACAGACCTGGAAAGGTTTCTTTCTGGATGCTTGAAATAACTTTCTTACGGATGGAAAAAAAAACCCAACCCAACTCCAAAGCAATCCATTATCAGATAACGCAGGATCTGTGAAAACTCTAATAAAGACGCCATTAAATACTATTTATATATTTCCATTGACTTCTATTATTTTTTACTTTGCGTGCAGAGGTAAGATTGGGGGAAAAAAGAGCACCCCCGTAATATAGATATATATTTTCAATACAATGACATCAATAAAGGTTGATAACTATTTTAAGAGAGCTTGACCGTCTCGAAAATGCGGTGGAATTGCTGATTAACAATAATTTTTCTGTGGTGGTGAGGTGGAGGGCTGTGAAGGCAAATAATACAGCTTTGAAAAGAAATTTGCATTAAGAAAACCCCCTTCTATTATTTACCTCGAAAACAGAACCTGGGAGAAATATTGCCTGGAAATACCAGGAGACACAAGAAAATACGAGTTATGACTCTGTAATAACTTCTCGCAATCCGTTTCATTTATTCTGCCGTAAATGGCAAAAGTTTCTTTTTTTTTTTTTTTTTGACGGTTCAATCCCCTCCACCCCGAAAATAAAAGGGGGAGAATTGCACAGGAGCTCAGAAATGCCAGTAAAGAGTCTTCGGCGTGAGTGTCGCGTCCACCCTGAGGTGCCTTTCACTCACTTCTCCTGCGGTTTTTATCCAAGCTCTCGGTCCATCTTGGTGTGTGCATATGGGAATATTTGGCTGTTATTTTTTGTTGTTGTTGTTGTTTGTTTTTGTTTTACTAACTCCAAACAATCGCAAAACTTAAAAAAAACAAACCCCAAAACTTAAAGAAATTGCCAAATATTTGGCCCAGTCTGATTTCTGAACGGAATCTTTACATCTCCCTTTCGTGAAATAAATCAATGTTAGTGCATGAAACCAATGCATATATTCCAATATCTAATGACTTTGGCTGCTGGATTTTTTTTTTGTAACCTTCTCCTTCCTTGTTTGTTTGGGGGAGGGGGGGTTATCCCAATTATTAAGGGTGATTCAAAAGCTGGATTGTTAAAAAAAAAAAAAATGTTTCTTGTTTTTAACGAAAGGGAAACATGTAAATCAAAGAAACGAAAAAAAGAAGGAAAGATATTGTAAGTGGCCGCTAAGCAAGCAGAAGTGCAAAAGCAGACTCCAGCAGAACGAATAATACAGGAGAACAATTCATTAGCAGGGTCCCGTAAATAAACGGGGCAGCGCATTCGCTTAGATTGAAAGATGGACAGCGAAAACTGGAGGAAAGGTGGCATTTTCAGCGCTGCCCGCTCAATTTCCTGCCCAATCGGACATTTCAGGCTCTTTTGGTCTCCAGGTTTTGGGGTTTGTTTGTTTTTTTTAATTTTTCCTCCCTTTATATCACTTTAAAAGGGGGGAGAAGTATTTATTATCCGAGTTTTAAAATGAAGATATGATAAAGCCCCGAAAAAAAAAAAAAAAGAGAGACAATTAAGGTGGAAAAAAAAGAAAGCAAGCTTGGACAAGGGGGTGGAAGTGCTCGGAAGGAGTTTGCGAGTTTCTGGGGCGGCAGAGAGGACACGAAAGGAAGGGAAACCCTTCCAGCAGGGCCACCCCCGGCCCTCTCTCGCCCCAAACTGCCAGCATCTCCTCCGCTTGTGGGTTGTTGGGTTTGTTTTTTTTTGTTTTCTTATTTCTTTGCAAACCTCTTCTGCCACTTGTTTATGATCTGCAGGCGGATCGGGACCCCCTAACTGCAGCCCTGGGGTATAAAGAACATCAGGAGGAGCCCCGTTTATTTCCCCCCTCCCCCAATATTCTTTTGTTTAAATCCCTGAAGGGTCCGAGAGAGACTGGGGGGGGGGGGGAAGCAAGAGACAAACGCAGCCCTCGTCTCTCTCCTCCCCCCGCAAAGGGCCTGGAGGAGAGCAAATCTCTCCCCTTCCCCTGCAGTCACCGAGCGCCTATCAATCTTCGGGGAGCTTTATTTTTCTAGAGCCGTCCTGACGCTAATTGTCTTTTTAAATAAACAAAGCGGATAAATAGATGGGGAAGGAGAGGAGCCAGCCCGGAGACTGGAGAGAGAGAAAAAAAAGGGCTGCTCCCTTCTGGCTTGTTTTATTCTTATTTTCTCCGTTGATGGTTTTTATCCGATTCTTTTTATGAGTGTGGGAGTTAAAAAAAAAAAACAACAAAAAGTCATTTTCCAAGTTTCATGCCCGCCTTTTAACGCGTTTCGTAAAGAAAGCGCCTACATTTTTTTTGCTTCACCCCCTCAGTCTCCTGATCTCCTATTTGAAGCTTTCTCATTCTATTGCTAGTTCTGAATTTTTTTTTTTTTGTATTTGCCCCCTAAAATTATTTGATGCTCTGTGCCATGATCCCAAACCCCGTTTTTTGTTCCTCTCCCCTCCTTTAAGGACCTCCCCTCACCCCGGTTTGTATTTTTGCCTCGAATCTGTGCCTCCCCCCCCCCTCCCCCCAGAAAGGCAGAGCAACAAATCCCGGCTTTCACCCTTCTGGAAATCCTTTATTTCCCCGCACATGTTCTGAACGTCTTTTTTGCTCGACAAGGACTTGGAAAACTGGAACATCTTTGGAAGCTTTAGCTCGGATAATTCCAAACCATTTTTATTTTTTTGGGAGTTGCACGTTTGCTTGCCGAGATCATTTTTATTTGGCCTGCAGAAACGGTGTCTGCTCGCATATTAAAGCCTACAGTGCAGAGGAGCTTTCCTTCCCGCACCCCTGCGACAAATAAAACCTCCACACAAAGTGGACAAATTAGCAGCAATAAAGATAAGTAAAAAAAAAAAAAGAGAGAGAATAATAAAGATAAGGGGAGGGAAAGCTTTTCTTCGCGCGATGCTGGAGAGCGGCTCTCCACGTGTTCTCGATAGCGCACCTTTTTCTTTCTGTCTCTCTGGACTGGGTCCCCCCCAAATTACCTGTTCGAGCCTCTCTTTTTAGGCCCCTGTGCGGGCACATTACATGCAAATAACAGGGGAGAGAGCTGCCTGCTGCCGACGTTGGGCTCAGAGGTCCGGCACCCGGTTTTACTGTTTCTAGGCCCCTTTAAACCCCTCTAAACTGAACTCCACGTCCCGTCTTCCACCCCCCCCCTCCAAAAAAAATAAAGCCCAGACCTCTGCGCCCCCCTCCGAAATACAAAGTGGCCAGAGCCCGTTTCCTTAATTGCCTTACTGTAACTCTCCCCTTGCTTTATCGCCCAGGATCTGAGGGATTAATTGAGTGTTAACGCATTTTATCTTTTAACAAACTGCCCAAAAGCTCCCGTTGAATGAGCGGCAATCTCTGCTAATTGCTTTATCCTGCTGGAGAGCTGTAATTACCTCGGAATTAGCTGAAATTCTCCCTGCCTTGTAAAAGGGAGGAAAAAAAAATTGAGCGGAGGAAGTGGAGAACGGCTTTCTCCCTCCCTTGCTTAGCAAGGGAAATGTGCAAACGCGGATTTCTGCACCTTGGGATTTGCTGCTTAATTTTGACTTTTTTTTTTTTTTTTAATTGGAAAGGAGATTCTGTGTCGCAAGCCCGACCGTCTTCCAGTGCATTTGCTAGTCCTAGCTACAGAAAAGATCCGGGTGGAGCTGTGATGTATTTTCTGGACTTGAGCCTATGCTTCTTGTTGATTTGGTGCGGGGGGTGGTGTCATTTTTTGCCGTTTTCTTCTTGCGGCGTGGGGTTGTCTCTTATGTCGGTAAGAGTCGCCCCAGGCTTCCTTCTGTGGTTGCCCTTCCTCTGCTGCTCGGAGGCGCTGGCAAAGTTTACGAAAAGCAAAGGCGTCCCTGGCGCTGCCCTCGGTTTTACGAAATGCTATAGTGAAGGAGACCCGAGGGTTGGCCTGGAAGAACTGACTCGGAGCCTGGGCTCTGAGCACCACACGTTTAGTTACACGGGGCCCCCTTCTCTGAGATGAGGGCTATAGTGTTGACTCTTTCCCCCCCCCCCCTCCAGATTTCGCACTAGGGTCCTGATAAAGAGCCCTGGAAAAGATTCACTTTAGGCTTGACCTTAGGTTCACCCCCACCCCCAGGCGGACCCCCCCCCCCCCTCATAACATCTTACATAAATAAGAAAACAAGCCGGCACGGGCTGGAGAGCAGCAGAGGCCAAAAGCCAAGGAGACGCACACCTGGCGGGGCAGAGGAGGCAGAGATGAAAAGGGGCAGATGACAGCTGCATTCGCCGCCAACCTGCGCTTTGCTTTGTGCTTTTTGTGTGTGTGTTGTGTGTTTGTGTTTGGGGGGGAGCTGCAAAGGGCCTTGTCTGAAACAGCGAGCAGGGGGAGAGGAACTCTCTCCAGGATGGCACTTCCTAAACCACCAGAGGCGGAGAAGAAATCAGGAGCCAGAAGGGGTGGCAAGAGAGAAAGCAGTAACATAAATACAGAAAATAGCCTGGGAGGGGAGGGGTAGGAAGAGGACGTAATAAATTGTATGGAGGTGGAGGAGCGAAGCTGGGCAAAGGAAACGCTTTGTAGAACAGGACAAGTAATGGAGAAGCAGAAGGACCAAGAGAGAGAGAAACCAGCTAAAAAAATATAGCTACCTCTATCTGAAAGCGCCGACCCTTCTTCATCTATGTCTGACTTCCCGCATATAAAGCTGCGGCTCTCCTGCACTCATTTTTTTTGGGGGGGGGAGGGGTTGACCTGTCCTTGACGTTTCTTTGAACGAATCCTCCTCCGTCGGCCCCTGAACTAGTAGTCCTGGCCCTGCCGGGGTGGACTTCGAGCCTGGAATGAAAGGGAAGTCCCATTAACGTCCCCGTTATTCCGGGACCCGGACTCGGGTCTTTTCAGCAGGCCCCCGGCGTCGTCGTCTTCTTCTTTTTTGTAGAAATGGTTTCGGTGTCATTGCGGTTCTTAATGCTTGTTGGTCCCTAAGTGTTTGAATACAGAAAGGGCAGGACCTGAGTGACGATGAGAGCCCAGGTTCTGGCTTACAGGAGGGGAGGAGGTGAGGCAGCAGCTAACACACAATGCTGGGGTGGTTTTTTTTGTTGTTGTTGCTGTTTCTATGAAGCCCATTCTCTCTCTCTCTCGCTCTTATTTTTAAAATGTGAGGGTGACGTTGGCCCTTGTGGTTTATCCATGCTACAAGGCAATTTGGGTTATATTTAACTGCTGCGGACTGAGGACAGAACACCTGCTTTGGGAAGTCCACAGCCACGGGCAAAGATCCTTTACAACTATGGAGAAAAAGCTCCTGGTGTCCTCTGCAGCTGATCTCCCCGGGAAAATGTATGAACAGGGCAATAGCTATCTTGTATGTTTGATGGCTTTGACCCAGATTGTAGTTGGGGTTTTTTTTTTAATCCACATCGTTTGCTTCAGGTTTCCATTTTCTTTCTGCAGTAACTGAGTGCATATAAAGATGGTATAGGAATCGATGCCCTGCGCATCCAGGAGCTGGGAGGCGAAAATCCTGCAACACAGATGTCACCTAAAGGACTCATGTTATACAGTGACCCCTACAATTAAGCATTAAAACGCCAGAATCGCCGCATAAAGGAGAGCGAGGTTCCTCCCGCCCTCAGACCCTGCCGCCCACTGCAGCATCCCCATCCCAGGGTCTGTGAGTTGGCACTTCCCTCTCTTTACCATACCAAGTGCTTCTCCCTTTTGAATTATCCAGCTCTTCCTCTTCAATTTCGGGGGTGATGGAAACGGGAAAGGGCTTAATGTAAATCTGCCCCACAATGTTATATGGCAGCCAAAGAGAAAACTGCCTAAGCCAGCCGAGCCCGGCACGTTTCTCAGCTGCCACTCCCGAGCCTGACACTGATAGGGGAGGGGGAGGGATAGGCAGTCTTGGGGGCTGGGATCTTGATTTGTTTTGGCAGATTAAAAACCTCATCTGTCCAACAACAGAGTGGCTAGCGCAGGTCAGCGTTTTTAACTAGTCCTGGCCGCAGGACTAGGAGGAATTAACCTGGAGTTGCAGGCTAGGGTTGTAACATCAAGTTGCCACCCACACACGAGGAGGATCAGATGCGGCAGCTGGGTGCCCTTAATGACTGAGGCGATCGGATGCACCACTGTATAAAAATAACGTCCTCGCAAGTCAGATTCCCCCACCCCTCTGTGATTTCTCTACCTGCCTTCTCTGATCTGCACGCACGCCTTCCGCCGGTCCCGGGGAAGGCTGGCTTAGTGCATCAAACTACTACTAATTAGGGCACGAGATGGCAAATATTACTAAAGAGAAATCAACACATGCGAGACCCAAAGTAAGCCAAAGGGTAGTTTAGTGACTGCAGCTGGCACCCATAGTTATCGTAAGGCTTGTCTCTCCTTCAGCTCAATCGCATAAACAATAAAACGCTGAAAAGTGGCAAACAATAATAATAATAATAATTCTGTTACTGCTGACTGACACTTGCACAATAATTCGGGAAAGTAAGGGATAAGGGAAGACATTTCAGAGGGCGGTTTTTCTTTTTGGTTGGTTTGTTCTTGCTTTGTGTTCAGATTATTAGGTAGGGGAAGGCAATACCACCCCCCCCCCCCTCCCCAAAAAAAAATTGTCTGTAACCAGGTCATAAATGCAGCTCCTGCCCCTGGAGATTCACAGCTGCTGAGCAATAAATATACTTTACGTGGCTGGAGATTTCATTCCTGAGATGTTTCTACCGCTTATAATGGGGGGCTTGCTTTATACCACTAAATAAACACTCGGCGGCTGATTTTATGGCCTGGTCTTGTCATAATTTATGGCAAGATAGGAGGGCACCTAATGGGCTTTTTCGGATTACGGGGGTAGGCGAAGAAAAAAAGAAATCTGAAACAAAGAAGCTTTGAAAAACAAGACTTTTTAATAGGGCTTTTTAACTTCTTGAACCCTGCCTGCAGTGGAAAGAAAGCAGGAGGCGAAGGGGGGGGGGGGGGGGGGGGGACACCTTAGGCTGGCTTCGTGCCAATCGGCCTAAGCGGGTGCTGCCAAGGTGCCCGTGTGGATGCCCTTGACAGGCTGCTCTTTAAAGGGCACTATGGATGTCTTCAGAGAGGCGGGGAATGGGATCATTGTCACGCCCTGCTTCCAGGACTTGCTTCAGTTCCTTCTCCTTTCCAAACAGCACATCATTTTCACACAAACACACACACACACACACACCCTCCCTCCTGCCCATGCACCTCGCTCTGGGATTAAGCAAGCGGATCTTGCACTTCTCGCAGCCAAACGTGCAGGCAGAGGCAGTCTTATCGTAATAAGAGCTGCAGGGCCTGCTGCATCGGAACTTGCACGCTCTTCCAGTCACCTGACAGCTCTTGGCCGACCGTCTGCAGCTCCAGTCAGAGGACTGGCCAACATACTTTTTTCATTTAACTTTCCAGAAAAGAACATTAGCTAGTTTTCTACCTCCAGTCTTTTTATCCCCCCTGAATTGCCCTTTTTTTTGGAGACCCCAGTAAATCAAACTGTCAGTGGGCCTGGAGGAGCAGAGATGGAACACCGGCGGGTCGCGGGCTCCTTTGATGCCTGCTGCTTGATGCTGGGATCTTTTCCTGTGTGGGTAACAGATTTCACTCGGAGCTGGAACATGCTGGAGCACTTAGGAGAGACAGCAGCATAGCTGGGGCATGCAGTAATTAATCCTTCTCCTGCAAAACGCCAGAAATCCTCCTTCACTTTGGAACCCCCAAGTCTTACCTTCCCTTTCCCCATGGGGCAGTTTCCAGCAAGCCGATTTTATTAATAATAATAATAATAATAATAGTAATACAAATAAAAAGTCGCTGGTTGAACAAGGTGGGTCGATTCTCGTTAGTGGATTCTCGTTAGTGGATTACCGATCTCTCGGCGGCGAGGGAAAAGGGGCTGGTGTGAGTCTTTGTCGTTTTCCGGTAGATGGTTAAGAGAAATGGACTCCCCTAGGGTACATGCAAAATAATGCATACTTGCAAAATGGTCTCCAGGCAGTGCAAAAAAACGTCGAAACCTTTCAAAAAGCTGTCCGCTCCACCTGTGAGGCCTGTCGGCTGACAGCATCTCTCACTTCAATACACCAATTGTTACTGCCCTATCCCTATCATGCTGAGCCTTCACGAGGAAACAATTTATCCATAACGAGAGGAACTAAATAAAGTTTTGTTGTTTTTTTTTTTGGGGGGGGGGAGGCATTATGAATATATAATATACTTTCCTGTTGCAAAAATATTATATTTAAAGCTTTAGGTAAGTATCTTCTGTTTTAACATTAATTGCCCTGCGTGTTTGTCTTGATTAAACTGTAAGGTCTGCTGAGACGGGACTGTCTCGTATGTTTTTGTATAGCGTTATGTACATGGAGTAGTGCTGTAGAAGTGATAAGTAGTAGCATTAATTCCGTGCATCAGTGTGTGAGAGAGGCAGTCTGCAAGCTAAATAATTGCATGCCCTGATGACATCAAGAGAGAGAGACTAGCTGCATGCCTTGATGACAACATCAGTGGTCATTTTTCTTTAAAACAACAACAAAATATATATAACAACAACAAAAATATAAATATATATACCAGGTTGGGCCAGCAGGTCCTCTACCTTCCACTCTAACTGCAATGGGGAAAAAAAAAGCAAATTAAAATAGGTTCCAGGTTAGTGACCTATTAGAAAATTACCACTGAGCATCCCGAGAAAAGGACTGACCAGAGGGCTTGACAACATCATGAGAAAAGGGCTGGAGCTCAGCCTAGCTAATGTCATGCCCTGAAATTGAAAACCTTACTCCTCTCCCTCCTCTCCTGCAGGCATGTTGTACCCAGGGACTCCCCCCAGTTTAATCACTGGTAAGTGAATATAAAATAAATCTACAGGCCTTTGCCAGTACTGCAGCTTTCAAAGGAGCAGCCTTCACATTTTCATTAAAAATGGATTGGAATGAATGTCCTGGCCCTCTGGAGTATCATCTTACCAGGCCGTGGGCAGAACTGACAGTGATGGAGTGGGGCCTCACAAGGTTGTTCTCCTAGTGGCCAGTTTCCCCGAAGCTAGCCCTGCATCTCAACTACAAAAGAATGCTGTGAAATGGGAGCGCCGGCTACCAGAAAGGGGAAGAGGAGGCAGAAGCAGAGACGTCTTTGGAAATGGGATTCGCAGCGAGAACCGCTTGTTGCAGAGGTCTTCATCAGGCACCGGGCAATGGAGACTGCCCTCTTCTTCTGTGAAGGCTCAGGTCAGGACTCCTAAAGGAAGCCCAGAAGCAAGTCGCCAGATGCTGATAGGCAGGTGGTTCTTCAACACACCCCGACCCCTCAGCTGCCATGTGCCCTTCCTTCAGAGACCCCCTTCTTCAGAAGGCTGGAAGAAAAGGGGCAGGGGGAGATTAGCTGAAGATAGGAATGCAAGATCTCTGAGGGATAGGTGGGGTCAACAGCAGCTCTGAAAGATGGGCAAAGGGGTCACCTTAGCAAGAGGTTCTGATGGGAAATCTGAAAGATAAGCAGAAGAGTTACCTGAAGCAGGACCAGTGGAAGATGGGTGAATGGACCACCTGAAGAAGGCATGGAAAAGTCCAGGCACTGTAATTACATAGTAACATAGTAGATGGTGACAGATTAGGACCAATTGACCCTGGGGTGGGCTGTCCTGGAGGGTCGGTGTAGATAAATGTAGAGATGAGAGAGAACACAACTGCTGGTTCTCTGGAGAAAAGAAAGGAGTGACTGGGGATGTGTGTGTGTGTGTGTGTGTGTTGGGGGGGGGGGGGCAGAGGGAAGGTGAAGGATTGAACAAGAGGCCTGTGGGAATTGGAGTCCATGGGAGTGAAGGGGAATGAGCGGAGGTCTGGGAGTGATCAAAAGGGATCTTCCTATTAAGATCTACCAGGTACTTACAAGTGTCCTGGATTGGCCACTGTCAGATACAGGATGCTGGGCTTGATAGACTGTTGGTATTTCTCATGTAAAGAGGATATGGAACAGACCAAGAAGAAAAAAAAAAGTGCCAGGCACCGAAAGATTGGAACAAATGTTTTTTTGTTTTGTTTTGTTTTTAAATCAGGCTCTGTCATTTCAGTTTGATATCCACTTTTAAATTACTCTACACCAAATGCATCGAGCTATTTGAAGAAAAGAGACCTAGAAACTTTGAATCTCAAAGCATGGTGAAGAGGGGGTGTGAGTCTCTGCCCGGGCATGATTGGAGCACACGAGCTCCTTTACTTAAACCAGCGTTCAGCCCCCTCTGCTTGCTCCCCAGCTCTTTTACGAAGAGCCGGCTTTAGACATGCTGGGGACAAAGGCAACAACTTGGGAATGGACTGAAGCTCGACTTCAGCAACATCATTCAACTTCACCAAAGGGACCTCTTGCGGTACCAATGCCACATTGTGTCCCCTCCCCCCCCTTAAAAAAGCTAGCCCTGCTTTTACCCACCTTCTTACCACCACCCTCTCTAACTGGCCCAAATATATTTAAATTCTGTTCTCCAGGCATCTCCCACCCTAGGAGTACAGAGCTATTTTTCACAAGTTTCCTTGGAGCTTTCCTCCCTCCAACATCATCTCATAACCCCTTGTCCCTGAGTGCCCTTTCCTGTGGGAAATGGCCCCCTCATGTGCTATATTGCAGCCTGCCAAATATCTTTGTAGTCCTGCTATATCCATCTTTCCCCTTCTTTTCTCCAGGAGGCACATTTGGAGAGTTAAGTCTTTCGTTGGAGGGTCTGTCTTGCATGTTAGTGGCCCTTCTCTGCACTGTCCTTTACGAAGGTCGGGTCTCTAGCATGGAACACGGCATTCAAGGTGGAGGTGCACAGCCGAATTCCAGAGACCAGTTCCAGAGTTTCAGTCCGGAAAACAGATCTTTGTCAAGGAGAAAGGCCAGCGGAAGCTCTGAAGGAAAAGCAGATGACAGCACCCTCTGTTTCCTTTCTGCTTTGCCTAAGAGGGTGGCGTTCTAGGGCTGGGTACAGAACAGCCTGGTGCATGACATGGTTCTAGCACTCGAAAAGTATATTGACACTGTACAGACCTTTGGGGGTCTTGGCTCTGCCAATGATGTCATTCTTGTGATGCCTAAACAGCTTCCAAAGGGCCGAAAGAAAAACGTATTCTAATTGCTGCTATTTCTTTGCGCAGTCAGAATTTGGCAAAGCTGAGGCATTATCCAATGGCTTCCCAAGCTCACACAGAGAATCAGTGGTACAGCTGGGGAGTAGAAGTGAAGTACAGAGAACTAATGTGACCTCTGGGGGTAACCCTAGCCCCACAGTCACTGCCACATCCCTAGTCTGGGTGCAGGAGAAAGTTGGCAGTGAAAGGGGGATTCAGCCACTGACGAATAAGCCTGCTAAGCCGGTGGGGAATTTACTACACACGCAGGCTTTTGAGTTTGAGAGTTCCCTGCTATATCCCAAGAACTAAGACGCAGATTGTGTTTGGCCTCAGGAAAAGCTCTGCTGATTATAAACTGTTTGGAGGGAGAAAAAGCCTGAGGTTTTGGCAAGGGCGTAGTGTCTGGTCACACTGATGTCTTGCAGCTGCATCGTCCCATGCCAAACCCATTGACTTGTTCCTTGGAGGACTCCATTGCTACCTTCATGGGAGCTCCGAGCCCTGTGACATGCAAACAAGGGTTTAGCAGCTGCCAAGGTCTGCTCTCTAACTGGGGGGGGGGAGAGGGAAAAAGAAATCTGTGCAGATTTGGGAAGGGGTGTGCGTGCCGGGTTTGGGGGGGGGAGGGAAGCAAATCAAAGCCAAAAACAGAAAGCTGTTTCCATATGACGATGAAGAAGGCTTGTGCTGTCTGACTGCCTTGCTCACATCCTGTTGAGCTTTTCAAGCTGTTATGACCCTCTTCTCCGCAGCCCAGGACCCAGATGTGAGCAGAACAGCTGGCTCCCTGCCTGTGGAGCCGCAGTAAAACTTTGCAGTTCTCCTGCCCTGCCGCAAGAAGTCAGGGAGAGTAGAAAACCTTCACCCAGCGCAGTCTGGGAAGCCTCTTGTAAGAATTCCAGGCCAGCCTCAGAAGGGGGTCACTGTCTTGAGAAGAAAACCAGATAAATGTGTGATGCTGCCTGGATCAGAGTCAGGATGGATACTTCCCCCTAAAACTATGCATGTGACAGGCACTGAGACACACATGCACTTCTGCAGCTCTTGTGCACTGAGGAGCTCTTGGTAATATGCTGTCTCTTCTATGCATTGTTACTTCTGGACTATGAAACAGAGCTATGAGCTCCTCACAATGAAAAGTTGAGGCAGCTCCAAGCCTGCTACAATGGGAATGAAGCATGTGTGAGGGAGGAGCAGGTTCTGTGAAGGTGAGAGAACCTTAAATGCCAGAAGTGGCGATGACTGGGTCACCGCTGGAGTTGCTACTGTACACTGACTTTCATTTATTTCCATAGGGCATGTTACAATATTCCAAGTTGAAAACCTAAACATTTTGTATACAACTGAGTGACAAGCTTTGGACTCAGGCTTCTCTGTAAATGTTCCTTTTATATTTCATAAAAGGACTTGTAAAAGTTACACTTCGATAGACAAACACCGTGATTATCTATGGACACGTTGCAGAGATGACCTAAGGGCAAGGATCAGGCTGTAATTCACATCATAGCCTGACAGGAGAAGTTTGTGCAAGGTTACCAAGCCCTGGAGATGGAAGTTCCATCCTGTCTCTCATGATTTACAGTACGCACTATTTCAGGTTAGACTTTTCAACTTTCCAGATTTCAGAAAGCAATTAACCTAAGAAGACAAGAGCCATGCTGGAGTGGAACACTGCTGGTCCATCAAGCCCAGCATCTGGTCTCCGAGTGATCAGTCTGGGTCACCTGGAAGTACCCAGCAGATCCTAATAGAGAGGATCCCGTTCTGATTGTTCATTAACAGAAGAGGTGGTGAATCCCAAGTCTAGCTGGCTAATAATTGTTAATGAACCTGTCCCTCAGAAACTTGTGGCAACCTTTATTGAACTCTGCTGTACTATTATTAATCTTATTAATCTTGACCGTGACTTCTGCCAACAAATTCCACAGCTTAATTATGCCTTTGACTTGGAAAAAAACACCTTTCTTAAATTTGTTTAAAATCTGCTACCAATTAGTTAAATGGAGTGTCCCCCCCCCCCCCCCCCAGTCCTTGTATTATTTGCAAGGGTAAATAATGTTCCCTATTAAGTTGTTCCACACCACTCATGATTTTATAGATCTCTAGCTTATCCCCTCTCAGTCATCTCTTCTATCAAGCGGAAGAGCCCTAACCTGTTTAGCCTGTCGCCCACCCCCCCCCTAAATACAGTTATGCATTTTTGTTGCCCACCTCTGAACCTTTTGCTATATCGCCTTGAGCTGGGGTGACCAGAACTGCAAACAACACTCAGTGTGGTCGCGCCACAAAGCCATAGAACCACACCGGAGGGGCTTAACAGATAGAGAGGATGAGCTCGAAGAAGACGAAACGGAAGACCTAGGGCTTCTACGCTTAACGCTTGTGCTTAACCTTCGCCGAACCACCTTTCTTGCCCTCTGCAGCCTCTGAACTACCATTGCCCTTATTAGCTAAAGGAGCCTGTGAAACAACCGCTGCAGTTCCCGCATTAGTGATAACCGCAGACTCGCCAGGCGCCGCACTAGCACTAGGATGCTGCAGCTGTTTGTGAAACAGCAACCAAATTCCTGCCGCCGGGAAAACTTCTCCATTTCTCTGAGGCTGTCGCCCCCCCCCACCACCACCACCACTTCAGCCCGAGGTATCTGCAGAGAAGAAACAACATTTGCACCTCCATCCAAAGGCGAGGGAGTGACATTACTTGAGCTCATAGGAACTGACTTAGGCAACATGTTGGCCATGGTAAAAACAAAATTGGGGACCAGAGAGGAACTGAGGCCCCAACCCCAAGGGAAGTGGTTCTGCGCATTGGGGAAAACTGCCCGTACCTGCGGATTAGAATCCAAACCCCCTGGGCAATTGGCCGACTGTCAGCAGCATAGGCCCCAAATCTGCTCCAGATAACCAAGGAGGGTTGTCCACCAAAGGCCACTGCGAAGAAGGGAAAGGTGGAATAGGATCTTGTACATCCGCCCTCGGTCCCTAGGAAGGAGGGGAGGGGAGTTCACACTGACCCCAACCTGCCGAAAACCCAGGCTACCCAAGGTTAAGAGGCTGCTGGAACTCGCAAGGGCCAAAATGGATTCTATACCAGAGTCTCTAGGTTCTCTGAGCCCAACCCCAACACGCAGGTTGTCAGACCTAGGCAGAGGCCTCCAGGGCCTCTGAACCAACAGCTACCACCCTGCTAAAAGCCACATTCCCTTCCTCGCTCCTTGCATTCATATCCGTCTCACCAATCAGCAGCCCTCCTTCTGCGGGGGGGGGGGGGGCCCACAGACTCAGCCCTTGCCCCTAAATCCTGCCCTGTACCCAGTCGCGTCGTCATCCTCAGGCCTGCCCGCAGCCGATACCTCCTGCACTGCTCCCAGAGTCACAGCAGCACCTGTGGCGGGCCTCGCCACCTGAGCCACCCTCTTTCCTGCAATTTCGTGTGAGCGCAAAATACATGGGGGGGGGGGGGGGCGTGTGGTCAGCTGAGAGGAAGAAGAAGCAGAGAAGATCAACTGGCCAGGAAGGGAGTGCAGGGGAAATCCAAATAAAAAAAGGAGACAGAAGAGGGGAGAGGCAGATTCATAAGGGGTCTTCGTGTACCGCGGTCAACCAGGATCAGTACTGATCCGCTGTCTGGGTGACACAAGATGAGCTGCAAGGAGGAGGGGACTTTTTATTATAAAACTGGAAAAACCGGCCAAAAGGGAGAAAAAGGGGGTTATCATACTTCCAGCTTGCCTGGGGTCCATACCAGGATGAACCTGAGCTGCCTTCCAAAGTAAGCACCAGATAGAACGGCTTGCAACTGACCACTCCTTTTATGCCCCGATCATCTAGAAACACTTTCTTTCCAACATTTTCAAAAGTGATATTGTGGAAGGACTATTGGGAGAGGTCTGACTTTATGCAAATGATATCACAATCTGCAATAGGGTAGAGAACCAGGAAGGTGTGGAAAACATGAGGAGGGAGCTACAGTCTGGCGGCTGAGATTTAAATTCTAAAAAATACAGTTATGCATTTTGACTGGAAAACCTAAGTGAGTGATAAATTCTAGGGGTGAAATTCTTCTGTGCGTGAAACAAGAGTGGGAGTGATTGTATCTGATGGTTTCAAGGTGACCAGACGGGTGGATAAGGCAGGAAAAGACAGAGAGATATTTAGGCTCATAGAGAGAGGAATGGTCGGCAGAAAAGAGGAAGTGATATTGCCCTGTATAGGTCTCTGGTGAGACCTCATTTGGAATATTGCGTACAGTCTGGAGACCGCCCCTTCAAAAGGATATAAACAGATGGAGTCTGTCCAGAGGGTGGCTACTAAAATGGTCCATGATCTTCATTATAAAGCATATGGAAGCAGACTTAAAGACCTAAACAGGCATACCCTAGAGGAAAGGTGAGAGAGGGCCGATGATATAGAGACATTTAAATACCTCAGAGGTATCAATGAACAGAAGGTGGATCTCTTTCTACAGAAAGACGCTGCACTGAGGGATCATGGGATGAGGGCAAAAGGAGGTAGATTCGAGAGCAACCTAAGTAAATATTTAATTACAGAAAGGATGGTGCAGTGCCAGTGGAAGGGTGTCCAGTGATGTCGTCACATGATCTCTCTCCCTCTCAAATCGCACATGACAAACGACCCCAGCAACTCAAAGAAATACATGCCCCAAAATGGAAAACACCCACCAGCTCCATGCTGCACCCACACCACTTCTCATCTCATCTGTCCTTTCAAAACTGCCACCCTTACTGGCTACTCTGCTGCTCCACCCACTTCTGGCACCCTAGGCCACCGCCTACCCCACCTAATGCTTCCGCCAGCCCTGGGGTAGTAGATGCATGGAACAGCCTCCCAGTGGAGGTGGTGGAGACAGAGACAACATCTGAATTCAAAAAAAGCATGGGACAAGCACACATCTCTGAAGGAGTGATAGGGATTGTAGAGCTGAGCAGTTGTGTGGATGGGTAGGCTAGATAAGGTCTTATGATCTTTTGATGCCATCATATTTCTATGTTTCTGTGGCTGAAGATGTCAGGCCAGAGATTAAAGGGGGTCACAGCCCTTAGCATTCTTGGGCCCCAGATCTGTCATTAAAGGGGGTGGGTCACATGATGAAGAATAAGACACCAATCTGATATTTTAAAAACCAGCACCATGAGCAAGGCACCTGTTTCTTCTGGCATTAATCTTCCTGGTGATGTTCAGTTTTCTGAGAAGATACTAATGTTGGCATTAGAACACTTCCATACAACCCCACCTCTCCTAGCCTCTCCTCCCCACCCCCACTGCATAAATCCTTACCTCCAAAATAGTGGGTTATGACCTTGCAACAAAGCTCATTCCTCCTTGCCATACTGTCTCCATCTGTGGCTGGTATGCACATATTTGGCTCAGGGTCCAGGTCTGGATCCACCTCATGAGGTATGCCATGCTGTAGAGTGATGTTGTGGAGTATAGAGCACACCACAATATCGGCAACTTTCACAGAGCACCTCCAGATCAGTCTAAGCAGCTCAAACAGCTTTTCAAAACACCAAATGTGCATTCTATGACTGCCCTGGTGCTCATGTGTGCCTCAGTATAGCAATCTCTGCAGCCATACATGATTCAAGTAGGAGCATGAGCAGAAATGTTTTGTAGGCATAACCAACAATTCCTGCAAACAGAAAAAAAAATAACATTTTCAATGCTACAATGTATGCCATGCTATTCAATATCAAACTGCCCATGCCAAAAATTGTGTGCTGTCGAGCTGTAAGTGCACATCCCAAAGAGCTTACATTTAGACTTTTGCCTCAGGCGGTAAATGGACACCTATAGCAGAATAGTATGCACTTTGGCACTGCATATCAGACTTTTGGTCATTAAAAGTGCATATAATTTTATTTTTGGTGCCCACTCAAGAAAGCTTACACTTGCATTCACTTGGCATGCCTTGGCAAAAAGGCCTTGCACATGATATTGGGCCCAAATGGGATGCACGCAGCAAAGTGCATGCTGTTCAGTTAATGGTGCCCTCCCCAGAGAGCATACACTTTGGGTTGACTTCTATTTCAAACTTACCCAGCAGCCAGCTTTTTCTGAAAATTCCCTTCAGTTACATTTTGAGCCAGTGCTGACTATAAACCAATGTAGAAGTCATGGCTGCATTTGGAAAACTTAAAGAAAACATTAAGGCTCTTCATCTGTGCATTGCACACAACTTGAACATTCAGGGAATGGAAAGGTTTCCTGTTACTGTATATACTCAATGTGGAGTATCCTAGTGGTTAGAGCAGCTGGCTTAGAACCAGGAAGACCAGCGTTCAAATCCCACTCACTGCTCCTTGTGACCTTGCACAAGTCACTTTACCCTTCATCACTTCAGGTACAAACTTAGGCTGTGAGCCCTCTGGGGACAGTGAAATAATTATCCTACCTGAATGTGCTGAAAAGCAGAATATAAAAATATCATATAAGTTATATTAACAATAAAATGTTCCAATAAACATTATAAATCTTTTAATACATTTTGAAAAATGTGTAGAATATGCAAGAATATAACATCAAGAATATATTGGTACATAACTGACTGCAACTCTCTTCAGTTTTTCTGTAACATAAATATACCAAAACTTCATTTGTAATACATCATTTATAATATAGCAGAGAGACATCTCTATTTACATCTATCCTAAAAATACACATCCATTCACTACATACACAAATATCCATTAACCCACACATACCTTCATCATCCATACAATAAATGCTACTTCACAATAACTCAGACATAATTGTGCAATGCTCTGCACCCAATCTTCTATTTTTGCTCCAAACGTGTGAGCGTCTCTTGACTACCTTTCCATCATCATGGTCACTTATCGATCACTCTTCATGGCCGTTCCACTAGAAAATCCCATCAAAAGATCCCCAACAAGGGTCCCTCGTTCCAACCCCCAAGAGGCTTCTTCAGGGAGCATTAATCACGGTTTCCTCACTGCACTATTAATGCTCAATGCCATGATGTCAACATTATCCCAAACGATTTCACTTCACCTAATGAGATGCTGTATTCCTTTCTCTGTATCAGCCTGGTGTGGAACATGGAAGCATTTAATCAGAAGGTGAAGTGAAGTCATTTGGGATAATGTTGACATCATGGGTCCAGGTTGAGGCCCTGGCATGGGGACCTGGCTTGGCAGCTTCTTTGGATACCTGACGGATCAGGTAAGTGACATTTTTCAGGGGGGGCTCGGGTTTTGGGCACGACCCCGGTATCACACTTGGGCCTAGCCTATGGCCCCTGCTTTGGGCCTCTGCCACGGGCCTAGGCCTAGGCCTGATGCATTCCTTTTAATCAAGTGCAGCGAATACGCTTTGTTTCATTCGTGGGACCCTCAATTCATTTCCCGTGGTAGAAAACCTCCTCCCTGCATTGCGCGGTAATAGCTAATACCTTAATTTACATGGGCTTAACACGCGCCCGCGCTAATCCTAGCACGTGTTTTAACTGCTGCTTTACCACATGAATTAAAAAAAAAAGGTTTAAAGCCACATCTATTTTTCATTAGCCTTTAAATCATTCTCCATCTCCCACTAGGTCTCATTCACTCACTCTCAAAAAGCACAGATCTGTACGTTCATTTTAATCATCAGTTTCTTAAGGCACCGCACCACGATCGTCAACTTTTTGTCTGTCTTACGTTTATTGTGTTTTAGTGTCCTAATTTTATGTTATTTTAATTTATGTATATTATTAGTTGTAAACCGTTTTGATCGACGTGAGTTGTAAAGGCGGTGTATAAACGCTTTACAATAAATAAATAAACAAACATGCTTTTTTTTTTTTTAGTGCCGAAGCCCCTATTACATACTGGGGTTAGGTTAGCACTGGAAACCCCACACTGGAGTCAGCGTGGCTAATTACAGTCTCCCCAGTCACCGGCAGTCCTGGTTTCTGGAGGACTGGTTCATTTCCTGCACTGTGGGAATAAATAGCCAGGCACGGGGATTGAACCCTAAAGCACACTGAGGTGCATTTTCAGAAATAATGATGTAAATGAGTGGCAGTAGTGTATGAAAAGAAGCTAAGCTGTACCAGAGCTGGATTTAAGATTTTGGTGTCCATAGGTAAGGTAGAGTGTCATGGTGGTGTCCCTCTGATGCTGTGCCGGCACAGGGTCCTAAAGCAAGCAGAAGCAGGCACGTCTTTTGGCCTGGATATTTGATGCCTTCATAATTTGGTGGCCCTAGGCAATTGCCTATCTTGCCTCTGCCTAAATCCGGGCCTGAACAGTACAGAGGGCATAAGAATAAAGGAACTTGAGTCTCGGGCTCAGGTTTAAGGATCGAGTAAAGAAATCTCTCTCTCTCTCACACACACACACAAATCCTGCAGAATTTGCCATTCCTAATGGCTTTTGATGTAGGCCAAATGTAGTCTGAGCAGAAATCATGCGGTTTCCACCACAGTGCAACAAACAGTCCCGTCCCTTCCTTGTGCAGCTGTGCCCATGATGCACATTTTAGGGGGTGGGGGAGGGGCAGAAGGCTTGCACGGAAATCTTGCGCAATTGGCTTCAGATTTTCAGGGCAGGTTGATCCGGTCCTGGTTTTACCCCCAATGGCTCGCAAGGACTTGTAGCCTTGCTTTCATAAGGAACTGCAACAGAGAAGCCAGAAGTACAAGTTCCTGGGTTAAAAGCAGCCCTGGGTCAACCCGCCCTGAAAGATTTGGAGCAAGTTGGCAACCCTAGCTTCCTGCTGGACGTGCAGCTGGTGCCCAGGCTTAACCTCTCTTCAGCGACAGAATGGAAGGGGGTTAGGGTACCCAGCCCCATGGGTACACGGGGCTCCGCCGCTTTCATTTTGCTGAAATTTGTCGTTGCAGAGTGCTCTAAAAATAGCCTGTGCAGAAATCACTGCGATTTTCATAGCTCCGATGGGCTCTCGTCCCCCTCCCCCTTCTCCCATCTTTAATCAACCGCATTGTTTTCCTAACCCTGAATTAATTCTCTTCCAATGTCCTCTTTTTTAATGGCTCAGTTTCAGGGTCCTAAAACATTTATTGGTTGAGAAATCTTTGGGGGTTTTTTTTTTTTTTTGTTTGTTTAAAAAAAAAAAAAAGAATGGAGTTATGTTCATTCAGGAGGAGGAAAGCGAGGGCATGCTCTTCTCCCAAGCAATAGTTTTCAGGCAGAGAATTACAAACTCAATAACGCTTGAGTCAAGACCCAATTATCTTAAGTGGTAAAATATTTTCCTAAAATTTGCTAGAAAAAAGTTCATTATCTTTCTCTGAGGAAAGATAATTGAACAATTAGTAACAGGTTAGCATACAAGAGTGACATATTTTACACACAATCGAGACGTGTGAAAGCAGAGGCATTACATCTTTTGTAGGGCAGTGAGGGGTTAGTTCTTTTCTTTTTTTTTTTTTTTTTTTTCATTTTTCCGGCAAGGAGAGTGTGGCAGTTCAATCCTGTCCCTTTGGGGCTTCCAGGTCAGTTGGGACTGACCCAGGGTTCGTAACTGCCCATGGATTTCTCTCCCTTTAGTTTGTATTCTCCTTCTCAACTCGCCTGAGCCTCATCGTCATTCCAGTGCCGGTCCTCAGCCGGGGGGGGGGGGGGGAGGAGGGCTGTAATCAAGGTCCCTAAATCCATCTAGTGGATGCGGGGATAACAAAGAAAGTCACAGACCGAGAAGAGGAGAGGAGGAGGAAAGGAAGAAATGGGAGATCTCAAGGCGACCTGACGTCACTGGGACTCGTTCAACAAGAGGGGTGTCCTCATTTGCACCCACATCGCCCCTTCCTTGGTTTCCAAGCCTTCTCCCCCCTCATCCAGGGGCTGCCTCCATGGTATTCTCCGTGGAAGAGCTGGCCTGAGAATTGAACCCGGGACCTCCCGCGGCTTGGTGCACGGCACTGCTACCATGCCGGTCAGTTGGTGTTTTCTTTTCTTCTGTTGGCTCCTTCACCCCTGGTTGATGATTGCATTGCTTTTGGAAACATGAGTCCAACCCCCAACATTAATTGTAAGACGCAAGGGTACTAGATGCGCTAGGGAAAAATGTCAACCACGTGCTCGTGCCCTCCCCTCCCGTCTTGCAGAAGCCGCGGCAACAGGGGCGGCTCAAAGCAATCTGTTGCCTGAGGCACTCCCCTCCACCCCCAAAAAGGAACTGCACAGGCCAAATCATTGAAAGGGCCAAATGGGGGAGTGGGGGTGGGGGGATGTCCCTTTGGTCCTTTGGCCCTTTGAGTGATTTGAAATGCTGCAGAAGGAGGAAAGCAGGGGTCAGAATTCCCAGAGAAGTAGCAGATAGAGCGTCAGTGATAACATTTCTAGGAAGCTGGCAACCCTGCCACACTCCCAAGAATCTTATGTCCTGCCTCCCACATTTCACAAGCATTTACCCCTGGAGAAGGGGGAGAAGGGTGAATGGTGGGGGTCTGTGTGTGGCAGGTTGGTGCATGGGTATTAGGCTCTCTACAGCCTTGCACTCCCTCCCTCCCAGCTCTCACCACACACAATTAAAAACTGTGCATTTACAACAGATTTTACATGCCAAAGAATATTCATAGTCTTCGGAGGTAAAAATATCACAATAACTTGTGTATTATTTATACATGCACCGCTGTGGTGCCAACTGGAAAACCCTTCAAAAGAGCACTTGGAACCCATATGGTATTAAGCTTATTGTAAAGTGTGTTTGATCTAGGCTTAGCCCTCGGAAAGCCATGAGTAAACTGAATTACAATATAGTAAACCTCCCATACCAAAACAGCACTGGCTGCCAACACTCAAACGGTAACAGTCCTACCTAAGAAAAGGCAACACTGCAAATATTATACTAGGCTTTAAAACACAATTACTCCTTCTATTAGGAAAAAAGAACAAGTCAGGCTGTTATAGACCCGTAGACAGAAATTACATGCCAGAAGAATACCTCACCTCCATCACACAGGCAAAACACAGATGGACCTTCATCAAATACAGAATAAAAACACCATAATGTATAAATATAAACATGCAGGCAAAAACTGAACTGGAAATAGTAAGAAGCCAGACTCCTGTATGTAGTGAAATAAAAGTAAAACAGAAACACCATCATTCCTCATAAAACAATAATATAATCAAGAAATATTGCAATTCCCTATTACTAGGACTCCCCGCCACCACCATCAAACCCCTCCAAATTCTACAAAACTCCATGGCTAGAATCATAACAGGCACACAAAAAAGGGAACACATCACCCCCATACTAAAAGACCTACATTGGTTACCCATCTCCTTCCGCTCACAATACAAAACCCTCACCATCCTTCACAATTCCCTACACAAACATAACCACACCTGGCTTGACGAAATGCCTCGTTACCGTTCATCCGACCGACCCACAAGAACAACCCATGCAGGTACTCTACACACCCCATCCCTAAAGGCAGCACATTCTACTCACACCAGAGAGAGAGCCTTCTCCGTCGCTGCCCCCACCCTCTGGAACTCCCTCCCCACCCTCCTACGCCAAGAGACATCCCTGCAAATTTTCAAGAAAGGAGTCAAAACATGGCTATTCCGACAGGCCTATCCCGACACAAACCAAATTTAATTTCTCCCCAGCCCCCTCTGTTCGAATTTTTCCCACCCCATCCTATGTTTCCCCCGCTTCCCCCTGCACCACCCTTGGATACCCTAGAAGAAACAACATCCCCCCTACGGCTTAATTTATTTTTTGATCATGATCGGTTAATGTGTCCTTTTGTAAGAAATAGTATTTTGTTCTAAGGTTACATTGTTATGATTTTACTTTTATTTTATTCTTTGTACATTGTTTTGTTTTATTGTTTTATTGTATCGCCTACCTGAGTTCTTTGTAAACCGGCATGATGTGCTGCACGAATGTCGGTAAATAAAAGTTAATAAATAAATAAATAAATAAATATAACACATCAATCATAATAGTAAACTATACTGATAGAATAGAATATTTCAAAACAGTTGACAAATTAAACATTATTCAATAATTAAACTCAAATTTTTTTAAGTTCTCAAAAACCAATCAAATATTTCAAAACAGACTCATCAAATAACACCCAACAATTTAACTAATAAGAATTAAAACCAATTCCCTGTTCTCCATACCTGTGATTTTTAGATTTCTAGTTTATTTATTTATATTTTTTATATTCTGTTTTTCACACTTTTTTCAGTACTTCAAAGTGGATTACATTCAGGTACTGTAGGTATTTCCCTATCCCCAGAGGGCTTACTTTGAGATGTTGTGGACTGGGGATGGAACCGCACAAACTTTATACTTTCTTTCATATACATACTTACACACTCGCTCTCTCGTATACACACCCATGCTCTCCTATACACAACCTTTCTCTCACATATTCAGATTCTCTCTCCCTCTCCCTTACATTCACACACATGCATACAAGCTCCCCCGCTCACTCACACCCTCTATAATACACAGATGCATACAGGCTCTCCCACACACACCCTCTGTTTCACACATGCACACAGGCTCTCGCTCACACATGCATTTAGACTCTCTCACGTACCTTCTATCGTACATACACACAGATACTCTCATACCCTCTCTCTTTCTGTCAATACATGCACATATACATACAGGCAATACTCACACTGTCTCTCTCACACACATGCGCGCACACACACACACACAGGCTCGCTCTTATTCACACAAACACATGCACATAACACAGGCGCTCTCACTTTGTCTTACACAAATGCATGCTTGCATTCAGGGCTTCCCCCCTCTTTTTCTAGGGCTGGGCCACACCCTTCTTCAGGCCCTATAGGGCCTCTCTTCTGGTTGCTGATGGGCTGTGCCATGGTGTTTTGGGGGTCACAGGCACTTAGGCATCATGTATGCAGCAAGGTGATACCATGGTTGCTGCAGAAGTGTCTGGGGAGAGGGGGCATTTTTTTGCTACTTCCCAAATGTTGCTACCTGAGGGGACCACTTCACCCTACCTCATGATAGAATTGCTCCTGGAAGGCAGGGAACAGAAGTGCTGGTACAGTTTACCTGCAGCTGATACCAGCCTGACTTTGAATCCACTTCTGCATCAGTGTTGAATCCTCCTCCTGACCCAGCAAGGCACTTGGAGGCAGAAGAGAGAAACACCAGGAAAACCACAGCACTCGGATAGATGGCCTAGGTCTGGAATAATGAACCTGCCATGGGAGTTGTAGCAGTTGAGCAGTGTGAGTGAGAGTCAATCTGCCCCAAACAGGAAGAGCACACAAGCAGAAGCAGGTTGCAGGCCTCAAAGGAAGATGTTGGTTTGTTCTCCTCGTGCTGCACTGCCCTTGCTGTCTCCTGTCATGTTGACCACACACACAGCATTGAGTATGTGTTCCTCTGTTATATGTCTCCTGCTGTGTCAGCACACTTGAGCATCTCAGGGCACAGGCGTGTGCAAGGCCGATGCAAGGGTATTAAGTGACCTAGTGCGCCCGTCCCCCTCCCCACTCCCTCCCCCGGTCCAGGTCCTGGCTCCTGCCCTGATCTCATTCACTCACACAGTCCCCCTCTCTTACAGACACTTAGGTTCCTTGTCTCATTCACATAGGCACCCTTACACAGGCTCTTTCACTAACACATTGCTCTCTTGTACGTATACACAATCCCTCTCACTCACACATACACACACACACACAAACAGAGGTGCCACTTGTGGCCTGCCGAGACTCTGCTTCTCTTGGCCGCAAGCAGGATAGGTGTTGCTCGTGGCCCACCGATTCTCTACTCCTCTCAGCCATGAGCAGGATAGGCTCTGCTTGCGGCCCACTGAGTCTCTACTCCTCTCAGCCATGAGCAGGATAGGCTCTGCTTGCGGCCTACTGAGTCTCTACTCCTCTCAGCCATGAGCAGGATAGGCTCTGCTTGCGGCCCACTGAGTCTCTACTCCTCTCGGCCGTGAGTGGGATGGGCCCCGCTTGTAGCCCCCATATGGATGCTCTTTGCTGCCTCCTAATGACTGGCACCCTAGGCAACCACCTAGTTCGTCTATTGGGATGCGCCGGCCCTGGGTGTGTGGGGGGGGAAAGCAGCGTATGGAAATAGATTGGATCCAGTCATCCAGTAGTCAATGGCTATCCCTTGTCACCAGCTGCAGGGATAAGACTATAGGCTCAACAGATGCTGGCCTAATTGCCGATGCTGCCACTGCTGCTCTCAGAATGGTGGCACCTCAGGTGACTGCCTAGTTCGCTTAGTGCTTCCACCGGCTCTGATCACAATATGCAGATCATGGAATCCTTCTTCCATTAACTAAGTAGGGTGCCTGAAACACTCTGAAACCTGTCTGCTTCCATCTAACTTGAGGCTTGTGTAACCCCATTGGAAAATCATTAGTGGCTGACACTGAGTGGAATAGCCTTAATATTCATACCATATAATTATTAAGCATGAGACATGGTATTATCAAGATTTACTCTCTCAACCAACTTCAATCTTACTAAACTCAAATCCCATCCCATGAAATAAGCCCTACAGACCAATCTAGACCAGTATCTGACCTAGTCTATCTATGAGATCTCGTCAACCAAACCATATTACCAGCCCAAACCTCACCAGTTTTAAATTTCACCCAATGAAACCTATTTGCAGAATAAATCTACAGTGCTTGCAATTGCCAACCTCTTGTCATCTTTTGCATCCCTCAAAAAAAAAAAAAAAAATTCTCCCACCATCCACTTATTTTATCATACACAGATGTAATTTCAATATTATTAAAACTAACTTTTCTTACTTAGCTGAACTCTGTCCAAGTCATCTAATTCTCCTTTAAATCATTAAAAATCTACCAGTTCAAATTCTTAATTTTGCCTAACCCATTGAAATCAGGCATTCACTTTCTATAATCCAGCCTGAATCATGGGAGCGTGATTATGAACTGGGATTGGATTCAGGTTTCACAGATAAACTAAAGATGTATCAGACTGCCTCTCTGCTATTATCTGTGTCACAACCATGGCCCTCTTGTTATTTGACCATGTTCCCTTATTCATTTGAAGAAATTGATGAGTCGCAAAGGTTTGCAACAGGGACAGCAT
Source organism: Rhinatrema bivittatum (assembly GCF_901001135.1). Taxonomy (NCBI): domain Eukaryota; kingdom Metazoa; phylum Chordata; class Amphibia; order Gymnophiona; family Rhinatrematidae; genus Rhinatrema; species Rhinatrema bivittatum. Next base: position 77,128,679 of record NC_042625.1, read on the forward strand.
GCATTTATTTACTCACTCCATCAGGTTTTGTAGAATATATTAAGTTATATAGAATACCATCGGATACTCCCACCTAACTATCAAATAAGTGTATTGTAGTGCTGATAACTGTTCTGGAAGCACCTCAAATATTCATCAAATCTTCCTTAAAAAGTGAAACAAAAATAAACCTGAGTGGAGAGATGTGCCTAGTACAGACGGTCTAGCCCTGGGTCACTTGTAGAGCTGATGACATCATCAAACATATCTTTCCTTTTTTAAAAAGTATTTGGTAATGCAGATACAAACTGAAACAGCTATTATTTGGAAGGAGCTAGTGGTCCCTTCAGGAGAGAAGAGTGATCTTAGTTTTATTTTGTCCATCATCATCCCCTGAATGATGGAATTGGATAAGAGACGTGCAATGGAGATGGCCAGAGGAGAGAGAGACGCATAGTAGTCATTTTCTACAAAAATCAAATCAAAGGTACCAGGCCAGGACCAATGGCAGCCGCCACCTTCTATGCCAGCTACAATGGGGAAAAAGAAGCAAGTTCAGAAAGGTTTACGGGTTGGTGACCTGGCAGAAAACCACCACTGGTAGGGCATGTGGGGACACAGTTTCGGAAGTGGCAGAGAACAAATCTATAGATCCAGGAGATGGACCAGGAAAGTGCAGTTACACCATCTGAGGCTGTTGACAGAGGAAGCAAATGTCAGATGAGGCTCAGTGAGAGAGACTAAGTAGATGATACTGGGCTTGCATGAGAAAGGAAGGAACGGAGATGAACCAGAATGGGAACAGGGTCTCAATGCATTGAGGATGAGTTCCTAGCAAAGATGTGAAAATAAAATAGAGATCCTGAGTTTTGTCTGCCCTCTGATGAACCAGGAAGCAGGTCAAAGAAGAAGGCTCTAGCTGTAGAGCTTGCCAAGTACACCAGTCTGGAACGGCTGAAATGGAAAAGAGGCAAGGGGGCAGGTGCTTTATGTTACATTCTTATTTCACATGGACACAATGTTTGTCCTCCATCTTTGATATGAAAGTTGGTAACTCTGAAGTACCAGTTTTCTCTGATTCACACATCCTTTCAGATCGTGACCATTTTTTAATGTCATCGCCCTAGGCTTCTTTTTTTTTCTCTCCATCCCTAGGGATTCTATTTACTAAGTTGTGATGTGCAGTAAAGTGCATTAACACAGGTTATCATGCATTATTGGGGAATAGGCCCCCATTGCCAATAATGGAAGCTGCAATAAACAATGCACATAGCCCCGAGTACACGACTAGCAAATCTCATTTTCTGTTTGCTAGATCTTCTGCTAGGCTTCTTCCATCTCCTATCATCTTATGTATGTTATCATTTCAGATCAAGTCCTTCCAACTAATCTTCAGAATTCGTCCTTCCACAACACCACCTTTCAAATGTTTTACTTTCATATCCCACCACTGAGAAGATCATGTGGTCTTTTGTTTAGCTTTAAATATAATTCTTCCTAAGAAATTCCTTATAGTCCCAAAACTCATTTTTTGCTTTCACTTTTCTTTTTTTTCTTTATCTCTGTTAAACATTTTCCATCTTCTCTGGTCCATCTACCTACATATTTATAATCCTTTAATTTCCTTGCTCGGCCATCTCCTCCTCACTGCTATCACTACATATTCTGCCAAGCATGTCCAAAATCTATTACAGTGGTGACCTCCTCCATCTCTGCTAGTAGACCCATTCCATGTTGAAATCCGGCCTCCTCATGCTCATTGAAGTTTGGGTTTTTCCATGGTCCCTCCATGCATGTCCCCCAGCCTTCCTGGAGGGTGCGGTTATACTGCTGCTGTTTAGGACTGATACCACCGCTCTGTGCAGTTTATCTGAATGCTTCCTAGGAAGCACAAGGCTTTGACAATACTGCTTTTAGACTGCAACTGCTGCTCCATGCAGGTTACCCCCGCATATCCTACTGGGTTCAGTATCAATCAACCAGATTGGGATTCTTTCCAAAGTCCTCCCTGATCTTCAACAGAAGTTCAGTGGTTATGACAGTGAGGAGAGAGGAGCTATGGGAAATAGTGGTAGAAGTGTATCCATAGTCCATAACCAGAGATTTCAGCAGTGTTCAAACAATGCTGTCTGGCTAGAGTAGAAGTGGAAAGTTGGCCTGGTCGTTCCCAGGGACCAATCCCTGCTCTGAACAGATTAAAAGGTTGCAAATAGGAAATTTCTCATTTTGCAAATTATTTTGTTTGACTTTGTATCTATTCATCCTTTCATCAAACCTTGTACCAGATGATTTAATGCAAAATATGTAGCATAGTAATATAATGTGAATGGTCCAAAATCTGATGAGAGATTCACTAAAAGTCAAAAAGGCCTCAGTGGAAGATTGGCCTGGTGAATCTCTGAAAAATTATCCATAAATGACTTGGTCAGTTAGAGTTTGGGGTTACATTTTTAAGGCAAAAGGAGATATTTTAAAATAAATAATTCATAAGACACTTACATTTTCAAACTTTTGGCTTTTAGTATACAAAATGAAATACATCTATGTAGAAAGAAGATCTGCTTGACTGTCAGACTTTGAGTATCACCAGAAGCACTGAAATAAGTGTGACGCAGAGTCTTCGTCCACTAAGGGCCTGATCCATCTTATGGGATTCAGTATCTGACGGCAGACATCGCACTTTGTCTGAGCCAATCGGATCCTTCCATCTTGTGAGGTCATTGGTGATGCTGTTCTTAACATGGATGCTCCCAGGAATACTGTGGAACTGAAGGGGAGCATGTTGCAGATTTTCAGAATGAAAAACTGCAGTGAAAACTGAAATGATACAGGGAGTATCTTTCTTTTAATTGAGTGAAGAGAGAAATAATGCAGCTGCAGCTTCGGAACCAAGTGCACTGCAGAGGGTAAGCGCCTGTTATAATGGCCTTTTTATATGGAAATAAGGTGAACAGGCAGATGTAAAACAACAACAATGTTCCTTAAAACAGAAAGATACAGGAATGAATCAAGGGCACCCCAATGAGCAAAAGTAGGACCCCAGAACGTCCTGAGGCATTATTAAATGGACAATTAAAATATGAAAAAAATGAATACAGTCAAAATTGGAAAAGTGTGAAAAAATCTGAAAAATATTATTTTAATCCATTCAATTGCGATTATATGTAATAAAATTAAAACAACTGAAATATGGTTCTGATGTTCCCATGAAGTGTCATCAATTTTAATTTTCACAAATGAAGTTTTTGAATCTCTTGGAGAAGGTTTTTTGTTCAATTCTCCTCCTCCCCATCGCCACAGAAGTGCTGGTAATGTCTGGCTGACTGTGTAAGAGAAGACCAAAGGGCAGTGGAATGAGAATGGACGACCCCAGCGCCTGGGAGCTGTTTATTTGCGAGACCCCCCACTCATGTTTGCTGGCTAGAGCTGAGCTCCAGTCTGCCGGGCACACACAGAGTTAAAAAAAAAAAAAAGCCCTGGCACTTCCGGATGTGCTCATAGCTTAGGGCTGTGAAGCTTAGAGAGAGAGAGAGAGAGAGAGAGGGAAGAGAGAGCATCTCCTATGCACACACTCACACATATAGACAGCAAGATCCAAGCATCCTAAAGAGAGACTGGCTGCTGCATCGGAAATAGCCACTGCTGACTTTCACTTGTTTCTTCAAGCCTTTTGCAAGACCTTCTTCAGAAAGCAAGCAAACTAAAAAAAAAAAAAAATTCCACCGGCACCCCAGTCTTCCTGCTCTTCTGCTGAGCGATGCCTTGCCAGGAACTGTGAATTAAAGCCCATTTTATAGAAAGGAGATATTTTTTTCCCCCTTCCTTGAAGCCTGGTGTTAGGGGAGCTACAAGACTGGGAAGAAAATGCAGTGAAGAGGGGAGAGATGCCCAGGCTTTAGAAGAAGGACAAGAGGGTGTTTGGGGAGGGGGTCTGTTCCAACAGCCCCCTTCCCCTCCCTCCCCTCACACCCAACCACCAGGTTTTAAGATCATCAGTCATCTGGATTTTGACAGATCTGAAACGTTTGATGGACAGCCCAGGCAGCCAAAAGGCAGAGAAGGATTCGGAATCCACGCCGAGAAAGAGCAGCTTTCGTCCCTCATGCCTCTGGCTCCTGCATTAGCTGCTCGCTAGCACTCAGCTGAAGGGGGTTTCCTGCTTTTTTTTTTTTTTTTCCCCCCAGCTTAAAAAAAAAAAATCCACCCCCACCTCTCCCTCCCCCCCAAAATAGACTGAATTTAATTGTTTACAGTCGCTGTTCTGGTCTCTTCTCTGGAAGAACCGAAGCTGGGGTTTCTCTTCTCCTTCCCCCCCTCTTTCCAAAGGAAAAACAAAAGCCCACAGTGGATTGAATCCTAAGCAGCAGGCTTCTGATGGCACAAAGGGTAGGTCTTGCATTGTCCCCCACCCCTGGCTGCTGCATCCGCCTTGCATGCCCTGGCTGGCGGCTGGAGGAGGCAGCGCTTGCCCGCTGCCGTGGACGATGAGCAGGGGGCTGGAGAGGGGGGAAGGGAGGGAGGGATGGCATTTGGTTTCTGTTTTGCAAACTCTCCCAGGGTTAATTGAGTGTTTGTTGCTGGTGCAGATCGGAGCCTTTATTTATTTTAATGTACGTTTTATTCGTTCGCTGGCCCCTTTAACTCCGACTTTCTTGGAAGATCTGGGGGTTCTTTTGTTTTCTCCAAATGCCACATATTTGTAACAGTCTTAACTTTTTAAAGTTTTTTTTTCTTGATGTTTAATGAGAGCCGGAAAAAAAATTCTAAATTTGTTCTAAAATTTTCTCCTTATTTTTTTTTTTTTTACCATCCTAAACATTCATTTGGTTTAACTGTACCCTTGATACCCAGCAATAAACATTAATATTAGGAGTGTACGGTAGTGTACAGAGCTACCATCCATTACTTTCCCAGAGTTTACAGGACTTAAGGCGCTGGGAATATTTTGTCTTGATTTTTGAAACTCTAGGAAGCATGATGTTGCTGCTGATTTTAGGAGTTTTGATGGAGGGCCCCCTCCCATATATCCTTTATTTTTTTTAGCCTATTCAATTTCATTTAGGGTTTCTAAGTCTAGGCAGAACTGTCCGGAAGGCAACATGGTTTATGGCTTTCTTTTTAATGAAGCGTTTAATTTACCAAACTTCTAACTGGGCATATGCTTGCTCTGGGCATGTTTTAAGTCGTTTAATTTCTTAGGAAGTTACATGTCTATATTTTTCCCCCGCATGATTAAAAAAGGTGGCAACAAACTAATATTCACAATGTTTAAAAGTATTCTTTTTAAATATTATGGGTTAACTCACAGCCTCCAGAAGCGCCTGGATTATATATTCTCCAAGGCGGTTTTTTTTTAATTTTATAACAAATAAAAGGGGGAACGACCAAGGTTTAAGTAAATCATTGTATATTTAAAAGTGTAAGAAAATAATTATAATGACAAAGAAATACGGTTTTCAAACAAGATAGGCACTCTAGCAGGCCTTCTGAAGGTTTTAAAAAATAAAGTAAAAAAACCAAACAAAACACCTTACTGTATCTATTTAAAAAAATTAGAATATGTATCCTATCGATATAGCACTTCCTCAGAAAAATAAAGAATGCAATATCTTAAAAAATAAAAACCGAAATAAACCCAAAACAAAACTTTCTAATAAAGTAAAAGGCAAATCTTGAATAGCCTTAATCGCCCCAGGCGGATTCTAGAAAGTCTCAAGAAAGCTTGCTTGTTTGTTGCAGTAACAAAAAAGACACCCTCCATTTGATTTCAAATCTTTGAAAAGGATAAGAACATATACTTAACTAATGCATGAGGAAGAAAATTAACAGATTTTTTTTTTTTTTTTGCTTAATGCAGTTTGACCTGAATTTAAAGTGGGAACTGAACCGGTCGGTGGGTGCTTAAACATGAATGACCATCATATGTGAACTGTTTATAAAGTTGGCATTTTTTTAAAGGGGGATGGGGAGAGTCGAAGTTTAATGTATTATAAGGTTCAAGAACTCACGTGCAGAAAACAGTCGTGTGCTTTTCCTTTTTTAAGGCAAACATAACCTCTTTCCTTTCTTTCACAGAGGAATCAGTATTAAGATTATTACAAATAGCAATGCACATTACCAGTTGAAGATTGAAAAACACTTACAGTTCTACTTTTTTATTTACTAAATTCTGTAGCTGTCTCAGGCCTTTTCCCCCGGGGCTGAGTAATGGAATTGATAGATAATAATCTGGAGTAATTCTAGGCACATTTTTGGTGAGTTATTCATTTTTTAAAATTTAAAAATCAGGCAGGTGAGAAAACTGCACTTGCAGGAGAAAAGCATAATTTTACAATTCTGTATTTTCCAAAGCTTGCAAACCACAGTCTTTCGAGAATTCATAATACAACAACACATAATCTGATTTAAGTAAAACATTTAAAAAACCAGTTAATGAATAGACATTCCAAAAGCCTAGCAAAACATAAAATTCCCTTTAGCTCTGACAGAAAGAATGGACTCATTTCAATCTACCACAATAATAATCCGAAAAATCTTGAGATGCCCAGAATTCTCCATTAGGTTTAATTCACCTTTCTTTTCATGACCCTCTGTGAATATTGGTGGATATAACCTCAGGCTCCCTCTCTCTCATTTTGTGTATATTGGTGGCTATAACCCCAGGCTATCCCCCTTTCTCTCACAGTTTAAATATCCGCGGATATAACTTCAAGCTCTTTCTCTCCCTATGTGTATGGGTGGATACGGATATAACCTTAGGCTCTCTCACTGTGTATATATTGATGGATATAGCTCCATGCTCTCACCAGTGTATATTGGTGAACATAAGCTCATGCTGTTTCACTCTGTTTATACTGGTGGATATAACCCCAGCTCTTTCTCTGTCACTTCGTGCATATTGGTGGCTATAACCCCACTCTCTTCCAGTCCTTCTGTGTCGATGGTTATAACCCTAGGCACTTTCTCTCCCAGTCTGTGTATATATATTGGTGGATATAATCCCAGTTTGTGCTCTCCATGTCACTATGTGTATATTTGTGGATATAACCCTAGCTCTCTCGCCCCCTCACTGTTTATATTGATGGATATAGCCATAGGCTGTCTCCCTATCGCTGTGTGCATATTGGTGGATATATCCCCAATACATTCTTTGTGATTTAGTATACAGAGGTGGCTATAACCCCAGCTTGCTCTGTTTGTGACTTAGTCTATAGTGGTGGGTATAACCCCAGCTCACTCTCTCTCAATGTCTGAATAGCGTGCATATAACCCAGCTTGCTCGCTTTCCCTATTACCTGTGTAAAGTGGTGGATAAAACCCCAGCTTTCCCTCTCAATGACTATATAATAGTGGATATAACCCCAGTTCTCTCTCTCAATTTGTGTGTATAGTGGATATAACCCCAGCTCACTCGCTTTCTCTATTGCTCAGTGTATAGTGGTGGATATAATTCCAGCTCTCTCTCTCTCAATGTGTGTATAACTCCAACTCTCTCTCTCTCAATTTGTTTATAACTCCAGCTCACTCTCTCTCAATGTGTATAGTGGTGGATATAACCCCAGCTCGCTCGCTTTCCTTATTGCTGTGTGTAAAGTGGTGGATATAACCCCAGCTCTTTTTCTCCATGTTTGTATAACCCCAGCTCCCTCTCCATGTGTGTATAGTGGTGGATATAACCCCAGCTCACTCGCTTTCCCTATTGCTGTGTGTTTAGTGGTGGATATAACCCCAGCTCGCTCGCTTTCCTTATTGCTGTGTGTAAAGTGGTGGATATAACCCCAGCTCTTTTTCTCCATGTTTGTATAACCCCAACTCCCTCTCCATGTGTGTATAGTGGTGGATATAACCCCAGCTCACTCGCTTTCCCTATTGCGGTGTGTAAACTGGTGGATATAACCCCAGCTCACTTGCTTGCTCTTCCTCTCACTTTTTGTTATAATGGTGGATGTAACCCCAGCTTGCTCCCTCTCTCTCACATTATAGTATAGTATAGTAGTGGATAAAATCATGGCTCACTCTTTACCTCTTACTGTCTATAATGTATTTAGCCCCTGCTTGCTCTTTTCTGTCAATATGTATATATTGATGCTTATAGCCTTGGCATTCTCTCCCTGTTATGAAAACAGAGAAAATAATTGCAGATAAAGACTGTAGGGGTCACCTAGTTTGGCCCTTCTGGCTGTAGTATCATAGTCTGCCTGATCTGTGGCTTTCCCATCACATTCTCATATTTAAGTATCCTCTCTGCCTATTCCTTGAATTCTTTCGGCCTCCATCACCTTCCCTGGTGTTTTCACCATGTCTGTGAAGAAATATTTTCAGATTTTCCTTCTGAGTCTGCCCCCTTTGAGCCTGATATCAGGATCCTTTGTTCTACATCTCCCTTTTCACTGAAAAAGGTTTGTCTTTTGTGTATTTATACCTTTGAGATATCTGAATGTCTCTATCATATTTTCCCTCTCTCGTCTTCTCTAGAATATACATACTGTATGTAGATCCTCAAGTTTCATTTTAGGGAATTTTTGGAGCATGCTGTGCACCATTTTGATGGCTTTTCTCTGAAAAGCATCTTGTATGGTCTCTGGAACTAGAAACTATACTTCAGTCGGTGGTTCCCAATCCTGTCCTGGTGTAACTTCAGTCAGGATATCTACAATGAATATGCATTACAGAGTTGCATACACTGCCTCCATTATATGCACATTTATCTCAAGTGTATTCATTGTGGGTATCCTTAAATCCTGACTGCCCGGAGGTCCCTCAAAACAGGTTTGAGAACTATTAGTTGAGGTCTTTACAGATTATTGGTAGAGGCATTAGCACCTCCTTTTTCTATTGCTTATGTTTCTTGCTGTGCAACCTAGCATCCCTCTGTCTCTGGCCATCTTGTCATACTATTTTGCTACAGTGAGATCATCAGATATGATCACCCCAAGGTCTCTCTCATTTATTGCATAGCAGAATCTCACACCTTGGGTACTCCTTCCTCGTATTTCTGCATCTCAAACGCACGACACTTTAGTCAAACTAAATTGTACATAAGAACATAATATATGTCATACTGGGTCAGACCAAGGGTCCATCAAGCCCAGTATCCTGTTTCCAACAGTGACCAATCCAAGTGACAAGTACCTGGCAAGTACCTAAACATTAAATAAACCATAAGCTACTATTGCTTATTAATTACTGTAATAGTTTATGGATTTTTTCTCTAGGAACTTATCCAAACCTTTTTTAAACCCAGTTACACTAACTGCTGTAACCACATCCTCTGGCAATGAATTCCAGAGCTCAACTATGCTCTGAATGAAAAAGAATTTTCTACGATTTGTTTTAAATGAGCTGTTACATATTTAAATGAGCTGTATCATCTGCAGAAGGACAAACCTTGGTGAAAATTCCTTTTATCATCACCTTCTTTGTTTTTTTCTAACTTTTTTATTTTATTTCTTTGTTATAAAACAAAAGGCACAGTGGTGACATTTTACATATGAAGTAAACATACACATACAAAAACAACCTAAACCATCAGGTAAAATTAAACATTAGCCCTCTGCCAAGCCTAATAAGGTCCCCAAATCTGATCATAACGTTCATTATTCTCTTTCAAAAGATATGCGATTCGTTCAATCGGTGCGACCTCTGCCGATATGTTTTATCAATTATCCAGTAGTAGGCTATAATCAGGCAAGCGGCTTGCAGTTCATGAGAAATAAGAATATGAACTCCGGCTGTAATTCTGCCCTGCCCCCATCTGTTCAGCAAACCTTTCTCCACTGAAAACTGAGAAAGTGATTAGTGATGAGCTGAGTACAATCATGGACCTCTTATCATCACCTTCTGATATTTTATCATTCCATCAGTTTTTTACTTGTTTACAACCCTAGTCTGCAAAGCTCATTTATGAGTCTCCCTTATGGTACAGTATCAAAAGCCTTAGCGAAATCCAACTATTCCACATCCAACACTTGCCTCTCGTTAATTGTTTGGTTACCCATTCAAAGAAATTGATCAGGTTTCTTTCCGTGATTGTCCTCTGGTAAAGTCATGCTACCTTGGATCCTGTAATCTGCAGCATTCAATATACCAGCACTAGCCTTTCTGCTAGTAGCGACTGATCAGCCTGCACTCACCAACCTCCTCCTGATTACCACTTTTATGAAGACAGTGTTTACCCTTCTACAGTACTCAGGAACTATTTCTGTCTCCAAAGAACTCTCCGTGGAGTTGCTAAAACCTTTAAGATTAATTTTAAAAGCCTGGCGCGCGTTGAATTAAGGGACAATGAAGAAGTTGGGTTAACACACTATGATCGTACTTTAAACAGTGCCCATATACGCATATAAATGCCATGGCATGCACATCTCAAAAATTCCCAAAAAGGAGTCTGGGCATGGTCAGGGTGGGGCATGGGCATTTCAGGGCCTGGCCATGAGATGTGTGTGTAAATACTTATGCATGCTGGCATGCCGAGGTCCCCTGCTGCATTACTTTACTTCTGCTATGGATGATGTGTAAGTCATAAAATAAAAGGATCAAGCCAATTCTGAGGGGTTTAAAGGGTCTGGGGTAACTGGGGGGAGGGTAGGCTATTAAACTGGGGGTTATAAAGGACATAGCTGTTAACTGGGCAAACTGGTGGATGGACTGGTAAAGCTGGGAATGGCGTGGGCACGTGCCCCTTTTAAAATCCCAACTTATGTGGTAGAAGTGGGATTTGCGCGCCTAAGCGTATGCCTACTTAAAATTTGGCGCAAATGTGTGCGCGACCAGGCTTTTTTAGAACGTGGTATATACATGCACAAGTTACAAAATAGCTGCGACCCTGGGGGCAGGCTGATGCGCACGCACGCAAATGTGCACCTATGCGCTGGTTTGAAAGTTACCATCCCTCTGAGCTCTATTAGTATCCTAGGCCTTTTCCACCAAGCCCCATTCCATTACCCACTTGAGGTTTGCCAGTTTTATCCAAACCTTTTTTTCTGTAAATGGAATGGTATTTACCTCTCAACTATATGTACCCCTGCCAACTATCAGAGGACCTTCTCCAAACACTTCTTTGGTGAACCCTTACTAGAAGGATTTGTTCGGTGTTTCTGTTTTTCCTTAATACCCTCCATACATTTCTCTTTATCACCTCTCAGTCTTACAATCTCTGCCCTTTCCTCCTTCACTTACAATATCTAAAAATATGAAAATATAGGTCACTTGCTTTATTGTCTTAAGACATTTTTCCCTCTGCTTTTATCTTTGCTGTCCTGCTTCCCTTTCTGAGATTCCTTGTGCCTTCTGAGGAGCCGATGCAATAAGCTGTGCGTAAAAACATTCGTCCAAACTGGGCGCCCGATTTTTTTAATGCACCACACAGCCATGTCTCCTGGGCACCCGATGCAGCGTGGCAATGAGATGCCAGGCTAAAACAAGACGCGCCAGGTATCACTTGTGAGTCCCTAGCGCGACTTTGGCATCGGGCGCCCAGGAGACGTGACTGTGCACGCAGTCACGGCTTGGGAAAATGGACGCTGGAAAATTCAGCGTCCGTTTTCCAAAGCTGGCCGCCGTCAAGACTTTTTTTTCATGGTGCTGCTTTCTGTGGTTCCTCCTACTTAGTATTGCGACAAAAGTAGGAGGAACCACAGAATGCAGATTTTTTTTGTTTTTTTAATGAGCCCTTGATGTGCGACAAGACTTAACGCTAGCTCCGGGGCTGGCGCTATGTTAAAAAGTGTGAGTCGGGCACATGGGATTTTTTTTTTGCATCGGGGGTAATAGCTAATAGCCTCATCTACTTGGCATTCACATGTGATGAGTGCTATTAGCTACGTGTGAGGTTGGACGCACATTTTATTGCATCGGGTGTTCAATCGCTGGTTAAGCTGTGTGCTAGCCTGAGCACATGATATTGCATCAGCTCCTCGGTGATTATCATGTCCTCTTACCTTTTCAGTCACCTCATGCTGTCAAAATCATACTGGGATCCTTTTTTGTCCTACTTTTATTTACTTTCGTAATATAAGATTTGTTACCCTTAAAATTACTCCCTTTAGTTTAACAGTTCTTCTACGTCCCAAAGACCTTCTCACCCTGCCAGTGCCTCCCTAAAGTACCACCCCGGTTTATTTTATTTATTTAAAAATCTTGTAGCCCCCTACCTCCTATAAATAGTTTGGTGCGGATAACACTTTAAAACACATAATAAAACATTTAAAATCACATACTACATACAATAAACATAAATACAGTGAAAGATTGCCCAAGTTAGTACTAAAGTCCAGGATCTTGACCTTTGTGTAACCTCTCTCTGCCTTTACTCTTTTATATTAAACCACACTGTCTTGGTGAACACTGTGTGACTATATCCTCACATTTCCTTCTTTTGTCACTGTGTTGTAAGGGTGCTTTCTAGTGCTCCCTACAGTGACACTGTTTATATTAGAAAATATAACCCCATACTCTCTGTCAGTCAGGCCGATACAGAGTGCAGGAAGATGGGTGCTCAGTGCGAGTGCCCCCTCTTCCAACGCGTGCCCAGCCACCTCTCCTGGGCAGGCGATCCCGTATTTAAATGAGGGGTCGCACTAAAAAGGAGATGCTAGGGACAATAGCGGGTCCCTAGCACCTTCTTAGCAGTGGAAACCCAGGAGAGGTGGCTGTCCGCGGGTTCTGGAAACCGACGCTCATTCTTATGAGCGCTGGTTTTCCGAACCCGCTGACAGCCACGGGTCAGGAAAACGGACGCCGATAAAATTGAGCATCCTTTTTCCTAACCTGACCGGCTGCTACATTTTTATTTATTTATTTATTTATTTTTAAACATTTTTGGTTTCTCTGACTTAATAACGCTAGGATATTAAGTCGGAGGGTGTACAGAAAAACTGTATTTTCTGCTTTTCTGTACTTTTTCGGGCTGCTCAGAAATTAATGCCTGCCCAAGCGGCTTGGCCGCACATTTATTTTTCAGTATCCCGGGTATATGTGTGATTAACACTATTAGTTTCGGGGGGGGGGGGGGGGTGTTGGACGCGTGTTTTTTTAACACGCTAAACCCCTTACTGTATAAGGGGTAGTGGACGCGTGTCCAACCGCAGGTAAAAGTGCGCTTAGCTCAGCGCACTTTACAGAATTGGCCTGAGTGCGTGTAGATTGGTGGATGTAACCCTAACTTTCCTCACCCTGTCACTTTGTGTATTTGTGATTATAACCCCAGCTCTTTCTCTCTGAGTCACTAAGTATATATATTTTGGTGATTATAATCCCTGTTTTCACTCTCCCTGTCATTCTGTGTGTATTGGTGGTTATAAACCTGGGTTCTCCCTGTCACTGTGTATATATTAGTAGATATGACCTCAGCTCTCTTTCTCTCCCTCTCTCTGTGCTACTGGGTGTATTTTGGTAGATAAAACAACATAGTAAATTGTGGCAGAAAAAGACCAAATTAGACCAAGCAGTCTGCCCAGTTAAGATTCTTCCACTTTGGGCCGATGAGTATATATATTTCCATACTCAACCCAAATCAGCTCATCTGCCATGTCTTTTACCTGATCCCTTTCCTACCACTGCCTTCCATATCTGTCCCAAGGGTGCCCAGAATCTGTTAAAGTTCTGGCCTCCACCATCTCCACTGGTAGGCCATGTCAGGCCTTGACTTCTTCCTTTAGGATTCTTACAAGACAAACACTAAATCTGATGCCATGTCTTATTATTATGTTTTATTACCAAGTTTTCAAATAATCTACCCAGCTACCAAAACTAGCAAAGCTGTTGTCCAAAACATCCAGCCTTCCCACACTCAGTGAAGTTTTGGCTTTAATCATATATCCCTATCTATAGGAACAGAGAAAGAGAGCTGGGGCTAGAATGTCATCTCTGATTGAGTGGATATTAGTGGATATAACCTCAGGCTTCTGTCCCTTGCACTGTGTGCATATTAGGGATATGCATTCATTTAAAACCACAAAACAAAAGAAAAACACTAAAATGTCGTTCATTTTTTAGTTTCGTGTTAGTGCGCACTTAAGGGCAAATTTTTAAATCCTGGTGCGAGCAAATACCGGGAGATATATGCATTGCCAGGTCATACTCGCACTAAGCACATTTTCGAAATGGCCCGGCCACGCATGTATCTCCCGGTACGCGCAGAAGTGCCAGGCCTTTAAAAATGGGCTGGGTGGGGCTGGCCGGGACAGTGGCCATTAGGCCCTGTTCCAGGGAAGCGTGCGCCAGCAGCTGGCCGGCGCATGCAACTTATTGCTGCTCCTGGGAGCAAGTAAATTCAAAAATAAAAAAAATGAGGGTAGATAGGGTAGGTTTAGGGGTCGGAGAGGAGAGGGGAAAAGGGAGGAAGGATAGGTAGGGGAGAGAGGGAAGTTCCCTCCCAGTCCGCTCCTTAATTGGAGCGGACTGGGAGGAAACTGGGGTAGGCCCGATTGTGTCACTGCGCGTTTTTTTTTTACTAAAATTCCCCCAGTTGCATGCGGGATTGGGCACCTGCATGCGCCAATATAAAATCGAGTGTGCATGTGCACGTGGGTATCATATTTTATAACATGTACGCGTTGACGCGCGCATGTTATTAAATCGTTAAGTCCATATGTGCGCGTTGGGAACTGCACACACATGGACGCATGCACGCAGCTTTTAAAAATTTACCCCTAAGAATCTGATTTACTAAGAATTTTCTCCCATTCTGTGCCTATGAGAAAAATGGTTGGTAAATGAGTCCCTAACTTGGATTTAGTGCACACTAACCACTAAATTAGGAAAAAAATGACACCCCCCCCCAATAAACCAACAAACCATTTTAAAAATGAAATCAAGCAAGAAATGACACAACACGAAAACAACATGAAAAAAGAAAACTGCACACCCGTAGTGTATATATCTGTAGATAAAACCCCAGGCGCTCTCTCTCTCTGTGCATGTATCAGTAGATATAACCCCAGGCTCAATCTCTCTCACTATAGGGTCAATTTTAAAAGGAGTGCGCCGATTTTATAACATGCGCGCATATGTGCACGTTATAAAATAGGATTCCCGTGCACACATGCGCACCGGATTTTAATATCCATGCGGGCGGGTGGCCTCTTCCGTGCACAGGGGGATGATTTTGTAAATTATGTGCGACGATGTGAGTAGGGCTTCCTCAATTCCCAGCCTCTAACCCTATCCTTCCTCCCTCTTCCCCTACCCCTAAACTAACCCTACCAATCCCCAAATTTTTTCCTTACTGCTCCTTTTGAGCAGAAGCAACTTCTGCGCACCGGCCACTTCCCCAGGACACTGGCTAATGGCGCTCTCCCAGCCCACCCCTTTCTTTAGACCCGGCACTTCAGTGCGTAACCCCTGAAATTTACGTGCGGGCTTCTGAAAATTAGGCCATACGTGTATATATATGGATGAATATAAACCCAGGCTGGCTCCTTCTTCACACTGTGTGTGTATATATATTGGTGGATAAAACCCCAGGCTCTCTCTTCCTGTGTGCATGTAGCAGTAGATATAACCCCAGGCTCTCTCTCACTCACATTATGTGCGTATATCGGTGGATATAACCCAAGCTCTCTCTTCCTCTCACTGTGTGCAGATATTGGTAGATATAACCCCAGGCTCTTGCCATTCCTCTCACTGTTTGTATATTATTCAGTATAACCCAAGAATCTCTCTCTGTCAATGTGTGAATATTGATGGATATAACCCCAGGCTTTCTCTGTCTCTCACTGTGTGTATATTGGTGGATATATCCCAGCTCTCTTTCCCTGTCATTGTGTATATATTAGTGGATATCACTAGGGTCCCTCTGTCCTTGTGTGCATCTGTAAGCATGTGATTACTGTGATGCTGATTGTTGATGTAGGTTTCTGGAGGGTGGAAAGGTTTCCTTTCACTGAAGTTTAATCTCTCTCTCTCTCTCTCTCTTCTGTCCAGTACGATGAGTTGTTACATTATCCTGGAATGGACGGAATGCCTGTTCCTGGCTTCGGTGATCCTCATGCCGGCAGGACGCTCCAGCACCACTCTCTCAGCCAGAGCTCTCCATATGGATCTGCCGGGGCGATACACAGGTCAGCGATGCCCCCGGGACTTGGGAACAATGACAGTCTGAAGAGAGAAAAGGATGAGATCTATGGGTAAGAACTGAGCGATACAGCGAATAGACTAAGATTATGATCACTGGGGCTTCATGCTTCCTTTACTTGATCCCTGACTTGAAGTTCAAAAGTAGATTCATTTTTCCAGATAGCATATTTGCAGAAGCGACAGGTGACAATCCAAATCAGAAAATAGTAATAGAGGCAGATAGGGAGAATATGAAAAAAACATCAAAGTGAAAAGTAAACAATGATCAATATTTACAAGGGACCCTATATGGCGATGGGTATGAAATAAGTGGCGTGAACAAACTGAGTCTACAGCTGTATCGGTATGTAAAGGAAATTTTAATAAGAAAGAAAAAAGCTACTTACAATGTGAAAACTTTCTACCTAACACTAAAAAGCGAAAGTAAAAAACAAACAAACTCTAAGGAAAAGTTCTGCCAGGGATGCAGTGCAAGGAGAACTCTCGGCATCACTGGACACACTCAGAAAGAAGTTCATAAACTGCATTTGTAAAGGAATTAAAAACTCAAAAGTTAAAGAAAATAGAGGATGTGTATAAGCAAGCGAGAGAAGGGTAACTATCAGAGGTAAGAAAGCTTTTAGGTAATAGCCCTGGGGCCCTTGGATAGGAAAGACGATTTAACAGAGACAGACCATAACTAAAATAAAATCATCCTGATTTTTAATCTTATTTTCATCCTGAGAAGAATTTTTTTTTGTTTTAAATCTATTAATAGAAACCTGACTTTGTAAAATAAGTTTTCAGTCTGTCCTGTTTGCTTTTTTTTTTTTTTTTTTAACAGAACTTTGTAGAACTGCTCAAATGAAACCCTTTTCAATACATCCTAGATACATATAGAAGCACTGAAAGCCAAGACAGCTGAGGACCTCAAGGTCCGTCTAGGCTGCCCAATTCGCTTCCCGTGCCAATGCCATAGATCCGTTTGTTGTTCTCTCTCTGTCTCTGTGAGGTTCTTTTCCTTTCTCTGGACCTGACCTGAGGGAGTGGAAGAACCTTCCCTTAGTGGCCTGGTTTGAATTTTGAAGTGGCTATAAATGCTCTGTGGCTCTTATGAAGCTTTTTGATCTCTCTTTCAACTTCTCTGAGCTCAGTATTTGGTTCACAGCTGTAGAAAGTTCCCCACAGAGTAAACTGGAAATATCCTGAAGATGCTGTGTCCATTCATACCTGGGATTTATTCAACCCCTGGCCAGTTATTCTCCAGCTGTTGCTAGCACATAGAAGAGGGGAGGCGTTATTTTGCCCACTGACAGATCAATCAGATTTATACACAGGATTTCAGTTACCAGTGCTGGGTAAGCAAGAGTTAACAATAATCCTTCTAGATTCAGCATCTAGATGAATAGGGACTTTCGTTTTCAGTTTTCATTTGATTTTTCCTGGGAATTTCAATGTTAAAAACAAAAAAAGGTGGAAAATGACTTCTACTGATTTTTCTGCCATTTATTATAACAAAGTCATTTTTCACTGATTTTTATTTTTTTATAACACTGATTTTTATTTTTTGTAACATTGAAATCCCCAAGAAAAATAAAACAAAAACTGAAAAGGAAGGTCTCTATGGATGAATCATCATAAACATCTGAATTTATGTTGTCATGTATGATCTGTTTGTATATATTTGTGTGCCTGTACATGCTTATAGATAAAGACATGGGTCTACATTATAGCACACACATGCACATATTTTTATCTGGTTAGGGTTAGCATCAACCACATCTCTTTGGAATTAGTTTTCACCATGTAAATTATGGTGACCTGACATGGCCTTTCCTTCCCCCTGGTTGTTCTTGATCTCTCAATGTAGTAGGAAGAGAGAGAACTACAGGGAGTGTTTTATCATGCTTGGATTAAGGGTCCTGCCAGGCCCAGATTTAGGCATAGGTTACTGCCTAGGCAGTGGTTCTCAACCTTTTTTTGGTCGGGACACACCTGACAGATGGTTCTCACATGCATGAACACATGACCGTCATGGGGCTAAATGTAAACATACACTCTGCATCCACAGGAACCCCCTCAATCCCCCAAGAATGGGTGCAGAGCAGAATTAGGCCACTCCCTGTACAATTCACCAACATAAAAAATATTCTGTTTCTGGTGTCATCTCAGTAACAGCAAAACAAATTCACTTTACTATCAGGCACAATAGCCTTCCTTATGAAAAGACAATAATTTACCACCAATGCATGTTCTATTGAGAAAACACAACAAATAAGACTGATACAAATGTCTATATGCTAGTAAATTACCTCACCTCTATTACACACACAAAACTGTCCTTCACCAAGTATAGAAAGACCGAATATTACAAATATGAAGACAGAAAATGGAATGGAAACCCAAAAAAGCCACTCTGCACGCAGTGCAAAACTGGAGAAATAGAAACAGAAATATAGCACCTAACATAGTCCCAAGAACTGCAATAATGCACACAAACTAATCCGCTCAGTTACACCTGCATTATGGAATACACTCAAACAGTAACAACCCTGTCTATGAAAAGTCAATGCTACAAATATTAAACCAGGCCCTAAACACCAATACACCTATTAAGAAAACAGAACAAGCCAAGCCGCTATAGATCCCCCCCAGAAATAATTGCAAAACTATATTAATAAATGTTTCAAAACAGCTGAATAGAACATCCAACAATTAAAAACTCATACAAATTATTAAAAATTCTTCAAACACCAATAAAATATTTCAAACCAGCAGACATATCACATAATACCCAATAATTAAAATGGCAGTCAATTCACCTTTACTTACCCTGTCCAGCAACTCTCCTACTCCTTTCCCTTGCAGGCCAAAAGCACATACCAGAAGCAGCAGTGGAAGCTGAAGATGTCCTCACGGTCCTCTTCCTCAGGGCACAAGACCAGTCTCTCACATACCAGTGACCTCACCGACCAGTCTCTCTCTCAATCTCACACCAGTCAGATCTGTGACCAGTCGCTCTCTCCCTCACACACACTAGTCACCTCCCTGACCAGCCTTTCTCTTTCCCTCACACACACCAGTCACCTCCCTGACCAGTCTCTGTCTCCCTCACACAAATGTGTCACCTCCCTGACCTGTTTCTCTCTCACACACATGCTCTTCCATTTAGACATCAGGGGTAGATTTTCAAAGAGTTAGGCACGTAATATACGCACGTAACCCTTTAAAATCTACTCTTGCACGCGCCGAGCCTATTTTGCATAGGCTCGGCGGCGTGCGCAAGCCCCGGGATGCGCATATGCCCCGGGGCTTTGAAAAAGGGGCGATCCAGGGGCGGGGCCGGAGGTTCGGGGGTGATCCTGAGTCCTCTGGCACAGTGGCTGTGCCGGGGGTTGGCGTGCCAGTAGCGCGCATGCTATGAAATCGGGTGTGCATTTGTGCGCGCCGGGTAGCACACACAAATGAACCCCGCGAGCGTAAGATTAAAAATCTGCCCCATACTGTCAATCATAAACATGCTCTCTCTTACAATCATGCTGTCAATCATACACACATGCTCTCTCTCCCTCTGGCTCATGACCACCCACCTAGCACAAATAGCAACCTCAGTAGCCTTGTCCTCCAGCATCTGTGGCCCGAGAATGAAGAATCCATTCGGCTATGGGGAATTACTGTGCTCTTTCTCCCATCGCTGATCGCTGGCTGTGCTTCATTTTGTTCCGGGCCTGCCCTTCTGCCAGTACTTTATGCAGTATGGTCTTCTCTTCTTCCTGTGCGCCCCCACTGTACATCACTTCCTTCTCCGGGCCATGGGGGCAGGAAGAAAAGGCCATGGCGCTGATGTTGCCAGTTTCCACTAATGCTGCTGCCTTTCCTGCCCTGATGGAATAGCAGCAGTGTTAGTAGAATATGTGCTTCTCACTGCGATGAAGAAGAGGGAGGGAAGCGCAGCTGGGGCAGCGGGACACTGGTAAGCCACGACACATCTGCTGGTGCTTGGTGACACACTGGTGTGTTGCAACACATTAGTTGAGAATCGCTGGCCTATGGTGCCACATTTTGAAGGTGTCAAATACTCAAGCCAAAGAGGAGCCTGCTTCTGCTTGCTTTAGGCCTGTGAGCAAGTGATACTTCAAGAGGGCACTGTAGTGTCATTCTGTTCCCCTTTCATTCCTGCCTATGGGAGTCAAAATCTTAAATCTGGTCTTGGGTTGTTCCTTGTTCTGGTTCCCCTCTTCTACATCTTGGATTTCTTCCTATATTGTATAGCTGACCTGCATAATTTTAGTAATACAGGAATAGCTCAGCTCACACATTTACTGGACTGATCTAGAAATCTCTGAATCGTAGAGATACTTTTGAGCAGCTTTCTGGAAATTACATTTTAAACTCTGTAGTATGTGCATAAATAGACTGATAGAGATATCGATCTACGGATAATTCTTTTTCTATATTCAGAGAGATGTAGCTCCAGGCATAGCTCATCTAGGGCAGCGCTATTTACAGTTTTGAATGCTCTGGATTATAAACCCTCCCTAATGTGTGTAATGGGTATACTCTTGGTGGCAGGCACCCTCTTTTCCCCTTGCTGGCGTTGGTGTTTGAGAAGTGCGAGTTGGCCACCTGCTCCCCACGGGACAGCTCAGGCTCCTACCCTGGGGGAGATGTCTGCTCCTCGGACTCTTTCAATGAGGACATCGCGGTCTTTGCCAAGCAGGTCAGTCTGTGTTTATCAGGGGGGTTGTGTTTTACTATACTGTTGATACTGATCATATCCCAGGACCAGCAGTCTCCCTCCCCCCTCCCCAGAGCTCTGGATCAGGGGCTGAGGAACATCCAGATTTAGGAGCATCCCAGAGGCAAAAAGTAAGAGAGGATTAGCCAGAGAAAGAGGATCCTGCTTAATACTCTCCTAGGAGAGAAAATATTTGTGGAGTTTCTAGAACTTTAAGGAACAAAGAATACAAAGAAATGGAAATGGCTAAAAATAGGTTAGAGGATAGGAGGAAATGGGACCAGAAATGTAAAGTCTAAATGAAAAATCTAGAAAGAAGGAAGACCTCTGGGCTGAAAGGTCTTTCCTTTCAGATTTGTGGGGAGGAATGAGAAAAACAGACTTTTAACTTCCAGGTTTCCTTTTATTTTCTGTTTCTTTCTCTTCTCCCCACCCTGACATGACTGTCTCCTTCAGATCAGAACAGAGAAACCTTTATTCTCCTCAAACCCAGAACTGGATAATTTGGTAAGAAACAGAAAACATTTTTTTCTTTCTCTTCTTGCATTTTTTTTTTCTTGTAGTAGATCTGTTCTCTGAGAGAAACATTTTTGTTTGTTTCGTTTTCTGGTGCATGTTGGCATGCAACAAATATTTTTCTTCCAAACTGTATGCTTTCAGGAAAGTTGGCAGGATCTAGGAGTTGGTGTTTGGGGGAGAGATCTTAATATTTGTATTTCAAGCAAATGCATTTGCTGGTTGTTGAATACTTCTTTGTACTCAGACCATTTATTTACCGACTTAACGACAGAACAGAAATTTTACATATCTATATATATATATATCTAATGTGATGTGATGTATAATGTGATGTGTTTCTATATATATATATGCACACACACACACACACACACACCACATTGTAGTTGGGTATGTGACTTTTAAAACCTTGCTGCAGAACTAAAGTTGGAACAGCCCCTTTCCCTTCTAAACCCTCCCCTGAGACCGTGGCTGCCAATGTAAGAGTATAACTAAGACTGTAAATTAAGAAAACCATAAGAAGTGACTGTCTTATGGGGAAAATCACATTTTTTTTTAAAGCTAAAGGAGTCTGCACATTAAGGATGCTTCAGATCATTTGTGGAAAGCAGAGGGAGGGAAGAATGTTAGATGCTGTGGTTTTGACTGACTGCTGAAAGTTTCTGTAAAACATATACAGATGCAGGACAGCTCTGTATCAGAGCACCACCTAATACTAAGGCAGCAGAGGCTCTGTATATACAGCATAGCTCTGTATCAGGGGACATTTGAACACTGAGCCAGGTGAGGTCCTGTATTAGTTCATTATTCTACTCCATCACCTATCAGTACATTTTCCACAATGTTGATGCTGTATAGTAAAATAGCGGATTATTCAGTATCAGTGGACAGCCTAATACTAAGGCGGGATAGCCCATGAGTCCTGTAACATGACTCTCTGCCTGGCTTCTGAGTTCTCACAGAATTCAGAGCTCTTATATCACCATTTCTCTTTCTTTCTTGCTTTCAGATGATTCAGGCAATCCAGGTACTAAGGTTTCATCTCTTGGAGTTAGAAAAGGTATGACACGTTTCTTATTTCTTCCCAAAATCCAATTTTGCTTTGATGCAGACAGCACAGCAGTGAAATGTGCTTTGGTATTAAAGGCCTTGGAATCAAACAGTGGTGTAGAGCAAAGCCAAGCTCAGGATATTTAGGGTATTTATATATATATGCGATACATGGAAATTATTTTAAAATTGAATTGGTTGTAATGAGAATTCTCATGTTTACAGGGAAAAAAGAGTTTACTATTTTTCATGAAGTCTGTGTTGTAAAACAGAATAGTGGTTGTTCTATCACAGCACAAGTCAGGGCATTTCTCATGGTATCTGTGCTGTAGAATAGAGTAATTATTTTATCAGTGTTTCCTACATCTGTATTAGTGCATTATTCTATCATAGGTGATGATCAGTGCATGCCATACTGTGTCTGTAGAATAAAATAGAATAATGGATTATTACTTTTTCTTCCCTTGACATGGCAGTTTCCTAATATAGAACAACATGATGGTAGAAAAATAGCATATAGCCCACCCAGTGCCCATCCACATTTCCTGCTTGGTTTTATAATCCCTTTCCCTCAGAGATCCTAAGAACATAAGGCTTGCCAAACTGGGTCAGATCAAGGGTCCATCAAGCACAATATCCTGTTTCCAACAGTGGCCAAGCCAGGTCACAAGTACCTGGCAGGATCCCAAGGGGTAGATAGATTCCAAGCTGCTTAATCCAAGAATAAGCAGTGGATTTCTGCAACTCTTCCTTAATAATTGTTAACCTCTAGGAACTTGTCCAAACTTTTTTTAAATGCAGCTATACTAATAACTTTCACCACATCCTCTGGCAATGAATTCTAGAGCTTAATTATGCGTTGAGTAAAAAATATTTTCTCTTATTAGTTTTCAATGTTTTACCCAGTACTTCATTGTGTTTCCTGGTCTTTGTACTTTTCAAAAGAGTAAACAACTGATAATGTTTACTCGTTTCATTCCACTCATTATTTTATAGACCTCTATCATATTGCCCCTCAGCCATCTCTTTTCCAAGCTGAAGAGTCCTAACCTTTTTAGCCTTTCTTCAAAGGGGAATTGTTCCATCCCCTTTATCATCTTGGTTGCCCATCTCTGTACCTCTTCTAAATAATTCTGCTATATCTTTCTTGAGATGTGGTGACCAGAACTGAACACAATACTCAAGATGAGGTCATACCATGGAGCGATAGAGAGGCATTATGATATTCTCTGTTTTATTCTCCATTCCTTTCCTAATAATCCCTAGCATTCCATTTGCTTTCTTGGCTGCTGCTGCATCCTGAGCAGAAGATTTCAAAGTATTTTCAACAATGACACCTACATCCTGTTACTGAGTGGTTACTCCTAATGTGGAAGCTTGCATTTTGTAGCTATAATTTGGGTTTCTCTTCTCTAAGTGCATCACTTTGCACTTGTCTACATTAAATATCATTTGCCATTTGCATGCTCAGTCTCCCTGTTTTGCAATGTCCTCTTGCAATTTCTCACAATCCTCTTGTGATTTGACAACTTTGAATAATTTTGTTTCATCGGCAAATTTGATCACCTCACTTGTTCCCATTTCCAGGTCATTTATAAATATCCTCCGTGTTGTCCCATGTTTTCTTAAATTCTGATATGGCCCTCATCTCCACTACCTTCATAGGGAGGCTGTTCCATGCATCCACCAATTTTCTGTAAAATTTCCTAGATTACTTTTGGGTCTACCCCGTTTTACCCTCAAAATAATAATACAAAAAAGAATGCAAACATATGGCAACCTCTGTAATACTTGGCTGATGGCTCAAGGAGCAAGGAGTACCAAGAACCCAGGCCTGAGTTGGATTGTGGTGACTTCTGAAGTGAGCCACTGAGGGAGCTGGGAATGGTATGCAGATGAACTTCCAACTCCTTGGGCTTCTAGTTAAATCACAACCAAGGCTGGGATCTGACACCACGACCCTTCATTTGAAACTACCTCAGGATTTTTCCACTTTTACATCCACTCCCAACTTACTTTAGTTTGACCACTGCAGTGACAACAGACTGGGAACCAGGCACCAGGACTCCTTCTGGAACCCTGCAATGAGTCTTAAATCTGCACATTGGATGCTGCCATTGCATGATAATAAGGACCTCCTCCACTTTGAAGGATGTGATTGCTATCTGCATAGCATCCCCAGCCTACTTGGGGAATGGAATACCATAGCTGGGAATCAAACCCAGGTCTCTACACATAGCAGTGCACAGCATTGCTGCCAAGCCACACATAACCCATAGTGGATTTTCACTGCACTACTCAGTACATTTTCCATAGCATCTGTGTTCTAGAGTAGAATGGTGGATTTATATCTCAGTCTCCAACCAGCACACTTCTCATGGTGTCTATGCTGTAGAATAACATAGTGGATTATTCTACCACAGTGTCAATCAGTGTGTTTCTCACAGTATCTTTCCTGTAGAACAGAATAACAAATTCTATCACAGTGCTAATCAGAGTGCTTCCTGCAATGACTGTGTTGTAGAATCAAGTTGCGGCAGGACAGCCCCCGGAGCATTCCTCTAGTGGCAGGGTGCCCCTGGAATATAGGCAGGGCACAGGGATGAAAGCCTCCTTTAGAAACTCAGCCAGTTTGATAAGGTAATGAGCTCATTAGGGGCACAATAACTCCAGCGGGTTTTTAACCAGATAATCCCCTTGCTAATGTGGTAATTAACCCTTTGATTCCCGCTGTGTGCCTGCTGAGCATCAAAGGAGATTACTGAGAACTGCGGGGCAGGGGACAGGAGAGGTGTCCTTTGTGGAGGGGGGGCTTTGATAATGAAGAAAAGGCCAGAGTTATGCACTGTTTTACAGCTCAAGGCACACAGAGATGAAAGGCAGAGCAGGTGCCAGTTTAAAGGCAGATTTAAAGATGTAAAGGTTCGCTTATGTGCACAGTTTTTGAAATAGTGCGTCTTTTGCCCAAGGATTTAATTTCATTGACTTCTGTACAAAAAAAAATAATTAAAAAAAACATGTGGTCCTACTAAAACTTGTGCAAAAAGGGAGAGTGACTTTTGCCCCTATGGTTACACTTCAAGAGCAGGCATACACTTTTTTCTACAGAATATTTTCCCTGCTAGAAGCTGCAGGGAATTAAATTCCCAAGCAAAAAATTATGCTTTTTAAATATAAAAGGAATATATTATGCACTTATACAACATAAATAAATTGCAGAATGTGTCTGCTACAGTAGACAACCTTCTTAGAAAACACTCAGAGCTGATAGTTCCAGGCTGAGTGGTGACAGCGATCATGTCAAGACGCAGAAGTTTGCCAGGGACAGAAAACATGCAGATTGCCTTCATCGAAGCCAAATCAAATCACAAGTCTTCTGGAAGAAATCCAAGAGCTGCCTTCCAGGCCCATAGCTGCCTCTTTTTTTTTTTTTTTTTTAGGAGCATTACAAAAAAAATGTCAGCTCACGCCAAGCACATGAAATAGGCTCTGAGACCTGATGGCATGTAGGTCACTTTTTTTTTTTGTTTGTTTCCTTGCCCTACTACATTTTTCTCATGCAGTGAGATTTTGGGCAGATACTGGAAGGGCCAGTACTTTTGTGGTGATAAGTGCAAATTTAGTAGTACATGAGGAGATCTAGCAATAGACAAAGTAGGGAGAGGGAGAAAGATGAGAACGGGGGAACGAGGAAATTGAAGGAGAGAGATGGGATGATATATTGTAAGAGTAGTAGGTAGTAGTATATTCAGTGAGCAGCTGTAGGCAGATTGTGCAGGCGGGTACAGAAGAGAAAGATGCTGAAATGATGGATGATGGACAGAATAAGCAATGGGAGATCATGGGAGCACCCAAAATCTCTGACATCAGTTACTCTTTAACCACCAGGAGAGGTTCCTTCCCTCGTTTTTGCACTGCTGGAAAGTGATAGGAATGTGACTGCAGACAACTAAGGCTGGGGTGGTTGCTCATCCTGCCACATTTCACAGACAGGTGCCACTAAACCTGGGCCAGCATAGGGCTGGTTTATAATCCTGTGGAGCCCCTTCAATGCTGTTCTTTCATCAATCATGAGGGGTCACTATTGGTTCCAACCTGTGCTCTGAGGCTGGGCGTTGCTTCAGCAATTTCTTCCAGTGCACAGGGCCAATCCAAAAAGCCACAGCCATGTCCCAAATGGAACCTAAACAACCTGGCTCCCCAGCCCACAGGACACTAATCATAGCTTAGAAGAGGCAAGCACTATCTTGCCTGCCAAAATGTGAGCCTTTGCTATTGAAAAAGCAATTTTAAAATAAAAATTCTGAATTTTAGCAAATTCTGTATAACTCTTGATTCCCACAATCTGACTTTTTTTTTCACTATTCCTCAGGTGCATGATCTGTGTGATAACTTCTGTCATCGCTACATCACCTGTCTGAAAGGGAAGATGCCCATTGACCTGGTGATTGATGACAGGGATGGAGGCTCCAAGTCAGACCTTGAAGATTTCACTGGCTCATGCACGAGTCTTTCAGACCAGGTGAGAGGCTGCCAGTTCTGCCTCCTGCAGAGTTAATGCATTTATAGTGCAGTCCCACTACAGTATGTTCATTCTATACAGTACACTCCGAGAATAATATTTGCAGCAGCTTTAAACCACCCTACCCTACAATCTGGGGCCCCAAGAAAACAACAGCTGCCACAGTGATGCAGTGGAAGACCAGGACTGCAGCTTTATTTAACATAATACAGTAAAACATGGTCCAAGTCAGTTCCATCTTGTACTTCAAACAGTTTGGCCATTCATTCTCTTCACTCAAACTGCAGTTTTCCCCTTCCCCTATTTCTAGCCATCACAACTCATGGGGAGGGGGATTAAGTTCCTGCTAAAACTAGTGCAGCCATCAACCTATCCATGTGGCAGTCTCTTGATGTCTGTCTATTTGTTGCACCCTCTGTCAGGTCCCCTACCACCTATCGTCTTGCTCTTTGGCACCTGGTTCTTGACACAATGTGAGGTCCAGTCTCTCAATGTCACCTGAACTCACATGCTGCTGGCTCAGGGACCCCATCACAGGAAGGCCTGGCACTACTGAGTGTGCAAATCACACAGTCATCATCCTATCCATGTGGCAGTCTCATGAAGTCTGCCTATTTGTTGCACCCTCTGTCAGGTTTGATGATACGGTAATAGCCCACGATCCATACCATCGTGTTCTACCCTGTCACACCTGCAAAATCGACACACAAGATTGGGGTTATGCTTGCTTTCCACCCCTATTTGGTTCAGATATAAACGCAGACGACGTACACATTTTAATTCCGATTACCAAGACGCTTAAAGCAACATTAGAATTATGGGAAATTTATCTGTCTACAATAAGGCACGTTTTAACACAGATGATTCTTTCTCTTAACCCAAAAAAACCAGAATTTTTATTAATTTGTGACAAACTGACTGAAACGATTGAAGGAGAAGTACTAAATAATACATAAAGATATCCAGTGTCTTTTGAAATTAAAGATCTTGGAGTCAGACTGGACAGTGAATTAAGCCTAAAACCTTGGATAAACAACATTATTAAAGATGGCTACTTCAAACTAAGGGCCTCATTTTCTAACGTATCGCAGGCCTGCGATACTTTAGGAAATGAGGGGCGGGGGGACGAAACGGGGGGCGGGCCTGCACTAGCCAGCAGCGATCGCACTGTCGCGGTGTGATCGCTGCCGGTTTCACACCCAATAGCGCCACCATAGGAGGTGTAGCTATTGGGAGCGAATTAGGATGCGAAAAGGTCCTTACCTTTCCGTCGTCCGCGGCGGCTTCGCGGAGTCGGCTCCGGTGACGCCCCGACTCCTCCTCTTCTGGGGCCGACTCTGCCCCCATTTTGGTATCGCATGCGAAAAGGGACATATCGCGTGCGAAACGTCCCTTACCGCGTGCGATACGTGTAGAAAATAAGGCCCTAAATGTTTTAAAAAGATTAAAGCCTCTTTTATACAAGCAAGATTTTAGGACAGTTTTGCAAGCCCTCATTTTCTCAAAGATACCGCTTCCACAACAAGACCACTTCAACTCCTTCAAAATACAGCAGCCAGGATCCTAACCAACACCAAGAGAATAGAGCATATCACACCGATACTTAAAGAACTTCATTGGCTACCCATTAATCACCGCTTACAATATAAAGCATTATCCATGATTCACAAAACACTCTATAATAACAAAATGGAATGGCTCACCGCATCTTTACATTTCCACGTTCCACAAAGAACCACCAGATCTGCCAACAATGGCTTCTTACCTGTACCATCACCCAAATTGGCACACTTAAATTCAGTGCGTGAGTGAGCACTTTCCATTGCTGGCCCACTGTTGTGGAATTCCCTTCCACAAGAGGTACGACTTGAGCCAAACATGCAAACATTTAAAAAAGGCATTAAAACTTGGCTTTTTCGACAGGCTTTCCCTTAAGAATAGCTTGATATTGAGCTCTCATTTCTTCTGTTTTACAAAGTTTCTTTTAGCCTTTAAGATTATAGAAATGTGATTTGTTTTTTACCATATTTTATTTTTTCTAACAAATGTTGTATCTTTTTGCCTTTTATTGCTGTTTTATTTGCTCTTATTGTATTTATGATTGAATATTATTCTTTTTTAATTGGATATTTTAAATGCCTATAATGGGGCATGACTAGTTAGTTGTATACCAATGTGATACTTAATTTTGAACATCGGTATAAAAAAACCCAATAAATAAATAAATGATGAGGACTGCTATCTTCCAGTCTAACTGAGGCTGCTGACAGAACCCACATGGCCATATTTGTAACTGCCTTGGTTCTAAAAAAATGGATAGCAAAGATGCTTGTGAGCACCATTGTTTTCTCAAATACCACCTCCAAGTGGTATTTGAGTAGAATCAAATCCCTATGCAATTTTCCCACCCCTGAAGTAAGGCTAACTGGCTTGTAGTTTCCAAACTCCTCTGTTACCACTTTTATGAAGAAAGACCACATTCACCCTTCTTCAGTCCTATGGGGGCCAAGCCCGTCTCCAAAGATCTATTGAACAGGTCCTTCAGCAGACTTGCCAATATATCTCTGAGCTCCTTTAGAATCCTAAGGTGCATCCAATCCAGCCTCATGGCTTTGTCCATTTTCAGTTTTGCAAGTTCAATGTATACAATGTATATCCTACTCTGAAATACATTTTAGAGTCCTTCTCACCTGTAACAGGTATCCTCCCTAATCAGCAGGTAAATAAGCCACACAAGTCATCTGATGGTACTGAGACAGATATGCTTTCTCAGAACTCAGAAAGACCAGGAAGGTATCCTTAGTCTTCATAGCAAACTAATAAAGGAAAGGTAGGAGGGATTATGCCTCTGATTTATCCTTCTGGCTACCTATTACAAGTAAGCAACCTAGCACCTCTGTGGACAAACAGAATAAGCTCAGCCAATCAAGTGTGAACTCTCAAACTAAGAACTTCATATAATTAGTTTGTTTTGCATGTCAGTAGTAGATCATTGTAATCTGTCTGCATTGCTCATAGATAGAGGATAGAATTGAAGAATTAATAAATAAGCTCTGAAGAACTGCCTGCACAAAGCTGCTGTCTTGACACAAAGCAATCTCTGGACAGTAATGAGCAGTGAAGATATAGATAGAAGCAGGTTTGCTGATTTCTTCTATGGATGCAGAGTGCAGGTATGCTAAAGAACTATCTATAGCCCTGACCTGATGGGCCTTTACTTTAAAGATGCAGTCTTGCTTGATTATAACCATATGCTGCTTAATAGATGCAGTCAGAGATCCAAGTAGAAAGAATTCTCTTTGTAACTAAAAATCCCCATTTTGAGTGGATTAAAAGAAATGAACAATGTATGAAGAGCTTGCTTGCCCTTATAGGTGTATGGTCTTGCAAAGAATGTTGGCAACAAAGTGGACTGATTTAAATGAGATTGAGAAAACTACATTTGGGGAGAAATTTAAGAAGAGTTTTCAAACTATTCTGTTGTGAAAAATTTGAATGTAAGACAGTATGAGACCAGTGCTGTAATTCACTTATTCTTTCTGCAGAAGTAAAACTGCTATCAAAAATAAACTTTCCAAGCAAAGAATTTAGCTCTTCTGTTACTAGAGATTCAAACAGTGGCTTCATGAGCTGAGTGAGCAAGGACTACATTCAGACTGTAAGGTACAGCTGGATCCTTTATTGAAGGTTTCAGATGAGTGAAAACTTTTCATAAATGTGGATACTGTAGGATGATGGAAAATATGAACACCTTCCAAATTCACATGGTATGCTGCTATGGCACTAAGGTTGAACTTTGACTAAGTTTTCAAACTAGAGTTAGAAAGGCTTAGTAGATATCAAGTAGAAGAAAAAACAGAACACTTAAAATTATAAGATCTTCTGTTAGAATACATGCTTGAAGAAAGGAGAATTCCCTTCACTCCAGAAGGCGACTTCATGAATGAAATTAATTCTTTCAAAATCCAAGCCACTAGAAACTGAAAGTTGGAATGTAGAAGATTCCCATTGCACTGTGTGATGAGTGATGGGAATATCCACAACTTTATCGGTGGTGGTAAAGCTAGGAGTTGGAGCCACGGAAACCAGAGCTGATGAGACCAAAAGAGGACTATCGATATGATTTGATTTCCCTCTCGCCTTAATTTTTGAACAGTTCTTGAAATGGGAGGAACTGGTGGAAACCCATAGAGAAGCTTAGGTTCCACTGAATCTTTTCTGGTCTCTTGGAACAGTATGTTGAGAACCTTTGTTGTTGAAGCTTGTTGCAAAGAAGTCAATTTGTGGAGTGCCCCAAAGTTGAAAAAATTCCTGTGTTATATGATCATGCAGCGACCATTTGTGAAGTTGTAGCTGATGATTTAATCTGTCTGACATCTGATTCTAGTTCCCTGGAAGACAGATTTAACTAGGAGAAAAATTCCTTGGAAAATTTCCAAATTTTGGAGGTTTCCAGTCAATGTTTGTAAGAACCTGTTCCCCCTTTTTGCTGATATAAACATTGCTCCCTGGTTGTCTGGCTGGATTATTACTATTTGGTTCTTCAACCATGGAATAAACACTTGCAGAGAGCACTGAAGATTGCTCTCAGTTCTTGGTGGTTGATATGAAGGGATTTTTCTTCTAGAGATTATGTTTCTCAATAGGAGAAATTTATCAGATGAGCTCCCCAATCTTGATTTCATGAAACTGGGATTGGTGAAATAATTGATCTTTTAAGAGATTTGTATGATTTAATCACCATGTCGAGAGCACTGGATATTCTCATAGAAACATAGAAATGATGGCAGAAGAGGACCAATCGTCCATCCAGTCTGCCCAGCAAGCTTCCCATGGTAGTATCTGCCTTGCAGGTTACCCCCATGTATCAATCAGTGCTGCTTGATGTGCTATGCTTATGGATTTGGCCGTAGAAGCAGTCCTGTGTTGTTTTGTTTTTTTCCTTAATGTCTGCGCATCAGTACTCCAGACTGTAAAAAAGTCAAGGCTCGTGCTGGTTGTCCCTGAATCCAAATTTCTCTTTCCCTCCACCCCTCTCCTTTGAAGCAGAGAGCGATATTGCAGTTGCACCAAAAGCATCAAGGCTTATTTGTTAAGGGTAGTAATCCATGTCTTCTGTTAAGAGTAGTAACTGCTGCTCTGTTCAGGTTACTCCCATGATTATCAATTTCCCAAACTGAAAAAGTTGGGACTCTTGTTGGTTGCTGTCTAAATCCAATTCCACTTTTCCCCTGCTAAAAGAAGCTAAAAGAATACGAGACATTCTCTGACGGATCTAAAGGTAGCAGATTCATCCTCTCAACATGCAGGCAATGAGAGCCAGGGACCTGAAGCTGGGATGGCGCAACCTGCCCTGATCCTGAGTAAAGAGATCTGAGGAATTCCCAAGCCTGATCATTTCCCCAATGGAGATCTCCTAGAGAAGTGAAAATCAAATCTGTCTTAGCCAAAAGGGAGCTATGAGAATTATGGTCCCAGAGTCTTCTCTCAGTTTCAACAGTCTTCACAACTAGCGGATTCAGAGGATATGCAAACAGCAAATCTTTGCCCCAATCGAGGACAAAAGCATCAAGAGGTTAGTTTGCCTTGTTCCCTCTTCCTGGAGAAGAAGATTGGAATCTTCCTGTTCTGAAGGGACGCAAACTGATCTACTATGCATGTACCCCATAGGCATGAGTGGCTTTTTGTGTAAGGGACAGAAGGAGTGGAAGATAATGCCTCCTCAACTGGAAAAAGTGTCTCCTGCACCCCCATACTCGAGAACATCCTGGCAGAGCAGGGCAGGTCTGGAGTAGCTGTGGAGAGATGCTAGAGCATTGTACAATGTTGATGGATCTGCACATCACATTGTTGACCCTATCTCTGAAGAAATTTTCTCCAGTGCACAGTCCATCTGCGAGTCTTTCCTAGATCTTAGGTTGGAGTTTTGAGACCCACAGCCAGGTGCATCTGTGGGTTCCAATCCCCAGGGCATAGATTCTTGATGCTGTTTCGAAAGCATCAAACGCTGATCGGATCATGTCTTTTCCAACCTCTATTCCCTTTTCTACCAGTGATTGAAGGTTATTGTGCTGCCTAAGAACATAAGAAAATGCCATACTGGGACAGACCAAGGGTCCATCAAGCCCAGCATCCTGTTTCCAACAGTGGCCAATCCAGGCCATAAGAACCTGGCAAGTACCCAAAAACTAAGTCTATTCCATATTACCATTGCTAATGGCAGTGGCTATTCTCTAAGGGGCAGGCGTAACTTTGCGCGCGCCAGGCCGGCTCCCGCGCTCCATATTCCGGTCCGGGAGCTGGTCCAGGGGCTGCTGTCACGCCCCCGGAACGCCCCCGGGCCGGAACCACGCCCCCGGACACACCCCGAAATGCCGCGTCACTCCCGACACGCCCCCGAAACGCCGCGTCATTCCCGGCACGCCTCTCCATGCAAGCCCCGGGACTTACGCGTGTCCCGGGGCTTGCCTCTGCAGAAGCTGCCCAGTATATTCCACATAAATTAGCCCATAAAGAGCTGGTAGGAGGCAATGCAGGCCTTGAGCATAGCCTCCTGAAACACAACTCCCAAGTGTATCCAATGGTTTGACAATGGTTGAAGATGTTGGTTCCACTGAAACTTTAGCTCCAACTGAGCCTGTCTCATGTGAAAATGTATTGGACTGTTGCTACCATGTGACCTAACATTTTCATAAAAAGGAAGGCAGGAATAATCCGTAGGATTATTTTTGATAATTCAGCTGTTCTCCGATGAAGTAGAAATGTTTTCCCTTAGGTTCTGTCCAGATGAGCCCTTACAAAGTTGATTACATCAGATGACTTCATGTTGAATTTTTATTTTATTTAGAAAAAAATATATATTCCACAGCATTCAATAGTTGTTATTCAGCGTGGATTACACATTTACATCTGTAAATGTGTAATCCACTTAACAATTTGTAAGTACACTTAACAATTTGTAAGTACAATCATAAAAAACCCCCCAGATATAATCAGTTAAAACTATAACATTTTTGAAAACATAAGAAATCTCGGGATTGAAAATGTTCATTGTAAGGAGAATAAATAATTGACCTTTCTGAACAGAATGGACAGATATGAGCTAAAGATTTAGGTACGGGAACAAAGAAACATTGTTTTTCCTTAAGTGAGCAGCAACAACTGCAAGGCATTCTGTGAAAACTCTGGGAGCTGCAAAAAGGCCAAAAGGAAGAACAAGATATTGGTAGTACTCCTCTGCAATAGTGAAATGTAAAAATGTGAGTCTTGTGCATTAAGATATAAGCATGTTTTAAGTCTAGAGAGCAAAGCCAGCTATTATCTGAAAGGGGAAGGCTGGTACCCAAAGAATTCATCCTGAATTTCTCTTTCTTCAGGTACTTGTTGAGTTTTCTCAGATCTGGAGGAGTGGATTGACTATCCAATTTCAAAGCCATGGAGTCCAAAACAAGGGTTATTTCTCCTAATGGAGAAGATGGTGGCAGTGGCAGCGGTGGTGGCAACTTGGACACATTAGTAAAATAATTCTATAAGAACATAAGAACATGCCTATACTGGGTCAGACCAAGGATCCATCAAGCCCAGCATCCTGTTTCCAACAGTGGCCAATCCAGGCCATAAGTACCTGACAAATACCCAACAACTAAGTCTATTCCATGCTACTATTGCTAGTAATAGCAGTGGCTATTTTCTAAGTCAACTTAATTAATAGCAGGTAATGGACTTCTCCTCCAAGAACTTACCAATCCTTTTTTAAACACAGCTACACTAACTGCACTAACCACATCCTCTGGCAAAAAGTTCCAGAGTTTAATTGTGCATTGAGTGAAAAAGAACTTTCTCCGATTAATTTTAAATGTGCCAAAGGCACATCAGGCACATTTAAAATTCATGGAGTGCCCCCAGTCTTTCTATTATCCGAAAGAGTAAATAGCTGATTCACATTAACCCGTTCTAGACCTCTCATGATCTTAAACACCTCTATCATATCCCCCCTCAGCCATCTCTTCTCCAAGCTGAAAAGTCCTAACCTCTTTAGTCTTTCCTCATAGGGGAGCTGTTCCATTCCCTTTATCATTTTGGTCGACTTTCTATGTACCTTCTCCATCGCAACTATATCTTTTTTGAGATGTGGCGACCAGAATTGTACACAGAATTCAAGGTGCGGTCTCACCATGGAGCGATACAGAGGCATTATGACATTTTCCATTTTATTTACCATTCCCTTTCTAATAATTCCCAACATTCTGTTTGCTTTTTTGACTGCCGCAGCACACTGAGCTGATGATTTCAAAGTATTATCCACTATGATGCCTAGATCTTTTTCCTGGGTGGTAGCTCCTAATATGGAACCTAACATTTTGTAACTATAGCATGGGTTATTTTTCCCTATATGCATCACCTTGCACTTATCCACATTAAATTCATCTGCCATTTGAATGCCCAATTTTCCAGCCTCACAAGGTCTTCCTGCAATTTTATCACAATCTGCTTGTGATGTAACTACTCTGAACAATTTTGTATCATCTGCAAATTTGATTACCTCACTTGTCGTATTTCTTTCCAGATCATTTATAAATATATTGAAAAGTATGGGTCCCAATACAGATCCCTGGGGCACTCCACTGCCCACTGCCTTCCACTGAGAAAATTATCCATTTAATCCTACTCTCTGTTTCCTGTCTTTTAGCCAGTTTGTAATCCACAAAAGGACATCGCCTCCTATCCCATGACTTTTAGTTTTCTTAGAAGCCTCTCATGAGGGACTTTGTCAAATGCCTTCTGAAAATCCAAATACACTACATCTACTGGTTCACCTTTATCCACTTGTTTATTAACCCCTTCAAAAAAAATGAAGCAGATTTGTTAGGCAAGACTTCCCATGAGTAAATCCATGTTGCCTGTGTTCCATTAAACCATGTCTTTCTATATGCTCTACGATTTTGATCTTTAGAATAGTTTCCACTATTCCTGGCACTGAAGTCAGGCTCACTTTACAAAGTCTTCCCACATCTTTTTCAGAAAGGAATGCTGATCAGTTGGAGCTGGAGGTATTGCTGGAGAGGAACCATCTCATTCTGAGACTAGAATTGCCATTTTTCAGTGGTGAGATTTCTTGTCCTCTTGGTGGTTACTTCATTAGAGTATTGATATTTTTTCTGGACTGCCTGTTTCTGAAGAAAAACATTGGCTTTGAGAAGATTTTTGCACTGAGGCACTGATGGCTTACTATATGTGCTGAAGAAAGACTCAGTGGATGTCGTCAAGTCCCATGCCAATCTTCTTTCTGCACCATGTGTCTCGGAGGACTTCCCATCTTTTACCTGCACTGGTAATCCTTGGCACTGGAGCATGAGAGTTACTTCTCTTTTTCTCTGCACTGCTATCCTTTGGCACTGAAGAGCATGACTTACCTCCCTCTTTACTGGAAGGGGCAATAGGTCTTGCAAACAAGACTGCGCACTGAGTCATGACTCCAAGATGAGAAAGCTCTGCCCCTTTTTATTTTGGGTGAAGGTATCTCTGCAGATGTAGACTTTCTTCTTTTCCAGAAGAGGAGGTGATTCTAAAAAGTCCTGGAGTGTGAGCTCCTGGATCTTCTGACCCTGGGGGGCATGTGAGTGCAGTGGGCAGAATTCAGCATGTCATGAGAAGGCATGAGACATATCACACAGTGATCACGGAAGCTGGTTAAAGACACCTTTTGAAGCCCGATTTCTAATCCTACATTTTGAAAAATACTAAAGCAATGTCAAACTCAATTTTGAAAAAGGGGAGTTTTGGCAAATGTCATAAAAGAAATGGAATTCATTTTTTTTTTGCAAAGATGTGCTAAAAATAAAAAAAACTGTAATAAAAAAAGAAGGGAAAAAACAAGCAACAGGAAAAATATAAGAGGGCAATTGCACATCTGTTCACAAGAGCAGAAAGAAAAAGACTGAGATTTGCATGGTGGGCAGCTGTGCAGGAAGATCCATGTATGCTCAGAAAGACCTTCTTGGTTTTTCTGAGATTTGAGAGAGCTTTTCTGTCTTGGTGCTATCAAATAATGTCACCCATTTGTGTGCTGAGCTTATCCTGCTTGACTAAGGAGAAAATGCTTGCATCTTTCCCCATCTGCTCCTGTACCAAGCAAGGAAAGGAAGAGCAGCTTCACCTGTGTCTGGAGTCTGCAATGTTGCTATTTTGCCAGTAGGGGACATTCATTTCCACACCCTGCTCCTGGTGCTTTAGTCTGTCACCTCCAGGATGCTCTCTTCCTACATCAGAAGAAAGTCAGAGGGAGAGATCTCACCTTTCTTCCCTTCCTCTCAATACCATGCTGTTCATTCCTGTGGTGCTCAAGGCCCCCCCCCCCCCCTCCTCCTCCTCCAGAGCTTTCCTACTCTCTATCCATCTGTGCCAGCATTGGGAATGCAGACAAATGACTCATTTGCCTATAGCAAAGTGCTGCATTTTTAATGCACCTGCAGGCTACACAAAGAAGGGGCTGGATAACAAACCTTCCTCACCGCTCCATCCAGACCCCTCCCCAGACCCTCAGAGAACCAGTCTTCCCTTTCAAGTAGCTTCTCAGTCTGATTTGGGGTGCTTTCCTGTGCCCCCCCTCCCCCCCAACCCTCATTTCCTGCATTTTAGAGGCCTACAGCTCCCAGAGGCTGAGCCAGGCCATAATGCCTCAGACTCTCCCTAGGGGCCGTCCATGCACTAGTAATGTACATTAGGTGCCCTTTCTCTGTCTGCTTTACTGTTTATCAAAAGAGAAAATTCAAGTTGGTACCGGTGGGGGGCGAGGGGGGAGGAGGGACATTTTGAAAGTTTGCAGAATAGAACCACTAGTTCTCAAGGGCTGCAAGAAGGCCCAATTTTCAGGTTACCTACCATGAATTTTCATCTGCCACATCTGCATACATTAAATCTGAGAACCTGGATTAATTTGCATAGCTCGGTTACCCTGAAAACCAGACCTTTGTGTTATTTGGTGGAGAAGAGGGTAGTGTCACACTTTAACCAGCTACTGAAATTCACCAGAAAAAAGTCAAGAAAGGTTGAATGGGAAAACTGTCCATTATGCAATTCTCTTAATGTGGGAATTTTAGAAGCTTTGAAGATACAACAGTTTTCTCAGGGATATGTCTTTAGCTACTGGATTATCTTTGCCTTTTTTTTTTTAGTCTCCAACTGTATTTTTAAATCTTTTTTTAAAAATAGAAACATTAGAAGATTAGGGCTGGGTGCTTGAATTAGGTCACAGCCGTAATGCAGCACCAATAGAGTCACCACTTCAGCCAGCTCAACCTAAAAAAGGCTGATCCAGTCCTAGTTTTGCTGCACTGCATACACTGAGATGTAGTCCCACTTCTCTTAGGGAAATCAGAACTACAACTCTATGGGCAAAAACCAGGATTAGCTGACAAATCCTGCAAAGGATAGGTCCTCGGGGGGTGACTGACATCACTCCTCCGGAGGGGAGGGCTCCGAGAGGGGGTCATCCAAATAATCGGAGAATGACTCAGTGGAATCATCTCCCCATGGGCCATAAGGTCCTTCCTCCTCACTGGACCAACATGCTGTGGACGAGGTCCGTGAGGGGCATCAGCCCTGGGCTTCAAGGGCATTGCGGGAATCGACGGCTCCCCTGGCATCGAGGGGATTGGAGGCCGCGGAAGGCCAGAAGGACCCAGCAAGGGCTCAGGGAACGGTGGTCTGGGAAACATGGTACTGGCCATATCTTCCTCCTCGGAGAACCCGATAATCGGGATTGCATGGAGGGCTTCGGTGGCTACTGGGGAACCGAGAGTCCCTTGGGCACCGGGTGCGTCGGAAGGGTGCCCAGGATGATGTCCAGACGCTCCAGCAGGGGTGCCAACATCGATGGCAGAGGCTCGGACACTGGTATGGGGGCCAGAAGCACCAGCGGCTCAATGCTCTGGAGAGCTTTGAGCACCGTGGACTACACACTGCAGTCCAACTCCTTCTGAAGGAGGGGAATGAGGAGTCACCGGCTCTTCCTTGGGTCTCTGAGGGGGCACGGTGCCCAGCACTGGTGGGGAACACCTGGGACTACTGGGGGCATCGGAGGATGAGGCCTTCGATGGCCGGTGTTGTATTGATGGTGGCCTGGCTGTGCTCTGGAACTGGAGCTGTGCGTCAACGGCGACCAGTGACAATGTTTGAAGGATCTCCCTCGGTGTGCGGCCCGGTCTTTCCCCAGCTCCGAGGAAACGGAAGACCCCGATGTCCGGGAGAGTGGTGAAAGACCTATCTTTGGCGGTACCCGGCAAGAGGAACGGCCAGGGGAAGCATGTCAAGAGGCTCCCCGCGGTCCCTCGGCATCGATGGAGCCGACGCAGGAGTGGAAGGGGCAGACTTCGGGGCCCCGAAAAGCTTCTCCATTTTATCGAGACACACACGACGCACTTTGGGGTTCATCTGATCACACAGCCAGCACCCATGGATGCCGTGCAAAGCCCCCAGGCAGAGGATGCGAACCTCATGCGGATCCGTGATTGACATGGTCCACAGGCACTGGGGGCACCGATGAAAACCGGTCGACACCATGAAAAAATACCTGGCATGCGGTCAATGACCAGTGGCCACCGTATGGCAGAGAGTTGGGAATCGACCGCAAGTTGAAAAAGAGGCAGAAGTCAACCTACCGCACCAAGGAGGCTCTGACTGTGAAGGGGGACCCGACGAGGAAGACAGGAAAAAACCTGATGCTTGTCGAGGAAAATAAGGAAAAAGAGGAGCTCCACAAACTGCGAGGCAACTGCACCATGGAAAAGAAGAGACTGAAGCGGGACCTCCCATGGACGCGCAGATAGCGGCATGCTGGGCATGCTCAGTGTGCTGGTCAAAGCTTCTAGAAACTTTGACAAAAGTTTTCTCTGCCAGGCTCCATCAGATGTTGTCACCCACATGGGAGGACTACCATCCTGCTTGGCCTAGGAGAACACAATGCATCTCCAGGCAGCAAGACACCCCATGAGTGAGTACTTTCTCAGACCTGAGACTGGGAACCATAATGATCTCTACACAGCCTGGAGATCTTCCAAGAGTGAGGACCTTCTCTGATCTGAGACTGGGCACTAGGGACCATTCGCAGTAGCATGTTTTACAGCAGATAGAAACCAATTGGCCCATTCAGTCTGCCCAGTTGTATTCCTGCCTCATTCATTTCACTTCGGGTAAAGGAGCATATACATTTCTATACAAAGGGATAACAACCACTATGTCAAACAAACCACTGGGAGACTCGTAAGTCTGGCTTTAAAAGAAAGATGGGGGCAGATGGAAGCTTTTGAGTTTCTTTCCAAGAGGATCTACCTCTACCCTCCACCTCCAAGTCCTCGCTGAGTCTCTGATTTTTATACACATTAAAAGAAAAGAAAGCAAAATTTGCTTACGTGCAACAGGTATTCTTCATGGACTGCAGGCTGTAAGTCTTTGCAGCTGGGGTGACATCATTCAAAGGAGCCTGGGTCAATGAAGTTTTACTTTACAGCGTCTTCTCAGCTTTGGCATGCTCCACTGAGCATGTATGTGCTGTCCCACATCAAAGACTTTGTAGAGTCCCCTTCAGTTCTTTTACTGCTAACAACAAATAGGAACCAACTCCAAAGGGAGGCAGGTGAGTTTTGTGAGGACTTATATCCTGTTGTCTTCAGAGAACACCTTTTACAGATAAGCAATTTTCACTTTCTCCAAGCATAAGCAAGATGTAAAGTACTCACAGCTGAGAATTCCATAGGTACAGGTAGCTGCTATAGAAAAACAAAGGGAAAATACAATCAGAAAAAGGGTCAACAGGCAAAACTATTTTTGGTGGCATGAAGTCA
This sequence comes from Rhinatrema bivittatum, assembly GCF_901001135.1. Lineage (NCBI taxonomy): Eukaryota > Metazoa > Chordata > Amphibia > Gymnophiona > Rhinatrematidae > Rhinatrema > Rhinatrema bivittatum. The sequence continues at coordinate 77,169,384 of NC_042625.1, forward strand.
TTTTTGCCATTTTCTTTTTTTAAAAGCAGCTTGGAAACAATAATAATGGGCCCTAGTGGGGATATAGTTGGATTCTAAACCTCAATCATACTCCGCAGGACAGATTAATCAAAATCTACTGTCATGCCGGGAATCTTTACACAATAATGAGATGTGAATGTGTGAACTGAACTCCATATTGCAACTTTGCAAATCTCTTCCATGGAGGCCGATCTCAGGTGTGCCACTGCTGCAGCCACAGCTTCAATTCTATGAGCCTTGACATATCCATCCAGAGTCAGACTTACCTGGATATAACAGAAAGAGATGCAATCTGCTAACCAATTAGAAAGGATATGCTTGGCAATGGCAATTCCAAGTTTGTTGGAGTCAAAAGAAACAAAAAGCTGGGTAGACTTTCTAAGGGTTTCAGTCCATTCCACATAAAAGGCTAAGGCTTTTTTTGCAATCCAGATTGTGCAAAGCTTGTCCACTTTATGGACATATGATCTGGGGTAAAATGTTGGAAGGACAATTGACTGGTTAAGGTGGAAGTCCAATTCCGCCTTAGGCAAGAACTTGTATAAGGTAGGTAAGTCATTAGGGCCTTGCCTCACTGACTTTACATACCAAAGTGACTGCTATCAAAAAATATGACCGTCCAGATCAGGTAGTTCAGTTCACAGAAATCTAATGGCTCAGAAGGAATTTTCATTATTTGAGTGAGTACCATGTTGAGATCCCAAAACACAGTAGGAGGCTTGATGGGCTGTTTCATCTGAAGCAAGCCCATCAAGAATCTAACAACTAAGGGATGTACAGAGATGGGTTTACCGTCTTCAAGGTGGTGATGTGCCAATTGCACTGCAATGAACACTAACCAAAGTTAGTCTTCAGAACAGACTCTGAAAGATGTAGAAGGTATTGAAGCTCTTCTCTGCATTTGGTCACGGTTACCATCTTGCCCCTCTCCTCGTCATGATCCATTCTTGTGGAAGAAAGGTTTTTATCTGAGTTTTATCTAATTTATGATAAATGATAGCAACTCCTACACCTGGATGGTTTTGATACAAGATGTTAACCCAAGTTGCTTTGGCAAACTATTCCAATAAATTGGTCCAGCAACAGAAAATACCTTCTCCCTGGACTCTGAAAAAATGTGCTGCTTTTAGAGAAGGAATTTCAAGTAAACCAGACTGTGATGACTTTAAGGCGGGCTGATACTCTGAAGCTTGCAACCCTGCTTGGATCCTTTTTTCTAACTTCTCCTCAAAAACTGCTGATGTCAATATTACATGGAAAGCAGGAGATCAGAGGTTAGTATCTAAGTCATTGAAAACTGCTGCAGTTCCTACGACAATGCAAGAATGAGCTGTCCTCTCTGTGGGAGCACAGCCAAAATCTTCCATCACTGTGCACTGACTGACTGATGTCAATGCTTCTTAGTCTTCACCCAATGTTCAGAGCATCAGTACTTTTCACACAGGTACTAATGAAATGGAATCATTCACTTTCATCTAATGGGGGAGCTACATGATAGTCTATTTCCTTGGATTCCATGGGTGCTCTATGTTGAGGGAGATTGATAATTCCTTGATGTTGATGTACCACCACTATCTGGTGCAGCTCCCGGGCCTCTTTATGCCTCTGAGGCTGATACTTACTTTTCCTAAAGAGCTTTTCCATCAGCAGCTCTAAGTGGGAATCAGGTCCCAGGGGCTCATCTTCTCATATGTGGAGCACCCTAAGACATCATGATGATCCCCCAGACAGAGCACACAACAATCAGTACTGCGAGGGATGGACCACGGACAATCTTATTTTCTTGTCCTCTTAGATTTATCCGTGACCTTTGATACTGTTAATCATCAGATTTTATTACAGAGACTTACAGAAATTGGCTTAACTGATACAGTGCTTAATTGGTTTGAATCTTTTTTAACTAATCATTTTTACCAAGTCCAAATTAATAACACATGTTCCGATAAAAATGCTTTGAACACAGGTGTACCACAGGGTTCATCCCTGTCAGCATCACTGTTTAACATCTACATGTTGTCACTGTTGTCATCTACTATCACAACTGGGTGTGACTCATTTTTTATACGCTGACGATATACAGTTTTTAGTCTCAATTGATGATTCAGTGGAAAAAGCGGGCAAGCTCGTGTCTCTGTATCTGAAAGTTATAAAGCAAGTTCTCACACAGATGAGATTGATATTGAATGTTGAGAAGACAGAAATTATACTTCTTGAAAGGAAAATATCTCCAAGAAACAGCAATCAGATTGTGCTTGAGGATAACACTATACTCAGATTCACAGAGAATATCAGGGATTTGGGTGTAATTTTAGATTCAGAATTCAGTTTTTAAAAACACGTCACAACAAAAGTAAAGGAGGGATATGCAAAGCTTTTAATTCTTCAGCGACTGAAACCATTGCTTGAGCTGAATGATTTTCGTACAGTTTTACAATCATTACTATTTGGTAGTTTGGATTATTGTAACTCTCTACTATTAGGATTACCTGCTTCCACTATCTGACCTTTTTGATAATGCATATCATGCATAAGAAGTAATATAGGGGTAGATTTTCAAAGGGTTATGCACGTAACATACAAGCATAACCCCCAAAATGCTGCCCCTGCCTGCCCTTGTGCGTGCTGAGCCTATCTTGTGCGCAAGCCCTGGGACGCGCGTATGTCCCGGGGCTTTCAAAAATGGGCGATCCGGGGGCGAACAAATCTTCGCCCGTGCATAAGTTTAAAAATCTGGCTCAAAATGAATAATGGAATAGCAAATACAGCATGACGTGTTATCTTGAATAATCACATTGACTCTTATGACACTGAGCATATAAAATATCATACAAAAAAGACATATGATTATACTACTGGTATACGTAACCTTTGCTAACTAGCATGGACAAATGTGCCTTTCTATGAGGTCTTTTTGAATGAGTTAAAAAAAATCGTAACACACGGTGTATATTTCTGTGGATGTCTTGGGACTTTAGCTTATTTACGCGCTGATTGTTCAAACGGCTATTACCCTCTTTCAGCAACCTTTGAGAGAATAGTAATATTTATGTTTCAATGATAAACATGGTGGCTACAGAAAAAAATAAGTAAACTTGAAAAACAACAGAGAAATCTACTTATTAAACTTAAAAGATGAAAGATAAGGTAAATCGAGAAGGTTCCACAACAAAACATAAAAATCTGGAAAATTCTCCTCAGAGAAAAAAAAGATGTGACTGTTGGTCTCCATGGAAAAACAAGAACTGAAAAAAGTCCCTATATAATGCCCATAATGTGGGATGGCATGCACATGCTCAGTAGAGCACACCAAAAGCTTCTTCACATCCTGTATGTCCTCTGAGAAACATTTTTCCTTCTTAGTTCTGTTCTTTTGGCTGTAGGTCCAACTTAATTCCTTTCCCTCCCAGCACCAAGAAGTGACCCCCAGAGCTTAAGAACATAAGAAATTGCCATGCTGGGTCAGACCAAGGGTCTATCAAGCCCAGCATCCTGTTTCCAACAGAGGCCAAACCAGGCCACAAGAACCTGGCAATTACCCAAACACTAAGAAGATCCCATGCCACTGATGCAATTAATAGCAGTGGCTATTCCCTAAGTAAATTTGATTAATAGCCATTAATGGACTTCTCCTCCAAGAACTTATCCAAACATTTTTTGAACCCAGCTACACTAACTGCACTAACCACATCCTCTGGCAACAAACTCCAGAGCTTTATTGTGCGTTGAGTGAAAAAGAATTTTCTCCGATTAGTCTTAAATGTGCTACTTGCTAACTTCATGGAATGCCCCCTAGTCCTTCTATTATTCGAAAGTGTAAATAACTGATTCACATCTACTCGTTCAAGACCTCTCATGATCTTAAAGACCTCTATCATATCCCCCCTCAGCCGTCTCTTCTACAAGCTGAACAGCCCTAACCTCTTCAGCCTTTCCTCATAGGGGAGCTGTTCCATCCCCTTTATCATTTTGGTAGCCCTTCTTTGTACCTTCTCCATAGCAACTATATCTTTTTTGAGATGCGGCGACCAGAATTGTACACAGTATTCCAGGTGCGGTCTCACCATGGAGCAATATAGAGGCATTATGACATTTTCCGTTTTATTAACCATTCCCTTCCTAATAATTCCTATCATTCTGTTTGCTTTTTTGACTGCTGCAGCACACTGAGCCGACGATTTTAAAGTATTGTCCACTATGATGCCTAGATCTTTTTCCTGGGTGGTAGCTCCTAATATGGAACCTAACATCGTGTAACTACAGCATGGGTTATTTTTCCCTATATGCAACATCTTGCACTTGTCCACATTAAATTTTATCTGCCATTTGGATGCCCAATCTTCAAGTCTTGCAAGGTCCTCCTGTAATGTATCACAGTCTGCTTGTGATTTAACTACTCTGAATAATTTTGTATCATCCGCAAATTTGATAACCTCACTCAACGTATTCCTTTCCAGATCATTTATATATATATATATATATTGAAAAGCACCGGTCCAAGTACAGATCCCTGAGGCACTCCACTGTTTACCCTTTTCCACTGAGAAAATTGACCATTTAATCCTACTCTCTGTTTCCTGTCTTTTAACCAGTTTGTAATCCACGAAAGGACATCTCCTCCTATCCCATGACTTTTTTGTTTTCTTAGAAGCCTCTCATGAGGGACTTTGTCAAATGCCTTCTGAAAATCCAAATACACTATATCTACCGGTTCACCTTTATCCACATGTTTATTAACCCCTTCAAAAAAATGAAGCAGATTTGTTAGGCAAAACTTCCCTTGGGTAAATCCATGTTGACTGTGTTCCATTAAACCATGTCTTTCTATATGCTCTACGATTTTGATCTTGAGAATAGTTTCCACTATTTTTCCTGGCACTGAAGTCAGGCTCACTGGTGTATATTTAGCTGGATCGCCCCTGGAGCCTTTTTTAAATATTGGGGTTACATTGGTCACCCTCCAGTCTTCAGGTACAATGAATGATTTTAATGACAGGTTACAAATTTTAACTAATAGATCAGAAATTTCATTTTTGAGTTCCATCAGTACCCTAGGATGCATACCATCCGGTCCAGGTGATTTGCTACTCTTTAGTTTGTCGATCTGGCCTACTACATCTTCCAGGTTCGCAGTGATTTCGTTCAGTTTGTCTGACTCATCACCTCTGAAAACCATCTCCAGAATTGGTATCTCCCCAACATCCTCATTAGTAAACACGGAAGCTTTAAGTACGAATGTCTGCAGTCAAGACATGCAAGCATATTTGCACCCCTTATCCCCATCCTAATTCACACTCCTTTCTCCCTCTATCCCTCCATTTAGCTTTTTTTTAGACAAGACATCCAGACCGGTCTTCTTAAGAAAGTTTTCTTGGACTACTTTTAATTGCATTTGTGAAAAAACACTTGTCACTGATACACAGTTTCCTATGTTGATAGGGTTTCCCCGCAGCGTCCCAGGCTGTTGTGGTGCAATTATTTGAGCAACTGTGTTTTATGGTTAAAAAAGGTGTATTACGAGTTTTTCTTTTTATTGTTTATCAAGTGGTTTACAACTCTCCCTTTCGTGATTGTGTTAGTAGTCTCCTGGAAAGGGGCAGGGATATCCAAATATGATACAAAATAGAAGCTGGGAACAGCAACTTCAGTTTAAAAAATTTGCACTTTGCTGGGGAATACCAAAACAAATAAAGAAAGGCAAAGCAGAGAGAGTTTTCATCTCTCCCTTCTCTTTCTCTTATTATATCAGAGACTAGTAACAATGAAATATGTAAATATTGTTCCTGGATTTCACCTTGAAATTTGCGAGTAAATATTTATGCCCACAGGCTCAAAGTGGTTTAAATCCTTTCTAAAGAATAGAAAAATACAAAGTGTCATTAAATAACTGTTCTAGTTGGATTGACATCACAAAAGTGTTCTTCAAGGTTCAATGTTATCTGCTATGTTATTTAACGCATATCTTTCTCCACTTTGTAGGATCTTGGAAAGTTTAGAAGTAAACTTTAGAATTTGCATGGATGACATACAACTTTTCTTTCCCATCAAACATTCTATTACTTCAGTTGTGAAAGAATTAGAGATTTATATAGACACCATTCAAAAATGGTTATAACTGTTTAGTTTTGAATCTTTCAAAAACCAAAGTAATATATAAGTCTCGTCAGCAGTATGATGGAATATTACGAACATTTAAATTTAATGAACTTGAAATAACCTGTTCTATAATTGTTAGAGATCCCAGAGTACTTTTGAATGGAAAATTGTCGATAACAGCTCATATTAAAAAACAAATCCAAATTAGATATTTTAAATTGAGGATACTAAGAAAGCTAAAACCATTTCTAGATTTAAATGATTTTTGTTTGACGCTATAAACATTGTTGTTCACTGGTTTTGATTATTGTAGTTTCTTATTATTAGAAATTATAGCAATGCATACTAGAGCACTACAATTATTACAAAACTCTGCAGCCAGAGTTTTGACAGGCTGTTCAACATATGATCATGTTACATCATCCTTAGAGATTTTCATTGGCTTCCAGTCTATTACAGAGTTCATTGCAAAGTGTTATTGTTACTGCACAAAATTATTTATAATCCTGAAATCGTCTGGCTCAGGGCCTACCTACATCTTTATACTTCGGTGGGTTCCTTAAGGTCTGCAAACCCCGGGCTGCTAGATTCCCCTTAATACTATCCTTAACAGAAACATGGAGGTAAATGCACTGAATGGCAGTTGCTACCACGGGAAACTTGCTGGGCAGACTGGATAGACCATTTGGTCTTTTTCTTCCGTCAATATTATGTTACCATGTTACCATACATCAAGCTCATTTAGGGATGATCCGTGACAGAGCAATATTGGTGACCGGTCCAAGATTATGAAATACCATGCCTGTATGCCTCAGAATTATGACAGATGTTAGGGAATTTAAAAAAGCTTTAAGAACTTGGCTTTGTACGACGGCATTTGAAAATTAATTACAAGTACGAAAGCATTTGTAAGGCAACATTCGAAAATTTTGAAAATTAAGTACAAGCATATATGCATAACATTTTGATGTTGCGTTATTTTCTATTTAAATTGTGCCTATTAATGAAGATTCAGTAGGGAAACCATTTTATTAATGGATATTTATGTTTTAAGAATGATGTTTGTATTCTGTATTTTTGTATCTTGTTTTTATATGATTTTGTATGTTTTGTACACTGCTGCAAACTGTAGAGTGTGTAGCTAAGAAATTAAAAAAAAAATGTCAGGAAAAGACAGAAGGGCCTGCTAAAAGGAAGAGGGAGGGTCAAAAGTTGCAATCAAAATGATAGTCTGGAGGCTTAGAATTTCATCCTCACGTTTTCTCTGGAAGGGGAAGCCCTGTACCAGTACTTTAGGGGGCAGAGGGCACCAGGGGGATAAATAATCCCTTCTCCCCTCTGTCCTGGTGACCTTGATTCAAGGGGGTAGAAAGGAAGCAATGGTGCAAAGTTGGAAAGGAAAGCATTAATAAGGGTTTCACCCCTCCACCACAATTAACTCTTCAGTCAGTATATAATCATTTCCTTCCTCCCGTTTTCAGAACAACTCATGGATCCGTGACCATGATGAGACTGGATCAACTCACTCAGGCACGCCGGGGCCATCCAGCGGTGGGATTGCATCTCAGAGTGGCGACAATTCCAGCGAACAAGGTGAGTCTCATGCGGAGAGCAGTCCAGCTGCAAAGACATGAGTTGTATGTTCACATATGGTGCTGAAATGTGCACTGTCCCAGGGGCGTATGCTTTCAGTTTTACATGAGACCCCAGAAACATCAGCAAAGCACAGGGTGCAGCAGCTGGATTCCAGCAAAGCACTGGGCACAGGGCTAAAAATACCAGACACCTTGCAAAGCACAAGGGTCAGAGAGCTGGAAAAGCTGAAAAAGAGCCCAGTAAAATGCTTAAGACCACAGGGGGCTGAAAATGCAAGAGGAGACTCCACAAAAAAATGCAGAGAGTGCAAGGGATTAAAGTGCTGGCGGAGAGTTCACCAAGCACTGGAGGACCATTATGGGCTTGTGTACCATATATATGCAGATGACATTCAGCTACTGCTCTCTTTAGGGACTGCTGAAACAATTTCTATTAATTGTTTGAACACCTGCCAGGCTTAGATTTCCCATTGGTTATAAGATCGGAAATATCAGATCAATCTTGTACAGACATCCTAGTTCTCTTCAGGCCCTATGCTAGTTTTAGAAAAAAGCTCAGGCATCAGGCTTTACTGTGCTGATACCGGAGAGTTTTCCTGCAGTATTACCTGAAGAGCTGCTTTTAGGGAAAGGAAAAAAATATGTGATTTTGATCCCTGTCCAGCAAATGTAGTGAAAGCTATGGGATGCCAGGATGTGGCTAGCTAATATTGTTAATACTTCCTTGTATGGGCTTCTTTTCAAGTCTATTAAAACCCCCCACAGTGGAACCCATTCTGAAAAAAAACAACAACACAAAATCTCAATGTAAAAATGGTAAAAAAAATTATAGACAAATTACCAACTTTCATTTCTTGGCAAAAATCATTGATAGGGCAGTGGTGACTGGAATGGTTTCTTTTTTTGAGATCACTTCGGGCCTAGATAATTTTCAATACAGTTTCTGAAGCAACTTGAGTATTGAGACTGTGCTGGTATCCTTTGTCAAATGAGTGTTTTGCCTTTTGGATAAAGGTGACCTCACTGTCTTGGTGCTCCTTGACCTCTCTGTTGCCTTTCAAACAGTGGCTCATGCTACTTTACTGGAGAGCATTAGGTTTTGATGAGAAAGTGAGTAGTTGGATCACTTCTTTTCTCATAGACTGTTACCAGACAGCAAACATTGGAGCTAAGATGTCAGGAGCAAGGTGGCTCATTTGTGGGGTATCTCAGGGCTATTTATTTATCACCCTTGGTCAATATTATTAATTGTTATGGGTTTGTGTACCATATGGATGTGAATGATATTCAGCTGCTGCTGCCTTGAGGGATTGATGAAACAACCTCTATTAATTGTTTGAATGCCTGCCTGAAAATGAATAGTAATAAAACTGAGATTTTAAAGATTGGGTTTTCTACACCACAGTTAGCCCCTGTGTTTCTATTGCAGGATTTATGGGATAGACATCCTCAAAAATCAAAGATTTGGGAGTAGTCTTTGACACTACATTTGGATTAGAGCCCCACATTCAAGAGGTATCAAGGAAAGCATATTTAAGATTAAGAATGATTAGACAAATCTGACCTTTTTTTGGAGCTTGAAGCACTGAAGGTGGCAACTATTTCCCTCATAATCGGTTAGATTATAGCAATGACCTCTTCATTGATCTCCCTTTGAGAGTGATGAAGAGACTGAAGTAAATGCAAAAATTCTAGAGATGCACATGGAAAAATGTCATTTTGTTTTGGTTTCTTATTCTTTTTTCATTTTGTTTATTTGAAACAAAAAACCCACAAAAGCAGAAAAAACACAAAAGGAAATAAAGGGGCCAAGATACTCTCCCCCACCACCAACCTCTTAACCCTCTCACAGTGCCATGCCACCAAAATAAAAATAAAACAACTCCCTGGGCCTTCCCCTATCCCCTCCCTCTTTATATCTATCTTTTCTCATTCATGGGTCGTGAGATGATGAAATGGAACAGGAGCGATCCCCAGCCACTCCTGCCCTACTAGGTCCCATTTTTTTAAATGGCGCTGGCCAATCCCAAGGCTAGTGCCAGTCTGCTGTATGGCCATACAAAAAAATGGCGCCCATGTCAAGGCCCTGAGGTCGGCAGTCAGGAAATAGGGGAAGGCTCATGGTTGGGGGGGGAGGGGGATAAATTGTTTTTGGCAGCACTTTGGGAGTTTTTGGTAGTAGTGGGAGACCAAAAAGTAAAACCCAATTAATTTTGTTGGGAGTTTCTTTGTTTCATTTTGAAATGAAACATGGAAAAATGTTTCATTGCAGTTTTTATGTCATTTCAATTTCTGTGGCATGGATGGTTCTGGATATATATCATAGGAAGAGAGCCACTACCATGGTGTACGAGCTCCATTGGCTACCAATCTTACTGAGTCATTTATCATTAGGGCCATAACACACATGTTAAATAGCACATCATGTGTTAGTATGCAAATGGGAGGAGTTTGGGTAGACTAATGAACAGCTCCTAACATCAAACGCAATATGCCCATGGTAGCTGTGTGGAGAGAGAGAGAGAGAGAACACCATGTCACTCTACTATTTATACCACTGTAAGAGGGGGCATTTTTAACTTGGAGTGGGGTTGGGGGGGCAGTTTTACATACACAATAAGAGGAACAAACAGCAAAGTTGACCTCACTGAAGAATTTCTGCTGTTTGAATTGATGAAAGGTACAAGAGGAGTTGATTTGTACAATGCACTCGTACCTCCTACTGTTTATGTAAAACTGCCCCCCCAAACCTACCCCATCCCCCAAACCCCACTCCAAGTTAAAAGTTCCCCCCTCTTACAGTGGTACAAATAGTAGAGTTTTGAGAAGAAAACCACGTGATGTGAAATACCAATATTATCGGAAAGATGACAAAACCCTCATTAAAGAGCAAATGTCCAATGCGTTATACTCTATTCACTTATAGGGTGATACCTTCAATGCCCAAGTGATGTGAAATGGACAGTTCAAACTATTGTAATCATAGGATTTGTCATAAACTTTTAAAGATGTTCAACTTTTTTTTCAAAAATAATTTTTAACTTTTTAACATTTTTAAATTTTGTTGTAAATCAATTTAACGCCACATAGCAATGAAAAAGACACTTATCATTAAGATGTATGCAGCGGCAAAAAGTTCAAATGCCCTGCTTAGAACGCCCTCATTCGCCCGACATGGTGCATGTTTCATTTAAACTTCGTCAGGGGCTCAGGAGCAATGTCTCTAAAAAATGAAAAAACATAATTAAGACATAAAAATATCCAACATTATAGAGTCCATTTTCTGAATAACATAACATACGTGTCTTTGAACGTTGAACCCATCTAAGTGTAATGTTGAAGCTCGGCGTTTCAGAATGGAGCCGCCATATTGAAACATAATATACATAAATAAATAACAACATAAATAGAAGAGTGACATGGTGTTCTCTCTCTCTCCCCGAATGGCACGTGATAAAAACCTTTTTCCAGTAATGCATTCTGTGGTGCATTGATCTGCGCATGAAGTGAAAAATACCGTAGGTGTGATAAATGTATTGCATCTTGCAGAAATTACCTATGCGATGCGAGAGCAGGGAAATTAGCCTAACAACGCCCCCTATTTATCGTGGGCACTATTTCCGCTATATTTATAGCATTTTGATAAATCTAGGGGTTAGATGATTAAAGTATAAGATATCAACCTTAACTTTCAAGGCTCTGAATAGAAGTCCTCTGAATTTAAGTCACTGACCAGATAGTTTGCTGAGGTCAAATCAAGAAACTTATCTCAGTTCTCCACTTCTACATTCTTTGAAGTACATGAGAATTAGATCCAGAGCCTTTTTCTCTGAGCTCCTAGTCTCTGGAGTGCACTCCCTTGGGAATTGAGGTTTGAAAATAATTATTCCTCTTTTAGAAAGGACCTGAAAACATGGCCTTTTTAATATGCGGGTTTTCTGGTCAAGTACCATTTGACAATTCTACTAGTAGTTTTTTTATGTAATTCATTTTTTGTTTACATTGCTAGATTCTATGCTGCTATTACATATAGCAGTGGTTTTTCATCCTGTCCTCAGGACACATGAGGACAATCGGGTTTTCAGGATATCACAGTGGATATGCATGAGATAATTTGCATCCACTGCTGTCACTGTATGCAAATCTATCTTATACATATTCATTGTAAATAACCTGTAAACCTTACTGGCTGTGTGTGTCCCAAAGACTGGATTGAGAACCACCGAGATGTATGATATGTGCAGCTTGATTTTTATTTATTGCAATTATTCTGTTTGTGGTTATTTTTGTCTTAATGTTTTTGCTTTGCTTTTACTGTACATTGCTTTGTTTACATTTTGTCTGGTGTGTGTTAGGAAGGGATCATATACTTGTTCTCTTTCTTCTGAGCGGGTTTTTTTATGCCAGCTGTTCCTAAAAACTTTATAGCCAAATAATTGGCGCTGTAAAGAGAAGATGTATATATGAATTGTATTTTTAATATGTTGTATTTAATTTGCTGAAACTATGTATTTTTTATATGTTGTTAACTACTTTTGGTGGTCCTTTAGGATTAATAAGGCAGGATACATGTGTAAGGAATAGAACGGAATCAAGGTAGGGGCACTGGGATCATTTAGCTGCCCTGTGATTGGCCCCTGTACAAACTCAAGACTACAACCTGCAGCATTTACAATAATTAAGCCCCCTCCATTCTCCTTCTGACCCGCTCCTTATTCCCAGATGTTGACACCTCTTGTAATGGACCCTCAGAAGATACAGGGGATGCCAGAAGACCTTTCCTTTAGGCTTCTGTTATGACATATATAAATAAGCCCATATTCTCCCCTTGATACCTCCTTCACCTTTATATTTCCTCCTTTCCCACTCCTTGGGGGTTATTCCCTTGGCTGGAGTTGTGGTTAGAAAGAGCTTTAAAAGGTAGGCAGAGGAGGAAATGGAAAAAGGCTGGAAGGATCATTTTAAAACACAGCTGAAAGTAATACTGTTTCAATATTGATATCTGATGAAGCAACAGAGAAAGAGGAGGGGTGACTTCCTCTGTAATAAAAATTATAAAAAACAAATCACCCATCTGCTCACTTATCCACTCATTCATAAACTCACCTGGTTCTCCATTCACCTACCAACTCGCTCCTCCATTCACTCATGCGACTTTATGCTTGCATGGGTCCAGATGTGTTTTTGTGTTTGTGTTTCTCCATGTATGGCGCATGTGTTTACATATGGTATGTGGTTTTGTTTTTTTCTGTGTATGGCCTATGCATGTGGGTATATTGCATGTTTCCTGAAGTTGCTGATCGCAGCTCCTGCTAATTGCCAGCTAAGCAGAGACCCTTCCTTCCAGCACACATCATCTGTCTCACAATTAACCAGAGAACAGAGGCACCCAGAGGCAAAATAGGAAGAGTAGTCAGAGAAGCCAAGGAAGTGGCTGGCAGTGCCATGGGATCAGGGCTTCAAGAGCACAATCATACAGCAGACTCTCCAGGGAATGGTTCTTCAAATCTGGTAAAGTGACAGGGAGAAGGTGATCATGACAAGCCTAGCTGATATGTTTCCATATCAGATGCTTCATGTATTATTTAGCTTTTGTAAGGGTACTTGCAGGAGATGTCATGTTCCCTACTCTGTGGGGTTGGGGTGCAGAGATGGAACATAAAAGGTGCTATGCTGGATCACACTAATAGTCCACTGAGCCCAGCATCCTATTTCCAACAGTAGCCAACCCGGGTCACTTGGAATACCTAGTAGAACAAAATAGGGTGATCTATTCCCAGAAATAAGAGATGGCAAACATCAAGTCTTTTGGCTCACAATTGTTAATGGATTTACTCTCCAGGAACTTATTCAAACCTTTTTTTAAAACCAGCTATACTCCCCTTCTTGATCACATTCTCTGGCAACAAATTACATAGCTTAACTGTACACTGAATGAAAAAAATACTTTCTTAAATGTGTTTTAAATCTGCTACCAGTTAGTTTCATAGTATGTCCTAATACTATTTGAAAGTGTGAAAAACTGTTCCCTATGTATCTCTTCCACATCACTCATGATTTTATAAATGTCTATAGCATCCCCTCTCTGTCATCTCTTCTCCAAGCTGAAAAGTCCTAACTTATTTAGCCTTTCTTCATAAAGGATCTGTTCTATCCCTTTTAGTCTATTTTCTAATGGGAAAGAAAGCTTAAGAAATCACTAATGTTTGAGTTTTGTGTGGCCGTCCCCACCTCTATAATTTTTGTGTCCGGTGTCCTAACCATACCAGATTTTTAGGATAATTCAAGAACATGACGACTTTGACAGGGTTGCATTTTTTTGATCCATGCATACACACATCCTGGAAAGCATGTTTGCTTACCGTAAATTGTGTTTTCCATAGATAGCAGAATGTATTAGCCATTACATGTGGGTGATGTTATCAGGCGGCACAAGGAGGCTGGTCATTCCAATCTGTAGAGCTTTGAGCTTTATTGAGCATATGCAGTTCCCACAACACGGACTCCACTGTGAAGAGGATTACAGCAAGGAAAGTTTTGCAAAAATGCTTGTCCAAAACTGTCAGTCCTTGAAATGATATCAAGACAATAATGGGACATCAATGTGTGGACTGATGGCCACATTGCAGCCTTGCACATATCTTCAATGGGTATTTCTCTGAGATGAGCAATAGAGGAAGCCATGGCTTGTACTTGATAAACTTTGACTGAGTCTATAAGTTGAAGTCCTGCTAGGCTATAGTAGTGATGGATACACTCAGTTATCCAGATGGATAAAGTTAATTTGGTAACCGCTATTCCAAGGCAGTTAGGGTTGTATGAGACGAAAAGCTGATTAGCTTGATGATAAGGTTGAGTACATTGCAGTCCTGAGCTCAGCTGTTTAAACTTGTAAGCATTTATGCTTGTTGTTGCTTATAGTTGTCCCCTCGAGACAGCTCTGTCGCAAAACAGAGCTCATGTCTGAGTCAGGAGAGTTTTTCCTCTTTATACTAACTGGCAATTTCTGTATACTTAACTCTTACTTTTGACACTGAAGAATTTGTGCAACCTTGAATAAATTATTTACCTGATTCTATTTCAACCTGGTGGACTATATTGTTACCTTCAACTTCTGAAGACAATCATGAATTTATTGTACCATACAAAACTAATGAATAGCAATATGTGCGGAAAGCATTGTGCTCTGGAATGTTCTTTTTCCAAAACTGCTGAGAAGTTTATGATCTTTCTCCAGCGGGGAGTTGGATTAAATACATTTTCTTAGTTGATTCCATTACAATGGATTGATGTGGAAGATATAATATGCCAAATCCTGGAGAGTGTTGGACTCTAAACTTGAGATCCAGCTTTCTAGACATGAGGAAGCATTTCCCTTAGTTTTAAGAGTAATGCCTTAAGGATGTCATGAACTGGTGGATTCGAGAACAGCAGTATTATTGAACAGATGGGATTTGGTGTTTGTAATTGAAGACCTTGAGCTACCAACCTTGCAGGGTCATTTATCATATCACGTTAGGGCCCTAACGCCCACGATAACGCCCTAACGCATGCAATAAATAACGCATCATGAAATGCGTGTGCAAATTCTAAAAATTTAGTCAAAAGGGAGGAGTTTGGGCGGAGTTTATGAAAATGAGGGGTTGTTTTTTACCGTTGCATGTGATAGCGTAACACAAGCTATTACACTATTTAACGCCAGAGATAACTACACCTTTTTTCAGGGAATTATGCTGTGTTATATTTTTATGTTTTATTTTTTAGTTGAAATGTACACCGTAGTGATAGAAACCTGTTTCTGTACAACGGTATAGAAAAACTGTACAAATAAATAAATAAATGCTGTGCGTTATACCCTAAATAGGATTTGCGATAAATATGGCAAATCCCATTTTGGGCAAGGAGAGGGGGAGAGGGGAGGGAGGGAGATCTGTTCAAAGGCTTCACACTTTTTCTGATTGTGATTTGGTCCCAGACAGCGGTAACATAACTCATGCCGTCGGTAAGGGACATGACTTTTCCACATGGGCAGTTTTTGAACCCACTCACTTTTGTTGAGTGGGTTCAAACATCCTAGGAGAGGGAAAAAGTACCTTTCCATTTTTTTTTTTTAGGTAGCATTTATAAGTGCTGTTTGTGTGGCTGCAGAAGCAGCAAAGCAAGGCAGAAAACAGAGGAGAGATGAAGTACATGTCCATGCTTCAGCTGGGGAAAAAAATAACTGAGGAGGCTTATAAGGCAATGCCTGTGCGGGAAATCATGCACATGCTCAGTAGAGCTCTACAGCTAGGACAAATCTGTTTGGTGCCGCCAGATGGTGTCACATATATATAATGGCTAATTCAGCCTGCTTATCAATGGAAAAAGTAGGCTTTTAATTCTGTGTGGAATTTCTTGTTGTTGCCTTTTTCTGTACCTTTTCTAGTTCTGCTATTTCTTTTTAGAGATGGGGCAACCAGAATGTTACAAAACACTTAAGGTGTGAGTGCACATTTATATGTAGGCAGTATGATATTCTCAATTTTCTGTACCTTTTCTAGTTCTGCTATTTCTTTTTAGAGATGGGGCAACCAGAATGTTACACAATATTCAAGGTGTGAATGCACATTTATATATAGGCATTATGATATTCTCAAACTTATTTTCTATTCCTTTCTAAATAATTCCTAACATTCTATTTGCTTTTTTGACCGCTGCCACACACTGAGCTGAGGACTTCAATGTATTGTCCACAGTGATGGTTATGCTCAGGTTTGTGGACTCTTGGGCCGACGAGGGGATGTTACACCTTGCGGAGGATCCGTAGGTTCTCTCGTCAGGTGGCGAGGCAGGACAGAGGAGTAGAGCAGCTGACCCTTGGCACTGAAGACAGAAGCTACTGTGGAGACGGACAAGGAGATGAGCAGATGAGCGGTCTTCACCATTGGTGGTCCCCCCGGGAGGAGCCCGTAGGGACCCGACCGCTGGGACTTAGGTGGACCTAGAGAGGTCAGGGTAATGGTGCAAAGGCCAACTGGAGCTTCGCCCTGGAAGCCCGCGCTCCCCCCAGGAATAGCCCATAGGGACCCGGGCCGCTGGGACTTAGGTGGGCCCTTGGAGACGGTGGTCTTGAAGGAGTCCTAGGTCAAGTGCTAGAGGGTCGACGCTCACCAGTCCGAAGTCGTGTACCAGAGAATCACCGCTTGCCAATCCGGAGTCAGGAACCAGAGAATCACCGTAAGCCAATCTGAAGTCAGGAACCAGGAACACCAAGACGAAACAGGAACCAGAGTCCGCGCACAAGGAACTCACCGAAGCAAACAGACTAGACAGCGCTGGAGGACATTGCCAAGTCGAGGAATGGTCAGAGGAAGTCTCCTTATACACGTCCTCTGGCCCTGGAGGTAAAAATCAGCTGCAGGCAATTAAAGGGGCGAGGTCCCTTTAATTCTGGTGAAGGGGCGTGGCCTTGCGTCCAAGGATGGCGGCAGCCATCTTGGATCCGGGCCGCGGAGGAGAGCAGCAGCGGCCACGTGGGAGGAGCATGGACGGCTCCGATCCCGGCGGCCAGCCCAAAGGTCCGCGCCGCCGCGCGGGGGTGTGGAACTCGGGGCAGGGCAGTCAACCCCGACATTGCCCTGGTCATCGGAGGAGGTAGGGGGCCGCGCCCGCGGACGGCCGCGGAACACAACAGTGATGCCATGGTCCATTTTATGTGTTGTAACTCCTAATGTGAAACCCAACATTTTGCACTTATAATGGGGTTCATTTTTCAATGTGCTGTCACCCTATTCATTGGCTCAGTGCATTCTGCACCCTCTCCCCCTTTTTTTAGTACATGCCATTTAATGTTTGGGTGTTTGGTAAATGGAGACATGGCATAAGGGTTAGAACAATTGGGTTGAAAACTAGGCTTCAAATCCCAATTCCACTCCTTGTAACTTTGGGCAAATTACTTTATCTCCCATTTCCTCAGGTACCCACTCAGATTGTAAGATTTGTGGGGCTGGGACTAAATGACCCTGAATTAATAATCACCAGGACCGGATGGTATATACTCCAGAGTTCTGAAAAAAAACTAAAAAATGAAATTGCACACTTATTACCTGTAATCTCGAACGTCTCATTCAAGTCACCTAATGTACCTGAGGACTGGAGGATGGCCAATGTAACGCCCAATTTTAAAAAGAGTGATCCGGGAAACTACAGACCAGTGAGTCAGACAATAGTACCAGGCAAAATGGTAGAAGCTATTCTGAAAAACAAAATTACTGACAATCTGGATATAGACAGACTAATGGGTAGAACCAGCTGGTTTTTCAAAGGGAAATCTTGTTTTACAAATCTGTTAGATTTCTTGAAGGGGTTAAACGTGTGGACAAGGGTGAGTCTGCTGATATACTGTATCTATTTTCAGGAGAGACTCATTGAGAAATTAAAAAATCAAGGGATAGGAGGCAATGTCTTATAGTGGTTTGGTAACTGGCTAAAATAGGAGACACAGAGTAGGACTGAATGGTCTTTAATCTCAATGAAAAAAGGTAAATAATGGAATGTCCAAGAATCTGCAGTGGGACTTGTACTTTTTAACCAGTCTCAGCGTGACAGAACTAATACCTAGGCTGGCTCCTCAAGAAGTGGCAGAATTCAGTGCCTGAGTATGTGAAGGGTATGTCCGAGTGTGTGAAGGGTATCAACATTCAGAGACTAAGAGTGCAAGTGCTAGAACTTGCAGGAAGAACCAGAGGCTATAAGTAATAGGATGTCAATGGGATTCTGAGTTGTGTTTTTAAAACCCTTCCATTTGTGATGCCTCTCTCTCATTCAAAAATTTACCATCTCCTCCCATCACTTTGGGCTCCTCCTGCTGATGCAATGTTTGGCAGTGTCACTGACCCTCACCATGGGACTCTGCAAAGCAACCGGGTAGCAGGTGTGTACTAAGGGCTGAATAATCCTCAGAAGCAGTTTATTCATTCACATTTTCATCCCTACCCCATCCCAACACACAGAGCTCTGTCATAAAGTTAGCTGGTTAAACATATCTGGCCAACTTTAAGATAGCCGGGTATATTCAGTGGCTAACTAACAGAATCACACAGCAGCTGAATATGGACCTCCAAATGTCTATAAATAAATACATAAATAAATAAATAGTTTGAAGGCCATGAGTCCTCCTTGCTTTGGCTCTGTTCTGATCACTTATGATTTTCAGTGGAACCTTTTAGCCTCTCTCCTCTTTAATCTTCATATCCAGCGTTTCTAGATGGCATTGATGCAAGGAATGGTGGCAGCTACACGAAATATCTGGTGATGTTTGGAGAGGTTTTTTTTCCCCAGAAAGGCTCACAAAGACCCCTAAAGTTAGAGAACACTAACTGCCCATTTTGTATGAAAACTTGAAGCTCCTTCTAAACCTCATTGCTCTAATTTCACTGGAAAAAAATGCTGAGAAATGATAAAATAGTAGTCTAGTATCTCCCTCCTCTTGACTCTGCCCCCACCTCCATCACCATCAAAGATCTGGGTCTCTACTAGTAGTATAATTTAGGTGTCTCCTTTATGTTCAATGTAATTTCCTTTCTCAGTTAATTGTGAACCGACATGATGTGTCCTACGAATGCCGGTATATAAAATGTTAAATAAATAAATAAATAAATAAAATATCCTTCTCTTTTACTCTCACGGTCTCCCCTCTCTTTTCATCCCTTTGTTCCTCAATCATCTTTAGTTCTTTCTGAGCCCTGTTAGGAAAATTCATCCATGGTAGATTACATTTTTTGGTAGAGGGAAAGCAGGGGCCAAGAGTTGGGGGAGGAAAGGCACAGGAGGATCTCAGCTTCCAGGGCAGTGCTTGCTTTAAGATGCCATCTTTCTGATGCATAATTTACCTTCCCTCCAGGCAGGCTTTTAAGCCTCTCACTTGCCGGAGGATATGAAAGCAGAGCAGCTGTTGACAACCGACCCCCTTCTAATTTATGTTTATTAAGAAGAAGTGTATGCAGGACTTAGGAAAAAGAATAGCAGAGGGTGAGCATCAGGAATAGGTGGGTGAGTGGGCAACCTTGCCCACCAGAGATGAAGTACTCATCAGGGATCTATCTAATGTGAGGAGGGTTCCTGGGGAGTTGAAACATAAGTTTGTATAGGAAACAGGGGAACCTTCCATGACTGGGGTTTATCATGTCCCAGATATGAACTGGGTTTCAGATGCTGTAGAGAGAGCATTCCCAAGGTGGAAGAGTTTGTAAAGAGAATGTATGGAAAAACAACACAGATGGAAGCAGCCAATGTATGTGAATTATGAACAGTGCCTGGGTCCTTTGGGGAAAACAACTGATAAGGGATGCCTTTGGTATTTCAGAAGTAAATTTTCAAAGCTTTAGTTGGGATCTACACACATACAATAAGGAGTTATGTGGGTAGATCGGTTGACTCCACATAAGTGAATTTTCAGTTTCCTAAAAGTATGTATTTATTTTTGAAACATGGGTATTTTTAGTCACATACAAAAGAGGCATGCCAGGTGGTTTGGAAGATGTGGTTGGATACTATGCATTTACATT
This sequence comes from Rhinatrema bivittatum, assembly GCF_901001135.1. Classification (NCBI taxonomy): domain Eukaryota; kingdom Metazoa; phylum Chordata; class Amphibia; order Gymnophiona; family Rhinatrematidae; genus Rhinatrema; species Rhinatrema bivittatum. The sequence goes on from NC_042625.1 coordinate 77,189,638, forward strand.
TAATTTTGAAAAATATGTATGTGTAGAAGGCATGCTGCTAACATTCTACACCATTTGACGTGTGTACATTCAATCACATAGCAAGCTGATCTTCAAAGACAAGAGGTCTTTGAAGATCAGCTTGTAATGTAACTCCCTTCTTCCGATTTCTCTTCCTCCTTCTCTTTCCTCCTTCTCTTCCTCCTTCTCTTCCTCCTTCTCTTTGAAGATCAGCTTGTAATGTAACTCCCTTCTTCCTCCTTCTCTTCCTCCTTCTCTTTCGTTATATGTAAACCGATGTGATGTCCATACGAACATCCGTATATAAAAATGTTTAAATAAATAAATAAGAGTGTCGATTTTAAAAGCCTTGCGCACACAAAAACAGCTACATATGCGCGTAAGTGGACTGCATGGGAGCTACGCGAATTTTAAATAGCCAGGAAGGGCGCGCGTACGTTGATGTACGTGTGCCCAGAAAATGTAGGTGGAAAAGGGGCAGGGCATGGGTGTTTCAGAGGCAAAGCCAGCACGATGTGTGTAACTCCTAATTTTCCTCATGCTGTATGCGTATGTTACATGCATCACTTTGCTACAGCTCCTTGGTGGGTGGAGAGAGAGAGAGACAGAGATAGAGACTGACTCTTTATAAGGCTCAGTCTGCTACTCTACATATGGACCATTTTAAGTGGGCACTTTGATTCTGGATGAGTTTTTGGGAGGTGGGTTGGGGCTTACAGATGCATTCAGAGGTATCCATTATAAAATTGACATCAGTAAACAATTTTTGACCTTATAAGTGATGAAAATTCTAAAAAGAGTTGATTTGTACACTGCAGTCTCTGCTGGTTGCATTGTACAAATCAACTCCTTTTCATCACTTATAAGGTCTAAAATTCCTTAATGATGTCAATTTTACAATGAACACCTCTGAATGTTTCTGTAACACCACCCTCCATAACCCCAACCCATCTCCCGAAAACTCACCCCGAATCAAAGTGCCCCCTTACAATGGTCCATATACAGAATATCAAACTGAGCCTTTTAAAGACTCACTCCCCCCCCCCCCCCCAAGGAGCTATGGCACATGGAAGAGTATTTTATAATTAAGAAATTAGCCAGCTAAATTAATATTTTGGCATTTATCCATCTAAATTCTAGCTGGCTAATCAGTTAGGGGCATAACTGGGAGAAGTTAAGTTAACCAGAGTTAGCTGGATAATTTAGGCTGCTAGGTCTGGTCAGGCCAAAGACATGTCCTAAAGTTAGTTGGCTAACTTTAAGATAGCCAACTATATTCAATAGTGCAGCTGCACTATTGAATATACCTCCAAAGTTAGCTGGATAAGTTTATCCGGCTAATTTTGCTCTCTAGACTGAGTCTGAATAAGGACATCTACATATATACTTTTGATGTTAGGTGCTGTAATGAAAATGTATGCTTTTATGAATATTGAATGGATGTTCTCTTTTTCTTTTGCGTACTGCTGGGAATCTGAGTATTGCTGTCTCTGCCACATTGCTCAGGGTCTCTGCTCATTGGTTCTTTTTGTTTGCTTGTTTTTGTTAAGGAGACTGTCTTGATAACAGTGTGGCCTCACCCAGTACAGGAGATGATGACGACCTGGACAGGGACAAGAAACGGAACAAAAAGCGAGGGATCTTCCCGAAAGTTGCCACAAACATCATGCGAGCATGGCTCTTTCAGCATCTGTCGGTGAGTACAGAGACATAACATGTCTGCATCCCACACTTCATTCAGGGGAGATGGAAGAGTCTGGATTTTGACTTGCAGGTTTTCAAATTAATGTTTTGCTTAAACTTTCTATATTAGGACATAAATTATGTTAACTTGTGCTGTAGGGGAAAGTCTGCTTCATCTGTGGTCTTCTCTCTCCTTCTGTCACTAAATTCCCAAGCATGCACAGAATAGATATAAAGGGACCTTAGTGGCAGAGGAGAGAGAAATAAGACCTGTAACAAGTAGCAGGGAACAAATGGGCAGAATGAGGTGGATCAAATAGTCCTTTTCTGCTGACATCTTTTATGTTTCTATGTGACCTCAGGCTGCTTAGGTCACCTACATGAACTCTACCTTTGGAAACTTCTTATGCATGTGGCATACATTAACACACTCATATATCCCTTAAGTGTTTAGCAATGCTGCTTCTGGAGAAATGGAAATGAGTATGTATATGCAGCTTGGGAGAGAAGCTTATGAGAACCCATATGGATGTGCTGTATTTCATGAATCATCTACATGTTCCACTCCCTATCTCCATCCGGTCCTGGTCTCCTAGTGCCTGCCCTGATTCATCCTGGGTCTTCAACAATCCAAATTCACTGTACTGAAATAGGACTAGCAAATCCAGACTGCCCTGAGGCAGGAGTTACTAAAAGGACCAGGTTATCAACTGTGGTATTAACATATTGCAGAGACCAATATTTCACATGGATTATCTGCATCAGTAGGCAGCTCAGGGTCTAATATACTAAAGTATTTTTCCATTTTGTATCTATAGGAAATTGCTTAGTTTATAGGCCCCTAAGTAATATCGCATTGTGTGCTTACTGTATGGGCAGAGGGGCGGGAGTTGACACTTCCTGATGGCTGGATGTCAGGTTAGCAAAAGGTACTGTGAAACAGACCCTGTTGCATCAAGTATACGAGTGTGCTTCCAGTACATTTATAATCCATGTGCCTACTGTGGATCAGTGTGGAAGAGGAAAGGTATTGGCAGCAATATGATTAAAGACTTCAGTTTTTCCCTGTGTGTACAACTTTTATTTCCTATATGCTTGCTCCACTGTCTTCAATCTACATCGCAATTAAAAATTAGTAAAATAAATGTATTTAAAAATGGGAAGACTGAGGTGGACTACTGTAACAAAGACTCCCCAACAGCTTCCAGTGACGCTGGAGGGCTACAGTGCTGAGAAGCAATTAGGGAAGATACTGCCATCCTTTCTCTGGTTAGTTAAACAAAAGCTGAGTTAATGAACGCTGACCAATTAGTTACTAATTGAAGAAGCTATAAACAGATTAGAGACTGGTAAAGGGTAATCAATTCTGGCCAATTACCCTGAACCCCTTTGCAGGCGCTGTTATGTTCAGCCAGCAGCGATGGAGGGGCTCACAGCTGCTTTCCACTCCTGCTTATCTTAACAAAATCTATTCCCTTGGTGGGAACAAAGGAAAAAGTTTAAAATCTTTGGGCTGTGATCTGCAAAAGTAGGTTTCCATTAATTGCAAAGTTAGATTTGACTGACTTGTCGGATGAATTAGTTGCATTCAATTCCCTCTCTTTTTCTTGGGGCAGAGGCAGTTCTACATTGGCATGGCAGCCAAGACACACCCCTTAGCTCTTCTGCCTTTTGCTGGAGTTTCTCCCAGTGTTTTCAGCCCCCTGTGCGTTCTGCAGTTTGCTGGAGTTTCTACTGGCATTGTCAACCACTGTGCTCTGTATTTTGCTGGAGTCTACTCTAGCATTTTCAGTCCCCGTGTTTCTCTTCTATATTTTGCAGGAGTCTCCTCCAGAAGTTTAGCAGCTAGGCATCAAGAATCCTTGATGCATCAGCAATGAGGACAATCAGCCACTCTCAGAGCTTCCAGCTCATCCCAGCCTATTGGGGACATTTTGAGAATTCCTATCTCTAAGCATTCTGGGAATTGTAGTTCTGTTCTTTGCAGTATGAACATTAGGACTAAAAACATCCTGATGCTTACAGATGTGAATTCAAACCCCCAGAAAGGCCTAACCTGATTCCCCATGGCTTGAAGGGAACTGTGGACTAAGACCTCTGGCTGAGTTTCAGGAAGGCTCTTTAAGGGATGATGAATCCTTTATTGTTTTACTCTTAGCATTTGGATTGGGATGTCTTCAGGCAGGGCAAAGCCAGATGAAGGCGAGGATTTTATTTCAACTGCACTTGGGCATTCCATGAAACACTGAAATGAAGAAGACAAGGCAAAGCACTGAAAATGAAACGTAAAAGTCAAAACAATTATATAGATAGAACTAAACATGGATGTACGTATAGTATTAGGGATGTGCAGAGGGACGCCATACGTTGCATTCGGGATTCGTATTCGTCGGGGGGCAGATACGTTGCATTCGGCAAGGGGGGCCCCCGATACGTACATGCGTTAATTCTTATTCGTTTCCCAGCTAAAATTGAATTAAGTACAACCCCCACCCTTCTGACCCCCACAAGACTTGCCAAAAGTCCATGGTGGTCCAGCGGGGGTCCGGGAGCAATCTCCTGCACTTGGGTCGTCGGCTGCCAGTATTCAAAATGGCGCCGATAGCCTTTGCCCTCACTATGTCACAGGGGCCGACCGTCGGCCCCTGTGACATAGTGACCCTGTGACCCTGGGATGGGTACTTTCAAGGCTGGGCTTCGGTAACTCGGAGCCCCAGCTCAGGCCAGAGCTGGAAACAAAGCCAGTAGGATTTTTTCTGGTTCCGTACATGGCTTTAAACCAGATATTTGTCCTGAAGACACAGAAATCATATCATCCAACTCACCCTTATCTTGGTAGGAGCTGTGCACATTTACTACCTGTGCAAAGGCCTGCACCCACAAATGGTCACCACTGATCTATGCTGGTATGGTAGACATACATTGTTACATACCATAATTTGTCCAGAGGTAATCTCATTTTATCTAAAAAATATAATATTGTGTAAGCCTGGTTTATGCCTTCTGTATTTTTCCTACCAATGTCAGTTTTAGTGAATCTCTATTCCTACAAATATTTTCTTTAATCCTGGGAGACTACTGAATCTATTAGAAGATTAGTTCTTTGTTCATTCTGTAGACTCTAGACCAGAGCTGGTTTTATGAAGTCTCCACTGTATGTTCTGGGGAGGGGGCAGAAGAATCATTGAGCTTTGCCTGAATCCCACCTCTCAGCCACCAGCAAAAGCCAAGACATATGCTGCTCCCTCAACTGACCAACAGGGGGTGCTTAAAAAGCATATGTGGCAGGCAGGTCTGTGCTGCCACCTGCTTAGCCAAGTTTAGCCCTTAGGTCAAAGTTTCCCAAACCTGTCCTGGGGAGCCCACAGCCAGTCAGGTTTTCAAGATATCCACAATGAATATGCATGAGATAAATATGCATACCATGGAAACTATATGCAAATTTATCTCATGCATATTCATTGTGGTTATCCTGAAAAGCTGACTGGCTGTGGGGTCTCCAGGTTTGGGGAAGTCCTGCCTTAGGCTATTTCCACTCTCTTGCAAGGGCTCACCCATTTTCTATAGGACTGCCAGGAGGCTCCTTTTTTTCCTGACAGACGGGCCGATACAGTAAACCATGCGGGAGAGCAGGCGAGCGCCCGCTCTCCCGGCACGCACACAGGCCACTCTCCTGTGCGCGCGATTCAGTAACTTAATTTATTTAAATTAGGGCCCGTGGTAAAAAGAGGCGCCAGGGACATTAGTGCGTCCCTAGCGCCTCTTTTTTGACAGGAGCGGCGGCTGTCAGCGAGTTTGACAGCTGACATTCAATTTTGCCGGCGCCGGTTCTCAAACCCGCTGACAGCCACGGGTTCAGAAACCGGACGCCGGCAAAATTGAACGTCCGGTTTTCAACCCATGAGCTGCGGGCCCATTAAAAACATTTTTTTTTTAATTTTTAACTTTTTTTTAACTTTTGAGTCGGAGGGTTTACAGAAAAGCAGTTTTTACTGCTTTTTTGTGCACTTCCCCGGCGCCAGCAGAAATTAATGCCTACCTTTGGGTAGGCGCTAATTTCCTAAAGTAAAATGTGCGGCTTGGCTGCACATTTTACTTACTGTATCGCGCGGGAATGACTAATAGGGCCATCAACATGCATTTGCATGTTGCGGGCGCTATTAGTCTCGGGGGGGTTGGACGCGCATTTTCGACGCACTATTACCCCTTACTGAATAAGGGGTAAAGCTAGCGTGTCGAAAACATGCGTCCAAATGTCGTTTGGCCTGAGAGTGATCCAGTCCTGGTTTTACCCCACTGCATGCATGAAGTCATCATTCTTGGTTTTATTAGGGAAATCAGAAGTATAGAGATACTGTGTTAAAAACCAGGCCTGGATCAGCCAGTTGGGAAAAAATTGAGTCGGTTGGTATTCTTATTCTCCAGTCACAAATCAGGTCCGATGAGGATACAACACTCCCCATGAAATTTATAGTGCTTCCTTCACAAATGTTATTCTAATTTGAGTGACTCAAGCCTTATAAACTCAACAGGCTACCCTCCTGCTGCTCAGGGATATTTAAATCCAAACTAGGGAAGCTTTAAAGGAATGTGTATTTAAGACTAAAACAACAATGTTATGTCAACTAAATTAAAAAAAATTAACAGTTTAGTTGATCTTTAACTTTTCAGAAGTTTTGTTTTCTGTTAGCAATATGTGCTCACCAATCATGCCAACAATGCACAAGACTAGGTTATCAGCAGTATGAGATTATCTGTGGCTTGAACTCTTTTCCAGGCATAAAATTGGATATTCCAGCAAGGCCTGAATTACTGCCAAGGTCTTTGTAACCCCTGGCAACTGCCCAGTCACCATTTCCTCCTGGGCCTACTCTCCAGGCCTAGTTTTGGGAGATGGCTGCACAGACCCTCATCTGTCACCATGCTGTCAGCAAAAAAAAAAAAAGTAGAACAAAAAGAAAAAGAGTCTGAAGAGGTCTCAGAGTGACTGAAATTGTAGGCCCCAGCCTCATCCATCATGGGCCTGTCAGATAAGTAACAAGGAGGCATGCTGCTTTGGCCTCTTATCAGCAGGGCAGTTCCACAATCCCCAGGTCCTTTTTAGACAGAGAAACGCTTTATGTTTCAGACCATCTGTTACAAATCTGAGAGCAAAAGGAGAAACTTTTTTTCCTGTTTGGAAGTTGAAGCTTTTATGTATTTATTTTAAATAATTGTCAGAATGTTTTTCCTGAATTCTTTCTTTCACCTCATGGAAAAGTTTTTAAAAATTTCCTAGAAAAACACAATTCCTAAGAAAAAAAGAACTAATATAATTGGGAGATAACCCTAGTGGGATAGAAACCAGTACTGTAGAACTTTACAGAACCACTTTTTTCTTTTGTGGCCCACTGCTGAATCAGTATAGTAACCAGCAAACCTCTAGAAATCTTTATAGACTAGAGGACCAGATAGCTTCATGTCAAAAGGATTATGCTGAGCTAGGCCTGTACCTGTATTTTACTTACTTCCATAAAAAGCTAAACTAGATGCATTGACTTTGCCCTGCCCCTGATGACCTGGACCCAAAGGGTCAAGAATGGGCACCAAGAAAATAGCTCATCCCTGGGTTTCTAATTTTTTCATGAAATTTGGTTATTAATAACTTGGAACCCAACTGAGGAAAATCTGGAACAAAAGAGGCTTAACAGAAAAGGCAACAATACCAAAGCAATTTAGAAAAACTGCATGAAAACTGTTCCTCACTCTGCCAAGTGAAAGCAGAGTTGTTTACCTATAACAGGTGTTCTTCAAGGACAGCAGAATGTTAGTCCTCACACATGGGTGACATCATAGGATGGAGCCCAGCTCGGAAAACTGTGGCCCAGCAAGCCGCTAACCATGTGTCCACACGGGGTCCCTCTTCAGTCTTATAACATAGAGTTTGCGAGAAAGGAAATTAAAAAACCCGAGAGAAACCCAACTCTGTGGGGTGGCAGGCAGGTTTCATGAGGACTAAAATCCTGCTGTCCATGGAGAACACCTATTACAAGTAAGCAAACCTGCTTTTTCCAAGGACAAGCAGGATTGTAGTCCTCACACATGGGTGATTAAGAAGCTTCAGGCTGCTCTGCACATGTGTCGCAGAGAACTGGTGCCAATGTGCAGAACAACTGAAGCGGCAAAAATCACAGGAGCAGGCCTGCATCCAAGGACAGGGCCCATGGAGGGAGAGTTGGGTTCTATGACTGAACGAGATTACGGAGGATGGACTGTCTGAATTGACAGTCCTGCCTGCAATCCTGGTCCAGGCAATAATGTGAGGCAAATGTGTGGAGGGAACTCGTGAATGGGAACTGCATACAAGTGAGCCACCGAGACTGACATGGGCTTTGACGTGACCATCAAGCCTCAAGCTCACCTGAGCGCAGCAGAAGGCAATACAGTCTGCTAGCTAATGGGATAGGGTCTGCTTAGAGACAGTGACTCCTAACCTGTTTTTGTCGAAGGAGACAAAAAGTTGAGTGGAGATGTGGTGAGGCGCTGTCCTTTCCAAGTAGAAGGCAAACGCCTTCTTGTTATGCTCAGGCTTGTGGACCCTAGGGCCGACGGAAGGATAGTATACCTTGGAGGAAGATCCGTAGGTTCTCCCGTCAGGTGGCGAGGCAGGAACAGAAGAGGTGACCAACTGACCCTCGGCACTGGAGACAGATGCGACTGTGAAGGAAGATGAAGAGTCATGACGTCAAGGAACGGAGGTGTGTCTTCGCCACTGGAAGTCCGCGGTCCCCCCAGGAGGAGCCCGTAGGGACCCGGACCGCTGGGACTTAGGTGGACCTTTGAGAGGTCAAGGAACAGACGTACGGTGCAAGGGCTGTCTGGAGCTTCACCCCTGGAAGCCCGTGGTCCCCCCGAGAGGAGCCCGTAGGGACCCGGGCCGCTGGGACTTAGGCGGGCCCTTGAAGACGATGGTCAGGAAGAGGTCCAAGGTCAAGTGCCAGAGGGTCGTCGCTTACCAGTCCGAGGTCACACACCGAGGGATCACCACTTGCCAGTCCGAAGCCACGCACCAGAGAATCAGCGCTTGCCAGTCCGAAGTCAATACCAGGAATCACCGCTAGCCAATCCAAAGTCAATACCAGGAAACACCGCTAGCCAATCTAAGGTCCGGAACCAGGAATACCAAGACGAAACTGGAACAAGGAGTCAAGACACTGGAACTCACCAAAGCAAGCAGACTCAAACAACTCTCACAGGAGACGTTGCCAAGTTGAGGAATGGTCAGAGGAAGTCTCCTTTTATACTTCCTCTGGCCCTGTGGATAGGAATCAGCTGCAGGCAATTAAAGGGACGAGGTCCCTTTAAGTCTAGTGAAGAGGCGCGGCCATCTTGGATCTGGGCCGCGGAGGAGAGCAGCAGTGGCCGCGAGGGAGGAGGCAGGGACGGCTCCGATCCCGGCGGCCCAGCCCGAAGGCCTGCACCGCTGCACGGGAGTGCCGAGCTCGGAGCAGGGCAGTCGGCCCCAACACTGCCGCTGGCCTGGTCGGCAGAAGAGGCAGGGGGCTGCGCCCGCGGACGGCCACAGGCACAGAACACAACACTTCTTGCAATCCAGTGTGTGTAAAGTACGCTCACCCTGGTGAGTGTGAGGCCTTGGGAAAAAAGAAGGCAACACAATAGACTGGTTGAGATGGAACTCTGAAACCACCTTGGGAAGGAACTTCGGGTGCGTTTGCAGGACCACCTTGTCGTGAGAAAACTTTGTATAAGGTGGGTACGACACCAGGGCTTGCAGTTCACTGACCCTGTGAACCGACGTAACCGTGACCAAGAAGACAGCTTTCCAGGAAAGGTATTTCAGGTCGCAGGATCGCAATGGCTCAAATGGAAGTTTCATGAGTTGCAAGAGGATGATGTTGAGATCCCAGGAAACTGCCGGAGGGCGAGTAGGAGGCTTTAGCTGTAATAAGCCTCTCATGAATCGACCCACGAGCGTATGGGAAGAAATCGCTGTAGCATCCGCACCCCGATGGTATGCACTGATTACACTGAGGTGAACTCTCACTAAAGTGGTCTTCAGACCAGATTTGGAGAAGGACAACAGGTAGTCCAAGAGTGAGGGAGGGAGTAAGAAAAAGGGTCCAGACCACGACCCTCACACCAAGATGAAAACCTTTTCCACTTTACATTATAAGATTTTCTAGTGGATGGTTTTCTGGACTCCAGGATAACACGTGATACTTCTTCCAAAAGGCTGAGGGCCTGCAGTCACCCGGTCAACATCCAAGTCGTGAGACCCAGGGCTTGTAGGTTGGGGTGGCGGAGCCTGTCCTGGTCCTGAGTGATTAGGTACAGAGCCATTCCCAATTGGATTGGAGGACGAGAGGCCAGGTCCCGAATGGTCGGAAACCGGACTTGATGGGGCCAGAAGGGTGCGATCAGGATCATGGAGCCCTGATCCTGTTGCAACTTCTAGAATGTTTTCGATATGAGAGGAAGGGAAGGGTAAGCATACAGCAGCCCGTCACCCCAATGAATCGAAAAAGCATCTGCCATCGATCCGCTGCTCTTCGACCTAGGGAGCAGAAGTGGTGTACTTTTCTGTTCTCCAAGGAGGCGAAGAGGTCTATGTCCGGGGTCCCCCAGGAGTGAAAAATCCGGTTTGCTACCTTTTGATTGAGGGACCATTCATGAGGCCGGAATGCTCGGCTCAAGGCATCTGTTAGGGTGTTGTCCATCCCTGGGAGGTACACTGCCCCGAGGGTGATGCCGTTGTTGATGGCCCATGACCAAATGTGGACCGCCTCCTGACAGAGGGTGAAGGACCCCGTTCCCCTTGTTTTGCTCAGATACCACATGGCTACCTGATTGTCAGTTTGCACAAGTACCACCTTGTTCAGGAGCTGCTCTTGGAACACCTGCAGAGCGTACCGAATCGCTCACAGCTCCAAAAGATTGATCTGGAACTGCGATTCATGTATAGACCAAAGCCCCTGGGTGTGAAGGCCCACAACATGTGCTCCCCACCCCATCCGGGATGCATCAGTGGTGAGGGTAGCCTGGGGTTGAGGGCTCAAAAAGGGGCATCCCCGCTCCAGATTTGAGGGGGTTGCCCACCAGTGGAGAGACTGCTGCAAACACTGTTTATGACCAGAACACAAGCATGCAGGTCATGAGTAGCCTGAGCATTGGGAATGCAACGTTCACTGTGCTCTGTGCATGTGCAGTCGAGCCAGGGGGCTGACATGCACTGTCACTGCCATGTGGCCCAACAAGCGAAGGAATTGGTGTGCCAAGACATGTGAGCAGTCGGAGATCTGTTGAGCGAGAGCTGTGAGGGTCTCCGCCCTGTCTTGAGGCAGAAAAGCTTTTGCCTGGACGAGCTCCAATGAAGTCCAGTTGTAATGAGGGTTAGAGGTGGGATTTTGGGTAGATGATCAGAAATCCCAAGCTATCCAAAATTTGGCTCATGATGCGCACGGCGTCCTGTGTCCCCTGTTGAGAGTTGCTCTTGATAAGCCAATCTTCATGGTACAGGAAGAAGTGAATCCCCTGCCTTCGAAGATGAGCTCCGACAACCGGCAGACATTTCGTAAAGACATGGGGCGCGGACGCCAAGCCAAAGGGCAGAACTCGATACTGATAGTGGTTCCCATTGACTAGGAATCATAGGTACTGCCAATCCCTCTGAAAGATGGGTATATGGCATACACGTCTTTTAGATTGAAGGAGCAGAGCCTAGTCCCCTGCTTTGGGAAGGGGGATCAAGGTGCCCAGCGAAACCATTTTGAACTTTTCCTTCACCAGAAAACAGTTTAATAGGCTCTCGTCCAGAATGGGTCTGAGGCCTCCCTTTTCTTGGGGAATAGAAAATACCTGGAATAGAACCCCTCTCTCTGCTGGCTGGGCGGAATGGGTTTGAACCACTTGAGTCAGTACGAAGGCGGAGAGCTCTATCCAAAGTATCTGCAAATCCCCTCTGTTCTCCACCGGGGACACGGAGGTGAGTGGGGTAGAATTCACTGGAAATGCAACTGGTAACCCTGACGCATGATGGACAGGGCCCAAAGATCCAATGTAATCGAGGTCCATCGATCTGCAAACAGCCGGAGCCAACCCGAGGAGGTTGGCTCATGCTCCCTGACCGCCAGTCAAAACCCCGTAGCAGGGTTCTGTGGCGGGACTAGTTGTTCGTGGAGATCGAGGCTATCTCGGCCCTCGCTCTGGCAGAAGGTTGTTCGGCCCTGGACCTCGGTGCTGGCAGGTGCTATTTGCATGGCCGAAAAAAAGGCTGCTTCGGGTATTGCCGAGGGGACTTCTTGGGTGGATGGATATCAGAGATACTGGCTGACAGTTGCTGAAGGGTCCTCCTGAAGGTCCTGATAGTTCCACTGCCTCCTTAATTCTGTCTCCAAACGATTGTCCCCTGAACATGGCAAATCAGCCAGGCGGTTCTGGACTTCAGGGCCTCGAGGGCACCAAGAAAGGTACTGGAGGCACTGATGGGTCCTCGAGGTCTCAGAGTGCCGACGGATCCACTGGCGTCGGCAGCACCAGTGGAACTGATCCCGATGGCCCTAGGGAGCTGGAAGGTGGGGAAGTACCATGCATCTCTGAGCCGCCATCGAACCCGGCCCATACCGGTGAGAGTTGCTCACCGGTATGGGACCGGTGGTGGTGGCAGTGGTGGTCCCTTCGGCCGCAAAGGGGCTTGGGGCTCTGGAGCCGGCTGCATCATTAAGACTCCAAGCAGCATATCAAGCCGCTCCAGTAAGGGCACAAGCACTAATGGAATAGGCTCCTGCGGCGGTGGCAGTCCCAGTGGAACTGGAGGCTCAAGGCCCTGCAGAGCCTGGTCGACCACCAACCACACATACCTCTCTAACTCCTCCTTATTATTTATTTATTTAAATGTTTCTTATATACAATTTATACATAATATAGTCTAAACGGTTTACAAACTAAAATCACATACATAATTAAAAAATGCAAACATAAAAATGAGAGTAAATAAATGCAAAATGTAAAATGCAAAATGTAAATGCAAAAATAAAAACAATAATAAAACAAACATGAATATGGGAAATTGGAGGTTTTAGTTAAAGAGTATTGTTAATCTGTGTAAGTTAGGTTGAAAGCAATACAGCAAAGATATGTTTTTAATGTCTTTTTGAATTCTTTTGGGTTGGATATGGTTCTGAGAGAAGTTGGTTGAGAGTTCCACAGGAGAGGACCTGCCACTAAGAACGCCTGTTTTCTGGTCATTTCCAGTCTCGCAGTTTTTACTGTTGGAACTTCAAGAAGGTTTTTATCTATGGAACGTAAGTGATGCCAGGGTTGATAGAGACGGAGAGTTGTACATAACCAAATAGCTGATGGATTGTAAATTAGGTTGAATATTAAAGTTAAGATTTTATAATGGATTTAATTATTTAATGGGTAGCCAATGAAGATTAGCAGTCAAGGCGGCAGAATTTGGATGAGTTGGAGAGGACGGAGTGTTGATTCTGGGAGGCCATTGTATAGTGAATTACAGTAACTCTAATCTAATCTAGCCTATGATTACAGTAATCTAATCCTGAAAGAATGAGTGCTAGAAGGACAAGTCTGAAATCATCTTGGAATAATAAAGGCTTAAGTCATTTTAAGAGGCTGAGTTTGTAGAATGAAGTTTTTGTTAGGTTTGATATATTCTCTGTCATTGATAATTTTGAGTCTATGATAATACCTATATTATGTGCTTGAATATTGATTGGAATGGAGTGTGAATTAAATATGAAATGTGACGGAGGTGAAGACGAAGAGTTTGGAATGGTAGATACATATATTAATTCTGTTTTGGCATCATTACATTTTAATCTGCTGTGTGAAGCCGATGACAAGACTGCTTGAGGAGGAGGAGGCGGAAATCGGGATATCCTCTGGATAGCTGGGGGGCACCCATCCCTCCACCTGGTGGCGATGGAGGCCCCCGAGAGGTTTCAGAGCGGCTGGAGAGAACCGCTTTCTCCCCCCCGACCACTTCGGAGGAGGCACCAATGTCGATGCCCGTCCATGGCATGGTTTCAATGACGATGAGCGGTGAAGATGTTTTTTTCAATCACTCTCGTGGGTCACCACAGTCTTTTCCTGGGACTGAGGGAGATGGAGAGGAATCCAACCGGGATGGGACAACAGAGACCATGGTCTGTCCCTGGCTCCCAAATTGGGTCCAGGGAGCAGTTGCAGTGGCGACCCTGACGGAGTTGAAATTTGAACCTCCGTATCGAGAGGGTTGGAGGTTCCTGATGCTGTCGATGGATCCAGTCCTTTGGAGCCAAATAACTTTCCATCTATCGAGACGTGCCCGACAGCCCTTTGGGGTCATTTGGGCACAAAGGTCACAACTGCGGATGTTGTGGGACGCCCCCAGGCAGTAGGACACAGACCTCGTGGGTGTCTTGTGTTGGACATAGTCTGGGGGCACTGGCAGAAACCCGGTTGACGTCATCGTAAAAAGTACGTGGTGCACGGTCGATGGTTGGTAGACACCAGGAAATGGAACCATAAGCGATGGGACCACGAAGAAACGAAAAACCTACCAGGTCACGGAGAAAGGAACAGATGAAAAATCTGAGGGATCCTATGCAATGCGGGAAGCAAAAGTTTGAAAAAATTGTGAAAAAAACACAAACTCACGAACTGTGAGGCAGCAGTTTCGCAGTAAGGAAGAGACTGAGAAGGGATCCATGTGGATGTGTGATTAGTTGGTATGCTGGGCATGCTCAGTGTGCCAAAGTTTCTAGAAAGTTTGACAAAAGTTTTTCTGTGCCGGGCTCCATCAGATGATGTCACCCATGTGTGAGGGCTACCATCCTGCTTGTCCTTGGAGAAAATCTTTGCTCAGAAGAACATGCACATGTTTTGGGGAGAATCCTCCCTTTGCCTCCATGGGCTAAATCCAGGACTCCACCTATCAAAATCCTCAACTATGCTGCAGTGAGGCTGTGGATGCCTTGCTGGCTGTGATAACTTCCATTGGTCTGAATTATCCACTGGTGCTGGTCCAATACAAGATGTTGCAACCTGCAAAGAATCTGGTTTTTTTTTCCCCTAGGACTGAAGTGGTTACTAGAACCCTATGCCAGTGAATAAGAATTTATAAGACTGTAAAAGTGTTACATTAAACAAAGGTTTGTTTACATGGAGATGGCTGATCCTCCCCTCCCTGTCCCCCACTAATTTTCCCGGGTTTTCATTATAACAATTTGGATTTGTTAGCTTTCCTTTTAATAATGCTCGAGGTGGACTTCAGCAGTATTAGTCATTCAGGCAAAAGAAGTCCTTGCTGAAATCACAATTGCTTAACAGACATTGTTTAGATGCACTATCATTTCAAGTGGTCTGCAAGTGGGTGAAAATGATACAATATTGGAAACATTTATGGTGCTGAGGCATAATACTCTTCCCAAATGTAATACTACATGGGAGCCTTTCAACTCGTGGCCTGGAAAGAAACAATGTTTCAGTTTTATAGGCTTGTCATTAAAGTGATCCTTATTTACTTAAAGGGGGAGAAGGAGAAAATAGAAGGTGGGTGGGGGCAGGGTACAGGAAGAATCAATCTAAAAAATAATGTATAAAATAGTTTAAAGTTTTGTAAATTTTTCTGTAATTTGCTGAATAAAGAAATAATTAAAAAATGAAAGAAGTCCCTGTTTCAAAAAGCTTACATTCTAAGTGGGAAACGGAGGCACAGGAGATAAATTGACTTGCCCAAGGTCAAAAGGAGTATTTAAATTATATTCTCCTTGCTCATTGTAAGTTATTATTATAATATATTTTTTCCAAGTTTCAATGCAACCTTGTTCATTGTAAGACATTATTCTATATATTGTCAATTAATTGTTTGTAATGTAACCGAAGTGATTAGTAACTTTGTTACCAGAACTTCGGTATATAAAACTGTTACATAAATAAATAAATACTAGGATTTGAACCAGGTTTCCCTGGATCTCAGCCTATTGCTCTAATTACACTGGGCAACAATGAAAGTGTTACTGACCTAAAAAGGTCCTACTCTGTAGTATCTTGATGTGCTGAACACGAATATGACCATGAAAAGTTTTTATTGGCTCGTTTTGAAGATATTTAATATAGTTCACTTTCTATGTTAGTCATGTACATTATCAGTAGGGACTGTAAATAAGCCTAGAATCATGTATATTGCATCATATTGCATAATATCATCATGCCACATCATCCAGAGTTTATTACATCATTTTCTGATGCAATGCAGTTCTACTTGCCATGCTGCTGCTTGAAGTAAGCTGGACATCAGCAGTGTACTATATGAAGCCAGTCAGAAAGGGTGAGCATTTGAAATATTTATGCTGGCTGACTACTGCTGGACACTCCACAGAGATGCTCCCGAACAGGTGTACAAGAGACAAGTAAAGAAATCTAAGACGTAGTCTATGACTTCATTTTTCAAAACGGTAATTAACCGTAGGTCTACTATATGGCATACAATTCAAGATGGTAATTATATTATTGCATATTACAAAAAAACTAGAGCCAAGTTTTGCATTTTCACAGTCACATCATGTTTAGCACATGGAAATTTATAAGAATTGACTAATTTCATTTCAGTAACATGACTTTGTGAAAATTTGTTGCCCAGTGAGCTATTGGTATACAGTTCAAGATGTAATTATATTATTGCATATTACAAAAAAACTAGAGCCAATTTTGCATTTTCACAGTCACATTCGTGTTTAGCCCATGGAAATGTATAAAAATTGACTAATTTCATTTCCGTAACATGACTTTTGTGAAAATTTGTTGCCCAGTGTTACTAGGCCACTTCTTCCTGTGCCTGCTTTCTATATCAAAGGAAGACAGCAGACTTTTCTATCTGATGTCCTTGCTTTTTCTCATTTCTTCCATGTAGCACCCATACCCCTCAGAAGAACAGAAGAAGCAGCTAGCACAGGACACGGGACTCACAATCCTACAGGTCAATAACTGGTAAGGGGTCTGTCTGAAATATGAGTTTGAATCTCATTCCACTACACTCCTTCCTCCATTTCCTTTCCACTGATCTCATTCTCATGTATAACCTGAAGTGATCCATCCCAACCCAAAAACTGGGCTTGGTGGAGCCCACGGGATGACACTTTTGACTCTAAGAATTCTATAAAGAACAGAATGTAGGTGGAATGTACCTCTAAAGGAAGGAAGATTTCCATGACTTCCACTTGCTGTTAGGTGGCTTATGGGATGACAGATATCGAGTGCCTCTGGTTTACCTTCCATTCACACAGCATTGCTTTGTCAGAAGACAGAGTTCTGACTCCCCAACTACACTGCTGCTACCTTGGGACGTGGGTAGGAAGGTGGGTTAATCCTCCTAAAGATACACTTGTTGCACATGATATTGGAAAAGTGGCAGCTATTTGTCCACACTCCTCACCATTAATCCACGGGCCTCTTTGTAGTCTGATGCTGTTTATAGAACTAATGTAAGAATTATCCAGACATGATGCTAGTTCATGGGGAGGACGATATTCAGTAATACTTAGCTGATAAGTTAGGACTTATCCAACTAAGTAGTGGTGCTGAATATCCGGCCCCCGCTGAATGGCCACCACTTAGCGGCTATATAGTGAGCTGGCTAAGTGATAGGCAGGGCTAGGAGGAACCGACTTAGCCAGACTGATCTGAACTTAGATGGATAAATTTAAAAAATGTTTATCTGGCTAACTAGCTGAGCTGCACACCGGCTGAATATGGACCACATATTCCATGATACCGCTCATGGCTCCTTAACATCACCATCTTGGATAATTTTTCTGTTGCTTCAGTAAAAGATATCTACACAAACCATCAGAGAATTTGGCTTTCTTCAGGACAAACACAACTTCTAGCACTCTGTATGATATGTTTAATCAATTGATTACTTGATTTTGTTTTGCTTAAATTTGCCAGTTTAGCTAAGAGAAAAACAGAGAATGAAATATGAAGCTCCTTTCTCCCCACACAAAAAAAAAATGTTCATTTGTTCATTTCCCCATTTGTTCTTTATAGAAATAGTGCTAATTTCTTTTAAACACTCACGTCCAGCCCACATATCAGGGTAACACCTCCTTATTTACAGTTTCATGATAAATGAAATGGTTTAATAATCTTTTTGTTTTATAGTGCTATAAGCTTCTGCCAATAAAATTTTATGGTGGAAGTGCTGGCAGAGTCTTAAAATTGCAATACTGGTTAATACAACTAATTACAACTGCAGTCGAGTTAGGATTCAGTTAGTGTGTGGGCCCTGGGCTGAGGTGAGAGATGGTACTGCCCACAGGGAGGAGCCCCGTGGGCCTCACCGTCGGGAGGCAAGGTCTCAGTGACATCAGACACAGTATCAGTCTAGAGTCTTTATTAAGAAAAAGATTGACACAGCCTGCGGAGCAGGGGGTGCCAGAGAGGAGGTCTATAGACCCAGGGACACAGGGTCTGAAAAGGAGGGAATACCCCGAGTGGATACCTCCGTAGAGTAGATGATGATCCGCAGAGCGAGGTATGCAGGTGATGTCTTCAGAAGAGATGGAAGTGACCCGCGGGGCGGGGTACACCGAAGAAGGTCCTTAGCTGAGTCGGCAGTGGTCCACAGAGCGGGGTTCACCGATGAGGTCCTTAGTGGAGGTGGTAATGGTCCGCGAAGCGGGGTACACCGGAGAGGGTCCTCAGTAGTGATGATAGCAGTCAGCAGAGCAGAGCTCGCTGATGAGGTCCTTACTAGAGATGGTAATGGCCTGCGGAGCGAGGTACTCACGGTGGAAGTCCTCAGTAGAGATGAAAGTGATCCGCAGAGCAGGGAGCACCAGTGAGGTCCTCAGTAGTGATGGGTAGTGGTCCACAAGTCATCCGGAGGGGACGCCCCCGAGGTTCCCGCCATGGCAGCTTTAAGACTGGCCCGTGCGCGCACGCATGCCTAAGGAGTTCCGACAAGATGGCGGTCGGCGGTGTCCGTGCCGCCCCGGGAGGCCTGGCTGAATTATGAACCCAGCACAGAATGGCAACAGATATCCATAGACTGCCAGGAGCAGATTAAGCACATCTTGATATTAACCTACTTTAAACACTTTGATGTGCAGTACTGATGCTTGCCAAGCAAAAAAACCTCAGCGATTGTATCTGATGATCACAAAATAGCAGAACAGTGCAACAAAGTGATAGCCAGAGCCAAAGGAATGCTAGGGTGAATAAGGAGAGGCATGACCAGTAGAACAGATTTTCCCAAACCTAACTTGGGACCTCACTGCCAATTCAGTTTTCAGGATATCCACAATGAATATGTGAGATAAATTAGCATATACTGGGTTTCCAATGTATGCAAATTTATCTTATGTATATTCATTGTGGATATCCCAAAAACCCCAACAGGCTGTGGTATCCTCAGGACAGGTTTGTAAAGCTCTGTAGTAGAAAAAGATCATGCTCTGTACATGTCGCTGATGTGACCGCTACTGAGTTTTGTGTCAAATTCTGGAGACTCTGTCTCCGAAAGGTTACACATAGAAAAGAAGAAGTCTAGAGCAGTGGCTCCCAAACCTGTGCTAGGGAACCCCCAACTAGTTACATTTCAGGATATTGCAATGAATATACAAATAGATTAGTACACACTGTCTCACTCTATGCATATTTATCTCATGCATATTCATTGCAGATTTCCAGAAAACAAATGGCTTGTTTGGGAACCACCGGTCTAGAGAAAGTCTACCAAAATGGTGTAGAGTCTGAACTTAAAACATGACAGGGGTAGGAAACTTTGGTCCTCAAGTGCTGCAACAGGCCTGGTTTTTAGGATATTCATATTGAAACTGCATGAGATACATTTGCATACAATGACGGTAGTATATGCAAATATATCTCATGCACATTCATTGTGGATATCCTGAAAACCAGACCTAGCTGCAGTACTCAAGGACTGGAGTTACCTACCCCTGTCCTATGAGATGAAACTTAAGGACTTAAAATGGTATATCCTAGAGAAAAGGAGAGACCGGGGGGGGGGGGGGGGGGGGGGGGGGGGGGGGGGGAATAAAGAGACATCCAGATACCTCAAAGGTATAAATAAACATGACCCCAAAAAATTAGTAAAACAAGATGCTCAGGTAAAGTAGACTCAAGATAAACATTAGAAAATACTTCTTCACAGAAAAAGTGGTTGATGGAGGAGGTAGTAGAGACAAAAATAAAA
The DNA here is from genome assembly GCF_901001135.1 of Rhinatrema bivittatum. NCBI lineage: Eukaryota > Metazoa > Chordata > Amphibia > Gymnophiona > Rhinatrematidae > Rhinatrema > Rhinatrema bivittatum. The sequence continues at coordinate 77,209,538 of NC_042625.1, forward strand.
AAGGGAAAAAGTGAGGTCGACTAGGGCCTATAGAAATGCAAAAGGAATTAAATTGGCAGATTAGACGGACCTTATGATTTTTAGTTATTGTCATATTCTGTGGTTCTATATTATAAACCTGTCTTCTCAATGAAGAAAATCAAATAAACAAGTCCCAGGGTGCTTTATATAGCCTTGTCCAATTCCATGCAGATTTCTTATCTCTGCGCCACCATCTCAATGCCATATCTTGTTGCACTTGAACAGGCAATTCATGTAGCATACCACCTGCTATGGTTGTAGCCCACATCCCTGCTCATCCTCACCTGGATACTGGGAAGGCAATTTCCAAAGACATTTACCTGGGTAAACAGGCTTGTTTGAAAATTTCCCTCCTCTGCCCAGCTGAAAGTGTGGATATTTTTAGCAGGGTTAAAAAGATGGTCCCCTAGGTGTGTTGAGGATGGGGGGAGTAAAACAGCATGCATACATTCAATTTTCAAACACTCACGCACTATTTTGCCCTTGCTTAGCCACCCACATAAATAGCAGATGCAAAGTATGTGGGTGCCTTTTAATGCATGTGCTATGCAGCACCAAACATACTTTGCTTTCATACAGCATTGTCTGAATTATTAAGAAGGCTGCTCGCCCTGTAAAAATGTTGCTAACAGTAATTTTGTAAATATTATTACTCTTAACTTAAGGCTTGGGGGTAACCTGCACAGAGTGGCAGTTACTACCTGGGGGTAACCTGCACAGAGCAGCAGTTACTTCCATAAGAAACTTTCTGGGCAGAACTGGATGGACCATTTAATCTTTTTCTGCTGTCATTACTAAGTTACATTGTTTGCAATGTGTGTGGGCACTTTTAGCTTGCATACATTGCAGACAGTTTTCAAAGGGAAAGCCCCCATGTGGGTTATTCAAGGTTGCCCCTGCATTATAATGGTGCAAGTCGGGAATGCACGTGAGACTGTTGGTACGTTATAGTCATTTGCACTATTAGTTATGATGATACGTCTAATTACTACTCCCCAAATGAGCAATTGTGCAATGGAGCCAAACGGTCTAACTCGGGCCTTCTGTGCTCTGTGTTTGCTGCAGGTTCATCAATGCCAGAAGACGCATTGTCCAGCCCATGATTGACCAATCAAATCGCACAGGTAACATAGGGGCGGGTAATAAAATACTTTTATTTAAATAAAAAATAAATAGAAAAATGAAAACTTGTCCCTATCTGACTCTGTCATCTCATTGTCCTGCTTGAAGCATCCATGATGTCAGCCAAGTTGTTAAAGACATTATGTAGATATGATGTTTGGTCTTTAGATCACTCCATCAGACAGGTCATAGGTATTTAGTGGAGTTCTGGACCAATTATAACCCACCTAAACCTCTTTGAGACTCACAACTATTGTTGTTGAATGTGTCTGCTTGGAGGTAATCAAACTGACATGTACTGGGCAAAGAGCTTTTGCTTTTTGTACCCCTGTTTTGGAATTCAGTGTGCCTTTAGAATTATGCCAAGGAAAGAACTATCTTGCCTTTTGCAAAAAATCAAAAGCATAGATGAATTGCTAGGCTTTTAATTGATTGACAGAAATTTTGGATGAACGTTTGGCTTTGTCAGGATCAATTAAGGTCAGGCATAAGGGATGTAGCAAGTTTGCCTACCATAAACAGAAGCTTCCTAAACAGAGGGATGAATTAACCATTCCACACAGGTGACATCATCTGACAGCGCCAATCGGACCCATCTTTCTAGCTCAGTGAAGTTTTACTACACGCTGCCTTGTGAGCCCCTCTGTTGATCGTAGAACTTAGCTTTAACATGGTAATTGACTCTCTAGGGAGGTGGGCAAGTAATTAAGCAAGGCTAAATAATCCTGTCTATGGAGAACCCTGTTTACAGTAAGCACATTTGTTTTTTCTGTTGACAAGTAGGACTGAATAGGCATGACAAATGGGGAGTCTCAAGCTGAGGGTTGCAAAGCGGAGCCTTAACTATGTAAAAAAAAAAACAGTTCCCCTCATGGACAGTGGACTACTGTGTGAACAGGCTACGCAAAACTAGTTGTCTAAAGCTATTGTCACTACTTGAGAGATTGTCCAGACATCTGAATAGGACATGGTGTGAACTGATGACCAAATTGCAGCTTTGTACATCTCTTCATTGGTTACAGGTCTAAGGTGAGCAACTGAAGTAGCCATGGCTCTTACTTGATGAGTCTTGACAGAATCTTGATCTGAAGGCCAGCCAAAGCATAACACTATGTGATACAGTTTGCTAGTCAGTTGGACAAAGTATATTTGGCAACAGCTATTTCCAATCTATTAGGATCATATAATACAAACAGTTGAGAAGCTTGACAATGAGGAAGAGTTTTCTTCAGGTAATAGACCAAGGCCCAATTACAGTCCTGCGAATTGAGGGCGTTCTCTCCTTTGTGTGCATGCAGTCTTGAAAAGAATGTGGGCAAAACAAAAGCCTGATTCAAGTGAAATGCAGAAACCACTTTGGGTAGAAACTTAAGATAGGTGCAAAGCACCACGCTATTATGAAAAACTGCAGGTACAGACAGTATGAAACCAATGCTGAGTTCACTGACTCTTTTAGACAAAGTGATAGTGATCAAGAATACGATCTTCTACATCAGAAATTTAAAAAAAGCTGACTCCAGTGGTTCATAGGAAAGTTCATTGTTGTGCTAAAATGATGTTGAGATTCATGGTACAGGTGGTCTCACAGCCAAAGACTTGTATGCCATAACCTTTTCATGAATTTTGATACCAGAGGATGAAGTGGATTTGTATCCACTTGAGAGTGTTAAGTGACGATGGCACTACAATGTCCCTTCACTGATGATGTACTGAGACCCAATGAGGAAAAGATATACAAGTAATGCATATCCCCTGTGAGAAAGATGCAGGAGATCCTTGGGATTATAGGCAAATGGGTCCAGGGAGCCTGTTTGGCACCAGGCTGAGAAACACTTCCATTTAAATCTGTTCACCCATAAGAACATAAGAGAAGATAAGGCCATCGCAGAAAGATTAAATGATTTTTTTTGCTTTAGTGTTTACTGAAGAGGATGTTGGGGAGATACCTATATCAGAGAAGGTTTTCATGGGTGATGATTCAGATAGACTGAACCAAATTACTGTGAACCTAGAAGATGTGGTAGACCTGATTGACAAACTGAAGAACAGTAAATCACCTGGAACGGATGGTATACACAGTGGTCCCTCTCAGGATATCCTCCTGGGGGTGCTGTCATCTGCCATCGGCCCAGGGATTCACCAATTTCCATAAAGTGTTTATTCCTTACTCTACTAGAGAGGTATCATACAGACTCCCACTCTGTGGGAGCCAACCCATGACAGATCATTAACTCTGCCTACGGACTATTACATATTGTTAGCTCATCCCCCTGAGGGAACAGCATTGAACAGATAGCCAACTCCTAGCATCAGATCCTGAACAGATTGCTACTCCACCCCCCTGGCAGGGTGATCGCTAACAGACTGCTAACTCCGCCTCCCTGGCGGGGTGCTCCACAACAGATTGCTAACTCCTCCCCTCTGGAGGAGCAGATCCATAACAGATTGCTAACTCCTTCTTCAACGGGAGTATCCAGCAGCCAGATAATAACAGATTGCTAACTCCTCCCCTCTGGAGGAGTAGATCTAAACAGAAAGGCCCTGTGACCAAGAGCCCATTCCCAAATACTTTGAGATTCCTGACAGAAGGTCCAGGATCCTGTGCCCCCTTGCTTGTTTATGTAGAACACTGCTACTTGATTGTTGGTTTGAATCAGAAATGCATTAAGAGTGAACACTCTTAATGCATTTCAGTTGGCTCTGAGCTCTCAGAGGTTAATCTGATAACAGATATTCCCTTGCCGACCATGTTCCCTGAGTTTTGGGAGGATTTTGTATGTGCTCCCTACCCCCTAGTGGAGGCATCTATAACTAGTGTCATTTGATGAGGTAAGGCTTGAAGAGGAGATCCTCTTTCCAGCACCATGAGAGGTCTTGAACGAGTAGATGTGAATCGGTTATTTACACTTTTGGATAATAGAAGGACTAGGGGGCATTCCATGAAGTTAGCAAGTAGCACATTTAAGACTAATTGTAGAAAATTCTTTTTCACTCAACGCACAATTAAGCTCTGGAATTTGTTGCCAGAGGATGTGGTTAGTGCAATTAGTGTAACTGGGTTCAAAAAAGGTTTGGATAAGTTCTTGGAGGAGGAGAAGTCCATTAACTGCTATTAATCAAGTTTACTTAGGGAATAGCCACTGCTATTAATTGCACCAATAGCATGGGATCTTCTTGGTGTTTGGGTAATTGCCAGGTTCATGTGGCTTGGTTTGGCCTCTGTTGGAAACAGGATGCTGGGCTTGATGGATCCTTGGTCTGACCCAGCATGGCAATTTCTTATGTTCTTATCAGGTCCAGCCATAAGTGAAGGGATGCCTTAATCTCCTGAGTAATCATTATGGAATATGACAGAGGTTAACTCAGTTGATCTCACCGAGAACAGAGGCCCCACTGAAGAGTTCTCATGCTCAGACAAGTTATGGGGTCCATGTGCACCACCGCCACATGACCAAAAACACACAAAGAAGTGCCAATGCCAGGACTTGATCTCACTGTGGTAACTTCAGGAGAAAGGCTGACAGAAGGATAGCCCTTTCCGATGGGAGGAATGTTTTCTCCTCCAGCAAGTCTCGATAACTTTATTCTCTGTATAGGAACAAGGTTTAAATTGGTGAAATTGTCCATAAAATCTAGGGACTGAAAAAGTTGAATCATGTTCCTCAAGAAGTCTAGCACACCCACTTGAGAAGATCCTATCACTAGCCAGTGATCCAGATAAGGGAAAGCATATATCTTCCAGCAATGAAGATGTGCTGCCATTATCACCAAGCACTTCACAAAGACCTTGGGGCTGCCAAGAGGCCAAAGGGAAGAACCCTGTATTGTGATTTCTCCACTATGAATCTGAGGAATTTACAGTGAGATGGATGGGGATGCGAGCATACATATTCTTCATATCCAGACCAGACATCCAGTCTCCCATTTGGATGAAGAGCAGGATGATGTGGAGAACATTCATCTTGAACTTTTCTCTAATAATTCCTTGTTCAGTCTTTGTAAACCCAGGATCAGTCTCAATACCCCTGACTTCTTGGACATAAAAAAAATAGTGGGAATAAAATCCCTTGCCACATTCGTAGGGAGGGACAGGTTCTATTGCATGTTGGCTGAGAAGCGATTCCACCTTGAAGTGAAGTTGGATCACATGAGGTGGATCCGAATTCAAGGCTAAAGGTTGGTGAAGCACTGGAGGCCTGGGGAAGTATAAATGGTAATCAGACTCCACAATTTTCAGGATCCAACATTCCTTGGTGATCTTCCTCAACTCATTGATGAACAGCTAAAACTTTATCCCTACTGGCAGGGTTGAGGTCTGGGAGTCTGGGCTTGTCAAAAACTAGGCCAGGTTTGGACTGAGACTATTGCTGCATTTTTGGCTTATATATCTCACGCGCGTGTCCTTGAGCCAGAAGTTACTACTGCTGCAGTACAGGTATCTCTGAAAGGGCAGTATCTCTGAAATTGACAGAAGATACCTTAGGGCAGTAATTCTGAAACTGATAGAAGGGGCATCTCTGAAAGAAAGACTGTAATTCTGAAACTGATAGAAGGGGCATCTCTGAAAGAAAGACTGCTTAAAAGCAAAGTAAGGCCATCTGTAGATCAGAGGCTGGTTTGTCTCTGCCAATGGAGACTGGCTGTTTGCATGATGCTCCTTAATTTGGGCAACGGTTTCTCTAACCTTGTCCGCAAAGAGACTGTCCCTGGAACACGGAACGTCGGTCATCTTCTCATGGATGTCCTCACACAGACTGTTGGCCCTCAACCAGGCCATCCGGAATGCCTCAAGGGCCACTGCTGAAGATCTTGCTGCCATGTCGATATTGCATTCGGCAGTCCACAGGCTAAGCTTGTTAACCACCACCCTCACTTTCCATTGACATTGACAGATCTCCGCAGCAGGATGCCGCTCCTTCTTCAGCTAGCTCTGCTTCTCTTTGTGGCAATATGCTGCTGGCGCTCTTCGCAGCTGGACGCTGCCAACTCGCTGCACCGCTGGAGAATTTAAAGGGCCCAAGGTGGGAAAACCCCGTGGCGCAGGTTGATGACATCACACCCTAGGACTTATTAAAGGCCTTCTGACCAACACTTTCTCGCTTCGGCAACAGGTCTCCCTACTTGTGAAGTAGTACGTGTTGTCAGCATTCCCTGTCTTTTGTCCCAGAGTTCCAGCATCTTTCGTCTTCAGTTCAGCGTCTTCGTTCTCCAGTCTCAGTGGTCCTTGTCTTCGTTTGTCAGTCTCTGTGGTTGTGTCTTCAATTCTTTGGTTCTTCAGTGTGCCTTGCTTCCAGTGCTATTCTTTGCATTCCACCCTGCCTATCCTCCCCACCTTCCCTTTGGATGGATACCCGGCATTGACCTTGGCTCAACTTCTGGATTCTCCTGACTGCTGCCTGTCACTGACTTCTGCCTGCCCCCTTGACATTCTCAGATGCCGCCTGCCACTGATCTACATTGGTTTCCAGATTTGCCTGACCTATCTCCTTTCTGATCTAGTGACCCCGACGGCTCTCACTACCATCAGCAGAGGATCCCACCTAAGATCTGCTGGCCCTGGCACCCAAATGCTCAACCAGAGGGAAATGAGGGCTTGTAAAGGCGAAGCTCCAGTTGGACCTCTGTCTCATCTGGATCTGCCTGCCAATAGTGGGGACTTGCAAGGCTCCACCTTGCAGGTTATGCCAACTCCACCTTGGTCCAAGGGTCCACGACTTCAACAGCTGAAGGACAAGTACACCAACTGGATGAGGTCCAACATGCACTCTTCGGCATCAAGAAGAACCTGGCAATATTCCTTGTGTTCCCTGTCTAGGGACTCCATTAGGAACTTCAGCTTATCAATGTAGTCATGTAAGCATTGCACCATGTAACGTTGGTGGGCCACAATGCAGGCAATTCAGTATCAAGTTCTGGAAAACTGTTTTAATAAAGTTGTCCAGCAACTTGGGGTCCTTACCCAGTGGTGTGTTGGAAAATATCCAGATTTTCTTAGCCCACTTCAAAGCTGACTTCACCACCACCACAAACTGGTGGGGCAGATGGACTATACCAAAACAATCTAAGAATCAACTTCTTCCTTTATGCAGATGACATACAATTCTACATCCCTTTCAACAAAACATTTGAAAAAACTGAGTCATCTCTGTCAACATACGTGAAGGCTATACAACAAAACTCTTTCAACTGAAACTAACTCTAAACCCAGAAAAAATTGAAATAGTGTGGTTAAGGAGAGACACCACAATAATCAAACCGCCAACCATGGACCTACAAATTATTAATATCACTCCCTCAGATCAAGTAAGAGACCTAGGAATACATATCAATGAGAACTTCACTATGAAAAAGCATATATGCAAATGAATCAAAACAGGATACTCCAAGCTGAGAATATTACATCGGCTGAAACCCTTATTAACAATATAGGACTTCCGCACCTTCTTACAAACACTTATATTTTCAAACTTAGACTACTGCAACTCCCTATTACTAGGTCTACCCTCAGGAGTACTAAAACCATGACAATTACTTCCAAATGCCTCTGCTAGAATCTTACTAGGGACAAGGAAATTTAACCACATCACTCCCTCACTGATAGCACTGTACTGGCTTCCTGTACAATTCAGAATTCATTATAAAGTACTAATTCTAATTTTCAATATCATTAACAATATTAACCCATGCTTATTAGGAGTGACACTACAATATTACACACCACAGAGAGCACCAAGACCACAAAACAAAGGACTTCTAATGATGTTTTCTATTCGGAACACACACCTAATGCAAATAAGAACAGGCCCCAAGTTGTGGAACTCTCTTCCAGTATCACTACGTCAGATAACAGAGAGAGAATTTCAAGCGTGAACTGAAAACATGGCTCTTTAGAAATGCATACGATTTAATGTAAAATCCCAAAATGCCAATAACTTCAATGTCAGTACCAGAGATAATGTTAGTGGAGTGAGCAATAAACAATGAATGATATATAGTGTATTGTAAGTAGAATTATAATTTGTATCTGAAGTTATGTTGACCTAGAAATTGTTTGAATATGAACTAGATTATACATTTGCTGTAGTGTTGTCCTGGAATATGTGTGGGAATGTTGACCGAGAGTATGGATGCTGATTTTGTGAACCGCGGTGATCTTCTTTTGGAATGATGGTATATAAAACGCCTAAATAAATAAATAAATAAATAAATAAATAAATAAAAAAAATAATCAACCTGCTGCACTCTGTATTTGAGATCCTGGTCCCTAGAATTTGCTTTACCGGGATCCCTGTTGATTTAGAGGCACTTTCTTATATCCAAAGCAGGCTGAAGACTTCCTTATGGGTTCCCTATCCCTCCAGACATTGACTCCGATGACTTTACCCAATTTTATCAGGAATCTGGTGGGAAGGAATGTTCTGGCAAGTCAGGAAAGGGGTCTAGGGAATCCCTGTAGACCCCTCCTCTGAATCAAATGATGGAGAGATGCTAACCTATAACCCCAACGAAGATGGTAATCAGGGGTGAGACCCTGATCGTCTTGGAGGGGACAGCTCCTGAGGGATGTCCAAGTTGGTAAAGCCCCATGCTTCATCCTCTGAATGCTGGCTGGATTCCACCAAGAAAGATGACCTATCCAATGGAGGTGGGCTAGTTTCTTTTGCTTGCATTTCTAATGGAAAATTCCATAGCATGGAAGCTAGAAGGACACCCCCTTAAAGGAACAAATCTGACATCCTGGAAGGCTACCCTAATTGTCATTGGCTGCTAGAGAAGAAAGCCTTCACCAGTTCTATAATGTGATCCACAGACACTGATGTTTCTTTTGGGCCCGAGATGGAGAAGAGACATCCTCCCCTGAGACCAGTTTAGGGTCATTGCCTTGAGAAGTATGCTCCAAATGTCAGGTAGAGACCTTTTCCTGGATAACCTGTGTTAGGGGATGCATGGAGACCAAGGACACAATGGAGCAGATGGGATCTGGGATTTTCATACATATTTCGGGCTGGATGTTCCTGGCAGATGACACTGATGGAGCCCTGGAGGATATGGGATCCAAAAACAAAAGGAGAGACAGTGGTAACATTGCCAAAATCAAGCAGGGCACCTGAGAAGAATCCCTAAGGGGGCCCCTTGAAACCATGGTTACCACTGGCATTGATAATTTTGGCTGCTTCGCAGACTTCAGCACCAATGGTGCCAAGGACCTTCTGTGCTGATGTCACTGGAGTCTTGAACATTGATGGTGCTGTTGTGTCGGAGGTGGACCCTTGGGCCGAGGTGGGGTAGACGCAACCTGTAGGTAAGGACCTACGGGTCCCCACCGTCGGCAGGTGGAGTGGGCTGATAGGCAGAGGCCGCTGGAGCTTCACCTATACCAGCCCTCTTTCCCCGCCTTTAGGTGCTGGGGACAGCAGGACTTAGGTGGGCCTCGAGATAGAATAGCAAGAGGTTAGTTCAGCCCAGAGACAGCAGGCGAGGGATGGTGTAGTCCTACTCTGGACTGGGTAAGGTTCTGGAAACTCGGGCATCAATGAAACAAAGGCAGACTGAGGGCACTCGAGCAAAGGTAGGCCTAAGCCTAATAAGTTTATCGTTTATTGTGAACAGATGTGATATCCCTGATGAATGTCGGTATATAAAACCACGAAATAAATAAATAAATAAATAAATAAATGTTGTGTCCGTCGGTTCCCGACGCCCTCTCTCCGCCCTCCTTACCTCTTTGGCGCCTCCCTCTTCGCCTGCGGGAAGATTGGCTGCCGCAGCGTCCTTCTGCCAAAGCCCTCCGGCATCCCTGGACTGGCTAGACGCTGCAACCCGCCATGTTTCCTGGAGGCCTAGGGGTGCACGCGGCGCGGCCACGATTGAAGTACCGGCGATGGCATGAACCTCAGGGGTGTCCCCCTGAGATGACGTCACCCGTGACGGATATATAAGGTCTTAGAATTTGCTAACAGATTGAGTTAGCAAGGGTTCGGGTTACACTACCTAAGCTACTCTGCCTCCTCGGACTTACCAAGGGTACCCGCTCCTCGGGGGCCTCGCTTTCTCCTTTGTTTTTCAGGTGACAGTCTGGAACCGGTACTCGCTCCTCGAGGGCCCTCATTCCCAGACTTGCTCCATTTTCTCTTCTGCCTGGAAGTCATCACTGCCAACTACATCGGTGAGTTACCATCGCTCTCTCAGAGCTTTCCCTGGAACCAGGTACTCGCTCCTCGAGGGCCTATACATTCCAGCTCCTGGGCTTCTATTAGACATTGTGTGAGTGTTACCATCAGGTTTGGTACATGAACTCTGCATACCCTGCCTACTCACTATATTTCAGTTTCTCTACAGCTCAGCCTCCAGGGATTGCTGTTCCAGTATCTGAGGGACTACAGCCTAGCCGGGCATTCCAGCTCACTACTGCCACCTCTGGTGGTTGAGTATACTGTCAAATAAAAGAACTAATGTGTGTCTGTCACCTAACTCTGAGCCTGACCGGTGGTCCCTCTCGGGATCTTCCCCCAGGAGCGTGGTCATCTGCCACTGGTCCAAGGATCCACCCACAACTCTCCTAAATAACAACAGATTGCTAACTCCTATCTGATTGATACTCCCAACAGATAGCAGCTCCCTAACAATAAGTTCACATCCAGGGAGTAGGCAGAAGAGGCTTCCAATGGTAGGCTTGAGTCAGGGCCGGCGGCAATCCAAGGGCTGTGGCAAGTGATGCTGAAGTCTGATCACGGAGATTGTCAATAGCGTAGTCAATCGAAGTTGAGGTCTGATCACAGAGAAATCAATAGCGTAGTCAGACAAAGCGAAGGTCAGGGTCTGGAGATAGGCAATACGTGGTCAGGCAAAGCAGAGGTCTGGGTCTGGAGATAGGCTGTAGCATAGTCAGGCGAAGCGGAGGTCTGGATCTGGAGATAGGCTGTAGTGTAGTCAGGCGAGGCGAAGTGAAGTCAAAGTCCGTGTAATCAATCGAAGCATAGGCAGGGCAGGAACAAGGAACCAGGAATGAGGATCAGGAACGAAGAGTAGAGATGAATATCTTAGTAGCAACGAGTACTCGACCAGCGAGGAGACCTGTTGCAAAGGCAACACTATGGAGCGGGTCCTGAGCTTAAATACTATGAAAAGGTGGACATCATCATCCGAGGCTACAGCCAGGTTCAGGCCGCGGTCCCTACATAAGGATCAGCGAGGGGCACGGCGCGGGTAGAGGTGTCTCTTCGTGGGCCACACGGAGAGGCCCAACAACCAGTAGCATCATGAACTGGAATGCTGGGGACTGTGGCAGAGTCGGAGACACCAGAGGAGAGCTGAGGTCAGAGGTGGCGGCCCACTGCCGCTAGCGAGGAGGAACCAGAGGCTGGAGTCCTTGTGGAAAGGTGAGGGGGCTGTGCTGAGGGTCTGCTACGGACGGTACACTTAACAGGTGCTGTGGATCAGTTCATCGATAGTAGGGATGATTTCCACACTGCTAGCACTGTCTAGTGCTGCTTCTTCAGCAGTGCCAAGCTTCAAGTAAGAGGCTCGAAAGCATGCCTCGGAGCATGCTGGCTCCTGCCCTCAGTGCTTCCATGCCTTGCTTGACCCTGGTGCTATGGCAGACCTGGCATCCAATGCTTTAGGTGGCCTGCCGGAGGAGCCTCTGCTCAACTCAGCAAAAAACAGGAACACTTTCCAAGAATAGGAACGGCTCTGTCTTGAAATCAGCCTGCACAGTTCTCCATCTTCCCGAGCCCGGTTCCACTGGGATCTAGTGGATATCTGCCCACTGTTATAACAATTGGCAGAGTTGTGATCAGGTCTCAAGCACTTGTATTAGATGTCAGGGCCATTGGCAATGGACATCTCATGGCTATAGATTCAGTCCTTAAAGCTACTGGATATGGCCTTCTTGGAACCAAATATCTTGAATTTATTTTTCTTTTTGGTAGCACTGAAACATGCTGCTGAGGGCTGCCAAGGCAGTGAGGCAAAAGGAAAAACAGAAATAACTGCTAAAATCAGAAAAGAGAAAAAAATCTCTGAGAGAGAAAGGTACATGTTCATGTGGAATTTTGGATGAGAAAAGACTGAGATGCTCATGATGCAGCACACTCACTGGAACTCCCACACATGCTCAGTAGTGAAATCTTACTGAGCTAGAAAGATGAATCAGTTCAGTGCTGTCAGATGTTGTCACTCACGTGTCATGGATAATTCAGTCCTGCTGGTCAACGGAGAACTTGGTTTTTAGTATAGTGTTGCTGTAATTAGAGAGGAGTCTCTGGATAGATTTGAATCCAATGTTAGGACAGTTTATTTATTGTAAAGTGAAGGTAGGGATACTGTTTGTATTTCATTTTTATTATTTTCTTATTGTTTTTACATATATTTGTTTAAATAAATTTGGTAACCTGCTCCAAGTTTCACTGACAGAGTGAGGAATGAAATGGAAATAAATACTTAAAACACATACACAAAAGGCATAGCTGTGCTATAAATTCTCTATGTTTTTACATCTGCAGGGCAGGGAGCACCTTACAGCCCTGATGGGCAGCCGATGGGAGGGTATGTAATGGATGGACAGCAGCACATGGGGATTCGCCCAGCAGGTAAGCCAAAGCCACAAAAAAAAAAAAAAAAAGAACCCAGAGGCAAATATGCTAAGTTGGGATTTATCATGTCGCAATGGCTCAGCATTTGCCTCTGCCAGCATGCAAATACACACTTCATAGGCTATGTGTTTAGTCATTTCCTATTGTCATGGGCTGCTTGGAGGATTTCTTGGCTCCTTGTGAGTAAGGGTAAGCATGAACTCCATTCCTGCATGCAGAAAGGCACTTCCCTCTCCCCCTCCCCTCCTCATCTATTTTATTTGTTGTGGGGGTCTAGCACTCTCCTCCTGTTGGTTTGGGATTCCAGCTCAAATGGAATCAGCATCACCATGTGCCTTCATCCACAACTACCGAGGGTTTTTCCAAAATTTCATCTTGTTTGGCAAGCTCCTCGGTCAGAGGCCACAGACTATGACTTGGGGCCGGATTTAAGAGTTTGGCACCTATATGCAGAATGCCACAGTGTGGCCCCTTTGATAATGTGCTGGCATACTGCCCTAAAGCAAGGGGGAGAAGGCTCCATTTTTGCCTTGTTATTTGGCCCCTTCAAAATCTGGCACCCTAGGCAGTTGCCTGTACAGAAGTCCAAGCCTGCAATAACTCACTCCATAACCCACTACATGTGCATCTTGAGTCTGGCCAGTAGATTGGACGATAGATGAGACTCCCTCCCTACTTTCATTTTATAATGGTATCATATGTTATCAGCAATACAAAAATTCTGTGGTTATCAGTTCACACATGTTAACCTGAACAGGCTAATTCAGTCCTGGTTTTTTGCCTCACTGCATGTATGGAATTTTAGTTCTGATTTCCGTAAGAAAAGTAGGTTATATCTTTCTGCTTGTAGGGAGTAATTTTCAAAGCTATTTACATGCATAAAACTTGTGCATAAATGGCTTGATATAAAATTACCTGGACTTTATGCACATAAAAGTATGTGTGTAACCCAGTTTTGCTCATACTTTTATGTACACAAAAATAGGTGTTCCAGGGTGCAGCATTGGGGGAGATTTTGGGATTTATGTGCATAATTTACACTCAGGGATAGTAACTTTCAAATGGGTGTGCAAACATACATGTTCATATGTGCACTGGTGCACACCTAGAGATGTGGCAATTTTGTAACATACACACTTATGTTATAAAATAGCTTAAGCACGTGTACGTGAGCACCTAATTTTACAAGTGAGTGCATGCAGCCACATAAAGTCGGGTTTGAACCATGCAAGTGGGGGAATTTTATAGCAGGTGCGTGTCCATGCCATGACCAGTTTCACCAGTTCATCCACCAGTTCAGCCAGTCTAGAGCTAGGTCCTCCAAACCCCCCTGGGTCTTTAAGCCCACACTCTCTCCAGTTACCTCAGACCCCTTAAACTCCTCAGGGATGCCTGTAGTTTGGTTGGTTTTTTTTTAATTTACACCTCTTCCATAGCAGAAGTAAACTTATGTGGCACTGGACCTGGGTGGGCACCCATGTGCAAAAGTACTTGTGCACACATTTCCTGGCCACGTCACAGAACACCAATGCCCCGCCCACATCATACCTCTTTTTTCTCTGATGTGAGATGTGCGTGCATCGGCACATGCACGCACATCCTCCCAGTTTATAAAATCGGGTCAACGAGCACATGTGCTAGATACGTGCTCATCTCCCGAGTTTGGTGCACGCATCTCTTTTAAAATTTACCTCATACTTTTTTAAATCAAAAGGAGCACGTACAAGTTATGTCCTGCAAACAGCAGGTGTAGGTTTGAGCAGCTTAGTTTGTGAACATTCTTAGGGATAATTTTAAAAACACATTTATGTGCATAAATTCGCATTGAAAACTGGCGTAGATTATGAATGAAGGCAATACATAATTAATGCAGGTTTTTATAAAATTTCTCTCATAGAAGGTAGTTTTCAAAGGAACTTCTGCAGATAAAACAGTACTTTATCTGCAGAAATGACCTTTTTGAAAACTGCCTGGCTGATAGGCATGTAATTTTAAGCGTATAGTAGAGAGGTATTCCAGGGGGTGGAGTCTGGATAGGGTTTGCATTTACGTGTATACTTTTCAATTTTTAAAAATATGTACCTAAATTTCTCCAAAACCTTTTCCTGCACAAAGTAGCAGGTATAATAAATTTGTGCAGATAGTTTTTGTGGGATAATTTTCAAAGCAAACTTACATGCTAAAATTGAAATAGAAGATAATTCATAGATGGAAGATTTTCTTTGGAAGCTCCATGTTGCTGAGAATTTAGCTGGGAAGCCCTGCATTTCCTGCCCTTCTAGACCTAGTATTAAACCTGTCTCTATTTCAACAGCCATGAAACATATAGGGACAGATTTTTAAAAATTACACACGCGCTTACTTTTGTTCGCGCAACCGGCGCAAACAAAAGTAAGCCGGATTTTAAAAGATACGCTCATAGCCGAAATCGGAGCGGCCTCAGGAGGAACTTTCTTTCCGGCGCCCCCCACCTTCCCTTTCCGTCCCCTAACTAACCCACCCCCCGACCTTAATTCCCCCCCCCCCCCACCTTTATTTCAAAAGTTACGCCAGCGCGCCATGTTCCGATCCGGGGGCTGGTCTGGAGGCCATGTCCACACCCCCGAAAAGCCCCTGGGCCGGAACCACGCCCGCGGCCTCACCCCCGGAACACCCCCGATGACGTGCCGGCTGCGACACACCCCCAACACGCCCCTGACACGCCCCCCAGAAAAGCCCCGGGACTTACATGCGTCCCAGGTCTTGTGCGCGCCGCCGAGCCTACTCAGGATTCATCTTGACAATGGAGTCGTACAGTGTACTGGAAAAACAGTTGTGAAAGTAAAGATGACATAAAATACATGTGGCTGCCATAATGCGTTTTGCCTCATAGTGACACTAAAAGAGGCATGTCTGGCACATGAGTTTGTGAACGACTGCCAACACAGTGTTCATAGTTTGGCCAAGCTCGCGCGCTGTGGCTTGCCGGCCCTCCCCTGCGGACCCCATCCTAGTATTCACATGTGGATGAGATAGTGCCACAAGTGTGATGCCACCCCAACTGGTCCTCGAGCATGAAGAGCTACAGCTCTAGAAATGCTGTAAATATCAAATAGCTCTGAAGCTTAAAGGCACAGCCTAAAGGTACAGGTAGACAGTTAAAGGTTTCAGTGACAAGAATTCCCATTTTACTGCCTCTTTCCTTGGCTGACAAACATATACATGTGAAGTTATACACCTGTACTGGGTCAGCTTACTGTCACATGGGCGTGCCAAGACACAGCTGCCACCACTGCATCACCAGTTTTAGAGCCACTGCTGACTTGGTTTTCCAACTGGATCCAGATTTCCTGGATATGTTGATCCAGTCCTGGTCTTACTCCCATGCATGCAGGTATTGATAGCCTTTGTTTTGCTCAGAAAAGCTATAGGGAAATTTGATGTAATCCCTTCATGTAATGTGTTTCAAATCAGGACAGGATTTACCTGTCCTGAAAACTAGAGCCAGCTGGCAACTCTTTTGCTGACATCAGTGTGCTCTAGTAGCATGCCTTCCCTTACAGCCTTGGACAAAGAGCCTGTGCTACCTGGTACCATTCCCACAATGCGCATAGATCCTTCGAGGTAGCATACCTCTTGGTGGTTGCTTGCACCCTGACACACATGCACTATACTATACCTACCTATGCAATTTGTAAATTATAATGTGCAGAAGGTGAGGGCCTTGGCCACTGTGATGTCATGTAGGTTCAGTTAGCTTCTCAGTGAGCCAACACAGGATGCACATCCGGCTCTGTGAAGGCAGGATTGGGAATTAGATGGTGTCTTGCCTTCACTTGTATTTTCCTATGAGCTCGGAGATGTCACCATCACTGTATAGTTTCTAATGACTCTTAGGAGCACACACATCTCTCCTGAGCAAAGGTTGATGTCATAGAAGCCAACAGTTAGATGTGTTTGAAACTCCTGCCTTTAAATCACCCATCATAGCTAGCCTGACAGAGATATTGAGATGTCTGGGTGCTGCAAGGCCCTTGACAGTTATGGCTCACTGATGGTCATGTGGTGCAGCTGTATGTACATATGAATGTACCCAGACAATATACAGAGTATTTTGCTTTGAGCAATAGCTAGTATCTCTTACAGTCCTAGTGCGATCTATTACCAGCCTTTAAAGCATATAGGCTGAGCACTCCTGCGCCAAACAGCCTGTAGATAGATCCGTTTACAACGTCACTCCACATTTCTGTGGTTTAATAGTTGCAGGCCCTTGCTGATCCACGTCTGTCATGACTTGTGGGGAATCAGGAAGAGCTGCTGACCCCTACGCTGTGCCTCATGTAGTCAAAGTCATTTTTACAGTTAGTGGTGAGCAGGGCAGGTGTGCTCCTACACTTTCAATGATCTGCTCTGTGTAAAGCATTAAGGCTAGAGAAACTGTTGTCAGCTGATGACTTCATAAGCCTACAAACTGCCTCCATAGTACACAGCATACAGTGCTAAATATATAGGCCTACTGCTCCCAGAGGTTTCAAGTGGTTGGCATGATGGCTGATGGCCTTTCTGTGTTGTTCTCTTGCCAGACATGCATTTAGGGCCATCTAAGGCCTTGAAGGGCCCATGTCAGTACCTCAGATAAAGTAGGTATCATATATGCCTCTGACAGATGTGTTTTATGTGGCCAGGTATACATTATCAGTGCTGAGGAAGGACTCTGACTACCTCATTAGCAGTTATGGACAAGCTGGCACACACCTCAATGTTGTTTGATGCCAAACATTCCAGGAACATACGTATTACCCATGTGTAGGTGTACAAAGTACTGCAGGTAGTCCATACTCAAAAGTTAAGTGTGTCAGTGTGCGACTTGGTGAGTGACGTGCTGTGCTACCCTCTGTCAATCTCTGTCTGTGGGGGTGCTGTTGCACTAGGAGGCCCCTCCCTTACCACAGCAATTCATACTCCAGAGCAGGCAGTGTGTGTGCATTCATTTTGCACACACTGCTTTTGGACACCAGTGATAGAGTGCTTGCAATCTTGAGAAGGGGCGCCATATGGGCTGCAATATGCATGGTCTCAGGCCTTGTACTCTAAAATTTCCCTTAGATCATTCACTGTTCATACCTACCGTTGAGAGAGGGCTGGAGATGTGAAACTTGCCAGAATCACACATCAAATATGCAGTCTTACAAGTGTGTGTATTAGTTGATAATTGCCGGTAATGCACAGAGGCTTTTCCACCTAGTACTTGGAGTGGGCCTAATAGTCCAGTTATTTGGGGGGGGTGCAGACTACCAAAGCTTAAGCTGTCACTGAGGCGTGCTACTTTAGGGAGGGAGGAAGTGGGTGTTAAGAAGCTGTCCACTGAATGTGGGTATGCTGGGATGGCAGGAACATGGAGTGGGAAGGACCACCTAATAGCAATAATGTTGGGCTGATTCAGATGAATGGTTTGGATGAGTGTTTAGTGGTAGCATGTAGTGAGATATCCGGTCCAGGAGGTTGTGTGTGTGGGTGGAGTTGGTTTGCTTGGCAGGTGCAAGAAGCCTGGCGGTAGTCCTATTTGAGAGCTTTTTCCAGTCCTGGACTGTTTAGCCTCCTCTCTGTTGATCATATCATGCACAGTAGCCATAGAAGCTGCCACCACAGGCCACATCATTGGACACTCACTCTGTTCTCTGTGTACGCTGGCAGGATAGGGCTACCTTCTTTCTGCCATATGTAGGTCAATAGCTTTCTTGTACATACATAGAGGTGGTGCGGCCATATCTGCTGTAGAATCTAGGGGACAGGTTTTGCTTAGCACTTTCGGCGCTTCACTTGTACACTTACCAATCATTCCCTTCGACACCGCTGTGTACTTGATGACTGTTGGAACAGAGTGTCAGCTGCTGTGTGACAACTAGGAAGGAGGAGTGAAGGAGTAGTGACTTGTCGAAAAAGTCCACAGGCAAAGAGCAGAGGGCCTAGAGGGCTGCTGCTGTTGTTTGAGACCAGGCAGACTTCCACAGACTGACTGCCATCCCTCTAGTGGGCTGCCTTCGGGAATTTGATACTACATGTAAGGTCATCCTTATCTTACACGTTTTATACAGACCCCCAAGCCATGCCAGTACAGGGGTGCCAGCCAGTCTGTGGAAGTCTGCCTGGTGCCAAGCAACAGCAGCCCTCTAGGCCTCTGATGTTGGCCTGTGGGCATTCTTGACACGACAATATTCCCTCACTCCTCTTCCCTAGTTGTATGGCCTAGCCCATATAGCCTTGCCTGCTAGATAAGTGGCTACTTGGAATATGCAAGGGCATTCTAGCATGCACAGTCATGTGGAGGGCAAACCTTGTACCTAGTGAACCCTTAACACAAAAACCACACAATGAAAGGAGCCAACCAGGAAGTGTATTTTTCAAACCAGTGACCATTTTATTAGGGAAGACATGTAGTCCACTGTTTGAATTCAAGTGAAACTCTTAGCTAATCACAATCTGCAAGGACAAGATAGCAAATAGCACTAAACATTAGGGGTGTGCATTTGTTTGCAACGTATTGGCAATCTGCAACGTATATGCCACATTCGTTGTATTTGAGGGGGGTCACAAAATGTATGGCGAACCCCCACGAATACAACGTATCACTAATGAATAAACCCCCACCCTCCTGACCCCCCCAAGACTTGCCAAAAGTCCCTGGTGGTCCAGCGGGGGTCCTGGAGCAATCTCCTGCACTTGGGCCATCGGCTGCCGGTATTCAAAATGGCGTCGATAGCCTTTGCCCTTACTATGTCACAGGGGCTACCGGTGCCATTGGTCAGCTCCTGTGACATAGTAAGGGCAAAGGCTATCGGCGCCATTTTGAATATTTATTTATTTAAGGATTTTTATATACCGCGGTTCGTTAGCAAACATCACCTCGGTTTACAGAGAACATTAAATTAGCAACAGCTTTACAATCAAAATTGAGTTAAGGCGAAACAAGTTTGTAAACAGTAATAATGTAACTAATATATTAGGATAATACACAATAAAACTCAACAATACTTCCAAGGAGGTGTAGGGTACTAGGGGATCAAGAATATCAGTATAGATATAGCAGTTCAATTATGACAGAATGTGAGGGTACTCATACTAAGTAGTGATTTCTTAAAAATTCAAGATTAATAGATTGATAATTACTATTATAGTTAGAAAATTTTGAAATAAATATTACCAATGAATGTTAAGTGTATTTGGCAAGTAAACTGAAAGAATGAATGGGAAAATTCTATACAATGTCATGATATGATATAAGAAACAACATGGATAGAGTTCACAAATTGTATGCTTTTTTGAAGAGCCATGTTTTTAAATTCTGTTTAAATTTTTTGTGGCATGGTTCTTGGCGTAGATCTGTAGGTAGTTTATTCCAGTGATTAATTCCTGCATTCGAAAATGCTCGTTCTCTCGTTGCGACATGTTTTATTTGTTTATGTTTAGGTATAGTTAGTTTCGCCAGGTGCATTTTTCTAATAGGTCTGACTGAAGTGTGGAATATAAAACATTCAGAGTACCAATTCATGTCTGAATTGTATAAAGATTTATGTATAAGGGTGAGGACTTTAAAGATTATTCTAAATCCGATTGGGAGCCAATGTAGGAATTGAAGAGCTGGAGTAATGTGTTCGTGGCGGTGTGTATTCGTGAGGAGTCGTGCAGCTGCATTCTGTAGCATCTGCAGTGGCTGTATTGCATTTTTCGGTAGACCCAGTAAAATAGAGTTACAGTAGTCTAGTTTAGCTAATATAGTAGCTTGTAGTACAGTCCGGAAGTCATTAGGGTGTAGAAGTGGTTTTATCCTTTTCAGAGTATGAAACTTATAAAAACCATTTTTTATTGTGGAGGTGATAAATTTTTTCAGTGTAAAATTATTGTCAATTATAACACCAAGGCTGCGTACTTGTTGTATAGAGTGTGAGACTGATAGCGGTTGTTGCGTAGGGTTAGTAAAATTGTTGTTTTGAAGCGATATGATGAGAAGTTCAGTTTTGTTGGTATTTATTGCCAATGAGTTTTCCGTTAGAAGATTCTCGATTTCCATCAGTGCAGACTTCCATGTTTTGAGTGCGTTGGGAAGAGAGTCCTTGATAGGTATAAGGATCTGTACATCATCTGCATAAATGAAGTGCGGTAGACCCAGTTTCATCAACAGTTGGCAGAGGGGAGTGAGATAGATATTAAAAAGCGTGGAAGAAAGAGAAGAACCTTGTGGTACTCCCTGCAATAGATTTTTGGGTTTGGATTCATGATGTCCAATTTTTACACTGTATTTTCTGTCGTTAAGAAAAGATTTGAGCCAACATAGAGCAGTGCCGGTGATGCCAATTTGAGAGAGGCAGTTTGACAGTGTCAAATGCTGGCGAAATATCAAGAAGGGCGAGTATATATGAATGACCAGTGTCCAAAGCTTTCAGAATAGTATTTATTTATTTTTTTTTTTTTGGTTTTTATATACCGGAAGTTCCTGTATAATATACATATCACTCCGGTTCACAGATAACAGAGATAACTATCGCCGAGATGGCGGTTTACATGGAACATATAGAACAGTTAATCTATTATAAAGTAGAATACAAACTAAGATCTACTAAGAACACATAAATAAAGCAAATAAACATTACAAAATTGCTGTGGGATGGGAGGGTTGTTATTCTTCCTGCTCTTAGCTCTCTGGGAAAGCTTGTAGGAAGAGCCAAGTCTTGAGTTTCACTTTGAACGTATCTGAGAGTGTTAGGAGAAGTGTTTTAGTACTATGGTGCTTTCAGAATCCATATTGGAATGAGGAGAGTAGATGATTTTCATCAAGGAAATCAGTGAGTTGTTTGTTAATCACTTTCTCTAATATTTTAGACAGAAAAGGTAGATTTGATACTGGGCGAAAATTTGCTGCTTCAGTTGGGTTTAAATCATGTTTCTTTAATGTTGGTTTGATTATGGCGTGTTTGAGTTGTACAGGTACAATTCCAGAAGTAATGGATTTGTTGAGAATCTTAGTTATAGGTTTTGAGATTCTAGAAGGAATGGCAAGGAGGGTTTTAGTAGGCATGATGTCAAATAGGTGTGTTGCTGGTTTAGTTTTTCTAAGAATCCCTTCAATTTCTAATATCGTAGTAGGTTCAAATTTAGTAAGTGCAGCAAGGCAGGGACTGTTTAGATTTGTATTGTGTGTGGGTAGTTTATTTGTAGTATTAATAGGTGGAGTAGTATCATTTATAGAGAGGTTAGACAGTGGAGAGGTAGAGATACGGTTCATGATAGCATTGATTTTGTCCTGAAAGAATGTTGCAAGTGTTTCGCATCTAGTTCTGTCCTCATTATCTGAGTTAAAGATGGCTGGGGGGTGATGATGGAAGCAACATATTGGGAAAGTGCTCGTGGATTGAATTGGTATTGGTGGATCTTGAAGGCGTATTAGTTTTTTTTTTATTCATCTGTCTTATTCCTGTATTCATGTAGGAGTGACTTAAATTTTTGAAGTAACGTATGTGTTTGATTTTTGCGCCATTTCTTTTCAATTTTACGGAGTTCAAGTTTCAATTTTTTAAGATCAGGAGTGTACCAGGGTTTTTTGTCTTTCTTTTCAGAGTTGATTTCTTTTGTAAGTAAAGGGCAGAGCTTATTTGCTATATTACTAGTGATATGATGCCAGGAGGAGCAAGCCGAAGTGGCATCCGAGAGATCTAACTTCTGAAATTCTTCTGAAAGGGCTTCAGCGATGTCCTCAGTATTGCATTGTTTTCTGTAAGTAATTGTTCTTTTATTTGCGTGGGGAGTATGGGGATTGCCTGTAATAGTGCATCTTGCATCAATCCGGAAATGATCAGACCACGGTACGGGAGTGCATTTGGGAGAGTCCACTTTAACAAAGGAGTTCGTGAAGATGACATCTAGGGTATGACCTCCTTTGTGAGTAGGGCCAGCAACCCATTGTTTAAAACCAATTGTGTTGAAAATGGTGAGGATAGATTCACAGGCTGAAGTCGGAGTGGAGCGGTTGAAGTGAAGGTTAAGATCTCCAAGGATAATTGCAGGAGTGTCGATATTAATGTATTTAGATATATATTCAGTTAGTAAAGAAGGGTTGTTTTCAAGAATGCCAGGAGGAGCATATATAAGGCATATTTGCAGATTTTTTGATTTGAATAGTGCAATCTCGATTTTGGGCGGAGGATTAATGGTTTGTAGGGTGAGATTGAATTTCTTTTTGGCAGCCAGGAGGAGTCCGCCTCCTTTCTTTTTAGGTCTAGGTATAGAGAATATATTGTAGGTATTTATAGGTAGTTGGTTTGTGATGGCAATGTCTGTGTTTTTTAGCCATGTTTCCGTTAGAGCACAAATATCCGGGGATTCATCTGTAAGTATGTCGCTGAAAAGTGAAGCCTTTTTTTGGATGGATTGAATATTAATGAGTAATATGGAAAAGGTCATCAAACCCAGGAATTGAGATAAGGGTGAAGTCATGATCGGAATTAAGGTTTTGTCATTTGGTATATTGAGCTTGGTTCTAAGTTCGTGTATTTAAGGGTAGGAATAGTGAATGTGTTCATTTCAAAAGGAATAAGGCTTAAAACACTTAATGTGGAACTTGTAGACTTTAATGTGGAACTTGTGCTCAAAGCTATGCTAGATCAGGAGGTTTGTTTTTTTTTGTTTTTTTTGTTTTTTTAAGCTTTCCTTAATTCAGCTGGAAGGCGCACTTGGGGGTGTTTTGAGAATACCGGCAGCCAACGGTCCGAGTGCAGGATATAGCTCCAGGACCCCCACTGGACCACCAGGGGCTTTTGGCAAAGACTCTTGAGGCACAAGATGGCTCTGGCCGTCCATTGCTCCTACCATGTGACAGGAGCTGACCAATGGCACCGGTAGTCCCTGTGACATAGAGAGGGCAAAGGCTATCGGCGCCATTTTCAATACCGGCAGCTGACAGCCCACGTGCAGGAGATTGCTCCAGGACCCTCACTGGATCACCAGGGACTTTTGGCAAGTCTTGGGGAGGTCAGGAGGGTGGGGAGTTATATTTAATTAAATTTAAAGGGATGGGAAGGGGGTTTTTTTGGGAAACAAATACGTATGTAACTAATGAACGGATCGGGGTCCCCCGGATGCAACGGATTTGGGTCCCGACAAATACGAATACCGAATGGGACGAATCCATCCCTGCTGCACATCCCTACTAAACTTTGTAAATTATATGAACAATACATTCTGTACAGACCTGTACATTTATTGTTTGAAATGGTATCATATCTATAGGCTTAGTTAGCATCTTATCCTTTTGGCACTATCATGATTACAATAAAGACCACAGAAAGCAGAAGTGGCACTCCTAATAGCTAATTAGACAATTTCAATGATAGCCTTTGTTTTGCTCAGAAAAGCTATAGGGAAATTTGATGTAATCCCTTCATGTAATGTGTTTCAAATCAGGACAGGATTTACGTGCCGAAAAACAAAAGTGTTAGTGCGCGCTAACTTTAAAATGGTTTAAACTTTAACTATGGTTAGCGCGCATTAACACGAAAATCGGGACCCATAAAAAAAAAAAAAAAAGAACTGCGGTGAAAAACGAAATTTCCCACAGAGGCCTGAAAACGAAGCCCGAACCGAAAAAAAAAACCCAATGCACATCTCTACAAATCAGCTCTAATGTTGGAGCTGATAGCAGTTTTGCTATGTGATGGCTAGGAAAAGGCCTAGACAGTCCATGTTGAAAGAGTGCCCTCAAGAGGACAGCCTAAGGGCCAAGGCAGCAGAGTTCAAATGAAGGCCCCAGACAGTCCATGTTAAAAGAGTGCACTCAAGGGGACAGCCTAAGGGCCAAGGCAGCAGAGTTCATATGAAGGCAGCAAGACCAGGACCAAAGAGCGCAGCATAGAGGCAGCAGGACCAAGAACAAAGAGCGCACCATGGAGGCAGGAGGCCCAGGAGAAGACACAGCAGCATGGAGGCAGGAGGCCCAGGAGAAGATACAGCAGCAGCATGAGCTGAGATGAGACACCAGCATCTACAGCAGGAAATGAGACATGATGAGAAGAGGCAGCAGCTGGTCCGTGAATGGAGGCTGCATCAAAGAGGATGGAATATTGCAGAGCATCAAGGAGCGCTTTAGAGTTAGGCTGCTGGACCATAATGGCTGACAGTAGACCATCCCTTCTGCATGCTAGCACAGGAACTCTGTAGTGAGGACAGACCAACAGGCTTCTTCCATCTAACTGACACAGGATCTCTGTAGTGAGAACGGGCCCAGCAAGCTTTTTTGATCTAGCCAGCAAAGGAACTCTGTAGAGAAGCCCGTCTAGGACTGTTGGTACAACTCTTCTTATTTGGCATTCGATGCCACCACCTTTGGGCCTTTATGGCCCCTTGCCAAATTGTGGCTTACCACTTGAGGGGGGCATGTCTTTTGGGGGCCTACTCCTCGGGCGTCTGTCAGCCCGGGGACTGCTGCGGGGTGTGGACTCCAGGATGCTGGGAAAGACTCAGATGGCTGCTCGGGCATCCTTAGCAGGATCTGCGTCAGTATGTTCGTCTTGCTATTGACCGTTGTGGCCAGTGTCATAATATTCTACATATTTGCGGCAGTCTGATCTCGCAAGATCTGGTTCTGCCTGTTGACAGCCCTCTTGAGGCGCACTAGATCTGCCTGTATGTGTCGGATGTTTACCCCATGCCTCCTTTCCAACTGGTCCAGCTGTTTGTGCATGGACATCTCTGTTGGTGGCAGGGATGTTGCTGGTGCTGGTGCCGATGCTGGTAGAGGTGCTGTGGAGTGCAGGAATTTGGGCCTCCAAATATGGCATGACTGGGCTTCTGGGCTGTTCCTGCCAAGGGTATGGTGCTTCAGGCTGGTGCTGTGGTGTGCTGGCTCGAAGTTGTGATAAATCTATTCGCTTCCACTCAAGGCTCTGTTCCTCCATGAAGCCAGAGAGGATGTGGGATACATTGAGTGGGCTGGGTGAATCCGGAGTTTCCAGCATCTGCAATTGCTTCTGAGCCTGTGGCTGCTGCTGCTACTTCTCCTCCTCCTCTCTCACCTGGGTCTGGGCATCCATCAGGAAGGGCCTGTGCAAAAGGGCTGCTGGTCCCTGGGGCTTCTGGTTGGGACTAGCAGCTTCGTGGGCGAGAGCTGTGGAAACAAAACATAAGTCATAAGAACCAATGGCAGCAAGTATCCGTTTTTCATTTGGCATCAGAGGTGTACTTTGCTTCTTAGCATTGTGAGCACCTTATGCCAAATGATGTATATACCCGTTGTTGCCTGACCATTTACAGGTGAGGTCAACTTACCGGCTGCAGCTCGCATGGTGTCCAGCTACTCAGTCATGCCCTCAAAGACATCTGATCCCAGCCTTTGCACGAGGCGCTCCTCCATGGGGGTGAGGACGATGGGACAAGGGGCTCCTCCTCCAGTCCGCCATATGTATTTATTTCTGGCTGCCACCTTGGCGTTCACCTGCTCTTTGATGTCACGGTACCTGTGGGTCACCTGCTCCCCACTTCGTTGGACTCCGCTGTGCTTGGAAATGCCCTGAGCTATGTTGCACCAGATCTGGCTCTTGGATACCTTTGAGGTCTTGGCCGCCCAGTTACCAAACAGCATGGCATAATGTTCCAGGACCTCTACAATGACCATTTCATTTTCCTGGATAGCCCTGAAATGAGGGCATCCTGCTACCTGGCTGCCAGAAGGGGTGCCACTTCTGCTTCCAGAGTAGTGTCCTCCCTTTCCTCACTCTCCCTCCCTCTCTCCTTCCCCCCCCCCTGCCAATTCCCTTCCCTCTGCCCTCTCTCTATCCCTAGCCTGCCATCCTCCTCCCTCGCCTGCCTATCCCCTTCCCCCTCCTCCCTCCTCCTACCTCTTCCCTCCTATTTCTACTCCTATCTTCCCTCCTATCTCTACTCCTGTCCCTATTCCTACTCCTTCCCCTAACACTCCTGTCCTCATTCTCCCACCTCCCTCCTGGCCCTCCTCTCCCCATGCCTCTCACTCTCCATCCTCCTCACTCCTCCTCACTACAAACACCAGTCCTCCACACTCCTCCACTCACACTACTCCTCACTCCTCCACCAACATTCCTCCACACCAAAAGACAGAAAGACAAACTGGACTAACAAAAATTTTCACTCCAACAAAGAAGACAAAAGACCATGGTAAAGGGAAACAGATGGCAACAGAAGACCAGAAAACGCACTCAGGTAATAGAATCAGAAAAAGCTCCTACTCCCATTAAACCACTCACCAACTCTCCTCTCCACTCCTCTCTCTCTCCCAAGCCTGACACACCCTCAGAGTGGCATCTGCAGGAAGTTGGAATATATAAATTGAAAAAATAATGCACTGCGCACTAATTTACACTAGCTGCATAAAAAATGACATTGCATGCAGTGACGCAATGTGCCATGCATTGACACAATGCAGCGGGCATTATTTACCTATGTAATAAGACAGACTGCAAATTAGCTATTAGTGCTATTTTCGCTATATTTATAGAGATTTGATTACTCTAGGTCTAAGCCAGATGTCTCTCTGTTAGAAAGACAAATTTCATTTTTTGGAAAACTTTTTTGGAAAACTTACTCGCCCCAAAATGACTAGATGTGGGTGGCACCTTATAGACTAACCAATTTATTGAGGCATGAACTTTCAAGGACAAAGCCCACTTCATCAGACAATCCAATTTATTGAGGCATGAGCTTTCAAGGACAGTGTCCACCCACCTCTTTCATTTTTGCTACACCAGACTAACACTCACCCAAAAGTGTTCTCCTGTATCTTGCAAAGGCTGTGAGGGCAGCAGTGATCAGAGTCAGCCAAGCAGGCCATCAGGGAGATTATGAAATAGTGTCTTATTTTAGCTTATAGGCTACTGTCCCATTTAATTTCCCCTTCTGAAAAATTAAGCAAAATGACACAATAGCTTTAAACACCACAAGGTAGGTTTTAGAATAAAAGTATAATTGCTTGAATTTCTCTTTGTAGCTCTCTCTGTCCTCCATTTTGCTAAAGAAATTATAATTTTTCTTAGTTAGATCAGCAAAGGGAGGCATGCAGCAGGCAGGCAAGGTGCAAATCAAACATAAGTTTCTTCCATATTGTCAGCAAGTTTGTTTACCTGTAGACAGCAGGATGACTCAGCCATAACTCATGGATGACATCATGTGATGGTATCAAAATGGACCTAGCTCTCAGAGCACAGTAAAAGTCTTACGGAATATGTGCAGGAGTTCCTTTGTGAGCCTCTCAGTCTCTCCTACAGCTTAAGGTTTAAAGAGGTAGTTGGTTGATTCATCCTGTTTATGGAGAAAACTGTTCACAGGTAAGCAAACGTACTTTCTCTGTTGACAATTTATTTTAGGAACAAGCAGAAAATGAGTTGATCCCTTAATGGGCTGCTCAACTGGCACCCACCACAGTCCAACACCTGGGGCTTTGCCCACCCACCCTTTGGTATGCCACTTCTGAAAGCTTGATTTCGAGTATAGATTCCAGGCCTATCACAGATCTGGGAACTGGCATCATGGGGGTGGGGGAGCTTTCCTGTGCTTGCGGGAAAGAGAAAGCAGGATCCTGCCTAGACTTCTTGTATTGAGAGTCTGATAATATCTCTGTCCTGGAAGAGGAGTGGCTCCACTGCTCAGCCTCGCACCGAGGCCTTGTACTCTTACCCACCTGTGCCTTCCATAGTGCCCTCATCTTCCAGACACGATACTGTTGTGCCTTAGAGGTCATACGACCACAGCTGTAGCAGTTGGCAGTTATAATCCAGGCTCAGTCAGCAATAGCAGGCAGAATGCATGTCCATAATGGACATATGATGCCCATAAATGCAGGCTTTGAAACTGTGTTTTTTGGCCTTGGCTTTTCCACAATTTTTTTTTTTAAGTACTGAAAAGTTCTGTTCAGGAGCTACAAAGCAGCAGTAAAAATAAAGAGAAGCAATGAGGCAGATTAGGCCAAAAATAAAAAATATGAAGAGAGAAACTGGGATAACATCTGTGTGGTAGCTCAGACGAAGAGAGACTGAGGGGCTCACAAGGCAGCATACATGCGTGGGAACGTCTATGCATGACCAGTAAGACTTCTACACTGGATCAATGTCAGCACTGTCGGATGATGTCACCCATGCATTATGGCTGTTTCATGCCTGCTTGTCAATACAGAAACTACTATCATGCTAGGAAGTAGCAACCTGAAATGGGTTGTCCATCTTAGTGTCTCTTGGGTCTTCGGTTTATATTGTTTCAGTTGTGGATGGCAAAGCAACTTCCATTTGGTTGAAGGATGACATACAAAAGCATGAATTCTTATGCAGGTGTTAAATGGAAGCAAGCTATCAGCTAATTATAATTTAGTCCAATATGCCTGTGAGATGTGGAGTAGCAGACATTCCGAATAGAAATGTTTATTAGTATGAAGAAAGAACATGAAGGTTGAGTGTTGATAGGAGTTCAATGGAGTATCTAAGAGCACAGTTCTTGCTCAGTTCTTCCCCCATTAGGAAGGGCCATGGGATTTTCTTTATACTACCAGATTCTGCTGTTGTCCATCTTGTGCACACCATGTGCCTGGTATTGAGAAGCAGCCTGGGCAGGATGTTAGTGGCATGCTTTCGTTGCTTTGAGTGTGGTTTCAGATATGTCTCTTCCTCCTAGGAGCCATGGGTGCAATGGGCATGACTATGGGAATGGAGGGGCAGTGGCACTACATGTAGCCCCAACCTCGCCACTGACGCTGGGGGATGTAAGTACCCTCCCTGCTGTGTATTTTTTTTCTTGGAAGGGGGCATGGTGTTTATATCTTTTGGTTGTGCTCATCTGTCCCCCAATGTATTCTTCTTTTTCCCAGCCTCTCATTTCATTTCTTCTCTTTGACCCCTAGTGCTTTCTCTTCTTTTCCTGCTAGCTCAGTACACCTCTTGCAAATACACCTGGAAACACATCACAACTCAGGGGAGATAAAGGATGCTGGCACCAGTGGCCCATTTTGGCTCCTCTGCCTCAAGATCTGTCATATACACAGCTTTAGAAACATCTTGTACCTATTGGGTGTGACTCCCAGGTGCTTATTTTCCTTCAGAGTCAAGTCTGTCCATCTTTAATTAGGGCCAACAGTAGGAGATAGAATTGCTTTATGTGGTGGAGTGCACGTGTGTGTGTGTTTGAGATTTTATGAAGAGAGATACCATCCATATATAGCTGTGTCATCTATCCTACATATTACACACAAACATTTTAGAAACTGACTAGTGTCATATGTAATCCCTGACACAGTAGCTCCAGACTGTGGAGAGCTAAGGGGTTTGCTTGAAGCCTCCCCCGGCTCAGAAATTCAGGGGAGGTGCGTGGAGCTGTGCTGCTTAGCTACACATCTCAAGATGCACTCCAGGCTTGGCTCAACACAGTTCCCTACGCCATGGCTAAGGAGCGTGAACAGCAGTAAATTAGTAAATCAATGGGAGAGAGCGTTGAACATTAGCTACAGATGAGGGGTCTGGAACCCCTTGGAAGCACTAATCGAGAGCAGTTTGGTTAAGTACGCAGTCACTGCCACCGTGTCCAATCAGACTGACTGCCCGGGTACACGGATATTCTGGCTGCCAGACTGCTATTAAGCATGGGTCGCCAAGCCTTCACCAGCCCATGCTTGAACTACAATGAAAGCTCTGAAGCTTCCTTTCAGGCTCTCTCTCTTTCTGACACCTCTGCCCCCTTTCACCCTGAATTCCTTATGAGACACTTGTCCTGTATGGAGCAATAATAGCTGATTCTTTATGCAAACCTCAGGCCCTGGACTGCAGCACTGACCTGGCTTAGATTGGCTGTAGTGACTCAGTATCTTGCCCACACCACAGTCTCCAGAGACCATAAATTCTGACATTTTATAGGAGGAGATATGGCAGCACAGAGCAAACAGAAACTACATGCTAGCAGAATACATTTTGTTGGTTATACACCCAGAACACAGACAGACCCTGAAATACAGAATGTGACTCAAAACAGAAATAGAAACATGAAGATGAAAACTGAAATGGAGACTCCCAGAAGCCAAACTGCCTAAAATGCAACACTAGAGCAATAGAAACAAATGTATTACACGTTGGGCAGCTTGTTTGCTAGGGAGACAGTTTATAAAAATGATGAAATAAATAAATAAAAGCATTTCCTTCTGTACTGTGCTACTAGTAAGATAGCAGAGGTGCACATTTCCCATAGCTGACAGAGAAAATAAGATTTCCCACAAAAGAATAAGCAGGAAAAACCCACTATAATCCTTAAGGGAACAGGAGAAATAGCAGCAATAACAGCAAAATATGTTGTATCCTGCCACCAGGTTACAACATAATCTGACCAGAGACAATAGTGAACATCACGGAAATTGTCCTTGTTATTTCTCTTCCGTCCTTATAGTTCTTTCTTTACTACTTTAATCTCACATTTCAAAATGACAAGGTATCAAATAAATAAATAGAAAATAAAAAGCACCTTATGGACTGTGATGCTCAAAATGTTTCCTTAACTTAAGCGACTGGATGTTTCAGTGTGAATGAGTTGGCAGTAGGTGAACATGTAAAGGAGCAGAACGGAGAGCGGTCTAGCAGGTGGTAGACAGTCCTGCCAAAGGGGTCTGCTGGCTTCAGGTAGATGAACATACTGTGATGGGTGCATATAGATGTACAGGTGAGACTTTAAAAACCTGCAGGACAGCAAAGATGGCACCATCACTTTTGATGGCATTATACAAAATATCCACGGAACCAGAGTAAAGAATTCTTATAACCAAACTTAATGGGATACTCTCTTCCTCTTCTGAAATGTCTTTCCTTGTTGATGGCATGGAAAGTGCTGTAGCCTTTAAGGTGAGACTAGAGCATGGTGTGTCAGTATATAAATAATGCAACTTCCGCTTCATTTGCTGAATCCCTCAAGACATTCATCAAATCCTCCCTGCCTCCCTCCCAGGTGCAATATGCTCCAAGGGCCCAGCTTTCATCTCTCTGTGATTTCAGCTATCACTTTTCTGCACCATACTTACCTTCTCAGTACATTAGATGTTAGCTCCCTCATATCTAGTGTCCCTCTCCTGCTGAGCCCCTTCCATCTCTCCTGCCCAGCTCTTTCTAATAATGTTATGATGGGGATAAGTGCTTTTGTACAAACTTACTGGGAACAGAGGAAGGAGACAAATTAACCAAGGGACAACTAACCAAGGATACCCTGGGCAAGTAAGACTTGGTCTTTTGTGATCTGGATCTAATATGGACTGAGAATGTACATTTACAACAGGAGGGATGAAATGACTTGGCTATTCTACCTGAAACACAAAACACAACAAAACCCAAATGCTCGCTTTACTGAATGAGGTACTGACCTATTACTCTCTTTTTCTTGGAATTTTTCATTGGGTAATTCTCAAAAAGAGATTCCACAAAAGGTCATAATGGCACCCAGTACCTGCATGTTTACTGGAAGAAATAGTAAGATTTTCCAGAACTGACTCCTAGTATGCTGGGCAATCAAGTTCCACAACCAATGAACCAATCTCCATGGCAGCCCCAACATTACAGGACTTTCACTGTTCCATAAAGGACATGGGGATGCTATAGCCGAGCACAGTGCTGCATGCATAGGTTGCCTGGATGGATTGCAAAGCCTACAGTCAGGTCAGGTGCTTAATATTTTTGAGATGATTAAGCTTTTGGAACTTTTGGGTTTCAGTTATATACTTCCCCTCCAAAAAAAAAGGCAGTTGGCTTGGAATGAGGAGTGAGCAGCCTTAAAAGCTTATACTCTGTTTTGCAGCTACAGATCCCATGAAACAACTAGATAGATGTAGAGAACTCTTTCATAAAATGCTCCCACGTCTCTCCACAACTCACCAGAAATGCTTTCTGGGACTTGTAGTTAAGTTTCATAGTGTTGTATGAAAGGAGAGAAGGTTAGCACTCCCCTTGATAAGGATGAAGAGGTCCTCATGGCCTTTACAACACGCATATGGTTAAGGCATTACCACTTACTTTGTGACATATAACCAAGTTTTGGAGTGGAGTAGTAGTCTAGTGGTCAGAACAATAAGCCCTAAACCATGTGAGCCAGAGTTCAATTCCCACTCAGGGATTACGTAACACAAAGTACCTCTCCCTCCGGAACAAATACATGTGGCAGATAACCTCAAGATAAAAATAGGTGCTGACAAAAAAAGGCAAAGAAAATTAAAGCACAGAGAAAGATGATTTATTAAGGAAGAAACAGGTCTACAAATATCAGAATACACAGGGGTAACCAGAGAGAGAGAGAGGTGTAGCCATACAGGGCACTGAAATGGGTGGGGCTGGCATCAGATGAAAAGCCAGGATGAATGCACTCTCCTCCTTCCATCCAGGTTGGGGGAGAGGGAAGAAAGAAGCAGGGCTAAAGGTGTAAACACAAATATGCTTGCCTGCCCCAGGCACTAAAACAGCTCTACTGTTAACATCTGGTTGTGGCAGTGTACTGCCTTCATTTTTCAAAATAATCAACCCGCTTGTTTCTTAACTGAACACTCCCTTCGTCAAATCTTAATCCTGCTTTTCCTTTCTTTTTCAATCCAACACTGATCTAAATTTTTTGGAAATTTGTATATGAATAAAAAATGTGTGTGGCTTGTTTCCACAATCCCATTCTTAAAAATATGTTCCCCAAAGGCTGGCTATGCCAGCTTCACATCTGACCTAGATTCAGGGTAGGATGGGAAGGAAAATATTAGCAGTACAGTCTTCTGATGACATGCAGAGCTGCAGCCCCCCGTCCTATTAATCACCAGAGTAGTGAAAGGGACCAAATGAGGTTTTTAAAAGCTTGCAGAGACTCATTTCCACCTGAAAATGGAGCTAAGGAGGAAATGAGAGGGACATTCCTGCTTTTGTTAGCTGTAACCTCTGACTGAATTGTTGAGTAAACATGTGCTGTTTATGTTGCTTAAACATAGAGGTATGGGGTTTTGAAGGCAATGAACCCAACTAGAAGTTACTCTCTGAATATGATACTTCTTTGGAATTACAGCAATGATCTCACTAATGTTTTTTTTTCTTTTCCTGTCTTTCAGCCTTCCAACCAATGCCAGGAGAGTACCCCATTGGAGCTATGGGCATAGGATTCATGCAGCCTGGGCACACGCCCCCTCAAATGGCCTTGCACCCAGCCAGACTGCAACATGGACCATCCCTCCACACATATCTGCCCGGGCACTCCCAGCGTTCTGCTGTGACACTGCCGACTGGATCATCCCCCCATCACACCACGACGGCACAGGGTTCTGAAGAGACCATTGTGAATGGGCGAGCCCGGGATATTCATGCGCATTAAAAAGAGGACCTCATCCCACCACTTCTCACCTTTTCTTCCCTCCCCTATTCACCAGCACCAACCCTGACCACAGCTGTGGAAAAGCTGCATGCACTTCAGTGGGGAAAACCAGTGCCAGCGGAAGATCACATGGCAATTTATTTTTTTTTTTTAATAAAGAGGAAAACTTTTTTACATGACCAATGCAGAAAGGAAAGCATCATGCAAGCCTGCAACTAGGGGAGAAAGCTAATAATGAAAAAAAAAAAAGATATTAATTAAAAGCTGGACTTTGGCAAATATGGGGCTTGAATTTTGCACCCAGACTGGTCCAGGATCTTGTTTCCTGGTGGTATTTAAAATAGGGGAAGAACCTTTTTTCTCTGTTGTTTGTCGAATGGACCAAGTTTAAAAGCACCTGAAATCTCTAAATATTGTGTGGAGCTGTTGAACATATGAACTGAAAAACAATGAAAGTTTTTTTTATGTTGTCACTCAGAATGGGAACTAAGTTAACTTGTACATTTTTTTTGGTTGTTGTTTGTCTTGTTTTCTGTTTTTTTATGATAAAAATTTGAAAATTCTGTATTGTGATTGTAAATGTGTTTGTAGGTGGTAGGGGTAAGAGATGGACAAAGAGATATTCTTTCCAGATTCTGACATGTTTAATTGGCCCAACATAATAATTATCCAAAAGATGATGCTGTATATGAACATTCCAGGTCTCCTGGGTCCATTCTTCAGATACAACCTATCATTGGTCACATCTGAAGGAGCAGCATGTCTACCCATAAATGGGTCTATGTGTGTGTGTATGTATATAGGTCTGGGTGTTTGCAGATACAGGGATCTGAATGTGTTTGTTTATATGTATATAAGCAAATGGATATGAATCTTTTTGTATGTATATATGGTCTATGTTTATTTCTGCATACTTATGGGTCTATGTGTATTTGAGTCTGTGTATACATGGGTATGCAGGTCTATATGAGTCTTTGTGTGTGTGCATGTGTGGTATTCACAAGGGGAGGTGGGAGCGGAGGGTCTGATATCACATGTATTAGTCATGGAGGTACAAACAAGCTGAGGGTTAGAGCAAAAACTGACCAAGATTTAATTCTGGCAGGAATGGACTTCAATTGCAGTTTAGTGACTGCCCAGGCTCCCTGGGGTCAGTCATTAAGGATGCCCCCAAAGCTAATAATTTGGATATTAATCTCCCCTTTTTCTGACCACATTGGAGCCTCAAAAGTTGAAAGGGGCATTTGTCTACATCAGAGCTGTGTGTTGTTTTTTAAAGGAATTTCTTTCCTACCGGCACACCATTACAAAACTGCTAGAAACAGCGGAGACTCTTCCTCACTCTGGATACCAAGAGGGTCATCTTTTGACTTGGTTTTCAAGAGTTCACATGCGATCTGCCACATGAATTGCCTATCCTCCAGTTCAGCACCAGTGTCTTCCACCTTATACTGGTCATGCCGCCCATCTAAAAAACCCATGTACTTTATTAGCAAAAGCACTAACTCTCATGAGTATTAAACTTTGAGATCTGATGGATCTGGAGAGGTGATCTAGGCAACCTTGAAAGTTTATGTACAAAAGCAGCTATGGATAATTTTACATAGGTCCAATTAGATATACCTCAGCCTGTAAAGAATCCAGTTTTCTCCATGATTGATTTGGTTGATAAAAATTGGACTAACATCTCTTTTGAGAAGGAGTCACCAAAGAAAAATGACTACAATTCTGAAACTTTGTGACTGTGCCCCATGAGCAGTAGCTGACAATCTATCATATACTCTCTACCTCATGGGACTATATTTTTAACTTTAATACATCGGAGTACTTCACAGTTTTTACAGGAGTTGGGCACAGAATCAGTTTTGTTTGCATTGGCACAAAGGCCAGCTCTGGCTTGGAAAGTTTCATGCTTGCTATGTTTTGTTTGCTTTGTTCTGATTTGCATGGTCGGCCAGTTCATTTTAACTCCCCCCCCCCCCCCCAAAAAAAAACCCAAAAACCACATGATTGGTGCTCTTCTCCCCCTACCGTCTGTGGCGATGACAGCAATACTGTTTGCAAGCTGCTCAGGCTTTTCATGACTCCTGCCAACCTGAAAGGTCATGCATTCTGCAAATGGCGGGGCATGGACTGGAAGAAACAGGTGGGACAGATGCATGGAGTAGCAGGTGCATTAGCTTAGCTTGGCAGATTGCTCATCAGACCTTTGTGCAGATGGCATTCTTGTAATCTCAAGTCTCAGGGTGTGTGAGTAACTCATCTGCAGCCATTTCTCCATCAGTAAAATCCTGTCTCCTTCCCTTTTCTTCTTGCTTCTGTAGCTCAACCCACCATCCTCACTCCCACCTTCTTTTCTCTGCCTCTTCACTCTCCTCCTTGATTCTTTTCCTCCTCATAGGCATATGTATTCTCACTCCCTCCTCCCCAAGAGAACTGCAAGAAAAAGAGATGTGACTCTTTCAAAGCTGAATATTCCTTAGTTATCCAATTGGCTGATGTGACTCGGATCTGGACTCTTTATAAGGACTGGATTTAAGATTTTGGCACCCAAAGGCAGAGTGCCATGGCTGCACCCCTTTGAAGCTATGCCAGCACATGGCCCTGAAGCAAGCAGGAGGATCCTCTTTGGCCTGTATATTTGGTAGGGATGTTTTGGCGGGTACACGCGTACCTCACCGACTTTCTAGTACATGAGGGAAACAGAGAGTATTTTTAATAAGGAGATACACGCATACTATCCGTTTTACCACGTCTACTAGAAAATTGGCGAGGTATGCGCATACCCGCTGAAACAGATGTAATGAATGCACATCCCTTCAAAATTTGGCACCTTAGGCAGTTGCCTATGCCGAAATCCAAGTCCATTCTTTATAGCCAGAGCTTCCCAGGCACTGTTACTCCTTCCCTTTTATTTATTCCCTCTGATGTAAAAGAAAAATGCTGAATTGGATTCCAGTATTTCTCACAATTCTTTATATAATGAAAGCCATATGTACACATATACAATCTGCAGATTTGTACACACAAAAGCTCCACACATGTATCTATAAATGGGTGCATATGGTTTGTATGCATTTGCAAGCATTCCCATTCCTAGGTACATCCATACATACAAACGTGCATACCCAATTATAGTTATGTATACAAAATCCATACATATTTATAAGCACATACAGGCCACACACACATGTATGTAATCAGTTCTGCACACATATTGGTTAACATGTACCTATGGCACCCATCTGTATACCAGTTCTGTGTACACAAATCCCATGCACATATACATATTCCAGCAAAGTTAAGTACACATATATACATATAAACACATATTTGTTAATGTAGCTATCAGATTTTCCTGCGCTGGGTGCCAGACTGAAAAGTGGTGGTATGGGGGTGGGGGGGATTGAAAGTCAGCAGTGCAGAACCTAGCTTCTATTAATAGAACAGACCATCAGAGAAAAGCAGACGTTACAGCTGCAGCCAAAGCAGAAGGAAATAATATTCTGAACAATCTGTGAAGGGTCTCCCTCAGTCAGATCCACCCTTCATAAGCCACCAGCCTCTCTGCCTGACACAGTGTAGCATCACCTATGGCCCTTCTGGCCTGGCCAAAGTCTTTTATTTTTCTTTGGGGACTATGACCTGGAAGGGCACACCACGGCTAAAAAAAATGCTGCATCCCAACCTATTACAATGCAACCTTTTTATCTAAGCCGTTCAACACAAGATAGTGTGTGATAATTTGGATTATCATTTGGCTCCATTGTTTCAGAACAGATTGATAGTCTTGGATTTAAATCTTTCCTCTCACCTCAAGTGCACACTGGGATTTATAGTTGACTTCTCTATGACAAGCAAGAACTACATATCCATGCATGCAATGGGTCAAAACCATGGCTCAACCCATCATGGCTCAACCCATCATGAAAGAAAGGAGCCAGTTGATAATGCCAATGATTAGCCTATAGATGCCAGAAGTATGGTGCATCTGATCCCCTTCCAGCATCTAACTGCACTTAAGAACATAAGACTTGCCATACTGGGTATGACCAAGGATTCATCAAGCCCAGTATTCTATTTCCAACAGTGGCCAATCCAGGTCACTCCCATGATATTTTTTCCCAGGGTAAAATACAAAACTTAAGATTTATTTTTTAAATTACTTTTATTAATGTTTTGCTATTTTGAAAGCAGGGCCCCTAGGAATGAGAAGGTGAAGGTGAGAGGGGCATGCATTGTTGAAAAGTAGCAAATATGGGTGTAATGAGGTGACAGCTTACGCCATGCACCAAGAAGCTGCTGCTTTAGGTTCCATCATCAATTTCCCATGCGGAGTAATCGTCTAGTGAGTTAGACCACAGGCTGAGAACTAGAAAAGCCAGGGATCAAACCCACTTTTCCCACTGAATTTTCTTGTGATTTTGGGCAAGTCATTTCATACTCCATTAACCTCAGGTAGAAATTTAGGGGCTCATTCACCTTTGGATAGCTGCATTATTTGGTTTGCAACATTTAGGGTATTTGTGAGTTATGCATGCTAATCTGCTAATTTAAATATGCACGGTGTTGGAGCCAAATTAACTTGAGACATTTGAAATACCTCGCATTATGTTCTTATCCCTGCATTAGGCCATTTATGACATGAGAAACAACATTTATTGCATGATAAATGGCCTAACACAGCTTTGTGAATGAACCCCATACATTGCAAGTCCTCTGGGACAGGAAAATACCTTCCATACCTGTATGAACTCCGGTTTGGAAAAGCAACTAATTAAATCTAAAATCCAAATATTCAGCAATGCATGTGAGCAGGTTAGCCTTTGCATGGAAACCAAAAGTCTTAAATTAAACAGGTCTGGATTATGCAGTATTGAATTTTTGACTGAAAGTGATTGCACACAAGCTACAGTTTCAGTATTTGCAAGGCATTCTTTGAGCACCCAGTCCACCTTCACCCACAACAGTTACAAAGACTGTTCCTCTTTTTCACCAAAACTGGGCATGTCTTGTTTATACCTATGTGTTTGCCCTCCGAGCTCAGACACTATAAACACACTGCAGGAGAGGTCAGCAAATACATACAAACATAGACCTCCACACTGGTGTGCTCACTGCTACAAGGGGAACTTGCTTAATTGGACTTGACTACTTGGTAAACAAGAGAAGAGAGCCACATTGTTTTAATAGGGAAGCCTGTCTGCTGGTGGGGCGACAAGCTAGGGAGGTGGGGGAGCAAATGCCTCCAATAAAGACACCTATGAATAAAAGGTTTTCATCCATTTTGCGCTATTGAAAAATGCTTAGTATATAGAGCCCTGCTAATCTTAGTTGGGGCAATTTTACAATATCTATGAAGCTTGCAGTCCCAAAGGTACATCATACTCATAGGCCTGTGAGCACATTTTGAAAGGGAAACGCCCTATGGTTTCTCCCTTTGAACCCTTTGAAAATATAGGGCTGGCTGGTGCCATAAGTACTTTGGTACCCATGGACTTTTTCACCTGCTCTGCAGCAGATATAAAGTCTGCACCATAAATCCAAAGGTGTTGTTGTATAGCTTGCGCCACCCTTTCTCAGATCAGGGGAGAGGGCAATTTTCAAACCCTAACTTCACATTTTACCTGATTAACTGCTTAGTTACCCAGGTAAAATCTTCTGAAAATTGTCCTCCCCCATGTAAAGTCTCATACCATTAGCCATAAGATTCCCATTCTGTCTTGCCTGAATATTACTGCTACTACCGGAGTTCCCTCTGAGCCACTAAGGTCCAACATGATGAATTTATTTTCACTAGCAAACTGATGCATGTGACCTTGTGAAGGTGAAAGCCAACAATAAAGATTAAGTTTTAGGCTAAATGAACCAAGATTGGAATACTGGGCTATTCTGAGATATTTGCACACAGGTTTTCACATATTAGCATAATCCTTTGTAGAACAAGGCCAACCACTTAGACACAAGCTTTCTAGAGCAAATTCCTATAGGCATAATAACAGGTAAGGTTTTCCTAGTCTAGTAAAGCAGAATTGCTTACTTATAACAGGTGTGACATCATCAGATGGAGCCTGGCACGGAAAACTTCTGTCAAAGTTTCTAGAACTTTGACTAGGCACACTGAGAATGCCCAGCATGCTACTATCCATGTGTCCACGTAGGGTCCCCCCTTCAGTCTCATAACATAGAATTGCAAAAAAATAAAATAACACACATCGTAGATACCCAACTCTGTGGGGAGGCGGGCGGGTTTCCTGAAGACTAACATCCTGCTGTCCTAGGAGAAAGCAAATGTTGCTTACCTGTAACAGGTGTTCTCACAGGACAGCAAGATGTTAGTCCTCACATATGGGTGACATCATCAGGATTGAGCCCAATCACGGAAAACGTCTGTCAAAGTTTCCAGAACTTTGACTGGCCCAGCATGGCACTAACCCTGCAACCAGCAGGGGTCCCCCTTCAGTCTTATTTGAAAGCTACAGGCAGTGCCGAAAAATAAAATAACAAAACGTTATGAACCCAACACCGCGGGGCGGTGGGTGGGTTTCATGAAAACTAACATCCTGCTGTCCTGTGAGAATACCTGTTACAGGTAAGCAACATTTGCTTTCTCACAGGACAAGCAGGATGGTAGTCTTCACATATGGGTGAGTACCAAGCTAAGGATGTCCGATCATGCACCAAATGTACCCAAAGGTGTGCAACAGGCACAACAACTGGGGCGGAATTTGGTAGAGGGCATCCTGAACCCCACCGGGCAGGCGGAAGGGTGTTGGTACATCATGTTGTAAACAGGTTACGAAGGACAGACTGGCCGAAGATGGAATCTTGTCTTCCGGCTTTGTCCAAGCAATAGTGGGCTGCAAAGGTGTGGAGAGAACTCCAGGTAGCAGCCCTGCAAATGTCAGGAAGCGGCATCGATCGTAGATGTGCTACTGAAGTCGCCATGGCCCTCACAGAGTGTGCTTTAACACGGTCTTGGAATGGAATACCCGCTTGCTGATAGCAGAAGATTATGCAGTCCGCCAACCAGGAGGAGAGAGTCTTCTTACCCACAGGCTTCCCTAACTTGTTAGGGTGGAAAGAGACAAACAATTAAGTGCTTTCCCTGTGGGCAGCTGTACGGTCTAGGTAAAACGCTAGAGCCCGTTTACAGTCAAGGGTATGCAGAGTCTGTTCTCCTGGGTTGGCATGGGGCCTGGGAAAAAATGTAGGTAGTATAATGGATTGATTAATGTGAAACTCTGATACTACCTTAGGCAAGAACTTAGGGTGAGTGTGGAGTACCGCCCGGTCCTGCAGAAATATAGTGTAAGGCGGATAGGTAACTATAGCCTGCAATTCACTAACTCTGTGACCTGAAGTGATAGCCAAAAGGAAAATCACTTTTCATGTGAGATATTGAAGGTCACAGGAGTGAAGAGGCTCGAACAGTGGTTTTATGAGCCAACCCAAAACCAGATTAAGGTCCCAAGAAGAGGCCGGAGGATGAAATGGAGGCTTGATATGAAGCAAGCCCTTCAAAAAGCATGTTACCAGGGGTTGTACTGATATAGGGATGTCCCCGACACCTTTATGGAAGGCGGCTACTGCACTGACATGCATTCTGATGGAAGAAGTCTTTAGACCTGACTCAGATAGATGCCAGAGATAGTCCAGAAACTTCGGGATTGGACAGGAAAAGGGGTCAAGGGACTGAGAAGAGCACCATGACGTGAACCTTTTCCATTTGTAAGAGTACGATTTTCTCGTGGAAGGCTTCCGTGAAGCAATCAAGACACAGGAAACTGATTCAGAAAGGTTAAGTGGTTGAAGGATTAACCTTATTAGGCTTATTCAATATTTGATGATAGATAATGTGGCTTTCAATGCATACTTCACTTTCAATACATATCCAACATAGCTCTCTGCTTCAACAGCAGGGGAGAAGAAAAACTAATACTTCACGCATATCCAGCATTGCTCTCTGCTTCAACGGCAGGGGAGAAGAAAAACGACCAACAAGGGCTGAATAACATAGTCTGGGTAAAACAAATAAGCATGGGTGTAGCTTGCTTATTGCGGTGGTTACTACCCCTAACTAATCAAGCTTGATATTTCACTTGGATGCAGCTCCATCACTGCTCTCTGCATTAATGGTGGGTGTGAAAGGGAAATAGAACCAAAGGTTACTAGGAGCCAAGAGAAACAGATAAGTATGAGAAAAAAAGAAGTGTGAGGCTTGCTGGGCAGACTGGATGGGCCGATTGGTCTTCTTCTGCCGTCATTTCTATGTTTCTATGTTTCAACATCCATGCCGTCAGGGATAAAGCTTGAAGATTGGGATGGCGTAGGCTCCCATCATTCTGAGTGATCAGAAGTGGGTCCTTTCCCAAGGGAATATGCCTGCGGATGGAGAGATCCTGAAGTATTGGAAACCACACTTGGCGTGGCCAGTGAGGTGCTATCAGGATCATGGTTCCCTTGACCTGACGTAACTTCACGAGAGTCTTTGAGAGAAGAGGAAGTGGAGGGAATGCATAGAGCAGACCGGTTGCCCATGAGAGGAAGAATGCATCTCTGGGTCAAGAGAGTTTGCTGCGAATGAGAGAGCAGTAGTTTTCCACTTTGCGGTTTTGTGGGGATGCAAAGAAGTCTATTTGAGGATACCCCCATTACTGAAAAATGGAGTTCGCTACCGAGGGGTTGAGAGACCACTCGTGCGGTTGAAAGACGCAACTCAGCTTGTCTGCCTGCACATTGTCCACTCCCGGTAGGTAGGTGGCCCTGAGGTACATCGAATGGGAGAGAGCTTCCGCCCAAATCTGTGCAGCTTCCTGACACAGAAGGAAGGAGCCTGTGCCTCCCTGTTTGTTGATGTACCACATGGCCACCTTCTGAATCAGGATGACCTGATTTGAGAGACGATCCTGAAAAGCCCTGAGAGCATATCTGATTGCTCGAAGTTCCAGGAAATTTATTTGGTGTTTGGCTTCCTCTGGAGACCAAGAGCCTTGTGTCTGCAGATCTGCTACGTGGACTCCCCACCTGAGGTTGGATGCGTCGGTGGTGAGAAGGATTTGAGGATTTGGAACCTGGAAGGGCAATCCCTGGAGGAGATTGGTCTGATTTTTCCACCAGGTGAGAGACAGACGGAGTGAGTTGGTGACGTGGACAATGGCCGACAGAGGCTGAATAGCTTGAGTCCATTGAGACCTCAGAGTCCAGTGCATGAGTCTCTTGGCCAAGCGGGCCATTGGTGTGACATGGATTGAGGACGCCATGTGTCCCAGGAGGACAAGAAATTGGCGTGCAGTCGCAGAGTGCTGAGACTGCAGCTGGTGAGCAAGAGATACAAGAGTCAGTGCTCGTTGTCGAGGCAGGAAAGCTTTTGCCTGTAAGGTGTCCAAGTCTGCCCCAATGAACGACAAGGTTTGAAATGGGACTAATTAGGATTTGTCGTAATTGACGAGAAATCCTAACGAAATTAGAGTGTGTAAAGTTAGATTGAGGGACGACAGAGCAGCTTGCTGAGTGGGAGCCGTAACAAGCCAGCTACTCCCCTGGGTTTGGAGATTGTCTATGTGAGCTTCCATACGTAAGGTGGATGCATCTGTAGTTAAAAAGTTATCTGTGGGACTGGTTGTTGGAAGGGTAGGTCCTTGCGCAAGTTGCCTCTGTTGATCCACCATAGGAGAGAAGAACGTAGTTGGTGGGTTATTTGAATTGGAGAAGACAGTGGTTGAATGGCTTGGATCCATTGTGACCTTAATGTCCATTGGGTTATTCTCATGGCTAATCTTGCCATAGGAGTGACATGAACTGTGGAGGCCATGTGGCCCAGTAAAGTTAGAAACTGATGAGCTGTTGCTTGTTTTTGCGAGTGTAGCGAGTTTGCCAATAGGGAGAGTGTGTCTGCC
This sequence comes from Rhinatrema bivittatum, assembly GCF_901001135.1. Classification (NCBI taxonomy): domain Eukaryota; kingdom Metazoa; phylum Chordata; class Amphibia; order Gymnophiona; family Rhinatrematidae; genus Rhinatrema; species Rhinatrema bivittatum. Next base: position 77,253,522 of record NC_042625.1, read on the forward strand.
CGATCCTCGGGTAGAAAAGCTCTTGAAAGGATGGTATTCAATTCTGCTCCGATGAATTGAAATAGGTGAGACGGAATGAGATGGGACTTTTGATAATTGATGAGAAACCCCATCGAGTGTTTGGCTGAGAGAAGCCAAAGCTCCTTGTTGAGACTGACTTCTGATGAGCCAGTTGTCTAGATAGGAGAAAATGTGGACACTTTCCTTGTGTAAGTGTGCTGCTACTACTGCCAGGCATTTCGTGAATACTCTGGGAGCTGAGGCAAGTCCGAATGGTAGTACTCTGTACTGGAAATGTTGATGACCCACAAGGAAACGCAGATACTTGCGATGAGGAGGGAATATTGGAATGTGAGCGTAAGCGTCTTGTAGATCCAGAGAACAAAGCCAATCTCCTGTTTGAAGAAGGGGAAGCATGGTGCCTAGAGAAACCATCCTGAACTTTTCTTTCTTTAGAAATTTGTTGAGATTTCTGAGGTCTAGGATGGGACGTAGGCCTCCGGTTTTCTTTGGAATGAGGAAATAACAATAGTAGAATTCTCTGCCCTGCTGAGTCTGGGGCACGGGTTCTACAGCTCTGGCTCTCAGAAGGGTGGATAATTCTGCTTGTAGATGAATTATGTGATTTTCGTTTAATGAAAGAGGTTTTGGAGGAGAGTCTCTTGGAGTTGAGAGGAAATTGAGTTGGTAACCTCGTGATATTATTGAGAGTACCCATTGGTCTGTTGTTATCTGCAACCAATGGTTGTAGGAGGAGGAAACTCAGCCTCCTACTGGCAGGTTCAGTTTGGGATTGTGGAGATGGCTTTGCTCTCTGGTGGTGGCCTCAAAACCTGCAGCCGGTCCTGTCTACGGTGGCGGTTGAGGCCTAGCGGCTCTAGGCTGTCTGGGCTGAGATCTTTGTTGTGGAAGAGAAGATCTACCCCTGGATGCCGGTGGATAATATCGCCTCTGCCTGTAGAAAGGTTTTCTGGTTTCTTTCCATGGTGGACGGCGAGACATTGATGAAGAAGAGTCTTGCAGAACTGACGACAGTTGGCGCAATGTCTCTGTGTGTTCTTTTAGTTGGGCCACTGCGTCCTGGACTTTCGACCCAAAAAGGTTGCCACCTACGCAGGGCAAATCCACCAGCTTCTCTTGTACTTCAGGCCTGAGGTCAGAGGCTTTTAGCCAGGCCCAGCAACGTTCACTGATTCCTGTGGCTGCCACCCTTGAAGATGTTTCGAAATTATAGTAGGCAGCCCGGACTTCATGCTTTCCAGCTTCAAGCCTTTATGTATAATGGCCTGAGCTGCATCCTGGTACTGTTGAGGTAGGGAGTTAGAAAGTTCCTGCATCTGCTTCCATAGATTCCTTTGGTATTGCGTCATATAAAGTTGATAGAACGCTATCCTGGAGTTGAGTATAGCTCCTTGGAATACCTTTCTCCCTAAAGAGTCTAGGAATCTATGATCCTTCCCAGGTGGAGTGGAGGAACGAGGTCGTATTCTTTTGGACTTCTTTTGAGCAGACTCAACTACTACCGATTGATGCGGTAACTGTGACTTTTGATAACCAGGCACATGTTGGACAAGGTATGTAGAGTCCACTCTTTTATTAATACGTGGAACGGAGCATGGATGTTCCCAAAGCCTATGTTGTAACTCCAAAAGTACTTTGTGGACAGGACTGGCCAGGACTTCTTTTGGAGGGTCAACAAATTGTAAGACTTCTAAAGTCTGCTGTCGTGTATCCTCCTCAGACACTAAGGAAGGTAAGAGTTGAAGGGGATTGTGCCATGTCTTTTATGAAATTGGTGAAGGACAAGTCTTCTGGTGGAGACTTTTTCCTGCCTTCAGGAGGAGACAGGTCAGACATGAAGCTTTCCGATGAAGAATCAGTATTTTTCTCCTCCCATGAGTCGTATGGCACTTGTCTGGAAGTAGGAGAAATAGGAGTAGACCTCGGTGGAAGTGATGGAATCAGTGGTCTAAAGAGTCCTGAAGGCCCTGGTTGAGGATCATCGACAGGTCTCTGTCCAGGAACATCCTCTAGTCCTGCAGGTTTAGCAGGGGTAGGCTGCAGTGGGATGGCACCGACGAGGGCGTCAAATCTATTCATCAGCATTTGGAATAGTGTGAATTCCGGTTGTCCTGGAGCCCCAGGTAATGGCATCGGTGCTGGTCCTATGTTTGGAGATGGCACCGGCATCGGCGTGGGCACCAGCATCGGCGATGGTGTCGGCATTAGCAGAGGCGCCGGCATCAGTGCGGGCACCGGCATCGACAATGGTGTCGGCTTTGGCGAGGGCATCGGCATCGATGGTCGATGCTCCTGGAGCGCTTCTAGCATCGCTTGGCAGATAAATCCGCTCAATTCCTCCGTAATAGCTGGTGCAGGCAGAGCAGCTATACATGGTGGCGGTGGGGGTGTTATCGGTCCTACCACAGGGCCCTGTGGAGGTTCGATGTCTGGCACCTCAAGAGAAGGTGAACGCCTCGGTGTCGAAGGCCTCAGTGTTTCCTGAAGGCGAGGCCGCTTGGCTGTCGACTTCTCCGGGATAGTAGAGATTCCAGAATCGAAGGATGTCGATGCCGATGTTTTGACCGATGCTCCGATGCTGATTTAGTCGATGCCGCGGATGGGGTCGGTGATAAACGGTCCCCTGAACCTTCCAGATAACGTTTTTTTAAGGATTATCCTTTTTGAAGCTCCGGCCGGAGACGACTGAGTGGACGTTGATGAGGAAGGTAAGAGTTGAAGATGGAACAAATGTTCCATCTTTTCTTGTCGTGCTTTCCGACCTTTAGCGGTCATTTCTGCACATTTTGAGCAGGATGAGACATCATGAGATTGGCCCAAACAAAGTACACACTCGAGGTGTGGATCCGTAATCGACATGATCCGATTACATTTGGGACATTTTTTAAATCCTGTGGCCATGATAACCTCGACAGTCGTCGATTGATATCGGACGAAAAAATTCTTAAACTCAAATGAGTCAGAAAGGAATTTATCTACTCAACGGCCAATGGTAACAAAGGAAACCCTGATTGTGGGAGAGAAAAAATGAGTTTTGATCTGATTTTTAGTCAGAATTGTGTGAAAGATTTCACACAAGCTTCTGCTCCGCGATGCCAAAAGCAGTGTGGAAAAACGAAGACTGAAGGGAGACCCCTGTGGCTGAGAATATCATGGCATGCTGGGCATGCTCAGTGGGCTCAGTGTGCCAGTCAAAAGTTTCTAGAAACTTTGACAAATTTTTCCGTGATAGGGCTCTGTCAGTGACGTCAACCATATGTGAGGACTAGCATCCTGCTTGTCAGTTACATGACAAGTGGCTTGCACACTTAGGTGTACAAGCCTTAGTGCCAGGGCCCGGATTTCTCTTGCCATGCTGGAGAAGCCTGCTACTGTTGCGAGCCTATACAATGTGCTTGCCGCAAAGCTCTGTGTGTGACCAGGTACTACAGACTTTCAAATTGTTAACTTTAAACAAGTGGCTGTTCAAATCCTCCCTTTTGAAGGGAGGATTTGAACAGCCACTTGTCAACCAAAACCTTTTTGTGTCCACAGTGCAAGGACTCCCGGGTTAGGTGGGCCCTGTTAGTACTCTATCAGCCAGGATGTCAGCAACGGTTTGTCTTCACCATCACAAGGGTACATGGTTTAAACAGAAGCTAGGGGCTGTGCATTTTTGCCCTGTCATAGTCACTGTGTCATGTCAGACAAATGTATATCTCTAGAGGACATACTGCAGAACAGCCAGAGAAATGCACAGTCATCCATGAGGTTGATGTCTTTCAGCAATGACATGCATGACAGATGTGATGTACAGCTTCAGTGTTAGAAGAGTGCTAGACATGGGCAGCAATAGCTTGGTTGTGAGTGACATGAACACATTTTGTAGGAACCCGATGCAGTTTTCCATTCAGGAAGATCTGACACAGCCTAAGTAAGGGCAATAGCGATCATATAGTGTCACGGTAAAAGGTGGCATGGACTTTGGGTTAGGAAATAACCTTTTAAGGCTCATGTCAAGCTAGAGCTTAGCTCCTAGTGTGTAATAGCATGTTGTGGGTTGGCAGCAATATCAGAAAGTCATGGCAGTGTGAATGATGCAGCTGTTCTCTCTTTGCTGCAGAGATTCGGGATAAGGTTGCAGAGCCTGACTTCTCACGCCCATCGCTATTCCCAACACACCAGTGGAGACAAGGTAAAATAAGGCCTTATGTTCTACCCACTGAGTCATAGAATGCACCTTCGGAGTTCTCAAAAGTAGATTTCACTGTTAGACAAAACAGGGAGAGCTTTAATGTACGCCCCACCCAGAGTCACTGTTATAGTGCTACTCTACTGTGTATTCCATAATCTGATTCTACAGTACAGTATGCCAGTAGATGTTCTATATCCGAGGATCCCTCGTGTTCCCCCTCAGAAGCCGAGGAGACCACACGGACTAGCAGCCAGCTTTGGCAATGCATCATACAACGCTACTATGCCTGTTTGTCCTCATCTACTCCTCCCATTCCATAGAAGGAAGCCCAGCAGAGTGTTTAGATCTGGTCTCATCTCTTATCTTTTTTTTTTACTCACAGGTCCTCTGTCTGGGTCAGTGTGTAACAAAAAAACACTTAGGCCTAGTTAGGCAACTTCATGATAATGGAACAATAGGTGCAATAGACAGTGGTAAACAAAGTAGACACTAAATAAATATAACACCTGTATATTAGTGGATATAACACACCAAAGAGATGTGCTGGCCTAATGTATTCATAGTGATTGTCAGTCCAAGGAAGTCATGTCTCACCATAGCTTTTGTATAAGGACTGCCAACACAGTGTACATAGCTTGCGCCTTATTGCTTGCCTCAGCTACATCTTGGACCCTGTCCTAGCCCTCCCATGTGGCCAAGAAAGTGGCATAGATATAATGGAACTCTAGCAAGGCCTAGGACATGGAGCCAAGTACTCCAGAAATCACCAAAATCACAAGTGGCTCAGCTGCTTAAAGACACAGCCTGAAGCTACAAGTTGACACTTACAATCATCAATCACAGACTCGACATGATACAGCCAGATTCCCTAGCTGACATCCATGTGCAACTGAAGATATCCGCATGTACATTGAATGCATAGTGTCATATGGGCCTGCAAAGACACAAGTGTTAGCACTGCCTCAGTTGTTTCTGAGGCTGTGCTGATATCGGCATGTTCACCTAGCAGACCTTCACTTACAGCCTTTTGGGAAGCACATGTCAAATATCATGGAAATCCCAAACTCTCACAGGTAATTGCAAGCTAGCGTATCTCATAGGGGTTGCACATGACCATGCACAGCTGGGCCCTACTACCCCTAAATAAGCAAACTGTTAACTATCATGTACAGATGGTGAAGACTTTGGCTCTTGGGCTGTCATGTTGGTTATGTTAGCTGCTCGAGGAAGCTATACAAGATTGTTGGTCTATCTGAAGGCTGGATTGAGAACAGGGTGGTGTCATACCTTCACATGTTGTTGAAAGTCACATCTGAAATGGATAGGTCAGCATTTGTTTTTAGTGATGACTATAACAGCTCCCACGTGTCACATAACAAAAGGTTCACCTCATTTAAGCCAAGGCAAAGTTGTGTTAAAAGATAATAACCTAGCCTGACATGTCACAGGTAGCCATTGGGAAATCTGAGATGTCAGGGTACAGCACAGGTCTTTACCTGTCCAGCTCAGAGCTAGTCATGTTGTCTAGTTTTATGTAGTTACATAGAAAATCTGCAGAATAGTATGTTAGTTCCAATTGCTTGCACCTGTTAAATTCCTTATCATATTTGTGCCATCTTTAAAGCACTTAGGCTGAGGATTCCAGGAGTGACAAGCTTGCATAATGATCATTTTCCAAGCAGACTAGGGACCTTTCAGGTCTTATCAGGTTTGAGGTCCTTATCTGTCCCAATGTCTGCCATTACATGTGGGCAATATAGCACAGTAGCTGTCCTATTGGATGGGTGTCATATGGCGTTTGAACTTTTAGGACTGCAGATACTGAGACCAAGGCAAGTTTGCTGATAGACTCTCACTCATCAGCTCTGTGCATAGCAGTAAGGCTAGAGAAGGTGTTGTCAGTTGATTACCTTATAAGCCAACATCAAGTCTCTTTCTGAAGCCTGGCACTGTGCAAAATGTATAGGCCAACTGTTCCCAGAGGTATCATATGGTAGGCATGATGTCTTCTGCACTTTCAGTGTTATGTATAAAGACAAGCATTTCGGGGCACTTGAGACCTAGAAGGGCCCATGTCTGTAACAAGGACAAATCAGTGAGAATATATGGTTCTGACAGATGGCTACCAGACAGTCAGGTGTAGACTATCTTCTGTGAGGAGTTATGACTGACTACCTCAATAGCTGGTAGGGACAAGCTTAGCACAGACATCATTGACAGTTGATGATGAACAGGTCAGGAACAGCATATTTGGGCCTCAGTAGGTAAACAAAGTGCTAGAGGTAATCTGTAATCAACAATATCCTAATTGATGTGTGTGTCTTGATGAATGATGTACTTTGTTAGCCTTTGTCTATATCTCTGGCTGAGGGTGATATGGGGCTTGATGTTATCTTCCTTACCACATCAATGCATACACCAGTGCATGCACAGTGTGTGCACCCAATTAGCAAACACTGGCTTTGGACACAAGCAATTCTGTGTTTCCACTTTTTATGATGGATGCTACAGCCATGCTAATGTGTAGGCAGGGAGAAAATGGCCTCAAGTATTGTAACCAAACAGTCTACCTTGGTCTGACAGTACTGATTCATTCAGTGGAGAGGGGTGTGTGTAAATTGGCAGCATCAGAGCTCAGATTTGCAACCCCGGACGTCACATGATGCCCCAAGACAGAAGACACATTCGTCATGAGGATCAGTGATGGACATGGTCCGCAGGCACCGAGGGCATCGCTTAAAACTGGACATGGCCATGACGGGATGAAAGAAAAGGGAGGCAAGATCAAAATCCAAGGTGAAGGGCGTCAATGGCCAGCGGGCACTGAAGCACTGCCACTGCGGGAAATCGACCACGAAAGGAAACTTGCCAACAATCGTCAAAACCTCTTAACTAGGAAAGCTACAGGGATGACTGAGATGGACCCGACCTCGAATGCAGATGGCTCCTGTGAGAAAAACTGCATACAGTGAAAAGAAAAAACTGTGGAAAGTTTTCCAGAAATGGGCCAAAAAGGCCAAAGAAGAACGAGGCTCACAAACCACATTGCTGCAGCTCCACGGAAAAAGAAAGACTGAAGAAGGTCCTAGGTGGATGCATGGTATAGGGCATGCTCAGTGTGACAAATCAAAGTTCTAGAAACTTTTGACATGTTTTCCGTGTTGGGGCTCCATCTGATGATATCATCCATGTGTGAGGACTACAATCCTGCTTGTCCTTTGAGAATCCCATCACTAGTTACACAGAGGAATCAAAAGACGAATATATTAATTATAAAAATCAGCAAGGAGGGTTGTAGTAGCAGGGTAACACACACTTGCTAAGTTTTGCAAATGCCAACAAATAGTCTCACATGGTGTATGTACTGCTCATTCACCTCCAAAGGCAAATGCACCAACTCACAGACCTGCAGAGATGGATTATGCAAAGGAGAAGGGGAGGCAAGGTGCCAAGCATGAGTTTGGTATCCAAATGGAAAGACATGAAATAGATTTGGAAAAGGGGAAAAAAAGGAGAGGAGGATTTGGGAAAGGAAAAAAGCCTTTTTTCATCAGGAGGGAAAAATGAAAAGCAGTGGCAGTAGCCAGGGCCCGAAGAGCAGGTAGTGCACGGAGCACGAACAAGTGGGAGACTAATGCAATAATCCTCCTGACAGTGATTAATGAGGGGAGCAGAGCCAGGCTGCTAGCCATGGAGTTAGTCTCCAGTGCCCAACCCTGATTCAATCACAGGCACATGATTACCCCTGCCGTGTAATTATTTAACAAAATGTCAAACAGGAAAAAAAATTACAGAGGGTTTAACTAAACATAGCACAATGTTAACCTTTTCCAGCCAGGGTTGATAATTCCCCTCTCATGCCAAACATAGATGATATGATGGCTGATTCTTTTTGTCTGCATTAGTCTGGGATGCCTAGAAAAGCTGGGGCCAGTAAAATCCCAGCAACTCACAGGTGCAGTGGAAACAGTAGACATGATGGTGTACTATAAGACAGACTGCTGAGCAGCAAGATCCCAGCATTGATAACTTGCAACTGGCTGAGGATAAAAATGAGACACCTAACTGCATCCAGGCAAAGAAGAAATGGTTAAACGAAGCAAATGGGATCTTGCTGCATCTCTTGACATCAGGAGTTGTCTGTCTGTACAGGCAAATAAAAAATAATTGGTTTTAACAAGATTGGATTAAAGCAGGACAGGGAAGGGATGCCACAGTCATTTGCTATAAGGTACCATAATACTGTAAAGCAAGGACTCTAGTGTAGGGCCAGCATTAAAAGATGGCAAGCAGAGCAATTACATGGGGCGGCAAACCCTAGGGAATCCCATAAAGATGAGTTACTTAATATTTTCAGAGCTGTCAAAAAAAGCAAGGCTAGACAAATTCTAGGTGCCAGGTGGTGTCAAGGATTTACTACTGTTCAGCTCCTTTTTCTGCCCATCCACCCACACTCTTATTTATTTTATTTATTTATCGAGTTTTATATACCGTCGTTCAGTTTCGCCATCACAACGGTTTACAAAGTTTCGATGTTTAACAGAGCTTCCAAAAGGTTCATATGGTTGTTAACATAGATATTATAATTTTTACATAGATATTATCGTTTTTATAAACTTAGTTCATAGGTTAGACTATACATGTTTCAGTTCATTGTTATGTTATTTTCTTATATTGGTTCCACAATTATGCTTAGTGTCAACAGGAGGGGAGTTGTGTTTTAGAGCTATTGGGTGAGTTGGTAGGCTTTGGTAAACATCCAGGTTTTTAGATCTTTTTTGAAAGTTTTTAAGTTTTCTTGTGTTCTGAGTTCGGTTGGGAGGGTATTCCAGAGTTTAGGGCTTCCTCGTGAAATTGCTCTCTTTTGAGTTGAGGTGTGTTGTTTAGAGCGAGCAGGTGGAATCTTTAGTAGTCCTTTATTTGCTGATCTGAGGTTTCTGTTTGGAGAATGTGGTTTTATGGATGAGCTTAGCCAGTTTGTTTGTTTTTCGTATATTATTTTGTGTAGTATGGATAGTATTTTGTATTCAATCCTAAATTTTATTGGGAGCCAGTGAAGTGATATAAGTGTAGGAGTAATGAGATCATGTTTTTTCGATCCAGTGAGTTTTCCTGCAGCTGCGTTTTGTAGGATTTGGAGTGGTTGGATGGTGTTAAGAGGTAAGTTGAATAGAAGGGAGTTGCAGTAGTCCAGGTTGGAGAAGATGAGTAGTTGAAGGACTGATCTGAAGTCATTGGGGGAGAGGAAAGGTTTTAATTGATGTAGTGTTAGGAGTTTGTGATATCCATCTTTGATTTTAGTTGTGATGTGGTTCTTGAAGGAAAATTCCTTGTCAATTATGACTCCAAGGTTGCGGGCATGATTAACCGGAGAGATTGCCACTTTTTGGTTCATTAGTTTGAGTGGTGTAGTTGGGGAGCGTTGTTCTTTCTATCCAGTATGATTATTTCAGTCTTATCGAAGTTTAGGATTAGTTTCATGTTGGTTAGTAGTTGTTTTATTTTGTTTAAGTAAGTGGCTGTTTTTTTGTAGGTTTCTTCCACAGATTTTTGTATTGGGATTAATATTTGAATGTCATCCGCATATATGAAGTGGGTCAGCTTAAGGTTTGATGTCACAGCTCAGTTCTACATCTCCCTCCCAATGCCACCACATCTCCACCTCTTCTGTCCACCTTCCATCCTGATGCTACTGCCCATCCTGATGCTCTTTTGCTTGCCCATCCATCCTCCCAGTATCACTACTCATTTTTGGATCTCCTGCATTCCCTCCCAATGACACAAACAATATTCAAACCATGAGAATGAACTTTATTATTTATTTACTTAATAGTATTTATTATCCACCCCTCCAAAGGGCGTTCATGGCGGGGAACAGTAAAACATATACAATTAAAAACAAGTCAGGGTCAGAAACAACATAATAGATATCTTCATGCTAACAAAGTGATAAAGAACAAGTACCATCATACAGCTGGAAGTCCCAGTTAACAATGGGCTCACATATATGTTGGAGAAGCCCAAGAAAATAAAAAGGCATCAGTGTTATTTATTGGGTAGGACTTTAGAGAACAAGTGCATCTTAATAGTTTGGGTTGGTTTTTTTTGTTTTTTTTAAATCTTTGCTATTCTGAGTCAAACGAATGCAATTTGGCAAAGAATTTCACAAGGTAGGACCATAGATGGAAAAAGATAATGCCCTGTTTGCAAAATGATGTGCCACTCAAGGAGGGGAGAATATCCAATAAATATCGGCAGAAGAACGCAATAGGCATGAGGGGGTGTGAATCCATAGTGTGGATTCAATCCAAGGTGAGCTGTTAAACAGAAGATTGCGAATGACGGAAATTTTATATTGTATACAGTATCATATTAGTAACCAATGTAAGGATTTGAGGATAGGCATAATATGGTCTTGGATAGATGTCCATGTAAGTAACCGGGCTGCTGAGTTTTGTATTATTTGGAGAAGTTGAATTGTTGAAAGGGGCAAGCTGGTGGAAAGCAAATTGCAATAATCAAATCCAATGAGAATTAGAGTCTGAAGCCCAGTGAGAAAGTTAGCTTGTTAGGTTGGCGCAGTATCTTTACTTGAGAAAGATAGAGAGGTACCATCGTGAACCAGAGTTGGAGGCATGGGATAGGATGATGGTTGACCTAAAAGAATAATTTTGTTTTGTTTTTTTTTAATGTTAAAGAGTTAGCTTGTTTTACGAAAGCCAGTGCAGAATTGTAGTTTGGCATTGAGAGAGAAATTGGCTAGTGGCAGACCAAGCTGGCAGCAGAGAGAAGGAAAACTGGATGTCATTGGCAAATAACTTGTAAGACAAGCCTAGCTGACCCAACACCTGACATAGAGGGGTCAAGTAAATATTGAAAAGTGCTGAAGAAAGGGCTGAGCCCTGAGGCACATCAGACTGTATGGGATACCAGGATGAACAAAATGAATCAGTTTTATGTGTTGTATTTGAGTCAAGAGATATGAAGAGAAACAGGTGAGCACTGCAAGCAACCTCTGTAAGTTGAGATAGAAGAATTGAGTAATCAAGGTATCAAATGCTGCGGTGACTAGAATATAATATGTGCCAGAATCAAAGTCTCAATGAAAAGTATCAAAAGTGGAAACAAAAAGAGCCTCTGTATTGTGGAACTTGCAAAAACTGAATTGATACTGATTAAGTATTGAGTGGTTGTTAAGAAATTGGGATAACTGGTGCAGAACTGCTGTTTCTACTACTTTTGCAAGGAAGGGACGAGAGGATATGGGCTGCTAGTTATCTAACTCAGTGGGACCCAATGATGTGTTTTGTTTTTTTTAAATAATGGCCTTACGCAGGCCCTCTTTAAGCAGGAGGGTAGTGTATCAGACAATAATGACAAGCTAACAATTTCCACAATGGGCTGGCAGATGTTTTCACAACACTTTAGGAGAGCAGTTGAAGGATCAAGAGCACAAGCTAAGGAATTAAGGGAATGAATGTTAGTAATCGAAAGAAGAGAGACATCAGAGAAATTGTTCCAAATGATAGGGGCCTCAGTGTTGGCTGTGGTTGAAGGAGAATTAGAAGTGAATAGTTTTGAGATCTTGGATGTGAAATGCATTACAAAGGATTCACAAAGTGCTACCAAAATTGTAAGGGTAGGATGAGCCTGAGAACCTGAAGTAGTGTTTCACTGTGTGGAACAATTGTTACATCGTGTTTCCAGATGCCAAAATTCTATTGTTAAAATAAGCACATTTAGCTGAGAAGATAGCACATCTATAGGAACGTAGATGTTGCTTATAGATAATCAAATTTTCAGGGGATCAGTGCTTCCACCAGCGAGCTTCTGCTCTACGTACCTTATGCTTATGAGTTGGAAAACAAAGGGGCAGGATTTTGTCTTCTATCTTTTTTAGTTTTGGCAGAGCAAGGTCATCCATTACTACCTGGATAGAATTGTGCTGTCAACTAGGGTCAAATAATCCGAGGAAGAAGTTGAAAAATTAGCATAGGAAGGCATAGGTATGAAGACTACTCTCCACTTGGGTAGTCTAGGATTAGTGAAACAAAATGGGCGCCCATTCTAATTTCTGCACTGGGCCACTGCATGTCTAACACCAATCCACGCTAGTGGATTACAGACTGGTTCATAAGACCATAAGATCCTAAGAAATTGCCATACTGGGTCAGACCAAGGGTCCATCAAGCCTAGCATCCTGTTTTCAACAGTGGCCAATTCAGGCTACAAGTGCCTGGCAAGTACTCAAAAACTAAGTATATCCCATGCTTCTGATGCTAGTAATAACAGTGGTCATTTTCTAAGTCAACTTGATTAATAGCAGGTAATGGACTTCTCCTCCAAAAACGTATCCAAACCTTTTTTAAACCCAGCTACACTAACTACACTAACAACATTCCCTGGCAACAAATTCCAGAGTTTAATTGTGCATTGAGTGAAAAAGAATTTTCTCCGATTAGTTTTAAATGTGCTACATGCTAACTTCATAGAGTGCCCCCTAGTCCTTCTACTATCCGAAATAGTAAATAACCGATTCACATTTACCCATTCTAGACCCCTCTCATGATTTTAAAGACCTCAGCCATCTCTTCTCCAAGCTGAACAGCCATAACCTCTTTAGTCTTTCCTCATAGGGGAGCTGTTCCATCCCCTTTATCATTTTGGTCACCCTTCTCTATACCTTCTCCATCAAAACTATATCTTTGTTGAGATGCGGTGACCAGAAATGTACACAGTATTCAAGGTGCGGTCTCATTATGGAGCGCTACAGAGGCATTATGACATTTTCCGTTTTATTCACCATTCCCTTCCTAATAATTCCTAACATTCTGTTTGCCATTTTGATTGCCAAGCACACTGAGCTGACGATTTCAATGTATTTTCCACTATGATGCCTAGATCTCTTTCCTGCGTGGTAACTCCTAATATGGAACCTAACATTGTGTAACTACATCATGGGTTATTTTTCCCTATATGCATCACCTTGCATTTATCCACATTAAATTTCATCTTCCATTTGGATGCCCAATTTTCCAGACTCACAAGGTCCTCCTGCAATTTATCACAATCTGCTTGTGATTTAACTACTCTGAATAATTTTGTATCATCAGCAACTTTGATTACCTCACTCGTCGTATTCCTTTCCAGATCATTTATAAATATATTGAAAAGGACGGGTCTTAGTACAGATCCTTGAGGCACTCCTCTGTTTACCCTTTTCTTCTGAGAAAATAGTCCATTTAATCCTACTCTCTGTTTCCTGTCTTTTAACCGGTTTGTAATCCATGAAAGGGCATTGCCACCTATCCCATGACTTTTTACTTTTCTTAGAAACCTCTCATGAGGAACTTTGTCAAATGCCTTCTGAAAATCCAAATACACATCTACTGGTTCACCTTTATCTACATGTTTGTTAACCCCTTCAAATAAGTAAAGCAGATTGTTCAGGCAAGACTTGCCTTGGGTAAAGCCATGCTGACTTTGAGCCATTAAACCATGTCTTTCTATATGTTCTGTGATTTTGATGTTTACATAGAAACATAGAAATGACGGCAGAAGACGACCAAATGGCCCATCCAGTCTGCCCAGCAAGCTTTCACACTTTTTTTTTTTTTAGAACACTTTCCACTATTTTTCCTGGTACTGGCTAACCAGTCTGTAGTTTCCCATATCACCCCTGGAGCCCTTTTTAAATATTGGGGTTACATTAGCTACCCTCCAGTCTTCAGGTACAATGGATGATCTTAATGATAGGTTACAAATTTTAACTAATAGATTTGAAATTTCATTTTTTAGTTCCTTCAGAACCCTGGGGTGTACACCATCCGGTCCAGGTGATTTACTAACCTTCAGTTTGTCAATCAGGCCTACCACATCTTCTAGGTTCACTGTGATTTGGTTCAGTTCATCTGAATCATTACCTATGTGCATTGCTGCAGGAATGCTGCACTATAATGTACCAAATCCGGAAACATTTCTATAGGAATACCACACTACAGTATAGTGTCAATCCAGTGTTCCCACAGGAATACCTCACTATAATGTTCCAAATCTAGAGCATTCCCACTGGAATACTGCACCAGTGTGCCATATCCAGAGTATGACCACAGAAATACTTTATAGTTAACTAAATCCAATGTAACTCACCTCAGGTCAACTGAACAGGCTGCTCTAATATGGTTTTACCCAGTGTATGCATGGATTTGTAATTCTGATTTCCCATTAATTTCTCTAAGGGTGCTCAGTTCATCTGGGGTGAAATGGTAACCCTATATGAATATTACACCATAGGGTGTCAAATATAGAGAATTAACTATAGATATTCCAAAATGTTTTAGAACCATCCAGGATAAAACTATTTCTCTGGCGCAATTCTTCCTGTCTCTAGAATCAGGTATTTCCTGGCATTGGCTCTTGAGATTTTATCAGCTTTCCTTGCACTGTTGCATATTATGAGTGTTTTCCAGGGTGACATTCCACAAGGAATTCTCTCTCAGAACTTGAAGAGAAGGCCCAAATGCATTCTGTTGCGTTTCCTAATGAATTTGAGATGAGATTCTTCTATCCACACCCTTTCACACACACCTATTGCTCTCACCCTTACCCCCGCTGCCACAGATGAATGGAAGTCATGTTTTTGCAGATCCAGCACAATATTGCCTGGTTAGGAGGAGAGTCCAATGCCAAAGGAAGGCTGCATCACTGGAAAATGAATAACAGTAATGAGTGTGTGGCGAGACCTGCGGCAAGTGACGGATTGGCCACAGGTGAAGGATATAGCTCAGGGAGCCATTAGCCTGCCTTTCACAGCTCCTCTTTAATACTGTACTGAAAAATAGCAATAAATCTCACATCGGACGGCCTTGCCCCAGGAGCACCGTTATCTACCTTTTCCAATCAAGAGCCTGATGTCCAATGAGTAATCAGTTTTTGTCAGGTCTCAGATTAATTTTCTTTTGCTTTTTCCCCTCTGTGCTTCTATTTCATTTGCTAGTGTTAAGAGTCACTCCATCCTCCTTCCCCTCTCTCTTTTCCTATGCTCTTTCCCTCCTTTTTTATGTTCAGCATTTACTGCTCTGTAACTTTCCATTTTCTGCATCTGCAAACACTTTACTGATCAGTTACTGCTCTGAAAATCTGTCTCTTGCCATGGTTCCTGGGTCAGATGAAAGTTTAGTGATTGGTAAGGAGCCGTTTAATAGCATGCAAAACTATCCAGTGACAAGCGTTTGAAAGCTGGAGTCCAACTAGGATCTGTAGTACTCAGCCCGAAGTGAAAATGGGTAGGCTGGATGGGTCCTTACGGTCATTATCTGCCACCAAGTTCTATGTTTCTATGTCCAAGATCTTTAGCTTGTGTTAGATACCATATTCCATTTTCTTTATGCTGTTTTTGCAGAATGAGAAGGTAAGGAAGCGGGAGTCCTTCAATCTGGCAGGATGTATGACACTGGCCTACTGTCCTCCAAACCTGCTCAGCAGATGTCATAAAAAAGGAGGATAACTTTCAAAACTGCTCGAGTGCCCCCATTTACACGTGTATATGGGTGCATGCAAAGTTGCTACTGTATTTTATAACCTGCGTGGATACAATATTAATGGGTTATAAAACACTGCGTGAGTTGGTTTTTACATGCGCAAGTCAGGGAATTTTCTAACATGCATGCAGCGATGAAATAACCATTTTTTTTTCAAATAATCTACCAGTTTGCCCAGTCCATCTGTAGCTCATGAAGACTCTCCTAGCTCTTCAGGCTGAAGGTCCCCCATTTCACTCAGATCCCCCACCCACCAATTTTTTCACTTTTAAGATATTTACGATCACTTACGCCAGATAATGACCAGGTGTAAAAATACGCAAGTAAAAGACTTACACGTGTCACTTTGGTAGATTTTAAAATAGCAACTTACTTGTGTAAATGTTGGCCCCTCCCCAGAACATCCCTGGCTCGCCCCTTTTTTACATTCACAGATTTACTCATGGACCCTGATTTACGCATGTATGTTACAGTTTTTAAAATAGCATGTAATCGTATAGGAGGGGAGAAGAGGGGGAGGAGAAGGATGAGAAAGAGGCTAAGGGGGGAGGGGGGCATACACTTCCTGACACCTCCATCCCCCAACTATCCCCCATATACACACACCCCTATTCCCCACACCCCCGCAGCCAATGCACCCAAACTAAATACCCCCCCACACACACAGACACATGCACCTCCCTCCACAGGCACACACCCTACATGCACCCCCCACGTACATCCTTATCCATTGAACGCTCCCCCCCCCCCCCCCCCACACACACGGACACTTACCCCATTCCTCCATCCCCAACAAATCAAGTACAAGACACCGATAATGTTCACATCCAGGTAATGGGGATCATAAAATCCACTTTTTGATGTTGCTATGCAATTATCACTTTCTCTGTTTTGTAGGTCACCTTAACATTCATGCATACTTAATCAAGGGAGGGGGGAAAAGGAGGAGTGGGGTAGAGAATTATATAATTCTCTCTCTGCCCTTCCATTTATTAGAGTCATTTGCCCTACCTAGCCATTCCTTGTAATTGCCACCTAGGCATGAACATTGAATCTAGAGTGGAGAGCCCTCTGGCAGGTATATATATATATATATATATATATATATATATATAACTATTAGAAAATGGTTTACTGTAAATACAAGGATGCCTGGGTTCCTGGCTTACTGCAATGTAATACTATTAATACAAAAAGACTGTGTTCTGGATTCCAAGATGGCCACCGTTTGAGAAGCAGTAGAAGAGCCCTCTCTCTCTTCTATTCATGGATATATGCTCGCTCCCTTTCCTTCTTGGTCTCCTCCTGTTTTCATTTGATTATAAGATTGTGTAGATTTATTAACCATTTGCCTTAAGTGCTTTATCTCACAATCTATATTTCTAGTACAAGGGATTCTTGTATTAATATGTAATTAAAAAAATAAAATAAAGATTGTGTTCTTCCTTGTAATGGGGGATTTTGCTGGAGGTCCTCTAATCGGGGTGAAGAACAGGTGTTCTGCTAGCATATACATAGAGATTTAGTAAACTACAGGTTACAGTACAACATACCAATCAAATGCCAAATGTTTATTTGCTCTACCACATGTGTTTTCAGCTCAATAGAAAGACACTGGGCTCTGGACCACTCCCAAATGTATAAACTCAGGGACATCTGAGCAAAACTACACCACTCTCCACATTTCTACCAGAATGAGACCTTGCACAGCACACAGAGAACATAAACCTTCCAAATAGATATTATGTGCCAGGGCTTCTTCAGATAGTACAGTCCCAGATACAACCAATCCCAAAACTAGCCCTCTACTCTTAATCTTTACATATCTCTCCCTTTTCCTTTTTGTTTCTCTGGCTAGGTAAAGCTGTAACAAATGACACCAACAGCTTCTTATCCCGACTGCATTCATTTATTGGACATACGCGCCTGGTTGTTGGGTCATGATTCAGCGCCTGCTGTACAGCGATCAGCCGCCTGTCACCCTGCATGATTGATGACTGATGCCGAGGCAGCAGAATTAGGCAATGGGGACTCTACTCTTACAACACATACAATGAAAAAAAGGGATAATAAAGTCATTTATCATTAGCTGACTGTTGCCAGTCAAACCCCCAGCCCCTTCCCCTCCCCCTCTCCACCATAACCTTCTGAATCATGCCTGCTAACATTCTTTTTATTCCAGAGCAAATGATCGTTAAGCAATGTTACTGTCAGGGGACAGAAAGAGCGAGAAGGAGAAAAGCAGAAAGAAGAAAATTGCCCAGCTCTCCCTGCCTCTCCATGGCTGACCAGAAGAGGGCTGATGCTTCCTGAGAGGAAAAAAAGGAAAGGAAGAATGGGAGGCAGATTTTGATCATTTCTGGAAGGTGTCTGCTACAACCCCTACCTACACACTGTAATGGGATATATAGGCCTGCCCTGAGAGCACCTGACCTCAATGCCAGCCTAGGTGAGAGCACAAACTTTCATTAGCTGTAATTAAATGCACACGGGGTGAGGCTGCACCAGGTCCTTTCACCGAGTCAGTGATGAAGATTTCCCTTGTGTGTGGGGCGAGATAAGGGACAGATTTCAAAGTGGAAGCAACCTGGGGCCAATGCAATAAGAGGTGCTAAACCTATCACAGGTTTTTACTTGTGTTTTAGCATGGCGGTTTTAGCGCTAATGTAGTCCTGGTATGTAAAAAAAGCTATCGCGCCAAAAAAGGCACTAGAAAATCTGGGGCAGGCTTAGCACAGGTGCATGCAAATTGCAGGGTAATAGCCTAATTACCTATTACCCTATAATGCAAAGAGGTGCGTTAATCAAGAGAATGCCTTGCGCATCTACTACTACCACAAGAAATGTAATGCCTTCTCAGAGGCAGGTGTTAAACTTCATGTGTGAAGCTTGCTGGGCAGACTGGATGGGCCGTTTGGTCTTCTTCTGCCGTCATTTCTATGTTTCTATGTGGCTGGCCTGACCAAAGCTCCCCCTCCTCCCACTACGGTCTGGTCCGATAGGGAGTTATAGTCACCAGTGCAGCTGGTTATTAGTGCATGGACCATGGTGGCAAGGCTGTCTTTGTCAAAGTAGTTTCCGAGTTAGCGGATCTGGCGCATGCATAAAGATCTTACTATCTTTGCAATGTGAGCTTCCATTGTAAGGTTGCGATTAAGGTGAACTCCCAAAATTCATACTGAGTCCATAGGTTGAGGGGGAATTCTTGATAGAGAAGGCAGGGATAGTAAGGGGTACCCTTTTCAGCTTAGCCAGAATAGCTAAGATTTAGAATAGTTGAGGCTGAGTTTGTAGTTGTACAGCCACTGAGCTACTGCTGTAAGACAGTGGTTAAAGTTGTCAATGAAGGTGATTTGGTTTGATCCTATTTTGATGCATAACTGGCCATCAACAATGCCACTTTTGATTCCTGAGCCGTGTTTCTCCTTACACTTAAATGACTGGAGAGACAAAAAACTACCAGGTGACTCTAACATTCTTTTTCCTGTTTAGGTGTGTCCACCCTAGTATGCACGATCTGTCTCCAAAATAAACTCCCTTCTCAACAAGTAGTACTTCAAGGTAGCTACGGCTCATTTGATGTCAAGACCTTCATGTCTATTGCTGTCCTCGTGGTGACATCTTTCTGCTTAAGTATAGTATTGAGTGGTCTTCCCATGTCTGCATCCAGTTCTACATCTGAAGTATTTGTTTGTACAATAAACCATCTTGAAGTCAAGGATAACTAAGGGGGGTCATTGTAAGGGATGCCCTTTGATGACATCACTGGCTCCTGCCCATTTAACCTGCACCCGGACACTACCTCAATGCCTCAGCAACAGGTCCCCCGGCAACTTTGTGTCCCAGTGAGTGTTGCTATTCTGCGTTATCTCCTGACTCGTCTGTGCCCTTGTTTTCCCTTCCTAGCCTTATTCATGTCCCTTGCTTGTCCGTCCGTGCTTGTTAGTCCTTGCCTGTCTGTCCTTGTCTGCATTACTGAAACTTGGCTAAATGAAAATGAAAATGTGCTCGTAAACCAAATCTCTAATCCTCAATACGATCTTTTCCACATACCAAGACAAAAAAGAAAAGGTGGAGGCCTCTTAATCATTTGTAAGAAAGAATTTAAATTAGCACAAAAAAAAATCGAAATTCAACCTCCCTACGAACACGCCATCCTAAAATCGAAACAAATCAACATAGGGCTAGTATATTGCCAACAGGCCTGCTCCACAAAGACTGCTCACCAATTATAGAACTGTTTACCAAAGTATTCCCAACTTCAGAATCTACAGTAATCCTAGGTGACTTCAATCTACAAGTGGACAAAACACTTAGGTCCACTGCCTGCAATATGTTCCTTGAAGCAATGGAAGCATTAGAATGGACATCACACGTCACCAAAGCAACCTATAAAGCTGGTCATACCCTAGATCTAATATTTGCAAATGCAAATAACTGCCAAATTAATACTAAACATACAATAAAACCTTGGTCAGATCACCAATTAATAAAAGCAGACTTATCCTTCAAGAATCAAACTAAACAAATAACTGGGAATAAAAACACCTTCACGCACAGAAAGAAAATAAAAAATGAGATACTATTAAGTGCCCCAGAAAACAAAATGAAAGACCTTGATATAACTAACTGCAACAAAGTCTTTGACTCATGGGATAGAATAATAAATGAAATTGCAGAAAAGCACTGCCCAATACAGATAAAAACAATCAACAAGGAACAAGATAACAATAAGAAGAATAACCCCGGTATAACGAAAAGCTAAGATAAGAAAAGCAAAGCAAAATCTAAGAAAACAAGAAAAATATTGGAGAAAGCATCCAACGGATGAATCTAAAAAATAAATATATATATATACACACACACACACACAAAGCCTACCTATCCCAATATGGTACCCTTACAAACAAAGCAAAAAAAGAATACTATGCAAAAGAAATCCATGGGGTTTTATTCAATTCAAAACTATTATTCGCAACAGTGAAAAATCTAATAAAAGATCCATCGTCAAATAAGCCAAAGAACACTAACCTCTCTGAAAAAGATTGCAACGAAATTGCAGCCGCCTTACAAGAGAAAACAAACTGAAAAAACAACTCGACCTTAACTACAAACATAAACCAACTGATGATACAATAAATCCTACAGAAGAAACAAACAATAAAAATACATGGACTTTTGAAATAATATAAAAAATGGAAATAAATAGAATAATCAATAAATTACAACCCTCCATGCATCCAAATAACCCGATATCTGCCAAGTTTCTAAAACGAACTAACCAAATAATTAGACCACCAATCACAAACCTAATCAACCTGTCACTAAAAAATGGTCAGGTACCAAAAAGACTAAAACAAGCAATCATAAAACCAGCATTAAAAAATAAAGACGAGAGAGTTGATGACTGGGAAAATTATAGATCAAGATCAAATCTATCATTCCTGGCAAAAATACTCGAAATAACAGTTCTCAACCAACTAGAGAACCATTTAGACGATCATGAAATCCTTTACTCAAATCAATTTGGTTCAGAAAAAAACATTCAACAGAGACCCTGCTACTATCACTAATGGATCCGATACTGCGAGGATTCAACTCTAGCAAATCATACTGTCTTGTACTCATCAACCTCACAGCAGCATTTGACACAGTAGATCATAAACTACTATGCTGACAGTTAAACATCAGAATCGATGGAACATTATTAAAATGGTTCAAATCCTTCCTAGATAAGAACATAAGAAATTGCCATGCTGGGTCAAACCAAGGGTCCATCAAGCCCAGCATCCTGTTTCCAACAGAGGCCAAACCAGGCCGCAAGAACCTGGCAAGTACCCAAACACTAAGAAGATCCCATGCTACTGATGCCAGTAATAGTAGAAGCCATTCCCTAAGTCAACTTGATTAATAGCAGTTAATGGACTTCTCCAAGAACCTATCCAAACCTTTTTTAAACCCAGCTACACTAACTGCACTAACCATATCCTCTGGCAACAAATTCCAGAGCTTAATTGTGCGTTGAGTGAAATTGACAAAATCTGGCCATTGCAAGCTGCGGATACTAAGCCACCTTAAACCTTTACTAACTAGTACAGACTTCAGAACTGTTCTACAAACACTAATATTTTTGAACCTTGATTATTGCAGTTTCCTGTTCCTTGGTCTTCTTGCTTGTCACTTAAAACCATTACAACAGCCGCAAGACTTATCAGGAGCCAGGAAATATGATCACATTACCCCTTACTCTGGGGTACCAATTCCATCTAGAATCCATATTCAATATCATTAACTTAAATAATAATGATCTGCTTGGAATACCACTTAAACAACACAAACCCCAAAGAACATTGAGATCACAAAATAAAGGTCTCCTCTTGATCGCTACATTACAAATCTCCTACCTGTCACAAACAAGAGAAAAGGCAATATCTATAGCAGGTCCTGAACTTTGGAACATCATGCCTGAAGAACTAAGAACCACAATTGACAAGAAGAAATTCAAACAAGACCTGTTCCAAAATGCATACAACTCTCTTCCCATTTTCACCCTTATACCCCCCTTCTCTCCCCCTACTACCCTCGCAAGCTACCACCCAAATACTCTACCTATTGCCTGGTAACTAATAATGGTATATGTTAATGATGTACTCAGTGTTCTCTAATAATTTTTGCAGCCCTTCAAAGTGGATTACATTCAGGTATTTCCCTATCCCTAGAGAGCTTACAATCTAACGGGGTCATTTACTAAAGTGATCGCGCGCGAAAAGGGACTTTTCGCGTGCGATCACTAAATGTGGGCGGCGTCAAGTCAGGAAGAGGAGTCGTCAGGGCGGCACCGGGGCGGACGCCGCTAAGACGGTGATGACTGTGCTGACGGTGTAGTTATTCGGTGCTGACGGTGTAGTTATTCGGCACGACACCTGCAGCGATCTCACCACAGAGGTGAGATCGCTGCCGGCTAACGCAGGACCGCCCCCCCATTTCACCCCCCACCACTCTGTACCACGGGATTCAGAGAGCCCAGCATTGTTAGTAAATCCAGGCCTTAGTTTGTAACTGAGGCAATGGAGGGGAAAGTGACTTGCCCAAGGCCACAAGGAGCAACAGTGGGACTTGAACCCTAGTCTCCTGGTTCATAGCCCGCTGCTCTAACCACTAGGCTACTCCTCCACTCCACTTATGAATTTTAATGTCATAAACCATGGTGAACTAGTGATTTTTCACTTGGAATGATGGTATACAAGACCTCTAAATAAAAAAATAAAATGAGTAAAGGCAATTACAGCATATCTCATGGCTCTGAGTTCCAGATTTATCTGGTAAGCTAATTTGCCCTGTGACCACTGACCCTGAGTCTTGTAAGGGAGAACATGCTCTCGCCAACCTTGCATGGAAGCATCTGTGGTGAGGACTATGGTGTGGGCTGTGTCTTGAAGAGAAGCTCCTATGGTTAGGACCTCCGGATCTAACCACCAAAACAAATGTCCTTCCACATGGAGTCTGACAAAGTTACTATGGTGAACATTAGTTGAAGATACTGATGAATCCACTCGATCCTCTCCTGGGGAAGGAAGGCGCGAGACTGGACAGAATCTATTCTGACCCCTATGAACTGTAGAATCTGGGTCAGTTTGAGTACCAACATTTTGTAATTGATGAGGAACCCTAGAGATTCCAGACAAGAGATTGTCGTTTCTAGATGCTGACATAGGGATATTTGGTCAGGGGAAACTATCAGTCAATCATCCAAATAAGGAAACAGGCTGATCCCGTGACGTCTTAGGTGAGCCACTGCCACAGCCAGATATTTGGTGAATACTCTGGGAGCCGAGGATAGGCCAAAAAGTAGAACTTTATACTGTTGGTGCCTGGAATCCACCTGGAAGCACAGGAACCGCCAACAGGAGGGGTGTATTGGAATATGGCATCTTTGAGATCCAATGAACACATCCAATTGTTCTCTTGAATGAACGATAAGACTAATTTTAGGGATCCCATCTTGAATTTCTCCTGCCAAAAAGATATTTGTTTAGGCAGCATAAGTCCACAATAGGTTGGAGACCCCCTGAGCGCTTCAGAATGAGGAAGCGTTGGGAGCAGAATCCCAAGTTGATTTGGTGCTTGGGTACCAGTTGGATAGCCCGTTGTTGGAGTAAGGCCTGGATCTCTTGTTTAAAAAGAGGCAACTGAAAAGCATCCTTTAACTGGCCGGTGGGAAGAGGATGGTTGGGAGAGGAAATTCAGATGATAACTCTCCTGGATGTTTCGAAGGACCCACTGATCCGAAGTGATGTGGCTCCACTCTGAGGAAAAAAGTAGTATCCTGGCTGAGCTGGCTGAATCTGAGACCATGGCTGCTGGAATGGCTGGAACTGTTGAGATCTGAAGGGCAGGAAACTCTTGTATGGTTTCTGCTGGTAGTAATAAGGTTTGCGATATTGTTGGTAAAAAATCTCACTGTTGTCTGAGAATCTGAAGCTCCTGACAGGGATTGAACTGCTACGTTCTGCTCCTTTAACTGGGCTACTGTATCCTTGAGCATGCAGGGTAGATTGACTAATTTGTTATGGATGGAACTCGAATGGAGCCAGGCTATACGTTGAGCAGCAATAGCGGTGGTAGAAGTCCGGGAAGACATTTCAAAGGACTCATACACCTCCCAGTCTGTAGTCCCTCCTGCATGTAGTAAAATGGGGAGGCAACCTGGGTGGGGCCATGCATAATATCACATATATTGCATGATATATGCTGTTTAACACACATGAGAGCACTACCGTGGCTTGATGCATCACTCAATAAGTTTTGTACCTGAGACAATGGAGGATAAAGTGAAGTAAACTGATATCTCCAACAGACACTCTAACCTTTCAGGGTTCTTTGCCACCTTGAAGAGTTTACTCCCAGTTGTGGGAATGAGAACCAGTGCTACAACTTCCAATTCACAGCTAGATGATAAAAGTATTTGGCTTGTCTCTGCTGGGCTAACTCACTGTGTTCCTTCAAGATGGGTGTGATCTTATGAATGCACTCTCACAGGGCCTGCATATACTCCCATATGTTTTGCCTTCAATTGTTTGCTCTTCCCACTCTTCTTTGGTGTGAAATATAACTGCCTGAGGCCTGCTATCCCTGAAAACAAATGCATTGCTAAACAACTTACAAAAACAGTATTTTCTTCCCAAGCCTGTTATATCATACATAACACAGTGCCACTTCCTGCAACACTAGGACCTTCCAGATAAGTACAGGAAGCATTTAAATGTAACTGTTATAAACTCCCTGGAGCCAGTGAAACCTTTTCTATTGTATATGCTCAACATCCTAAACACTGGACCAATCTTTTGGTAGGGCAAGTGGGGTAGTGGCCCAGGACACTGTGAAATGAGAGGCACCTTGGGCGCTTTTAGTATCTCCCATTGGGCTGGTCAGTTGGTGAGCCGGGCAGCAGCAGCAATCACAGGCACACAGTATAAGATGAAGCTTAAGGAGGCTAAGGGAAATTGCTGGAAGGATTTCCATTCCAAAAGAAAAGGACTTAAGTTCAGCAGTGATCATACACACTTGCTCTACCTTCTCTTGGATTAGCTTGTTAAATTTAGGAAAATTCTGTTATTACAATGGGGTATGGCACTCCCATATCCCATTTGTTCTGTGCAATCCTGTATCTCTATCCACATTGTCACAATAGGGTATAGATTTAGCCTATTATGCACAAAGCCTTTGTATATGCTTAGTCCTGCTTAATATTCTGTGTGAAATGTTCTGAGAGTAAGGTTACTAGAATGCTATAATCATTTATGGTGGTCATGCCTTTCTCTTCCACCTTTACTGGATTAAATACAGGTTAACATTGGCCTCCCTACCCACAAAACCCATATATGTCCCTATAGTTTCCCCTTTATTACAGTACATGGTTCAGATAGAATACTATGTAGTGCCATGTTCTTACTTTCACGCACTCAAAACAGTAGACCTTTAGAAAGGTCCGGCCTGTACCAGGATCAGACTTAAATTGCACCACATCACTGGATTATTGCAATGCCTTGTATGTAGGACTCCCTAGGGATTATCTCAAGGCATTGCAATTGTTACAGAATGTGGTGGCACAGCTGGTTGCAGGCTGTGAATACAAACACAATATTTCACCTATTTTATACCAACATTGGTTGCCTGTGGCTCAAATAATTGATTTTACATTTTTGACCATAATTTTTAAGATTTTAAAAAAAGGGAGGGTCATGGTATTTGCAGGCATTCTTGATGGTTTGTAAACCGATACAGCCGCCGATATCAGCTATTCACATTGGTGATCTCTGCCATTATTTATTTATAATTTTTTTATATACCACATTTTTCATGTGAACATATCAAACCGGTTTACAGTAGGTAACAAATATTCATTTAATAATATTGGGAAGTCCTTCTTCAGGGTACGCAGAGGCAAGCTTTCTCAGTGGTTGGGTCCACTCTTTGGAATTTGCTGTTAGTGGATATTCATGGGATTGAATATCAAAATGTTTTGCAAAAGATTGAAGACGACCTGTTCCAACAGGTTTTTAACAGATTAGGGTTTGAAGGATGTGCTTTAGTCTTTTGTGTGCATGTACTGAAGGTGTTTTATGTGGGTTTAATTGTTTATGCATGTTAACGCTGTAAATCTACGTAGAATGGATATTCTCTTGCTGTGGGTTTCAAAATAAACACTTAATACCATCAGCTTAAATAATCCTTATTTAGATAAAATATGGAATATTCCAGAAGAATACAAGGCAACTCAGAAGGAATCTCAGACCATTGTTGACACAATAAATTAAATAATTATCACTTCCAATTTATACACAATTAACTAGTTTGTTTGCATAACATATTCCTAATGGGGGTGACATTAATATGGTGGTATTATAATTTTATCTCATATATGTCAATGGGTCTGGGATTCTTGTAAGTCATATGATTTCTTATAAATTGAGCCCAGAAAGCAGCAATGAACCTTAAGGCTGAATTTTGACCTCCTTTTTTACTTCTGGCCTACAATTTAGATTTCAGCATACTTTGGTATGTCAGCAACCTTGAATAGTTTTACAAGACGGGTCAGTGTAATTTCACAGTGCAGTAATAATAGCTTCATAGGAAAATCTTTTGAAAGCATCCTAATATTCTTATTTATATGAAAAATAAGTCATTTAAATAAATAGATTATACTTCCTTAGTTGTTACATTTCTTCCTTATCACAATGCCTCCTAGAATTATCTATGTAAGCCTCCAAACCCAGCCTTTCTGGAACAGTTTTATTGGGTCTTCTGCTAAAAACCTGGCTTTTTAAATAATCTTTGCCCAGAAGATGACTGAATCATTTCAACCGACACTCGTTCTTCATTTCTTCCCGATGCAGGCTTCTATGACTCTTGTACTAAATCTGCACCATCCAGACTCCCTACTTCTACAAACCAAGATATCCTACTCATATGAACCTGTGTCTAAATAACCTGTACCTATATTGAATATGCTTTGCAAAACTCCAAAAACAATCTGTACTTGCTTCAAACCTATGTATTTGTTTAAATATTTGTATCTAGACAAAATATTGTCTCCATATTCATTTATTTATTATTTCTTATATACCACTAAATTAGAAATAATATCTGCCCAGGGTGGTGCACAACATAAATAAAAACAGGGTTCATATATAACTAAATGCCACGTATTCTGACTTA
Organism: Rhinatrema bivittatum; assembly: GCF_901001135.1. Lineage (NCBI taxonomy): Eukaryota > Metazoa > Chordata > Amphibia > Gymnophiona > Rhinatrematidae > Rhinatrema > Rhinatrema bivittatum. The sequence goes on from NC_042625.1 coordinate 77,280,975, forward strand.
CCTCCCAATCCAGCTCCTCCTCCATCTACTGGGCATACAACCTTCCCTAATTATTATACCACACTTTCACACTAATCCCCTAATTTATGCATCCACTGTATTATGTATCTATTGTTCTATGTACCACTGTTTTATGTACCCTCTGTAATCCTATCCACAAGGTAATCATTGTAAACAAACTTGCTACATGCTTTATACTCTCTGGCTGGAAATGAATAATATAAATAAATGATGATGATGATGATGATCTTCTGATATGAGGCCTTGTATTCTCAGTTTGTGGTATCTATGAATACTCTGATACGGAAAATCTGGTATGCTCTTGGACTGCCATATATTGTTCCATAAGGGCCCTTATCCCCTCATGGTTCTTTGTGTCATCCTAGCCATCCATTCCCTCAAAGTGAGTGTAAATCTTAAGAAACCAATCCAGCACCAAGATTTTCACAATTCTTTGTGATGTATTGCTCTCTGGGAGAAGCCATTTCTGGGCCAGTTGTAGAAAATCAAATCACTGGGACCATACTGGCTTTTTTGTCTTATATCACCATGCACTGAAGCTTTGAGCCCAGAAAGCAGCAGTCACATCTGCCCCTGTCAAAATCTCTGCCTTTAGCAAGCTGTAGTTCTTTTCCCTGTCTGGCTCGAAATCATGGTATGCTAAGATGTCAAAAGAATTCCCCATGGTCATCCGTCATCCTGGGTTATTTCTGTTAGAAATTGGCTCAGTCCAGCAGGTTGGCTAGCCTCTGGTGTGCACCTGGAACATCTGTTACCGGATCTGTAGATGTGGCATCATTTGTGTCTGAACGGCTATTGCTGCTGTTGCAGCAAGGCCTTTATCAATTTCTCCATCTTGTATCAAAACAATTTACACCTGGATCTGGGTCACAACAATAATTTATTTTTTCCTTCCCTCTGGAGATATTGGCATAGTCTTCTGACCCAAGAAGTTCTAACCAGATTTCCACAAAATAGCAAGCATTTCGATATCTCTGTACTCTTTCTTGGTTTCTGGCTCCTCCATGTTGACCCAGCCTGGATCCCCAGACCTTTTCGCAAGCAAAGAAAACAGACATTTTCACTTAGGTTTAACATATAGGGTATTTAATCCTGGGTATTTGTTTAAGAAATCAGGCTAAGAAGTTGCTCTTTTCTCCAATAATATTGTTTGTACATTTCTTAAGGTCAAAATACAAAAAAACCCAAAAGAACATTCATTCTCTGGACTAATAATTAGACAGAATTTCTTTCTAGTTTCTTTTTCAGTTAAGTCGCTCATGATTTATCAACAGAACAAATCTTTTCCAAACCTTTTGTCTTATAATTTCTGCTTTTACAAACATCCTCCTCTGGCATCTTCCTTACTGCACCTCTCTCCATTTGATCTGAGAATCTTACCATGTCTGAACTGTCTTTGTTTAGCTACTTGATTGGAGTCCTTCTCCAAATGTTCCCTAGGACCCCACTTCTCAGGGACTCTTATTCAGGGTAGATGGTTTGTAATATCCAATCTATTACTTCCCTCTGGAGTTGTAGTACTTTTCACAATTATAAATTCTTGTTTCTTTGCTTGACTTCTCCACTCTTCCCTATTTCAAAGAATACAGCCTCCAGTACCTTTGGTTTACATACCTATTATCCAGACTCTATTACACAGAGTGAATACAACAAGGAGATGAGCCTGCTGAGTTAGGATTCAGACAACAACCAACAAGGACTAAATTGCACAAGTTGGGCAAACAAATAAGCGTGGGAGTAGCTTGCTTATTACGGCGGTTCCTACCCCTAACCATTTAGGCTTGATACTTCACTCTGAAGCAGCTCCAGCACTGCTCTCTACATCAATGGCGGGGGTGGAAGGAAATTAGAACCAAAAAGTTACCAATAAGGGCCCTGACCTCAGCGGTCAGAGAAACAGATAAGTATGAGAAAAATAAGTATGATAACTTGCTGGGCAGACTGGATGAGCCATTTAGTCTTCTTCTGCCGACATTTCAATGTTCTATATTAAGAGGACCTCCCAGTTTTCTATTAATCTCTCTACTAAATCGAAGGAAAAACACACAATCCACTTAGAGCACAGGCCAATGCTGCTCCTTAATAAACAAATTCTGGAATCCTTGCTGTATTTCTTCCCAGATTGAAAAGATTCTTGGTTCTCTACAAACCCCAGGGCCATCAATAGGCCATGCAACTGCAAAATTACGTGTGCACTTTTAAGTCCACACAAAACAAGCTGATTTTCAAACACTAGGTAGCCACCTAAATCAAATTTGAGAATTGGGTTATTACACACCTACATATACATTACTCCTGGGGGAATTCTGCGCTACTGCGGAATGCAGAATTTGCGCCCTGCACAGAATTGCCAAATTCTGCGCAGAAAATAGCAGAGGAGACCCCGGAAAGCCACGAACGGAGCGCATACTGTGGCACACTCTCCGTTCGCAGCAAAGATGAAGGCCCAGCGCGCCGTTCGCAGCACACGGGGGTCTTCCCTTTTTGCTGCGAACGGCGCGCCGGGCCTTCATCTTTGCCATGAACGGAGCATGACCCACGGCATGCTGGTGAGAGGGAATGTGTGTCAGAGAGGGGAGGGGAGGGTGAGAGAGAGCAGGAGGGTGTTAGAGAGAGCATGGGGGGGATGCCGGTGAGAGAGAATGTGTGTGTGAGAGAGGGGAGGGTGACAGAAAGCATGGTTGGACAAGGGGGTGGGGAGGGTGAGACAGCAGGAGAGTGTGAGAGAGAGCATAGGAGGTAAGAAAGAGTGGGTGGGGGGATGCTTGAGTGTGGGTTTCAGAGAAGGGGTGTGGGGGAAGGGGAGGGACAGTTTGGTTGGTAAGAGGGGGAGTGGGGGGATGCTTGAGTGTGGGTTTCAGAGAGGGAGCCTATATGAGGGGAGGGTGACAGAGAGCAGGAGGGTATGAGAGAGCATGGGAGGTAAGAGAGGGGGCTGGGGGGATGCTTGAGTGTGGGTTTCAGAGAGAGGGAGCCTATATGAGGAGATTGTGAAGGAGTGTGTATGTGTGTGAGAGATTGGGAGCTCGTGTGTATGAAAAAGGGATCGTGTGTATGTGAGGGTGCTAGCCTGTGTGAAGGGATTGTGTATGTGTGAGACAGAGCCTGTGTGAAGGGCTGCGTGAGAGAGAGACATAGGTATCCTGCGTGAGGATGTATGTGTGAAAGAGAAAGGGAGCTTGAGTGGGTGTGTATGCAAGCAAGAGGGCCCTGTATGAGGGGATGTGTGTGTGTGAGAGTGAGGAAGCCTGTATGAGGGTGAGGGTGTGTGTATGTGGAAGGGACACTCTTACAGTGAATTTCTAGGGAAATTCTGCTCAAAATATATAAAATTCTGCAACTTTAAGTAATAACGTTTTTCTGTAATAATTTAAAATGTAATTACTTAAAGACTGTCATGTATATTGTGTTATTTTGACCAATATAAAGTTTGCAGAATTTTGCAGAATTTTCAGTTTTTGTGCGCAGAATTCCCCCAGGAGTAATATGTGCATACATTTAAATGGTGATATAAAGTTAGTTGTGTTGGCAATACATCTTATGGAATGCCTCTTTTTTATGTGGCCAAGTTTGTGCAAGTTATGAAAGTATGCATATTCTACATAGAAACATAGAAATGACAGCAGAAGAAGACCAAACGGCCCATCCAGTCTGCCCAGCAAGCTTCGCACTTTTTTTTCTCTCATACTTATCTGTTTCTCTTGGCTCTTAGTAACCTTTTAGTTCTATTTCCCTTCCACCCCCACCATTAATGTAGAGAGCAGTGTTGGAACTGCATCTAAGTGAAATATCTAGCTTAATAAGTTAGGAGTAGTAACCGCCGCAATAAGCAAGCTACACCCATGCTTATTTGTTTACCCAGACTATGTAATTCAGTCCTTGTTGGTTGTTGTCTGTATATAGATCCACTTTTCTTCATTCCCCCTGCCGTTGAAGCAGAGAGCTATGCTGGATATGCGTGAAGTATCAGTCTTTCTCCCCTGCCGTTGAAGCAGAGAGCTATGCTGGATATGCATTGAAAGTGAAGTATCAGGCTTATTTGGTTTGGGGTAGTAACCACTGTAACAAGCAAGCTACTCCATGCTCTTTTGTGAATGCAAATCCTTTTTTCCACATTTCCTCTTGCCGTTGAAGCTTAGAGCAAGGTTGGAGTCACATTAACCGTGTGTATGTTTTTTGAATAAGGGTATTATCTCCAGGTAGTAGCCGTCATTCCCACGAGCCACCCACTCTTCATTCACGTCCTCTAGACTTTATGGATCCACAGTGTTTATCCCACGCCCCTTTGAAGTCCTTCACATTTCTGGTCTTCACCACTTCCTCTGAAAGGGCATTCCAGGCATCCACCACCCTCTCCGTGAAGAAATACTTCCTGACATTGGTTCTGAGTCTTCCTCCCTGGAGTTTCAAATTGTGACCTCTGGTTCTGTTGATTTTTTTCCCGACGGAAAAGGTTTGTCGTTATCTTTGGATCATTAAAACCTTTCAAGTATCTGAAAGCCTGTTTCCTCCAGGGTGTACATATTTAGATTTTTCAATCTCTCCTCATAAGTCATTTGATGAAGACCCTCCACCTTTTTGGTCGCCCTTCTCTGGACCGCCTCCATCTTGTCTCTGTCTCTTCGGAGATACGGTCTCCAGAACTGAACACAGTACTCCAGGTAAGGCCTCACCAAGGACCTGTACAAGGGGATAATCACTTCCCTTTTCTTACTCGATATTCCTCTCTCTATGCAGCCCAGCATTCTTCTGGCTTTAGTTATCACCTTGTCTTTCAGGTAGCTGAAAATTTACTTAGCTGCATATGGAGAAATTCATTTTTTTCTGTTAATTTATTTTCCTCGAGTCCAGTCTGTTGTGGAAATGGACCCTTGGACCAAGGTGAGGTTGGCACAACCCTCTGTCCACCAACGGAAGGCAGAGAAGGCTGGAGCAGAGGCCCAATAGGAACTTCACCAATACCAGCCCTCGTTTCCCTTAGGTTGAACCCTCGGGTGCTGGGGCCGGCTGGATTTAGGCGCGGGCCTCTGGGAAGAGATGAATCCGTGGAAGGTGTAGCAGGCCAACAGGAGTAGAACAGAGACAGTCCAAGCAGTGGTTGGGGCAGGCAGCAGACAGCAGAGACTGGTGCAGCCTGTGGTCAGGGGCAGGTGGAGTTCATGCAATGTTGAGGACCAAGCAGAGGTGTGGGTAGGCAGAGTTCGATCAAGACAATGAGCAGGCAGTGGTTACAGGGCATGGGGAGGTCAAGCAGCGTCGAGAAGCAAGTCGAAGTCAAGCCAGGAATCAAACCGAACAGAGCCAGGAGTCCAGACCGAAGTCAAGCCAGGAGTCCAATCCGAAGCAATGAAGCAAGATGGAACAACAGGGTAGGACGCTGAAGACAGATGAGGAACTACAAGACAGGAACTCAGGAGAAAGCCAGTCCGAGGAGAAACCGGGAACAGACACAGGAACTCTGAAGACACACAGTGGAACCAGGGACACAAGGACGAGGCACAGGAACAAGACCAGGAACAGGATCCAGGAACGCAGAGGCAAACAGCTACTCTGAGGAATTTGACTTATTGCCGAGGCATCTGAGGCAGATCTAAGCAGGTCTTAAGTAATGGAGGGCCTGTGATGTCATCTGCGGGTGCCACAGTGGATTTCCCGCCCCTGGCCCTTTAAATTGAGCTGGGACGCCCTGCTCGGCTGAGCAGTGTCCCTAGCGCGGCATGTCGGGCCTGAGCGGCAGCCTGCTGTATCTTTGTTCAGGGGCCTGCCATGGCGTCAGTGGGACCCCTCTGACTCGGGGCTAGAGGTAAATGCAGCCGGTCATGGTCGGACTCGCAACTGGCCAAGCACAACACAATCAGATCAATCCAGACAAATGTCTTAATTCAATATGCTATTAACAGTCTGATAGCCACTTCACCTTTCTGAGCTCCAAGGCCCAAAATGAAATTAATCCAACCCCCTGAAGGCATTTGAGATCTTGAAATATCTCAAGAAGCTCCTCACAACAAACAGTGTAACAGTCTGCAATATGCTAAAAAACGAATGCTTATAAATGAAGGCAACCACACAGCCTGATTAAAAAGGAAGGTCAAAACCACTTTCGACAAAAGGAAGGTACCAAGCAAAAAACTTCAGCTTATCTTTATGACTAACCTAACAAAGCTCTTTGCAAGAAGATCCTGCAACTTGAAAAACCTCATAGCTGAATAATAGCCACTAGAAAAAAAAGTCTTAAGGAAAATGAACAACCGCAACAAAATACCCTGTATAAGCACTGTGACCCTGAAAATAAGGATAATACCAATTTGGTCCCACAATGGGATGAAAAACTGAAGCGGGAATTGAAGGGCTTGATTCCCATCAGAAAAATTAACCACCTCCTGGATGCAAAGACAAAGGACTACCCAAGGAAGATATTTGAAGCGGGCAAGTTCTGTAACCTGTACTGACACAGAAATAAATGGCAACCCTTGAAAGGCCTATCTAAGGAGGCAGATGGCTTTCTAGTCCTTAAAGGTATTCACTATCCTTTGTGAATAATTCTGCTAGTTGAGACCTTTCAAGGACCAGGCCGTAAGTAAAAAAAACAAGCCGAATCTTTGTGCAGAAAAAATGGACCCTGTGAGAGTAGATTCCTGGACAAAGGAAGCCTCAACTACCTTCTGTTCAGCTGACTCACAAGATACTCGGACCAAGGATGCCTTGGCCAGTCCAGAGTCGCTACATTCACTAGTTCAGGATGTATCCAATTTCTTAAATTCAGCTTTCTGTCAAGAACCAAAGAGGAAAAAAAATGTGCACAAGACCTCTTCTGTTGGCCAACTCCGAGCTAGAGCAATGAATCCAGACAATCAAGTGAACCTCTTCTGATAGAGGAATATTTGGAATCTCGTATTCCCGACAGCTGCTATCAGGACCATTAATGAAAAGCTCCACCTGGCCACTATTTGAATTCACATAGCCTGAGAAAGGAACCCCCTCTCCAAGTTGACATCATTGTAACTAAGGAAGTCCATCTAAATATTCCCCACACCCACAATGTGTGAAGCCATACATACTTTAGATTGTTTTCTGCACAAAAGTACAGAAAATTCCATCCATAGAGACACTTGAGGGCTTCTTTCCCTCCTTGAAGAATCACATATGCCATCGCATGGCACTGACGAACAAACAATGCCTGACCTCTCAACACTACACAAAGGCAGAAGAGCAAGCAGAAATACAAAGGTTTACAAATTAGTGATGAATCACAAAATCTGCTCAGGAGATTATGAAACTGAGCCATTTGCCCCAACAATGTGAACCCCAGCCCATCAGACTGGCATTTGTCGTTGCCATTAGCCAGACCAGGGGATCGAGATCCACTCCTGATATGAAATTCCATTGCCAACTTAAGTCAAAGCACTCGGGCATCAGTAGCTTTATGAAATAGTTCTGAGACTGGGGATCCCATCTCAAGAGCAACTCTTTCTAAAGCAGATTCATTTGTTCCCACATTCAAGGCAATAAATCCAGCATTGCAGCCAAAGAACCAAGAAGCTGCTGATATCTCCACATTGGTGGACTCCAGACAGACAACTCAGTTTCTGAATCTCCTTGCTGTCATAAGAACATAAGATATGCCATACTGGGTCAGACCAAAAGTCCATCAAGCCCAGTATCCTGTTTCCAACAGTGGCCAATCCAAGTCACAAGTACCTGGCAAGTACCCAAATATTAAATAGATTCCATTCTACTAATGCTGGCAACAAGCAGTGGCTATTTCCTATTGATTAACAGGAAGTTTATGGACTTCTCCTCCAGGAACTTATCCAAACCTTTTTTAAACCGAGCTATACTAACTGCCTTCACCATATCCTCTAGTAATGAATTCCAGAGCTTAATTGTGCACTGAGTGAAAAATAATTTTCTCCAATTTGTTTTAAATGTGCTACTTGCTAACTTCATTGAGTGCCCCCTAGTCCGTGTATTATCCAAAAAAGTAAATAACCAATTCACTTTTACCTGCTCAAGTCCCTTCATGATATTGTAGACCTCTATCATATCCTCCCCTCAGCAGTCTCTTCAAGCTAAACAGCCCTAACCTCTATAGCCTTTCCTCATAGGGGAGCCGTTCCATGCCCTTTATCATTTTGGCTGTCCTTCAAACACAGCATACCCTCGTGTCGAACAAAGCCCCAAGATATTCCAGGAAGTGTAAAGGTTGTAAATTACTCTTGGAAATTTGGATAAACTAGCCCAACTCTTGCAGAAACTAAACCACCCTCTGGATAGCCACTGCACTTTTCTACACTGCCTTAAGAACATAAGAATTGCCATACTGGGACAGACCAAGAGTCCATCAAGTCCAGTATCCTGTTTCCAACAGTAGCCAATCCAAGTCACAAGTACCCAAACATTAAATAAATCTCAAGCTACTATTGTTTAATAATTAATAGCAGTTTATGTATTTTACTTCTAGGAACTTATCCAAACCTTTTTAAAACCCAGCTACACTAACTTCTGTAACCACATCCTCTGGCAATGAATTCCAGAGCTTAATTATGCACTGAGTGAAAAATAATTTTCTTCGATTCGTTTTAAATGAGCTACTTGCTAACTTCATAGAGTGCCCCTTAGTCCTTCTATTATCTGAGATCAATTTATATTAACTTGATCAAGCCCTTTCATGATTTTCTAGGCCTCTATCATATCCCCTCCCCCCTCAGCCGTCTTTTCTCCTAACTGAACAGCCCTAACTTTCTTAGCCTTACCTCACAGGGCAGCCGTTCCATGCCACTTATTTTGGTTGCTCTTCTCTGTTCTTTCTCCAGTGCAACTATATCTTTTTTGAGATGTGGCAACCAGAACTGCACACAGTATTCAAGATGCGGTCTCACCATGGAGTGTTACAGAGGCATTATGACATCCATCATTTTATTTGCCATTTCCTTCTTAAAATTCCTAACATTCTGTTTGCTTTTTTGATTGCCACAGCACACTGAGCAAGTGATTTCAATGTATTATCTACTATGACGCCTAGATCTTTTTCCTGGGTGGTAACTCCTAAGATAGAACCTAATATTGTGTAAGTACAGCAAGGGTTATGTTTCCCTTTCTGCATCACTTTGTACTTGTCCAAGTTAACTTTCATCTGCCATTTGTAAAACCAATCTTCCAACACAAGGTCCTCCTGCAATTTATCACAATCTGCTTGAGATTTAACTACTCTGCATAATTTTGTGTCATCCACAAATTTGATCACCTCACTCATCATACCCCTTTCCAGATCATTTATAAAAATATTTAAAAGAACTGGTCCAAGTACAGATCCCTGAGGTATTCCACTGTTTACCTTTTTCCACTGTGAAAACAGACTATTTAATCCTACTCTCTATTTCCTGTCTTTTAACCAGCTTGCAATCCACAAAAGGACATTGCCTCCTATCCCATGACTTTTTAGTTTTTTTAGAAGCCTCTCATGCAGGACTTTGCAGAATGTCTTCTGAAAATCCAAATACATCACATCTACTGATTCACCTTTGTCCACATGTTTATTCACCCCTTCAAAAAAAATGTAGGAGATTTATGAGGCAAGACTTCTCTTGGGTAAATCAATGCTGGCTGTATCCCATTAAACCATGCTATCTAAATGTTTTGTGATTTTATTCTTTATAACAGTTTCCACGATATTTCCCAGCACTAAAGTTAGGCTTACTGGTCTATATTTTCCCAGATCACCCCGGAGCCCTTTTTAAATATCGGGGTTACATTGGCCATCTTCCAATCTTCAGGTACAACGGATGATTTTAATGATAAGTTACAAATTAACTGAAATATGTCTGAAATTTCATTTTTTAGTTTTTTCAGAACCCTGGGCTGTATGCCATCCGGTCCAGGTGATTTACTACTCTTCAATTTATCAATCTGGCCTACCACATCTTCCAGGTTCACCGTGATTTGGTACAGTTCATCTGAATCATCACCCTTGAAAACCGTCTCTGAACGGGTAACTCCCCAACATCCTCTTCAGTAAATACTGAGCCAAAGAAATCGTTTTATCATTCTGCATTGGCCTTATCTTCCCTAAGTGCCCCTTTAACCTCTCGATCAACTAACGATCCAACTGACTCCCTCATAGGCTTTCTGCTTCAGATATATTTTTAAAAGTTGTTATTGTTAGTTTTTGCCTCTACAGCCAACTTCTTTTCAAATTCTCTCTTAGATTGTTTTACATTTAACTTGCCAATACTTCTGCTTAATCCTATTTTCTTCTGATGGATCCTTCTTCCAATTTTTGAATGAAGATCTTTTGGCTAAAACAGCCTCTTTCACCTCACTTTTTAGCCATGCTGGCAATCGCTTGACCTTCCTTCCACTTTTCTTAATGCGAGGAATACATATGGACTGTGCTTCTAGGATGGTATTTTTTAACAATGTCCATGACTGTTGCACACTTTTTACCTTTGAAGCTGCACCTTTCAATTTTTTTTTTTAATTATTATTATTATTATTATTATTATTTTTTATTTTTATAGACCGAAGTTCTTGTAGGAACTACAAATCAATCCGGTTTACATACAACTTTTAAATGCCCAAAAAGAGTAGTGGGCTTTACATAGAACAGTTGAACAATAAAACAGATAACAATAGAACTAACAATAATGATGGAACAAATAGAATAGATAACCAATTAAACATAGTAATATAGTAATAAATATTATATAGAAAATAAATATAAAAGAGATAGAGTAAATGGAGTGTGAGTACAGTATAAATACAAAAGATGAAAGAGCTCAAAAATTAAGGTACAGTTGAAAAAAAATCGTAATAGGAAAAACAGTGAGATAACCCATGATTTGGGTTAAAAGGCTTGATTAGGTAGCATTAGATGTCTGGGAAGGCTTGACGGAAAAGCCATGTTTTTAGCTTTTTTTTGAACTCCTGATGACTTGGTTCTAGTCTTAGATCTGGGGGGAGCGCATTTTTCGCATTTTTCTCATTTTATCAAAATTTCCCTTCTGAAAATTTAGTGCTACAGCCATGGATGTACTTACTGTCCCTCTTCCAGTCATTAATTCAAATTTGATCAAATTATGATTACTATTGCCAAGCGGCCCCACCACCGTTACCTCTCTCACCAAATCCTTCAGGACGCACCAAAAATTCTCTCCTTGCTTAATGTCATATCAGCGACCACCATCATCTTCGAAAAAGCCCTTATAATAGTGGCTAAACCAAAAAGGGCAGGGTCCACTAGCCCCATAATGAAGGAAATGCTAATGATCCTTCACTATCAAAATGAGAAAGAGAAGATTCCGTAAGGCCATGATCACTGACTTCAAAGTTTCCAGTTGAATAGAACTCTAAAAGATCCCTCTTTTGTGGAAACCACCAATTAAATGGAATACTGGCCTACTTCCCATTGCTCTTTTGGAACTAGAAACACATTTTCCCAGCGTCACTACTACTCTCTTCCAACAGAACAACTTGGGGAGACCTCAAAGGTATCTAAAACTGGACAGGAGAACTCCAGACTGTAACTGTCCCACACTATCTCCAAGACCCACTTATCAGAAATAATCTTTCCCATCTCCAACCAAACCTTGCCAAGCAGCCTCCTATGTCAAGAAATGGAGGCTGATTCCAATTCTGAATTGTGAGTTACAAGAGGGGTTTACCACTCCTGAGGTTCCATCCTTCGTAGTTCATTCTGAAGACCAAAGAGCTGAAATTTACCAACCAGTTGAGATCTCTGACTGTTAGCAGACCTTAACACCCAAAACTATTTCAAGCCTATCCAGTACAGCATGTGCCCACAGGCCTGACCTCCTGAAGCCTAGGTATCTGGGAATTTCTCCAGATCTTAGCCTCTCTTTTAAACATCATCTCATGAAATAACAGAGATCCTTTAAGTATGTTCTGCAAAATTGGACTTAGACATGACCAATTTCCTAACTAAGGGGGTCATTTTCCAAGGAGTTACCGCAGGAGATAATTCCGCAAATCGCGCTAACAGCCGTTAACGCGATTGCAAATTTTTTATTCAGGGGGCGGAGTTTATGTAAAGTAGGAAAGAGTTATCGTGTGCGGTGAAACAGCCACAACCCTTTCATTCGTGGTACATTGTGCACTAGAGGCCGGTAAAGGTTTATCACGGTTCACGACAGCCTGTTTCAGTGAGAGAGAGAGAGAGAGAGAGAGAGAGAGAGAGACTTGCTATAATGTCTATAATGTCTACTCCCTAGACAGGTATTTGTATCCCTATGGGAGGCCCACCTAGTAACTCGAGGTGGGGATTAGGTATGAGTGTAGGGGGTTGGGGGCCACTTTCACATTCAACATGAGACGTACGAACAGAACAGTGGTCTCTTGTGAAGAATTGATGGCCTTCGGAGTGAGGAAACTCACTCTAAAATGAGATTTGGGCAATGTTCTCTCAAACTAGCTTGTTGTTGCCCAGGTAGAGTGTCCATCAAAACCTCATTTGCATGGGACACGCCCCTTAATGCGTTACCAATGCGATATTGGAAAATGAGGCCCATAGGGAGCTTTTGGCTACAATAGAGCCATACCCCCGGCAGAAAGGCACAGCAAGACAAAGTACGCAACAGCAAAAGGCTGCTGCAGGCCTCAACATTATGCTCCCCTGATACTCTCTCACATCCACTTAGAAGCAGGAAGTTTCAATGTTCCCCTCACCCCGAAAGAAAAACGGCGTTATTACTCACACAACGCAGCCTCTTCTTCCTGCAATTTCCAGAGGAGGCAAAATGGCCAACTCAAACGCTACCACTACAGCCAGAAAAAATACTGGATCGCACCCATTCCGGCCAGACTCACCTGGTGCCTTGGTCCACACTGCTAGTCCACTCTGGAACTGCACTAAATCCTCAACTGTCTCTTCACGGAGATCCTTTTTTCTCTTCACGGAGATCCTTTTTTTAATAAACTTTATTCAGAGAAAAATTAAGGCTTCCCCTCTCGGTTTTTTTTTTAAATACCAAAAGAAAAGGGTGGGGGGGGGGGGAACACAGGGGAAGGATATATTACAGTAGTCAAAATACCCCAGACAGTCCACTGGAAATATCCCATTCCCAGCCTTGTTCAAACTGAGAGAGAAGGTCCAAGCTTTCACCTCTGGAGCTGCCTAACTTTTTCATCCCAAGGCCTGCTCAACCAAAGGAGGGAAGATAAACCTTTCACCACAAGAGTGTGAGCTCCACGGTCACAGGCTTTAGCATTGCGGAAAAAGACAGACTGAAGAGGGACCCTGCATGGACACATGGACAAATGGATAGTGGCTTGCTGGGAATGCTCAGTGTGCCAGTCAAAGTTTCTAGAAACTGACAAAAGTTTTCCATGCCAGGCTCCATCTGATGATGTCACCCATGTGTGAGGACTACCATCCTGCTTGCCCTAGGAGAAAGTCTTGCATCCCTGTTTTACCATATTTGCTATTTTTTCTTCCATTTGAATGTTTGCATTCCTGGCTTTTCCAGATATTGTTGCCTGTCTTCCACTTTCTGTGATCTCTCGAAGTTTATGAATGCTAACCTTTACTCCCTTAACTTTTCAGCTACTACTACAGAACACCATAGCAGCCTCTTTTTCCTCTTTCCTTTATTTACTTTCTTAACAAAAAGGTTAGTTGTTCTTATAATAATCTCCTTTTAATTTTGCCCATTGCTTTTCTGCTTCCCCTAGATTTTTCCAACCAGCTAATGACTCCTTGAGGTACTCCACCATTTTAACAAAGTTAGTTTTCTGAAGTCTAGGATCTTTGCCTTTGAATGAACTTCATGTCTTGTGCTCTAATACTGAACTACACCATCCGATGATCACCTGGATCCCAAATGATCATCAACTACAACATCAGAAATACTATCCCCATTGGTAAGTACCAGGTCCAGTATCGCCCCCTCCCATGTAAGTTCCGTTACCAGTTGACAGAACAAATCTTGCAGAGAATCCAGGATCTCCCTGCTTCTAGAGGACACTGCAGCTGGGATGTCCCAATTAACATCCAACAGATTGAAATAACAATAGTATCTCCCTTTCATAGCAATTTTGTGAATATCCTCCATTAAATTTCTATCCATCTCCTCTATTGTGGAGGTCTGTATATTACACTAATATAAATAGATGTTCTGTTCCCTCTTTCCAAATTAACCCACAGTGCCTCCCCTTGCCTTGTAAGCCCTGAAATTCTGTTGCTTTAATTTTTTTTATATATAATGCCACACTTCCTTCCTACCCAGTCCTTCCTGAATGAATTGTGGCTCGATATAACTATATTTCAGACATAGTTTTCTGTGTACCAAGTTTACATGACAGCCACTACAAATAAATCCACTTCTTCAATGACTGCCTCTAGATCTGGGACTTTATTTCCCATACTATGAACATTAGTGTACACAGCTTTCCAAATAGTGCCCTTTTTTCCCCATTTTTATACAAGTATGTTTTACTAACCTTAGGGTTTTGTTCACCCATTTCAGACGATTCTAGTTTAAAGCTCTCCTCAGTAGGTTTACCAGTCTGTGTTGGAAGATGCTGCGCCCCTTCAGCAGTCCTTTAAACATCATCCCATGGTCCTGGAAGCCAAAATGCTCTCACTGACACCATCTACACAGCCATTCATTTATCTCCAGAATGTAAATTTCCCTGCTGGGCCTTTATCTTTGACTGGGAGAATGGAGGAGAATAATACTTGTGCACCTATTTGCTTTACCATCTCTACTAGAGCCATGAAGTCACTTTTGATACAATCTGTGTGGTATCTATCAAAATCATTTATGCCAGCATTGATGTGCAGCAATGGACAGTAGTCAGTAGGCTTGAGGATTTTCAGCAATCTCACCATAATTTTTTTGAATTTTGGCACTGGTAGTCAGAAGTGAGTCACCAACCACTAACTTCCGCCTCCTAGGTGCATTCAGAGAACTTATCCCAGCCAAAGGACATCAATAAAACAATGTCTAAAGCAGGCAGTTGTTATCCCTTTGACAGCTGAGAGGAGGAGATCTAGAGGTTTACACACTATATAAAACTCTGCTGGCTGAGGTCTTCTGAATTCAGCTCCAGCAAAGAATAGTTAAGGATCTATTCTGCAAATACTCTCCTTTATGTTCAGAGCCAAAATAACTGGTTTGCCTTTTCTAACAGGGTGAGACCCAGAAGACTGCAGGTAGAAAATGTAGTTTTCCAACTCAGTATTATCTTATTATTTTCCCTTTGTGAGGAAAGGGAAAGGGTGCTGGCTTAGGAACACCAGTTTCTCCAATTTTCAGAGAAGACTGATTCATTCCTGACTTTTCCCTCTTATTGCATGCTGGGACTTTTAGTTCTGATTTCTCTAAAAGAATGTAGCCTTAAGTTTTCTATTGACCTTCATGCTGCCATTGCTTCTTATCCCCTCTGAATAAATTGGATTTTGGCATTTCTTTGTGTGAGTGTTGAAAGAACACAGTAAATACTGGGCCCTCTTGCTGTTGGTCACTGGATTCTGACCATATCTTCAGATTCCTTCTTGGTTGCTGAATTTCCAGGATGGCTTCCTTCACCAAAGCATCTTATTGAAGGTTTTCTAAAAAGTCATTGAGCTTTTCCTTTTTCTTGCCAATTCACTTAACTAGAGAAAGTCAAATTTACAGCTCTGAAAATGAAGGTGGAACCTTGAGAAAAAAAAGAAAAAAAGCCTTCATGAGCTCTCTCCTCTTTATATTTATTTTTTATAGGATTTTTAAAGATTTACACCGGCAACAAACTGTAAATAACTCAGTGCAGAAGCGCACCACTTGTGATGGAATGCAGGCCTGGGCTGATTTATGCTCTGAGCTAATACACACTAATGGAAGGGAAGGATTTGTAAGGAGTGCGAGTGTGTGTGGAGGGGGTGGGGAATAGTCAACACTAACATTACTTGCAAATCCAGTGATAATACTTGACAATGCATTAGAACAAATACAAGAATAGAAGCAGAAAAACTGTGAATCAAGCCCTCCCCCACTGACCTGCTATGGTTCTCTCCCACAGCCTCACAAACCATTTTCTGACCCAAGGGAAAGAAAAACCTTCCATGCATGTGTGTCTTCATTATGCAGATACATAACAACCAACTTCATGCTCAAAGAGGAATGGAACTTTTTTCCAGTTCAATCAGGTTTTTTTTGTTTTTTGGTTTTTTTTTTACTAATGCTACACTACCATGAGCCTTCAAGCACAACTGTGTTGGCAATACACCGAGCAGCAGGTCTAGCCGCTCCAAAGGCGCAAGCACCGATGGAGTGGGCTCCGGTAGCAGCAGCGGTCCCGGTAGAACCGATGGCTCAATGCCCTGCAGGGCCCGGCCAACCACCAGCTGCATACATCTCTCTAACTCCTCTTCGAATGCTGACGAGGACAGGACAGCTTGAGGAAGCGGCGGCAGCGAAACCAGGTCCTCCCTGGAACCGCGAGGGGAATCCCCGTTTAACTCATTTTCCTCTCCTGTCTAGCCAAGTCATAGCAGTAACAGTCCTCTGCCAGAGGCCACAGACTACAGGTCTCTCTTCTAAACCCAGTACACGAGTCTTATCACTAGATGTCACTACTGTTTGTGCAGGGCTTCTGCAGTCTATCTGAAGCATACTGGCAGTGCCATTCCAACACCATCACCACCCTCTCTAGGGCCTATGCACCAAGCTTTTTTCCCATAGAAACAAAGTAGGGAAAACCCTTTAATACATAAATATCCATAATTGTTCCAGAGAGAGACCACAAGTAGTAAGCAAGACCTTTTGATTTTCCAAAGTTCTGAAAGCCCTCCTGGGATGGGACACAACAGCAATCCTATCACCTTTGATCAGACTGTGCGCAGTAGGGGATAGGCCTCACAGCAAAACCATTATGATATATTAATAACTTCTGTCCATCAACATACACAACATAATGGGCTAATGACCTACTACTGAAAAGACAATGTGCCCTATCCTTATCCACTGTGAAAAGCTTTCACTCACTAGCGATATTTTTTTGGGAATGGTACTGCCACTTATCAAATTTTCTATACATTCTTCTCCCATGGGCCTTTATGAGAAGGCACACAGAATATTTTCCTGGTAAAGCACTGTCAAAGTACAGTAAAACTCTCCTCTAAACATGGGTTTATTATAAGTCCCGATGTACTAAATACTGTTGCATTACAGCTGCCATGTACCATACAAAATATAAATATTAAATGGAAATAAAATTGCAGGGGTCTGTAACTGAAAGCAGTGCTTTTTCTGTAAAAAATTTAGTATCACAGCATGCCTAAATTAACAGATACAGACCTGCAAAAAATAAAGCAAGTTTGCTTACCTGTAAACAGGGCTTTCCATAGACAACAGGATGAATTAGCCATTACTCATGGGTGATGTCATCCAATGCACCAACACAAACCCAGCTCTTAGAGCTCAGTATTGAGAAATAGCGAGACTCCCCGTGCACGCATGCTACCTCATGAGCTCCTCGGTCTCTTAAGCTTTAGTGAGGTAGTCAATTCACCAGGAAGGTGGTTGGGCATTGTATGGCTAATTCATCCAGCTGTCTACAAAGAACTCAATTTAGAGATAAGCAAACTTGTTTTTTCTGTCAACAAGCAGGCATGAATTATCCATAACACATGGGGAGTCCAAAGCTGAAGGCTGCATTGTGGAGCAGTCACTTATAGACAACCTGGCCCCAGCAAGTGGAGAATGGACGGTTGGGTGAGCAGACTGTGCAGAACTACTTGTTCGAAGTTATTGTCTCCTCCAAACATGCTGTTCAGACAGTAATGGAATGTGAAGATGTGAACACACAACCAAGAAGCAGCTTTGGTAATGTCTTCAATAGAATTGGCCCTGAGATGATCTGCTGAAGTTGCCATGGCTCTCACTTGATAAGTCTGTAATCTGTAAGCATAGAAGTGCACTATATAATCTGCTAGCCAACTAGACAGAGTTTGTTTGGCAAATGCTCTTCTCAATCTAAAAGTACTTTAGATTAGCTTTACATCCCTACTCCCTTAGAAATTTTAACTCGATAACAAAGCTTCTAAATTAAGATGCAGCAAATAGTCCAGTAGCGAGAGGGAGGCTTTCCAGTCTTTTGCACCGAGTGCCACATGTATGATTATCTCCCAGCTGGCAAGAGGTTGTATGTGTGCATTAGGTGCAAAGTACTCCTAGCCCTCAGAGAATAAGGCTCTTCAGGCTAGAAGGGTAGACCTGAAGGAGCTAAGGGAGCCAGAGAGATATATAGAAGAGACCTTCAGGGACATAGTAGAGATGTCCCACCTCCAATATGGCAGCCCCTGTGCTGCCTTAGAGAAGAAAGGTCACCAGGAAGGAGAGCATCACCTTGATGAGGCAGGAAGCAATCCTGTAGCTGGGACTTGCCCTCAAGGTGATGCAGTATCCTCTCGCATATGCCCAGGAAGGAAGGGTTAGGACGGCCGTTGTAGTTGGTGATTTGATTATTAGGAAAGTTGATAGCTGGGTGGCAGGTGGACATCATGATCGCTTGATAACTTGCCTGCCTGATGCAAAGGTGGTAGATCTCACGCATCACAGATGGAGCATTTACTTACCTGATAATTTTGTTTTCCTTAATGTAGACAGATGGATTCAGGACCACTGGGTTTATGCTCCCCTGCCAGCAGATGGAGATGGAACAAGCTGACGTCACAGTATATATAACCCTGTAGTGACCCCAGCCTGCCAGTATTCTCTTCAAAAGCAACTGTGGACAGACTAGCAAAAAACTTTATTAAAAACATGATTAAAAACAGAACTGTACTCAACCAACCATAAACACTGAACTCACATAAGATTCTAGGTACCCCAAGCTAGGGACTGGATGAACACTTACTAGTAATCCCTTGGGACCCAGAGCCCCACAGGAAGACTACTGACACACTCATGCAGCAGCCAAGGGCAGGAAGCTGAATCCATCTGTCTACACGAAGGAAAACAAAACTATCAGGTAAGTAATTTCCCCATTTCCTAGTGTATAGACAGATGGACACAGGATCAGTGGGATGTACCAAAGCTACTTCTCAACAGGATGGGAGGATGCCCACGGTCCAGTCAACATCGCATGTGAAAAGGCTGCATCCTCCCAGGCCTGCACATCCACTTGGAAAAAGTGTGTAAGGAGGACCACGTCGCAACTTGGCAGATATCAACGGGAGACAGCAGAGTAACTTCTGAGCCCTAGTGCAATGAGTAGGCAATAGCTTTCCAGCATCCACATACGTGGCAGTGACCACCTCCTTAATCCGCGGAGCCGGAATGCCCTGCTTACTCCCACCAAGGAGAACAAACAGGCGATCCATCTTTCGAAAAGATTCAGAGACCTCCAGATACAACACGACAAGACGCTTAACATCCAAGGAACGCAAAAGGTGAAACTCCTACGCATACCAATCCAGACCATACGTATTTGCCAGGTTCTTATGGCCTGGATTGGCCACTGTTGGAAACAGGATGCTGGGCTTGATGGACCCTTGGTCTGACCCAGTATGGCATGCTCTTATGTTCTTATGTACCTGACCTTATCCAGGGATGGTAAGGTGAAGGATTGATTCAAATGAAAGTCTGAGAATACATTGAGCAAAAAAGCAGGAACAGTATGCAGCTGTATAAGCCCCCAGAGTCACTCGAATGGCTCCCAGCAAGACACAGCCTGCAGCTCAGAAATCTGACGTGCAGAACATATAGCCACCAGGAACACAGTCTTCAAAGTCAACAACCGTAAGAAAAGGCTATGCAGTGGTCGGAACATAGGGTCTGCCAAAAAGGCCAGCACCAAATTAAGGTTTCACAATGGAACCAGTAACCTCAAGAGAGGCCTAAAGTGCTTCATTCCCTTCATAAAATGGCCCACATCAGGATGAGCCAACAAGGAATCAGCATTCACCAGGCCTCTGAAACAGGCAAGAGTTGCAACCTGCACCTTCAAGGAATTAAGGGCCAAGCCTTTATTCAATCCATCCTGCAAAAAATCCAGAACAAGAGGGATCTTAAATGAATGAGGAAGGACACCGCGCTCCTCACACTAGGCCTCAAAAACTCTCCAAAACCTCATATAAGTCAAGAAAGGGGAGAACTTGTGAGCACGGAATAAAATGGCAATCACCGCAGAGGAATAACAACGCTTTAACAGGCAAGCCCTCTCAAGAGCCAAACCGTAAGAAAGAATCGAGTCAGAGCCTTGTGAAGAACAGTCCCTGCTGAAGCAGAGCCAAGTGTGGTGGAAGACGAAGGGGGGCTTCCACCAGGAGTCATCGCAAATCCGCATACCACGGACTCCTGGGTCAGTCCTGTGCCACTAGGAGTACTAGCCCCCTGTGGCCTTTGATCTTGCAAATTATCCTGCCCAGCAAAGGCCACAAAGGAAAGCATAAAGCAATCTGTCATCTGGCCAGACCTGTACGAGAGCGTCTATTCCCAGGGCCCACGGATCTCTCCTGCAACTGTAGAAGCGAGGAACCTTCACATTTCTAGAAGTCGCCAGCAGGTCTAGAAATGGAAGGCTCCAGCAATCCACAATCAGCTGAAATGCCTTGGCTGACAACACCCACTCTCCTGGGTCTAGACTGTCCCTGCTGAGAAAATCCGCTCTTATGTTGTCTTTTCAGCAATATGAGAAGCTGAGATCATCTGCAAATGACCTTCCGCCCATTCCATCAGCTGGTTTATTTCCTGTAACACTTCCTGGCTCTTGATTCCTCCCTGGCAATTGATATAGACCAGCGTCGTCGCGTTGTCCAACATCACACAAACCGCTCGATTCCGCAGCCTGTGGCTAAACTGCAAGCATGCCAGCCGGACTGCCCAGGCCTCGAGGCGATTGATGTTCCAGCGGGACTCTTTGGCATTCCAGCGCCTCTGAGCCATTAACTCCGGACAGTGAGCCCCCCAACCATGGAGACTCATATCGGTCGTGAGTACCAACCAGGCCAAAGAGGACAAGGGAACTCCCTTTCTCAGATGATCCTCCTGCCATCACCAATGGAGGTGGGAGCAGATTTCCATTGGCAAGTGGAACCGAACCTCATAATCCTGAGACTGTGGGTTCCAAAGAGATAGCACAGAGCACTGAAGAGGGCACATATGCACCCTTGCCCACGACACCACTTCCAGGGTAGCTGCCATCAAGTTGAGTACCTGTAGGTAGGACCACACTGTCGGACACATGTTGTTCATCAACTGACGCACTTGAGACATCAATCTCTGGATTCAAACTTCCGGTAGGAAAACTCTGTCCTATCCCATGTCGAACCGGACCCCCAGATACTCCAAACTTCTGGGATGGTTGAAGATTGCTCTTCATCAGGTTCACCACCCAACCAAGCTCCTGCAATAAGGAGATCACCTTGTGAGTCACCAGGTGGCTCTCTTCCTGAGACCTGGCTCGAAACAGCTAGCTGTCCAAATATGGGTGCATCATGATTCCTTCTTTTCTCAAGGCTTCCGCTACCACCACCATGATCTTGGAAAATGTTCTGGAAATGGTGGCTAGACCAAAAGGCAGCGCCCGAAACTGATAATGGTGCCCCAACGCCGCAAAACATAGAACACGCTGGTGTTCCAATCAGATGGGAATATGAAGGTAAGCCTCTGACAGATCCAAGGAGGTCAGAAATTCCCCCAACTGCACCGCCATTATTACTGAGCGTAAGGTTTCCATTTTATAATGAGTCACTTCAAGTGTCGGTTGACCCTCTTGAAATCCAATATGACAGGCAACACAAATAGGAAGATGCTTAGGCTTCTTGCTTACCAGCGCCACCACTGCAGTAAATGTGTGACGGAACGGCTCACGCGCAAATATGAAATGCGCACAAAAAATAAGCGCCTAGAAGAAAGCAAGGTTCACGCACAACCTGTGCGCCAAGTGCGTAAAAAAGTTTGTGTTCGTAAACAGCATGCCAAAAAACTGAGTACACGAGTGTGCAGAGCTGACACACTGCGCACACCGATGGCCTATAGAGAGCAGCAGAACATGCAAAAGAGCGCATGAAAATGGCCACCGAGACGTGCAAGAAAAAAGCCTAAGTGCAGGGCCTAGCCCACTGGGCGCCGCTCAACCTGATAGGCTGCCCAGTTCCCCAACCCCAACAGAAGCGAGAAAGAACATTGGCACAGCGCACCGAGACCAGAGGAAGTCCTGAAACCCCTTTAACTGTCTCTGATTCAGGTAAAACTTTTTTTTTTAACCTTACCTGAGCTCAGCGCTTAGTACAGCTGAGTACAGCTTAGTAGGGCTGAGTACAGAGACGATCTCCAGCTGTGGGGGGAGAGGGCATCTGCCCTCACCACCGCGCTCAGCCTCCTGCACCCGCTACCTTTCAACTGAACTAGCAGCTAAGTCCACGCCAGGAAACCCAACTACCAGACCAAGGCACACCTCTGCAGGACAACGGAAATCGTCTCAGGAATTCTCAACTGGGAGAGGGACCCTTTAGGTATCACTGCAGCAGAGCGGGACTTTCTTTTACTGGATTTAGAATTTCAAATTTCTCCTTTCAAAAAGCTCAAAGCAATCCTCAAAGGGAGTTGCACATCCACCATCTGCTGGAGACGGAGAATACTGGCAGGCTGGAGTTACTGCAGGGTTATATATACTGTGACATCAGCTTGCTCCGTCTCCATCTGCTGGCAAGGGAGCATAAACCCACTGGTCCTGAGTCCATCTGTCTACATGCTAGGAAATAGTATTTTACATAGTGCTGGGGAGGAGCCAGCTGTCTTGGGACATGTGAGTACCATGACATAGGAAAGTTTAGGAGAGAGGTTCTGGAAGCCAAATTTAGGATTTTAGGTAGAAAGTTGAAATCCAGAACCTCCAGGGTAGCATTCTCAGAAGTACTCCCTTATCCATGTACAGTAGGGATGTGAATCGTGTCCTCGATCGTCTTAACGATCGATTTCGGCTGGGAGGGGGAGGGAATCGTATTGTTGCCGTTTGGGGGGGTAAAATATCGTGAAAAATCGTGAAAAATCGTTAAAAAATCGAAAAAATCGAAAAAACCGGCACATTAAAACCCCCTAAAACCCACCCCCAACCCTTTAAATTAAATCCCCCACCCCCAAATAACTTAAATAACCTGCGGGTCCAGCGGCGGTCCGGAACGGCAGCGGTCCGGAACGGGCTCCTGCTCCTGCATCTTGTCGTCTTCGGCCGGCGCCATTTTCCAAAATGGCGCCGAAAAATGGCGGCGGCCATAGACGAAAAAGATTGGACGGCAGGAGGTCCTTCCGGACCCCCGCTGGACTTTTGGCAAGTCTCGTGGGGGTCAGGAGGCCCCCCACAAGCTGGCCAAAAGTTCCTGGAGGTCCAGCGGGGGTCAGGGAGCGATTTCCCGCCGCGAATCGTTTTCGTACGGAAAATGGCGCCGGCCATACGCGTATGGCCGGCGCCATTTTCCGTACGGAAAATGGCGCCGGCAGGAGATCGACTGCAGGAGGTCGTTCAGCGGGGGTCCGGAAGGACCTCCTGCCGTCCAATCTTTTTCGTCTATGGCCGCCGCCATTTTTCGGCGCCATTTTGGAAAATGGCGCCGGCCGAAGACGACAAGATGCAGGAGCAGGAGCCCGTTCCGGACCGCTGCCGTTCCGGACCGCCGCTGGACCCGCAGGTTATTTAAGTTATTTGGGGGGGGTTCGGGAGGGTGGGGGATTTAATTTAAAGGGTCGGGGGTGGGTTTTAGGGGGTTTTAGTGTGCCGGCTCACGATTCTAACGATTTATAACGATAAATCGTTAGAATCTGTATTGTATTGTGTTCCATAACGGTTTAAGACGATATTAAAATTATCGGACGATACAGATGCTAGAAGTCTAAAAATAAGATGGGAGAGTTAGATTGTATAGCACTGGATGAAGAGGTAGATATAACTGGCATCTCAGAGACTTGGTAGGAGGAGGATAACCAATGGGACACTGTGATACCAGGGTACAAATTATATTGAAATGATAGGATGGATCAAATTGGTAGAAGGGTGGCACTATATGTGAAAGAGGGCATTGAGTCAAACAGGATAAACATTTTGCAGGAAATAAAATGCAATGTTGAATCTTTATGATTAAAAATTTCAGGTGAAAAGGGGAACAAAACAGCAGTGGGGGTGTATTACCATCCACCTGGCCAGAATGAACAGACAGACAATGAAATGCTAAATGAAATTAGAGAAGCTGACAAAATCAGCAGCACGGTAATAATGGGTGATTTCAATTACCCCAGTATTAACTAGGTGAATGTCACATCAGGACATTCTAGAGCAGTAAAATCCCTAGATGAAATAAATGACTGCTTCAAGGAGTAATTGCTACAAGAACCAACAAGAGGGAAATTATTTTAGACTTAGACCTTAATGGAACACAGGATTTGTTGCGAGAGATAACAGAGTCACCTGGCAATAGTGATCACAACATGATCAAATTTGATCTAATAACTGGAGGGAGGGCACTAAAGAAATCTACTGCGACAGCATTTAACTTTCAAAAAGGTGACTATGATAAAATGAGGAAAATGGTTAGGAAAAACTGAAAGGAACAACTGCAAAGGTTAAGAGTTTAGATTAGTCATAGATGCTGTTTAAAAATACCATCTTAGAAGCCCAGACCAGATGTATTCCATGCATTAGAAAAGGCAGAAGGAAATCTAAACTAGCGGCATGGGAAAAACGTGAGGTGAGAGAGGCTATAATAGCTAAAAGAATATATTTCAAGAAATGAAAAAAAGGGATCTGAATGAAGAAAATAAGAAACAGCATAAGCACTGGCAAGTTAGATGCAAAGCATTGATAAGGGAGGCAAAGTGAGAATTTGAAAAGAAGCTTGCAGTGGAAGCAAAAACTCATAATAAAATCTTTTTCAGGTACATTTGAGGTAAAAAGCCTGAAAGGGAGTCAGCTGGACATTAGATGACCAAGGGGTAAAAGGGGCACTTAAAGATAACAAAGCCATAGCAGGCAGACTAAATGAATTCTTTGCTTCGATATTCACTGAGGAAGATGTAAGAAAGATACCCATGCCAGAAATTATATTCAAAGGTGATGATTCAGAGGAAATTAAACAAATCTTAGTGAATCTAAAAAATGTACTAGGGCAAACTGACAAACTAAAGAGTAGCAAATCACCTTGACCAGATGGTATACATCCCAGAAACCTGAACGAACTGAGAAATGAAATTGCAGACCTGCTATTGGAAATTTCTAAGCTACTATTAACATTATCTATGGTACCTGAAGACTGGAGGGCTGCCAATGTAATCCAATTTTTAAAAAAGGATCAAGGGGTGATCTAGGAAGCTAGACCAGTGAGTCTGAAGTCTGAGCTAGGCAAAATGTTAGAAAATATCATAAAGAACAAAATTGCTGAACATATAGATAGGCATAGTTTAATTGGACAGCGCCAACATGGATTTAGCCAAGGGAAGTCTTGCCTCACCAATTTGCTACATTTCTTTGAGGGCGTAAATATACATGTAGATAAAGGTGAGCCAGTTGACACAATGTATCATGAGAGACTTCTTAGGAAATTAAAATGTCATGAGATAGGGGACAATGTCAGAACCAATGTCAGGAAATATTTCTTCACTGAGAGGGTGGTGGGTGCCTGGAATGCCCTTCCGGAGGAAGTGGTGAAGACTAAAACTGTGAAGGATTTCAAAGGGGTATGGGATAAACAATGTGGATCACTAAAAGGCTAGAGGATGGGAATAAATAAAAAAGCTTAACCGGCACGGAGCGGCAGTTACTACCCTTAAGAGAAACATGGGGGTAGCCTGCACGGAGCGGCAGTTACTACCCTTAAGAGAAACATGGGGGTAACCTGCACAGAGCGGCAGTTACTACCTTGGGAAGCTTGCTGGGCAGCCTAAATGGACCATTTTGGTCTTTTTCTGCCTTCATTACTATGTTACTATGGAATGCCAACTGGTTAAAAGATAGAAAATAGAGAGTAGGGTTAAATGGTAAATTTTCCCAATGGAGAAAGGTTAATAGTGGAGTGCCCCAGGGATCTGTTTTGGGACCACTGCTTTTTAATATATTTATAAATGGCCTAGAAATGCATACCACAAGTGAGGTGATCACATTTGCAGATGACACAAAATTATTCAAAGTCATTAAATCACAAGAGGATTGTGAGAAATTGCAAGAGGACTCTGCAAGACTGGGAGACTGGGCATGCAAATAGCAAATTAAATTGAATGTGGACAAATGCAAAGTGATGCACTGAGGGAAGAGTAATCCAAATTATAGCTATACAATGCAAAGTTCCACATTAGGAGTCACCATTCAGGAAAAGGATCTGGGCATCATCGTTGATAATACGTTGAAATCTTCTGCTCAGTGTGCAGAAGCAGCCAAGAAAGCAAATAAAATGCTAGGGATTATTAGAAAAGGAATGGAGAATAAAACAAAAAGTATCATATTGCCTCTGTTTTGCTCCATAGTGCAACTTCATCTTGAGTATTGTGAGCAGTTCTGTCACCACATCCCAAAAAAGATATAGCAGAATTAGGAAAGGTACAGAGAAAGGTGATCAAAATGAAAAAGCGAATAGAAATATTCCCCTATGAGAAAAAGTTAAATAGGTTAGGAGTCTTCAGTTCAAAGAAGAGATGGATGAGGGGAAAAATGACAGATTTATAAAATAATGAATGGAATGGAACGAGTAAATGTTAATCAGTTGTTTACTCTTTCAAAAAGTACAAAGACTAGGGGACACACAATGGAGTTATGAGGTAATACATTTAAAACTATTAAGGGAAAATTATTAATTTTTTTTTTTTGCAATTTACTATTTATTGAATTTTTCCAATATTTACAAATAGTAAACATTTTTACAGTACGCAGATAGAATATACTTAAATTTAACAATTTTACTATTCAACAAAAATTTTACATAACAGATTCATATCTACTTTTCCAAGAAATCCTTGGGGGGAATCTTTTTTTTTTTTTTAAGGTTAAACAATTTTTATTAGTTTTGTTCTTACAAGAGTTACAACAGTGGAACAGGTTTGATTCTGACCTTATTTGCAATAGAACAAACCCAGCCCTGGTCAAGAGACCTCATATCTATTTGCTCCCTCCCTACCCCTACCCACCTTCTCCAACTTCCCATAAGCGGATAACAAAGAAATTTGTACTCAAACTATTAAGGGAAAATTTTTTTTACTTAACGCATAAGCTCTGGAATTCTTTGCCAGAAGATGTGGTGAAAACTATTAGTGTAGCTGCATTTAAAAAAGATTTGGACAAGTTCCTGAAACAAAAGTCCATAAACCATTATTAAGGTGGAGTTACAGATATCCACTAAAGAACACAAACAGTAGAGAAGATTGATAGTGAGGTTCAGTCCTCATTAGGTAATATGCCAGAGCTCTCTTAGTTCAAGGAGTAAAAAGACTGTTCTCCTTTGTACACTTATGGTCTTGGAAAGAATGGAGTGGGTAGCACAGTATATTGATTAATGTGACAATGCGATACCACTTTTGGAAGGATCTTGGAGTAGGTTTGTAGATCCACCCTATTATGAAAAAACTAAAATGATGAATATGAAACCATAATAAACCCCGGAATCCTCGTCCACTAACTGGAAGCCGGCTGAACAGCTGCTAAAATCCACCAAGATTTCCAAGCGTATCAGAACCAGGTCCGTCTACACATTCAAGGTCAGCCATCTAACGCTCAAACGCTCTCCCTCTCAAACAACAATTCAGGACGACATATACAGAGGCAAACAGCTGTACCGGTGAAACACACTGACAACTCTGCAGGACTCCAGCAGCCTCTCAACAACGCTAAACAAAGACAATCAAACTTCACAAACGACTACACACTCCAACAACCACCCAGGAACCCAGCACTCACCCAGCATCCACGCCAGGACTCCAGCATCCACCACCAGGACTCCAGCATCCACCCAGCAGCCACTCCAGGACTCCAGCATCCACTCAACAACGCCACTCCACTCAAACAAACACAGCATCCTCTATAACAACACTCACATTTAAAATGGACCTAGCCTCTAAAATGCATCCAACATTTGCAATCCCAATCATACCTCACTATTTCTCACAGAAAAGAAATCCAACCAGACAAGCAAACCTTCGCAACCTTAAAACACTCACACCAATCCTAATAGCTCCGATAACCCAACTACTAGGCCTCTCCCTATTCACCTTATCACTATTCAATGCGCAATCTATAACCAAAAAATCACTAATCCTCAACGACTACCTCACTGACGATAAACCAGATATTTGCGCAATAACTGAAACATGGTTGAAACCCTCAGATACTGCAATATTAAACCAACTACCGACGCTAACCTACGACATCTTCTCCCTGCCTAGACTGAAAAAGAGGGGAGGAGGAATCCTACTTGCAACTAAAAAAGACCTCAAATTCTCACAACATCCGATCCACTCCGATACCAAACTTGAAATTGGATTCTTCACATCACACCAACTTCAAATACTTCTCATCTACGCCCCCCCAGGACTCTTAGAAGCCGACATCTCACCCATCATCGAAATAACCACAACCTTCCTAAACCTGGACGCCCCAGCAATAATACTAGGAGATTTCAATCTCCACATGGATAACCCAGCTCTCTCAACTAGCTGCCAAACTCTCCTTCTAGCATTCTCAGCGATGGGCTTTACCCAAATAGTCAATAACCCGACACATAAAGCAGGACATACGTTGGACCTGATCTTTATCAACAAAGGCATAAAATCGTCTTCCCCACCAAAAAATACGAAGATACCCTGGTCGGATCACTCCCTGATTTCTACCTCATTCGCATTGGAAAAATCTACTGCTCCTCATCCACCTACTCCCTCCTTTAATTACAGGAAACCTTGTCACCCCGACGACCTCACCAATCAGCTGACCAAACACCTTCCCGCTATTGTTCTCACCGATCCCAATACGGCCTTACGATCATGGAACTCCATCACAGAATCCATAGCCAATAAGCTCTGCCCTCTAACAACAAAAAAATCCCACCCAGACGCCTCCAAAAAACAACCATGGTTCACCGACGATCTTAGAAGGCTAAAACAAAAATTAAGACAAATGGAATCCAACTGGCGGAAAAGTCCTACTGCTAGCACACTCTCAGCCTACAAACGCACGCTACAACAATACAAGGCCAGCACCTCCAAATCAAAAAGAGACTTTTTTGCCTCCAAAATCCACAACTTAGTCTTTGATGCGAAAGCTCTATTCTCCTATGTTTCCTCCCTAACCCAAGTACCCTCACCAGAATGCCCTAGTAACCAAGCTCAAGCTAAAGCAGATGAACTCGCCATCTTCTTTCAAAACAAAATCACAAATCTTCTTACTCAACTTCCCTCCAATATCATCCCTCTAACTCCAGCCCTAATGCCTCACATCAAAAACATTCATCTTGAAATGTTTGAACCCACTTCGTCTTCCGAAATCCAAACCATCCTTAAAAGAATGAAACCATCTTCGCACCCAGCGGACCATATTCCCTCAAAACTTCTCCTCTCAATACCAGAATATCCAAAACATTAGCAGACATCATCAACTGCTCGCTATCCCAAGGTTCCTTCCCAGAAGACCTCAAACAAGCCTCACTCAAACCTCTTTTAAAAAAACCCAACCTGGACCTAAAAGACCCCAACAACTACCGTCCAATAGCTAATCTCCCTATCATAGCTAAGATTATGGAAAGGCTTGTGAACGCCCAACTATCGGACTTCATCGAAGACAACAAAATTCTATCCGCCTCACAGCATGGATTCCGCAAAAATAGGGGCACAGAATCCCTACTTACCTCCCTAACAGACCTACTCATCTTAGGTACAGACAAAGGTCAATCCTTTCTATTGATCCTTTTGGACCTCTCAGCAGCTTTCGATACCGTAAATCACGCTATCCTCATCAAACTGCTAGCTGCGATAGGAATCTCTGGTTTAGCGCTCTCCTGGTTCAAATCGTTCCTAACCAACAGAGGCTACAAGGTAAAAATCCAGAATAAAGAATCATCACGCCACGACTCGACCATCGGAGTCCCACAAGGTTCCTCTTTATCCCCTACACTCTTTAATATTTACCTCCTACCACTATGTCAACTCCTCATCAACCTCAAGTTAATACACTTTCTCTATGGAGATGACATCCAGATCCTGATCCCCATCAAAGAATCATACTCAAAAACCCTTGAATACTGGGAATCCTGTCACCTAGAAATAAAAAACCTCCTCAACAGCCTCAATCTGGTACTAAACTCCGCCAAAACTGAAGTATTACTCATAACTCCTGATAACAATCTCACAACCTCTCTGCCAAACAACCTACAAACCACTCATGTAAGAGATCTAGGTGTGCTAATCGACAATAAACTAAACTTCAAAGCCCACATCAATAAAACCACCAAAGACTTTCTATAAACTGCAAGTTTTAAAAAGGATAAGACCACTCTTCCATGCCAAAGACTTCAGAACCATCCTCCAAGCCCTCATTTTCTCAAAATTGGACTACTGCTGCTCCACTTTACTTGGCCTCCCCTCCTCATACACAAAACCGCTCCAAATGGTCCAAAACGCAGCAGCCCGACTACTGACAAACACTAAGAAAAGAGACCATATCTCCCCAGTGCTACAAGACCTCCACTGGTTACCAATTCATTTCAGAGTCATTTATAAATCCATCACCTTGATATACAAAATCATTCACCAACATACCACAATCGATCTACAAATTCCTCCCCGCTTCCACAAATCCACAAGACCGACCAGGGAAGCCTACAGAGGATGCCTCATTGTTCCACCCACGAAAACCACTAATCACAGCACCTTAAGAGACCGAGCCCTTTCCACCGCAGGCCCACAGTTATGGAACTCCATCCCTCCAGAACTCAGAAACGAACCATGTCTCCTAACCTTTAGGAAAAGACTCAAGACATGGCTTTTCAGGCAAGCCTTCTCGAACTCTACCTAATATGCACCATAAACAAACTCTCTACTCAGAGACTGTACATATGAGACACCATATTTATATTGAACTTTTGTATATAATTATTCTCCTCTATCTCTTTCTATTTCTTACATTCCCAGTTCATTAGCCCTTGTTAATTGTAACTGCTTCTCTTCATCACGTTATTTATGTTTTTTGGTTGTATTATCCGCACCCCTGTTTTCTGTAAACCGACATGATGTGAACGAGTTCATGAATGCCGGTATAAAAAAACCTTAAATAAAATAAAAAAAAAAAAAAAAAAAACCTTAAATAAATAAATAAATAATCCATAATTCACTTTCTCTTCATGTCAAAACGATGGCCACAAGAAACAACACTTTCCAGGTGATAAACTTTAAGACACTGACTCGAGAGGCTTGAAAGGAGGTTTCATGAGTTGATATAGGACTAAACTGAAATGTCACGGGACTCTAGGCTTGAATGCCAGAGTCCTTTTACTAACTTTGATGGCTAGGGGTAGAGAGAGATCGGAGCCACTTCCACCCATTGGTGATATACCACAATGGTGCTGAAATTTAACTCGGACTGAAAAACTGCAAAAAACCAGAGGATGAAAGGCAAAATAGATACTGAAGCAGGTCCCTTAGCCCATAGGAGAAAGGATCCCAGCTATACCAAGTCAAGAACCTCTTCCATTTGGAACCATAAGATCTTCTGGTTGAAGGTTTCCTGGAGGAAATCAGAACATCCTCCACCTAAGAACATGGAAGAAATTACTATGCATTCAAAATCCACACCATGAGGACCAGCAATGATAAGTTCAGATGGCAGAGCCGGCCTTCCTTCTGCATGATTCGAGTTGGAAATGTCTCTGATGAAATCCAAGACTGAACTGTTAGACAGACAAGATATGGACAACACACTTGCTGTGGTAGGCAAGTGCTATGAGGATTATCTTTGCCTTTTCCTGAAGCACTTTATGGATAGTCCTGGTGGCAAGAGGACTTGGTGGGTACACACAGAATAGGATGACGTTCCAGTCTAGCATGCAAGCTTCTGGAACTGATCTGGAACTTCTCAGAAGCATGCAGAAGAACATCTTAACCTTTCTGTTGAATTCTGGGGTGAACTAAAGTTGTCCACAACTCCTTGATCCAGGGACCACTCGTGAGATTGTAACACTCTGCTGAAACAGTCCACCAGTGTGTTCTGAATTCCATGAAGGTTGGTCACCTGGATATAGGCTTTGTGACATTCTGTCCATGACCAGATTTGGAGGGCTTCCTGGCAGAGGGCATAGGACTCCATACCTTAATTTATGAAGAACATGGCCCCTTGGTTGTCTGTCTGGATCAAGATTTTCTTTCCTGAAAGAAGGTGAGAGCGCGCTCTTAGAGCACAGAGGATGGTTCGCAGTTTGGTGGATTAAGAAGGGCTGGAGCTGAAAATTGAAATGTTGTGTTAGAGAAGGATGAGAAAAGCATAAACAGTAGCTATACTCCACAATTTTCAAGACCCACCAGTCCCTGATGATACAGAGCCATTCCAGGAGGAAAGATTGAATCCTCCCCCTACCCCCTTACTAGAGAAGCAGAGGGGATCTCAAAATCATCAGAAAATGGTCCTGGACTTAGTGTTATGGTTGTCTGTGAGATGCCCCAGAAATGAGAGGCCTAATTCCACGAAAGTCAATCTTGGCCACCGACAGATTGCCTAAGCTAGCCATCTTCCCTTTAGAATGAGCCCTCCAATGCTGGTAGCTGCCAAGGCATGAAAACCAGGGGAAGCCCCTGACATGGACAAGGAATGAAAGGCACGAAGCAAGGAAAGGATCAGAAATTCACGAACCCAGGAAGGAGAACAAATAAGAGTGCTTAATGTAGAAGCTGAAGATGATGACATCTTCTTGATAAAGGAGCAGTGTCAAAGTAAGGAGGACCAGAAGGTAAAACCAAGCTGTGGCAACTGATTGCTAAGGATACCTCAGTACAAATACAAGTCTATACAAGAAACAAGTTGGAGCACAGAACTGGGAGGACTAGACAGACAGTTCAAGCAGCTCACAGTGTCACCTACAGGCCAGAGGAACACTCAGTGTTGTGTCCATCGGGTCCCGACGGCCTCTCTCCGCCCTCCTTACCTCTTTGGCGCCACCCTCTTCGCCCGCAGGAAGATTGGCTGCCGCGGCGTCCTTCTGCTGAAGTCCTCCGGCATCCCCGGAACGGATAGATGCTGCAACCCACCATGTTTCCTGGAGGCCTAGGGACGCGTGCAGGGCGAGGCCCCGACTGAAGTACCGGCGATGGCGCGAACCTGAGGTGTTCCCCTGAGATGACATCACCCGCGACGGATATATAAGGTCTTAGAATTTGCTAACAGATTGAGTTAGCAAGGATTGGGTTACTCTTCCTAAGCTATTCTGCCTCCTTGGACTTACCAGGGGTACCCGCTCCTCGGGTGCCTCGCTCTCTCCTTTGTTTTCAGGTGACAGTCTGGAACCGGTACTCGATCCTCGAGGGCCCTCGTTCCCAGACTTGCTCCGTATTCTCTTCTGCCTGGAAGTCATCACTGCCAACTACATCAGTGAGTTACCATCGCTCTCTCAGAGCTTTCCCTGGAACCAGGTTCTCGCTCCTCGAGGGCCTATACATTCGAGCTCCTGGGCTTCTATGAGACATTGTGTGAGTGTTACCATCAGGTTCAGTACATGAACTCTGCATACCCTGCCTACTCACTATATTTCAGTTTCTCTACAGCTCAGCCTCCAGGGATCCAGTATCTGAGGGACTACAGCCTAGCCAGGCATTCCAGCTCATTACTGCCACCTCTGGTGGTTCAGTATACTGTCTAATAAAAGAACTAGTGTGTGTCTGTCTCCTAACTCTGAGTCTGACCGGTGGTCCCTCTCGGGATCTTCCACCTGACTCGCTGGACAAATTAGTAACCTTGGCTACTCGGATTGATCACCGGCTCAGGGACAAGGTGAAGGAACTCCGGCCTAGGGTGTTACCCGGGTTGAAACAGGCCAGTGCTGTCTCTACAGCTCGGATGGTTCCAGTAATCCCTGCTGCTGATACAGATGAAGCTATGCAACTTAGTCACGGTCGCTTGACCTCCAAAGAGAGAAGATTTCGGAAGAAGCGCAGCCTTTGCATGTACTGTGGTTAGCCCGGCCATAATGTCTCCAAATGCTCCATTCGTCCGGAAAACGGACAGGCCTAAGTCCTGCAGGAGGACTGTTCTTAGGCCATACTGAAACATCTCCTCCGCTCTCTCTCCCAGTCTCTTTGACCTATGGACCGATCACGGTTCAGACTCCTGCCCTGGTGGACTCAGGGGCAGGAGGAAACTTCATTCTCAGACGTCTAGTGGAAGACCTGAGGAGTCCCCTCATCAAATTAGAAGATCCACTATTGTGTTACAACTTGAAGTGGGCTTTGGACATTCCCCAACTTCGCCACTTCCAATGAAGATCTCAGTGACATCCCCAGCAGTTCATCCATCACCGCTGACATCCATAACAACTTACTTAGTGAATTTTCTTCCAAGTCTCAAAATCTACCTGTCATCAATGCAGAAGATGACTTAGAATACAAAGTCGAAGAGATTCTGGATGTTCGTAAGAGAGGCAAGACTTTTAAATACCTTCTAAAATGGGAAGGTTTCGGCCCCGAAGAAAACTCTTGGGAGCCTCAGACCAATATCCTGGATAAAGAGATGCTTTGTCAGTTCCACCTCGCGCATCCTTCAAAACCTAAGCCTGGTACCCAAAGAGGAAATCGCCCTTTGAAGGGGGGTACTGTTGTGTCGTTCCCGACGCCCTCTCTCCGCCCTTCTTACCTCTTTGGTGCCTCCCATTTTGCCCGCGGGAAGATTGGCTGCCGCAGCGTCCTTCTGCCTAAGCCCTCCGGTGTCCCCGGACTGGCTAGACACTGCAACCCGCCATGTTTCCTGGTGGTTTAGGGGCGTGCGCGCAGCGCGGCCCCGACTGAAGTACCAGCGATGGCACGAACCTCAGGGGTGTCCCCCTGAGATGACGTCACCCGTGACGGATATATAAGGTCTTAGAATTTGCTAACAGATTGAGTTAGCAAGGGTTGGGTTACTCTACCTAAGCTACTCTGCCTCCTCGGACTTACCAGGGCTACCCGCTCCTCGGGGGCCTCGCTCTCTCCTTTGTTTTTCAGGTGACAGTCTGGAACCGGTACTCGATCCTTGAGGGCCCTCGTTCCCAGACTTGCTCCGTATTCTCTTCTGCCTGGAAGTCGTCACTGCCAACTACATCAGTGAGTTACCATTGCTCTCTCAGAGCTTTCCCTGGAACCAGGTACTCGCTCCTCGAGGGCCTATACATTCCAGCTCCTGGGCTTCTATGAGACATTGTATGAGTGTTACCATCAGGTTCGGTACATGAACTCTGCATACCCTGCTTACTCACTATATTTCAGTTTCTCTACAGCTCAGCCTCCAGGGATCGCTGTCCCAGTATCTGAGGGACTACAGCCCAGCCGGGCATTCCAGCTCACTACTGCCACCTCTGGCGGTTCAGTATACTGTCTAATAAAAGAACTAGTGTGTGTCTGTCTCCTAACTCTGAGCCTGACTGGTGGTCCCTCTCGGGATCTTCCCCCGGGGGCATGGTCATCTGCCACTGGTCCAAGGATTCACCCACAACTCTCCCTAGCAGACTGCTAACTCCTAACAGATTCCTAACTCCCTAACACTCAGCAACTGATCCTTACACTTGGACTGTGTCTGCTGCTGAGCCTTTGACTGATGTCTTTTCCTTTGTTGTCCTTGGGCAGGTAGCTGCTATTACTGAAGAGTGGGAGGAAATTGATGACCCTGAAAAGCGTGAAAGGGCATATTTGGAAGAATGGCCATCTATAGGGAAAATACTGACGTTGGGTGTAAGCAAGTTGGTCCCCTGCCACAGCTGATAGCAGTTATAAGGTAGATTGAGATTCTATAGTCAGAGGCACTGTGTCTTGAACTCTTGTCACCAAATAAATCACCCCTGTACAGGGTACATCCGCCCAGAGGTCACTTGCTTGTAACCATGCAAGCCATCAGGCTTCTATAGAAACAACCAAAGTGCTTGCTGCAGTAACAAAAGCTTTATAAATGGAATGGATGAAGTGATTCTCACATTCCTCTGCGTCTTCCACTGCGCAGCAAAATTCTGGCTGCCTGGATCTGTTAAATCCATCAGAGCCTTTACATTTTGCACGCATTTGTGCAGATATTGCACCATGTAGAAATGGTAAGCTACAATCTAGGCACTTAGAATTGACCCCTGGAAGACCTATTTTCTTAAAAGCGTCCAATAAGGGCCTGGAATGCCCTTCCTGGAATGCCCTTCCAGAGGAAATGGTGAAGACCAGAACTGTGAAGGACTTCAAAGGGGCGTGGGATAAACACTGTGGATCCATCAAGTCTAGAGGACGTGAATGAAGAGGGGGTGGCTCGCGGGAATGAAGGCTACTACCTGGAGATAATATCCTTATTCAATATACATACACACGGTTAATGCGACTCCAACATTGCTCTAAGCTTCAACGGTAAGAGGAAATGTGGAAAAAAAAAAAGGATTTGCATTCACAAAAAAGCGGGGTGAAGCTTGCTTGTTACGGCGGTTACTACCCCCAAATCAAATAAGCCTGATACTTTACTTTCAATGCATATCTAGCATAGCTCTCTGCTTCAACGGCAGGGGAGAAAGTCTGATACTTCACTTCCAACACATAGCCAGCATAGCTCTCTGCTTCAACGGCAGGGGAGAAAGTCTGATACTTCACTTTCAACACATAGCCAGCATAGCTCTCTGCTTCAACGGCAGGGGCAATGTAGAAAAGAGTATCTATATATATAGACAACAACCAACAAGGACTAAATTACATAGTCGAGTAAACAAAAGCATGGGTGTAGCTTGCTTATTGAGGCGGTTACTACCCCTAATTAAGCTACATATTCAATT
Source organism: Rhinatrema bivittatum (assembly GCF_901001135.1). Taxonomy (NCBI): domain Eukaryota; kingdom Metazoa; phylum Chordata; class Amphibia; order Gymnophiona; family Rhinatrematidae; genus Rhinatrema; species Rhinatrema bivittatum. The sequence goes on from NC_042625.1 coordinate 77,317,930, forward strand.
AGATGCAGTTCCAATACTGCTCTCTACATTAATGGTGGGGTGGAAGGGAAATAAAACTAAAAGGTACTACGAGCCAAGCATAACAAGTAAGAGGAAAAAAAAAAGTGCATAGCTTGCTGGGCAGACTGGATGGGCCGTTTGGTCTTCTTCTGCCGTCATTTCTATGTTTCTATGTTTCAATACCTTTATGCCCTGCCTAGTAGGTATGATCAGGAGTGCACATACCATGTTTCAATACCAATGCCATCAATACAGATTGGTATGGTAGTTGGACAACCCCAAAACCTGGGAAGCTTGCACCTTGTATGTTAAATTCCGTTTCTGGACCACTGGCAGGCACAATGTCAGTGTCTGCTATATCTTCATCTGCAATTCCTTAAGGTAATTTTGAACCAGGATAGCTGTGGAATCCACTGGGGGTTGAAGAAACTGAAGAAGCCTGAAGACATCTCCTCTTAGAGCCTTTTCCCCCCTGGCACTAATGGATAACATCTTTGCCAGTTTATCCAGGTAAAGTATGCTGGGGCAAGTCTGGTAAGGGATCCGAAGGCATTCCTGTACAATCTCTGTCCTCTCCTGACCACAGATGAACACTAAGCCAAGGTCACAAAGAGGATGAGTGTGACTGAGGAGAGTTCCGCTGGTCCAAGCGGGAAATATCTGGTAAGAACTCAGAATGAACAGTCTACTTCATCTCCTTCTGACTTGTAAGGGGACTTTTCTGGATGAGGAGAATCCATCATCTTATGGTGCAGACTTACCCCTAACTCCGGAAGTTCTTGGGACATTGGGTGACTCAATTATGTGGTAAACTTTCCTCCATCTTGGACAGCCATGGTTTCTAATTTCCTTCTCTGGTCTTCAGGGCTTAAGAAGACAAAGAAATTCAATAGATTGGCCCTGAAAGCCTGGAGAACCATCTGTGATGTTGAAGGAAAGACATCCTCTTCAGAAAATCATATTAGTTCATCATCACTAAAGGCTGTCTGTACAAGTGGGGAGGAACTCTGTACCATGGCAGCCATGCCAGTTGAGCAACATTTCCCATCAAATGGTGCCTTGGTCCATGGATGATACCAGTTGTGCCTCTACTGCACCCTAGTGTCAGTGGCAGACATCCTGGAATTATGCACCTAAGCACTCTACTCCAACATGACCAACAGTGCCTTGGCATGCCGCACCAAGTGGGTCAACTGCAGCTTAGAGCATGAGCTCCATGCCAAGGACACCGACTGTGTGCTGGTCAGCCCCAGGTCCAAATAAAATATGACCCCTGTGGGGGGGGGGGGGGGAATCTTCCATGTTTCAAAGGATAATGGAACCTATGCTGATATCTCCTACCGTGACATCGAGGAGGAACCTGCTCCAGTGGAGCTATTTTCTTCGGCACCAATGGGAGCAGCTCTGAAGGCTCATGTCGTCTGGGCACTCCTCTTGGTGCCTCATCTGACACTGCAGGTATCTGTGCCACACTCAATCCCTGATCTGAGGCAGATTCAGGAACCACCACCATAGGGGTGGAGGGTGGGCATTCTGTGTTTGCAGGATCAAATTGGGGAAGAATCCCACCTCAGTTTCCTATGTCACGTGCTCAATGATACCTTGCTCCTCGATAAGGAATGGCTCTGCAGCATATCTTTGCACAGAGACTTCAGGGTCTTACCCATTGGCACCTTCCTTAGGGCCTTCATCCTCCAGGCATGGTGCTGCTGCCTCTTAGGGGGCATCTGACCATAGCTGGAGGAGTCATGACCCAGGCCCAGGCAGCAAATGCAGATGGTATGCATTTCTGTGAACAGCATCCAGCATTCAGAGATGCAGGCCTTGAAGCTGCCGACTGTGGGCTTTTTGGCCTTGAATGTTTCCATGCTCATTTTGATTTATTTATTTTTTTAGAATGTCAAAGTTATGTTTGAGGGGCTGCCAAGCAGCAGCAAAAAAACTAAAGAAGCAACAAAGCAGTAACAAGACAAGGCCAAAATGCTGAAATTTTTTTAAAAGAGACTGAGACACAACTATGTGGTAGCTTACACAAAGAAAGACTGAGGGGCTTATGAGGTAGCATGTGCGCATGGGAACTCCTGCACATGCTAAGTACTGAGCTCTGAGAGTTGGCTTCAAGTCAATACCTTCGGATGATGTCACCAAATGTTATGGTTAATGACGTCTTTGCTGATGAGAAGAAATGGGACACACAAGGAGAAACATTAGCATATCTGACTGCAAAAAGAGATTGCATTCTACATCAAACTATAGTTTCATTATTTATTTATTTAGATTAATCTCAAACTGGACCTATGAAGTCACAAAATATGTTTTGCGAATGGTTAAGGCTGGTGAGTGAATAGCCAGAAATGTGGTTTTGAAGCCTTTTAAAGCACCATGTCACTGTTCACAAAAACAATATAATTTTTTTTTTTTTTTGCAAACTAGAAAAGATCTGAAGTCAAATACAATTATGCTACTTAAAATTACTTTGAGACCACGAAGGAGCTGTTTCAGAAAGATAAAAGGGATATAGTTTTAAACTATATATATATATATATATATATATATATATAAAATATGATATAGTTTTAAACAGGGTTTAATCTGTAGACACATACACACGCACGCACATGCATATCCAAATCACAGTCATATGGCTGCCCTTGTCTCAGTGAAAGCAACTCCAACACGCTCTGTTCTTTTCTGCTTCCTCCAAGGGCCGGGGGGTCATGAATGATTCATGCAACTACTGGCTCTGTTCTGTTTCCTCAAGGGAGCCAGAACTGATATATACTGCCAGCTCTGATCAGCTTTCTTGGGTCCCAGAAAAAAGGTGGCAGAAGGCTGTTCTGCCAGAAATTAAGCCCTCAGAAATGGACACAAAAAGGGTTAAATTAGTATAAGTCTGAAAGTTGTGAGCAGTAGTGCCATTTTTCAATGCCAGGGGTGAAGCCTTGACAGTTGGTACTGTTTGGTATTATTGCTCATAACTTTCAAACTTGTGCTAATTCAAACTCTCATTTGTGTCTTTTATTTGCTCTGTAGTGTTTGCTTCAGTATCTTCCACTTCTATTTCCTGCAATACAGGAGGAGAAGTGGAGGGAGGGGGAACAAGAAAGGCGAGTTTGAATTAGGGAGCAAAGTGGATGTTCTCCACATAGCAGCACAGATAGCCGCATATGTTAGCTGCACAGATTAACGATGTTGGATACTACAGATTCTAAATGTAACAAAGAAAGAAAGAAATGTTCTCTTCTCTGAGTGTTTCAGGTTTAGCCCTCTCCTTCTCTTCCCTGCAGGCTGCTTGGAGAGGAAGGGCTGGAGCAGAACATCCCTGCTGTTCTGCCTCTTAAACCTGAAAAGAAGTGGTGAAACTGCATTCCACCTAATTCCTCCACAAATTAAGCCCTAGTTTAAAATGTATTTATTTGGTTCAATCTGATTTCTTGCCCTAATTTTATGGCCCAAAGTTACAGAAAATATATACCCTGAAGAGCAGAATTGTATTTACTGTCTGTTTTGACCCTTGCATATGTAATTTTCAGTACTGATAAGTTTGTTTTATGGGTTTTTATGTTTGCTGTATAAAGTGGAGGAGGAGTAGCCTACTGGTTAGAGCAGCACACTATGAACTAAGGAAGCCAGCTTCCTTAGTAACCTTGGGCAAGTCACTTCACCCTCCATTGCCTCAGTTACAAATTTAGGAGGTCCATTCACTAAGCCATGGTATACTGCGAGGAAAATGCCCCCCTTACTACATACAATGGCAGCCCTGAAACTGTTGGGCCACCATCACTTGCTGAGGCTGATGGCTCCAAGTAAGCACTATAAGTATCTAAAAACCCCAGGGGTCTGCACAGACCTGCTGTCCCACCCTCACAGACCATGAAGGCCATTGTATTTAAAAAAAAAAAAAAGTAAAAATTATAACATTTTTAAGGCCAGTCTAGACCTCACCCCCTCCCCTGTAATACAAAAATCTAGTCCCCGGGGGGACCCCACCCTAGTCCAGCATCCAGCCCGCCACCTTATTCATAAAGTAAGCTCTGGTGATCCAGTGGGGGCCCAGAGCACCCCCTAGGTTCTAGGCTTGGTGTCAGCCATTTTTCAAAATGGCACAACCCAGCTTTTGCTCCTATAAGGGGGCGGGGTTGGGACAGTGGAGACCCCCTAGGTTTTGTGGCTACTTTCGGGGGGTTGTGAAGAATTGCTCAGGGCCATTGGCCCTGGGAGCATCACATTGTACATTAGTGTCCCAATGCTCTCAGAGAAAGTTAGCTACAGCTCTTGAGTTGTAGCTAACTTCAGGTCAAATACCACTGCTTGCAATTTTTTTAAGCAAGCTGAATTGTTTGATTAGCATTGTTTAGGGTAATAATGAGCTGATTAGCATGCATTTATATGCTAATCATCTCATTATAATACACAGGGTGCCAGGGCTGAAATAAGGCAAGGTATTTCAAATACTTCATGTTAACCCTTCATTAGGCCATTTACTGTGCAATAAACGCATTTAGCGCGTGATAAATGGCCTAACGCAGTATGAATGAGTCCCTTGGATTGTAAGCCCTCTGGGACACAGAAATACCTGCAGTACCTAAATATAATCCATTTTGAAGTACCTGAAAGGCAGAATATAAATCAATTAAATAAAATTATGCTATATTTTTATTATGCATGTTTTATCATACACCACTTAGGGTAGCTCTGGTTGGAGCAGGAGAAGCAGTTAACAAATAATTTAAAATAAATAAATATAGCAGGTATATCAGCTCCTTGCTAGTGGAGAGCATGGAATGATATCGATAGCTCTGAGCACCTCCCCATCTTCCCCCTTATACCACCACACATACCAGATACATACATTAATATGCCTCTATGTACACCAGTGGGATTGAATTCTGTTCAGTAACTTTCAGGACACATTTTCCTATACTTGGGCACTTAATTAAAATGGATGTGATTGCTTTTCTGTGCCCCTTTAGACCTGTTGTGCCATGCTCTTTCTGGGTTTTCTCTTCTCCACAGACTTGTTGGGTTGACCTACTGGCTCGTCAACCTGCTTCACTTTCTTTAACAGAGCAATTTAGAAGATGTGAGAAGGGATGGTTTATCCCACTGTGTGGCACAAGTCAAGCTAGAGCTATAAACATACAGGAAAGGCTGAGGCAGCAGAAGCAGGGGGAGATGCACCGACTTGGGAAAGGGGGAGATGCACCGACTTGGGAAAGGGGGAGACTGGATTTGCAAACTTTAGGGGATGCGGCTGCAAGCTGCTCAAACATCACTGGTTCAATTAGAGGGTAATGAAGCCACATTAATCATCCAATTACACACCTGTCAGAATCGGAACAATGACAAAAGCCCTAATGTGTTGGCAGCAAGGGGAGGGCTGGGGTGCAGACAGGCAGAACTAATCATAAATGAACAAAAGCAGTTAACGAACCATAGCAATGGGGTGGAGAGGTGCAGAAAGAAAATAGAAGCAAGAAAAAGTCCAAATTGAAAAGTAAGAAGCCTTTAGTGGCTTGTAAGTGCAAATGTGCATCCAAAAATGAGCCCTACTGCCTCAATCCTTTCCTTGCTTCGTGAGCTATAGACCAGGCAGGGCAAGACCAGAGAAGACAGCAGACCCCTCTCCCTCCTTCTCAGGAGCCTCCTGAACCGATTTGTTTTATTTATGGGAATGTGGGTTCTTTTAGGAAGGTGCTTTCTCTTTGCCTTTTTCTCCCTTTCTGAGAAGGGCTACTTCCTACAAATCTGTGTTTTAGACTGTAACATTTTCCCTGGCTCCTTTATGAACAGATGCAATAAAACCTGTATCAGTTAAACAGCTAACACATATATACAAAAAAAGATAGAACAAGACATTTCCATTACTCCAAGGGATTAAAGGTAACAGCAACTGAAATGTTAAAGTATTTATCTCTTAAAGGAAGGCTTTTTCTCTACACAAAACCTATTTCCCAAAACTGGCTGAACCAACTAGCTATTTTGGTTACTGGGCTCTGTTGCAATTTCTGACGGACAGGAAAAGAATAGACAATGTGCCACCTGGACTCCCCCAACTATGGATGTGTTAACTGAGACACGAGAAGAAAAAATGACTTGCTCAGGGTCATACAGAAATTCAGCTACTATCTCCCAGTCATGTGTTCCAAACACCCACCTACTTATTCCACTCACCAAATAATCAATGTCCCAGAACATCACTGCCTACAGAACAAGATGTCTGCACTGAACATAAAAGTGGCCCTCTGTCTAGATGACTAATTTTCAACTTGCACAAATCCAGCCGATATTCAAACTCAAGGAAGCACCCACATAATTTTGCGTTTGAAGAGCAATTTGCTATGCAGCTAAAAGTACAGGCATACATTTAATGTGTGTGTGTATTCCCAGACCACAATATGTACCTGGGAACACCTCTTTTATGATACTACGTGCATATTTATAGCTGGCTGAAAATCCACTTAGGCAGATTCAGCCATTCTACCTAGGCACACACAGTTTTTAATTGCTTGGGTCCTGATTAAGCCTTTAAAAATTTACCCCATAATGTGAAAAGTCACCCTAATGAGGTTCTGAGGATAAAGATCCTGAGGTCGATATTCAAAAGTCAATTAGAGGGATAACTTAAAAGTTATCAGTCTAAATGCCAAAACTAGCATATTCAGCTACTTATCCGGCTAAATTCTAGTTATCCAGCCGGAATTTAGCTGGGTAAGTGGGGGACATTCCAGGGGCAGACAGGAGGTGTTCCGGGCAGTGGCATTAGGTGGATAAATTTTCTGGATAACTCTTCCGGGCCACAGACCTGTCCTAAAGATAGGGGGATAATAAACTTATCCAGCTATCTTTAATTATCCTGCTAGTTAGCTGGGTAAAGTTATCTGGCTAACTAGCTGTACAGTGGCTGAAAATGCCCCCCCCCCCCCCCCCCCCCCCCCCCCATTTTTAAATACAAAAAAATTCAAGAAAAAAAAATAGAATTGTATTTATTGTGATTTTGAGAGGCATCAGTATACTAAGTGAAGTTGTGAAATTCTAGTTTTATTCTCCAACTCTTCTTTTTCTCATTCCTGGGAAGTATTAAGCAGATTTATCTGTAGGCTACTGGGTCCCTCTAGTGGTAAAACTAATAAATTATACCACTGCTACTAGATGATACTGTGGACTCAGAAGTATTATTGAATTATAAGATTCTTTATGAGATGTTCAGATTCTGTTCAGATTCTATTCTGAGCCTTAAAAAAGGTGGTGATGCCTTTGAACAAAGCATTAGAAGGATATGACAGTCCAACGAGGGGATACCAAAATGGTCCAAAGTCTGCATTATTAGCTCTGTGAAATGAGTCTTAAGAACTTTATATATATATATAACTTTATATATATATAACTTAAATATATATATATATGTATTCTTTTAACAAGAGTATTCCTGTAATATTTAAGTAAAAAGAATCGCTGTTGCAGAAATTGTCCATTTTGTGAGAGACACCGTGCATGCGTTTCTTGTTAAACATGGACTGATACTCAGCCAGTACAGCTCACTGTCTAACCACTACTCTGTGTGCTGCTACAAATAACAAGATAAGTAACATACCTGGGCTTTACAACCTGCGCGTTAAACGACTGGGAGCATATTATTGTGCATCTTCACCAAGAGGATGGTTCACCTATACTTTACAGCCTTGAAAGAAACAGAACATAACAGAAGTCATCACAAGCCTATCCAGGCTCCATATTACATAGAAACATAACATAGAAACATAGAAATGACGGCAGAAGAAGACCAAATGGCCCATCGAGTCTGCCCAGCAAGCTACGCACTTTATCCATTTTTTTTCCCTTTTTCTCTCTCCCACCTGTTACTATTGGCTTCCAGTATCCTCCAGCCCTAATTCCCCTCCACCCAATTTAGAGAGCAGCTTTGAATCTGCATCCAAGTGACATCCAGCTCAATTGGGGGTAGCAACCGCTGCAACAAGCAGGCCACCCCCTTGCCCCATACTCTTACCCACCCCTGGTTTTATTTTTTGTTTTGTTTTTTTTTGGAAATAGCCCTCCATCCTTCCACTCCGTGAAGGTGGAACACCAACTACTGGCCACTGGCATCCCGCTCCGTGAACGCCTCTGTGGCTACTGCCGCTCCGTGCAGTGTTTGAATGCCGCTGTGGCTACTGCCGCTCCGTGCAGTGTTTGAATATTTCCCCTCCTACTGTAAGATCACAGTGATCTCTGACTTTTATCGTCAGTTCCTTGCAACTAAGGTGATTCTGTGTTTATCCCATGCTTTCTTGAATTCCATTACTGTTTTTTGCCTTTAACATCTCTTAATTTCATCCCAGCTATCCTCACATTCTTTATTAATAACCATTGCCATAAGGTGCATTCAAGAGAACGCAGTTTTAGCTGTGGTGTTGCATGCATTTTGTATGCATAAACCTTATTGCCGATACAGCAATATGCATATAAAACTGTGTGTCCTGCTTAGCGCCTCTCACATGGAAATCCCATGCAAATGAGGGCATTAAGCATTACCCCCCCCGATGCAGAGAGGTGCACTGGCCTAATCCCGGTTTACTTACCGATGAAAACTTTACTCCTGGTCAGAAATGGAGTAAAGTTTCACGGCATTGCTAGGCTGCAGCTCAAGAGGACCATGTAAACAAGGCTGCTGCTGCTGCTGCAACGCTCCCACTCCTGCTGCAAGGGCCTTCCCACTTCAGACTTTGACAAAGCATCACTTTTTCAGTTGCTCAAATAGGATCTTCTCCAACCCTCACTTGCTTTATTTAACCCTACAAGGTTTCTTTCCTACTGATCTATTTTTCCCTTTTTTTTTTTTTTGCCGTGGTTTGCTTCCTAAAATATGATAGTGCTGAAGCTTCATCTACCAAGGTTTTATTTGCAAGGGGGGGGGTGTCACCCCCCATTTTTACAGCATTATCCCCCCTAGACTGTAAATAGAGGGTGTTCCGGTTTGCACAGTACAAGGAGAATGGCTTTCATTTCTTAGCGACTTTCCCTGAAGACTGGCATGCCATGTCACTGCTGAAGGCAGCCCTTCATTTCAAAGGCACAATGTTGTTTATTTCATAAATTGCACTGTCTAAGCAAGAAAAAAAAAAAGAGGATTTTCTCTCCTTTTCATATTTATTTATTTTAGTTGTTTGTTTTTATATATACCATCTCTCTATTTAAAATACAATCATGGTGGTTATGACCATCATTGCCATGTTTCAAGCCTTAGGGATCGTCCGTCCCCCCCACCCACCAAGTTTAAATGTGCATTCAAGCCTGTGCTGAATGAACATTTTAAGTCTCTTTACGCACATTTTAACTCCCAATGCATTAGCATAACAGCAGCTTACCGCATCAGGAGTTTAAAAAAAAAAGAAAAATCTTAGCTTATGTGTTAGGAAACTATGCGCTGAATTTCATCACACTGTTTTAACTCTCATCTTTCTGCATCTGACTGTTCCTGAGCCCAGTGCCTGGCTCCCCAGCTTCTGATACATATGCAAACCCTACAAGCATGGCATGTTATTCTCCATTCACTCGAGCAAACACCCACAAGCCAATTTATGTGAAGAGTGACCAATTTCTCCCACTTTTAACTGAAACACTTCTGGCTCAATTCAACTTTAATTAAACAAAATGGCTCCAGCTTATACCAATTTGAAAGAATCTAGAAATAGGAGGTGAAAGGTCAATTGTAGCTAAAAATATCTGACTGGGAACAACCTGTTTGGAAAGATTGCAGAAGAAAGTGAAATTTCTTCAGGCACAGGGTATTCCACAGGTCATCCTTCGGAAGATGATACAGAAGGCACAGCACAGTGACCACAAAATCTTTTAGTAGCTGAAGCCAATTCTGTGTCTGTAGTCCCTAAGAAGAATCAAAACATCTCTGAGCATGCTGTGGATAAGTTACAGAGACAAGTTCTGTCCCTTCACCATCTCAACCTGGCACATAAATGGCTCAGCTTTGCTTTAGATTTCCATTGTGTATCCAGCTCTGCCCCTGAATGCCAAGCCCTGAGGGATAACTTGAATTAGTTTATTGGGATCCATGGTCTTAGCTTTTTGTAATACATGAAATACAGATTCCCAGAATGTCAAAGGCTTTAAAAAAAAAATAAAGAACCCACAACTGGTTTAAATTATCATTGATGGACTGCAGTAAACTGAGAATTTCCTCAGATTTAACTGGCACCTGAAGTATATATATTTCAGCAAAGATATACAAAGACACTTTTCAAGGCACTTTCACTGGTTATTCTAGCATTCCATGCTGTTCGCAGCAGGCATATGAGGATGATGTGGTTCTGAGAAAGCAAGAAACGTTTGGTGTGATGCAAATCTCTCAAAACAGTTTTTCTGGCAAATTGTCTTTGATGAGCCATAAAAAATTGAAATAAAACCTGATGAAGCAATCAGTCAACCAGATGCCAAATTTGCACTATTTCTGTCTTGTATCTCCAGCTCAAAGAGTAGGCAGATCATGTTGTGAACAGACATAGGAAGGGACACTCCAGTATCACCAGAAAACAGAAAAAACATTTCCTTTCCTGTGGTGCAATGTAAATCCTTCTGCTAGCTATAAGAGAGCATCAGGTTGACACTCCTTTGGATGCTATTCACATTCCCTTTATGAATTTGCTATCAACCAATCCCTTTCTCCCCAAAAATCCACATAAGGCATATATTTCATATCCATGATGGCTTCACACTGTGTTGCTAATATAATCTACATGCTGAGACATACTTTCAGAATGGGACAGAAGCATACAATCTTCCATCTCCCAAGACTCTCTGCTGACACAAGTGCAGAAGGTAAAACATCCGCCATCCCCTCCCCCATTGTCTTGCCCTTTGGCGGGCCCAGCTGTGATCTCACAAAAGAAGCTACATCACTGCCTTCCAAGTTAAGCATAGCTTTGTCTGGATCAGTGTAATTACTCATAACAAGGGTCATTAGTGCTAATAGCCTATTTAAAATACATGCTGGAGCATTTAGTGTCGCAATTGTGCAGAAATTGTTCTTGATGATGCCGATTGCTCTTGTGCCCTCCTCCCCACCTTCTTTACAGGCGCATGGCAATGCCAAAACAGACCCGTAAGCTCTCAAAGCTCTTTAGCAAGCTTAACGGGGAAGCTCAGATTCTAAAAAGCCTCTTCTAACACACATTACAAAGCCAGCAACATGTTCATGGGTTCCAGGGTGGGGCAGCTGCATGACAACGGACTCTGGAATTTGGGTCCCATGGAAATGTCTGCTATTCTTATTAAATGAAGATATATATTTAGGTACTTTATTTATTTAATAAATGTATATTCCCCTAATCTACAATTCTCAGTGGAATTTCACCTGTAAATTCCTAGATTTTTCCAAAAGTGAAAATCGGTTTAAACCAATTTTCACCTTAATTTTGTGTCTATGGAGGAGGCATAGGTGTCGGAAGTGGGGGGGGGGGCCACAGAGGCCATGGCCCACCCAAAATTTCTACTGGCAACAGAACAAGTGAAGCCTCATTAGCCTGATGATATACCCCTCCCCCAGCCACCACCATTGCTGCTGCCACTACCCTACCCCAACCCCGGTAACTTACCCTTCGTACTCCTAAAGTTGGAGGATCCTGGCTTTGTAGAGCCTCAGGTCTTTTTCTCCTCCATGGCTGTCAGTGCCTGAAATCATTCAAGTGCAGGCAGCCGAGGTGGGGTGTGAATGGGAGCCTGCCAGGAAGTGGGGATGGGGGTGTGTGAGCCTTGATAAAGTCTGTAATCTCTAAAAAAGCCACAGTATAACAGTCTGCTAGCCCAATGTAGCATACACTTGGCAACTGTACTTCCCAATCTCCTGGGATCAAAGGACGTGAACAGTTGGAACACTCGATGGTGAGGATGAGTCCTCTTTAGATAATGCTCCAGGGCTCTCTTGCAGTTCAAGGAGTGAAGAGCTCATTCTGTACGCACGTGGTTTTAGAAAGAATGTAAACAACATGATTAATATGAAATGCAGATACCATTTTAGGAAGGAACTTAGGGTGAGTTCACAGGACAACTCTGTTGTGGAAAACTGCAGGTATGTTGAATAAGAAACCAGAACTTGTAGCTCACTTATTCAGGCCGACATGACAGCCATGAGAAACAATACTTTCCAGGTGCGAAACGTCAAGTCTACCAACTTGAGCATTTTGAAAGGAGGTTATCAGTTGAGCTACAACTACACTGAGGTCCCAGGGCACTGGAGGTTTACTGATCTGAAGTTTGGAATGCCACAATCCTTTCATGACCTTGGCTACCAAAGGATAGAGATCAAAGCCCCTTCCACCTGCTGATGATACACTAAGGCATGAAGATGAGAGGCAGAATAGATAATGAACATAAGAATGTCATACTGGGTCAGACCTAGGGTCCATCAAGCCTAGTATGCTCACACACAAAATCCCTCTTTCATACACATCGGCTCCCTTTTTCTCTCTCTCTCACACTTCCTCTTTCTATCATATAGCTCTTATGCTCTCTTGTGCTCTTCAGCTGCAGGCAGGATGGGCTCCACCTGTGGATATCCTGGGCCTCTCTCTTCTGTGTCTTCGCCTGTAGGTGGGACAGACTCTGCCCGCGGCCCCACCAGACCTGATCTTTGGCCGCAAACAGGATGGGGTACATTCATAGCCCACCAGGCCTCTCTCCAAATTTTGCATAAAATACGAATATTCTGCGCAGAAGGGGAATTCTGCGCAAATTCTGCATGGCGCATTTATGCAAATTCCCCAAGGAGTATTCGAAGCACTGTGATGCACCGATGGTGCCAAAGGTCACTGAGTCGGCATTGATGTGCCACAAAGCTTATGTTTAATGCATCGGGGGTCGCTCAAGAGGATGATACTGCTTGTGCATCGATGCCAACTGGCTAGCTGAACTTGACCCCGTGGTCTCCACCTTTGCATATGGGGATTTTTTGAGCTTTCCTAAGGTGGCAGACAATGCTGTTCTGTCGGAGGAAGAACAACTTCTATTCCTTCGAGATTTACACAGCTCTTCCATACACAAGGGCCTGGAACGCAGGCAACATAGTTCTTCTGTTCATGATCCGGTCTTAGCTGCGGTAACAAAGTTAGGAAGATGATTTTTCCACAGGAGCAACTACTGAATCCACTTACAGTTTTGGACTTTTTCTTGTGGACCACCATTTTCAGGGCATTAAGGAATCCTCTCCGCTTCGATCTGTCTTTTTTTTTTTTTTCAAAAAAATTTAAAAAGTGCTGTTTTGGTGGCTGCAAATGCAGCCAGATAAGGCTGAAGAAAAAAATCTGACAGAAAAATAGAAGCTTTAACTCGGACAAAAGATGACTGCAGAGGCTCAGTAGGCAAAGCCCACGTGGGAACTCCCTTACATGCTCAGTAGAGCTAAAAGCTCTAAAGCTTGGAGAGATAAGTCCGTTTGGTGCCACCAGATGATGTCACCAACATGTAATGGTTAATTTAGCCTGCTTATTGACAGAATGAGAAGGAATCTAACTTATGTTCTTATAATAAAGAGGAAAGTTGTTTCATGCCAGCTTTGTCCCCTCCCTCCCTATACCCTCCAGCTACCCCCCAGGTATGGAATTTGAGCCCACCCAAAAGAGAAACATTGATTGCAGTGGACGGAACATCTACCTTCTCCTGCCCACCCTGGAAAAGACATAGTAACAGTGGACAAAGCAATCAAACCCCCCCCCCCCCCCCGCTTCCTATTGACCAAAAAGGAAGAGGATGGCAGCAGCCTTGCAATGGCTCTGGTGCACCTTCTCTCCTCTCCTGCCTGGGCCTGAATGGCACGCTTTGAACCACATGGTTCAAAGTACAATGCTCAAGCCCAGCCAGAGAGGAGGCGCCAGAGACATTGCAAGGCCGCCATGCTCCTCTTTGGCTGACAGGAGCTGGAGAGTGAAGAGGACAGGGAGAGAGTGAACTGGGGATTGCAGGATGGGTGGGGAAAAGTACCAACCAACTGGGGATTAGGGTGGGAAGAAAGTGAGTGAACTAGAGAAACTGGGGGACTGAATGAACAAGGGGATGAGTGAATAGGGATAAGAATGTCAAAAGTTGGAGAGAGTCACGCCCTCTGATGCATGAAGCTACAGCTTCCAAAAAATTACTGCTGATGCAGGCAAAGCACAATGCATTGCAGTGCACAAGGAACCGATGCATCAACCATCGACACATGCAAAGGATAAATCCTCTACGACACAAAGACAAAGAATGATGCAATTGACCCAGGAGTGTCACACGTCGACGCACTCGCTGCATAAGTAACATGCATTGCAACACACAGTGAGGAAACATCAGGAGGGGGCCTCACAGGGCAATGGTGTCCAGACCCGCAAACTGTCTTCCCGCCACAGGAGCTGATGGCTTTCAACGCCTCTGATGTTGAGCATATACTGTTTTCCCCAATGCAATATCTCTGAGGGTTCATCTTCTTCTTCTGCAAGAAGTGTCTACACAGGCCTATCGACGGTTTCCAAACAGAAGTGAAGCAACCTCAGCTTCAGGAACCGTTGGTCAAGAGGCGAAAGTCTGGTCACGAAGATCAAAGTCAGTCAGAGCACAACAGAGGTCCGGACTCCTCAATTCTTCTAGTGGCGTTACCCTCCTCCAAAGCCAAAAAGCAGCCTTCAAACCGGACAGGAGGAGATGGGGATAAATCTCCATCTCCACAAAAAGGAAATACTCTCCTCTCAAACCATGTCCCAAATATCAGACATTCTGCAGACCTTTTTTGCTTCCTGCCTACTGGTCACCAATCTCGGCCACCTTCTAGTCCATCTGAGGAGGCCTTATCACCACCTTTGCTCTCGTCTTCTCCTCAACAGGAGCATGAAGCAAATTTGTTTATCGTAAAGGTGTTTTACAGTAAGCAAACTTGATTTTACGATAAAATAAAAAATAGGAGAAACCCAACTCCATGGGGTAGCAGGCGGGTTTCGTGAGGATTAACATCCTATTGTCCTTGGAGAATACCTATTATAGGTAACAGCAATTCTGCTTTCTCCGAGGACAAGCAGGATGGTAGTCCTCACACGAGTGAATCCCTAGCTACAGGCTACTCCCCAATACAAAGGGGACAACAACACCAATGCTGTTGGTAACGGTGGGGGTGGGGGCAGAGAGCCTGAACCCAAACAATGGGCCCTAGGTTGGGAGAGTTGGATTCTACACCTCAAACAGGTTCCAGAGGATAGACTGGCTGAACTTACTGTCGCGTCAACCATACCTATCCAGACAGTAATGTAATGTGAATGTGTGGAGATAACTCCACTACCCCTACCTCTGTGAATCCCCTCCCTCATTTTGCCAATGCCATCCTAGACTCTCTTGACCTCACCTCCACCAAAGAAATTGAATCTATTCTAACTAAAATCAAACCCGCAACCCACCCTTCGGATACCATCCCCACTAAAGCCCTTTTATCCATTCCACACATCATTGCCAAACCCTTAGCCAACATAATTAACTGTTCACTCTCCCTCAGCAAAGTCCCGGACACACTAAAACACACTGTGGTCAAACCCCTCCTCAAAAAACCTACCCTTGATCCTAAGGATCCTTCCAACTACCGTCCCATCTCCAACCTGCCCTTCATAGCTAAAATCATGGAAAAGGTGGTTAATGCTCAACTCACGGACTACCTCGACATCCTTAACATTTTACACCCGTCCCAATTTGGTTTCCGTAAGCATTTCAACACAGAAACTTTACTACTCGCTCTTACAGACACCCTCCTCAAAGGCACTGACCAAGGTCAAGGTTATATCCTTGCCCTCCTTGACATCTCAGCTGCGTTTGATACAATCAGCCACAAGCTCCTCCTTTCTCATCTCTCTGACATAGGCATTTCAGGTGCAGCCTACATTGATTCAAATCCTACCTCAACAATAGACAATACACTGTAAAAATAGGAAACTCCGAATCCTCCTATATCCCCCTCACCCAAGGTGTCCCGCAAAGTTCCTCCCTTTCCTCTACCCTCTTCAATATATACCTATTACCCCTCTGCCACCACCTTTCTGACTTAGGCCTCAAATTCTTCTTATATGCTGACGACTTCCAAGTCCGCCAAATCCATCACCCACTCCTTAAAATTTTGGGAAAAATGCCTCTCCTCTATAAGCACCCTCCTCGCGAACCTCCATCTATCGCTCAACACGACAAAAACTGAGCTGCTCATCATATCAAATCCTCAGAACACTAAACTAGCCCCCTCTAATAACCACTCCCTCCACTTGACCACTACACAGCAGTTTGTACGTGACCTTGGTGTCATAATAGACCAGCAATTTACCTTCAAAAAACACATCAGCACAGTCCTAAAAGAAGGCTTCTATAAGCTCCACGTCATGAAGAAACTCAAACCCCCTTCTCCACACACATGATCTCTGCACTGTTATACAAGCAACCATCTGCCCAAAAATGGATTACTGCAATTCCCTTTTCCTGGGTCTCCCCTACACTATTTATTTATTTATTATTTATTTAGGGTTTTTATATACTGACTTTCTTGATACAAATCAAATCAAATCAACTCGGTTTACATCGAACAAGCAGTAACTATAAACAACCATTAACCAGAGACAATTTGAAAGGAGAATAAAGTTACATTATAACAAGGATATGTTAACTTGGAGTAAGAAATAAGAGAGGGCACGAAAAGAGGGTATAATATACAATGGAGTATATGAGGGAGGCAAGGAACAGTATTCATAATAACTTATAAATGTTCTTATAGTAGTAATTTGTGTACATGATTTAGAGCTTGTTTATATGTACAATTGCTAGAACAGATTGAAATCAGACTGTTGGGTTGGTGTCGGGGAAGGCTCGGCAGAACAGCCATGTCTTTAATTTCCTTTTAAAAGTAGGTAGGCAAGATTCCTGCCTGAGGTCCGGAGGCATGGCGTTCCAGATGGTGGGACCTGTGATGGAGAATGTTCGGTCTCTGATATTTGAATGTTGTACAGCTTTAATAGGAGGTACATGTAAGGATCCCTTGTAGGCATCCCTTAGAGGTCTAGCCGTTGAGTGAAGTTTGAGGGCGTGTAGCAGATCAAGGGGGGTCTGATGGTGAATATACTTATGGATGATTGTAAGAGATTTATGAAGTATCCTGAATTGTACTGGGAGCCAATGGAGATCTTTTAGAATGGGAGAGATATGCGCTCTCCGATTGGTGTTCGTCAAAATTCTCGCAGTTGCATTTTGGAGTAACTGGAGGGGTTTTACAGTAGAGGCCGGGAGTCCTTGCAAAATGGAATTGCAGTAGTCGATTCTGGAAAATAGAATGGCTTGTAGGACTGATCTAAAGTCATAATGGAATAGAAGCGGTTTGAGTTTTTTGAGTACTTGTAACTTGTAGAAGCACTCCTTTGTAGTGTGTTTTATAAATTGCTTTAGGTTCAGGTGGCTATCAATAATGACTCCAAGATCTCTAGTGTGAGATGTTTGTATGTTGGTTTGCAGCTGGTGTTGAAAGGAACTGCCTTCTGGGGTGATTAGTAATAGCTTTGTCTTGGAAGTATTGAGTACCAGATTGAGGCTTGAGAGGTGGTGATTAATCGTTTGCAGATGTGAGTTCCATACTTTGAGTGTTGATTCGAGTGAATTGGATATTGGGATTAAAATTTGCACATCATCTGCATAAATATAGAACTTGAGTTTCAGGTTCTACCCTCTAAATACTGCAGAATACTATCACCAGAAGCCTCACTAACACCTGTAAATCTGATCATATAACCCCTGTCCTCAAAGAACTTCATTGGCTCCCAATACCCTCACGTATCCTGTACAAAACTCTATTATTTATAAAGCACTATACTATCACAACTCCAACTGGCTTGAAGATCCCCTGCACTTCACCCACCACAACCGCCCCACTAGAACTTCGCTCAAAGCCACCCTACATACCCCCTCCCTCAAAATTGCTCATCTCACATCCACCAGGGAGCATGCCCTTTCTGTGGCTGGTCCCTCCCATTGGAATGCTCTCCCCTCGGAACTCCGCTCAGAGCCTTGCCAGTACAATTTTAGAAAAAAGCTAAAGACCTGGCTCTTTAAGCACGCCTTCCCAGCATAAGTCTCCCAGCTCCCTTCCCGTCCCCTCCATTTTATTATTTTATTTATTTATTTTCTCCCCTTATTGGTGTCCCTAGCTTACCCCTATTGTATTATTAGTTTGTTTATGGTTATCTTTTCTTAGTGTTCTTTTATACTATTTTTACATTCTTATTAGTTCATCTATATCTATTGTTATTTGCTCCCTTCCCCTTTTGCCCTGTTCGCTGTATTTCTCTTAGTTCTTTGTAAACCGATATGATGTACCTACGAATGTCGGTATAAAAAAGTTGTTAAATAAATAAATAACTCCATGTCGCAGTCTTACAGATCTCCTCCACAGGCACTGCCATGGCTCTGACAAAATGAGCCTTGCAATCCCGGGTATAAAAGAAGGAGATGCAATCTGCTAGCCAACTGGATACTGTAGGTTTGGCAACAGAAATGCCCAACCTATTCTTATCAAAAGAAACAAAAAGTTGGGTGAACTGTCTATGGGCTTCTGTCCACTCCAGATAGAAGGCTAAGGCTCACTTGCAGTCCAAACTGTGCAGTGCTCGTTGGCCATGGTGTGAATGGGACCTGGGAAATAAAACTGGCAGGATGATTAACTGGTTAAAATGGAAATCCAACTCAGCCTGTCCGCTATCACGTTCTCCATCCCAGCCAGGTACATGGACCTGAGCACCATCCTGTGAGACAGGGCCCATGACCAGATTTGGACGCTTCCTGACACAGGAGGTACGATCCTGTGCCTCCCTGCTTGTTGACATACCACATGGCTACTTAGTTGTCGGTCTGGATCAGGACAACTTTGTTGGACAGCCAATCTCTGAAAGCTCATATGTGTACCTGATTGCCCGGAGCTCCAGGGAGTTGATTTGACAAGAACGTTCCTGAGCAGACCACAGGCCCTGGGTGCCAAGCCCATCCACATGAGCTCCCAACCCCAAGGTAGATGCATCCATGGTTAGCACAATTTGAGTAGGAATACTCCGGAAGGAAATCCCCCATTCCAGATTGGAAAGTCCCCGCAACCAGGTCAAGGAGCAATCCTGAAGGCTCTGATTGGCTTGGTGCCACTGTGACTTCAGGGTCCACTGGGCACTGCACGTGTAAGCGTGCCAAGGGAGTGACAAAATGGTCGCGACTATGTGGCCCAAGAGCCTCAGCATGTGCCAGGCTGATACCTGCTAGCTCTGTTGAACTTCTGCCTCAATGGTCACCAAGGAGACGGCCCTCTGGCACAATAAAAAGGCCTTGGTCTGAGCCGTGTCTAGCAGGGCTCCAATGAAGTCCAGTTGAGGTGATGGACTGAGATGGTACTTTGGATAGTTGAGAACCAACCCTAGTGACTCCAACATCCAAATGGTCAAGCGCATGGACTTGGATGCCCCTCCCTGAGATGTGCTCTTAACCAGCCAATCGTCCAGATACTGGAAAACATGCACTCCCAATCTGCGGAGGTGCATCGCCACCACAGCCAGGCATTTTGTGCATACCCCTGGGGCGGACACAAGCCCGAATGGCAATACCCGGTACTGAAAGTGCTGTTTTCCCACCATGAATTGGAGATACCTCCTGTGATCGGGAAAGATCCAGGGAGCAGGACCGTCACATGGACCTCGTGTTTCCCGCACTCCAGACCATTGTACACCAGTGACATGAGGGTGTCTTGCTGCTGTTGAGGCAGCTGCTTAGCCACCTCCTGCACCTGCTTCCAGATGTCCCACGAGTGTTGGCTCATGTAGAGCTGGTAGGCAGCGATGCAGGCAATAAGCTTGGCACCGTGGAACCCTTCCTCACAAAAGTGTCCATCACTCTGTAGTCCTTCCCCGGGGGCACTGAGGGGTGGGTCCGAGAGCGCTTGGCCCTGTTGAAGAAGCTGAGGCTTATCAAATCTGGCAGCCTTCTGGACGAGGTAAACCCTGTCTGCCTTCTTATTAACAGGCACTGGGAAGAGGTGTTCCCAAATCCTCAGCAAAAATTCCTTAAGGATCTTGTGTAACGGGTCCACCACGATCTCCTTAGGAGGATCCACAAACTGAACGATCTCAGGCATTTTGTGCCTGGTATCCTCCTCTATCAAAAGCTGGAATGGGATGGCCTCTGTCATCACCGTCACAAACCCTGCGAAGGTTAAGATCCTTCGCTCATCTAGAGGAGAAGGGTCTGACGATAGATCATCTGAATCCTCAGCGGACTCCGTTTGATCATCTCCCCAGGGGTCATAGGGACCCTCAGCCACAGGGGATGGGGCCCTAGATGTTTGGCCTATGTCCAGAGGTGCAGGCACCAATGGAACTGGACAGGGGACTATAGGCCTTGGCATCTCTGTTGGCCTTGGCAGAGCTTCCTCGGATGAGGAACCGGCGATGACCACTATATTGGTAGGGGGGAGGCCTCAGTGCCATCCCGGAAACCGACACCAGCTGGGTCAGTAACATACCGATGAGTACATTCAGTTTCTCCAGAAGTGATATGAAGATTGGCGGCACCAGCTCTGGTGCAATCAGTGACACAGGACCAAAGCCCTGCAGCGCCCACTACACCTCCAACTTTTCCGTTGCCAACACTGACTGGGAGGAAGGAGGGGTGGCCAGATCTTCCTTGGACCCATGAGGGAGATCAGCGACTGGCTCCAGAACCAGTGGAGACCGTCGTGAACCCCAGGATGAGCACGCCTTGCCAAGGGGTCGCTTCTGGGGAATTGCAGCAAAAGATGGTGCATCCCCGTGCCTGGCACTGTGCATCAACAGGGACCAGTGCTGATGCTTCTTAGGTTTAACCTCCATGCTCAGCCCGATCCTTCCGGGTGCCAAGGTTAAGGACAAGGAACCCGGAGTCCTCAGACTGGAGAAAACTGACAACAGTCAGTCTCCGGTACCCCTATCCACCAACGACCTCGTCAGAGCTGATGATGGTCCCACTGATGTCATTGGCATGGTGTCCATCGGTGCAGCTCCGAGGTCCCTTGATGCCGATGCTGCCGATGCTGATGGCTCGGATTTCTTCAACCCGGAGCTAATCCATCCTGTCAAGTCGAAACAGACGTGATTTTGGGGTCATCTGGGCATACAAGCGGCAACACTGGACATCATGTGACACCCCAGGCAGAGGATGCATACTTCATGGGGATCGGTGATCGACATGCTCCTCGGGCACTGGGGGCATCGGTGAAAACCAGACGTGGCCATGACGAGGCAAAACAAAAGGGTAGAAGGACGTAACGATGGCGGTAGGCATCGATGGCTGGCGGGTACCAAGGCACCACCACCACAAGGGGAACTGACTGCGAAAAGAAACTTACCTGAAACGCCGAAAACCCTGACTGGGGACACTAAGGGAAGGCACCGAGAGGACCCGGCAACGGATTGAAGAAAATGATCATGAAAAATGAAGTTTTCTACAAGGCAAAAAGCCAAGTTTTTGGAGATCAATCCAACCACTAGGTTTACAGCTCTGCGGAAAAAAAAAAACAGTGAAGAGGGACCCCACGTGGACGTGTGGTATAGGGCTCCATCTGATGATGTCACCCATGTGTGAGGACTACCATCCTGCTTGTCCTTGGAGACCTCAATTATGCACTTCCTACACTTCGCAGTATTTCCCTCATCCTTAGATGGGATTTTTCTACCATTACCTAATCATAGGAATTAAACAGCTTTGGAACAGATTGCACTGGGAGGTGATGGATCATCTTTAAGACGGATGTTAGATGTGCTCTTCATTAATGTAGCCTGGTTCTCCACTCAGTAATTTGAATTTGGACCATTTTGACTCCAACACCAGCATCCATCATATATGATGGTTTTATGTAAACCTTAATGCAACATGTAGTTGTCCTGGACAAAGCTGGATTCTTTTAAGGGTGGTGATACCTTTTACTGAACCAATATAAGAATTATCCAAATATGATGTTGACATGAGCTTTTCAGAACAAAAAGGTCTGTTCTTAGGATACCTTCCAATGATCTTGTTTATGTCCTCATTACTTCTGCATGTTTTAACTATCATTCTCAGGAAGTGAAACAGTGAAAGCCAATAAAGTTAATCAGAGAGCATCCAGCTCTCAGGGTCTGATTCAGATATAAATCTGAAGCCTCGTGGGATTATTAACTCTTCACATACCTCTCTCCACAGGGAACCAAATGATTTCACTATTGGAGACAGAACTGTTCTCAAGAAACACAGAGCCTCACAGTTGCCCCCAAACCAATGTCTGGCCTGAGAACATCAATCAGTCCTAATCTAGTCTCAAAAGAATAAGTATGGACTGACTCCATGCAGTATTAAAGATATCCAGATAACCCAAAGACACAGAGATCTAATATAATTTAATGCATATGCTCCTCCTGCCATCTTCTAATGTGCTGCAGTAGTCAAAAAAGCAAACAGAATGTTAGGAATTATTAGGAAGGGAATGTTTAATAAAACAGAAAATGTCATAATGCCTCTATATCGCTCCATGGTGAGACCGCACCTTGAATACTGTGTACAATTCTGGTTGCCACATCTCAAAAAGGATATAGTTGTGATGGAGAAGGTACAGAGAAGGGCAACCAAAATGATAAAGGGGATGGAACAGCTCCCCTATGAGGAAAGGCTGAAGAGGTTAGGGCTGTTCAGCTTGGAGAAGAGACGGCTGAGGGGGGATATGATAGAGGCCTTTAAGATCATGACAGGTCTTGAATGAGTAGATGTGAATCGGTTATTTACACTTTCGAATAATAGAAGGACTAGGGGGCATTCCATGAAGTTAACAAGTAACACATTTAAGACTAATCAGAGAAAGTCCTTTTTCTCTCAACGCACAATTAAGCTCTGGAATTTGTTGCCAGAGGATTTGGTTAATGCAGTTAGTGTAGCTGGGTTCAAAAAAGGTTTGGATAAGTTCTTGGAGGAGAAGTCCATTAACGGCTATTAATCAAGTTTAATAAGGGAATAGCCACTGCTATCAATTGCATCAGTAGCATGGGATCTTCTTAGTGTTTGGGTAATTGCCAGGTTCTTGCGGCCTGGTTTGGCCTCTGTTGGAAACAGGATGCTGGGCTTGATGGACCCTTGGTCTGACGCAGCATGGCAATTTCTTATGTTCTTATTGCCAAGAAGCCACTGCATATTGACCCATTGTTCAATTTTCACAAATCCATTAACATTTAAATAAATTCTTTACAGATCAAGGATGATTCTGCCATCACATGTGGATATTTTTCATTCTCTTTTTTTAAACAGCAATTAAAATATTGGTGTGAAGCACTGGGCTCTGCAAGCTGACATCTATCAATGCTCTAGAATAGGTTTAGTACAAGAAACAGAAGTGCAAGCTTCCCAACGCTATCTTACCAATGGGTCTCAATCCTGCTATAGGCCAGGAGTACCTGAAACATAACCAAGGTATGTGTATGCTTAAGATTCCAGTCTGAATAAAAATGAAGGAGCATTTTTTAAATCAAAATAGAGGATAGTTATGAAAGTGCATGCTGAGCTGCATATACTGGAGCAAGAAAAGGGGAAACTGGGAAAAGGGGAATTGGATTTAGACAGCAACCAACAGGGCGATTTGGAAAACTGATAAGCATGGAAGTAACCTGAACAGAGCAGCAGTTACTACCCTTAACAGAAGACATGATTTAATACCCTTAACAAATAAGTCTTGATGCTTTTGATGCAACTGCAACATGCTCTCTGCTTGAAAGGAAGGGGGTGGGGGTGGAGGGAAAGAGAAATTTGGATTCAGGGACAACTAACACAAGCCATGACTTTTTTTTTCAGTCTGGAGTACTGATGCGCAGACATTAAGGAAAACAAAACCCACCACAGAACTGCTACTACGGCCTGATCCATAAGCTTAGCACATCAAGCAGCAAAGCCTGATACATGGGGGTAACTTGCATGACAGATACTTCCATGGGAAGCTTGCTGGACAACTGGATGGACCATTGATCCTTTCTACCGTCATTTCTATGTTTCTATGTTTAAGAGGACCATGAAATGCATGAATGTTAGTAACATAGTTATCCTATCCACAATGCCTAAGATAAAGCCCAGCTGCCAGCCAGAGTGTGACATAGTAATGCCAGCAGAAAAAGACCAAATAGTCTATCTAGTCTGCCCAGGAGGTTTCTTATGGTAGTAATTGCCACTCCGTGCAGGAAACTCCCAAGCCTTATGTTAAGGGTAGTAATATTACAATCAAAACCAAGAAACTGTCAAACCCATAACAATATTACTGCTAGCAACATTTTTACAGGGCGAGCAGCCTTCTTAATAATTCATACAATGCTGCTGCTTGAATGTGCTTTGCTTTTGGACTTGGCCGTAGAAGCAGTCTTTTGATTCTTCCTTAATGTCTGCGTATCAGTACCCTGGACCGTAAAAGTCAGAGCCCAGAGCTGGCTGTCATCTGAATCCAATTCACCACCCCCTGCCACTGAAGCAGAAAGCGATGTTGCAGTTGTGTAAAAATCATTTAAGCTAATTGGTTAAGGGTAGTAATCCCAATACCTTCTGTTAGGGGTAGTAGCTGCCTCTCCACGCTGGTTACCCCTCAAGTACCCTTTTCTTAATTTCCAATTCTAGCCTTTAGGGATCCAGAGTGTTTATCTCATGGCTTTTTAATTAGTTTACTGTTTTCATAAACACCTGAAAGATTTTTCCTTATCCAGTGGAAGATTATTTGGTTTTCCTCCCTTATACTCCTGGGTAGATGCACATACAAGATCCCTACTTATTTCCCTCAAGCATCCACACTTCCTATGCCTAAGGACAAGGCTCTATAATCAACTTTGGACAAGGCTCTATAATCAACTAAGGACAAGGCTCTATAATCAACTTTGACTCGCCAGCTATCATACTAGGTGATTTCAACATGCACGTAGATAACCCTACCCCATCACCTAACTGTGAATCACTTCTCACAGCCTTCTCAGCACTAGGCTTCACTCAATTAGTTAACAAACCTACCCACAAAGCCGGCCACACGTTAGACCTGATCTTCGTTAACGCTGCAATCAATCCCGTATCTATCCCAGATTGCACAAAGGTCCCGTGGTCAGACCACTACCTCATAACAACTTCATTCTCTATAAAAGATACTAGCCCGGCTTGCATTCCTGCGCCCTCCTTCACATACAGGAAAACTTGCTCCCCAGAAGACCTCAATAATCACCTATCACCTCAACTCCACCAACTGGACCTTACAGATCCGAACTCAGCACTTCGATCATGGAACACAATCACCGAAACTATAGCTAACAAGCTATGCCCTTCAATTACAAAAAAACCACACCAGAATTCCTCCAAAAGACAGCCCTGGTTCTCCTCAGAACTAAGAAAGCTCAAACTCCAACTAAGACAAAATGAGGCTAAATGGCGCAAAAACCCAGGAACCAACACCCTTTCAATCTACAAATCATCTCTGCACCAATACAAATCAAGCACCCTAAGATCCAAGAGGGACTATTACGCCTCGAAGATACATGACCTGGTATTCGATGCCAAAGCCCTCTTCAGCTATGTAGCCAACCTCACACAATTAAACCAACCAGAGATTCCACATGACCAAGCTCAATCGAAAGCGGAAGAATTAGCTCTATTCTTCAGCAACAAAATCAACACTCTTCTATCTCAGCTCCCCACTAACCATACTGTTCCACTAACCACTCGTCAACCCTCAATCAACTACACTCAGTTAGAAGAACTTGACACAACTTCATCCATGGAGATCCAAGGAATTCTAAGGAAAATGAAACCTTCCTCCCACCCTTCAGATCACATCCCAGCTAAACTACTACTATCAATTCCAGATTCTATCGCCAAAACACTGGCAGATATCATAAACTGCTCCCTCACTCAAGGACTCTACCCGGACAACCTCAAACTAGCCTCACTCAAACCCCTTCTCAAAAAACCAAATCTGGACCCAAACGATCCTAACAACTTTAGACCTATAGCCAACCTCCCCTTCATAGCCAAGATAATGGAAAAATTGGTAAACTCCCGACTCTCAAACTACCTTGAAGACAATAACCTACTTTTCCCATCACAATACGGATTCCGTAAAACCTTAAGCACGGAAGCCCTTCTCATCTCTATGACCGACCACATCATCCTAGGCTTAGACAAAGGACAATCCTTCCTTCTGATCCTACTCGACCTTTCGTCTGCATTTGACACGGTCAATCACTCTCTTCTCATCAACCAACTAACAGCCATAGGTATCTCGGGCACCGCCCTATCTTGGTTTAGAACCTTCCTCAGCAACAGAGGATATAAGGTTAAGATTCATAATAAAGAATCCTCTCTTCACCCTGCGTCAGTAGGAGTCCCTCAGGGCTCATCCCTGTCTCCTACCTTGTTTAACATTTATCTGTTACCTTTATGTAAACTTCTCACTGACCTCAATCTCAAACACTTCCTCTACGCTGATGATATTCAGGTCCTGATCCCCATCAAGGAGTCACTCGCAAAAACACTGTCTCACTGGGAAACCTGCCTCCAAAATATCAAACAGCTTCTCACAAGTCTCAACCTTATACTAAATTCTTCAAAAACGGAACTTCTACTCATCACACCAGAAAACAGCTCCCTCACACCCACTCATCCAGCCTTACCAAATACTACACAAGTGAGAGACCTAGGAGTTCTAATTGACAATCACCTAAACCTGAAAGCGAACATCAACAAAACCACCAGAGACTGCTTTTATAAGCTCCAAGTGCTGAAAAGAATACGGCCTCTCTTCCACACACATGACTTCAGAACGATTCTACAATCAATCATTTTCGCAAAGCTGGACTATTGTAACTCCATCATGCTTGGTCTCCCTTCTTCACACACCAAACCATTGCAAATGGTCCAAAATGCCTCCGCCCGTATACTCACTAACACCAGGAGAAGAGAACACATAACCCCTATCCTGATGGGCCTCCACTGGCTGCCTATCCACTTCAGAATAATCTACAAGACCATTCTCACCATTTTCAAAAACATCCATCAATTAGCCCCAATCGATCTCCATATCCCCCTCCGATTACACTACTCAACAAGACCGACAAGAGATGCTTACAAAGGATCTCTTCAAGTACCTCCAGCCAAAACTACCAGACACATCACGCTTAGAGATCGGGCCTTCTCCACAGCTGGTCCAACTTTATGGAACGCCATTCCCCCGGATCTTAGAATGGAACCCAGCATCTCAACATTCAAGAAAAGACTCAAGACGTGGCTGTTCACGCAGGCCTTTCCCAACTCCAACATTACTTAACCTCCTCCAATCAACATTCTTCGCTAGTAATAGCATTAATAGCCAATCAACATTCTTCGCTAGTATTAGCATTAATAGCCACCTCTTATAATGTTATTATATATATATATATATATAATTATTTAATCTTCATTTTCCTTCTTACTCCTAGTTATTGATTCCCTGTTACATGTAACTGCTTTTCTGCACCATTGTTCAAATTGTAAAGTTTATTGCACCCCTGTTTCTTGTGAACCAGCATGATGGGACTACTGTCTTGAATGTTGGTATATAAAAAAAAAAAAACTTAAATAAATAAATAAATAAATAATAATCTAAATACCCAGCAATACTAATGTGGCCGTTTCCCAAATGTCCAGCCTCCTAGGTCCCCTGCATTGCCTGTCAGATAGACAAAGCTAGGTGAGCGCATGCTTTTTCACTAAGACTTCTTGTTAATTACAGAGCTTGCAGCCTGCCAGACAGATCCAGCTGCTGCAACAGCCTGTCAGACAGCCCAGCCCCATAGAAGACTTAACAGTTACACGGCACCCAGCTTTTCATATTAATCACTTTGCTGTACATTCTAGCAGCCCCAACACCCATTCTTGAATCAGGTAAGTAGGACACTATGAATGTTTAAATACATGTCAAGTAAACAGTAAGAAAATGCAAAAAAACCGGAGTTTAAAAATCCAGATGCCTAGGCAGGTTCAAGTCTTCCACCCATAAACATATGCCTCCAGCACCAACACTGAGAATGGCACAATTCTTTATTTTTGGTGTACAGAAAATGATTTTGGATACAGTGGCGGCTGGGGTCGTTTATGGAACAGTAAAAGGCTATATGGTAAGGATGGCCTACATTTATCTGTAGCAGGAAGGAGAATGCTAAATGAGAAATTCAGATCATATATTATCAGACATTTAAACTAAAGAATGGGGGTAGCAGGAGATGGCCAATGAAAGTGACATGTCACCCCCAAGCAATACAGGATGTGGGAGGAGAAAATAAAATCAATCAGCACAAAAAAGCAGAAAAGATGTCTAGGAAGTGCAACAAATCAAAGGAAAAAATCTGGAAAGCTATGACTACAAATGCTCGCAGTTTGGGCAATACAATTGTAGACCTGCAGGCCCTAATGGTGGAGGCAGATTTGAACATTGTTGCTGTTACGGAGACATGGTTCACAGATTCTCATGATTGGAATATGGCCATACTGGGCTATAACTTGTTAAGGAAGAACAGAGAGGACAGAAAAGGAGTAGCAGCTCTTTATGTCAAAAACAATATCCAAGCAACTGAACTGCAAAGAAAGTGGGGTAGAGAAGAAGCATTATGGGCCATCCTAAAAAAAAAAAATGGTTCATCCATTTTTATTGGTGTGATATACAGGCCTCCAACTCAAATGGAATAACTGGTCAGAGATCTGGTCGAAGACATCCAAAAGGTGGAAGGAAAAAAGAAGTGCTGCTTGTTGGAGACTTTAATATGCCAGACATAGACTGGAAAATCCCTTCCACAGAATCTACTAGAAGTAAAGAGATAGTGGATGCCTTGCAAGGGGCTTTCTTCAAACAAATGGTAATGGAACCCATGAGGGAGGGTGTTATACTCGACCTAGTGCTCACTAATGGGGAGAATGTCTCTATTGTCTGTGTGGATGCCCACCTCAGCACCAGTTATCATCAAACCGTATGGTTTGACATAAAAAATAAGACACGGAGAAGTCACACGAAGACCAGAGTTCTGCATTTCAAAATTACGGACTTTGTTGAAATAGGGACGTACCTGGAGGTAGAACTAGAAGACTGGGAAAAAATGGGAGAGACAGAACAACAGTAGAAGTAATTACAAAAGTAACAAATCTTTATGTTAGACAAGTAAACAAAAGATAAATAAGAAATCGATCTGGTTCTCAAGGGAGGTGGCTGACATAATAAAAGCAAAAAGAACAGTGTTCAAGAACTATAAAGGATCACAAAAAGTGGAACAAAGGGAACAATATCTGGTGAAACTGAGGGAGACAAAGAAAATAATCAAGAAAGCAAAAGGTTAGGCGGAAGAAAGGATAGCCAAAGAGGTAAAGCGAGGTTACTAGACATTTTTCAGATACATCAGAGGCAGGAGAAAGGTCCAGAGTGCTATAGTGAAATTGAAAGGTGACAAGGATCAATGTGTGGAGGGAGTCAAAGAAATGGTGGAAAAATTAAACAAATACTTCAGTTCGATGTTCACTAATGAAGACCCGGGAAAAGGACCATCACTAGTTAACAAGACTGTGAATGGGGGTGGAGTAGACGAAACTCCATTTACAGAAGAGAATGTATGGGAAGAGCTGGAAAACTGAAAGTGGACAAAGCCATGGGGCCTGATGAGGTTCATTCCAGGATACTGAGGGAACTCAGAGATGTGCTGGCAGGTACTCTGCATGACCTATTCAATAGATCCTTGGAAACAAGAGTGGTGCAGAGCGATTACAGAAGAGCGGTGGTGGTCCCACTTCACAAGAGTGGGAGCAGAGAGGAGGCGGGAAACTACAGGCCAGTTAGCCTCACCTCAGTGGTGGGAAAATTAATGGACACTCTGCTGAAGAAAAGGATAGTGAACTATCTACAGTCAGGAGGATTACTGGACCCGAGGCAGCATGGATTCACCAGGGGAAGGTCCTGTCAGACTAACCTGATTGATTTTTTTGATTGGGTGACTAAAGAATTGGATCGAGGAAGAGAGCTTGATGTTATCTACTTGGATTTCAGCAAAGCTTTTGATACAGTCCCGCATAGGAGGGTTGTGAATAAAATGAGAAGCTTGGGAGTGAGCGCCAAGGTGGCGACGTGGATTACAAACTGGTTGATGGATAGAAGACAGCATGTGATGGTGAATGGAACCTACTCTGAAGTCAGAATGGTGTTAAGCAGAGTGCCGCAAGAATCGGGGTTGGGATCGGTCCTGTTCAATATCTTTGTGCGCGACATTGCAGAAGGGATAGAAGGTAAAGTCTGTCTATATGCGGTCATTGACCTGCAACAGAGTAGACAAGCCGGAAGGAGCAGAGAGAATGAGATGCAATTTAAGGAGGCTTGAACAGTGGTTGAAGATTTGGCAGCTGGGATTCAATGCCAAGAAGTGCAGAGTCATGCATCTGGGGTGTAGTAATCCAAAAGAGCTGTATGTGAAGGGGGATGAATGGCTATTGTACACGGAACAAGAGAGGGACCTTGGGGTGAAGGTGGCTAGCGATCTTAAGACGGCGAAGAAATGTGACAAGGAAATAGCTAAAGCCAGATGAGTGCTGGGCTGCAGAGAGAGGAATAACCAGTAAGAAAAAAAGAGGAGATAATCCCCTTGTACAGGTCTCACCTGGAGTATTGTGTTCAGTTCTGGAGACAGTATCTCAAAAGGGACAGAGACAGGATGGAGGCAGTCCAGAGAAGGGTGACAAAAATGGTGGGGGGTCTCCATCAATTGACTTATGAGAAGAGATTGAAGATCTTAAATATGTATACCCTGGAAGAGAGGAGGTGCAGAGGGGATATAATACAGACTTTCAGATACCTGAAAGGTTTTAATGATGCACAATCGAACTGGGGACATGCAATGAAACTCCAGGGAAGATGACTCAGAACCAACGTCAGGAAATATTTCTTCATGAAGAGGGTGGTCGATGCCTGGAATGTCCTTCCAGAGGAGATGGTGAAGACTAAATCAGTGAAAAATTTCAAAGGAGCATGGGATAAACACTGTGGATCCCTAAAGGTTAGATGGAAATGAAGAATAGAGTGCGTGGTATAACTTGCTGGTGTGCCGGTTACTACCCTTAACCAATAAGCCTGATGCTTCTGATGCAACTCCAACATTGCTCTCTGCTTCAACAGCAGGGAGGAAAGAGGAAAAGGTGAATAAGATAGAAGATGGAAAGGAAGAAGAGTGTATGGGGTAATTTGCTGGCATGGCGGTTACTACCCTTAACCAATAAACCTTCATACTGTTGATGCAACTCCATCGTTCTCTCTGCTCCAACAGCAAGATGTAATGGGGAATTGGACTCAAACAGCAACCAACAAGACCCCTGGCTTGATGGTCTGGGAAGCTGATAAGTATGAGGGTGAATTGTTTGGCTGGCAGATACTACCATAAGCTTACTGGGCTGACTGGATGAGCTATTTGGTCCTTTTCTGCCGTCACATCTATGTTTCTTAATGAAAATATGCTGCACAACAGTAAAGCTTGTGTATAAGTCCAGTAGTGGATTAGCGAAAGGGTACTCTTCATTCTTTGTACAAAAAACTAGATCCTTTCTAATAACCTATCCTTGGGATATAACACATTCTCACGTCATACCTCCATAACAACTCCGGCGACAAAAGAAACCCAAATAGATGCATGCTGACAGTCCTTCTCAGGCAGCACCTGCCCTATGGAACTCTTTCCCAGAAGAGTTCCTCCAAATGCATGACTACTACCGCTTCAGAAAACAAGTCAAAGGATGGCTTTTCTGCTAGACCTCTAATGCCAAACCTTCAACTTATCCCCACATATACACTGAATTAAACTAACTGTATTAAACTAGCTGGCACCATTTTTGAAATGTACTGCTACAAACTATTGTCTTGCTAAGGTTATGTACTGCTACAAACTATTGTCTTGCTAAGGTTATGTATATTTTTTAAACTTATGCATTATTTGTTATTTATTTCAAGTCTTTATAGTTATTTCAAGTTTAGGCATTATTGTTTTATTTCATGCCCATGTATTTTAACTTATTATTGCTGATTCTACTTCAGTCCTTATTGCAAACTACCTTCTACTGCAAGCTGCTACTGATCTCTAATTGTATGCTGCCATTCTAATATGTCGTACCCCACATTGGATGAATTTCTTATTCACGAAGGCAGGTAATAAATCCAAATGATTAATTGATTAAATAAACCAGGAAGTGTTTTGCACTTTCAAAGTGGGTTCTGACACAAGCAGTGCAGGTGCTGCCATCTGGTGGAGTACTGCAGAAATGAATATTACTAGTATAAATGATACTAAGACCTCTACCAAAGCAGACATGGATTAGAAGAGACAAGATGTGATATGGGAAGCTTTGTAGCACTTTCATCCTGCCTATTCTCACGACCTGTTACATTGGTGGTCATCTTTGATGCCTCTCTTTCCTTCTCTATGCACATTCAAAATACTGATAAAGCATGCCTTTCCTCTACAACAGAGGTAACCAACCTAGGGTCTGTGGCCCCCAGGAGTTAAATAGTTTTTAGGAGATATAAGAAAATAAAGTATTTTTTAGGTGGTATAAACATTTTTTTCTTTAAATTTTGCATAGTGATGCAGCTTTAATGTTAAAGAGTTAAGTAATGGGAAAAGGTATATGAGGTGAATAAAGTGTTCCACTGTATGATATTGGTTGCAGCCCATTGCAGGCAAGAGCCTGTGGATTACATTTGAGACAGCACGCTTGAATCAGATACTAATTTCCCATGTTGAAAGATATGTTTCCACAGGGTAGCCAGTTTTAATGTGTATATTTTTAGGTTGGTTTCATTTCTTACAATATATTTTATTTTGTGCTCTTTTTTCAGATTGTCACAGTTCCCCTGAAGAAGGCCCGTGGGTGCCAAAACATTGGCAATATTGGGATAGTGTTTGAGCACTTTAGAGACTTTGCCCGATATGCAAGAGCTGAATACCTGCCAATAAGCTAAGTGATGTTTTAGAGATATAAATAAAAGGAGTTAAATAGTTTTTAGGAGGTATAGAAAATAAAGTAGTCCAGAGCTTTCCAAACTTTTCATGTTGGTGACACACTTTTTAGACAAACATAATTTCGGGACACAGTAATTCAGTCTACTAGCAAACCAGAGGTTAAAGGTTAAACGAACGAAATTTATTTCGACAATTTATGTATGTTTCCTTAAATATATACATAATAAAATGTTTCACGACACAACCTATCTTGTGAAAACCTCTCATTTATATTAAAAATATATAATATTCCAAGATTAATGTTATTGTTCTAATTTATGAATAACAATAATAAAACAAAGTTATTGTGTTATTCAATTTACCTCTTTAATGAGATATATGAGCTTGATGGGATGAACACAGATTTTGAATATTTGGTGTTAATAAGAAAGTCCAAAGGGTCTTCTGCGTAATTTTAAAAAGCTGGCCAGTTTCACACTATAATTATTTGATAGCCTCATTCAACTAATTCTATATGGCTATGAGAGTGAAGTCTGGAATTTACAGGAAGGGACAGAATGTCAATATAAATCCTGCACCTCCAGTTCTGTAACTCTGTGCATCCACTGAAATTCCCCCAAACAATGGAGCTTGGATGTTTCCCTTACAGCTCATCATACTAAAAGATATTTTCAAATTCTGGTGTCACCTCACAGTAACAGCAGCACAAACACCTTCCACTGCCAGGTACATTGTGAACTAACACAAAACCTCGCAAAAAAAGACACTCAAAATCTATACTGCAATCCCATTGTAACACAACAGTAATAACACCAAGGACTCAAACAACAATAACCCTACCTGTGAAAAAGCAAGGGTAAATATTACACTGGGTCCTAGAATACCAATACACCACCTACTGAGGAAACAAAACAAACCAGATTGCTATAGATCCCTATGCTAGCAGAATCTCTCATCATGATCACACACACAGAGCAGTGACAGACCCTCACCAAATACAGAATACAAAATAAAGGTGCACAAATTAGATAAAAACTGAAATGGAAACCCCAAGAAGCCAGACTCTGTGTATTAACAATGGAAAAACAGAACCACCATTCCTCATAAAACAAATAAAATCAAGAAACATAAAGCATCAGTTATAATAGTAAAACCATACTAATAAAATAATATTTTAAAACTATTGAAATGGAACATCAGGAAGCCTGGACTAGGAACCTCGGAACATGAAGACATGGAACATCAGCAAGCCACGAAGACTCAGGACATGGAGCTCCAACGAAGAACAAGGAACGAAGACCTGCGGAGCGCTGGAAGACAGGAACCTCCAGGGACGAAGAACTCTGATGCAAGGCAAAGCAGGAGTGCTGGAGAAGCCCTTTTATAGGGCTAGCAGGAAGACACCCAGGAAGACGTCATCAGATGGGGCCCGGGGCATATCCGGCCGCGGGCCCTTTAAATATCGTGAAGAGGCGCGCACCAGTGTCTAAGAGCAGGCAGAAGCAGCAGAATGGAAGCAGGCACTGGCAGGGACAGTGCCTGCTTCCATTCTGCTGGAGTCAGCTGGGGTCTTCGTGCGAAGACCCCAGCTGACTCGTGGCTCCCTGCCGCAAGGGATAACAGGGCTGGGAGCGGCCTCCTGGCCGCGTAGGAGGTTGGAAATATGACAATCCGGCCTCGTGGGCGCAGCAGGTTGGCGGCAGGTCCCGACTGCCGCAAAACGGCTCCAGGATCGGCAGCCTCCAGGCTGCGTCGGAAAGGCAGCAAGCAGGAAGAGAGGTAAGAAGCTGCTTGCGGCACAGCCCACAAACAGTTTCACAACAACCATTCTCTTGACCCTTGAAACAGGCGAGAGCCGCTACTTATACCTTTAAGGAACTAAGGACCAAGCCATTATTCAAGTCATCCTGCAAAAATTCCAAAATGAGCAGGATCTTGACTGAACAAGGAAGAGTATCTCGATCTTCACATCAGGCTTCAAATACTCACCAAATCCGCAAATAGGCCAAGGAAGTGAAGAACTTTCTAGCTCTTAGCAAGGTGGAAATCACTGCCGCTGAGTATCCATGTTTCAAATGAGCTTTTTCAAGGGCCATACCATAAAACAAAATCAAGTCAGATCTCGTGAAGAATAGGACCCTGTTGCAACAGATCCTGTGCGCCAGAAGTCGAAGGGGCAATTCCACCAGGTGCCACCGCAGGTCTGCATACCACGGTCTCCTGGGCCAATCTAGAGCAATCAAGAGCGCCATTCCTCTGTGGCGCTTGATTTGTCGGACTAATCTGCCCAACACTGGCCATGGAGGAAAGGCATACAAACTTGTCTTCCAGCCATTCCTGCACCAAGGTATTGATCCCCAAAGACTTCAGATCTCTCCTGCGACTGAAGAATTGTGGAACTTTTGAATTGTGAGAAGTTGCCAGGTTTAGGAAAGGGAGACCCCAGCGATCCAGAATCAGCTAAAACACTTTATCAAACAACACCAATTCTTCCCAGTGAGGAGATGCATGTCCATTATCTGCTGGAGACGAGAAAATACTGGCAGGCTGATGTTACTGCAGGGGTATATATACTGTGACTTCAGTTTGCTCCGTTTCCATCTGCTAGTAGAGGTGCATAATCCACTTGTTCTGGATTCATCTGACTGGACGCCAAGAAACAATGGTTTATTAATATGAAAAGCTGAAACTACCTTTGGTAGGAACTTGGGGAGAGTGCAGAGCACAATTCTATTGTGGAAGAATTGTAGATAAGGTGAGTAATGAGCCAAAGGCTGAAGTTCACTGACTCTTCTGGCTAACATGATAGCAACAGGGAATATGTGAGCGATATAGCGGACGGGATAGAAGGTAAGGTTTGTCTGTTTGAAGATGACACTAAGAACTGCAACAGAGTGGACACACCAGAAGGAGTGGAGAGAATGAGACGGGATTTAAGGAAGCTGGAAAAGTGGTCGAAGATATGGCAGCTGAGATTCAATGCCAAGAAGTGCAGAGTCATGCATATGGGGTGTGGAAATCCGGAAGAACTGT
Organism: Rhinatrema bivittatum; assembly: GCF_901001135.1. Taxonomy (NCBI): domain Eukaryota; kingdom Metazoa; phylum Chordata; class Amphibia; order Gymnophiona; family Rhinatrematidae; genus Rhinatrema; species Rhinatrema bivittatum. The sequence continues at coordinate 77,354,016 of NC_042625.1, forward strand.
ATTCGATGGGGGGTGAAGGGCTGATGTACATGGAGCAGGAGAGAGACCTTGGGGTGATAGTGTCTAACGATCTGAAGTCGGCAAAACAATGTGACAAGGCGATAGCTAAAGCCAGAAGAATGCTGGGCTGCATAGAGAGAGGAATATCGAGTATGAAAAGGGAAGTGATGATCCCCTTGTACAGGTCCTTGGTGAGGCCTCACCTGGAGTACTGCACTCAGTTCTGGAGACCGTATCTCCGAAGAGACATAGACAGTATGGAGGCGGTCCAGAGAAGGGCGACCAAAAAGGTGGATGGTCTTAATCGAATGACTTATGAGGAGAGATTGAAGAATCTAAATATGTACATTCTGGAGGAAAGGAGGAGCAGAGGTGATATGATACAGACTTTCAGAAACTTGAAAGGTTTTAATGATCCAAAGATAACGACAAACCTTTTCCGTTGGAAAAAATCAGCAGAACCAGGGGTCACGATTTAAAACTCCAGGGAGGAAAACTCAGAACCAATGTCAGGAAGTATTTCTTCAGGAGAGGGTGGTGGATGCCTGGAATGACCTTCCGGAGGAAGTGGTGAAGACCAAAACTGTAAAGGATTTCAAAGAGGCGTGGGATAAACTCTGTGGATCCATAAAGTCTAGAGGATGTGAATGAAGAGTGGGTGGCTCACGGGAACGATGGCTACTACCTGGTGATAATACCCTTATTCAATAAACATACACACGGTTAATGCGACTCCAACATTGCTCTAAGCTTCAGCGGCAATGAGGAAATGTGGAAAAAAGGATTTGCATTCACAAAAAAGTGGGGAGTAGCTTGCTTGTTACGGCGGTTGCTACCCAAAACCAAATAAGCTGATACTTCACTTTCAATGTATATCCAACATAGCTATCTGCTTCAACGGCAGGGGAGAAAGTCTGACACTTTACGCATATCCAGCATAGCTCTCTGCTTCAACGGCAGGGGAGCAAGACTGATACTTCACTTTCAATGCATAGCCAACATGGCTCTCTGCTTCAACGGCAGGGGGGAATGAATAAAGGTGGATCTATATTCAGGCAACAATCAACAAGGACTGAATTACATAGTCTGGATAAACAGATAAGCATGGGTGTAGCTTGCTTATTGAGGTGGTTAATACCCCTAACTAATTAAGCTATTTCACTTAGATACAGTTCCAACACTGCTCTCTATATTAATGGCGGGGGTGGAAGGGAAATAGAATAAAAAAGGTTACTAAGAGCCAAGAGAAACATAAGTATGTGAGAGAAAAAAAAAGTGCAAAAGCTTGCTGGGCAGACTGGATGGGCCGTTTGGTCTTCTTCTGCCGTCATTTCTATGTTTCTATGAATAATATTTTCCAAGTGAGAAACTTGAGAGAAACAATGGCTCAAAAGGCGGCTTCATAAATTGTGTCAGAACTATGTTAAGGTCCCAATGAACAGGAATTTTGACTACTGGAGATTTAGTATGCCATAGGCTCTTCATGAATTTTAATTCTAAAGGATGAATGGAGATTGACCTACTTTCAATACATACATGGTAGACTGCTCTTGCACTGAGATGGACTCATACTGACATGGTACTAAGGCCTGAGGAAGAAAGGAAGAGTAGATACTGGAGAAGCTCCCGTGGCTCGAATGTGAATGGGTCCAAGGAGCTTTGCTGACACCAGGTTGAGAACAGTTTCCATTTAAAGCCGTAAGCTCTTTTAACTGAAGGCTACTAAGTCTTCAACTTCACTGGGTAAGGGAAATATAGCGATCAGCAAGCACTCAACATCCAGGCTGTCAGGTTGAGAGGGAAGGTTTGGATGAAATAGACATCCTTCCTTTTGCATTAACAAGGATGGATCTGCCCCTAATTGACATTGGGGGTGCTGATGGACAGTAGCACTAAGTACATGCACTAAGTACGTGTCTAGGCTATGCTGCTACCATAAGTATCAGATGAGCCCTGTCTTCGAGCAGTTTCTGTACTGTCTTTGCTATTAGCAGAATTGGTGGAAAAGCATATATGAGATCTGCATTCCAGTTGAGCAAGAGTCTTGAGGAGATCTGAGTTCGCTGGGAAGAATGGAAAAAACCTTTCGCTTTTCTGTTCTCCTTCAACACAAAAAAAAAAACAAAAAAACTATTCAGTCCATGGGGACCATGGACTGAATATTTTGGCTGTTGACTGATATAGGGCCATTTATGCGGGCGAAATATCCTGCTGAGGTGATCTGCTAGCATATTGTCGATTCCTAGGAGGTAGGTTGCTTGAAGAACTACTTGATGATTACATGCTCATTTCTATATTCTTATCGCTTCTTGGCAGAATCCACAACCCTATGCTTCCTTGTCTGTTAACATAGAACATGGCTACTCTTCTGTTCACGGCTTGTGGGAAGCACCCCTGAGCCACGCTACTCACCCCCAAATGCCAGGCCTCTCTCTTCTTCGTCATGCGGCAGGACTCACGGCTACTGCTGCGTCCCTGCGGCATCCTTAGATGTGCAAGCGCCCGACGGCCCGACCTTTAAAGGGTCCACAGCGGGAAAAGGCAGCAGCACCCAAAGATGACGACACCAGCCTGGATTCTATTTAAGGACCTCACCAACAGCTCTTCCTTGCCTTAGCAACAGATCCAGCTACCCCCGTGTAGCACCTGTTGCTATTCCTCCTGATCCTGCCTTTGCCTCAGCCTGTTCCAGTCTTCGTCCCTGCCTTTCCAGCCTTGCCTGCCTCTGCCCATCCGGCCCTCATCCCTTCCTCAGATGGATCGCTGGTTTGACCTTTGCCTTGACTCTGGAAAGCTTGACCTCTTCCTGCCTTGGACCTTCGTATGGACTCTGGATATGCCTGTTCACTGCCTACCCCGACCCCTGCCTGACCGCCGCCTGCCTACAACTCTAGCCTGGCCTTGAACCACATCTCCAGTCATCAACAGAGATCCTTGCCTAAGTCCTGTCAGCCCTGGCACCAAAAGGCTCAATCCGAGGGGAACATGGGCTGGTAAAGGTGAAATTCCTGACTGGTCTCTGCTTTGCCTGGGTCTGCCTGCTGATGGTGAGAACCTTAAGGGCACCTCCCTGCAAGTACAGCCAATCTTGTCTTGGCCCAATGGTCAACAGGTACAACAGATACTTGATTGTCGGTTTGAATGAGAATGCTTTTTCTCTCAAGCAGATGAGAGAAAGTCATTAAGACATATCTGATCACTTGCAGCTCTAGAAGGTTGATATGAAATTGCCTTTCCACTATCAACCACATTCCTTGGGTTCAGAAGGGACCTATGTGGGCTCCCCATCCCTTAGTGGAGGTGTCCGTCACTAATGTTATTTGATGAGGAAGAAGCCAAAGTGGTGTCCCTTCTCGAAGGATTCAGGGTTCTAACCACCAGTGAATGTTCTTGCTTCAACATATTCACTAAAATTGTTAAGGGTTGAGTCAGCAGATCCCAATGGGAGCGGAAGCCCCATTGCAGAAATTGTATGTGGAAGCGTATTAGTGATACAACATGAACCACCACTGCCATATGGCCAAGAACAACTAGCACTTCCCTCTTTGTTGTCTAATGCATGTTCACTAATTGATAAGATAGGAACTTGAGAGTATGTGCTCGATCTGTCAGGAGAAACGTTCTCTCTTGTAGTGACTCTATCCATGCTCCGATGAATCTGATTTTCTGAGATGGAACTATTAAGGATCCTAAGGATTGAAGGAGTTGAATAGTCTTCTGTAGGGAGGCCAGTACTCCCTCCTAGGAAGTCGCAGTCACTAGTCAGTCGTCCAGGAAAGGGAATACGCAGATGCCCTGATGATAGAGATGCACTGCCACCACAGCTAGGCATTTGGTAAAGACCCCCAGGCCACTGACAGACCAAATGGGAGCACTCGATACTGGTAGTAAGAATATTTGACTACAAAACATAAGTAATGCCAGTGAGAGAGATGGATGGGTATGTGAGTATGGGCATCCTTTAGATCAAGGGCCCACATCTACTCCCCAACCTGAAATAAAGGTAAGATTGTGTGAAGGGAGTTTATCCTGAATTTCTCCCAAAGCAGATTCTTGTTCAGACTTCTTAAATCCAGGATGGGTCTCAATCCTTCGATTTTCTTGGGGATAAAAAAAAAAATAGCAGGAATACAATCTCTGGCTATGTTGACTGGATAGGAGTTGCGCTGAATGAGATGGATCTGAATTTAAGGATGAGCAATGGGATAATGTGGGTTGCCAGGAGAAGTGCAAGTGGTAACCAGATTCCACAATCTTGAGTACCCAATGGTCTTTAGTAATCTTGCATCATTCCTCTGGAGAACGACTGCTGCACTTGGAGACTGGTCAAAAACTTGGTCCAGGTTTAGGCCAAACCTGCTGTGTCACTTTCGGTTGATGCCTTTCATGATGTCAGCCTCTTGCCAGAAGGTGTTGCGAAAGTAGAGGCAGAGCCCAGTACTGCTGGAATTGCTGGAAGGGGTGTTTCCGAAAGTATGAACATTTAAAAGTGAAGTAAGGTCACCTTGAAGTGGACTGATGTTCTAAGTTTGTTGAAAGCAAGTAAACGATCCTCCTTGATTTGAGTAACTGTTTCTCTTAGCTTAACTCTGAAAAGTTGATCTCCCAGGCAAAAGACGTCCACTAATTTACCATGAACATCATCACGCAAGCTGCTGACCCTCAACCAAGCCATTCAGTATGCTCTGGATTGTCGTGTTGAACACCTCGTATACTGACCAGATAAGATGGCGTATGCACTCCTTTGCATGGAGAAGTAGCTGCAGGTATGCAGAGCCACCATCCCCCAGAGAAAGAAATGGCTTCAGTTTTTGCATGCAGTCATTTAAGTATTGTACCATGTAAAACTGGAGAGCAGCATTGAGCATAGTACCCTGGAATATTTTTTTCACAAAATTGTCCAGATGCCTGGAGTCTTTCCCTAATGGAATGTTGGGAGAACATTCTTGTCTTCTTTGAACGTTTTAATGCTGACTGCACCACAAATAGAAACAGAGAAAATGATGGCAGAAAAGGACCAAAGGGTCCATCCAGTCTGCACAGTATGGTAGCATCTGCTGTGCCTTACAAGTCACCCCCTTTCTTAGTTTCCCAAACCATCAAATGTCAGGGCCCTTGTTGGTTGCTGTCTGAATCCAATTCCCTGTTACCTCTTGCCATTGAAGCAGAAAGCAATGTTGGAGTTGCATCCAAAGTATCAGGCTTATTGGTTAAGGGTAGTAACCACCACACCAGCAAGTTACCCCCTTGCACTCTTTTCTTCATTTCCATCCTCTAGCCTTTAGAGATCTACAGTGTTTATCCCATGTCCCTTTGAAATCTTTCACCATTTTTGTCTGCACCACCTCCTCTGGAAGAGCACTCCAGGCATCCACCACCCTCTCTATTGCCAGGTTCTTGTGGCCTGGTTTGGCCTCTGTTGGAAACAGGATGCTGGGCTTGATGGACCCTTGGTCTGACCCAGCATGGCAATTTCTTATGTTCTTAATCAAGAAATATTTCCTGACATTGGTTCTGAGTAAACAAATAAGGTTCTGGTTCTGGGTAAACAAATAAGCATGGGTGTAGCTTGCTTATTGCGGTGGTTACTACCCCTAACTAAACTAGATATTTCACTTAGATGCAGTTCCAACACTGCTCTCTACATTAATGGTAGTGGTGGAAGGGAAATAGAACCAAAAGGTTACTAAGAGCCAAGAGTAAAGATAAGTATGAGAAAAAAAAAGTGCGAAACTTGCTGGGCAGACTGGATGGGCCGTTTGGTCTTCTTCTGCCATCATTTCTATGTTTCTATATGTTTCTGAGTCATCCTCCCTGGGGTTTCATTACGTGACTCCTAGTTCTACTGATTTCTTTCCAACAGAAAAGGTTTGTCGATTGCACATCATTAAAACCTTTCGGGTATCTGAAGGTCTGTATCATATCTCCCCTACACCTCCTCTCCTCCAAGGTATACATATTTAGATCTTTCAACCTCTCCTCATAAGTCATTTGATGGAGACCCCCACCACCACCATTTTTGTCGCCCGCTTCCATCCTGTCTCTGTCCCTTTTGAGATACGGCCTCCAGAACTGAACACAATGCTCCAGGTGAGTCCTCATCAAGGACCTGTACAAGGGGACTATCACTTCCTTTTTCTTACTGGTTATTTCTATGTAGCCCAGCATTCTTCTTGCTTTAGCTATCACTTTGTCACATTGCTTCGCCATCTTCAGATCGCTAGACACTATCACCCCAAGGTCCCTCTCATGCTCTGTGCACAACAGCCCTTCTTGAAGGATGTAGGATTCTAACCACCAGCAAAATTCTTGCTTCATGATTGATGACGCAGCTGCACTACCCCAAATGTTGGGAGTTTTCTGGTTTCTATATGTTAAATCTAACTTCCTGGCAATTGAGGCCCAGGAGACTGGTGTTTCCCACATTCTGGCTAGTAATTCTTGCAGGGTGGAATGGATAGGGATAGCCACCATCTTTTCCAGAGAATCGGGGATCTGGAGAAGGCTAAAGAATTCACTGCAAGGGACGTTAACTCCTAGCACCTTACCCAACTTATCCAGTAACCTAGACTAAAAGAGTTTCTCTGGTGGAGACAAAGGCTCCAAAGGTTCAAGTAGGGAGTCAGAGAGGATTCCCGTTGATCCTTCCTCTGATCCTAGACAAGAGGGGAGATTAATCAAGGACCCCAGTGATAAAGTTGGCGACTGAGGAAAAGTCTTTAGTTGCCTCAGAGGGATGTTTCCCTGGTGAACACCCTCTGACTGTTTGGATTTTGCTGTAAGGAAATGATGAGGACTAGAACCACTTTGCTGGGGTTCTTAAGGAGTACCCCTTGCATCAAGAGTAGGTGCGACTCCCTCTTTTGGGAGTAAATCCTATATTCTGGAAAGGAGAAGTTGAAGAATGCACTCTTTGTCCTTAGCCACTAGAAAGGTAAAGAAATAGTTCACCAACTCTGCCACTTGATCCAAGGGCTGACGTGCTCTTTGACTAGGCGTTGAAGGAGGAACATCTTTTTCAGAGATTAGGATGGAATCTTCCTGTATTTCTTTTGGGCTTTATAAAATTTGTCCTGGGGGCCTGTTACAGATGAAGGGCACCAGAAGGAAATGGAGACTAATGTGCCCAGACACAAGCCTTGTTCCAGAAGCCTTGATGAAAACATTGTTCTTGTAATTAGCGGAGGTAAGTGAGGCACATCCTCTTCTGCTTCTAATAGTCTTTGAAAACGTACAGAAGATAATTTAGCAAACAGTTGCATCAGAAGCACCATGGCCTGTTGTGTTCATGATGCACAAGCCTGCTTTGACAATCGCATCAAAGGAGGAGCATCAATGGTGTTGAGGCTCGATATTTCAAGTGCTCTGGCACTCAGTATGTCAAGAACTCCTTGGCCAGATGCGTCAATGATGCTGGTGAGTGAAATCGCAAAGTCATCTGTGCTGCATGCTTCGACAGTGTTGGACACTACTGTGTTGACAGCAGCTGATGCGTTGATGCACTGGTAAGCAATGCACTGGCTCCATTGACGGTGCTATGGACCGACACTTCTTCAGCACCAGGTATGCCACCAGCTCTGAAGAGTGGCACTACTTTTTTCTAGGACCCAAGCTCCACAAGACTGCAATAGGCTTGTTGATGCCTGAGAATGGCATTTTTTCTGCTTGCTTGATCCTGAGGAGAGCTCCAAGGGCTGCTCCAGCAAAGGAAGAGCCTGAGGAGATCCTGCTCAACTTGGCACTGGGGGAGCATGAAAAGGCTATGCTCTGGGAGGAGGACCTGATGCAGCTCTTCAGATACTTACGCTGTTTCTCCACCTTCCAGACACTAGACTTTTGAAAGCACAGAAACATCAGGTCACAGTGATAGTGTAACGCTGGGCCGGCCACACAACCAGCCAAACTCATCATGGTTCTCTAGGACAGGGGTGAGCAAGGCTTAATTTGAGGGGGAACGACCTGGAACACAGTTCTGCCACTTATTTTCAGACTTAAAATTCAAAGTAGCAGGGGAATTCTGTTCCCGTACCTCCTCTTCAGTTAGCCTGCAGGAAAGGGGAAGAAAAGGTGCTAGCTTGAGAAGACAGAGCAGAGAACAGCCCCACTGCTCCCTACACTGGCCCCTTCCCCTTCTTTTCTATAGGGAAAAGAAGAGGAAGGGGCAATACTGAAGCAGACACTGAAGAACAAAGAACAAGTACAAAAGAGGTTGAATTAGCATAAGTGTGAAAATTATGAGTAGCTGTGCCAGCTCTGGCCTTCATGATTAGAACTACAACCTACAAGTTTCAAACTTGTGCTAATTCAACCTTTTTTGTGGCCTTGATTTTTGTGCAGTTTGCTGGCACAATTGAGGAGGCCATGAGGGAGAAAGACTAAGGTCAAAGAGACAGGTGAATTATCTGTCATCCCCACTGCTTCTGCTTTTACTGGATAACTTTCTCTGTTACTTTGCTTGGAATAAAGCATTTGCAATCTCTTTGGGTTTCTTTTTAAGATCAGTTCATGACATCTCCCCAGCTCCAGGGCCACAACTTCATGGGGGCTTCCAGCCCTCAGCTTGGAAAGCTCAGAGACAACTACTGTCTCCTATGTAATATAACAAGGGCATGATGATTTATTTTTTTTAAAGGGGCACTGCATGCCTTTTCATTTCACTTCAAGTCAAGCCCTGATCTCTCTCAACCGACTCCAAGCACAGGTGTTGGTTGTGAGACGATAGAACCCAGCAAGGAAGGGGATAATACAAGTTCAGTGCCTGAAGTCTGCAACCTGTTTGTGAGGTCTAGGTAAGTCTTCTCTGAAACAGAGTTAAGGCAATATCGTTGTAGGCCTGGGAAGACTAGATAGGTCTGACAGCCCTTATCAAAGGTCTCTCTTAATGAAGCAAACCTTTGCCATAGCTACTGGTACAACCTGCAGCCTCGCGCTTCCCGCCTTAAATATTTTCCCCTTGGCTTTCTACCCTAATAAGCAACAATGGAAATATATTTTTGGGTTAATTAAACTTACCAGGGACCCTTCTCAATTTTTAGATTAATTAATGCGATTTTCCCCGCCATGAAACAGGGGAAAATTGAAAATAAATAATACCCCCTCTTTCCTCGAGCACACACACCCCGTGCTTAGCTCACCCTTCCTACCACCTGCTGCTACCTCCTCGCGCATGCGCGCGCGGTGATAACGGTCACTCCGGCCACCATCTTCATAAAGGGAATGAGAGAGAAAGAAAGAAAAACTCGCGGACGCGGCGGCCATGTTAGATACGGGCAAGGCCGGGTCGCCGGATCCAATTACAAACACCTTTTAAATTTTGTTGAAAGTACGTATATTTTCAAAAACGAGCGATAACTTTCTCTGTTAGTTTGCTTGAAATAAAGCGTTCGCTCCCTCTTTGGGTCCCTTTTTAAGATCGGTTCGTGGCTTTCCGTGAAATGAAAGTCTTCGTTCTGTTTTATTAAAATAAAGATTCGTGATATGAAGGATTCTTAGGAGATCGATAACGTGATTAACAATAGGTACAGAATTTTTTAGTTTACGCTGGTTTCCGTCTCGCCGTGACGCAGGAAGGAGGCGTCGCCATGGAAACGGGAGGCGGAAGGCGCGGTCGTAAGCGTGGGCGCCGTCAGCGGGGTCGCGCGCGATGTCAGTATGGTGACGTCTTGCCACTTCCGCCGCGGGGTCACGCACGGCGCCTGGCTGCCGATTCATTGCCGCCCGCGGCCCACTCATCAGACATGTCCGCTGTAGTAAATGGGGCTGATGCTGCTGTGGTGCTTCGCCAAGCTGCAGCCATGTATGAGCAACTCAAGGCTGAATGGAACAAGAAGAACCCGAACTTGAACAAGTGCGGGGATGCATTGGGCAAGCTGAAGGTGAGGCCTTCTTTCAAAAGACTTTCTACCCGTGGTGATAACTATCACGTTATCCTTTCATTCCTCTCCATCCTCGGAGAATAAAGGTACTCGCCCCCACCAGATCTCTTCCTTCCCTTTGGAGCAGTGACTCTCACTGCTGGTAGTGCTTCACCACATGACAACTTCTCCACTTCTCCCAGGATTGCCAACTCAGTATCTATATGTGTTTATTGTTGTTGTCAGCCTAACTTTTTTTTTTTAACACGCACATTTTACCCTTATCATTTTGTGCAGTTACTATCCTTAACAATAACATGGGGGTAACCTGCACAGAGTGGCAGTTACTAGTCTGAACAATATCATGGGGGGTAACCTGCACAGAGTGGCAGTTACTAGTCTTAACAATAACATGGGGGGTAACCTGCACGGAGCGGCAGTTATTACCCTTTACAATAACATGGGGGTAACCTGCATGGAGCGGCAGTTATTACCCTTTACAATAACATAGGGGTAACCTGCATGGAGCGGCAGTTACTACCCTTTACAATAACATGGGGGTAACCTGCACGGAGCAGCAGTTACTGACATAAGAAACTTGCTGGGTAGACTGGATGGACCATTTGGTCTTTTTCTGCCATAATTACTATGTTATATGTTACTTTGTTGTTTTAGGGTATTATGTGTAGATTAAGGAGAGAAAAAAATGCATATCCATTTTAGAATAAGTTTGTAAAATAAGAAAATGTGGAAAAAGTGATGGGGTCTGAATACTTTCTGAATGCACTGTATATCATATACAGATAAAAGACCCCAATGATGCCAAACAATGAGAAAGGAAAGGCATGGATGACTTGTGGAAATGACTTCCCTGAACCATGTAATAAATTCTCTATTTGCATATAAGGCTCGTTTGTTATATGTATTTTTGATGACAGCAAAGGATAACTTTTTTGGTGAACATTTAGTCATTTGGGTCACTCAAAACTTTTATAGTCATAGACTAAAGTAAACAGACATCATAACCATAAAAATCCTATCTGGATTTTATCCTGTACTGAACACATATGATGACTGAAGTAAAGTATTTGTCTGTAGATTTAGTATAAATCATAGTTGTTAACCTCGTCTCACTTACCTGTCAAAATGTCAAGAAACAGAATACGATATTGATTCCATTGAATAGAAAACTGAAGATCCGTATCCAAAGTATTGATCCAAGGCACAAAAGCTGTTAGTCTCCTTGGTATCTGTCCAAATAATATCAATAACATTTTTCTAAAAGTGTGATCAAAAATTTGAAGTGTAAATATATGCCTCCTCAGATGCCATCATGTACAAACATGCTATTGAGGGGGACCTAGTGGCCCCCATCATTGTGCCTTTAGTTTGGTGGAAGAATTATACCCCCAAATCTAAAACCTTTTCAGTAAGTGCTATTGTGGCAAGATCACACACATTGTTTATGGATATTGGTCACAGCCATATGTTTCAAAATATTATCTATAGTAGTAACAGCTGTTTGCAGAATATTAGTACACAGAGATGAAATATCCACTTTTACCAAGAGATTAGTAAAATGTGCCATATCTCAAATATCTGATATGCTTTTCATAACTAATAGCTGTAGAAATGTCACCATATTAAGATAATGGCTCAAGAAAAGAGCCAGTACCAGCCACTAATGCAAGTCTAATAGTAATTAGAAGTCCTAGTGGAAACAGGCACGCGCATAGCTGGGTCTGTTTGTCAGGCTAAGCATGGGACTCAGGAGGTCGGATGTTTGAGCACCAGCTTTGTTATTTAACATGGGAAGGAGCAGGGGAGTACTGGGTTTGAAATAAGTTGGAATGCTCATCTATCCAATGTGGTGAAGTATTAAGAAGGAAGCTAATAAAAACTAACCTGTGCAGGAAGTGCTACTTGTAAGCAAGCAGCAATGATCTATGGCTGCAGCTGGAATATATCCTTAACAGTATGCATAAAGATAGCTGGGCAGATTGGATGGACCACTTGGTCTTTTTGTCTATTTTTTATTTTTTTGCCTTTTGCTATAGTCTATTTCCTATATGTGCTGTGCAGAGAAATATTCTGTACCACAGGGATCCATCCCTTTGCTCTTCCATATCCACACATCTGCTTCCATGTTCACATTTACTCGTATGCATATAGACATATGGTACATATAAATATCTCATGCCATATATATGTACCTACCTATACATATGGTATATTTGCTCATATTCAATCATCACATTCATAGGCATGGCTTGTGTGTGTATGTAATATATATAGTAATTGATGTGGATTATAATTGTAGGGACCAGAATATTTTAAAAAAGAATAAGCAGATATGGGTACTCATATGAGCGGCTTATATATTAGAGCATATTCTAAACAAAAACGCGCTCAGAATATTTTTTCTGTTTTTCTTATATTCATCACCCATATCTTTTTAAACAAGTTTTTGGGATTTTTAAATGTTTCTTTTAGCAAATTAAAACTATTGTTGAATCCAACACTTATCTGTAGAGATACTTGGATGTAATAATACATCTCAGTGTTAGAAGAAATTATCCAGTCATCTAGTCGGCATCCTTTTCGACAACTTTTTTTTCATCTGTCTTTTTTTCCCCCGACGTAGTCATGTTTCGGCGTGATTATACGCCTGCTTTGGGGGCTCAAACAATGGACTTTTATCTGTAGACATTTACAGCATAATTATGCTGTTTCTTCAATGGTGCAGATGCATCTCTGATTAAGCTCTGAAGGAGGGACAGGTAACTTATACAAAATGAATGACTACACCACATGACCACAGATAACTAATGAAAGATTACACTATGACAAGGGGACAAGCCAAGAACTTCTTTTTAAAAACTTTGCATTCAGTCAAACTGGGAAACCTTTCTTGTTTAAATCCATATACGATATGACAAATGGTTTGTGAAAGAAACTGGCATCACAATGATGTGCCCCAAACTTTTTTTGAAAATCTTGAGGGTCCTGTCAAGTTAGGAGATCTTTCCTGTATAAATTCCATATTTAATGTAATACATTTTGTTGAGGGATGCTTTTTTGTGTGTGTAACACTTAGATTCTTTGGACATTTTGTGATCAAATAATGCTGTCCCATTTACTATTGTGCTCATAGGTTTACATACCTCTGGCAGAATTTGTAAGATATGTAGCATTTTAAGAAAACATGAGTGATCAGACAAAACACGTCTGTTATTTTTAATGTTTCAAATTAAACTATTACATATCACAGAATAGCACAATCATTAAAGAAACTATACCAATAAAGGAAATAACAAAATGATCTTATCCAAAAAGTTTGCATACCCATATTTCTTAATATCATGTATTGCCCCCTTTTGCATCAGTGACGGCTTGCAGTCTTTTGTGATAATTGTGAATGACCCTTTATTTTATCATATGGTAAAGCTGCCCATTATTCTTGGCAAAAAAGTTTCTAGCTGCTGTAAATTCTTTAGTTGTCTAGCATGAACTGCATATTTGAGTTCTCCCCAAAGTGGCTCAATGATGTTGAGGTCAAGAGACTGTGATGGCCACTCCTGAACCTTTACTTTTTTCTGCTGCAGCCAATGAAGGGTCGACTTGGCTTTATGTTTCAGATCATTGTCATGTTGGAAAGCCCAAGTGCACCCCATGTGCTGCTTCCAGTATGATAAATGCAAAATATCCTCCAATATTTTCTGATGATTCTGCATTTAACCTGCCATCAATTTTGATTAAATTCCCTGTGCTGCTGTAGCTCACACACCCCAAAACAGCAGAGATCCATCTCCATGCTTCATGGGTAGGGATGGTGTGCTTCTCTTCATAGGATTTGTTGACTCCTTCTAAATATAGCATTTATGGTTGTGATCATAAAGTTCAATTTTGATCTCATCACTCCAAATTATTTTGTTCCAGAAGTCTTGAGGCTTCTCAAAGTGCTATTGGGCATATGCTAAGCAGGCTGTTTGTGGCATTGGTGCAGCAGTGGCTTTTTTCTTGGCAACTCTACTATGCAGCCCATTTTTGTTCAAGTATCTCTTTATTGTGCATGCTGAAACATACAGGCTTCTCAAACAAAGTGGTGTGTATTTTAGTAGAAGTTGCTTGTGGGGTTTTCTTTGCTTCATGGCAGTTGTCTGAAATCTTTCTTGGTCTACCTGACTGTGGCTGGTATTAATAGAAACAAACCAAACAACCGATGTACTGGTCTCTTATTAATGTAGCACTCTATCACCAAAAAATACTTATGTAAGACCCTCTATTCACGAGCAGAAAACTATGTTGCAACTCGTTTATCATAGGGGTCTATATTGCTTTAATTATCATTCCTCCGTCTATTTTGTTTAAATTTTTTGTAGTTTTTTTAAAAAGTTACCACAAATTATAAGGAAAATCCCAAATAAGCAAGTCACATGAGTAAATATTGAAACGGATACTTATCCACGCTGAAAAGGTCCCAAAAAACCCGACATGGCCATGTTTCGGACGGCAGTCCTGCTTCAGGGGAAAAGCGGAAACCAATTCAACAAATCGATCTTCTTACGGCAATTTTGTCCGTGCAAATCCTTATCTCAAAGGTGGGCTGAAATCGCAGCGGGTTGAATTTCAGCCCGCCTTTGAGATGAGGATTTGCACGGACAAAATCGCCGTAAGAAGATGGATTTGTTGAATTGGTTTCCGCTTTTCCCCTGAAGCAGGACTGCCGTCCGAAACATGGCCATGTCGGGTTTTTTGGGACCTTTTCAGCGTGGATAAGTATCCGTTTCAATATTTACTCATGTGACTTGCTTATTTGGGATTTTCCTTATAATTTTCGTGGTAACTTTTTAAAAAAACTACAAAAAATTTAAACAAAATAGACGGAGGAATGATAATTAAAGCAATATAGACCCCTATGATAAACGAGTTGCAACATAATTTTCTGCTCGTGAATAGACGGTCTTACATAAGTATTTTTTGGTGATAGAGTGCTACATTAATAAGAGACCAGTACATCGGTGGTTTGGTTTGTTTACATTGGGGTGTACTGGAATACACAGGTTGGTGTGTGTGGGTTTATTGTGTGATTGGTATTAATAGAACCCATAATTTTCCACTTCTTGATCAGAGTTTGAATAGTACTGATTGGATATCTTTTTATATCCTTTTTCCTGATTTATAAAGTTGAACTACTTTTGCTCACAGATCCTTTGACAGTTCTTTTGCTTTCCCCATGCTTTAGTAACCAACAAAGTCAGTGTAGACCTTGATGAAATGAACAAGGGTTTCTCACCTAAGAAATTTAATGTCTGTTTATTTACAGACAATTTTAATCAAAAAAGGCACAGGTGTGAATACCTACCCTTCATTGTCATCTCAACTTGAGTGTATATTATCAGCCCAAACATTCAAGGGTATATAAACTTTTAACAGAACCATTTTATTATTTCCTTTGCTATGGTTTAATGATTGTGCTATTCTGTAATGCATAATAGTTTAATTTGAAACACACTAAAAATAACAAGATATTTTGTCTGGTCACTCATTTTCTTAAAATGCTAAACATCTTACAAATTCTGCCAGGGGTATGTACATTTATGATCACAACTGTATATAAATGACCTGTTCCTTGTTTAAAAGATATGGGCAATAATTACAAGAAAGCAGGGAAAGTATTCTGAGAGTATTTAAGTATGCTGTATGAGCATTAGCAGAAGGATCCAAAGGGAAGGTGTATTGTATCATGTCATCTTATTGATTATTGTATATGGTCCTAACAATTCAGAATAATTCTTTAAATTGTTTAATACTCAAATCCTTTCCAGCAGACAAAGTGATAATGGGAGGGAACTGGAATCTATGCCTTAATTCTAAATTAGATCACATTCCTCGAATGTCTCCTTACCAATCTCATTAGCTTTACAGAACATACCATTTTGTAATCTTCAAGATGTTTGGCATGAATGGTATCCCAATAGCCATGATTATACTTTTTTCCCCCAGGACAAGCAGGATGGTTGTCCTCACATGTGGGTGACATCAGATGGAGCCCTGTCACGGAACACTTTTGCCAAAGTTTCTAGAAACTTTGAATGTCCCACTGAGTATGCCCAGCATGGCACCAACCCTGCAGCCACCAGGGGTCCCCCTTCAGTCTCTTTTTTTTTTTTTTTTTTTCCCGCGCAGCAGTTGCCTCGCGGTTAGGAACTCTGTGAGATTTTATCTCACAACTTTTTCCTCACGGAACATTTGAAGATTATCTTCATTAAAATCACCCTCACCGGGGCCCCCGTCAAATACGTTTCCTCCGATGTCCGGTAAGTGTATTCCCCGTGTTCCGCGGTCGATTCCTGGCGGCAGTCGTTCGGTTACTGACAGCCATCGACTGCACACGCGCCAAATTTTTTCCATGGCGACGGGTTTTAGAAAATGCCCCAAGTGTCCAAGGACAATGTCCATAACGCACCCGCACGACATTTGTGTGTTGTGTTTAGGATCCTCACACGACGTCCATCAGTGTCCAAAATGTGCACAAATGACCCCTAAGGGAAGGCGCGCTCGTTTGGAGAAAATGCAGCAGCTCTTTAATCCCAAAGGTGCTGCTTCATTGTCTCCAACACAGGTACAACCTTCCAAAGAGGGTCCTTCGACATCGAAGACGCCGAGCAAACACCTTATCATATTACACCAAGCTCTAGAACACCAATAAAACTCTTATTAGGAAACCAGGCTGCTATTGATCCCTACACAGAAATTACGTGCTAGCAAAATACCTCACCTCGGTCACACATGCAGAACACAGACAGACCCTGACCAAATACAGAATAAAGAGATCAGAAAGCATACACAGAAACGTGCTGAGAAGAACTGAACTGGAACCCACAAGAAGCCAGCCTCTATATGCAGAGCAACAATGTAAAAACAGAAATATTACCATTCTTCATAATACATTAAATAATAAAATCAAGATATATAAAACATCAATCATAACAGTAAAGTCATATTCATAAAAAGAATATATCAAATCAGTTAATGAATAGAATATCAAAAATTTCCCAAACACCAAAACAATTCCAAAATCTGATGAATAAAAATTCCAATTAAAAATGTTCTATTCACCCCCCCCCCCCCCCCCAAAAAAAAAGAAATATTTCAAAAGAGCAGAATCATCAAATTATACCCATTAATTACAACTAATAAGGATTTAAAAATCTGCTCTCCATACCTGGGATCTGATTTCCAGTCACCTGAGATTCTCATGGATTGGAGGAGGTAGGGCTGCACAAATTTTATCTTCTCTCACACATGCACAATAACACATTCATTCTCACACACTCCCTCTCTCTTACATACACAGGCTGCCTCGCCCTTACCCAACCAGATGGATCTCGTCCTGCTTTTACCCCGCTGAGTGCAAGGAATTGTAGCCTTGGGGGTTGTTTTTGTTTGTTTGGGGTTTTTTTTAAGGGAATTCAGATCACCCAATGCATATATGCATTAGGGTAATACTAGGATTGGCTCATCCTCATCTGAAAATTAAAATGGAGACAAGTCCAAAAATTAAAACAGGAAGAGGCAGATTTCACTAAAATGGACAGTTTCTAACCCCCTATGCAAAAGGTGTTGATCTCATGCTGCTCACTTCATTGTGGTAGAACACACACAGTGGTGGCACGATACCAACCAAAAGAAACAAGTTACCAGAAGGCACTGGTGCATTATATTCCAATCTCAGATCTTGAGAAATCTGATGTGCTATGCACTCTTTTTTTTTTTTTTTTTTTGCTGGAGTCCAAAGCTGTTATTGATCAGGTGATTGCGGCGGTGGCCCGTGACCTCTCCTGCTGCCGCCGGCCTCCTGCTATCTTCAGGCTGTACGGCCCACTGATTTTCCTGCTTTGTAACGAATACCAGACAATTGATGAACATTATCCACCTGGCAAAAGATGCAAAGTTCTTGGGGCCATGTCGCTAGATGCAGACAAGGTGTTCAATTGGATTTCCTGGCAGTATGTATTTTTAGTGTTGCATCATTATGGTGTCCTCTGCAGTTTATTAACTGGATACAGGCGTTATACAGGAACCTTTGAGCGCAGATAATGGTAAATGGGATGCTGACTTTTTTTTTCCCCCCTTTCCAGAGAGACCAGGTAGGGATGTCATCTCTCTCCATCCTTATTTAACTTAGCTTTTATTGGCACAAAAAGTTAGAGAGTCCGTTGATATTTAGGGTTTCCAGTATGACTCTAATTCCCACAAGATTTCTTTATATGCAGATTACATTTTATTGTATGTTACTCTGTCAGAATAATCTATTCCTGCTCTCCTGTCTGTTCCGGATTGTTATGGTGTTCTGTCTGGATGCACAATTAGTTATACAAAATCCCTTCTGTTGTATATTGGGCCCCAGGGAGAGGATCATCCCATTTGTGGGAATTTCTTCATTGGCAGACGATAGTATAAAATACTTGGGTTTACGGCCCTAATTGCCTTAAAAAGATTTATACAGGTTGAATTACCCTAAGGTTATTACTAAACTACACTCTGACCTGACTTGATAGACAGACTTTCCTTTGTTCTTGAGTAGAGTCTACCTGGTCAAAATGGTTGTACTCCCAACATTTTATATCTATTTCAGCACTTACCTCTTGTGGAATATTACAGGGTATTTTGAGATCTTAATGGGGCAATATCTCTTATGGCAATGAAAACCCCCACAAATAAAATTGACCCTGCAGAATCCTAAAAGCTAAGGAGGTTAAATATTCCTCATTTATACTTTTATTATCTCGCTGTGAGATTAGTGAATATCAAAGATTTTTGCACGACCCAGTGTCCCAAGTTGGGTCTATCCGGCATGCTCGGGGGGCGGGAATTGATTTGATCTCACTTCTTACTTTACCCACTGTCACCTTCCTATGCAAAGGTAGAAAAGATAAACCCCATTTTATCTCATACGTTGAAGATATGGCAGACCATTAAATTATTAGGTCTTCAGTACAAAGTTCTTTCTCCTATCTCATATCTTCAAGGAAACCCTACTTCTACGATGTCCACTGACATGACTGACTGACTAGAATGTCAAAAGGCTTTGGATCATATTTGAGCAGTTTAAGAATTTCTATGACCTCAAATCAGAATATGCTATTGCAGATCATAATTGGTATGTTTTCACACAATTGCATAAGGATATATCAAGACATCCAGAATATAACGGGGTATTACAACTCCATAGTGTTTAGAATCCTTGTTAATGCAACGTAAGTGTCAAAAAAGGTAATATCCCAATCTATATATATTTTTAATGGATGGTATATATGATCTGGTAACCAATCCCACCATAATACAGAGATGTAATGTGGATCTATTACTAAATCTCAGTAAGAATGATTGGATGGACATAAGGAGAATCTACCCTTAAGTTGTCCCCATATGCAATAAGATACAAGAGTTAATGTTCTGTTTACTAAACAGAACATACAGATGCCCCTTATTTTTCTCAAAATTCAGTGTGTTGGAGGGGGTGTGGAAAATCTGCATCTCACTTCATATGTGGTGGGATTGTCCCATTGTTAATTTTTGGCAGCAGATGCGGGTTTTGGTGCGGGCCATACTTGGTCGTTCTATACAGTTCACGGCACCATTGTGCTTACTGGATAGATGCGAGGACACTATTCTGAGTAAGTCTGCAGGAATCCTTACTAGTCACTTGTTACATGCTGTCCACGTTACAATAGCATGTTTCTGGAAATCAACTCTCAATCATTGGAAAACAGTAGCTGGAGATATCACTGTAATGGAAAAGGTTTCTTTCTTATTAATAAACGAGACATATGATATTTGGAAGCTTTACTGGCATTGGAGACAACTTATGCAAAGCAGAAAATAATTCACACATTTATTGTACTTATACATTTTTTTTTTGTTGTTCATTATAGTTCACAACTAAATATCTGTGAGATGCTGTATTGTTGCATCCCTAAATAAAGACTTGTAATTCATTGCTAAGGACATGCCCCAGCTGTCAGCCATAAAAGCTTGACCACTTATAGGATACTGCTCCTTATCCAAATTTAGTTTTGTTACCATCTTGGGTGGATGAGCATTTAAATTCCCATACTTAATCCAACATCCAGCCATCTAGCAGCTCCTCTCTCCCACCTTTTTTTTTTTTTTTTTAATCACTAAGCTTTATAATGATCTAAACAACTAATCTAACAAAAAGGGAAGCAAAATACCTTCGCAAACAATCAATGCAAAATAAATTGTAATTTATGCTTTTTATTTATATTGTCTTTCATGATTGGTCAGTCATTTCAAAGTGGATTAATTACATTCAGGTACCATAGGTATTTCCTTGTCCCCAGAGCGTTTACAATATGTGAGACTATGGAGGATGATGTGACTTTTTCCAAGGTCACAAGAAGCAGCAACAGGATTTGAATCCCAGCTTCCCAGGGTTGGAGCCTGCTGCACTAACCACTAGGCAGTTCTTCCACTATGCTGCACTGGTGCCTATCCAGACAATTTACAAATTTTAAGCATAATACAGCATAAAACAAGATCACAATAAACAAAAATGCAACTTAATGCTACAAGAAACAAAGAACAGTCCATGGAAAACCAAATATAAAACAACAAAAATGCTAGACATTAAGAGAAAACATGCAGAAATCAGAACCTATAAACTAATATAAAACTATGCTAAAAAAAAACAAACCCTGTTTTATTTCTCGTCTGATATCCTTCTGTAGAAGTTTTTTTTTTTATACAGAATTATTTTTGGTTTCTATTTAGCCTGTTTTGGTAGTAACATAACAGGCTTATCAGGTGGTGCAATGTTTGTGTGTCCCCCTTATAACTTTATAGCAATGTTCTTGGTTGGGGGAGCAGGGGCGGGTAAGCATTGTACCTACCAAGTTTTCAAAGTTAGTGAGCCATTTTAGTAGGTTGGCAGAGTTGATACTTTTCCAAAATAATGCATGGGGGTTTAATAGAGTCCATCTAGAATGTCTCACTTTCTACTTGTTTTGTTTTAATACTCACAATTTTTAGATGTAATCTTAGCAGCTACCAAAACTAGGGGTGAATTTATCAAAATGCGGTAAGTACCGCATGCGATAGCAAAAGGGGTGTGTTTTATGCTAATATAGCATTTATCGCAATTTGCACTAATTACCTGTGCGAAGAGCTAAGTTAGCGCAAATTGCGATACCATTTCAGATTCTGCGATAAGTGCCAGACATGTTGTATTTCCTGCATTCAACCACTGGGGGACCATTTTTAATGGTCCCAGACATATGAGAGAGGGAGAGGGAGAGAGGCCGGCCATAATATCATGGCCCATAGGTAGGTATTTGTATCCCTATGGTAGGCCCACCTAGTAACTCGAGGTGGGGATTAGGTAAGAGTGTAGGGGGTTAGGGGCCACTTTGACATTCTACGTGACACCTACAAACAGAACAGTGGTCTCTTGTGAAGATTTGATGGCCTTCGGAGTGAGGAAACTCACTCTAAGATGAGATTTGTGCAATGTTCTCTCCACCTAGCTTGATGTTACCCAGGTAGAGAGTCCATCAAGCTAGGTGGAGAGAACATTGCCCAAATATCATCTTGGAGTGAGTTTCCTCACTCCGAAGGCCAGTAAATCTTCACAAGAGACCACTGTTCTGTTCATAGGTATCACGTAGAATGTCTAAGTGGCCCCTAACCCTCTACACTCTTACCTAATCCCCACCTCGAGTTACTAGGTGGGCCTACCATAGGGATACAAATACCTACCTATGGGCCATAACATCATGGTCTCTCTCGCTCTTGCTCTCTCTCTCTCCGTCAATTCAGCTGAAATAGGACTTACGGGAGAAATCACAAATGGCGATGAAACCTTACCGCACAGTCACGGCAGCAAACCAATCCAAAGAGGTGTAGTTAAAATTGGCGTTAGGGCTGTGCGATACCTCTTCGCAGACAGGCTAACCCAGCCCACTCTCTGCCCCTAACTCCTCCTATTTTCTTAATTTGCATCGCACCATACGATATGATGCGATAAGCCCTTAACGCATGCGAAAACGCCTTATTGCATTTTGAAAAATGACCCCCCTAGTGAGGTTGTTGCCAAAACTTCTGGCTGCCTATGTCCCATGACCTTGTCACCCAGCCACTGTGCCAACCTGTCGGCATTGACCTGGTTGATTTCTGAAGAGTTTTAGCCTATTCAACATCATAGATAGGTGAGGAGACTCAGTCGTTGCTCTTGAGGTTTTGCAGCTCTGTCTCTTGTTACTGTACTTCTCAACCGGTGTCTGGAATATCAGTCTCCTACATTGCTGAACTTTTAAAAGAAGCAACATCTAAAGTCCTTAGTCCCAAATTCTAGAAACTGCACTCTGGTGAACCAGAGTCCATAGCAATCGGGCATCCATCTGCTGTGCCTTCTAAATCTGCTCGTCTGTTGCCCCCATGAGCACTTGGAACCCTGAAGATAGTAATTTTTGTTAATGGAGATGCTATAAGACCTCTTTCTGTTTGTAATTCCAGCTGGCCCTCCTGGAGCTCAACTTTTTACCCACCACAGGAACCAAACTGACCAAGCAGCAGCTCATATTGGCTAGTGAGTATTCTCTAGGCATTTCAAAACAGACTTTTAATTATCTAGTTTGGTTACTAACTGTTGAGAGAATTGTAAGATGAATAAGAAGCTTAAATGTGAAAGTGTGAGCAAAGCCTCAAAAGAATAATTTGCTAAATAGGTTCAATAATGGTTAGCTATTTCTTTACGAAAATGGAATTTAAAAAAACAGCACACTAGTCCTGCCTAGCATATAGACTGATCATAAAAGGCCTGGTGTACTAAAGGGATTTCCTCATTTTCTATTTATGGGGCAAAATATAGTCCCCTTGGCCGGGAATTTTGTTGGGTAGCCACTACACAGGAGCAAGAGACTAAAAGCATTCTGGGCTTTATTAGGCTGAGAACACTGCCTTCACAGCATCCCCCTTAAATCAAGGAGCATAAGCTGGTCTTGGACTTGGGAATCAAACTTGCATCTCCCATACATAGCACTAAGCCATTGGCTCAGAACAAATTTATTTGAAAGTAATTTCCCCCTCTTGTCTAAGAAATGTGGCTTCATTATGTGCCCACTGGGAAACCTCTTCTTCAGATATGGGTACCTTGATATTGATGATCTTTGTGCACTGCACCCAGACTCGGTGTTAAGTTGCTTAATGAGCAATGCATTGTCCTCTGCATCTAGGTGATGCCAGCTGGCAGCTATCTGATGCCGTCATGTGCAGTAAGCAGAGCTGGAGTGAGGTTCCCAATCCATCCAAGGGACATAGAGACACTGGGTTGACTTCAAAGTGGACTCTCATTTCAAACCTTTTTTATTATTTAAGTGACACAGTTGTGTGACCTTTCTTAAGGCCTTTCTCAGAATGGCTCCAGTATGGTTCAAGCCAAATGTGCCAAGTCCAGCAGTATGGAGCAAGCATGTGGTCCCTTCTGCCTTTGCAGTATGACTATTTTCAGTGATGATTACTAAATGTCTCTGACATGAAGGGAATTGAATTAGCATAAGTTTCAAACTTGTGAGCAATAACTTTTTGTGTTGTCATGTGTCTAGTATGTGTGCATGTATTTCTGTATGTAAAAGCCTGTAGTAACAGGAATGTGTTGAAGATGGGCATTGTTATAAAAGGAGCATGTATGGGCGCTAATGCCTGCCTTGTCTATAAGCAAGACACACAATACTTCTTATAGAGCAATCCCTACTAAATGTTTTTTCATTGACAAATAGGCCTGAATTACCCATTTCGTGCGAGTGACATCATCCAACGGCACTAACATGGACTTGGCTCTCAGAGCTCAGTAAAGACTATATTGATCATGCATGGGAGTCCCCATGCTCATGCTGCCTCATGAGCCCCTCAGTCTTTCTTCATCCAAGCTACTGTACAGATATGTCCTAGTCTCTCAATTATTTTTCAATCTTTGCCTCCTCATACCTTCTTTTTCACCTTGTTCCATCTTCAGTTTTTGCCAGTTTCTCAGCAGCTCCTGAAACAAAACTAATTCTATTTAAAAAAAAAAGTGAATATGAAAAAGGCCAAGAAACCCATGGTCAGTATTTTCAAGACCTGCATCTATGGACACTGGAGGTCCAACATGGATTTCTACACAGTGGGCCCGGACCATGATTCCAGCTGCTACAGCTGTGGTGAGATGTGTCCCAGGGCACAGTAATACCATGCCTGGAAGATAGACATCCTTAGGAAGGCGCTGTTGGGTAAGAAACCAAATCCTCTGCTCTAAGCAGGGTTGTAGAGCTATTCCTAGTCTAGGAGCAAGAGATATTCTGACTCTTGAGATAGGGGGTTCTGCAAGAATAGAAGAGGCCAATATAGCCCTCAGTCACGCCTCTCCCCAGCCCCATGACACCCTTTTCTGGCTCCACCTTAGTTCAGGGGTTGAGCATGGTATAGAAATCTATGACCTATAAAGTGATGAGAAGAGCACCCAAATAAAATAGGGTCATACCCCCCCCCCCCCACCCCCCTTAGAGCTATACCTCCTTGAAGCTTAAGAAGTATTTGATGCCATCAGTGCAGGGCTCTGCTAGGGCAGGCCCCCTTAACACCAAGACAGATGATAGCCTCATTGGTGCAGTTCCAATCATTCCCATAGTGCGGAGTTATTTGTACTTCCCAGACCTGGCCCCATTAGTATCTTCAGTATGGAGCTTACGCTCTGAGATGCAGTTTGACCCACTGAGATCAGGACGTGTCTGTGCCATCCCTAATCTTAAGATGTGTTCCAATGGAAAAGGTCACTACAACTGGGGTGGAGCACCTTGGAGCCAGCTGCAGCATGGTTGGTAGCTTTGGTGCATGTATCCTCTACTGTAGTATAGGCCTCCCTTAGTAACGATGAACAGATCTGGGTTTCTGAAAAGGATGTCTCCAATTCACACACAGAGGATTCAACAACCTGTGGGGGCCCATTTGTTCAAGCTAGTAAAGAATTTCTTTGCTACCTTAACTTCTGGAGTTTAGAGAGAAATTAGAGTCTCCCTTGTTCAATGTAGGTACTGCCCAAAGTTCCATACCAGTGCATGCTTCCCCTAAAGGGCTTTCAGAGTTGGGAGTAAGTCCTCACCATGAGGTGATGGTTGCTCTTCCAGGAAAGTCCACTTGCAAGCCAGAAGGGAGTGAATTGGACTCTCATTCTAAATTCTTACCAGAGATTTCCTTCTCAGACCAGTGGAAGTCGCCTCCTAGATTGCCCTTATTCTCTGTGCAGTCTTGACTTAGTGTTCCCCTATGGTCGGGAAAGGAAAAAGATTCTATTGGGATTCCTTCTGATCACTTTAGCAGATTTGCCTCAGCATACTTCTCTGGAGGAATTTGCTACTCCAAGTTCTTGGATATATTGGTAGAGGCTGAGGTCTTTGGCCTTTTTCAGTTTCTACTGGATTCTGTGGCTTTCCTAGTGCACAAGCTCCTGAAGAACCTCCAAGCTTCCCCGGGTTTTGAGGTTGTCCAACTTCTACACCACTCAGTAGTGGAGTCAGGATTGAAACATGCTAAGCACACTTAAAGTCACTCCAACATGCTGCCTGGGAAGGACCAAAAGGCATTGGACATGCCTAGGGATAAAAGATTTTTCGGAGATCCATGCTGAGTACCCAGATTATAGCTCATCAAATGTACATGGTGCAGTATCTCCACAAGTGCATGCTAAAGCCTAAGGTGGATTTGACAGTCCCTGAACAAGTATACTTCCACTGAGCAGTGGTGGAATGTGACAAGGATATTGTTTCCAAAACAATTCATACTGCATCCAAGGTTCTGGCTGCATCTATAGGAGCCCAGAAGATCGTGTGGCTTTAAGCGAGTGGCTTTCAAGAGGACATGCATGAGTGTTTTCCAGACGTGCCCTGTATGGGGCACAAATTTTATTAGGTGACCACATTTAAGAGATGGTGGCACTGATTTAAAGAGCATCAATCCACCTTGTATTACTATGAGCTGCAGTGGGGGACCAACTGGCTCCTGTACACCAGGTTTTTTTCTCTCCTTTTAACTGTCCATTCTTTCAGAGGCATTTGTTCCGCTCCATTTAATATCGTCCAGCTACTCCTGCTTTTCAACAGCTGCCAGTCCATGATCATTGGAGAGAAAGATGACGGCCCAACATTCAGCAGCAGATGCTTAGTTTTTGATATCTTTGAGGCCTGCCTCCCCACCGCCTCAGGTGGAGGGAAATGATTCAGTACTTCCTCCCAGAATGACTCCATATCATCAAGGATTAGTGGATCCTGAGAATTGTAGAGAATGACTACTGCTTGTACTCCTTTTTGCTTTCTTTTGATCCATTGGATTTCAGCCTTCAGTTCTGACACTTCTCAATCTGCACAACTGCAATTAGAATTGGAGTCACTCCTTCAGCAATCAAACCTGTCCGTACTCTGGAGTGTGTCCAGGGTTTCTTTTCCAAATATTTCCTAATACCCAAGAAGTTGGGGGGACTAAGACCTATTCTGGATCTGCAGAGGCTGAACACATAATTGGTGGCAGGAAAAGTTCAAAATGATCCCTCGCCAGATAATTCTCCCCTTCATTCAGCTGGGGAATTGAATATCCACTCTGTATCTAAAGGACACTTTTATGCGCACACCTCTTCATCCCACCCATCGGAAATGCGTAAGGTTTTTGGTGTAGGATATTCGCTACCAGTAGAAGGTGCTTCCCTTTGGTCTCTCTGTGGCCCTGAGGATATTCACAAAATGCCTTGCGGTAATGGTGGCGCAGTATCATCGGTAGGGAATCTACATGTTTCATACCTGGACTATTGGCTGGGGAGGAATCCATCCTCATCAGGAATTTTAGAATCCCTGAGAGGACCATACTTATTCTCCAGTCCCTGGATTTCCTGATCAGCTTTGCTAAGCCAAACCTGGTTCTAGCTCAGAAGATTCAGTTCATAGGCACCAGGAAACTTGTTTCAGGAAAAAGTTTCTTCCTGTCACAAGAGCTAATTTACTGGTCAGCTCTGCAAATTCTATCCATCAGGCTTGAACATCAGTGAGGCTGGTCTTGTTCATTCTCAGCTTTGACTGCTGTAGTACATGTGGTTCCTCTAAATTATCTGCACATGAAGGGCTCTGAAACCAGTGGGATCAGGTCTATCAGCCATTATCCCATCAAATCTCATCCTCCACAGTAGGGATACTCTCATCTAATGGGTCACTGAATCTGAAAGGTTCTAAAAGTGGGCCTTTCTTTAACACATTCCTCCACATCAAGTAACACACTCCATCGATGCCTCTCCTAAGGGATGGGTGGCACACTGGTATTGCATGGACCCAAAGATTGTGGTCCCCAGAGGAAAGTTGCCTACAAACCAATCGCTTGGAATTGCAAGCCATCAGATATGCCCTGGAGGTGTTCATTCTCTTTCTGTCAGGAAAGAGAATATTTATCCGGACAGACAACCAAGCCATGTTCTACATAATAAGAGGTACAGGATTTTTTGCCCTCTGCCAGGTGGCCCTCTGAATCTGGTCATGGGCAGGCAGTCGCAATGACCTATTCCGTGTATTCGCATGAGTGGTCCCCCAGATCAAAGAATTGCAGATGACTTGTTCAATCACTGGGGAAAGCTTGTGATTCTTTTCTTCACCTCAGAAGGGTTGAGATTATGGCTCCATGCATCAGAGCCCTCTACAAGTTCGCTCCTAACGCTTTTGTGCTAGACTGGAGACTCAATTTACTTTTTGCATACCCACCGATTCCTCTAATCACCAAGACTGTCCAGAAAGTCCTTCAGGACAAGACAAGGATAATCCTAGTGGCACCAGCCTGGCCATAAGTGTAGCATCCGTATCTCATCCATCTATCAATTAAGTCAGATTCCCTTAAGAACATCTCCAGCTCTCATCATGCAGAAGGGAGGCAGGCTCTGCCATTCAAACCTGTCATCTCTGGACCTCAGAACATGGATATTGAATGCCTTCTCTTAGTTCCTTCCAAGACGATGTGGAGGATATTTTGATTTATGTCGGAAAACCTTCAACCAGAAGATCCTGTGGGTTCATATAGAAGAGGTTCTCTTTTTGATGTAGGTCCAACCAACTGGATCCCCCTGTCTGTGATCCAGGAGATTTGCTTCAGTACCTATTCTGCCTCTTATGCTGTGTGCTTAGCATTGCTTCAGTCAAAAGTTCATCTTACTGCCATTGCAGCTTATCACCAGCAGGTGGGAGGGGCTGTAATCTCCCACACACACACATTTCTCCCTCCCCTTTCATGAATTTTGATAAAAAGGACAATGGCATTCCATACCTCCAGTGCCTTGGGACCTCAGTGTAATCCTAGCTCAATTCATGAAACCTCCATTTGAACCTCTCAAGTTGGTGGACTTAAAATGTTTTGCTTTGACATTGTTTCTCATGGCTTTGTCATGAAGAGTAAGTGAATCACAGGTTTGGTTTCCTGTTCACCATACCTACAGTCTTTTCACAATAGGGTGGTTCTACAGACTTGCCACTTTTGGAAGAAACTTGGGGTATATGCATTTTATTTTAATCAAGCTTTCCTGCTGCACATGTTTAAAAACCTGTGTGTACAAAAAATGTCATGCTGGGTCAGAACAAGATCCATCGAGCTCAGCATCCTGTCTGACAATAGCCAGTCTGGGTCACAAGAACCTGGAAGATCCCTATCATCCTGGGGTAAGTGCTGGCTTTACCAAGTCTACCTGGCTAATAACTGTTTGTTTATGGCCTTTTTTTCTTCAGGAACTGTCCAATCCTCTTCTGAATATCACTGTTAGTTGCCTTGACCACAACCTCTGGTAACAGATTCCATAGCTTGATTGTATGCTGAGTGAAAATGTACTTCCTACAATTACTGTTAAGTCAGGCAATTGCTAGTTTCATGGAGTTGTCCCCTAGTCCTAGTGTTTGAAAGGGTAAATAACCATTCTCTATGCATTCTACCCCACTCTCGATTTTAGAAATTTCAATCATATCCCCTCTCATGTGTCTCTTACAAGCTAAAGAGCTGTAATTTTTTAGCCTTTCTCATTAAGGGAGCATTTCTTTCTGTGTCCACTGTTCTGTTTTTTTGTTGTTTTTTTGGGGGGGATTTTTTGAGATGGAGTAACGAGCTGCACACAATACTCTAGGTGCAGTCGTACCATGGATCTATACAAAGGAGAATGGGCTCTACACTCCTTGGACTGCAAGAGAATCCTTGCATAATACTTAAAGCCTCAATCTCACCATCAAGCTTCTCAACTATCCATGTCCTTTGAGCCCAATAGGTTTGGAAAGGCAGTTGCCAATCAAACTGTGTAATACATCATTACATGCTGACTGGTATACAGATTATAGACACTACCAAGGCTCATCAAGTGAGAGCCATAGTGACTTCAGTAGCCCATCTCGGGGCCACGTCCAGTGAAGACATTTATAAATCTATTTGGTTGTCTGTGCCTACCTTCACATCCCATTACCTTCTTAACAGCATGTCCCAAGGAGGCAGCAGTTTTGGGCAAGCAGTTCTATGCAGCCTGTTTTCTCAGTGGTCTACTCTCCACATGGCGTGGGCAAGTTGTCTTAAGTCCTTTTGCATTGTAAGCTTCAGCTTGAGACTCCTCATGCATATTGGTTCATTAATGCCTGCTTGTCTGCAGAGAAAAGAAGTTTGCTTATAAGTAGACAGCAGGATGAATTAGCCATTCATACTACCCGCCCAGCTTCCTGGAAAGCTGACTATTTCTCTAAAATGTAAGCAGTGGAAGCGACTGAGGGGCTCATGAGGCAGCAAATGTGGGAACCCCCCCCCCCCCCCCCCATATGCTCAGAAAAGTTTTTTGGTTTATTTTTAATTTAGCACTGAGATTTAGGTCTGTTTGGTGCCATCACATAATGGCTAATTTATCCTGCTGTCTAGAGATACCAGTTTACAGATAAGCAAATTTGTTTTATTCCTTTCCATCAATAACATAGTTCTCCCATTGCTGTTAATCCCTAGCAGATGAAAGCTTTGTTCTTCCCATCCTCACCAGGTTCTTTGACTTTGATAGTTCAATTTCTGTCTTGTGTGGTGGAAAGGGACAGATTGAACAGTGACTCACAGTTTGTTGATGTCTTCAGTTGGACTCGCAGAATTCCAACCCAACTAATTGATGCATATTTGTTCATCTATGGGAGAAGACTGTAGACTTGCTTTGGCATTTACCGCCCTATTACTCTGTGAAATCTGCTTTTGCACCACCCAAAAGTATAACTGCCGTTTTGCTTTCTCCAGGAGATATTCTGGAGATTGGAGCCCAGTGGAGCATTCTGAAGAAAGATATTCCATCATTTGAAAGATACATGGCCCAGCTGAAGTGCTACTATTTTGACTATAAGTGAGTGTTGATGCACGTAGTATAACCATATTGATTTATCTCTCGGAGTGCATATGGTTGAACCTTTAGGCTAGTGCTTTTTGGAAGTGTCGGGGTGGGAGTGCTAGATGGAAGGGAGACTGAATATAGGATCACGATAAGAGAGACACGTGCTCAGTTCCTATTCTTGTTAACAAGTAGTTTGCGGTAGAAAACCCCCTTTTTGTTTTCTCTGCTATCCTTTTTTCTTTGTCCAGGGAAGAATTGCCAGAATCTGCCTACAAACATCAATTGCTGGGGCTGAACCTGCTCTTTCTGCTCTCCCAGAACCGTGTGGCAGAGTTCCACACAGAGCTGGAAAGGCTTCCAGCCAGAGACATTCAGACCAATGTCTATATCAAGCATCCGGTGTCTCTGGAACAGGTAAGGAGGGCATGGTCCTCCAACCTTTTTGTAACTGATATCCATATGCCTGTGGTCAGTGGAGAGGTTATCAAAAAGGTCCTTACCTATTTTTTTTGTTTTCAGTATTTGATGGAGGGCAGCTATAATAAGGTCTTTCTAGCCAAGGGCAACATCCCAGCAGAGAGCTACACTTTCTTTATTGATATCCTGTTGGACACTATTAGGTGAGTTGAGCATGCCTTTCTCATTTGCATGTTAGGAGTTGACTTTTTAGGTTGGGAACGTGTATTTATTTATTTATTTATTTATTTAAAATTTTTTATATACCGACATTCATCCAGGATATCACATCGGTTCACAGTGTAACGCAAATATACGCCATGCATGGCGCTTTACATGGAACAGATAAAACATGTTAACAAGGGAATAAAGGGGTAAGAGAACATGGGATAAATTGCATTAAATATTAAACAAGAATTGCAATTATATACATATGTACAATGTTGAGAGAACTGAGAGAAAAGGGATTTGGGAATATTAGGGGGGGAGGGGGGAGTGGAGAGCAGAGGGGGGAGAAGAGGGGAGAAGGGGGCGGAAAGAAGAAGGATGGGGCAAAAGCGGGGTACCGAAAGGGGGGCCGTGGAAAGGCAGAGTGGAGATTAGGTGTATGCTTTGGCAAATAGCCAGGTCTTAAGCTTCCGCTTGAAGGATTTCAGGCATTCCTCTTGCCGTAGTTCAACTGGCATTGTGTTCCAAAGGGTCGGCCCGGCGATGGATAGTGCACGGGCTCTTGTGGAGGTTAGTTTGTGGAGTTTGGGAGAGGGGATAGGCATGGTTGCGAGATGTGCATGTCTGGTAGGCTTATTGGACTGGTGTAAGCGGAAGGATTCATTGAACCAGTTCATTTCAGGATTGTATAAAGCCTTGTGGATGAGAGAGAGTGCCTTATATTGTATACGGGATGCTATTGGGAGCCAATGTAGATCTTTTAGAACAGGTGTAATATGGTCATGTTTGCGTAGGTTGGTCAAGATTCGGGCTGTTGTGTTTTGCAGAATTTGAATGGGATGAATGGCGTTGTTAGGAAGGCCGAGGAGCAGGGAGTTGCAGTAGTCTGTTTTGGCAAAGATAGTGGTTTGAAGCACTGTCCGGAAATCAGGGGCATGCAGTAAGGGTTTAAGTTTTTTCAGTGTATGGAGTTTTGTACCTGCCTAAATGACATAAATGGAATGAAATATTTACTTATTTTTTTTCCCATTTTGTTTCTGGTGTATGTGAATATGCACATTGCAATTTTTAACCATGACTGCATTGTGTAGGTCTGCTTGCACTAAGAAGTAAACAATCCTCAGTATCCCTTCTACTTATATCAGTATTGGAAATAGCATATCTGTTAAACTATAAAACATAGCCCTGATGCATTATTTGTAAAGGGGATAAACAAATTGTGCTCTCTTTGTGCTTCAGGGATGAAATAGCTGGCTGCATCGAGAAAGCCTATGAGAAGATCCTATTCAATGAAGCCACTAGAATATTGTTCTTTAACACCCCTAAGAAAATGACAGACTATGCCAAGAAGGTGGGTGACAGCTGAAGTGTCTGCTTGTAGGGAAAGACAGATTGGTATAGGTGCTTAGTGTAGCTTGCTAGCAGGTAAAAATTCAAACAGAAAGCACCATTGTAAGACTGCTTGAAGTGGGTGGGAAGAGAAGACACCTGCCAGCTTTTTATGATTGTTTCAATATTAAAAACAGTAAAATGATCCTCAGTCTGCAAAAATGGAGCAAGCAGAGCCAAGACTGTTACTGTGTGCATATGCAAATGGTGGGTGAGAACCCTCAGTCTATAGTTGCTGGACAGCTCGTTGCCTTGCATTAGTTCAGCAGTTTCAGTGGAGCGCACATGCCTACTTTACTGTGTGTGTTCACCAAACAATAGAACTGGCTTAGGGCCATTTCAAAAATGGGGTGAGCTTTTCTGCAGGAGAGATGCCATCTCTACATAAGATGAGAAGGAATGGAAATGCTGGGCTATGATAGGCTGACCTAGTAAATGTGATTTTATGATGATCTGAATACTAATTTTTGCATTTTTTTTTTCCTTTTCTAGCGTGGTTGGGTTTTAGGTCCAAACAATTACTACAGCTTTACTAGCAAGCAGCAGAAACCAGAAGAAGCCACAATCCCTTCTACAGAGTTAGCCAAACAAGTTATTGAATATGCCAGACAGCTGGAAATGATAGTCTAGTGCTCATTGGCTAGGAGAAGGTCCTTTCTGGGTGGAGGAGGGAGGGGCCTTTCTTTTTTCTTTTAGTGTATATTTTATTTTCCTGTAGTTAGACAATTTATATTTATAAAAGGGCAGGCCATTTTTTTTCTTTTTTTTTTTTTTTTTTTTTTAACACTGGGGGAGGATGCGCTTGCAGATTCAACTGTTTGGGTGAGCCAGTGTGTGCTATGTTGTCTTTATGCTGATGGTATTTTGAAGAGAACCTGAATGAAGAAATAAAGGAATGGATGGAGCTAAGAAGCACTCTTTTCCCTGAAAAGCCAAAAGGAATGCTGAGGTCCATGCATTAAATGGTTAGGGCTAGATAATCATTTATTTCTTGGCTGCCTCTACTCTAAACCTCCAAAGATCCTGGAGTGAGCTTACTGCGTGGAGGCTTTGTACACTGACATAGTGTGGGAGGAGTTTTAACAGCTGCTCCACTCAACATGGAGATGAATCGCCCCTGAATCGCAGCAAGGGTTTAAAAGCCAGAGCTGAAATTTTTTTTTCTTTTAATTTTGTTTTCCTTTCATGCATTTTGACTTTTATTGATGGGGATGAGGGTATAACTGGTTTGTCACATCTGGTCTTACTACATGAGTTTTTTATGACGTAAAGAAAAATAAGGTGTAGTTTTTGTTTTTGGGTTTGGTTTTTTGTTTGGTTTTTTTTGGTTTGTTTGTTTTTGTGGGGGGGGGGGGTTTGGGGTTGTTTTTTTTTTATAGCCAGAGCCCATTCTCCATGCAAACTCAAGTTTTACCCCTTCACTACTGTAATAAAAATGTTAAACCTGAAATACCTTCAAGGAGGATCCTCTTAAGCCTATTCTTTCTCTGCTTTGAACTTAGAGCTGCTTCTGTGTCCCTAGCTTTCACCTTTTTGTTAAAATCGGCTTGAAGGTTTAAGGAATCTCCAGGTCTTGGCCTTGATAGGTGGAAAGGCTTCTACAGTTGCCAAGCTAATGCATTCTGGTACTTGTCCTATGTTTTTCTATACAGAATAAACATATGCTGCCAGGAGAGGCTTCAATGTATGTATTTAAGCACTGTTTAACTCTGCTAGGGGTCTCTTGCAGCTATCTTGGAGGGCCTGTAGAGCCTTTGTATTACATCTGCTTACCATCATGAATTCTTCCTAAAAAGTCCAAAGATGGATGGATGTAACAGCTTCTGCTAGAAAGTGAGGGAGTTAAGCTTCTTGGTGTGTCTTCCTAAGTCTCCTGTGTATGGCACCTACTTTCACATTGCAAGCTACCATGTCAGACTTGTTGTAGCAGAAGGAAAAATCTACTGAAAAATGCAAACTTTTTACAATATTCAGCTTCTAGTGCAGACCTTTATTTAAAGTGATGGTGTTGGAACCAGATATAAGCTAAATACCCATATATGCTCTATTTGCTAATGCTTGACAAAAATAAATGAAAAAACTGAATTTAGTACAGCAAATAATATATCAAATTGTGTAGAAAGCCATATAAACAGGAAACTGTACGATATTAAAGTAATGACCTCATAGATATATATATAGTAGGTGGCTTATAAAGTCACTTATTCTGGTTATATTACTATTTTAAATAACCATGCAAGTGAGTAAACACCTTTTAAAACATTATAATCATAGGTTCCCGAACTCTTGTTTTTCCTAATATATTCCTTTCAAGAAATGCTATGTTTGTGATGTATCACCATTCCAGAAAAAGACCAAAGACACTTATCTTAATGCATGTTGATATCAGTTAAATTCATGCATATTTGCATCTAACGGGCTGGCCCGACATGGCTCAGGTTTCAGAAGCGCTCCTTCCGCAGGGACCTGAATAGATGTATTCTAAGAATGAAAAAATATATTAATTCCTGTGTTGAAACAAAGAAAAAAATGCAATAAAATAATATAATATACATATGTGTCTTGGTTCAAATAAATTCTTAAATTATCAGTGTTATATTACCACCATGGCATTTCCAAATGGGATCTGCCATTTTGCAAACCTTGGTTTTTAAACATTTATGGGGCAATGTTAACCAATGAACAACAAGGAACATATGAAGCAACCAATGAGAAAAGGAATAGTATTTAATTCCGTCAGACATCCATTCTACGTTATCATTCATGCCGAAAGATGGGTATGATGATAAAATGTAAATCCATCTTTGTTCCTTGTAATTCAACAAAACTGAAATATCTCCTCCTATCTGAAACAGTCACTTTATCCAAAACAGTCCAGTGAAGTTGTTCAAAAGTGTGATTATACTCTAAACAATGTTTGACAATTGATGCATCCAATTTTTGAATGTGTAACAGACTGCAATGTTCCCTTAAATGTGTTCTAATTGATCTTATAGTTCGTCCCACATACAATTGAGGACATGTGCACTGCAGTAAATAAATTACTTTTCTAGAATTACAGTTGCTGTTAAATGACTTTTTATAAAGCTTCAAGGTAATTGGATAATAGAGATGTGAATCGGAACCAGAATCTGTTCGGATTTCAGTTCCGATTCACATCTCTATAGATGTGAATCGGAACCAGAATCGGTTCGGATTTCAGTTCCGATTCACATCTCTACTGGATAATGCCATGTGTATCCTTGCATAACAGTGGCACACATGTACC
Organism: Rhinatrema bivittatum; assembly: GCF_901001135.1. Lineage (NCBI taxonomy): Eukaryota > Metazoa > Chordata > Amphibia > Gymnophiona > Rhinatrematidae > Rhinatrema > Rhinatrema bivittatum. The sequence continues at coordinate 77,389,561 of NC_042625.1, forward strand.
ACATGGTTGATGTCCTGAAAAGGTAGGTGTAAGTGATGCATTTGTAGTGGGTGGTAATGCTGCCCAGATGATCTGATTGTGCAGTTTCCTGTTTGTATGGCTTTCTATGCATTTTGATATACTATTTGCTAATGTAGCATTTCCAGTTGTACACCACCATACACAGCTAGGGTACCTTGATTCTGCCATACAGTAATAGTGCTGCCTTTTTTTCAGAAATTTGCATGTTTACTCACCCCCATCAACCATTCCCTCAAATGCACTCAACACTTGTGTGAATGTAATGTATAATTTTCAATTACAACATACATTATTGCAGGCATGGGAAACTCTGATCCTTGAGAGCCACAAACCAGTTGAGATTTCAGGCTGCCCCTAATGCGTATGCATGAGAGATTTGCTTGTATACTTTTATTTTAAAAAAATCCAACCTATATTACCTTATTCAATAGCAGTCCTTGCTGAGTGGTTTACAACATACAAAAACCAAACTAAAACAAATAACATACACAAAAATAAAACATCACTATCAAGTTTTGTGTTTTTTGTTTTAAGCTTGCAGTCTTTAAACCACCAAATTTAGTCATTGCTTACAAATAAAACTCAGGCCCCCAAAAGCTTGTGAAAAAAAGGCTTTCACCTGCTTCTGGGACAATTTATAATGGAGCAGTGAAGAATTCCATAGCTCAGGTCTTACACCAGAAAATGCCCGTCTATGAAAGATTGGTACTACAGGTAGGTGTATATTAGCAGATCAAAGAGGCCTAATGGGAGAGGACCCCTGTAAAAGGTCTGTCACGTACTGTGGCCTGTCCTTGCAAGACTTTAAAAACAAGATTTAAAACCTTAAAATGAATCCATTGGGCAACAGGCAGCCAATTAATTTCCTTAAGGGGAAACATTCCATGTAATGGCAATCTGTTAAAGAACTCTGCAGCCCATCTTCTACCAGCTACATCATCCAACAAATTGAGTTTGGTAACCCCACATCCAATGCATTACTGTAGTCTAAAGCAGCACAAAACCCTACATCAATGCACAAAAGCCCTTCTTGACTAGAATGTATTTGATGATGCAAAAGTGAATTTAAAATATTCAGCCTTTAGCACAGATCTAACCTGTATTGACATAGAAAAGGCTGAATTCCTAAGTTGTATACACATCAAGTTCATGGATATTTATTATGGTTATCAAACAGACTGGTTTTTGGCCCTCAAGGACTGGAGTTTTCCACCCTTGCCCTCTACTCTTGTACAACTTGTGCTTTACCATTGTCTCTGGTCCTATATCTATAATATGTTACCTGCTAAAGTAGTCTGTATCTGCTTTATTTCTTTCACTGATGTACTCAACATTTACTGTGAAAGCCCAAATGTAACAATTGGAATGCTTCTGCTGGAAAACTGTAGTATAAATCAGTGATGATGAACATGAAAACTACTGCAGGGAGATACCAGCTTACTGGTTTTGCTATTGCTTAGTTTTATAATTGACAAAAGGTTTTTATAAAATGGTACTTACTCTTTATAATACTATGGTCTCTTGTGATAGGAGTGGACCTCTCCTCCCTTTAGCAGCTCATTGGCTGCTCAATTTTCTCTTCCAAAATAATTTCCTCTTTCACATTCAGTTTTGTGATGACAGACTATTGGTTTCCACAGCATTATTTTTTCCTGTACATTTTATTTCTTAGTTTGGGATGGTTGTGTTCCTATTGATGTAGTCTTAAACAGTAGAATGTAGAGGTAATTTCTCATAGGTTGATCTGCACATCTGTACTGAGAGCTGCTACGGGAAGAACAGCACCTAATTCTGTCTCACTGTCCAAAATAATGTAGCTTATTTTTCTTTATGGGGGCAGGGGGTGACATCAATAGTTGTTTTTTTGTTTCTAAATTGTAGCATGCTTTCTCAGAAGCTTTTTAAACCAGTTTAATCCTGCCTTTGCAGATCAAGACATAATTATGTTCCTAATTGGGTTGGGTTGTAAAGGTGTCAAACTGCTGCCGCCCCCACCCCTCCCCATGTTATACAGGTTCGCAGGCTTGGCCAAAAATAAGTACTGTCTTCAGCTTTGACCCTACATTTGGATCTTAGCCAAAAGGCCATAAATGAAAGAGGGTAACACAAAAATAGCCTCTATTTGAGATAGTCTACTATATCTAATAGGCATTAGTTCCTTCTTGCTATTTTTTTTTATCCCATGTCTTAGATTCCCAACTGCTTCTTCTCACCTTCAGCCTTAATTTGCAAGATACTCTCCTTTCCCTTCCTCTCCACACCCAAAGCCAGATATTGTAGTATGAGTATATCTCCCAGAGTTTCTTGTAACTGTAGTATGCTAAAGAAGGTATTGATGTAGCAAATGTAATGGAAGTATCCTCGCTTACTGTCATTTTAGATATCTATTGTACTGAAGCATTGGCATAATGGCTCTATGGACTTTATTGCTAGAGGCTATAGTCCAGGCTAGTGCTATAGTTGGAAGTTTGGACAAGTTTCTGCAGGACAGCTCCATTAACAATTATTAGCCAGGTAGACTTGTTCAGAAGATGGCAATCACAGTCAACAGAAGGGAATAGATCTTCCCATGTGCATCCACCATGTACATCCAAGTGAGCTGGATGGACCACTATTGGAGATAAGATGCTGGGCCTGATGACCCATTACTCTGACCATGTGTAGACTTTAGCTTCACCTTAGTCCTTTGGCTGGCTTACCTGAATGGTGGTGGAGTCATGGTTATCACATTCAATCCTCCCTCTCCACTACAAATGGGGTTAGGCCTAACGTTTCATGCACTCTGACCATCATGCAGTGACCTATACTTTATTAATTGCCTTGCCATGTCTTTACTGCCCCCAGTTGTTTATGTAAGTTTTAACAAATTCTGACACTCCTGCATGATTTTATTGGGCTTGACCAGGAAAAGAGTACTGATTGTGTTAATATCTTTATTACACTTTTTAATAGAAATGTTTAGTCATTGTCTACTACTTTCAGATCATAATAATCCAGACAGAACTTAGTTCCAGCAACCAGTGATCCAGCAAGCTTCAGCGTAGAGACCCACGTGGGTTCAATAAGCGTGTTCCTAGATGTGGCCAGCCTGTGTGAAAGAATAAGGGTCAGATTTACAAGGAGTCCTAAGGTCATAGTGTGAGTTATACAGAAGCTTAAGAGGCACTCATTGCTTTTTGTTTACAAGACAATCTCAAAAATGCCTAGCACAAAAAAGGAGAAATTGTCTGTCTTGTTAATTTCCTTTCCTTCTTCCCAGTCCAGAACCTATGGGTACATCCTCTCAGCCAGTGCAAATGGAGACTGAGTTCTAAAAACCTTTTTTTTTTTTTTTTTTTTAATTACATCACTAGAATATAAATGGTGATTAAACCACTTCAACCAGTTTACTACTGTCAAAGCTAAAATTAACAAACATATATTGTAAAAAAAATAACAAGTGTCTAAAAATTAATCTTGTAGTGCCACAGCTGAAAATTTCAAAATAAATACAATGAATAATTTGCAATTCCTTCTTGAAGGAAACCAAGCCCAAATGCAACCACCAGTAAAACTGAAACACTCAAAACAATTTTGATTAGAAAATCTTATCTTCAAGTATAAGGGGTGGGGTTCTGGACTGGTGTAGCAGAAGGAAAGGAAATTAACAGGTAAGGCATTTCTCCTCCTTTTTCCTTCCGCTCTACCAGTCCTGAACATATAGAAAATACCAAAGCCCATCTAAGGGTGGATGGATAACAAATGAACCAAAATTGGCATCTTGTCTAGTGAGAAAATCCAACCCCTCATGTTTTGCAAATGTTCCCAAACAAGTCCATGTTGCTAACTTAGGTATCTCCAGTGAACTTACCGAACATCTTCCGCCTATAACAATGCTTGATCTTGTGTTGAATGGGCCTTAATCATAGTAGGTACCATTTTACCTTGTAACAAATAAGCTGAAGAAATAGTATTCTTCAGCCATTTAGCTATTGAAGTTTTAGAAGCTGATTCTCCTTTACATGGACCACAAAAAAGAACAAATAACCTTTCAGACTTTTGAAAAACTTTAGTTTTATCAAGGTAAGATCTTAAAGGTCTCCTTACATCTAAAAATCTTAATGAATTTAGATTTTCCTTACACTCACTCTTGTTAAAGGCTGTAGAACAAGATGCTGATTCATATAAAAAAGAGATACTACCTTAGGTAAAAAGGAAGGAACAGCCCTCAGAATTATCGGATTCTTTATAAATCTCAAAAAAGGAGATTGAAATGATAAAGTCTGTAATTCTGAAATTCACCATGCAGAATTAATTGCAAATAAAAAGACACTTTTAAGAGTTACGTCCTTAATTGAAGATTTGCATAAAGGCTCAAAGGGAGATTTAGTTAATGGTTGCAAGTTTGATCTTAAACTCCATTGAGGAAACAGATCTAATCAGAGGACATAAATGTTTACCCCACTTAGAAAATGGGACTTATCCCTATGGAAAGAAATTGAATTACCATTAATTTTCCCCCAAAAACATGAAATGGCAGCTAACTGCACTTTCAGAGAGTTTAAAGCTAAACCTTTAACTAAACCACATTGTAAAAACGCTAGAATATTTTATTTGTGCTTTTCAAGGAGATAAATTTCTTTCAAAATTCCTCAAATATGTGCCAAACTTATATAAGTCGGAGAAGTAGAATTCTTTCTAGAGTATAACATTGTACTAATTACCAAAGGGGTAAGTAACCTCTCTTTACTAGCCTTGCCTTTTCAATAGCCAAGCCGTAAGCAAGAATGGTGTTGGATCCTCCATCTCTACAGGTCCTTGATGTAAAAGACACTTGACTTGTGGTAAGATAAGAGGCTGATCTACTAATAGTTTCCTTAGGTCTGCTTACCATGGTTTTCTTGACCAATTGGGGGCTACTAGCACTCTATTTTCCTTAAAACACAAGCTATTAGAGGCCGGGGGGGAAGATACAAAAGATTGTATCCCTTCTGTTGAAAGGCATCTATTGCTTCGCTGTTCACTTCTCTGCAGTGACTGAAAAATCTCTTTACCTTGTTGTTTTGATTGGCAGCCATTTGATTTAACTGATATGGCCCCCATTTCTACACTCTGCAAATAGGCCTCCTGACATAATTCCCATTTTCCAGGATCTATTATGTTTTGACTTAGATAATCTGCTTGAACATTGACCTGGCCTGCTATGTGCTGAGCTGTCTACTGCAGCAGCTGATTCTCAGCCCACACAAGGGAGAGGTCTGTCTCCTCCAGAACACCCTGACTCTGTTCCTCCCTGCTTGTTTACATATGCAACTGCTGTTGTATTGTCACATAAAACTTTTACTGCCTTTCCCTGAAGCTGAGGCTGAAAATGCAGTAGAGCCAGTCTAATAGCCCTGGTCTCTAAACAATTTATTGACAACTGTGATTCGTTTTGATTCCAGATTTTCTGAGTATATAGATTCTTGTAATGAGCTCCCCAGCCTAACTGGCTTGCAGCCATAGTTAGAAGCTCCCAAGCTTGATCTTTCCATTTCAGAGACTCCCAAATCTAGTTGGATAATGCCAGATGCACCTGGTAACTTTGAACCTATGGATTCCATCTTGAAAGTAGTGAAACCTGTCACATATGGGCTTTTGCCTAAGGCACTAACTCTAGCCTTGAAGCCATTGACCCTAAAAGCTGAAGATAATGTGAAGCAGTTGGAGCTTGCTGTGCTGAAAACCTTTTCACTTGGGCACAAAGCTTTAACATTTTCTTCTGAGGAAGGTATACCATTCTACTTGCAGAATCGAACACCACCCCCCTAGATGTTCTAACTTCTGGGAAGACTGGAGCTGGCTCTTTGAAAAATGTATTATCCAGCCTAAACTATGAAGTAATGAGACTACCTTTTCTGTTGATAGTATTCCCTCTGCATAAGATTTGGCCATTATTAACCAATCGGCCAAATATGGATTAATTAAAATTCCTTTCCTTCTTAAAAAGGCAACTACTACAACCATCACCTTTGTAAAGGTTCTTGGCGCTGTTGCCAATCCGAAAGGAAGGGCGATAAACTGAAAATGTTGGCCAATTATACAGAAATGAAGACATTTCTGGAATTCTTGTCTCAATGGAATATGAAAATAGGCTTTCAAATCTAAGGATAAAAATTCCCCCTTGCGTGCTGAGGCTATAACCGTGCAAAGAGATTCCATATGGAATCAAGGGATTACATATATATATTCTGATTTACCCCTTTTAGATCCTTTTTTGGAATCACAAAATAAATTGAATAATGTCCCTTTGATATTGTGAAATTGGAACTGGGTGAATTGCCTGCAATTGAATCAATTTGTTTAGAGTCCCATGAACTGCAGAAATTTTGGTGGGAGAATGGGCAGGAGAGATTACAAAATGATCCCTTTCTTAATTCTGGAGCGTAACCATATTGTATTATGTCCAAAACGCATTGATCTGAAGTAATGTGGATCCAATTTCCAAGAAAACCCTGTAGCCTCCCCCCCCCCCCCTTTTGTAGGCTCTCCTGGAAAATGAATCCTGATTCATTGTGTATTATTTGATCGACCAGCGGAGCAGGTAATCTCTCCCCTTGGCTTTCTTGCTCCACGAAAGAACTGAGATCTTCTTTTATCTCTTGAAGACTGAGGCCTTACATGCTTGCCTGGTCTATAATTCTTAGCTTCCAAAAACTAATTACAGCTTCTACAAAGATGAAAATGAGGTTTAACCTTATCCTCAAGAAATTTCTTAACCTTTGTATCTCCTAGATTCCTCATTAAACAATCCAACTCTTCTCCAAATAAGTATTTACCTCTAAAAGGTAAACAAAAAAGTCTAGCTTTTGATAAAGAGTCAGCAGACCACTTTCTTAACCAAAGAATCCTTCTGGCTCCCACTGAAAGAACCACAGATCTAGCCGAAATTTTGATAATGTCATATAAAGCATCAGAAATATAAGCTGCAGCCGATTCTAGCTTTGCTGAACTAGAAACTTCAGAAAACCATTGAATCCAAAGGAGCAGAGATCTGGCAACATAACTTGCATAAACCACTCCTGTAGAACCAAAGCAGCTGAAGAGAAGAGATTCTTAAGTACTGCCTCTAACTTTCTATCCTGAACAACAGGAAGGAAAGCACCTCCTTCCACAGAAATAGTAGTCTTCCTAGCAATAGCAGCAACTGTCACATCAACCTTTGGCTGTTGAAAAAGACAATCCAGAACCTCAGAACGCAATGGCTACAGTCTATTAAAAATTCTCAGATGTCTATATACAGCCTTTGGAGAATCCCCGTCAGCCAGAATCATAGCCTCAATCTCTGGATGGAGCAGAAAAGTAGAGGCAGATCTGCATGTGTTCCCTAAGAATTGGATCCCAACCTGGGACTTCTTCAAATTTCTGCTCTTCCAGACCCAACGCAGCAATAACCTGTGATAATAATGCGGACTTTCTCCTAGTGGAACAGCCTGATCTGTTCCTCAGTCTCTACTGAATTAATATCACCTTGTAAAGATTCAACAGCATGTCCTCCTTTCTCATCCCCCCCCCCCCCCCCCTAAAATATGGTGGAGAATCCAAATCCACAGAAAACAATTCAGCTTCATCTGCATCTATCATTTTTCTCTTTTGAGATCTGAAAACCTCAGCAGACAAATTCCTATGGACAGGCTCTGTAATATCACACCCCTCCGGTAAGGCATGAAATGCCTGATGTAAAAAGATAAACTCAACAGCAAACTCTCCAGTGCTATTTCCAGGGCCTTCCTGCTTTGAATCAGATAAAAAGTCAGAAGTAACTTGGGAGGGCCCTGGTTTAAAATAGGACCTCCCCTTGACAACAAAGCTCCCAACGTGTCAATCAAATGGCCACCATGTTTGAGTCAGCCGTTAGAACAGCTGCCACTAAGGGCTCCCCAGTACCTAAAGCTGCCCTAGACAAGGGCTTTTGCTTGACAATTACATTCTTTGCTGTCACCATAGTTTTTAGTTCAGGCAATTCAGCTTTATTGTGGCACAGAGAGCATAAGGTATCTTCAGCAGAATTATGCTTTGCCCTGCAACCGCTGCAACGATGGACCTTCTCAGACATGGAGGATAAACAGCTCTCAGTTGTGGCAGGTAACTCGATCTATAACGCCAAATATTGGCCAATTTAGAGAATAGAGACTTTTTTTTCCTTAAAAAGCAAACAGCAAAGTAGTGAATAAATTAGTCTCTAGAGCTTGTATCACTGCAGGAGAACCATCCGCAGGGGCATGGCCACAATTCAATACACTTTGTCACTAGTAAAGGTGCTGAAAGTAAAATAATAAATCCTCTTCATATTCAGCTACAAGAGCAAACTCTAAACTCCCATCCAACGGCTGGAGGCAGAGAACACCGGTTGAATTGGTTCTAATCGTCACTTATATTCTAGTGATGTCATTTAAAAAAAACAAAACTTTTTAGAACTCTGCCTCTAGTTGCGCGGGATGAGAGGAGGTACCCATAGGTTCGGGACTGGTGCAGCAGAAGGAAGAGGAAAGAAGAAAGGTCTTACTTGTTCATTTCCTTTCCTTTAGGCCTGCTCCACCAGTTCACACTAGTGGGTTGTCCCTCCCAGCAGATGGAAGTAGAGAGTACAGATTGTTTTGTGACATCATCACAGCTACTAACATGGTGCAGTCAAGAAAATTCCTCAGTATTCTAATAAAGCACCAAACATTAATAAATAATAAACTTGTAATTTCAGAAGTGGATCCTCTGACAGAACCATCTCCCCATAACAGGAGGTAAATATAAACAAATCTTACACATAACCTTGTTAAATTCCTATGAGCAATCACAACATCATCCTTATACTCTGGAAGAAGTATGTCCTCTGCCATAGCACAGCTCAACTTCCCAGGTAGGTCCTGGACTCCTGGACTGGTGTAGCGGTCCTAAAGAAAAGGAAAACATAAGAAATTTCTCATTCCTCCACATCCTGATACACCAGTCCAGCATAGTAGGAAGTACCAACGCCCACTAATCTGGAAGGGGAGGAAGTAAGGGCTGCCTTATGGAAACCAGCTTCAAATGCTGTGTCCTCTCTAGCTGAACATCCAAACGATAATGCTTGACAAGAGTTCAAAAAGGACAAAGTAGCCACTTTAAAAAAGACTGCTGGCACAATAGCCACAGATTGAGCTCTAGTAGCATGAGCCCGGAGAACAGGCCAAACCTGATGACGCTTGAATATGCTGAGGGAATAGAGTCCTTAATCCATCTGACCAAGATAGCTTTGGAAGCTGCTTCACTCTTGCGAGGACCTCCAAACAACACAATTAACTTATCTGCCCACCAAAAGGAATTGGTAACTTCTAAATATCTTAGGAGAACCCACTGCACATTCAAAAATCTCAAAGACCTTACATCCTGATGCACATCCTTGGAAAAGACCAGAAGGCAAATGGCCTGATTCAGATGAAATACCAAAAGCACCTTAGGTAAGAAAGAAGGCACTTGCCAAATAGTCACCAAATTGGCAGAAAACAGGAAACGATCATTAAGAATAAAGCCTGCAACTGAAATAGGCCGAGCCAAGCAGATTATAACCAAAAACTCAGCTTTTAGAGACAAATCCTTGACAAGACATCTGCTTCAGAGGCTCAAAGGGAGAGGGGAGGATACAAGGCCCTGAGAACCAAATTAAGGTTCCATTGAGAAACTATTGGTCTTAAGGGAGGTTATAGTCTCTTCACACCCCCTCCCTCCCCCCCCCCCCCGCCCCCAAAGGAAACCTAGCACCATCAGGATGGGAAGCCACTGAGAGATCTCTTATTCATTTCTAAAACCAGAAATATCTGCAATCTATTGGGATTACCTGTACTTGCTTGGCTTGATGGCCACCACCTTGGATCTTGTTCCCTGGGCCAGAGCTCACATGCATCCTCTGCAGACTTTGTTACTCTCCCATTGGTCACCCCAATCTCATGATTTCGAGTGTGTCTTCCTTTCACTGCAGTGGTGAGGGATAGTCTTGTTTGATGGGCCTTGCTTTAGAATTTGTTAAAGGGCATGACTCTGAAACCTCCTTCATGGATATTCCTCATCACAGATGTCAGCCTATCAAATTGGGGGCACACTGTCTGGATCAGGTAACTCATGGACTCTGGTCTCAGGAGGACACCTCCTGGTTCATCAATAGGAAGTAAAGGGAAAAGCAGTAAGAGCACTCTCCGATAATGTGATGGCAGTCACATACGTGAACAAACAAGAGGGCACTCGGACTCTGGGAGTGTCAGAAGAGAACCTCACTCAATGTTCAGCAGCATATATTAAGAACATAAGTATCATGCTGAGTCAGACCAAAGTCTATTGATCCTGGCATTCTTCTTCAACATTTGCCAGTCCAGTCAAATATCTGGCAGATGCTCAACAGTTTGTCTATTCCTTGCAGGACAGGAGAATGTTCAGGTGGACTTCCTGAGCAAGAACGTTTTGGATCCAGGAGAATAATATCAGTCATGTTGCATTTCAGATGATTGTTTACCATTAGGATCTTCCTCAAATGGATCTCATGGCAACCCGCAGGAATGCCAAGGTCCAACAATTCTTCAATTGATGCAGGGAAGTCTGATTCAAAGGTATAGTGCACTAGTCTAACCTTGACCAAAAGGGGGTTTGTTGTACATGTTCCCTCTGTGGCCCTTAACAGAGAAAACATTGAGAAGATTGGAAAAGGAGCCAGATAAGCCAGTCTTAGTATCTCCAGCCTGGCCAAGGAGGCCCTGATATGCAGATCTAAGACTGCAGGTAGACTTTCTGCTGAGATTTGAGAGATCAGGGGCCTGTAAGGTCCAGTCCTCATGGATGACCCTTCTCCCTTTTCACTTAGGGCTTGACTTTTGAGAGGTTGTGTTTGTGATGGAAAAGGTTTTCTTCCTCTATAATTTCCACTCTGCTGAAAGCCCACAAGAGGTCTATTTCTGTGGCATATATCTGAGTCTGGTGGATTTTATTTAGATATTTTGCAAGGAGTGCTCTGTTTCTCCAAGGCAGGCTTATGTTTCTGTCATTTTAGCCTTTTTCCAGTTATGCTCATGTTGAATCTCAGGGTCTGGATAAAGGTTTAGCATTGAATTCACTCATTCCCAAGTTTCTCGTTTTATTCACAAGCCTCCTGTGCGGGACTGTATCAAAAGCTTTGCTAAAATCCAAGTAGATGACATCAAGTGCTCTTCCTTGATCCAATTCCATAGTCACCCAATCAAAAAAGTCTATCAGATTCGTCTGACAGGACCTTCCCTTGGTGAAACCATGCTGCCTCTGGTCCAACAATTCTGCTGCTTGTAGATATTTCACTATTCTTTCCTTCAGCAGCGACTCTAATACTTTTCCCACCACCGAGGTGAGGCTAACAGGCCTATAGTTACCAGTCTCCTCTCTGCTCCCACTCTTGTGAAGAGGGACCACCGTCGCTCTTCTCCAATCACTCGGCACCACTCCCGTTTCCAGGGATCTATTGAACAGGTCACTCAGTGGAGCCGCCAGCACATCTCTGAGCTCCCTCAGTATCCTAGGATGAACCTCATCAGGCCCCATGGCTTTGTCCACTTTCAGTTTTCCAGCTCTTCCCATACATTCTCTTCTGTAAACTGAGTTTCATCTATTCCACTCCCCTCCAGTTTCTTGTTAACTAGCGACTGTCCTTCTCCGGGGTCTTCTTTAGTGAACACCGAACTGAAGTATTCGTTTAATATTTCTGCCATTTCTTTATCTGTCTCCACCCATTGATCCTTTTCACCTTTCAGTTTCACTATACCACTTTGGACTTTTCTCCTTTCACTGATGTATCTGAAAAACGTTTTGTCACCTCGCTTTACCTCTTTGGCAATCTTTTCTTCCGCTTGACTTTTCGCTTTCTTGATTACTTTCTTTGTCTCCCTCAGTTTTATCAGATATTCTTCCTTGTGATCCTCCCTTTGGGATCCTTTATATTTCTTAAACACTGTTAAAAGAACTTTTATTTTATCAGCTATCTCCTTTGTGAACCAGAGAGGTTTCATTCTTTTCTTGCTTTTCTTTACTTTTCTTACATGTATATTAGTCACGTCGTTATTGCTCCTTTTAGTTTGGCCCACTGTTGTTCCACATCTCTTGTTTTCTCCCAGCCTTCTAGTTCTTCCTCCAGGTACTTCCCCGTTTCAACAAAGTCTGTGTTTTTGAAACACAAAACCCTGGTCTTTGTGCGACTTCTCCATAATGTATTAGTGGTATGAAACCATACCGTTTGATGATCACTGGTGCTGAGGTGGGCACCCACCCGGACATTAGAGACATTATCTCCATTAGTGAGCACTAAATCTAGTATATTTATTTATTTATTTATTTATTTATTTATAATTTTTATATACCGACATTCTTACATTAAAATGCAAATCATACCGGTTTACATAAAACAGAAAAAGCAGGAAAAAATATTTCCATGGTCAAATACAGAGAACATTTATAATAAAATTGTTAACAAAGGCATAAGGTAGGAAATTGGAGGGGCGTGGTCACACATCACAGTCACCCATTTCCCTCACCTCCTGATGATAGTTCCGTTTCTTTTTTATTATTTAAGATGGTGTTCACTTCTTGCGGGGGCCCAGGATGGAGGGTGGCCTCCCTGCTCGCTGGCGCCTGATGGTGAGGTGCTTTTCAACCACCGCCGGAGCTCACAGTGACGTCGGGGGAGGGGCGTGGTCACACATCGCAGTCACCCATTTCCCTCACCTCCTGATGATAGTTCCGTTTCTTTTTTATTATTTAAGATGGTGTTCACTTCTTGCGGGGGCCCAGGATGGAGGGTGGCCTCCCCGCTCGCTGGCGCCTGATGGTGAGGCGCTTTTCAACCGCCGCCGGAGCTCACAGTGACGTCGGGGGAGGGGCGTGGTCACACATCGCAGTCACCCATTTCCCTCACCTCCTGATGATAGTTCCGTTTCTTTTTTATTATTTAAGATGGTGTTCACTTCTTGCGGGGGCCCAGGATGGAGGGTGGCCTCCCCGCTCGCTGGGGAGGCCACCCTCCATCTCCCTCCCTCGTAGGCTCCATTACCATTTGTTTGAACAGAGCCACTTGCAGGGCATCCACTATCTCTCTACTACTGTTAGATTCCACAGAAGGGATTCTCCAGTTTACATCCGGTAGATTAAAATCTCCAACAATTACCACTTCGCCCTTCTTACTCATCTTTTGGATGTCTTCAACCAGCTCTCTGTCTAGTACTTCCATTTGATTTGGAGGCCTGTAAACCATGCCTATAAAAAGGGATGCCCCATCATCTTTTTTTAGGACAGCCCATAAAGCTTCTTCTTTGCCCCTCCTCCCCCTTTTCTGTCATCTCTGTCCTTCCTTAATAAGTTATATCTTGGTATGGTAGTATCCCAATCATGTGAATCCGTGACAGCAACAATATCCAAATCTACCATTAGGGCTTGCAGGTCTGGGATTTTATTGCCCAAACTACAAGCATTTGTGCACATAGCTTTCCAGCTATTCTGATACAGGTTAATGCTTTCCTTGGGCTCTTTATGTGACTTAGCTGACTTTTGTTATCTACTTTGCCCTTTTTTTTATTGCATTTGTATTTGGGGAGTGAAATTCTAATGTCACTGACTGTTTGAATAGCATTTCTACTGGCCAATGATCCTGGGAGGCTTTTAACTGTAGTGTTTCCCTCACTGAGAGTTTCCAGATTAGTGCCTCTGATGACAGAGTCACCCAGCAAAGTGAGATTTTTCTTTTGGTTACTGGTTGTATTATGGAGTTTCTGAATGCATTGGGTTTCTTCTATCTTTTCAGATAATACTTCAATCTCTTTCTCAAGAACTTCTTCAATATTTAATACAGAAAAGGCGTTTTGTGCTTGTGTCACTTGATACAGCATGTCTCCACTTTCTTTATGTCTTTCTATATGCTCTATGATTTTGATCTTTAGAATAGTTTCCCTTATTTTTCCCAGCACTGAAGTCAGGCTCACTGGTTTATAGTTACCCGGATCGCCCCTGGAGCCCTTTTTAAATATTGGGGTTACATTGGCCACCCTCCAGTCTTCAGGTACAATGGATGATTTTAATGATAGGTTACGAATTTTAACTAATAGATCAGAAATTTCATTTTTTAGTTCCTTCAGTACTCTAGGATGCATACCATCCGGTCCAGGTGATTTGCTACTCTTTAGTTTGTCAATCTGGCCTACTACATCTTCCAGGTTCACAGTGATTTGGTTCAGTTCGTCTGACTCATCACCCTTGAAAACCATCTCCGGAACTGGTATCTCCCCAACATCCTCATTAGTAAACATGGAAGCAAAGAATTCATTAAGGCCATTGCAGAAAGACTAATCTTCCCTAAGAGCCCCTTTAACCCTTCAGTCATCTAATGGTCCAACCAACTCCCTCACAGGTTTCTTGCTTTGGATATATTTTTTAAAGTTTTTATTATGAGTTTTTGCCTCTATGGCCAATTTCATTTCAAATTCTCTCTTCGCCTGTCTTATCAATGTTTTACATGTAACTTGACAATGCTTATGTTTTATCCTATTTTCTTCAGATGGATCCTTCATCCAATTTTTGAAGGATTTTTTTTTTGGCTACAATAGCCTCTTTCACCTCACCTTTTAACCATGACCCAGATGGTGGTAGTATAATCATTAGAGGGAGGAAAGGCTATAACAAAATCCATGGCCCCATGGGTTTATGATCTCTTGGGGACTGTCAATGGTTGTAACAGCCCCCAAGGAGAAGCATGGGAGGTCTTGTTAACTGCACAATTAGGAAAAGACTCCATGTAGTACCGAACATCTTGCCTCACTCGGGGCTACCAACAGTGGCGATGATGTGACAAGGAGGTTCTATCAGGTCTTCTATCTCAAAGGACCAGGATAGGACATCAGCCTGATGGTTTTTCTCCACTAGCTGATACCAGAGCTCAAAATCAAAGCAGTTAAAAAAGTTCAGCAGGATTACTGAAGGTACTGCAACTTCTTATGGTCAGTATAAATTATGACCAAGTGTCTAGCTCCCTCCAGCATGTGATACCATTCCTCCAGGACCAGGTTTTTGGCCAGAAGTTCTCTGTCTTCAATGGTGTAATTCCTCTCCATGGGTGTGAACTCCTTGAAGAAGGAGCAGCAAGGCAGGAGACCACCTTTATAATTATGCTGTGTAAGGACAGTCCCTACCACAGTGGCAGAGGCATATACATCCGCGATAAAGAGCTTGGATGAGTCCAGGTGCTGGAAACGGAGATCCTTAAACACCTCCTTACGGTAACAGAAGGCTTCAATGGCCTCTTCGAGCCAGTTCCTGGTATCAGAGTCTTTGTTTGTAAGGGTAGTGAGGGGAGCTGCCAGTGTAGAATACTCATGCACGAATTGCAGTAGTAGTTGGCCTTGAGCCCCGCCAGCTGAGGCCAATCCTGAATGGCCTTCACTTTTTCAGAGTCCATGTGAGGGCCATGGTGGGAAATAATATAGCCCCTGCTTGAAAGTGCATTTCTCGAGTTTGGCATATAGATGGTTCTCACAGACCCTCTGAAGCACTTGTTTGACATGCTTATGGTGCTGGGGCAAGGAGCGTGAGAAAATGAGAATGCTGTCTATGTATATGTGGATGTGAGAGTACAGGAGGTCTCTGAAGATTTCATTAACCATGTGTTGGAAGACTGCAGGTACATTGCAAAGGCTAATGGCATTACTAAATATTTGTAATATCCAACATGGGTGTTGAATGCCATTTTCTATTCAACCTCTTCATATATTCGGATGAGGATATAGGCTGCCCTGAGTCCAGCTTGGTGAATATTTGTGCACCTTGCAGGCAGTCAAAAAGTTCAGTTATTAGGAGCAAAGTTTATCTATTTTTGTAAGTTATAGCATTCAGGCCTCTGTAGTCAATGTAGGGTCTGAGGGACCCATCCTTCTTCCCTTCAAAGAAGAAGCTTGCCCTTGCTGGGAAGCAAGAAGGGCAGATAAATCATTGCTCCAGATTTTCCTTGATGTAGCTTTCATGACTGCTGTTTCATGAATGGATAGGGGATAGACCCTGCCCCTAGGAGCAGGTTGATAGGACAGTTGTAGGACCTGTGGAGAGGCAGTGCCTCTAGATGCTTTTTGCTGAACATGTCTGGAGGAAAGATCAGGCCACTGGCACTGGAAGGGAGACCAGAGTAAGGCATTCTTGCTGACAGGAGGGTCCCCAGTGGGAAATTGACCAAGCCTGCCAATTTATGGTAGGATTGTGTTGGATTAGCCAGGGTAGACCAAATATGATTGGTTTGACTGCCTTTGCTAAGACAGAGAGAGTGATGTATTCCCTGTGCAGGAGCCCAATCTGAAGAAAGAGTGGTACGGTAACAGAGGGCAGCTGGCTGGGAAGAGGTTCTTCATCGACCAAGGAAATTGTAACTGGCTTTTCCAGGGTCGCTATGGAAAGATTGTTCTAGTGTACCAGTGCCTCCTCAATAAGGTTACCCCCGGTGCTGGAATCTAAGAATGCCTCAGCTTGAATCTCTGTATCATGGGACATGAGGCTGACTGGAATAAGTAATTGGGGAGAGGATGGGGGTTGGCATAGGGTTGCCTCTGCAATGAACCCTAGGCTCAGTAGTTTCCCATCCTTTTGGGATATTGGCAGGAAAAATGCCCCTGACCAGCACAGTAGAGACAAAGGTTGAGCCACCGGCACCTCTGTTTCTCTTCTTCAGTGAGCCAGGCCTTCCAAGTTGCATTAGCCCTTCAGTAGAGGAACCAGGGGCGGTGTCTGTGGCAGGGGTTAGAGGGTGCCAGCTTGAAATGCCACCAAGAAGCCTCTCTGTCCTGGGCCCACTCTTGTAAATGGATGTCAACATGGATGGCGAGTTCAAAGAGATCCTCCCGGCCCGGTGGCAGGTCCCAGCCAGTCAGCTCATCTTTGATGCATTCTGAAAGGCACTACCTGAAAATGGTGATCAAGCTGTCTTTGCCGCTACGGAGTTTCGAGGTGAGTATCCAGAACTGGATTATGTAATCTCCAATTGTTCGGGTGCCTTACATAATATGGAGTAATTCTGTAGTGGCCGAGGTCGACCGACCAGGCTCATCAACTATTTGCCAGAATTGCTTAAGGAAGTCATCCAGATTTCCCATGAGGAGATCGTTCCTCTCCCATAGGAGTGAAGCCCGGGTTAGTGCAGAACTAGCCGAGAGAGAGAGAATAAAAAGCACCTTGGTTTGGTCCGAAGGGAAGCTAGCAGTCTGCAGCTCAAAGCATATCATGCACTGGTTAATAAACCCTCTGCAAGCCTTGGAATCCCTGTCATATCTGGATCCTGGAATCCAAGCTGGCACAGCTGGAGGTGATGCAGGTGCACAGAGCTGCATGGAGTCCATTTGGACTATGATACCTTGCAGTATACCAGTTAATACAGTTGAGCTTATCTTGCTGCTGCTGGACTTGGAGAGCCAGACCCAGTATGGCCTGATCTGGGGATGAGTCCACCAAGCTAATGGCCTCAGCAGTCTGTCACGGGTGTGAGCCCTTTGGCTGTGGAGTGGTTGATGCAGCCTAGCAGGGGGACCCACAAGGCCCACACTGATAGCAGGTGGCTCGGTGGACCCACAAGGCCCACACTGATAGCAGGTAGCGCGGTGGACTCATCCCCAGATCAGGCCATACTGGGTCTGGCTCTAGCCAAGAGAGAGAGAGAATAAAAGGACTAGTCTAGGGCTTCATCTATACCAGCCCTGTTCCCCGAGGGGTTCAGCCTTTGGGTTTCAGAGGCTGGCATGGCTTAAGGAAGGGTCCTATAAGGAGTGGTCAGACAAAGTCGAGTAGTGGGCCATGGTCAGGGTGAGCAGCGAACAAGTGGCATCTAAGTCCAGGCAAAGATCAGGCACCATCAAGATCCAGGCCAAAGTTGGGGCAGGCAGAGATCAGGCAATGTCGAGGTCCAGGCAGAGGTCAGGGCAGGCAGCATTCCAGAAACTGAGTCCAAGGCCAGGGTCAAAACCAAAAGACAGCCAGAGTCAGACTGACAAGCAAATGTCAGGTCACGGGGGTCCAAGACACAGCAGGAACAAACAGGGCAAAGCACAAAGAGGGAAGAAAATAGTAAGGCAAGTCAGGGCCCGCGGCAAAAAGAGGCACTAGGGACACTAGCGCATCCCTAGTCCCTAGTGCCTCTTTTTGGACTGGAGCGGCGGCTGTCAGCGGGTTTGACAGCCGACGCTCAATTTTGCCGGCATCTGTTCTCAAACCCGCTGACAGCCACGGGTTCAGAAACCGGACGCCGGCAAAATTGAGTGTCCGGTTTTCAACCTGCGAGCCGATTTCAATTTTTTTTTTTAACTTTTTTTAGCTTTCGGGACCTCCGACTTAATATTGCCATGATATTAAGTTGGAGGGTGCACAGAAAAGCAGTTTTTACTGCTTTTCTGTGCACTTTCCCGGTGCCCGGAGAAATTAATGCCTACCTTTGGGTAGGCGCTAATTTCTGAAAGTAAAATGTGTGACTTGGCCGCACATTTTGCTTTCTGAATCGCGCGGGAATACCTAATAGGGCCATCAACATGCATTTGCATGTTGCGGGCGCTATTAGGTTCAGGGGGGTTAGACGCACGTTTGACATGCTAGCTTTACCCCTTATTCAGTAAGGGGTAATGGCACGTCGAAAACGCGCGTCCAATCGCAGATTAACTGCGCACCACCGGAGCGCACTGTACTGTATCGGCCTGTTAATTGGGAAACTCTACTGGCCATGATGGCAGCTGTAAAGCTCGGTCTTGACTTTGTAGAGCTACAAAAGGACTGGTTCCTGCCTCTAAATCAGAAGGATTGAGAAGCAGACTGCTTGCCTGGTCTATATCTCCTGGCATCACAATGCTGAGCCCTTCCTTTCTTATCTTCTGGATGCCTATTAGGCTTTGTATCTCCTAAATCCTTTACCAGTTGCATTAGGTCCTCACCAAATACTAGTTTTCCCTTGAAAGGAAGTTTATACAGATGGGTCTTCGAGCAAGACTGGATGGTCTATCTAGTCTACCCATCCACACCAACTAATTCAGCTTACAATTCTTATCACTTCCTTAGAAATCTCCAGTGTTTATCCTATGCTTTCTTGAAATGTACCCATGTCATGCCAACATCCATCACACTATACACCATGTCATGCAAAAAAAAATAAATCTAAATTATGATGTGTGAGGGAGAGCCTTGACAACTGTGTTTTACCCAAATACAGAACATATCAGATAAAGACCACACAGTCCATCCACATTTCCTTTGTGTGTCTCATGTTTTCTTGAATTTTGATACTGTCCTTGTCTCCACCACCTCCATGAGGAAGCAGTTCCATGCATCTACCACTCTCTCTGTAAAGAAATATTTCCTTATATTACTGCTGAGTCTACCCCATTTCACCCTCATCCCAATACCCCTCATTCTACATCCTCTTTTTCCTTGAAAGAGACTCACCTGTGCATCAAAGCCTCGCAAATATTTAAATATCCATCATATCTCCCCTATCACACCTTTCCTCTAGGGTTTTCATTCTTAGATCTTTAAAGAAGCTTTTCAGCTTGGAGAGGAGATATGATGGAGGTCTATAAAATAATGGAGAGGATCAGATAAACATGAATTGGTTGTTTACTCTTTCAAAGAATACAAAGACTAGGAGACATGCAATGAATAATACTTTTAAGACAAATGGGAGAAAATATTTTTTTATTCAACACATAATTAAACTCTGGAATTAATTGCTGGAGAATGTGGTAAAAGGTGTTAGTGTAGCTGCATTTAAAAAAGGTTTGGACAAGTTCCTGGAAGAAAACTCCATAAACCATTATTAAGGAGGACTTAGGAATATTCACTGTTTATCCCTGGAATAAGCAGCATGGAATCTTTGACCTTTTGGGATCCTGCTAGGTACTTGTGACCTGGATTGGCCACTGTTGGAAATAAGATACTGGGCTTGATGAACCTTTGATCTCACTCAATATGGCAAATCTTATGTTCGAAGGCTGTACCATATACTTTAGAATGAAGGTTACTGAGTCTAATTGGTGTATATCCTTTTGAAGGTGCAGTCTCCAGAACTGCACACAATGTTCTAAATGATGTCTAACCAGGGAATTATACAGAGGCAATATCACCTCACTTTTTCTGCTGACCTTTTCTCTCCCAAGCACCTTTCTGATTTTTGCAGTTACTTTATCCACCTGTCTGACCAGCTTAAGATCATCACATACAATGACCCCCAGATCATGCTTTTCTTTCATACTTAGAAGAATGTCAGCCCCCCGTACTATACCTCTCCCTTGTAATTTTGCATCCTAAATGCGTAAGTGAACTTTTTAAAAAGGAACCCAAAAGTGTACGAATAATATCAATCAACAAATCTTAGTGTCTCACTCAAACAATGAAGATGTGTGAAACACGTGCAATATGTCTTAAAACAGAATGTCCATCATATAACACTGCTAGAAGCACATCATACAGGGCTATCGTAGTGCCCGTTTTCGTGCTAAAGTTTTAATCATCAGTCATTCTTAGAACACACTGTACATGCTCTGCGGCGGGGTTTCAGCGGTCTTTGAGAACAAAAGCTTTTTCGACTTGCAACTCGATGTTTCCCGGCAGCTTCGCAGTGCCGTTCTTTACAGCGATTTGGCTGCCCTTTTGAATCACAATTATTTCTTCACAACAATTACCGGGCGCTGCTGTTCCAGCTACTGATGTTTTCAGTCACCCCCTGAAGAAGGAAGGAATATTCCTTCCGAAACATTGCAGTGTTGGGTACTATATAAACAGCAGCTTAGGGCACTAGTCATACAGTTCCCTAACCACCTGGGAGGAATTTTTTGGAGAACATTTGCTGTCCCGGTGTAATAATTACAAAGATAAGTGTATATATTGTTTCTAATTATTTATTGAGTTTTTCAAAAATTTATACAGTACTTCTGTTCACGGAATATGACATCATGGTTAGAATTAAAGTTAATCCAACAATAAGAAATAGGAGAAGTCACTACTCTCCAATAATAATCCACACACAAAGAAGGACAGCAGGCGAGGTATACAGTCCAGAGGCTTAAATAAAGTTTTTCAAACAAGGTGTCTTTCTTGCTTTTATTGTTTTATAAGCGGCTACTCCAGGAGCTCAGTATAGTGTACCGCAGTTTGTCAACCAGGTCCCCCGACGCAGCTCTAGCTGAAACATGGTCCGTGTCGGGGGACCTGGTTGACAACTGCGGTACACTATACTGAGCTCCTGGAGTAGCCGCTTATAAAACAATAAAAGCAAGAAAGACACCTTGTTTGAAAAACTTTATTTAAGCCTCTGGACTGTATACCTCGCCTGCTGTCCTTCTTTGTGTGTAGAATTAAAGTTAAACAGGTAATTATAAATACGTGTATATTATTTATTATATTCTGCACATGAAACATTTTATATGCAATCCAAAATGTATTTTTAAGAAACAGGATAAATAATGCCCATAGCCTCTAAAGAGTAGAGCATGTACACTGCATTCTACGAAAGACTGATGATTAAAACTTCAGCAGGAAGACAAGCACTATGATAGCCCTGTATGATGTGCTTCTAGCAGTGTTATATGATGGTCATTCTATTTTAAGATATATTACACGTGTTTCACACATCTTCATTGTTTGAGTGAGATACTGAGATGTGGCAACTGAACATTTTAGCATTAAATCTTAGCTGCCAGACCCTAGACCATTTCTCATATTTTGCTAGATCCCTCCTCATATTTTTTCATATCTTACTGTCTACCCTGTTGCAATCCTCTAGCAATGTCACTCTCGAAAAATGTTGAAAAGAAGCGATCTAAGGAAGCATACCGCTAGTGCCACTTGCCTTCTTGGAGTGAACTCCCTTTGTCACCTTCCACCCAGCCAGTTTGTAACCCAGTCACTCTAGGGCTCATGCTGCTTAATTTATTTATAATTCACATATGCAGAGCCGTGTCCAAGGCCTTACTGAAATCCAAGTACACTACGTCTAGCACTCTACTCTGATACTATTCTCTGGTCACCCAATCAAAGAAACCGAGCAGATTCATCTGACAAGGCCCTACCTCTGGAAAACCCACGCTGCCTCGCATCTTGCAATCCATTGGATTCCAGAAACCACACTCTCTTCTTGTTTTAGCAGTGATTCCATTAATTTGCTCACCACAGAGATCAGACTTCCTCCTTCCTTCCACTTTGTGAATAGGAACCACATCCGCCTATCTCTAGTCCTCTGGAACTACTCCTGACTAAAGCTTTGCAAAGGTCAGCCAAAAAATATTTTTGCCAGGACATCTCAAAGTTCCCTTAATATCCTCGGATGTATCCCAACCAGCCCTATCTACTTTAAATGTAGTTAGCTCCTCACAAACACACTTTTCTGAAAATCAATTGTAGATTGCCTCACTTCCAATCTTCAGACGGTTCATTTTAGGTGGGTCTGCTCCTGGCTCGTCCACAGTGAACTCCAAACAAATATTTGTTAAGCAGTTTTGCTTTTTTCCTCTCCAGCTGCTACATATTCCTCCCCTTCACCTCTAAGTTTCACAATGCCAGTTTTGTTCTAGCACTAAAAAAAAAGTCTTGTCCCATTGTTTTACCATAGTTTCTGTTTTTTCTTCTGTTTGCACCTTTGCATTTCTGACTACTTTGCCAACTTCTTATAGCTTTTCTAAATATTGTTGCCTGTCTTCCTCTTTCTACAATCTCTTGATTGTGCAGAAAACTGTACTTTATGCATGCAAAGGATTTTGAAAATTACTCCCTCAAAGAGTAATTAATGGAATCTCCACTAAAACAGAGGAAAGAGCAGTTTCTTGAATCCATTGGATTACAGGATCCGAGACAGCGTGGTTTTACCGGAGATAGGTCTTGTCAGATGAATCTGCTCAATTTCTTTGACTGGCAGGGAAAGAGATAAATGTAATATCATTGGATTTCAGCAATTCCACATAGGCAACTTCTAAACAAACTTCTAAACTAGGTATGGGCCCTAAAATAACTGGGTTAGAAACTGGTGGAGTGCGAGGTGACAAAGGGTAATGGTAAATGGAGTTCGCTCTGAGGAAAGAGGAGTTAGCAGTAGTGTGCTGTAGGGATTGATCCTCAGTCTGATTCTTTCCAATATCCTCATAACCAATATTGCAGAAGGCTGTCAGAAAAAGTTTTTGTTTTATGGATGATCCAAAATCTGCAACAGGATAGACACCCTGGAAGGTGTGGAAAACATGAGGCAGAATCTAGTGAAACAATCTAGAGTTTGGCAGCTAAGATTTAATGCTAAAAAGAAAATGTAGGGTAATGCATTTGTGTTGCAAAAACCCAAGGAAGCGGTACAGTTTTAGAGTGAAATTCTTCTACTACTAGTACTTAACATTTCTATAGCACCACATGACATATGCAGCACTGTACAAACATACAAAGAAAAAAAAACAAACAAACCAGCCCCTGATCAATAGAGCTTATAATCTAATAAACATACAGGACAAGAGATCTGAGGTATTTCATATAGCAAGACAATGGTTAAAAACAAAAGAACGTTAGTTAACAAAACTAAAAGCAGACAATCAGGCATAAGATTTAAAAGCGGTTTCAAAAAGGCGGGTCTTTAGATGGGATTTAAACACGGCAAGAAAGGAAGCACGACACATCAGTTCAAGAAGATTATTCCAAGCACATGGTAAAGCCAAATGGGATCTTTTGGTCTTAAAGAAGCCAAACAGAAAATGTGATGGGAAAAGCCAGAAGGATGCTTGAGTGCATAGGGAAAGGAATAGTCAGCAAGAAAAAGGAGGTGATACTGCCTCTTTATAAGTCTGGTGAGACTTCATTTGGCAACCTATATACAATTCTTTAGCCCCATCTTCAAAAAGGATATAAATCGGATGGACTCTGGCCAGAGGGCAGCTACTAAAATGATCAATGGTCTTCATCATAAAGCATATGGGGACAGACTTAAAGATTTAAACATGTATAACTTGGAGGAAAGAGATCTGATGGAGTTATTTAAATACCTCCAATAAATCCACAGGAGGCAGGCCTCTTTCAGTGGAATGGAGATTCTGGATCTAGAATCAAGGGATGAGGGTGAAAGGGGGTAGACTCAACTGTAATCTAAGGAAGTATTTCTTTACAGAAAGGGTAGTGGTTGCATGGAATAAGCATCCCTGTGGAGTTGGTGGAGACAAGGACAGTATCAGAATTCAAGAAAACATGGAGCAAGTACAAAGGAAATGTGGATGGGCTGTTTGGTATTTACCTGATGTCATATTCTATGTTTTGGTAAAGCAGAGTTGTCAAGGATCTCCCTCACACATCATAATAATTAAGCAATTGACATGACATGGTGTAGAGTGCTGATGGATGTTGGCATGACATGGCTGCACTGAAAGGCCAAAGGCAAATGGGCTTCAACCATGGAAATGTTAGTATCCCATGCCAACAAACATATTTAGAAAGGCATTTAGGAGTTCATAATGCTGGCATATCAATATGGAGTTGACATAACTCACAGAGTGGGGAATTCATTACTACTATTTCATAATAGTTTGCGTAGCCAAGTGAACATTTGCCCACAAATCTGGGTCCTGGACAAGAAAGGTAGTCTAAGACAACCAGATGTTGACAGGTTTTCATTAATGCAAAACAAAAGGCATCATTCATTGCTCCCCCACCTTCCTCCAGCAAACTTACCATGAAGCTACATTTGCTGGGAGTTTTCTTGGACTGGTGTGTTTGCAGTGACATTTCCTTGTGCAAGAGCCATCTACCTGGAAGGATGGCCAACGTCCTTCAGGTCTAAACCTTTCTGAAGTCCCATCTATAGCCTGCTCCACCTCTCCCTCAGTTGTACTATTGTCCTGGATTTGCACAGTCACTTGCTCCTCTTCCTTTTTGCCTTGTTTTGGAGGCTTGTTGCTCTTTTGTGCTTTGGTTTCAATTTGCATGGGTAACTTAGGCCTCTCTTGAGACTGGGTGGATGGTTTAGACTTCTCTTGAGGTTGGCTGGTTGATTTGGGCCTCTCTTGAGGCTGGATGGGTGGCTTGTGAATCTCATGAGACTGGATGGGTGAATTATGAACCTCTTGAGGCTGGATGGGCAATTTAGACCTTTCTTGAGGCTGGATTGATGGCTTGAGACTCTCTTGAGGCTGGAGGAATGGGGCTGTAGCAGGCTTGTGCTGGCTTTGAGATCTAGGAAGGGGCTTGGACATGGTGCCCAGTGTATTCTGATGTTTTGTTGCTGGCTTGACTTGGACTGTAGTTTGAGGAGTCTCATTCTGGAGTTTCATTTGGCTTTGATGTGCAACTGTTTTCCCTGGAGTGCTAGTCACAGACCCTGTCTGCTGGAAGACTTCTGGGATAGTAGCTCTGGGAATCTCTTGGCATGGAAAGGTAGGAAGGAAAATGGTCTTTGTTTGAGAAAGAGGATCCTTTGATCCAGGCAAAACCGGAGTTTGTTGAGGAGCTTGTCCTCCACTCTGTGAAAGAAGTAGGCCTGTGTTTTTGGCTTCCACTTTCAGATGTTGAGGAAAGACAAAAATTGGTGGCTTGAGCATTGCTGGAGAGACAATGGATGGGGTCTGGCTTTGAGACCTGCTTTGTGAATTATGCATTAGGGGTGCTACTAGTAGGTTTTGTTGCTCTTGCTGCCTTTGTGCCTGCTGTAGCTTTATTGGGAAGGTAGGTGTTATGAAGGACCCTGGGACCTGACTTTTCATGTCTTTTTGTCCTAAACAGCTCATAGGGACTTTTCTCTTCTCCTCACGTTTCAGAGTGCTATTGAACTGGAAATGATTTTCAGCCAGGTGTTGAGGCGTCATCCAGTTGAACTTGGGTTTGGCACCTGTGAAGGTGAAGGGGACTGGCTGCAGCACTGCCTGGCCCATCTTGGGCACCTTACTGTTCTGCTGAGCCTGTCCCAGAGGAAAAGGAGTCTGTGCATTGGAATCAGCTACATTCAGATCCGAGTGAGAGATATCACTGGAGGGCTGCTGTCTGGCCTGGTTTGAAGGTCTGCCCTCCGAGACTACCTTCCCTTTATGGTTCTTATTACTTTTCGTTTGCTCTTGTATCTCTTGCTGTTTGAGGACACTTAAATCATCCTTGCCAGCAGGACTCTGGTCCTTGATTTTGGCTTCCTTGTCTGTATCAACTGAGTTCCTGGCCTTGAGACCGAGTGTGGGGGAATCTCGTAGCCTAGGCTTCTCAAAAATCCCCAAGGTGAATTTCTGCGGAGGGCTTTGTTTTAAAGCATCTGCATAGGAGATGGCAGATGAATAGACCATGCTAGGCTTGTGCTTCATTGCTTGAGACTGGGCAGAGGGCTCCTTTTTCACTTCTTTTGTGCTGCTAAGCAGGTAGAGATGTTGCTCCAGGAAAGTATTTCTAGTGCCCATGGCAGGACTAACTGCCACCCGGTCGGAGGCTTTCAGTCCTTCATCTGCACATGGCTTCCCAAGGAGCTTCAGGGGCTTTTCATTCTTTGCACTGGGTGCCTTGGCTTGATCTGCAGTGGTAGGAGGATGAAGAGCTTGATAAGGCATCTTTATGTCTTCAGCTTTCCCGGGTATGCTGCCTGAATGCCCTGCAGCTTGCTCCTTAACTCTTCTCCCAGGCTGGGCTTTGCTTTCCTCATTGGGCTGATTAGATTTTAGCAGCCCAGGCTTAGTGGCTGTTGCTGGATCCTGATGCACCAGTGGTGCCTTGGTCTCTCTTTCAGGGCAGTCTGGCCTCTGCCCACTCGGAGGCATGGGGGCAGCTGCCCTTGGAAGGGAAACTCTAAAGGAAATGTCTGTCACCTGCACTTGAGCCTGGTTCTTGGACAAAGGCAGAGCTTCTGGGGACTTGGTCCCTTTCCTAGGGGCACTCTTCTTAGTAAAGTATGAGTTTGTGCTGGGGACCGGTGGACCCAGTCGCACTCCCTCTGTGCTTTGTGTGGCAGGGGTGGCTGTTGCTGCCGCCATCTTGGCAGATCTCTCTATGGCTGCCTTAGGTGGTTCAGGGCCATTCTTTGCTAGGGTATCTCCTTGCCTTCTTGGGACATTCTTCGATAGGGTTTCCCCCTGCCCTTTTGACTTGGTGCTGCCAGGGCTCTCCTCTTTCCCTTTCTTAAGCTTTGGTGAAGTATCCTGGGCTGGCTCTTTAGGGCTAACTTTCTGCAGGCTACATGCCAAGGGCTGACTCTGTATCCCCTTGCTGCTGGGTGACTGCAGCTCACAAGAGAGGCTCTCAGTGACTGGAGTTGGGGAGACCTGCTTCCCAATGATTGGTGAGGCATTTCCTCCACTGCTGTTGACATTCTCCTGGCTGAATTTGGCAGCTATGAGGACTGGGCTCCTGCCAGAGCCAGTGCTCCAGCGCTTGCTCTTGGAAACCTTCCAGGCTGTGCTCTTGCTACCCTTGCCGCCCATGTCGCTGGGCTCTGTCTTCACTGGTGGACTGGCCTCCTGGGCACTGGCTGTGTCTGCGTTGCCTGCTGGCCCCGGGGCATGGTCAGTGGTGATGACGGTGCATACACAGCCCGGGCTCTCCGAACTGTGCTCAGGGTTCCTCTCTTCACTCTGGGCAGGCTCTGGCTCCTGGCAGGCTTCAGACTGCACGTTGCCCATCCTTAGGCTTCATCCTGGGCAGAGACTGATAAGAGAGGCAGAGATGAGTCAGAACAAGACAAGGATTGTGGGGCATGAGAAACTGACTGTAGGCCCTAGATCTGTATACTGAATGGTGTTCTTGGGCCTGGCCTAACTACTGATCACATGCTACAGACCTGAGAGCCATGGTGGCTGAATGCTGATCAAGTACTCCACACCTGCATACTGATTGAGGGATCTGGTTTTGGAATACTGACCACAGACCTAGATGCTGAAGGCCTGCCTAATGGCTGGGGATCTGGGGTCTGGTTACTGGATATTAATAACTGCAACCTCGCTCTAGACAAATGTAGGTTCACTCTGGGGCCCTTGGCCCATCTCCAGTGAGTGAAGTAGTGCCCTGGCCCTATATATTGACCATGAACCTTACCATGTGTTCTGATAGCAGGGTAAGGCTGCATAAATATATAAGCTTATAATTACAGAGTCACAAATGAAGAAGCATGGCAGAGCTGGACTGGAACCCAAGTACCCTGCCACAAGACCGTGTTTGCTTCTGACGTAGGCACCATGGGAGCATTAGGTGGGCTAGGCAGGTGCCTAGTGCACCATAGTTGGATGCAAGGGTGGCATTTTTTAAAGCAGCGAACAAGGATGGAGAGGCAGGCACAGTGTGGCGACAGAGATGTGGGCGAGGCATGAGGCTGGGAAAGGTCGCAGCTTGTGAATGGAGCTTCGTGGTGTGCGGTTTGCAGGGTTCGAGTTGGAGAGAGAGAGATCACGTGATGCCAGGGCAGCTGCAGACCTTAGCCCCAGCACTGTGCATGGTGGGTGGAAACTGGTACATAGTTTATAACCAGCACAAAGCTCTGCTCTCTTTGGTGCCGATGTAGTAAGGTGCGCTGAAGCTGCCATGGGTTTGTATGCGTGTTTTTCTGCACAAAGCCCTAATTGGGGACATAATAAGGGCTTTGTGAGCAGGAAAAAAAGCACGTACGAGCATGCATACTGACCCATGGTTTTTCCTGTGTGAATGCATGCTAACAGCATGCAAAGAAGACAATTAGCTATCGGGCAATGCAGGGAGCCGCACTAATGCTAGTGTGGGTTTTTTAATGTGGGGTTTTTTACCGCCACGGTCAGGGAACGCGTTAAGTGTCAGCGCTGACTCGGGGGCCTATGTCGGCGTCCAAGCATCCTGAAAACCACCTAACCGAGCCCCAATCTCTGTGTCCGAGTGGCCAGCTTAGCAAAGCGCTTGTCTGAGTGACCAAGTGGTCAGCATCGCTAGGCGCTTTTCTCGGTGTCGGAACAACCAGCTTTCCTAACTTCTTTTCTCAACGTCCGAGAAGGCAGATTTGTGACCACTTGAGCACCTAGCTCAGCGCCCGAGCGGCAACATTTGCGAGGTGCCTTTCTAGGCGCCAGAGCATCCAGATTGGTGCCCCACTGAGCACCTGTCTCACTGCTATGCCAGGGTGAATTAGCATCCATGAAAATATTTGCCATGTTTTGTGCAGCACAGTTATTTGAAATATTAAAAATACTTTCCAGGGTCATACTTCCACTTAGCAGGGAGACCCGTTCGCTTGATCTCTTTTATGCGTGGATTATCGGTGCGTGTTTTGAGCCCCTTACTACATAGGGCCTTACCGCGCTCAGGTACGAGGATTTTTCCGTACGTGCGTGGATTTCTGCGCACAAACATTTGCATAATTTAGGTTTTTTACATCCCGCAGAAGCAGCATCTTCAGCCATGCGCAGTGATCAAAACCCGGGCTCATAATTAGTGTCTGTTTTGCTGCGGGTCTTATTACATCAGCACCCTTGGTTCTTGGAAAAAGATCCCCACCTACCCCATCCCAGGGAAGAGAATCCCTGGCCTGCCCTCCCTAGAGAAAGAGAAACCTGAATTCCTGCCCACTTGCTACCTTTTTTGAGAGGGAGACTCTTGACCTGCTTAGGCCCGTGAAGAACCCTTCAACACCAAGACCTGAGATTGAGAGAGCAGCCGACCTGTCACCTCCCAGGGAGAAATTCCCAAACTGTCCCCTCCATGCCAGAGACTCCCAACCTGCCCTCTGCTCAGGGAGAGACTCCCCCATATCCCCGACCTATCCTCTCCTAAAAAAAAAAAAAAAAAAGTACTCCGATTTGTCCCCTTTCAAGAGCGATGCCTCCAATCTCTCCAACTCCCCCCGCGCTACCAGAGTTGCCTCCGGTCTCATTCCCTTAAGTACATCAGCAAGTCCGGTTCCCCCACTCCCCCGGTAACTCTCGGAACAGTTAGAGCCGTTGGACGGTCCAGCTCCGCACTTACCGGACCGGCCCCTGGTTCCGCTCCACATTTCGCTGTCTCCAGGTCGGGAGGGATCCGGACGGAGGCTGGACGGCAGCTACCGAACCGACCAGCCCGAATAGAATCTGCAGAACGGATCAGAAAAATAACAGCCGAGAGCACGAGGGCGGGGGCGGGGGGGGTAAACCAAAGGGCAAAAAGGGTGGGGGGTAGGGAGCAGAGAGGAAAAAGGAAAGGAGAGGAGGGAGTATACCAAAGGGGAGGGGAACGGGAGAAGAGATGGGGGGGGGGGGGGGGGGGGGGTAAGCCATAAGGGAGACAGGCGCAGAGTGTGAGGGAGGGGTAAGTCAGACGACAGGAGGGCAGGAGAAGAGGGGCAAGGGAACAGCTTGAGGGAGGGATAAGCCAGAGGATATTCAGGGCAGTAGAGGGGTAATAGAACACAGCCTTCCACTTTTTCCCAGGTCAAGCACATTTAGCATCCCTTTCAGGGCAGCCTTTCATGACCGGGGGCAATAAAATGTACCCTTCTGTTCACTCCAAAACCTACTGCAAATATAAGAACTGCTCCTCCGTGCAGACCAGGGGCAAATAAAACTCAGCCCGTCCACATCTTCAGTCCCCTTCAGTCCAGCTGTAGGGGCAATCCCACCTCCTCCTTTCCTCTCCAGTCCTTTCCCTCCGTCCCCAGACAAGGAGGCAAAAAGAAGTTGCTCCCTTTGCTCTAGGCCCTGGCCAAGTCTCCCCGGTGGGGATATGTATGGTTCTTATGTCATTCTCCGTTCGCCCTGGGGATGCTCTTGTGTTCGCGCTTGCCCCTGGATTCCAGGTGCGCTGCTTGATGGCGGGCGCTAGGACCCGGCCAGGCTGGCCGGCACAGTTTCGCTCCCTCCCGGCTCGGCTCGGCTCGGTTCAGCTCCGGCTCGCCGTGCCAGAGGCAGCCCCGGGGGCCAGCGCGGAGCAGCCCAGGTGCGGCCGGGGGAGAGCAGGGGAGAGGGGCGAGAGGGGGGGGGAAAAGGCAGGAGGGAAGAATGCTGGCAGCTGAAAAATGGCTCCTGGAGCATCACCCTCATCTTCAGCGGCATCGTGATGCTCGGAGAAAAATGGAGAAAGAGGAGAAAAAGGAGGCATCTGAACGGACAAAATAATTCGTGAAAACACCCAAACATAAGAGAAACCCCAGACAGGCAAAGCAACCCAGCCGGCTTCTGCAATCATGGAACAAGAGTAAGTTCAATCCGTTTTATTACACAAAGGCATGAGAAAATTACAAATATGTAGCTATATATATATATATCCATGTATATTTTCCCAAATAAATATAATTAATAATAAAAAAGCACAATGTATACACCAGCTCTATTTTTTCTCTGCTAATTGTGCTAAGGAAGAATATCTCTCTCTCTCTCTCTCTCAATCTCTCTCTCTCTCTATATTTTTTGTGCCTGTTTTATTTTTCCCCTTCTTGATTGTGGAGGCTAAGGACCCTTATTAGTACTGGGCATTTATTACTATTTTCCTTTGCCACGGCTGCTTCTTTCTTCCCAATCTCCCTGGCTGCTGGATGACATTTTGTGAATGAAATTAGATCCCCTTTCTCGCTCTCTTTTTTTTTTTTTTTTCTTCCAAGGTGGAAAAAAAAAGGGGGCATATGTTTGTGAATCAATCTTATTTGCATCTGGACTCATTCATAAAAAGGAGGCAGGGATCCGCTGCAGGTTCCATCCTTGCTGGATTTTTCCCCCCTCTCTTTTCTCTGTGGCAGGCTTTTTTTTTTTTTTTCCTGTTTCTGGTTTGTGGTTGTTTTCTTTTCTGCTTTCATGTGAGCCAGGCACTGGGAAGAGATCCAGGTTGCTTTTCGCACCTGCAGGAGCCGGATGGGGGTCAGAGCACCTAGGCTGAGGATTTTTTGATGACTCCCTGGGTTTTTTTTTCCCTGCTTTTCACCTGTTGTTTATTAAAGAGAGGACAAAGAAGCTAGCCTGGGTCATGTGACCCTCCATTCACAAAAATCCTAGATTTCCATTGAGAGGGTTTGGAGCCAAATGTTTGGCCCATAGAATTCTGCCTGAAAGGTTTCCATGTGTTTCCCCCCCACCCTCCCCCAGCAAAATCTGAGCTGGGGAGGAAAAAAGGAGAAGGAGATAGGCATAGGGATGGAGAAGGGGGGGGGGGGTCAGAAACCTGTTGGGGAGGAGGGGAAAGATTGCTTCTCACAGGTGGGGTGTTCCTGGAGGAAAATGAAACCTGGTCACCAAAATTCAGCGATTATGCAAAAAGCTGTGAGGTTAGACAAGGATCCTGCAAAAATACATCTGATTCTGAAGTGGAAGGGGTAGCCGGGTTTGAAATGCCTGCTCCTCCTCACAGGCCCTGATGTGTGAGCAGCCTCAGACACTAGATGGTTTGGGGAAGGAGAAATATCATATAAAATAATAGTTTGTTTTTGACAACCTGATGTGTTTATTTAGCATGTAAATTTTTGTTTCATAGAAATAGCAGAAGTATGGTCTAGGAGGTTAGGGTACTGAACCACAAAAAAATGCTTTTAAATATACAATATATATCCAGATATTCACCCAGAAAAATATATATCATATGTGCATTGATATTAATAGAAGTGTGTGTGTATATATATATATATATATATATATATATATATATATATATATATAATATATACACGCAATTATTATTATAGGTAGATATATCAATAATGTGTGTGCAGTGACCATTTCATAGATTCTCCACTGCGTATGCTGGGGAAAGACTGAGTGTCGTCTGCTGACTGTTTCCATGTTTTTTGGGTTTTTGTTGTTTTTTTTGGGTTTTTTTTACATTCTTAAAGCATAAAATAATTGTTTACAACCCCCACCTCCAGTTCTCCCTCTTATCATCCCCCACCCCACAAAGAATTTTCAGATACCATCTTCTGCAGGGATGCCTGAAATCTCATTCCATGATGTTGAGTCTCTCCCAGAACACATTATGATGTCATTTAATTTTAAAATCTTTTTTTTTTTTATTTTGTTCCAACATCTAATTTTTAAAAATGTTCTAAACAGGAGGCATGCCCCTGCTTCCTTACTGTGGAATGATCTGTGCTGAAGAGTTTGCAATTCTAGATTGGGGGGTGATTAAGAATGAAGCCCCAATAAATCCAGTGTAAAAGTGGGTGAATAAATGACCTTTCAGGAAATCAGAACTTGTTGAAAATTTGTCTGCAGCTAAAACATGACATTGGGGCACTAGATGCCTGTTCATAGTTGTCAGTCACAGCTGGGGGAGGGTGGTAAGACGTGAGGCCTTAGAGGCTGTATCTGACTGTCTGGCACAAACAGCGTTTGCCACATTTTTAACAGGGCGGAATCCGATTGCTTTTGCTTTTCAAGATCCTGTGGCAGCACATCAGGGTGCAGGGTTTTTTTTTAATTTTTGGCAGGCAGTTGTCAGATCCCCAGTACTGCACACGTTCCAGGATATGCGCTGCTTTGACTCCTAAGAGGGGCGGTTGCATGCTTGCCCCTGGCTGAGAGGGCTTTGTTGGGTGGGCAAGCAGTGGCCTCTCTTAGTGCATGGCTGGGCAGTTGTGCATTTGAGCGTTAACGGATTGAGTTTGTGCTCGCAGACAATGGGACGGATTTCAAATGAATATCTGATGGAGGAGGCTGCTGGCCTGAATGTCAGCTCGGATGCCAAAGTAGGGCCACTGCACCTTAATACTCTGCATGGGGTCATGCCTCCAGTGTACATTATGATCAGAGGCCAAATACACTGCATGGGAACCTGCTCCCACATAATGCTGTATCTCCGATTATCTTCACTTTTATTGTTGCCTAACAGCGGTCAGACACTTAACAGGTGGCTTGTAAAATATATCGGATTAGTTAGCTACTTTATTTGATATCCCTACCGCCTTTCAATATGGCCACCTGATCACTTTCCACATCCCTCTTGCTGTGGCAGACGGCTTGCTCCTGTGCACCCTTTGCAAATTCTGAGCCCTCATAGACTTTCAGTTGGCAGTTGAGGCTCCCTGTATGATGCTGGACATTTAGTGATGGAGGTCACCATTGACAGGAAATGCCCATGTGAAAGGGTCACCAACCAGCTCCGTGTCATGAGGGTCCAGCAGAACCAGTCCCGGTTTTACTCCCATAACTTCTGGTTTTGGTAGTTCTACCTGCTGTAAGTCTACCAGGATTAGCTTAGTCTCATTGGGGAAAACCTGGGGGGGGGGGGAAATAATATTTCTATTGTTAATCAGACATGTTAAAAAGGGCCAGTCTTGTGGCTTTGGTGGTAAGTTCTGTGCACTACCAGGTGGAAGGTCCCCACTTCAATCCCTGGTCTTCTGCTCCCAGGTGGTGGGGGCTGAGGATACACTTGAAGCAGCCTTTACAGCCCCCAGAGTTGAGGGGGGGGGGGGGGGATTTGTGGAGAAGAGTCATGGTCATTGCTTAAGGGTGACACCTAGTGGTGAGATTAAGGCTTCATGATTGCAGTGTTCTGGTAGGCTCGCCGGTGCATGGCCCCCGACCCCCAGCACCATCACTGCAATGTTTGGAGGGATGTAAAATAAGGGGGAAAAATCCCCAGGTTATGAATGAAGGCTCATGGCATTGGATCCCAGCCCTGGTTCCGAGTGAGTTGAAGCTGAAAGGAGCAGGAGGAACCTGCCTAGTTGAAGAATAACAGCTACTTTATTTATTTATTTATTTATTTATTTAATAAGTTTTATATACCGTTGTTAAGTTCATAACCATCACGACTGTTTACAAATAAGGCACACAAAAATAACATTAAATATCTAAAAAAATACTAAAAGTTAAAAATTGCCAATCAATTAAAAGTCGGTTCCAAAAATAGTCTCAAATATCAAAATTCTAAATGTATGTAAAACAACTAAAAACTAAATCCATTTCCCAACTTTATACTGCATTTAAAAATTCAAACTATTTTAAGATGACTATGTGAAATAAGATAAAATATATAAAATATATAAAACAGCTATTGTTTAACTTGTTTCGGATATGTTGATTACTCACATAGTAGCGATGAGGGGGAGGGGGGCTATTCCTGGTGCTTACCAGGGGCTTAAGTAGGGTGCGGTCCTTAGCTCTACTTGCCCAAGTGTGCCAGGTTTAAGCATCTATTGTTCAAGAAGGGAAAATGGGCAGAATAGATGGGTCTGGTGGTCCTCCTTACCTGCCATCACGTTTGATGTTCCTATGAAAAGCAGTCCGGCCCAGCTGGTACAAGGGGAGCAGGGCCAAGCAGCTGCTGTGTGCCAATGTACTGGCCTCTTTGCATAGAACCGAAGAAAGTGCAAAGTGTGGCAGGGAAATGCTGACTTTGACTTACAAGGG
Source organism: Rhinatrema bivittatum (assembly GCF_901001135.1). Classification (NCBI taxonomy): domain Eukaryota; kingdom Metazoa; phylum Chordata; class Amphibia; order Gymnophiona; family Rhinatrematidae; genus Rhinatrema; species Rhinatrema bivittatum. The sequence goes on from NC_042625.1 coordinate 77,424,846, forward strand.
TTCCTTTTCTGCATCATCATTTCCAGCAGAGTAGGAAGAGAAGGCAAAGAACGGGACCCGAATGTGTTCCTGTGTGAGTGAACAGCATCAGGCAGAGGCCTGACATTGCAAGCTCTGGGCATTTTCTGTTGTCGGGTGGCAAGGGTTCAGGAAGGAACGTATCCCGATCTTCCGCTTTCCATTGCAGGATCCGAATGTGTAAAACAGTGATATGCCAGCTGCAAACCGGGCAGCTGTGGAGCAGAGCAGCCTTGTCCATGAGTATCACCCAAAACTCTTACCCTCACAGGGACTTCTAATAGAAGGCAGGGCATGTCAAAATAATAATTAAAACAAACACACAAACTAGCCTTTCAGCTCTAAACCATTAGAGTACATAGTCTGCTCTCCTTGGGCTCCTCTCTTGGGATGGTTCATTCTGAATCTCTTCCTCTGAGTGAGCTTCCTGCACCAGCCTCGAATTCTTTCTCGATTGCTTAATCATTAAACTCTAGATGGAGACGGTCAGATGCATTTGCTGTCAGAGCCAGACTAGCATTTCTGTAGGCCTCAGATGGAAATGGCGCACCCTATTGTTGCCAGTCACAGTAAAGACTGGGATAGCAGGATTCACGGGTGGATGGGGGAGGGGGGGGCAGTTAAGGGAGAGCCAAGGATAGAAAGAGTCTCTTGCTTCCAGCCACACATTAGAAACATGTGTCTTCTGATTCCACCCTGTGGTCAGTTCCCATCCCAAGACGTGTTTTTGTTTTTAGGTTTGGGCCTTATTCCTTATACAGACAGTCCTGTTTGAATAAAATCCATTATATGGTAAATTAATTGGGATGCTGCTGTGCTGTTTGTCATCAGAGACCTATGCTTATCCAATGCCCTGGCAAACTCAAGGTATGAATATAGCATGGATACCTGAAGAGAAATTTCAATGGGGGAGACTGCGGCAAGACATCCAAAGAATTAGTGCAGCACAAAGAGCTGAAGATAGACCTCTAGGGAAGAAACACCAGTGCTTGAGATGCCCAAAGTATGAATGTGTGCATTCATATGTGGAAGGTTTACATGCTTTTATGGATATTAGCAGGTAGGTATATTGATTTTCACACGAGTAGGACTGGGAGCAATCCAGTTGTCTTAGCAAAAAACTGAGTACCCTCAGGGACCAATTTACTAGGGGAGGGGGGTCTCGTGGGAGAGCCCTGGGGAAGGACGCACAGCCTGTACAGGCACTGAGAGTATAACAGAAGCTGCTTCTGATTTCAGTTATGTGGTCCGGGTTCGAGCCGTTGTGATGACACGTGATGACTCCAGCGGGGGATGGGTGCCGATGGGAGGGGGCGGCCTCAGCCACGTCATGATTTGCAAGGTCAGGCGCCCCGAGAGCACACGCCAACGGGATTATATCATCCGTGGAGAGAGGTTGCGGGATCAGACAGTAAGTGTCATGTTTACAATTGAAGAAAGAATCCCTGGGGCATGGACTCTGGAATTTGGGGTGCAGGCTTGTGAGGGGTTTTTTTTAATTCTTGGGTGGGAAGAAGAATAGGGGAGGACAAACAGATGGCAGGAGTTGCTTTTTATTTTAATATCGAGTAACAGGCCAGCGTCATGAGGTGGCACTGAAGTTTAAGAGAGTGATGTGGGTGAAAGTGAATGGTGCCTTTTTAAGGGGACAGGTATACCGCATTTGATAGCTCGGGCAGCACTTTGCCCTTGATTTTTGCGATGTCTAGTCTGGTGGTCGGGATGGGAGCTTGCAGTTGCCGTATAAAAGCTTCCCCGTCATGTCTCCTCCCCTCTTTGCAGACCATCCTGGAGTGTGTATTGAAGAAGGACCTGGTGTACAATAAGGTGAACCCCATCTTCCACCACTGGAAGGTAGATGACAGCAAGTTTGGTCTGACCTTCCAGAGTCCGGCTGATGCTGTGACCTTTGAGAAGAGTGTGCAGTCCGCTGTGGAAGAGCTCACAGAAGGTGGGGCCGCAGGGTGTGAATGTGCCCACAACCTAGCATTGCTGGGGTTCTCTCTGGTGGCCCATCCAGGAGCTGCAGGCAACAGTGGATTTAGAAAGGGGTGGAGGGTGATCCAAAAGAGCAGTCAACAGAGGAGATCCTTGCATGGGAGAGGAAGAGGAAGGGTGTGGATAAAATGTGAGCAGAGAAAAGGAAGTCATATGACACCATGATTTCACGTTCCATGGGGAAACAGGCATAGCAGCGCGGTGCCAGATGCATTTTGGTCAAGGATAAGAAACGTTCGCCAAACAGCAGTAAATAACTAATTACCTTTTAAGAACATTTGATCTAGACATTACCCTGATACTCATGGCTATTTTACCTCAACCAGCATGGCTAAAGCTAAGATTAGGCACAAGGTGATCAATGACCCTTCCTCAGTGATTCTGCAAGAAGACCTAGCCCCACCTGACTAGAAAGTCCAAACTGCCCAGGTCTGAACAATGATCAGCCCTGGTGTGAGGATGGGAGTACACATCCCCTCCACTGTGGGATGAATCTTGGCAAATCACTTTATCTCCCTGGGCCTCCGTTCTATTCCTGGCTGTGCACTAATTCTGTGTGTGTGTGTGTGACCTTGGTAAGGTCACCCTGGCTCCCCATGGCTCTGCCTCTGGGTGACCTTGCCCTGCCTGCAGGAATTGGGTCCTTATCTGCTATTACATTGCATGTTTCTCAGTTTCTTCAACTGATACCATTTCCTTTGTGTTTTTGCTCTCAGGTTCCATCTCTCCCTCTTCCTCCTCCTCCTCCTCTTCTCCAGATGAAGCAGATGGCTTGGACCATGCAGTCACAGTAAGTCTGGGATCCAGAAACTTATCCTTCCACAGCCCAAAGTGAAAGAGTAAAAAGGAATCTTATACAAAGCTATTAGATTAATCACAGTAGCGCTGGGCTGGTGACTGACCAATGTCTCCCTCTCCTCACTGGGGGATATTCTGCCTATAGTCCATTCCTGGTTCTGTTCATTTACAGAGCACAGCTCAGGGGAGCTAAATGGAAGAGACCCCCCAGCTGTACTCTGCTTTCAGGGACCTTACAATGGATGGTTATTTTCGGGTGAGGATGACCTCCAACACCAGTGGTGCCCTTTGCACAGTAATTTGTTGTCTGGGTGGATTTAATCAGCCTTTTCTTTGTTATTTTTCCTTATGGGTTTTCTGTCTCTCTGTGTGTGTCTCTCTCTCTCTCTCTCTCTCTCTCTGAAATTTTCCTCAGATGCACACAGACAGTGAGTCCTCCTCAAACAGCAGGAAGGAGATGTTACCCAAACACATCACCATAGTAACCAGCGAGTCCTCATCCAGCTGCTACATACGCTCGCCGGCATCCGAAGAGTTTGGATACAGCACTGCCCAGGCCGCCACACCCACGGCACAGGTACATCACCTGCTCTGCTCTCTTTCACCTCTGGTACAGGTACATTTCCGCTGTTGGTGTCTCACGTTTGATGCAAGAATGCTTTCCCCTCAGCTTTCTCACATACATCCTTAGGTATTCTGTCTTGAGTCAGGATGGAGGTTATTTAAATAAGGAAGGTTCTTCAACGGCAGAGGTCATTCTGTGAAACCGTGGAGAGCGTTTTTACAAGACCATTCGGGCTTTCGGACCCAGGAGATCGTGGTTTCCCAGTAGCCTTTCCTTGTTGTGCAGTGTTTCTTACAACCAAATCTCCTGTGGCAATGAACTGAGCATGGTGAGGGGAGAGTGCTGTTCTCTGGTAAGCGTAACCTTGTCCCTTGCATCTTCCCAGGTTCAGCCTCTGCCACATCTCACCTTCCATGACGAGCAGGAGCTGGAGAATATCAGCCCAAGCAAGGACCTCTGGGTGTCCAAAGGCTACGAGGACTACAGGCGGGCTGTGGTGCAAAAGCGGGAGCAGGACCCCGACAAGATAGACATGTGCGTTCACTTCGAGAAGGGTGGAAGGCCCGCGGAGAACGAGTATCGCTTCCATGCAGTGGGCCCCGAAGGCTCTCCGTCCTGTAAGATCCACGGGGCGCCGTCCCCCAAGCTGAAGAAGCTGGCGGAGGAGGACGCCGCGCCCTCACGCTGTGTCTACTGCAGGGACGTCTTTAGCAGCGAGGAAAATGGGAGGGGGCAGTGCCAGGATGCTCCGGACCCCATCAGTCGCTGCGTCTATCAGTTCACCTGTATGTGGTGCGCGGAGAGCATGCTCTACCACTGCATGTCGGACTCGGAGGGAGAGTTCTCGGACCCCTGCTCCTGTGACGTGGGACACCCGCACTTCTGTGTGCGGTGGATGGCACTCATCGCTCTTTCCCTGGTGGTGCCCTGTATGTGCTGCTACCTGCCCTTGCGGGCGTGCCATTGGTGCGGTGAGCATTGCGGGTGCTGTGGGGGCAGACACAAAGCTGTGCGGTGAGGGGCGAAGAGGAGGGAAGGCACAAAATTGACTCGACATGAGGCACTTTCAAGGGGGGGGGGCACTCGACGGGGGGGGGGGGGGGGTGGGTAGGGGTATCCGATAGATAACATAAGGAGTTCCCTTTGCCTTCACCCTCACAATGTTACAGCCCTAACCGGCTGAGCCCGATTTCAAGGTCCAGGTCCACATCATGGCTAGTGCTGAATTTAAGGAATGGATCCAGCTCTTTCATGGACTGTTCCTGTCCGCACTGTGCACATGGAGGGCTTCTCTCACCCCGAGCAACGGTGGAGAGTGAGGGGGTGGGGGGCAGTCCTGCACACCTGCAACACCACTTCCATTTTTTTTTTCGGTTGTATAAACCCCAATGAGAGAGCACAGTGCAGCTCCCATTACCACCTGACTCTGGGAATAGGGGAACTTTACTCTGTTCTTGTGGGATTTTTCTCTTTACAGTTCCTCCATTGTCCACAGCATACCCGGGGGGGGGGGGGGGGGGGGGGGGGGGAGAAGAGAAGAGAGGCTCAGCCTGTTTTGTTTTTTACCTCTGGGAATAGCAGATATACATCTCTGAATACTTAGCAAGGGCGGTGGGCAGCGGTGGGGTGCAGGGGAAATCCAAGGTCTTGGTGAAAAATATTCTGGGGCAGGGGGCTTCCTAGAATTGCCAAATTCCCCTGGGTTTGGTTTGTGATCTGTAGCCAACCTGAGATGAGGATGTAATCCATTCCTGGTTTTTTTTAGTGGCTTGGGGCCAGGATTTAGCCTTCTGTAAGGATGGGTGCCGGAATACCAGAACTGGCATCTTGTGATGACTTGGAGTTGGCTTGGACTGTGTTAGATACTGGTTTTGTGTTTATATTTGTACTGCGGTGAGGGGCAGCGGCCATCTTCAGTGGCCTCTAGCCCGTCCTCTTAACCTGTCCATGCTCTTCACTGCCTCCTTGCCCATTCCACTCCCTACACCCCATCTTCCACCGCTCCCATCTTCCCTGACTCTTTTAGAAATTCCAGGCACAGCAGTCGTGTTGTCATCTGCACAGCTGGCAGCCCGATCTCCGAGGTCTCGCTGAGGTTAGATACTAGTGAGGACAAATCTCACAAAAAAAAGCCAAAACAATGAATAGCCAAAATGAACAATCATCTTAGGCCTGCTTAATATATAATTCATTTCTTATTTTTTTGCCCATGGAGAGATGGTTATATAAAATCAGCCAGTGGATCCCTTAGTTGCTTTATTTGCAGGAGGGGACAGTGCCGGGCAGGTGTTGGATGGATAATAACTAAGAACATGTCCAATGTTCTCTCAGTCCTCCCTCATTTCCGGTCTTGATCCTTTGTACCTGTTCTGTAGACTGAGCTTGAAGTGGTCTGGAATGGGCAGGTGGAGAGAGCCAGGTGCCTGAACCCTACTTGTCCCTACCCCTACCCTGAGGAGCCATGAAACTTCTCCTGCCACTGTTGCCAGGCACGGCCATGCCAGCAGACACCGGAGGAGATGTTACCTGTGCCTCACTTCACATACGAGTGTAAAATTTCCTTCCCTCCTGTCTTAATGGTCTTGCAGTGGGCCTGGTAAATCTGGTTTAAGCAGATTTTCAGATCACTATATGGGAGCAGCTTGCAGTGGGCCATGGGTTCTTTCTATCCATGGATATTTAAGCTCATTTTGTAAGGGAATGCCCTGCAGAGCATCAGCGCACATCCCGCAGGTCCCGCAGCATCTGCGGACTTTGTAACTGCATTGCAGCTGCTCACAGTACCTACCTTTTCCCTGGAGGGGGGGGACGGGACGTTTTCATCTCAGGATTTTACCAGGGTAACTGCTTAGTTAGCTAGGTAAAATCATTTGGAAATTGCCCCCCTGCTAAAATCAAGCTTGAAAATATTACAAAAGGCTCCCCTTTAGGGAAAATTTGACAAAATACATGATGGGTGGATATTCTTGTGCATTTTAGCATGGCTTGTATGTGTGTTAACAAACATGGGCAGGGCCATAACATAATACATCAAGGTGCAGAGGTTTCAGGATACTGATCTGCAGGGCAACATCCCTGAAGAGGAAAGGAGATATAGGGCTTCGGTCACCATATCTGTAGGGAAACATGTCTGAGAAGGACAGACTGGTTGAGGGTTTGGTCACTGGATCTAGAGGGTAACATGTCTTGAAGAGACAGACTGGTTAGAGCCAGGATCACTGGTTTTGTAGAGTAACAGGCCTGGAAGGGACAGGCTGGCTGGGTCCTAGATCACTGGATCTGTAAGATAGCATGGATGGGAAGGATAGGATAGGCTGGCTGGGCCCAAATATCCTGGATTTGTAGAGTAACATATCTGGGAGAGGCAGGCAGGCTGGGGCCTGTGTCACTGGATCTGAAGGGTAACGTGTCCGGGAGGGACGACAGGTTGGTTGGGGCCTGGATCACTGGATCTGTAGGGTAACATGCTTGGGATAGGCCGGTTGGGGCCTGGATCACTATGTCTATAGAGTAATGTGCCATAAAATAACCAACTGTTAGCATGTTTTTCATGTTTAGCTCCACAACCTACAATCTTTCTGTTTGGGGTAATTATCACCATGGGGTTATGGGGACAAGATATCTAGACTCAGTGAGAAAGTGGTCAGTAGTGAGCCTAGCATGGCAGTGCTTCTTCTTGTATGTGTTTTGGTGTCTTGTCTCCAGGAGATGGCACCGAAACTTTGCATTCTGTGGGGGCTGCAATGATCTGCGTCTATCGGAAAGATTGATAATAAATCTTTCCGATAGATAAATTGGGGGTGGGGAGTGGGGTTTCGCTGAAACCTCTAGGTGGTTATAAGAACGCCCTGTGGAGAGCAGTGTGATGCAATCTCCGTGAACACGCAGATCTGCCTTGGGCCTTTCCTACTCTCAAAAAATAACCTCAAATTCTATAAATATCGAGAGAGTGACTTTTTGTTTTCCAGAAGGGAAGGCTTGAGGAGACCTAACTTGATTGCACATTAACAAAGAGTACGGGGGGGCAAAGAATGGAGGCAAATGAAGCGTTATCCTTCTCCAACCCTCTCGCTGCAGTGAGAACCAGCACCTCTTTCTCCTGGCCTTGGCCCCCGCATACTGGCTTCTGACCCTGACAGACTGTATGGGTGATCCTCTCTGTATTGCCACTTGGGTGTGTGCCATGACCTCAGCTCTATAGATCAACTGTTTAAAAGTCCAGTTCAGTCCAGGTGACATTGTAGAATTTGGATTTAAATTCAGAAGCACCCTTCCCCTGCCCCCCCCAACAACAAGGGACACTGTCTTGGATGAAACCTGAAGTCAGTCTGAAATCCATACAACATGCAGAAAGAGAGACCAACAGGTTCATGTCCGGGATTCCTCAGAAGGCATTTCCCACCTCTAGATTTTGGCGGCTCGCATGGCTTATGATGTCACTAGAACTCCTAATGGAGATGTTTCTCTGCATTTTCTGCTGCCAGAAGTAGCCCAAGACACATCTTTCCCAGTGACCACTCCTTTCAGTCCTTTTATGGTCTCCTGTATTTTGTTTTTTTTAAGATCTCTGTAAGTTTTAAACGGCCCTACATCCTTTCAAATTAAAAGGGGATATACTTTCCCCTACCTGATTTGGCTGCTATTCACTGGACCGGAGTGCATTACAGATGAATACTCCCCTGCCTTCTCCTCCTTCTATCACCATTAATACCCCTAACCCTACACAGATCTGTTTGAGGTGCAGTGACATAACAGTGCACTGATGCTTCACAAACGTGGTGATTAACATGGAAGCAGGAAATTCTGCCTTTTCTCTTCCGTGGTGATATTTTCACACTGTGCACACCTCCAGTGACCCCCACTTGCTGAAGTATCTGTGCATTGCTAATGCAATGCTAGTGCCAAAGCAGCGAGAGACCAGTGCTGCACAGTGTTATTTCAGGGCTGTGGTGGTGGCGGCGTTGCAGTGCTACTGCAGTCTTGTGCCAGCGTTGAGGCGGTGTTATGTCGGTGCTACTGCAGTGCCACGGGGCTGGGGTGTAATGGCAGGGCTAGCGCACGGTTATCGCTGTGCGAGTGCGGCGTTGCTATAGCACTGAAGCGATGTGGTCTCAGCCCGGTTTTTGTAGCTATTGCAGTACTGAGGCAGTGTTATGTCAGGGCTAATGCAGTATTACCGTTCTAGCACAATGTTAGTGCAGCGCATCCCAAACTATGTCACAGAGCAGCAACGAATGTGGGCCCACTCTGCACCCCAGTCCGCTCTGTGCTCCCTGTCATTTCCTCCCATCACCTAAGCCATCAGCTTGTCCCGCCACCCCCATCAGCACAGCCCCTCACTTCTTGCTCACTTTGGCATGTCTGCTGACACAGGGCTTCTTTTTTTCTCTCTTATTTTCCAGGGCAAGTGTAATAGTGCAGTTGAGTCTGTATGTTCGGACATTGTGCCAATTTCTGGGGAAGCCAAAGTTCACAAAAGCCAGCTGTAAAGGGCTTCTCACGTGGATGGGCCGCCAGACCCCAGCTTCCCGGCACCTTTTTCCTGCCGTTGAAATCTCATTTCTTTTTTTGAAGGCCCCCTGATGTCTCTGCATTTCTGTCGTTCTTGTTGAGGTTCCTTCCATATCTTTATTTTTTGGACAAATATTTCAAAAAACAAACAAACAAACAAAAAAAAATCAAAAACTACCAGGGCCTCGATTCTAGAACTGTAGAGAGATGCCCCTCCCACTCCCCAGCACACTGCGCCCGAGGGGACAGACCAGTGCCCAGCTGGTACCAACAGCGTTAAGCAAAGGGGACAGAAAGGAAACGGTTCTGTTCGGTTGGGTGGGTGAGGCCTCGAGGTTGCTGGAATGTCTGATCCTCTTAAATACTAAGGACACGACAGAATGGTTCTCTGCGGCCTTGCCAAAGGATGGGTTGCCTCATCGCAGATACACCGATTAATGTTAGCTTGGATTGATCTTGGAGAGGCACGGCGAGTCAGCTCGCCCTACGGGTGATGAGCCCTTCCCTTGAAGGGATAAAAGCACATTCAGGTGGTAGCGTCTGAGGGATGCTTGTGCTGCTGCTGCCACCCAGGCTGCACCCGCTCTGTGAATAACTGGAACACTTCAACGTCTAGACTCTAATACGTCACCTTTCACCAGCACGAAACTCAAAAATCAGACGACTATTTTATAAGTTCAGTATTGCACACCGTGCCACAAGTGAGCAGGCATGAATCTGTTAGTGTAGGGGTCTTTTTATATAGTTTTTAATGCACTTATTTTAGAAAAAAAAAATGATCACTGAAAAGATGTCTTTCTTTAAATTTCATACCAAACTCTGGGTGACTGTAGTTGGGTTGATCTACCGCAGACTGGGTTCAGTGCTCACCAGGGCCAGTTCTAGTGCAAATGGTTTCCTGAGCAAAATTCATTGATGACAACCCGCCCCCCCCCCCAAGTGATTTCCAGCCTCCCCCTTCCCCCCAGTCCTTCATATGGATTAGTAGAGGGAAGGGCACAGGCAAACTTCCTCTACAAGCACGCTGTGGCATGGGCGTTCCTCCTCCTACCAGTATCCACCCCTTACCACTCCCCCCCCCCCCCCCCCCCAGCATCCTGTCTCTTACCTGCCCCCCCCCCCCCCCCGCACACTCCATCCCCAGCAATCTCCTTCTCCACTGCTGTTGGTTCTGCATCTATCCATCCCCATGTTCCCCCACCTCCTTCTTGGGCAAAATACCTGTTTAGCCGCGGAGCCCTGGGCATGCAAACCCCTGCAGACAGCATCCTTCACACCTCTTTCTGCAGAAAAGCCAGTGTCTTCCTCCTGTAGATTGAATCTGTAGGCGCCTCGGTGTGTATTAGGGATGAAGCTTGTAACATGCTTTACCCCTGATATTGAAATTCATGTGAGCTAATAATAGCTTCATGGTTATAAGGGATAGGATGGTCTGGGCCTGCATTTACTCCCATTCCTGCAATTCTTAGCGACTTTGGAACCCCCCTCCCCCCCCAAGCCCAGAGATGCAACCTGGACTGCCTTCAGAACCTTCCCTCCGTCCCAAAGTAAATGTTACCTGGATAAAGGGACTGAAAAGCAGGACAGCTGGGCCTGGGAGGATTACGGCACAGAGTGCAGTGCTTGGTGCGTGTGTGTGTGTGTGGCTGGGTACCTCAGCCCTCGGAAATCGCTGCTTTACAACACAGGTGGCTCCAGAGAGGAGTGTGGCGTGCTCGGGTCTCGTTTTACTGCATTGCATGCCACGGTCTTGGACTTCGGTGTCCCCTCCGTAATATAGGAATTCCAAGTCCGTAAAGGCAAAGCTTGGCCCATCCTGAGTGGCACGGAGCTTGCTGGTGACCCTCTCTCCTGGGCCTTTCTTGGGCAGACCCCGATTGGCACCCAGAGGTTCGAGGCCCCAAAACCTCTGTGATTCCTTTTGCTTACATTGCAACCGGCTCCCTTCTCCTGTGTAACATAATTTGTGAGGATGCAGAAGCACAAAGCAGTTGGGAATGGGGTGACTGATCCCTCATCATAAACGCTCCTAATTTCACATAGCACCCGAAGGTGGCTGGCTGCACTACTTTATACAGGACAGTTCTCTTTTTTTTTTTTTTTTTAAAGAAATTGTCTCATTTCTTGCTTTAGCAAGAACAGGACACACAGAAAGTTACTGAATTTCCTTCATGCTACACATGGGCAGATCTAGGATATTAAAAAAAAACAAGCGTGCAGATGGTGTGCTCTTCTCCTCCCTACTTCCTCCTCCATTCTGTCACATCTTCCCTTTTGCTCCTTCCAGGTTTTTCTCTATCTACCTCCTCCACTTTCTTCTTTGTCCCCTCCTTCCTCTCCCCTAGGTACTGCACCATCTCTCACCTCCCTTAACTTCTTTTCCATTGCTTCCTGCCACCCCTCACCCAAGGGTCCTCTTCATCTCCCCCCTCCTTTCCCCAGGTTCCTCTCTATCAGCCCCCCTCCACTGGCTTCAGGTTCCTGTAGCACAGTACTGTAGGCAGGCAGGTAGCATGGCGACATGCTGAGTGCGTTTCCTTTCCTTTCAGCTGAAATTCCTTTGTAATCGAGCAGCTGAGCAGGAGCCAGGAAGCGCAGGCTTACTGTGTGTCCCAGTGACATCTACCTGCCAGCACTATTGCTGGTCTGACTGCCAAGGAGGGGAGGCAGAGGAAGATTGGATTGTGAACGTGACCATGTTTAGTGTGCCTTTCACCAAGGGGGATGTCCTCTAATCTGGGGATGTGTAAGTGGCCACCCTAGTACCCACAGCATTGTGGGAGCAATGCATAGGGATATAAGGAATGATTAGCACAGGTTGACCAGTTGCGCCAGGTCTGCAAGTGGTCCCTTCCCAAGGGAGCTTACAGCATGAGGATTGGTTGGATGTGATAAGACCCGGTACTGGGTTAGGGTGCAAGTGATGGAATGAAGTCCCTTCTCTGGTCATGAGAAGGGGGAATGAGGGAGGAAGGTTTTGGAGGATGGTGAGAGAATGCAGACCCCAGCACAAATGAGGGAGCCAAGCCCCTTGCCAGATCTTTGTAGGGTTTTAGCGCCTGCCAAGTATTCATAGAGAATCCTTTGTTTTGATTCTAGACACCACCACCTCAAAGTTGGGGGCAGGGAATGATCTACCCATCTCATGATCTAACGGGGCGATCCCCAGGACCCCCCCATCTTCTTTCAAATATAGATGTGAGGCCATGGGAAAAGGTTGTCAGAAGGGGCAGGCAAGGTGGGTGCCAGGTCAGAGGGAGCTGCAGGAGTGGAAGCTCGTTTTCACGTGAACTGCTCCTGCAGTAGAGCAGGAATTTTCCTCTTTGGCCAGCAGACCGTGTTTCCCCTCTCCTTCCCCCAGGGCACTACGTAGGTAGGTGGCTAGCCTGACCATGGGACTATAGTTTATAGTGTTGTGGAACCACGCAGGGGGAAAGGCTACTGGTGGTCCTGCAGTTACTGTAGTCTCTTGCAGAATAGCCAAGCCCAGCTCGTAGCACAGCGGGGGAGGGCAATGCGATAATCACACACTTAGCTTAACACACCAAGACCCCCACTGACATCACATAACATCTTAAGCGTGATGATTTCTAAATCCTACATCCGTGAACGGTCCCGGGTCCTGTGGAATCTGTTGCACCTGCAGACAGCATTCTCACAGCAAGAGAGGGAGGGCAGGGTGAGGGATTTGTCTCCAAGCCCTAGAATTACATGACTCCAACAGAGTTGAAGGGTAAGGTGGGGCAAGACCTGGCAGCACCCAGGAGAACATCTGTCTACATCCACACCTGCAGCACATTGCCCTTGCCCAGGTCATCAAAAAATGCTCAGGCTCTGGGACATTGCACACGTTGTCCGTTTCACAAACAGATGGGGAAAAGAAGGAGCAGGTGCATCGGGAAACAAATTCTGAATGTCGGCATTTTCCCTATCCACAGAAATCCTGACTTGCGTGCAACACATCTGCACTTGGCTTTCATTGTCGCCCGAGTGCAATCCTGAATCCACATTTTCAACCTTTTCCGTTTCCTTTTTTTTTTAAATTTTGGTTTTCCTGCATGCTGTTGTCATGGTAAATTGCTCCACTGATTTTTTTTTTTTTTTTTTAAATAATATTTACAGCCCACCTTCTAGTTTGGAGTAGTTTTGTAAAATCTTTGATGCTGCAAAGAACCTTGCTGACATGTAGCCCTCCCCCCCCCCCCCCCCTACCACCACTGGTGCCTCCTGCCCTTTTCTGCCTCCCCTCAACTTGGTGGCATGCATTAGGAAAGACAGAGGGGGAGTGGGAGACTAACTCATGGGCACAACAGCCATTCTGAGGTCTATCTAAGCTTTTAAAAATACCAAATCCAAGGCTAAAGTCAACTTGACTACCACAAATAAGCCACATTTCCCAGCCTGAGCCAGTCCTGGTTCTGCCTCCCTGTGCTATGTGCTAAATCGCCCAGATTTCTAGAGGGAACAATTTGCCTGCTCTGAGTTTTTTGAGCTTGCATCCCCAATGCATTTTTGTAAACGTTGACCTGGCTGCGGCTGCTGCTTGACTTTAGCACTACGGATACCAGAAACCATTGGGGGGGGGGGGGGGGGAGTTAAGTGGGCAGGATCATTCCAAATCCTCTCTCCAGAAATCTAGTCCCTTGCAACTCTTACTAGGTTGGCCTACTGCCTTTAGGGCAGGGCTTCCCATAGTTCTCCTGGTGATCCCCTATCCCCTGCCAGTTGGGTTTTCAGGATATCTGCAATGGACATGATATAAAACTGCATATATTGAGTCTCCAACATATGCAAATATATCTCATGCATATTCAGTGTGGATATCCTGGGATACCCTGCCTCAGGGGAATTGGAACTACAGACCCCAAAATGCAGTGGGGGCAAAACAGGCCTGGTTGAGCTGAACTGGAGCCATCAGGGAGTGATACGCTCTCCCAAAAAAAAAAAAAAAAAAAAATGAAAACACTGTGGCATTGTGGCTTTAAATTTTCCAGTAGGAGGAGATAATCACATTTTTGTTGATAAGGAGGTGGTGGAGTTTGCACTAGGAGCCAGGGTATTTTGAAGTATTAGAAGGGTGTATATTATTGCTGTACCAAGAATGTTTTATCGCTATTTTATATAAAAAAAAAGTTACTATTAAATAATTTTTTGTGGTTGCAATCTAATTTTTTTCCTGTTAAGTATTTTATCAGATTTGTATATTCAATATTGTGATTTCTGTGTATTTAAGAGGATTCTGAAAGGTCCCGAGAGAGTTTTATTTAACTGTGTATGTTGTAATTAACCCTTAAAGAGACAGTGACTATTTTGCAGCCCCCGAGTCTCTTCTGGCTGACCCCCCCTCCCTGGCTTTCCCCTATCCCACAATTTCAGGTTAGGTTCATGATCCATGGGAGGAGAATCTCATTAACTTTAAGGGAAAATCATTTCCAAGGAAGGCCATGCTGCAGCATTAATGAATTTCATTGGCTTAGAGGGGGATGCTGGATGGCAGGAGCAACAAGTAAAATTTCACATAAATTCATTAAAATTATTCTCTCCTGAAAAAGCACCAGATGAATTTCACTATTTGGGGGAGGGGAGGATGTCTCCCCCCCCCCCCCCCCCCCCCCCCCCCCCGCCTTTTAACATTGCCATCAGAACACTCCTGACTGGCACTGCTTCTTGGGTTGCCAACAAGCTTCAATGTCATTAAGGGCCAGGCTGAGCAAGCCCTGATTTTTACCTGCCCCCCAAAGTCCCATAGTGGCAAGATGGACAAAACCAGGACTGACTGACATGGAACCAGGCCAGCATGATCCCTTCCAGAATCTGAGCTCAGTGGAAAGACTCTTTGGGGGGGGGGGGGGGGGTGCCACAGAAATCTTCCCCACCCTAGTTATTTTGCATCATGAGCAATGGTGCACATGCAACACTGCCGCTCCGCATCTCCCAATTAAAAAGAAAAAAAAAAGGAAGACAAGCAGCCTAGATAGGTCTTTCTCTGCCATCCCATCTGCTTCTATATTCCAGTGTCTATGTTCCATCCTTTGGAACATCTGGCAACCAATCAGATTTCTCTTTTTAGCCTCAGTTTTTACCTCCCCAAGATAACGAAAGCTTTCGGCAAATAAGAATTTGTTGGCCCCAGCCCTCCGAGTCCCTGCAGACCTCCCTCCTTGCCCTCCACTCATCAGGCTGCCTAGGAATCTTGTTTTTCCATTTTTATTGTAATTTTCCCTGGGATTTTGTCAGTGTTTATTATTACAAGCAACCAAACACCGGAAAAGGACTCCTCCCCCCCCCCCCCCCCCCCCCAGTGATTTTCTCCTGCTTTTTGCAGTTTATTACAAACACTGATAAACGATTGGGGAAAATAAAATAAAAACTGAAAAACTAAGAGCCCTAAGGATGCAGCAGTTCCAGGGGTGGTAGGCGGTGCGGAAGGGGAATATAAAGCAGAGACATTCTGTTCCAGAACCAACTATTTAGGAAGAACTGGAGCCCTAAAAATGCTCTCTTGGGCTTAATGTAATACTATACTGCAGCCTCAGTCCATCTTTCAGTAGGTCCGTTGTAGTGGCACTCACTCGCGCTAGCTGGGCACTAGACTGGTTGGGAAAAATCTGGAATTGAAACTACAATGATAGGTTCAGTGCTCCTAAAGCCTTATTAAGAAGAATTAGGGCGTGTGGATGTTCAGTCCATTCAATCACGTGATTGGCTGAACCATGATCCACGAATTGAGTAGTGCCAAGAGCAGGGGTGGGCAGTTCCGGTCCTCGAGGGCCACAAACCAGTCTGGTTTTCAGGATATCCCTAATGAATATGCATGAGAGAGATTTGCATGCACTCTGCCTCAGTTGTATGCAAATCTATGTCATGCATATTCATTAGGATATCCTAAAACCTCGACAGGTTTGTGGCCCTCGAGGACTGGAATTGCCCACCCCTGGCCAAGAGTGACTACCAGTTGGCAAGATTAAAACAACCGCTTGTTTCTTTCCTTTTTTCCTGCATCCCCGTCTTCCCTCCAGACCTAAAATGTACCAAATAGACTCATTTTCAGTTGTCCTCCCAATTGCCCCTCTCTTCTCCCCCCCCCCCCCCCCTACCTAACACAAGCACAGACCTGTGATGGAATTGACTGATTATGCCACACCTATTCTGAAATGGTGCACTGTCCCTTTAAGAACTCATTGAAGGTATTTCCAGTGTAAAGAACTGTACCACAAAGAAACATGTCAAATGTTTAAAAACTTTTTAATTAAAGCAAGAGATAGAGAGGAAAAAGAATTAAAAGACTTTATGGAAAACTGAACCTGCAAATCAACCTTTCTAATAAAACAGATTTTGCACTTGTCAATTAATGACTCGTATATTCATTGTTACCTCCATGAAGGCAGTTACTGGGGAGGGAAGGAAGGATTCATGGGACTGCCCAGGTGCTATTGCAGATCTTGCTATGCAGACATTACGAAAGGAATATAATTAAAAGTGACTGCATGAATCAGGCCAGACCAAACAATCCTTCATGGAACTGGCTCAGCTTGCCTTTCATGCTCTTCTCTGCTTTCCTTAATCTTTCCTTTCCACATCTGGCTTCAGAATTCTTGACATATACTACATTTTTAGCCACATGCCCGATGTATTCTTGTCCCCGCTGGCCTATTTTGGTCAATGGAGAAAGCTGGACTACCAGGCCCAAAATGCCTTTGGCGGGGTAATGGGGCTGCACTAAGTACTCAGTATTGGAGGCAGTTTCTCATATTGCCCTGTGGTTGTGTTTTCTAAGAGTTAGAACTCAAACTATGGGATATATTTATTAAGCCACAATCAGCATTTAAGGTGTGAAAATCAGTGTTTATCATGCAACACATGCTTAGCGTGGCAATATCGTGCAATATTCCCCCAAAAAAGCCGTTTTTAAATGAGCTGCTTTACATGCATAAAATTTGTAAATACATGTAAAGCAGCTCATATATACATAATCTAATGCAAATAAAATATAGAAACATAGAAATGACGGCAGAAGAAGACCAAACGACCCATCCAGTCTGCCCAGCAAGCTATACACTCCTTTTTTTTTTTTTCTATTTACTCTCTCTCTCTCCCATACTTGTTATGCCTGGCTTCCAGTACCCTCTAGTTCTATTTCCCCTCCACCCCACCATCAATGCAGAGAGCAGCGCCGGAACTGCATCCAAGTGAATATCCAGCTCAATTAGGAGTAGTAACCGCCGCAACAAGCAGGCCACACCCCCGCCCCTGTCCACCCAGACCATGCAATCCACATATAGATCCTCCCTTCCCCATTTCCCCTGCCGTTGAAGCAGAGAGCCACGCGTTGAAAGAGAAGTATCAGACTCTCTCCCCTGCCGTTGAAGCAGAGAGCTACGCTGGACATGCATTGAAAGTAAAGTATCAGCCCAGCTACACCTCGCTTCCCTGTGAATACATTTTTTTTTTTTTCCTTCCACATTACCTCTTGCCGTTGAAGCCCAGAGCAATGATGGAGTCTCATCAACCGTGTGTATGTACACTGAACAAGGGTATTATCTCCAGGTAGTAGCCCCCATTACCGCGAGCCACATTAACAATCAACAAATATTGAACAAGCCTAATAACTGGCAATACCTATAGCCTATGACCTCACTGGTAATTTTAATTACTCTTACCCACCCCTGTTTTTTTTGTTTGAGATGGCAGCCCTCCATCCTTCCGCTCCGTGAAAGTGGTATACCATTGGCATCCCGCTCCGTGAATGCCTCTGTGGCTACTGCCGCTCCGTGCAGTGTTCTGCCGCCTCCTTCCACCCTTGGCCTTGCGGGCCCCGGTTATTGATCCCTGCGTCTGCTACTTTTCGTGGCTGTGACAACTCCTCCCCCAACAAGACCTTTAATTAGGGCTTCAAGGGCTGCTGCTTCTCCCTTTTCCTGCAACAGGTCTGAGGCGATCTCTAGCTCAGCCTTTCTGTGCACTTCGGCGGCAGCTTTGGCAGCAGCAGCTTCCTGTTGTTCTTCTATTCTGAGCCCTTCTGTCTTGAGGGCTTCTGCTTGTTCAGCATTCTGTATGCGAGCCACCCCCTCTTTATTCACGTCCTCTAGACTTGATGGATCCACAGTGTTTATCCCATGCCCCTTTGAAGTCCTTCACGGTTTTTGTCTTCACCACGTCCTCCGGAAGGGCATTCCAGGCATCCACCACTCTCTCTGTGAAGAAATACTTCCTGACATTGGTTCTTAGTCTTCCTCCCTGGAGCCTCAGCTCCGTGACCTCTGGTTCTGCTGATTTTTTTCTGATGGAAAAGGTTTGTCTTTGTCTTTGGATCGTTAAAGCCTTTCAAGTATCTGAAAGTCTGAATCATATCACCCCTGCTCCTCCTTTCCTCCAGGGAGTACATATATTTAGATTCTTCAATCTCTCCTCGTATGTCATTTGATGAAGAGCCTCCACCTTTCTGGTCGCCCTTCTCTGTACCGCTTCCATCTTGTCTCTGTCTCTTTGTAGATACGGTCTCCAGAACTGAACACAGTACCCCAGGTGAGGCCTCACCAAGGACCTGTACAAGGGGATAATCACTTCCCTTTTCTTACTCGATATTCCTCTCTCTATGCAGCCCAGCATTCTTCTTGCTTTTGCTATTGCCTTGTCACATTGTTTCGCAGACTTCATATCATTAGACACTATCACCCCAAGGTCTCTCTCCTGCTCCGTGCACATCCCCCCCCCCCCCCCCATCGAATACAGTTCATTTGGATTTCCACTCCCCATATGCATGACTTTGCACTTCTTGGCATTGAATCTCAGCTGCCATATCTTAGACCACTCTTCCATCTTCCTTAAATCCCGTCTCATTCTCTCCACTCCTTCCGGCGTGTCCACTCTGTTGCAGATCTTAGTGTCGTCCACAAAAAGACAAATCTTACCTTCTATCCCGTCCGCAATGTCGCTCACAAAGATATTGAACTGGACCGGTCCCAACACCGATCCCTGCGGTACACCGCTTAAAACTGCTCTCTCTTCAGAGAAAGTTCCATTTACCATCACACATTGTCTTCTGTCCGTCAACCAGTTTGCAATCCAGGCCACCACCTCTGCACTCACTCCTAAGTTTCTCATTTTATTCACCAGCCTCCTGTGCGGAACCGTATCAAAAGCTTTGCTGAAATCCAAGTAGATGACATCGAGCGCTCTTCCTTGATCCAATTCCTTGGTTATCCAGTCAAAAAAGTCAATCAGATTTGTCTGACAGGACCTTCCCCTGGTGAATCCATGCTGCCTCTGGTCCAGCAATTCTCCGGACTGTAGATAGTTCACAATTCTCTCTTTCAACAGTGACTCCATTACTTTTCCCACCACCGAAGTGGGGCTAACTGGTCTGTAGTTACCAGCCTCCTCTCTGTTCCCACTCTTGTGAAGCGGGACCACCACCGCTCTTCTCCAATCTCTCGGCACCACTCCCGTTTCTAGGGATCTATTGAACAGGTCACACAGCGGATCCGCCAGCACATCTCTGAGCTCCCTCAGTATCCTTGGATGAATCCCATCAGGCCCCATGGCTTTGTCCACTTTCAGATTCTTTAGCTCTTCCCATACATTTTCTACTGTAAAAGGATTTTCATCTACTCCACTCCCCTCCAGTTTTTTTCCTCAAATAACACAAGCTATGATATTTTCCGAAAAGTTAGCTACATCTCAGGAGTTGTAGCTTAAGTTTTCTCTGAAACATTGGGACACTAATGCAAATCCTAATGCTTCCGATTTGAAATTTAAAGGCGCATATCAGCCTTAAAAACCTCTTTCCAATGTGTAAAAGCCCCCCCCCCCATGGGTCTGGCTAGAACCCTGCCACCTCTAGAGGCATCCCAAAAGCAAAGTCAGGTGATACTCTATTCCTCCTCCCCTTTCACAAAATATATCCCCTCTTGATCCAAAGAAAGTTCCCCCCCCCCCTTATAAGTCACCAATCCCCCTTAGCCCACTCTTGGACTGCCCCATACCTTATGATATATCCCTGGTAGTCTAGTGGGGCCCAGACTGCCCCCTAGGCTCTAGGCCATCCACTGACATTTTCCAAAATGGCGACACTCAGCCTTTGCTCCATCACGTGAGGAAGCAAAGGTCGGTTGGTGCCATTTTGAGAGACAGCGGCAGCCAGCCTGGAACTTAAGAGGTGCTCCAGGCCTTACTAGACTACCAGGTGAAGGGGAACCTGAAGAGTGGGCTAGGGTACAGCGGGTTGGGGAGGTAAGATGAGTTCTAAGGGGGGGGGGGGCCCTCTTTGGATCAAGTGGGAGGCTTTTTGTGAATGGGGAGGGTCGGAAAGAGAATAGGCCATTGCTGCACAACTTTTTTTTTATCTATTTATTTTGTTTACCTCTTTTACTTTTGGGTCCCCCTCCAGAGGCAGGGGAGGGCCTTTTACACACTGGAAAGGGGGGGGGGGGGTTTGCTCAGAGCCGCTGCTGGTCCTTTTAGAAGAGGATGGCCTCAAGCAAAATGGGCTGGCTGTCACTGTGCAATTTTTTTTCCCCTTTCCCCACAATCTTTTGCTTTGTGGAATTTTTTCATGAGAAAAAATAGTGGGGGGCAGCCACCATGAAATGTTATTATGGACGTGAAAAATATTATAGGAACTCTCGCCCACAGTGTTTTACCCCACCCTGCAATAAAATACCACAGCTTAGTAATTGACCCTCTATATGCTTGAAGCAACAATAGAGTATATTCTGTGCATTTGAGAGAGCCAGAAAATTCATTTCGTAATCACTTATATTCTGCCTCTTCTCCTTCCCCCCCAAAAAAGGGTAGACAAAGCAGTTTACATCATAAAATACAAAACATTATAAAAAAAACATATCAACATCGTGTAACAATATAAGAGACTAGCAACTGGTGGCGAGCATTTTTATTGGCACATATTGTTTTGTAGGGAAGTGTTAGCTGAAAAGGAAAAAGACATTGTTTTCACCCAGGGCGAGGGACGTGGAGGTACATTTCAAAAAGCCACGGCTGGCTATGAAGTTATTTTATTTGGGGGGTTTTTTTTTTCTGCAATTTCTTCAGCAGTTGGTGGTTGCTGGCATTTAGGAGGCATATTTCCTGGACATCGCTGCTGGCTATCGGTGTTAGCTGCGTCACGTTCCTCAGCGGCATTTGCTTGGCGGCCAGGGAGCCACCACCGCCTGCACCATCTATCGGCGGGCTGGCTCCTTCCTCTCTGACAACTTTATGCGAGCACTGATGGACACACTATCAAGCCTGATATATAAAGAGATCCCTGACAGTACACTGAATGAAATAGAACTTATATTTACATACCAGAGTCCTTCAAAAGAGAACTCAGAATAGGTCACAACATAATCATGAAACTACAATCAAATGGCTAGAGGAGGTTACAGGCTTCTCTCCTCTTCTTCATAAGAGGATACCTCAACCAGAAGAGGCTCCCGCCAAATCTTGTCCTTCCACCTTCAAACGCCTCTTTCCCATGAGCCTTAAATGTCACCCTCTTTACATATCGATTCCCCGCCTCCATAGATGTCATTAGCATTCATCTCTTGGAGGCACAGTTCCCCCCTCCTTCTGAAGGCTTAAAATTTCGTATCCCTATATTTTTTATGTAAGGAAATTAAATGTACACTAAGGTGAATTACAGCTTCTTAGTAGTTCACTCACAAAAAGTCTACCATGTAACCAGCCAGCTTCCTATATGGCTGGGAATTGGAAAACTCCTATATCAGCCCAGGGCATAAAGCAGGAAGCTGTCAATTAGATGCATTTTTCTCTTTAATGCACCCGGCAATGTAACTCTGCACTGCAGCTTAGGGGAGCCCCAAGAATGAAGCTGCAGATGCTCATCGGCAAACCTGAGCCCTGCTTTCTACCCTAGTCCCATACTTCTTATCAGCAGTCCCTTCCTTACGCCTCAGCCACATGCTCCTTCCCTGACCTCGTACTCCTTCTCCCCCTCCCTAGGGTCGCCACCTCACCTAAGTCAACGCAAGCAGGATGATGATGAATCCAAGCCTGCTTTCAAACATCCCCCCCGCCCCTTGCATGCATGAAGATAGCAGGCCAACGGAAATCGGACAAAAAAAAGAACACGCCAGGCTCAGCCTCCGACTCATGTAAAATTGTCATGCCATTAAAGATACTTAAAGCTCAATGGGGGGGCTGCTGCAACCTCCTCGCCTCCTTTTTTCCTTCTTATCCGTAACCCGTCCCGGCACTGAGGAGGCTGCGCAGTTCCCCTGTCATGTGACAAGGGAGTGTCGCTTCAGCGCTGCGCGACAGCGATCACCTGCCTAGGTTTCTAGGACCCCGCCTAGGACAGGAAGGAGGAAGCGGGTCCCGGTGACGAGATTTAAAATAGTAATAATAACAAGAACAAAATGACGGCGGAGCCGGCCATGCTGCGGTCGGTACTGCAGGCTCTAGGGTAGGTGCGGGCGGGGGGAGAGAGAGGAGCAGGGTGTAAGTATACCGGGTTAGACAGCTTCTGTCTTCCAGTGCCTCAAGCCGGTTGGGTTTTCAGGATAGCCACAGTGAATATGCGTTTCTATGCAATGGGGGCAGTGCATGCAAATACAGCTCCTAAAGTAGTCAACGTGGATATCGTGAAAACCTTAGCGGCCTGCTGCACTTGAAGACCGGAATTGCCTACCCCTGGTATAATACAGCCCTGAAGAGAAGTGTGTGTGTGGAGCTCTGGTGAGGAAGGAGGGAGCAGTGTATGTTGGTATACAGCACCAGGGAGGGAGGAGCCGACCTGTGCATCGTACCAGGGGTGGCCTTTCTGATCCTCAAGAGCTACAAACAGGCCAGGGTTTCCCACACCGAATGTGCATGAGAGAGATCTGCATGCACTGTCTCCAATGTAAGCAAATTATATATCATGTATATTCATTTGGCTGTCTTGAAAATCAGGCCTATTTGTGGTTCTTGAGGAATGGAATTGGTTATCTCTGATATATACATCCCTGAGAAGAGGAGCAGTGTGTGTCTGTGCAGTCCTGAGGGGAGGCAACAATTATTGTGTATATGTACAGAGCAGGGAAGGGAGCAGTGTGTGCATGTTTATATATACAGCCCGAGGAAGGGAGCAGTGTGTGTGTGTATTTATAGCCTAGGGAAGGGAGTAATGTGTGTGTGTATATATATATATATATATATATATATATTTGAAAATTTTATATACTGATATTCATTTGCATATCACATCGGTTTACATGGAACTGGTATAACATAACTTTAGAAGATTTACAAGGAACAGGTAATAATAAAACGATTAATAGTTTATGAGAAAAAGGATGGCCACCACACAAGCAAAGCTGTAACTGGGGGATAAACATTAAAAGTTAGATCCAGGACATATAAATGTGGTGTGTAAGAGTAAAAAGGAACCGGTAGTAGTAAAATGATTTAATAAAATATATATATATATATATATCTCCTCAGAAAGAAGTACTCTGTACATACAGTCCCAGAACCAAAGAGAGGAGCAGTTTGTGTATTTACAGTCCCAGGGGGAGGAGCAGTTTGTGTTTTACTGGCCTGGAGAGGGAGTAGTATGGTTTGTGTGTATAAAAATTATTGTAAAATCAACATTTTATCTTTATTATCAAAAATGTTTAATATTGCCTAACTAAAAAACTATAAAATCATAATAGTCCTACTCTATATTGTACAAAATTGAAATTAAATACATATAATCAAAAAACTTCTACATAAACTATGCACATATACTGCACTCATACTTCAACAATATTAAAGTTAATATCGAGCTATTTGCTTGATCGTCAAGAGCTGAGTTAACTAATTGCTGGACTCATGCCGTGTTAAACATGGCTAGTGATCCTTTAGATACTAAGATATATTTGTTTTTGATCAGTGGACAATTTGTATACCGTATATGCTTATTGAAGCTGCATGTGGCAGCTAAGAGTTTTTCTGCAACAAGCACAGATATTGCACATAATTGAGAACAGATTGCTACTATTCATATCATCATTTACCTTCATATCAGTATAGTTTTTCAAGCAGTCAGCATTTTTTCAAATTTCACAGATTTCATGTTCGTCCATGTATAAATTCCCCCTGAAGAAGCCATTAGGTGAAACGAGGATCCTTATCATGGTTCTTCGTGTTTGAATTTTAACATTGGGTTCTGTGATAAAAGCCATTGTAATATGATCAAGTATGATTAACTTCATTTAATGTCAGTGGATCTGTTTAATGGATATAAATTAAGTTTAATATTGTTGAAGTATGAGTGCGGTATGTGTGCATATTTTATGTAGTAGTTTTTTGACTGTGTATTTAATTTCAGTTTTGTACAATATAGAGTAGGACCATTTATAATGATTAGTTAGGCAATATTACACTTTTTATAATAAAGTTACATTTTTGATTTTACAATATTTTTGTAGTGCTTTTTCCTTTAGGGTTTTATATATATATATATATATATATATATATATATATATATATATATATATATTACATATATAGTTTCAGAGAGATAAGTACTCTGTGTATATACAGTCCCAGTCTCAAGGAGATGAGCAGTTTTTGTATTTACAGTCCTGGGGAGAGGACCAGATTGTGTATATATAGCCTCAAGAATAGGAGCACTATGAGTATATACTACCTTGGGAAGGCAGTATTATGTCTGTTTGTATATCTATCTATCTATAGATATATCCATGAAGCAGGAGCTCTGTGTACATATAGCTATGCATAGGAGTAGCCTGATGGTTAGAGCGGCAGACTGTGACCTGGGGAAACCAAAGTTCAAATCTTGCCTCAGATACAAACTTTAGGGTCTGCTTTACTGAATGTATGGGTGAATTTTTGATTGCTCCTTCAATGAGATATGGCAGACAGCTCCTAGAAGCTGCATACACAGTAAAACTGCTGATTAAGATGTGTGGTGGCATGAGCCTGTTAGATGGCTCTGTCAGTGGTCTTCCTTGCTATTCCTGCTACACATTTACTTTCAAAAGTGGATAATTATTTTTTTGTTTGAATTGCTCAAATTTGTAGAAAAAAGTCAGTAGTGTTTAATTGAGGTAATTAAAACCAAAATTGTCTAACAAAGAGAGAGCATTACACCAGTTTTACATTTATTACAAAAAAAAAAAAGTACATGGTAGTTAGACATTTCAGAAACCTTTGTAGCTCCACAGTCCTTGGAAAGAACAGAGCACCTACTTTGAAGAGCTGCTGCCAAATTCTTCCAGTTTGTCTTGATGGCTGGCAATTTTCTTCTGCCTTTCAGGTACGAAGGCTCGCTGATGAAGGATGTGGAGGTGGATAAGTTGATAAGTGGCGGAGCTTCGTGCCAAGAGTTCACGACATTGTGCTGCTGGCTGGTTTCTGAGCTGAAGCTGCTGTGCTCACTAGAGGAAGATGTCAGTCTCACTAGTGGTAAGAAAAGCAGGAAAGCCATTGACTACCCAAGCCAGACTTCCAGCAGTACTCTGCACCTGTACACCTTACCTTTTTTTTTTTTTTTTTTTTAGAGCTGAGCAATTGTGTGGATGGGCAAATTAGATAGGCCATATGGTCCTTTTCTGCCATCATGTTTCTGTGTTTTAACCTACTTTCAGCAGCATATTTATCCTGCGGGGAACAGATGATTTAAAGACATGCAACAGAGAGAGAAATGTTGAGAGAGTGGTGTCAGAAGTGAGGATGAGAGAATCAGAAGATACAGGAATCCAAGAAAGAGTTCTAAGAATAGTAGCACAATATTTCCATTTCATCCTGCTACACCAGACCAGTGAGTCCTCACAAGTAGGTTATGTCCCCCTACCAGCAGATGGAGGCAGAGCACAAGATTTTCTCTGACAGCATTGCTACTGTGTATCGGTGGCGCAGCACCAAGAAATTCCAGCAGATGGTAGGGCTCACTGATGGTGCAGCAAGATCCAACAGGAGACTCGAGTGTGCCGTGGGCCAGGCCTGGTTCTGTCAGGAGAACGAGTCCATTCCTGTGGCTCCCAGTCACAGAGGGGACTTGGTAGAGCCTTGGGAGTGGGATTTCTTTCAGTAGTAGACTGGAGAGAAAAAGAGGACAGCTGTATTCACAATTGCAGTAGGAAAGAATCCTTCAGCCTCTTCCCTCTCAGTCCCCCTCACTTGGTTATTTGCCTGCCTATCTCTTTAAATTATTTGACAACAGAAAAAAGACACTGATTTTGAAGAGAAGTGGCTCTGAACTTAGTGCACAGGCTTCTCTGGTGACTCTTCAGGTTTGCAGCAGATCACTGTGGCATCAGTTTGGAACAGGGCTGGCATGGATGCATCTGAGCTCCCTCGCCACAGTCCTGCATGCTGCTCCCAGCACTCAGGGTCCACTTTAGGATGTCTTGTACCTGAACGGGAGAGCTTGCTGGAGAGTGCTCGCAAGCATTGGGTAGCTCCAGCGCGTCCCCCTCCCCACCTACCTACTGGAGAGGCTCTTAAGTCTGATCTGCAGTCTGGGACAGTCCCTGAGTATGCCTCCAGTATGCCACTTTTGGCAGGAGCGTCAGCCATTTTGGGCCAGCATCCTGCGGACATTTTAGGCCCTCTTCATTCGCACTTGAGTTCAGAAGGTGACTTTGGGGATCCCCCAGTGAAGATATGATCAAGAATTTCTCAGTGCTGCACCACCAATACATAGTGGCGAAGATGCATAGAAAAAAATCTTGTGCTCTGCCTCCATCTGCTGGTAGGGGGATATAACCCAGCTGTAAGGCTCACTGGACTGGTGTAGCAGGATTCATGGAGAGAAAATTAATAGGTAAGGAAAATTTCTCCATAGCAAAAGAATGTATAGACACACACAAATCCAAGGAGCTGTATATGTAGGGGGTTTCTTTTTCAGTTTATATATTTTTCCCAGGAATTTATCAGCATTTATTACAACAAGGAGAAATGTGACATTTATCCGGAAAAATGACATCATTTTTTTCCACTGATTTCTCCTGTTTTTGCTCATATTAATAAACACTGATAAATTCCCAGGTAAAATAAAATTAAGTCTGGAAACGAAGGTCCTTATGTATATGCCCATAGGTTTGGGAGTCAGGTTGTATATAAAGGCCTCTTATACAGTGAAATAGCCAAGACAGAAATTGATTGAAGCTTTAAAAACATTTTAGTGCATTGTGGCAACAACATGATTAGTATTTTAGCACATCTTGAGCTAGGACGCTTAATGTTGGTGAGCAATGAGTAGGAAAGTGCAGTATCAGATCCTAGGACCGATTGATCAGAGGCAGCAGATAACCTGGTTTCCTCTTCTGTCCAGGGCCTGAGGATGCAGACACCTTCCAGCTGGAGATGAGCGGAGTGCTGAGTGAGCTGCACTGTCCATATATATCACTAACCTCTGGGGATGTGACCTCTCGGCTGACCAACAGCAAAAACTGCCTGCTGCTGCTTGGTAAGGGGGACTGCAGGGATTGGGAGAAGAGAAGGAAAGAGGGAGTGGTTTGTTTTTTTAAATTGAAAAACCGTTTCTGATTTCAGTGGTTTCATACTACAAAAGATTGCATTCCTGTTTACAGCATTCAGTCATAGCCGTCACCCTCACTTTTTACTCCAGATCAGTTTTGGATAGGAAAGTACTGTAACAATGCAAATACTTCTGGTGACACCTTGCACTAAGAAGACACAGCCAAGTTCTGGTAGCGTGAGACCTGCAGCTTTTCCTGTGTTTTATCTTCTGTTTGCAGTGTTTCTGAGCTCGGAGCTGCAGGCGGCTAGGCTGCTGTCCAGCAGACTGACTCCTGCACCAGAGCAGAGCGAGGCTGCCGAGGAACTCGCACTGATCAGCCAGGCTCTGAACATGCCTGAGTCTACTTTGGGCAGCCCCATGTCACAGCTGCTAGAGGAGATAAGATCTAAGGTGAAGGGAACCTGGACAGCGAGTGAACGCTTGTCTACCGTTGGGCTCAGGGGATGTCTGCATGGAACCCTCCCGTTTTTCTACCGATTGCTCAAGGCCGCTGTTAGCAGCACAGCCCTTGGTATGTCACAGCGTCCGTGCTGCCAGCCCTCCAGTGCTGGCTAGGAAGAACAAGCCGGTACTAGATCCCACAAACTTCTCATCTGACAGCAGCAGCTGTACCGATCAGCCAAAAGAAAAAAGCTCCTTACTTGGCCCAGCAGTAAAAAAAAGAAAAAAAAAAAAAAGGTTTTCGTTCAAGCGCAGTTCTTGCCTTGCTCCCCAGAGAAGAGCACACTTTCCCTTTCATAACAGCTTTCACTTTTTTTCCCCTTTGTTTCTCCAGCCAGCTGAAATGTGCATGTCCCCCTTAGGTATCTGACACCTTGTCTACCCTGCCTGAGAGTGAAGCAGTGATGAGTCCTCTGCTGAGAATCCCCTTGGATCCCCATCAGTGGGTATGGTGGAGTGCTTTTTTTTGGAGTGGAGAAGGTTGCATCCCATCCTGTGACATTTGTATCGGCTGTGCTCTAGACTGGAATATAGTAACATTAGTAAATGACGGCAAAAAAAAAAAAAAAGACCCAAATGGTCCATCCAGTCTGCCCAACAAGTCGCCCTGCGTGACTTTCCCTTTCATGGCTGCAGCTGTCTTACCTCCTCCCATCCTTTGCAATCCCCAGGAGCAGCTGTTGCAGATCCAGTGGGCCTTGCACAGCGAGTATGAATGTCGCATGCGAATGCTGGTCACCCGCTTCCATGTAACACTGCAGTCCTTCCACTGGTCCGAGAGGTCAAAGGTGAGAGGCAACAGAGCTATGAAAAAAGACGGTTGTCATTTTTTGCCACATAGTCACTGTTGACAATGAGCAACTCATACAATCTGATTTGAATCGGTCAGATGACGAGAAACGACTGCAGGATATGTTATGTCGTTCCATATGAGCTGGTCATGTCTGGAACATGCTTCTCTCTTTCTTTCTGACTAGCAGCTTCCTTCTTCACGCCGCCTCCTTGATTTACTCTGTTTTCAAACATGGTTTAACAGGGCTGATTCTAGGTTGAAATCTTAACTGTAGCCTTCGCCTCATTAAGTTCTGATCAATTGCGTTTCCGCATAACCCTCCCAGGACCGAGAGGCAGAAATGCTCCAGGCGTACACGCCTCTCCGCCATGCCTTAACCGTACAGTCTCGTGTATCCTTGGCCCACCTGCTGGCCATGCGGGAGGACTCCTCGCGAATCGTCAAAACCAGCAGTGGCATCTCTCTGGAGAATACAAGCTGCTCCTTGAACAAGGTGAGCATCAGAGGGTGGCAGGGCGTTGAGTCCTGGCGCTGTGGCTAATTGTGTTAATGGAAGGCTTGCCTAATTAGGGGTGTGGGGAACAGGAAAAAGCTAAGGCTTTAGGCTGCTTGATGCAGCTGCTTTGGAGTGGTAAACCTCATTGTTATAAAGTAGAGGGGAAAAGGAGAGTCACAGACTAACGAAAAGGCAACTAAAAGGAATCTGGCATATACCAAACTGGTGGCCCTCTGCCAATTAGAGTTATCACTCCACATGCAGCTTTTGGACAGGCACGTCCATTCCTACAGGTGTAATTGAAATATTGTATAGTAGTGATGCACTTGGTAAATGCCATGCCTGGATGAGATGTAACTGTGAAAGCACCATATCTTCTCCCCTCACTCACCCTGAAATTGTCTTCCTCCTGAGGTTCTCATGGGCAGTGTCCCAGATCGAGGGGGCAGGCCCAACGAGATAGAGCCCCCCATGCCGATGTGGGAGAAGAGGAGAGAGTGGGGGAGCGACAGCCGCCGGAAACGCTGGAGCAAGCACGGCAGAAAAAAGAACCGCTAGGTTTGGAACTCGGGACTCAGCGCAGGTCGCCCCGTGGCAGTTGTGGTATTCCTGGGCCGTCATGGACTTTACTTCCTGACCTCTTGAGAAAGTTTTGCCCTCATTACTTGTAACCAACTTGCTCAACAGGTGCCATGGGGAATGAATATCTCAAGTACTTGCCTTGTTACCCAGCAGGGGGCACTGTAAATGTCTGTATTACTGTTTGCTTTAATGGTTAAATCAGCTAAGTGGGACTGATTGTAGAAAGGCTAATGAAAACAGTGAAGTACTTTTTTTTTCTTTATATAAATACCAGAGAAATTGTGATACATTTTTCTTTAATTTTGGATTGATAAGATCACATTTCCATGGCCCAAATCTCTGTGTTTAGAAGAAAGTTTGCCGAGGTTTTGGTGTACTTGTCTTAGAAAACTTCACTTATTTTTGGTTATGCCCTAGAGATACTGTATAATAAATATTTATAAAATCCTGTGCATCAGCATAGTAGTAGCTGATATAATACTTTTTTTTTTAATTGAAATATTTATTAAGCCAACAGTACCAAAGGCAAAGAGCAATAAAAACAATCAAATACAGGTTAGCCTATATAACCCATATATGGAACCCCAAACCCAATACAACATCATGCCCCCAGAACTCCTGCCCCTCAAGTACAATAAACATTCAGTGTAAAACCAAAGTAATATGAACCACTCAGCTTTCAGGGCTCCATGAGTTAATGGTGACTGTAGAACAAGAAGACCTGTATTGCATGAGAGATCCAATCGGGCTCAAGCAGGTGGCTGGGAGCACGTGACGGGTGGTCTCCTGCTGAAGCTAATGGTTCCAAGTTGATACTTTCCCCCAAAGCTCAGACTTCCAATGGCTTTTTTGGTTTTGTGTTTTTTTTTTTTTAACCCCGGCACGGAGGTTGTGGCACAATAAACCCACCTGACAAATAGCATTGTGTGCCTGAAGCTTTCTGTCCTAGTTCGAGGACCTCTCTTACATTTTGGAGTCGCACTCGAGGTGCAGTGAGTCCATGTCCTCCAGGAGGAAGGTGACCATGGGCTGGGAGCAGGCTTGCAGCTGGCTCTTTAGCGCCCCCAGCTCTTCCTGCAGGCTGCAGACTTGGCCCTGCAGTCTGGCATTCTCCACGTTCAGCTGTGAATTAGAACAGTGCAGGCTGGCATTCTCGAGCAGCAGACGGTCTCTTTCCTAAAAGATAACCGAGGCACGCCAGTGAATGCAGAGAGCGTTTCCCTGTGACATGCTAGCATGCACTACGTGGACATTA
Source organism: Rhinatrema bivittatum (assembly GCF_901001135.1). Taxonomy (NCBI): domain Eukaryota; kingdom Metazoa; phylum Chordata; class Amphibia; order Gymnophiona; family Rhinatrematidae; genus Rhinatrema; species Rhinatrema bivittatum. The sequence continues at coordinate 77,455,799 of NC_042625.1, forward strand.
AGGGTGAAAATGCTGAGACGGGTTTTCAGCGAAAAGTACTCTGCTTGGGTAAGGGGGGCCCAGAAAGGTACTGTGCATAGTTACAGGCCAGGCTAAGAGAAGATCTCTTGCCTACAACCTTTCATCAAGTCCCCATAGCGGAGACACACAGATGTGTACTGGTAGAAATGCACATACAGTAATTGCAGATGTTTACATGTGCGTGTGATTTTGTACTTGGCATATGGTCTTGCTGACATTTGTACTAGCAAACACCCATTCGCTTTCACACATGCTTGTACCTTTTCTAGCGTCTTCAGTTGCTTGAGGTGGTCCTCGCTGGGTGAAGTTTTTAGGCTGTTCGTCTGGACGAGGCTGCTCTGTTCTTGCTGAATCCCAGGGTTCTGACAGCTAAGGAGAGCCTCTGAGGGGCTGGATTTGTGCGTGAACGGGGGAGCGAACCCCTCAGTCTGTGTCTCTTTATGCATTGTCCTCACAGGCCGTGTACAGATGGAGCTTTTTTGAACTGATCCTCCCATTGTCACGACGGTGCGTTCCTTATTCCCAAACCTGCGATTGCTGCTTGGACTGTGTAAAAACGTGGAGGCTTCCTCCTCTGAACCTGTTCGGGGGAGATACACAGGAGAAGCTCATTAAAGACATTGGCCTTTTTCTCCGGGACTTTCATCTGCGGCTTTCTTGTGTTACTTCCATGCCATCTTCTGTCCCACAGAAAATGCCCAGAGACGAGGAGAGAGCTTCAAGGGAGAGTCCTTGATATACAGCCTTTTACTATTTTTCTTGATATGGAGAACCATGGTGGCATTTGGCAACACACTTGTCTTGTGAGTTAGCTTCTGTATATTTATAAAATATCTTCAAATGCTGAACATCAGCCAGAGCTGGACCCTTGGTCAGCACTCCTGCACCATTTCCTACAGTGCCTCCTGTGGGGACAGGCTAGGACTGCAAGAGCTGTAAGCTCCCTACTACTACCACCACTTAGTTCTATAGCACTACTAAATGTATGCAGCGATATACGGATATACACAAGAGACTGTCTCTGTTCTTTTCTGGGAGAGATGCTGGGCGCCTGCAGGCATTGCGAACTTGCCCATAGTCTGTGCCCCCTGAACGATTCCCTACAGGGCTTCCTACTGGGAGAAGCTGGAACTGCCTTCAGTGCTCCTGCATCATTCCCTACAGAATATTTGAGTCTTTACCTGCCTGGCACTCCCCCTCCCTTCCATCTTGTCCTGCTACACCAGTCCAGTCCGTGACAAATAGGTTGTTTCCCCCTACCAGCAGATGGAGGCAGAGAGCACGGTTTTCCTTTGTGATATCACAGCTACTACTTACAGGTGGGGCTATAAACAGCAGGAATCCAGTATTTTTCTGCCTTCAGCACTGGATTGGTGCAGCAGCTCTGAATTGGATTTGTGATCAGACCCAGGGCCAGGCCACTGGTTGTGAGCCCATTTCTCTGCTCCCAGCCCCCAAGGAGATGTTTGGTTAAGCCTGCTGAGGAACAATAAACTTATCAGATTTTTTTTTAAATTTCCTTTTTCTTTCTGAGAGGAGGTTTACCTGCTTCCCTCCTTTTCTCTGCTCTCCTCTCATTCTGGTTACTCTTCTCCCCCCTCCCCCTTCAGCTCTAAGTGTGTTGGCTATTGTGGCTGCGCAATTGAGCCAGCTGACTCTTGGTCTAAAACCATCTGGGAAAGCTGCACTTTAAGGACAGGCTGCTGTTCAGGGAGGATCTGGATCATTGGTTAAGATTCACAGAGATCCTAAGCCTCGAGTTGCCAGAGGATAAGGGCTGCTCCTTTTATAGGGCTGGCAGAGGTCTTGGACAGTTTCAAGCTTCACAGTGATATTAGCCGGGTCAACACCATTTTGGTACTACCTCCGCTGCTTATTTGGGCCACGGAGGCCAGGCTCAGTCCTTTCATGGAGCCAGGAGACAGAGGGTGGATGCCAGTTCTTCCTCAGGAGTTGGAAGAACCATCTCATGAGGTGCCCTGGGTTCACTCACTCTTGGTTCCTGTAGGATGCTATCTGTAGACGTTTTACAGGGAGTGGACCCACACAACGAGCAACCAGTGGGTGTTGGAAATAATTCATTCTGGTTATATCTTCAATCTTTATCAACCCCTTCAAGATGTCTTTTCTGATATCGCCTTCTTCCACTCTGGCAAAGCAGCGGGTGGTCCACAAGACTTTGCTGAAACTGCAGCTCTTGTGGTATTGGTGCCCCCAACAGTGCAGGGCTGAGGACGTTATTCCATTTATTTCATGGTGCCCAAAAAAGACTGTTCCTTTTGTCCAATCCTAAGGTTGTGAACCACAGTTTGTGGGTTCCACCTTTTTCATATGGAAACTTTGCAGTCCATTCTCATCACGGTTCACCAGGGGGGAGTTCCTGTTCTCAGTGAATCTGTGGAAGCCTACCTGTATATTCCCATTCAGGACAGGGATCAAAGGTATCAATATTTTTGTGTGCTGTGAGAACATTTCCAGTTCCAAGCATTACCATTCGGTCTAGCGACCGCACCACAAGTATTTACCAAGGTGATGATCGTGATGGCTATGGCTGTTTGTTGCGAGGGAATTACAGTCCAACCATATCTCAACGATTGGTTAATTCGAGCACCATCTCACAAGGAGGCAGAGTGCATGACTCATCAAGTGGTTCAGTTTTTAGAAGGCCTGGCTGGGTGGTCAATTTCGTTAAAAGTACCCTACAGTCCACGCAGTTCCTGGAGTATTTGGGAGTATGATTTGACACATAGGTGGAACAGGTATTCCTCACAGATGAGAGAGTGCACAAGATACTCAGTCAGGTTCAGGGCTTCCTGGAGCTGCCAATCCCCTCTGTGTGGGATTACTAGCAGATGCTTTGTCTGATGGTGGCAACTCTGGATTTGGTGGCATGGGCCAGAGCTCACATGCGCTCTCTCCAGACTTCGCTTGTGACTCTGTGGTCCCCCACATTCACAGGATTACGGAGTTTGACTCCCTCTGAGTCAGTCGGTGTACCAGTTGCTTCTCTGGTGGCTGGTCCCTCACATCTGTTGAGGGGAGTCAGCCTAGCCACTCCATCCTGGGTCTTGGTAATGACAAATGCGAGCCTCTCAGGTTGGGGGGGGGGGGTGGACTCATTATCAGGATCAGGTGCATCAAGGAAGTTGGTCTCCGAAGAAGACCTCATGGTCCATCAACTGACTGGAGACCAGGGCCATTCTTCTGGCTTTTCTCCATTTCCTCTCGCTGTGTCAGGGGAAGGCCATTCGGGTCCTCTCAGACAATGCCACCATGGTGGCATATGTGACTTGACAGGGAGGAACCAAGAGTCAAGGGGTCTCAGTGGAGCATCTCTCCTTTTCCCATGGGTGGAGAAGAATCTATGGTTGCTTTCGGCGATACATATCACTGGTCAGGAAAATGTCCAGGCTGACTTCCTCAGCCGAAATCTGCTAGAACCTGACAAATGGGAGCAGAGCTTGAATGCTTTTCACGGGATTTGTCGCAAGTGGGGTTGTCCTCAGGTGGATTTGATGGCAACTCAGCAGAACATGACAAAGCTGGCAAAGAGAGCAAGGATCGGTGGGTATCGACACCCTAGTGCAGCCCTGACCAGAGGGAGATCTTCTTTATATCTTCTCTCCATAGGCGCTCAAAGGCAGGCTGCTATGGTGGATAGAGCTGGAGAGCAACAGACTGATTGCGCCAGACCTTGATACATGGATCTTATCCGGCTGCAAGTGGATCAGCCCTTCTGCCTCCCGAAGGTGTAGGATCTCTTGGCTCAGGGGCCTGTAGTCATGGAGGATCCTGCGCCATTCTTTCTTACAGCCTGGCTCTTGAGTAGAGCTGGTTCCGCAAGAAGGGGGTATTCTTCAGCGGTAATTTCTACTCTATTGAAGTATTAGAAATGGTCCACTTCCTTGGCTTACTTTCAAGTCTGGCATCTGTTTGAGCAGTTCTGGAAGTCCAGGTCAGAGCACACCTGGCAGGCTGCCATTTCCTATTTCTTAGCCTTTCTTCAGGGCGGCCTGGGCCCCTTGGGGGAGGGTCTCTGTAGCAGCTCACCCGGCTAGGTCCTGCCTCTTGAGGGGCATGAAAAGGTTGCAGCCACCTTTCCGGCCCACCATTCCCTCATAGGATCTCAATTTAGTGTTGAGAGCCCTCACAGGGGGCCCCTTTTGAGCCTTCCAAACGGAGTTCCTTGAAAGATCTGTCACTGAAAATGGCATTTCTGGTTGCTGTTTGCTCTGCACGGCAGTTCTCGGAGCTTCAAGCCTTATCTTGCTAGGACGCCTTTTTATTAATTTTGGCAGTAGCGGTAGTTTTTCAACCGGTGCCATCCTTTCTCCCAAAAGTGAATTCCCTTTTTCATATCAATCAGTTTCTCTTTCTGGCCTTTTCTCGGGAGGAGTATGGACCCAAGAATAGTTCTGTAAGGTGCTTGGATGTGTGGAGGCTTATTCTGTGGTATTTAGAGGTCGCTGATGTCTTCCACAAGTCAGACAGATTGTCCTTGGTGGAGATCCATGTAAAGGAAAGACTACTTTGTCCTGCTGGATAAAGGAGACAATTGATTTGGCTTACTTGCTAAAGGGCAAGAAGCCTCCAAAACTGGTGTGCATGTACTCCACCAGGGTATAGTCTGCATCTTGGGTGGAGGGGCATGTGCTTGTGTCGGCCGATTATTTGTAGGGCATCCATTTGGTCTTCTCTGCATACCTTTGTGAAGCATTATCGGCTGGATGTGCTGGCGCGGGAGGATATGGCTTACAGTGTGAGCGTTCTTGGGACAGCCCTCACTTCTTCCCACCTGAGTAGATGAAGCTTTGATACTTCCCACTTGACTGGACTGGTGTAGCAGGATGAGATGGAAGGAGGAATTTCCTTTCCATTAGTCCTGCTTCCCAGGTGGGTCCTGCTCTGGTGTAACAAGGCTGTATCATTTTAGGTAGTTCTCGGTAGGTGTCTGTATGGGGAGTTTTGGCCTTTCCTTTCGTTCAATTTATTATTGTTTGTTACTTCATAGCTTCTGTTACAGGTTGTAGGGAAACTTCTGTTCAGGTTTCTGGTTGGAATTTGATTCTTCTTAAGTTGGTGGGGTCTGAGCGGAAGCTTTGTCAGAAGGATAGTGGATTCCTGCTGCTTGGCACCACCTCTAAGTAGTGGCTCTGATATCATAGAGGAAAACAGTGTTGTCTGCCTCAGTCTACTGGCAGGGGCAAACAACCCCCTTATCAAGGGCTGGACTGGTGTGGCAGGACCAGATGGAAAGGAAATTAACAGATAAGAAAACTTCTCCTTCCCTTTATTTTACCTGAGCTGGTGTGCTTAAGGGCATCTGCTGTTATTGGATTTGGAGCCAGAGAGCCTAGGGGCAAAGAACCATGATCGACCTTAAACCTCTTCTTATATTCAGCCATCAACTGGTCCTTGTATGGTTTGTGACAGTTTATTTCACAGGCTGCAGAGACAAAAAGGCAGAGTGGGGGGTTACGAGGCCTGCACATCCTGCCCCTTTATCTGTGAATTTCCACTGGTCCCTCCTTACAGAATTTCATTGACTTTCAGTGCTCAGTGGGGCTGCACTGTGGTGCCCTGTGCAGAGCTTCATGCTCAGCTGGAGCTTGACTGCAGTGTCACGCGTGCTCCGTGCAGGCTGTTCAAGTGTGTGCTAGCCTAGAGTACATTTACAGCACTTTAATGACAGTAAAAAAAAAAAAATGTGGCTGTGGGGAATCCAATGGCAATAAAAAAAATTCCTCAGTTATTTGTAATCCCATGCTGCAGCTGTCCTATTTACCGTACAGCCCTACACCGGAGATGTTACCACTCCTGCATTAATGACGATGCATGGCTCTAGCTTCTTGCACCCCGCTGGAAATGTGCCACCTCCCATAGCATGACCCAAGTTATAAACCCTGCTGCTGTGCGGCATCAGCCAATCACAGAGCTTAAAAGAGACCTCGGCTCCTGCCCCAGAATTATAGACATCAGTTACTGCAAAAGGCATAAATCATCACTACCAGCTAAGTGCTCACTACTTTACACTTCAAATGCCCCTTGGTTCCTTCTGACTTACTTTAGCTTATGTAGACATGACACTGTACAGCTTGTTGCTGACTTACTTTGAGAGCGGTAGCCCTGCTTTGCATCACCCCAGAACTGAAAAAAAGGAAAAACAAAAGCCAAATGAATTATCCTAGAATTGCCTTGAAGCAGCACGGCTACAGCAGGTTTTTCACAGACCTATGGTAAACAGTGACTAAATAAAAACATGGCTATCCAGCCTGTGAGGACTTGGCCCTATTGCAAGAAGATGCACCAAAGAGAGGCAAGAACCTCACAGTGCATGAGACAGAATTTCATCTAACGGAGAGGGCAGAAATGTGCCCGAGGGGGTAGGCAGTCTGCTGTTTCAGACGGCACTTCCATCGGCAGAGAACAGAGGATCAAAAGAAGATACCAAGTCATGGGCTCTAGTTCCTGAACCAGAGATGCGAAGGCTGTGTCATTGGTTCTGCTTTTGGCTGCTCCAGTTGACTTGACAGTCGGGGCCCATGGTGCTGCTGCACTGTATTCTATATCCAGGTGATGAAGAGAAGGGGTGATCTATGTCAGTCTGGTACTCACGGGGCTACTACTTCCGCAGATGCAGAGGGTTGGCTTCTTGGAAGTGGTCCCCAGAAAACTGAGGCCCAGGCTGGAGTAGGCTTTCATGAAGTAGGCTGTGATCTCATCACGGCTCACCGGCCCCTTTCTGTTGGGGAAAGAAAGTGAGAGAATGGAAAGTCCGGGAATTAGAATTTGCAAAAAAAAAAAAATATTTGGCTTTCAATTCTGTATCTGCAGCGGGGATCCTGCTTGGAGGATGAGAAATGGAGCACATGAGCTCCTGAGGTCTCTTGCAGTCCTGCCTTTCCTTTTGAAATATTGCTTGGGAGTTGGTTTAACAACGGTTTAGCCTGTTCCCACTATTCCCGATATTAATCCAACTGCTGTATTGATATGACTGCTTGACGGCACAGTCCATCTGTTAGCAAGCAGACAAAGACCCATATTGGCAGCTGTCAGCCACATGCTCTTTGATTTATCTGGTTATACTTGGAGGCATTAAATGATGAGATTGAGGTAGGGAGGGTCTGAAGAATGCCGAGCCTCTCCTTACCGATCCTTCTCCGGGCCTTGGAAAGACAGCAGAAAATGCGCCGCACTCTTTGCAAAGTCTTCCATGGATATGTAGCCACTCTGTTCAGGATCGTAGTTCTCAAAAATAGACTGTGGGGATGGGAAAGAAATGGTTTTATGTAGCACAGCAAAATACTGGAAACACCAGTTTCTGCCCTCCAATACACACACACACTATCCTTTCTTCTTTCCCTCCCTTTCTCCAAGATACATGTACTCCTTGCCCCTTTCCATACTCTCCCTTCATGTGTCTCTCCCTTTCAGTACATGTACTCCCTCTCTCTCACCCACTACAACCCTGCTCCCTCCAACCATCTTCCTCACATATACAATCTCTGCCTCCCTGCCAGCACAAACACCCTCCTCCTCGATAGATAATCTCCCTCTGCCCTTCCTTATGATTATGAATATTCACCTGCATCAGCTGCACTGAGCATTTGGATTGGATGCTGTGGAGTATAAGAATGTACAGGCTCCCTTCCTCCCAATATACCTATTCCTCCTTCATCCCTTTCTCCGTACAAACACACCTTCTCCTACCCGTAAGGCCTGACTGCCTTAGCTTTCCTTTGGTTGACATGAAATCCATCTATGAGCTATTTATTCCAGGAGGTTTCTCCAGTCCCATACCTATGGCAAGCTTCTTTATTAAAAAGCAAAAGAGGTAGTGTGCACAGAATATTATCTTCCAAGGGTAATACTGCCATTGCAGGTATCGCGGTCTTGTCTCCCTACTTGTGCTATGTGTTTCCTTCTGGCATCGTGTTTCTCCATGTGCTGTATGAGACCATTCTGTAATTGGGTAAGCACTGACCTATTTTTCTTCCCCTTGCTGTAGCAGAGGCCGGTGCACTGCTAGAAAACAGGAAGGGGCTACAATCTCTCAATCGGCCACTGTAATCTGCTCATCATTTCAGGAGGGGCTGTGGGCCCCATCAAGGGTAGCCTTCTGCTTGCTTGGAGAGAACTGGGTCGGCAGTGAGAGTGCAGTGTCTTTTTTTTTTAACTCCTTGTGAACTGGCACAAGGTTCACACCAGAGATGTGGCTTTTAAAGAGCCCTGCTATCCCGACACAAACAAATGTGAGTAGCAGAGAAAGGGACAGAAGAGATGGGAGACTGAATGTGCTCTGTGGTAATTCAGCAGGAAAATAGTAATGGGCAGAGGGTGTTAACCAAGTGACTTTTAGCCATGGTCATGTGTTCTTATGTGGCCCATAGGATCCTACAGCAGTAATGCACTCGGGATTTCCTCCAGAAACCTTTAATGTGAGCCCTTCTCTGTGTTACTGTATGCTCTGCCTTGCAGTAGTAATTCATTGTTTTCTTGCCATATGTCTCTCTGTCTCAGTTCACCCAACTGGCAGCTGAGTAATGATAAACTCATTCTCTTTTCTCCCCTCATGCCTTTGGAAGTCAGAAAGCTCTCTTCTGCCCTTTGCCTCATAAAATGTCCACCTGTTTTCCCAGTGTGACATGTCGGGGGAATCCTATGTTCTATAATTCCAAATTCTTATTGGTATTAAACTTACAGTCACCGTTTCCTGCACGTGCTGCCCAAGAGTAACCTGATCGGACTTTGAGGCCATGCTTGAGACCCATTCCACAACCACTGGAGGAGCCTTGTAGGGAGCTGAAGGCTAGAAAGAGGCGTTAAATTGTATCAAAGCGTGCTGGTACAAACATTGCACAGACAGACATACAAAGAGGTGATCCAGGGACTTTAGCACAGGTGGCAGCGGCAATTCAGTTACCTCAAACTTGGGAGCAGCAGCACCTATAATTGAAATTATCTTAATTTAATTTTTATTTCTTTTATTGTACATGATGTTACAAAAGAGTCACCACTTGTCTTGACTCTGCAGCCAAGAATGGGAGTTTTCATAGGTAGAAGGGGAGGGGCTTAAGGTGGTTGTGGACTTAGGGTGGATGTTGTACAAACAGGAACCAGAGAATCAAAGTAGCTACCCACAGTATGTTCAGGCTAAGGCTTTTATCCACCTTTTGGGTTCTGTGCTGGGAGGAGGGTGGCACTGGGTTGTGAGAAAGAGAGCTTACATACACACACTTGGTACACTCACAGTTTTACATTCACACAGTGATATTCACACACACACACAGTCGCATCTGAAGAAGAGATTTGTGTGGTCTTCAAAAATACTTTTTCTATGTTGGTCATTTAAAAAGTATTGCAACCTACACTCCATTCCCACACTTTCATGTTACTCCTGAAGTTAAAGACTGAATTTTGCCAAAGCAGAAATGTTAAAGAGAACATAAGAACATAAGATATGCCATAATGGGTCAGACCAAGTGTCCATCAAGCCCAGTATCCTGTTTCTAACAGTGGCCAATCCAGGTCACAAGTACCTGGCAAGTACCCAAATATTAGATAGATCACAAACTACTATTGCTTATTAATTGCCATAATATCAGTTTGTGGATTTATCCTCTAGGAACTTATTCAAACCTTTTTTTTTAAACCCAGTTTTACTAACTACTGTAACTACATCCTCTGGCAATGAATTCCAGAGCTTAACTATGCGCTGAGTGAAAAAGGTTTTCTTCAATTTGTTTTAAATGTGCTACTTGCTAACTTCATGGAGTGCCCCCTGGTCCTTCTATTATCTGAGAGAGTAAATAACTGATTTACTTTAACTTGTTCACGTCCTTTCATGATTTTGTAGACTTCTATCATATCCTGCCTCAGACGTCTCTTCTTCAAACTGAACAGCACTAACTTCCTTAGCCTTACCTCACAGGGCAGCCGTTCCATGCCCCTTTATCATTTTGGTTTCCCTTCTCTGCACTTTCTCCAGTGCAGCTATATCCTATGAGATGACCCAATGATCACTCAATCTTTCCGAGGACTGAAATTTTCCACTTGATTGTTACCCTCCTCCCCCCTTTGTGTTCCCTCCACGAGAACATCTGGTACCCTGTATTTTTTCTCAGACTCTCTCAGATGTGACTTCTCAGTAACTGGGTCATAAGGACGATGAAGGTGTATAAACGCATAGAGTCTGCAGAAATTAGTCATGACCTAGAAGCAAAGGCATCTAAAGTACAGTGATTCCTTCCCTCACTTCCCCAGAAGTGGATCCCCTTATACCCTCTTTTCCTGTTTCTTACCAATGTCTTGGTAGTTTTGGGTTCTCTTGCGTAGGAGAGCTCGTAGATTTCATCTTCTGTGTAGAAGAGGTCCAGGGAAAGCTGAGGAAACAAGGAGGAGCATGGAGAGTGGGCAGCCAGCATGAACCTGTGCCTTTTTTAGTCCTTGATTCCAGGGCACCATCCTACAAGTGCCCCAGGTGGATTGCAGGCCCCAGGGTACTTACTGTGAGGAGGTGGAGCACATCTTTGTTGGCTTCAAAGGTGTGGGATGCCTGCTGGAGCTGCTTCAGTTCCAGGATGTGCTGGTACAGGCTCTGCAGCTTGCTCAGATTGATCTTGTTGTCCTCCAGGTAGTCGGGGAGAGCCTCATTCAGGGAGACTAGGTCCTTGAGGTGTACTCCAAGGATCGGGATCTTAAAGCCCTCACACTCGCTGTAAATCCGCCTGTAGGTGCTGTAGTTACTGCAGGAGGACAGGAGCTCTGTCATATCATTGAGTGTCTGCAGAAAAATACAAAAGAATAAATGCATTTTAGGTTTGATATTCTTCCATTGGTGTCATTTCTGCGAGTACTGAAGGATGTATTGTTGCCATGGTTACTAACAGATGTGTGCCTGTTATCTCCATGGTTAATGAAGGTGTGTTGATGTTACCGGGTGTGTCATTTCCATAGTGACTAAAGGCTGGGTTCCAGCCATTTCTGTGATTGTTGAAAGCTGTATTCCTGCCATTTCTTTCTTCTTTTTGACCTGGAAGTTTCCTCCTCCTCATAACTTCCAACTCAATCAAAGCGAGGGTTGGAAGATGACGCCATGAGCTTCATTCACAGTTATCTAGGGATTTCTTTCCTATTTTATATCCCTTCTCAGTCATTGTAAAGACAGTTCTTGACTTGGGGCCTTGCACCAAGGCTCCTTCTGTAACCCTGCTTATGAGCCCTAAATCTGGCCAGCAAGGTTCGCTATTGCAAAATGACTGTGACTTCCTTCACCCTTTGCAGGGGCTGTGCATTTATTCCTGCTATTTCCATGGTGACTAAAGGCTGTGTTTTTGCTGTTTCTGCATAGTGACTGACACGATGGCCATGACTGTTGAAGGCTATTTCAATATCTCCATGGCTACTGTGAGTTGTCCTCTTGTTGTAGGTGTGCTAGTCGCCATGTCTACTGGAGACCATGTGCCTACCGTCCCATGGTTACTGGAGAACTTTAACTCTGACATTTTTATGACGTGTTGATACCATAGTTACTCCAGTGCCAACACACCAAAGGTAGACAACCTTTATTTCCCCACATTAAGAAGAGAAGATATCTTGAAGGGGGGCAACGGGATATTAAAATGAACTTTGTGGCACATCACAAATTGAGCAGTCTAAATGGGTCTAATGATACTCATCTGCCTTCATATTCTATATCTCTAAATTTAATGTAACAAGAGGCCAAGCCCTTGCATGAGGCAAGCCAGTAAAACCCAGCCATTTGCCTCGCAGAGTAACCTTCCCTTGCTGCAATCATCATTCCGTCTCTAGTGCAATCTGGTTTTTATCTTAACCACAAGTACTCCTCTCTGTAATTCTGTGGTTTTTCTTAGTATTGTGACAAGAAGAGAAGGGTGGAGTGTGAGGGGAAATTACAAGCAAAGCCCTACTGAAAGGGCACCTGGGTACTGCTACTGGCCAAACCCAGGGCTCACTCTTTTATTCACCCATCTGGAGGCAGTTGCTAATCACACTTTAGGCCAGCTTCAGGATTACAAACGCAAATGGGTTTCCTCAAATGTCATGGTTCACAGATAGGAGTGGAAAGCTAGTGGGAACTTAGTTTGAGTAAGGTGCTCATTGACTCTGGTGTAATTTCCCTTAACAAAAAAAACCCAAAAAAACCCTTTCTCTGCAAATTGTTATCTGAAGGATATTTTAAGAAAGGAAGAGAACACAAACCGTTATGGGGAAAGAGAAATTCAGAAACTTAAAAAAGGAACTTAAATCCAGTAAACTCTCTTCTATGCTTTAGGCATTTTGAATCTTTTTGAAATTAAAGATACCACTTGGCAGGTTGGTAGTAATTTGTCCAGATTTGGAGATGGAATAATGCATAGCAGATTCTCCAACCACTCTCCTGGATTTCCTTCTTACTTCATTCTGGTAATTCAGTGTACATTCTCATATAAGAAAAATAAATTAAAAACTGAAAACAAAGTTCCCTATTTATAGGCCCTCCCAATACACCTAGCCTAGTCATTGTAGCAACAGTCCATGACCAGGGGTCATGCACCAGGGCTTCTCTTAGAATCTCTGGCCCTAAATCCAGCCCCTGGGTGTCATCGTTGCAGGATGACTGACCCTCTTCCCCATAAGGGCTGCAAACAATGTCTCCTCAGCATCCTCGGCTGGCCTGAGAAGGAGGAGACCCGACTCAGGTATTGAACCTAGATGGTCATCTTGATGAAGCACAGCACTGCTACTAGGCTGGCTCCCAAAAGTAGTTTTCTCTATCAATAAATAGGCTGAATTAGCCATTACATGTGGGTGATGTTATCTGGCAGCACCGAATGGTCTCATCTTTTCAAGCTAGAGCTTTGAACATTACTGAGCGTGTGTGGGAATTCCCACATTGGCATTGCCTCAGGATTCTCCAGTCATTTTTTTGTCTGAGCACAGCACAGGCATGAACTCTTATCATTCCTTTTATTTTTTTTCCTGAAAAAATCCTTATATCTCTCTGTTTGATATTTTTACTTCAGTTTCTTCTTATTTAGTTGCCTTGCTGCCTCTGCAGCCCCACAATAGCACTTTTCAGTGCTGCAAAAAAACCAAAACAAAAAAACCCCAAAATAGCATACTGAGGAAACGTGGTCTCTTCCACTATGTCCGGTGAAAAGAAGAAAGCAACTGCATTGAGTGGCTTCAAAAGTTTATTGGTGGGAGGATTCTATCCCTCAACAGCAGCTATGAATTGTGTCATTGGTGCCTCGGCCTGGAATATGACAAAAAAAAAAAAAAAGCTATGCCTGTGGATGCATGCCCCTGCACTCGCAGAGATCCATTGAGGAACTGCATAAATATCTCTGGAGTCGCAGTAGATCCACATCCCACAGTGCAGGCTCTTCTTCCTTCCTGGGAAAGAAATTGCGCAGGAGTTCTTCAAAGATTCTCCCCATCTGCTCATGCCAAAACCGCAGGGTCACGTTCTGCCAGCCACCCTGTGCTAAAGATAAAGCAGCATCAATCACTGAAGCCCTTGCATCAACGAAACACAGACATTCTAAGCGCAATGCATCGGCACCATCAACACAACCATCATCAGTGCCGTCAGCACCAACAGCATCAGCGACACATAGTGCATTGACTCACCCAAACAGCTTCCACTGGTGCCATCAATGCACGGTGCATCGAAGCATTCAATTCAGGATGCACCAAAGTGCTGAATGCATGAAACTCTATGCTCTGACACAACAAAAGCCTGCAGCCTCCACTACAATACTCTGTGCAAGGATCCATAGTGCAGCTCCGAATCAACTGATGTAATATTGTAGACCTGTGTCAGATTCTTCAACATGTTTTTAAATCCCACTGAAGAATACCAAAGCATCCAAAGTATTCAAACATTCTGCAAGAGGGAAGGTCCAGAAAAACAAACCGGAAATTGATCCAATATTGCAGTAGTGACCAAAAGAAAAGAGGATCAATAAACACCAGGAGTTCTTTATTAAGCACAGATTGTGATAAAAGCCCAACTCAGGCCGAGTTTCGCTCTATGAGCTGCTTAAGGTGGCTAACAAAATAAAACATATATAGAAACATGTAAATACAAGTAAAAACACCATACATACATAAACACCATACATACATAATTAAATCATATAAAAATTATATTTAAAAAAATCAAATAAAATCAAAATTAATAAATGACACACAATCACAACACAAAAGCTCAGTCAAAACAATGTGTTATTCAAACATGGTCTATGATATATTTATGTGTAATTCTTATTTATTTATTTATTTATTTATTTATTTAAATTCTTTTGGTATACCGATACTCAAGACTAGTGTCTTATCGTACCGGTTTACAGTGAAACAAGAGGTAACCAATTAACTAGGAAGATAAAGTTACAATGAACAGGGATTTACAGAGTGGGAGAGTTGAGAGCAAAAGCATACGATTAACATAAAGTATAACATAAGGAACGAATGTAGCAAGCTTTGACAATAGCTTAATCTTTAGGTCTATAAAACTGCAGGCAAGAATGTGGGAGAAGGTGGGGGCGGATCTGTGAAAATGAAGTGCAGGGCTGTGCAGTTAGTGGGGTGTCCATCAAGGGAAGGCTTGAGTGAACAGCCACGTTTTTAGTTTCTTTCTGAATGAAAACAGGCATTGTTCCTGCCGAAGTTCCGGGGGAAGAAGATTCCAATGATACGGTCCGGCCGTGGACAAGGTTCGTTTCTGGATGGAGGTGTGACTAGTGGATTTGTTAGTGGGGGCTTGGAGCGTTCCTTTGTAAGCCGATCTGATCGGCCTTGTGGAAACGTGAAGTTCGAGTGGTATTTTGAGTTGTAGTGTAGATCGGTGATAGATGTTTTTGTGGATGATGGATAAGGTCTTAAACATTATTCTGTGGTTGATAGGTAACCAGTGTAGGTTTTTTAGGATTGGTGTGATGTGGTCCTTGCGCCGAGAGTTAGTAAGGATCCTTGCTGCGGCATTTTGAAGCATCTGTAGTGGTTTCGTTGAGGCGGCCGGAAGGCCAAGGAGGCGCGCGTTACAGTAGTCGATCTTTGAAAACAGTATGGCTTGTAGTACTGACCGGTAGTCTTGAAAGTGAAGGAGAGGTTTTAGTTGTGAAGTGCAGTGCATCGGAAGTCTTGAAAGTGAAGGAGAGGTTTTAGTTGTATATAATTCATATATGTCCACATATAAATTCATACATAAAATATTAATTTAAAAAATATAATTTAATCAACGCTGTCTATTAAAAACTAAAAACTTCTAATAGAAGATAAATTAATCGGTGCAATCTGTTAGTTACTAAAAAACTTTAAATAAAAACATTTGAAATACCTATTACATCTATTGTGGATGATTTGTCTCCATACAGCAGGTAAACTTTTTCAGTGAGCTGAAAAGCCAGACATAATTGAACATAAGAATTAATCCAATTTATGATACCTCTATGTGAACACATCATTGAAACAAATTATCGATTCGGGGTCTGACTGAGAAAAATCTCCTTAAGGACACAAAAGCTATTCCCAAAGGTATTGAACATAAGCAAATAACAGAAATTAAGACAAGCAATAACCTAGATAAATTTGATTTGACATAAAGTAAAACATATACTAAAAACTTCTAGTAGAAGATAAATTAATCGGTGCAATCTGTTAGTTACTAAAAAAAACTTTAAATAAAAACATTTGAAATACCTATTACATCTATTGCAGATATTAATATGTTACTTTATGTCAAATCAAATTTACCTAGGTTATTGCTTGTCTTAATTTCTGTTATTTGCTTATGTTCAATACCTTTGGGAATAGCTTTTGTGTCCTTAAGGAGATTTTTCTCAGTCAGACCCCGAATCGATAATTTGTTTCAATGATGTGTTCACATAGAGGTATCATAAATTGGATTAATTCTTATGTTCAATTATGTCTGGCTTTTCAGCTCACTGAAAAAGTTTACCTGCTGTATGGAGATAAATCATCTGCAATAGATGTAATAGGTATTTCAAATGTTTTTATTTAAAGTTTTTTAGTAACTAACAGATTGCACCGATTAATTTATCTTCTATTTGAAGTTTTTAGTATTTAATAGACAGCGTTGATTAAATTATATTTTTTAAATTAATATTTTATGTATGAATTTATATGTGTACATATATGAATTACACATAAAGATATCATAGACCATGTTTGAATAACACATTGTTTGTTTTGACTGAGCTTTTGTGTTGTGATTAAGTGTGTTATTTATTAATTTTGATTTTATTAGATTATTTTTTTATATATGTATGGTGTATATGTTTTTACTTGTATTTACATGTTTCTATATATGTTTTATTTTGTTAGCCCCTGAAGCTGCTCATAGAGCGAAACTCGGCCTGAGTCGGGCTTTTATCACATTCTGTGCTCAATAAAGAACTCCTGGTGTTTATTGATCCTCTTTTCTTTTGGTCGTTACTTCAAACATTCTGCTCCATCAAAATCAATACATTTACTAACACAGCTCTACACAGTCCATCCTAGATCCATGGGAGAGGGGGGTCATATTACACCTGCTGCCACTAATAACCAGGCTGCTCACCCCACCTAGGCTAATAGTGAAAAGACTTTGCCTGGACGCTGCAAAACCAGTGATGTCTATAATACCACTTTCTTCCAACAGCTGCCCATCCTCATGCAGGAGCCTATTCTGGTCTTGGAAGAGAATGTCCCAATGCCTATGCGAGACCAGAGGCCACATCCCAAATTGCTGACTTAATGTGGAGTTTCTTTACCTCTCTGACCAAGGAGACGGAAGGAACATTTCAGCCTATCCTTTGTATTATCACTGCAGTGATACCACAGACCGGGAGTCCCAATATCACATATAGGAGTGAACTCATCATCAGAACCCTTACTCAAGGGTTCTTCATCATCTATTGCAGTAGATTTTAGAAATCAGAGGTCTTACACCAGACTGCTGCTCCTCTGAGTCAACCAGAAGCCCTTCTTGGTTCTCCTTCATAAGCAATCTAATACCTTTAGGCTCAGATGAAGACTCAACTGGCACTTCCTTTGACCCTCTTCCAGATCCTCTGGACCTCCTTGCCACCAGAGGATCTTATCTATTCTAAGTTTGTGGAAAAGATGGATACTGCACTGGGCATCCATGTCCGCAAAGAAAAAGACCCCCATTCTGAGTCCTCGGGCTTCTTTAATTATTGGACACTCCAGCTGAACCTGCAGCCCTTCCAGTTCATAACATGCTCAGTGTTTTGTGGATAAGAACATGGGAAACTCCCATTTCAGTTGCGCCTAAAGCAAGAAAGTTGGACTTCAATTTCAGAGTCTAACACTCACCAGGCTTTGGTGTTGTCCAACTCTCTCACCATTCCATAGTGGTTGAATGAGCTATGAAGAAAGTAAAGAAGACATGGATTCACTCGAATTCTTCTCCAGGAAAAGACCACAGACTTCTAGATAATTTTGTCAAGAAACGTTTTCAGAGTGCAATGCTATCTGCTTGTATTATCATCCACCAGTTTTGCATGATGCAGTACATACATGACTGTATTCAAACGGTGAAGCCGTTCCTGCCTGCCATGGAACAAGGCAATCACTATCCATAACCACTCCTGGATGTGGACGAGGGCATCCACTATCTACTCCGATCAGTTTATGAATCCTTAACTTCCTTTTCATGTATCTTATCTGCCTCTATTGGAGCTAAATGTATGGCATGGCTTTGGGCAAGTAGCATCCGTGAGCAGACCTTCTCTGCTTAGGGGACAATCTTTGTAGTGAAAAGCTCCATGAGATGGCCGTTCAGTTTAAGGACCAGAATGTGGTAGTGCAGACATGCTTAAAGGCATCATGTTTATCCATGCAAACGACCATACTTCCATGGGCAGCCTTACAGATCTTTTCAACAAACCCATCTACTACCACATCTAGCCAGGCCTCGAGAAAGAGAACACTGTCAACAAAAACCTACACAATAGACTCTACTCAATGCAGGGCCTAGGCTTTGATCCCTCCAAACAATCCATATCAGACTCTTCTAGTAGGGGGAAGAATCCAACATTTCATGGAAGAATGGAGTCAGATCACCAAGGACCCTTGGGTCCTCCAAATTGTGCAGTCTGGGTACCGGTTGTATTTCTCCCGGCCTCCATCCCTTCCACATTGTTCGGCGCTACATCAGGATCCTTCTGATTTATTGCAGCTTTGATTAGAAGTCCAATTGCTTCTCCAACAACGAGCAATAGAACCAATCCCAGGCTCCCAGCATGCACTAGATTTCTATTCCCAATACTTCCTTATCCTCAAGAAAACAGGGGACTGCAGCCCATTTTCAACTTGAGACACCTGAGGGACTTTCATTAGCCTCGAGGGTTTTTACAAAATGCCATGTGGTAGTGGCATCTCAACACTCGTCAAAGCAAGCTGAGTTTTCTTTCAGAACAATCCATATCCTTTTCTACTGCTGCCTCAGTGCTACTAATTACAGCTGGTACAGTACAAAGCCAGGAACTCTGTTGCACCTGAAGCCCTGTTAATCCTCTTAAAATGCCACTGGGTTTGGTACTTTTACTCATACTCCTCATGGGTTGGTGTTCTTTCAGCTGGTTGGCAGCTGCCCTTGCCCATCTTACCTTGATGACTTCGTGAGAGAGGTGGGCACGTGTGTCCTTCAGTCTGCATATAGCGCTGTGGCACAGGCCACCTATCACGGCCATTAGTGTGTTAAAGTTCTGTAGTTGTCGCAGTTTCTGAAATGATAAAAAAAAGATGTTTGTTGGGGAGGGTAAATGACTGTCTCTTACTCATCTCTGACAGCAATTGGGATGTGCTTTTCCTTATTTATTTATTTAGAGCCAGCAGTTTTCTCCTGCTCCTTTGGGTTCTGACCTTAATCGAACGTGACTTCTGATGGGCCACAGCACCATGAGCCTTCGTGCACAACTAACCAAGGATTTTTTTCCCCCCATTATTTTATATTCCTTAACTGAGTCCTCGGGAAACACTTAGCCCGACAGGTTTTCAGGATATCCACCATGAATATTCATGGCATAAATCTGCATACAGTGGAGGGCAGTGCATGCAAATCTCTCTCATGCATATTTATGGTGAATATCCTGAAAAGCTGACTGCGGGAGTGTATCCCCAGGATTGAGAAGAGAACCCCTGATCTAGTCAATGCAGCAACAGTCCTTGCTGGCCACCATGTATTACTAGGTCTCCCTACCCACTCCCCCCCAAAGGGCTCCTGGCCAACTCAGGGAACAGAAGATCTGACCCAGTAATGGAACACAGGTCCCTCCGCATAGTAATGGACAGCATTTGCCAGCCAGAAGATGCTTTTCTAATAACTTGGAGAGCATGTTCTCGTAGCCTTGGGGGACAGAGTAACATGATAAAATATTGCTACATGTCGTAAGGGTCAAACTAAGCCAGTCCTGGTGCTAAACCCATTCCGTGGGCTTGCATTTCTGCTTTTCTCTGAGCTATTGGAACTAAATGTCCGGAGGTGTAATGGTATAAACCCAGGTCTGGCTCAGCCTGACTTTTATGACATGGACCTATCTGGCCATCTTAGGACTGAGTCAGGTATTACCATTACTATGACACTTATCAGTTGCTTTAAAGAGACTCATTACTTGTTTTCTCAACTGCAAAGGAGCGTTGTGGAGTGGAGGAGAGTACTGAAGGCTGAATACGGTGGTTTTATGGTTCCCACAATGGCACCTTCGCGGACTAGCCAGTTGGATTTGTTCTCAGCAAACTGTACAAAGCCTGAATAAAAGTGTCTGTCTGTCTTCCCAGGGGGACGTTTTAGGCCATTTACCTGAAACTGTATCAAAATGCACTCAACTGGATACAGTCTTTTGCAGAACAGAGCAGAAAGATGGCCATTTGCTATCTAAAAAAAAAAGTGGGCCTATCCCGTCAAATATAGGGAGGTTGTTTCCCCCCCACCTCCAATGGTGGAAGAGGTTGCATGGGTCCCCATGGAACATGCCTGGCATCCTTACCTGCGTGACGTGAATGAACTTGGTGAAGACCTCAGCTCTCTGCTGTGGTGTGGGTCGGTTCAAGATCATCACCTGCACCCACTGGGAGATGCTGTTGCAGAGGGCCACCGCATGTTCGAGCCCTGGGTTCTCTCGCACAGAGCTCTGCTGCACGTAGCTCCTGTAATCCAAGTGCTGTCAGAGAAACAGACTGTTAGCAGCTCTGTGTGGCAATCTGTCCATCCAGATTACTGGAAAATGTCCACTCCAGCAAACCCAGCTGCCAAGTCTCCTGTTTGGGACCTCTCTTGGTTGAAAGGCTTGTGTGGGGCAGGCAGAGGCCACTGAAGTAGCAAAGCACAGAGTTGGGAAATAAGAGCCAGTATCCATTTCACCACTATTGCCAGCTTTCACTGCGCGACCTTCAGCTATCCATTCAGCCTTCCTGTGCAAAGACTAGAACTGTGCCAGGGACCTATAACACTGCAATTTGCCTTGCACAGCTCTGCCTGTGCTGTATAAATATTGAATAATGTTACTTTACAGTAATAAGTTATTCTCTGGAATCGTAGAGCAGTAGCACCATCTGCTTCTTACTTTCTAGGAACTTGTTTTTAAAATAATAAGATGGGGGTGTAAATTGGTCTTTGAGAAAGTTTGCAACCCTTTGCGTTTGAGCAATCTGTGATTGTTCAGCTGCAAGAGAATTTTCACTTTGCAGAAATGTGAGTTTAAGCTTGCAGGAGGGATGGCCTCTTCTGCTCTACATTTCACCCCCTTTGAGCTGCTGTTCCAGCAGAATCCAGGACCTGGTTTTCCAACAAACCCAGTGGGGGTCAAATTCCCCCCACTCTTTCCCAACTAGCCAGGTTTTCAGGATATCCCTCATGAATATGCATGAGATATAGTTGCATGCACTGCCTCCAGTGTATGCAGATGCATACAGTATCATTCATGTTCAAAACTCAACTGGTTAAGGGAGTTCCAAGGACTGGTTGAAGCACCACTGGATTATCATAACTACTATTCTGAGATCATTATAGCACACAGGTTCTCTTAGTGTTTTTTATGAAGATGTGCTACATGGCTGTAGAATGAAGAGGAGGTGAGATGAATGCTTTGTGCTCAAAACACCCTACACCATCACCACCAGGCAAGGGCAAGTAAAACTGATCACAGATGGGCAGATTTTGCAGTATATTGTGTTAGGTGGCTGATGCTGAGTGGTAGCATTAGGCACATCAAAGACCACATCAAGGAGGGGGCTACAGCTTACTTGTACAGGTGCCAACGGCAGCAGGAATGGGTAGTAGTGGATTCTCACCAAAGAGAAGTGCAAGGAGGAGAAGAGAAGTGGTGCGGTTCTCGGCTGAAAGATAAGGGGGCATGGTGTTTTTTTTCTTACTGATATCCTGCAGAAAGACTTGAACTCCAAGTAGCTGAGATGATTGGCAAGTTCCGAGGGCTCCAGATGGTCAAAGAGCAAAGATACTTTTCTTTTTTTATTGAAGTTTGGAGTGCTGTGAGCCATGGATCCTGGTGTCCAGTCGTGCACTGCACTGTGGGAACACAGGGGAAGAGACAAGAAGGTAGATGAAGAAATCCAGCATTTACTGCATCTGAAAGAAACAGGCTACGGGGACTGAGAGGCCTCTTATAAGGCATGGCTTACAAATTTCTTTTAAGAGTTAAAAATTAAAAATGAAATTCCCCATGCTTCCCAACGTGGGCAAGCTTCAGTCGGGTTACCAGCTAAGGAAGCAAAACCACAGTCTTGGCCATACCCCATTTCACCAGGGTCTAAAGAGAGAAACCCATGGGCTTAGCCCGCCACCGGTCACGCTGAAGGGTCTTCTGCGGCAGCGCGACTTCTCAAGGTAGAAAGAAAATCAAAGGAGGATTTGGGTCCTTACACACTGGAAGGGTCGATCAGTCTGCAGTGCGAGGCTTCACCTTCCCCCTTCACCACCTCCCAGAAGTCCGCCGTTACCTCCTGTAGTTTGGGATCCGTTTTGAATTCTTCGGGGTAGTGGGTGATCCAGTACCTGAGGGAACCAGGACAGTGAGAGAGAGAGCGATGGATGGTGGGGGGCAGGGAGGAACTAAAACAGATTTACCTCTGGGGTACTGTGAGTTCCAGCATCTGATGGGAAAAAAAAAAGAAGGAGAAAGACAAAGAGAAAAAAAGCAAAGCATGAACCTAGATCTGTGTGTTATCACTACGGTAGCTGTGATAATCAGCAGAGCGAGTGTGGCAGGGGTAGGTTCATCCATAGATCTATTCAGGCAATGCTTCTAATGTAAAGTTACTGAGAAGGGAGCCATATGGAAACGCTCTAAGGACATGAATCTTCCATGCAAAACCATTAGGGTATGTGTTCCTACCCAGAGTATGAAGAAGTGATAAGAAAGAGAAAGATATGAAGAGCTGTGTCCTCCTCAAATGTCTGCAATGTTATTTATAGAGAGAGGATATCATCTGTGCCCTGAACCATTCCCAGAGGAGCAGAGGGATGGACAGATAGGAGTGGAGGAGGGTTTACCTCACAAAGTTGCAGATTTGAAGGCGTCTCTGGCACTGGTTTACCCTGGATGCTTCTTGGTATGTAGATTAGGGTTAAGGGATGTATGCTTACATTACACATGCCCAGACGTTCCTCTTCCTTGGGCAGAGGGGCACGTCTTAACACACACAGATGCTGCCTCCTTCCTGCACGAGGGGCATAATATTCTCCCACCTGGTGCCCCTCTTTGCTCATGCAGGCAGACGCCCGCTCCCATGCACACGTTGGCTCTTCAGTGATGCCGGCCCTGGCCCTGCACAGCTTGATTATACTTGGACACCCAGCCCATCCTTTCAGCAGAGGTTATGGGTATGCTTCTTGCATGTAGATTAGGGTTAAGGGATGTATGCATACATTATACATGCCCAGAGGGAGGAGGAATAGCCTAGTGGTTAGAGCAGTGGGTCATGAACCAGGAGACCAGGGTTTGAGTCCTGCTGTTGCTCCTTGTGACCTTGGGCAAGTCACTTTACCCTCCATTGCCTCAGGTACAAAAACTTAGATTTTATCCCTCTGGGGATAGAGAAATACCTACAGTACCTGAATGTAAACCAATGTGATATCCCAGATCAAATGTCAGTATATAAAAAAAAAAATATGCAGAAAGATTCCTTTGTTCTTCATTACGCAGAGAATGATGCAAAAAGGATATAGTTTGAGAAGTCTGTGTGCAAATTCTGATGAAGGGATGACCCAGCTGTGCATTGTGAGAATCATATTCACCATTCGATCACTCCGGAACAAATTCCCATCCTGATCTGCTTAGAAAATGCAAGATATAAAAAATAGCACATTTAATGTTTTGGGGCAGATATACATGGTACGGATATCGTATGGGAAACAGATATACCGCACACTTGTATGGCGAAGACACTAAGGACCATGCAAATCTCACCAAAGGACTGGATGCATTTTTCCAGGAGCTCTTCCAGGCTGCAACCCTTTGTTAGCTGCCCTAGGGTCATGGATGCCATGACCTTGTTGATCTCTGCAGGACTGGGGCAGGTCATCCTGCGTCGACTCGGTCTGCTGCGCACTTTACCACTGCTGCCAACCCCGGGATTACTCGGAAGGGGGCTAGGCCATTCCTGCCGCGATTTCCTGAAAGATGGGAGGGCAAAAAGCAAGCTTGTGAGCTGTCTTCCATACCCCTGAAGAGCTACAGTGGATTTTAGTGGGATTCTTTAGCTTCTCCTGGTTTCTGATGCTGACTCTACCAATCACCTCAGTGAGGTTAGACAAGTCACTTCTGTCTATGTACCTCACTTCTAATCCTTTGTCGACAACTCTCTCTGTGTTACTTAGTACAAATCTTTTACTTCCCTCAGTTTTACCCAGTTATTAGATAGATGGAAAGCTTGAAAAACAGTATCGGTCTGTACCCTATCATCAAAGTCTCCAATTTCCTGCAGCAGCTCAGAAGTAAATTCTGCAGCAAGAGTTAGAAATTTCTGTGGCAAAGTTTCTGAACTTCTGTGGTAATTGCGTGGCATGTTTGCATTAATGTGTATCTTTTGCATACTAAATAATATAAATGTAATTTCCCATTATAAAAATAGTTTTCCAGCTTTGTTTGTGTGTGTATTTAATTTGGGGGTTTTGGGTGAGAAAAAAGGATCTCAAGTATTAGCACAGGGAGGGGAGTTTGGAGAGAGGGCGAGAAAGAGGACTGGGGATGGAGAAAACAGAAGGTGGGAGGAGGGGGTTCTAGGGTCAAGGGATGGAGGATCTGAATTTGGGATGAGGAGTGGTGGGAGGGGAAAAGATAACCCTCCCTTGGCTCCAGTCTTTTTCCTGCCATCCCCACCTCTTTTAACCTCCTCTCTCTCCTCCACAAAGTCCCACATGCCCTTTCTCATACACACACACTCTGTCCCATTCGCCTCTTGGTTCTCTCTGCCCTCCCCAGCTGACTGTCCGATCTCACAGCCAGCCTCCCACCATCATCCCCCGCATCCTAACCATACAAATACCCCTCATTCTGCAGTCCCTCATGATTCCCCTCCCCATCTTCCTAGCCCCTTCTCACCCTCCTAACGGACCCCAGTGATACTCCTTTCCCATTTCCCTCAATGATCCCCCAACGATTCCTCTTCCCTCTGATTCTAAAGAGCATCAGTTCATTGAGCCACACCTTACTCTTCTGCTGCTTTCAGCTGCACTGGGCACTGTGCTACTGTGTGTATCAAAGTGTCAGGCTGGAGTGGCAGAAGAGGGGGACGCAGCAGAGGTATTCATGGGTGATGTCCTCCAACTGCTAGTGATCAGTGGTGTGACAGGTATCGGAGGGTGGAACTGGGGGAAAGGATGTTGAATAGCACATGCAAGTGACACTTGCACATCCTCAGTGCAGCACCCGATTTCTGCAATTCCACAGTAAGGGTCTGATTTTGCAGCCTTGGCCATGGAATCTCAGCAGACCAGGGGCCCTACCTACTGTCAGTTCCTCTACTGCCACACTGAATAGGGTGAGATCCCTTTAAGGTTCATGTCCATGTGCTTAGTCAAGCTCCAGACAGGGGGAAAACTGCTGCCGGGGGTGGAGGGGGCAGAGGCTCCACCTCTGAGAAGCTGTGAGGGATCTTGATATTTCTATTTGCATAAGCTGCTGCAGGTACCCTGGATTTTAGCAGGCAAAGTAAGCTGCAGGAATGAGCATCTGCTCCTCCCTCTCTGAACATCCCAACTGTGCAAGGAACTCTGCACTTGCAGAACTTATCACGTACAGATAATGAAGGGTTTGACTTGCTTAAGAACCAAATAGCTGAGCTACCCTACCTTCCTTAAAGGATGGAATCCTTCAACTCTCTTATCCATGTGCCGGATTCCAAGCTGTTGTAGTGGAAACCGTTGCGGTTGATTTCTGCAATATTGTGTTGAAGCTTAACTTGTATCCATAAACGGATCTGTAGCTACTCCACGTGTGACCTGAGCTTTATTGGGGACAATTTTCAAAGCCATTTGGAAACATAGAACAAGATGGTGGATACAAACCACCCAGTCCATCCAGTTTGCTCATCATTTTAGCGTCTTCCTTTCCCTGGGCTTGTGTCCACCACTCTCTTTGTAAAGAAATATTTCCTTAGATTACTCCTGATTCTACTCCCTTTCACTCTCCTCCCCTGACCCCTCATTCCAGAACCTCTTTTCCATTGAAAGAGGCCCCCTCTCCTGTATATTTATTTTTTGGAGGTATTTAAATGGCTCTTTCATATCTCCCCTTTCCTCCAGGATTATAGCTGTTTAGATCTTCGTCTGTCCTGTTTGCTTTGTGATGAAGACCACTGACCATTTTAGTAGCTGCTCTCTGGCCACACTATTCAGTTTATATCCTTTTGAAGGTCTCAGAATTGTACACAGTCCTCCAAATGAGGTCTCACCAGAGACTTATACAGAGGATGCATCACCTCTTTTTTCCTGTTGGCTGTTCCTCTCCTTATGCTTTGTCTAAGTGTTTGGCCACCTTAAGATAATTAGAGATGATCACCAGCAGATCATGGACTTGTTTTGTGCACAGAAGAATTTCATTCCCTAAGCCGTACTGCTCCCTTGGGTTTTTGCAATCCAAATGAATGACCTTCCATTTTTTAGCATTCAGTCTTAGCCGCCAGGCTGTAGCTCGTTCCTCCAGCTTCACTAGATTCTACCTCGTGTCTTTCATACCTTCCAGGGAGTTTACCTTGTTGCAGATTTTGGTATCATCTGCAAAAAGGCAAACCTTTCTCAATAGCCCTTTCACCACACCTTACTGGGCAGGTTCTGTGAAAGACTGGCTGGACCATTTTGGTTTTTATCTGCCATCATTTACCATGTTACTCTGCTAAAATATCACTAACAAAATGTTCAATAGAACCAGACCAAGGATCGATCCCTGCGGAACACCACTGATTAAACCCTTTACCTCAGAATAAATTCTGTTTACCACTACCCTTTGTCACCTCCCATTCAACCAGTTTCCAACCCAGTCAGTCACTTTAGGGTCCATGCCTAGGGCACTCAGCTTGTTTAGAAGTTGCCTGTATGGAACTATGTCAAAGACCTTGCTGAAATCCATGTCCACTAGTTGCAGTATATTTATTTTATTTAAAAGTATTTGTATTCCGCCCTCTAACGTTCAGGACGGGTTAACAATATTACAAGCATAAAAAAACAGTAGACTTCACATACATAATTACCAAATTAAACCACTATATAGAGACAATGCCATAAAATCATAATAAAACAGTCACACAATTTTTGTGAATGCTTTATTCTGATTTTATATCTCCATGCATTTATTTAATTTGTTAATTATGTATGTGAAGTCTACTGTTTTTTTTTAATGCCAGTAATATTGTTACCCACCCCAAACGTTGGAGGGGAGGAATACAAATACTTTTAAATAAAATAAATATACTACAACTGGTGCTTTTCCCTGATCCAACTCTCTGGTCACCCAATCAAAGAAATTATAGTCAGATTCATCTGACAAGACCCTACCATTGGTGAATTCCAGAATCTAGGATAAAACAGGGGGATCTCGGGGTTCATCATGTTCAGCTACACTGTTTAATGTGGGTTTGGCCCTATTGAGCAAATTATTGGGTTAAAGTTCAGGATATATGCAGATGATATCCAATTTTTATTTAATCTCTGCCGTAAGCAAACTGGAGATATACCTACATGCCATTCAGAAATGCTATTTCCCATCTGGTTTTCTTTAAATCTATCAAAACTGCTATTACTAGCAACAGTACATGGGATAGACTTAGTTTTTGGATACTTGCCAGGTTCTTATGGCCTGGATTGGCCACTGTTGGAAACAGGATGCTGGGCTTGATGGACCCTTGGTCTGACCCAGTATGGCATGTTCTTATGTAAAACCAAACGATATTTCTCACTAGCTGTACAGGTATTCACAAGCCAGCTAAGATTAGATTTGAGGGGCATAAGATCTCATATCTCCCCTGTGGTATAGGATTTAGGAGTTAACAATGAAAGCCCATGTTCAGAATCTGATTGAGTTAGGCTATTACAAACTGCAGGTATTAAGAAGAATAAAGCCATATTTGGAACCTAAGGATTTCCAACAAACACTTTTTTTTTGAGGGGGAGGATAAGATTATTGTCAGTTCCCTTCTGTTAGGAATACCCATTAACACCAATAGATCCTTGTAATTGTTGCAAAACTCTGTAGCTAGGGTTTTAACAGGATTATCAAAACATGATCATATCAAACCCGTTTTATTCAGGTTGCATTGGGTACCCATACAATTTAGAATTCAGTATAACATTTTAATGTTCATCCAAAAAATCATTCATAAAACTGAATTTGTATGATTTGTATAACTCTCTGAATACTTAGACTTCCACAACATTCTCTACCCTTCCCAGTTCGGATTCCGAAAACGTCTAAATACGGAATCCCTCCTAATCTCCCTAACAGACAACATCCTAATGGGCCTAGACAAAGGCCAGTCCTTTCTACTGGCTCTACTCGACATCTCGGCAGCATTTGACACAGTGAACCATTCAATCCTCATCAACCGACTTACGGACATCAGCATCTCCGGCACCGCCCTCAACTGGTTTAAATCCTTCCTCAATAATAGGAACTACAAGGTTAGAATAAATAATAAAGAATCCCACCCCATATCTTCCACTCACGGAGTACCTCAGGGTTCGTCTCTCTCCCCTACATTGTTTAATATTTATCTGCTACCTCTCTGCCAGCTCTTAGAAAGTCTTAACCTGACACACTTCATTTACACTGACGATGTGCTGATATTGATCCCCATCACAGATCCTATCTCCAAAACCCTACATTTCTGGGACAGATGCCTTCACTCCATCAATCTTCTCCTCTCTAGCCTGAACCTTGTCCTCAACACATCCAAAACGGAGCTCCTCATCATTTCCCCAATGACTGCAACCCTCTCGTCAGCAACCCCACTATACCATCAGTGAACCATGTGAGAGACCTTGGAGCTATTCTAGACACCCGAATGAACTTCAAAAAGTTCATAAACACCACCACAAAAGAATGCTTCTATAAGCTACTTGTTCTAAAACATCTCAGACCCCTCCTACACCTTCATGACTACCGCTCAGTCCTTCAGGCCATACTGTTTTCAAAAATTGATTACTGTAACGCGTTACTCCTCGGCCTTCCGGCCTCCACAACAAAACCATTACAAATGCTCCAAAATGCCGCAGCGAGGATCCTAACCAATTCAAGACGAAGAGACCATATCACACCTATCCTCAAAAATTTACACTGGCTTCCCATCAACTTTAGAATCCTGTTTAAGACCCTGACCATTATCCACAAAACCATTTAACTTCAATCCACACTCCAACTCAAAATTTCACTCAACCTTCACGCCTCCACGAGACCGATCAGAACGGCATATAAAGGATCTCTTCACGCACCCCCTACTAAATCCTCACTTCACCCTTCCATTCAAAAATTGCTTTGTCCACTGCCGGACCTGCTCAATGGAATGCATTACCAATAGAGCTTCACCAGGAACAATGCCCTTTCACCTTCAGAAAGAAATTGAAAACCTGGCTTTTCAAACAAGCCTTCCCTTGACTGGCCACACCTCAAATAAGGGACTGTACGTAAATCTTCTTTCATAATTTTCCGTCAGAATTACACTGTTCCATTAATGACTCTCATAACTCTGACTGCTCTCCTGCTCCTAACCTATAATTTTACAAGCCTCCCCGCAATTTCTCAGCCCTCTTTCCCCCTCCCCCCTCCTTTCGGTCTTTTCCCTGCCACTTCCTTCTTGACCCCCCTCCTCCTAGTCTCAACACCTTCTCCGTTCTTTCTCCGCCCTGTACAGATGTCACAATCCCTTGAAGAACTGTTTGTTTGAGTACCCACTAGGTCCTTCGCCTAGTCACTACTATACGTTGATTGTACAGATGTCACAACCCCTTGAAGAACTATTTGTTTGAGTACCTACTAGGTCCTTCGCCTAGTCACTATTATACGTTGATTGTTATTTACTCTATAGTAGCGCTATGTTAAGCTAATTCTACCTCTCTTAGTTGTCCTGAATTCATCACCCTGTTCGATGTAACTTTCTCTTATATTGCTGGTTATCCCTTGTTTACTGTAAACCGGTACAATAAGATATTTATCTTGAGTATCGGTATATTAAAAGATTCTAAATAAATAAATAAATAAATATGATTAGGTGCAGGTCTTTATCTGTACACATCACAACACTCTCTGCGATCAGCAAACCAAGGCCTGTTGACCATTCCTACAATACATCAAGCACATATAGGGTATGCTGGTTGATGTAAAAGCTTTAAAAAAAAAGGCATTAAAAACATGGCTTTTTAAACAGGCTTTTGAGGATAAAGAGCCCAGGTTATTTGTAATTTTGAGTGCACTATAAAGGTAACTGGCATATGGTACATAGACTAAGATTGGAAGAAAGTATGTAAAATGTGAACATTTTTTGCCCTGAAAATTGTTTTATGTATTCAATTATGCACATTTTATTGTAAACCGCCACAATCTGTGGAGTGTGTGGTGAATAACTGGTTTGAAATAAATAAACTGCACTATCCTTTGTTTTAGTAGCAATTTAATAGATTTAATCACCACCAAGGTCAGTCTAACCAGCCTGTAGTTGTCAGACTTTTGTGACGAGGAGCCATATCTGCCTGTCTCCTGCTCTATAGAACCTACTCTAAAGAAGCATTGAAAAGATCAGACCATGGAGCTGCCAGACCTTCCCTAAGCTCCCTTAATACCCTTGGATGTATCCCACCTAGCCCCATTGCTTTATCTACTTTTAGTTTTGCTAGCTTCTTGCAAACACAGTTTTCTGAAAATTGATTGACATCTACCTCATTTCCATTCTTATTTGTGGATGAAGTAGTTTGGCTGTTGTGTTAGTCCACTTGAATGCACAGAAATTGGACTAACTTAATCCAGTTCTTGACCAGCTTTTGAGAGCTGATCCTCTCTTCTTCAGGTTAGAATTCAAATGAGCAAAATATATCGGGACCAGGAAATATGGAGTAGAGTGGCTGCCATAAGTGAATCATAAAAGGAATTCTGATGATAGGGTGAAGGGGAAGGGGGTTTGAAGGTCAATCATAAAACTGACAAGCAATATAATTTTATGATGCACTGTGTGATAAGAAGCCTAGGTCTTTGTTGCATCAATGGCCTTATGATTAGGTTAAGCAAAGGAAAATTTTAAACCATCCAGGAATGCAAGACTTTTGAAGATAAAATTATTAAATAGTTTGGAATTGACATGAAGGGGGAGGGGGGGGCTAGGTGTTGGATAAAGTATTGGTCTTGTAAGAATCAAAGAGGATGACAAGGCCTGAAATAGCCCAGCAGTAGAGATGGAGAAGGCCAGCAGTGGAACAGTTTTTGGACATGCTTGGAACAGATATGGGAAAAGGGTTGAGAGCTCAGTAAGACATAAAAACATAGAAATGACGGCAGAAGAAGACCAAACGGCCCATCCAGTCTGCCCAGCAAGCTTCACACATTTTTTTCTCATACTTATCTGTTTCTCTTAGTTCTTTGGTTCTATTTCCCTTCCACCCCCGCCATTAATGTAGAGAGCAGTGATGGAGCTGCATCCGAGTGAAATATCAAGCTTGATTAGTTAGGGGTAGTAGGGGTAGTAACCGCCGCAATAAGCAAGCTACACCCATGCTTATTTGTTTTACCCAGTCTATGTTATTCAGCCCTTATTGGTTGTTTTTCTTCTCCCCTGCCGTTGAAGCAGAGAGCTATGCTGGATATGCGTGAAGTATCAGTTTTTCTTCTCCCCTGCCGTTGAAGCAGAGAGCTATGCTGGATATGCATGAAGTATCAGTTTTTCTTCTCCCCTGCCGTTGAAGCAGAGAGCTATGCTGGATATGCGTGAAGTATCAGTTTTTCTTCTCCCCTGCCGTTGAAGCAGAGAGCTATGCTGGATATGCGTGAAGTATCAGTTTTTCTTCTCCCCTGCCGTTGAAGCAGAGAGCTATGCTAAGACATAGTTGGGGTGGAGGAGAAGGGGGAAGCAGGTGTTGATTTTCATATGGGAAGGTATCTGCTCATCGACCCAAAATGGTTTAAAAAACAGAGAAAGAGACAGAGTCTCAACTAGGTTGGATGAGACAAATGGTTTTGATCTGCTGTTACTTAATGCTACTGCTGTTACTATCTCTCATTTCTAAGGTGCTTCTAGACATCTGCACTTCTATACAGATAACATAGTAAATGGTGGCAGATGAAGACCCAGCCTCTGCTTCTCAGCTTTTACAGTCTAGTCAAGACAAACATACATGACATTGTGAAAGTTCTAGAAAAGTTCACAATTAGAAAAGATCCAGTTTGGATTTAGAAAAAATCACTCAACAGAAACCCTTCTCATCTCTTTAACTGATCCTGTGCTACAAGCCTTTGACAACAATAAATCATATAACCTGGTTCTAATAGACTTAAAAGCAGTATTCAACACAGTTGACCACACCCTGCTATATGAGTAGCTGAATGAAATTGGAATAGGTGGAAAAGTCATCAATGGTTCTCCTTCTTCTTAAAAGATAGGACATTCCAAGTTAAACTAAGTAATCAAATATCAGACACCTTTATGATTGATACAGGCGTCCCCCAAGGTTCAACACTCTCAGCCACTCTGTTCAACATCTATCTCCTGCCTATATGCACTCTATTAACAAACCTGGGAATCAACTTCTTCCTATATGCAGACGATATACAATTCTACATATCTTTCGACAAAACAATTGAAAATAAAGCGGCAACCCTGTCAACATACATGAAGGCCATACAACAAAATCTTTCCCAACTGAAACTAACTCTTAACACAAAAGAAATGGAAATTATACGGCTAAGGAGAAACAACTCGATACTCAAACCGCCAACCCTAAACCTAGGAATTACAAACATCATCACTCCATCAGATGAGGTTCGAGACCTTGGAATTCAAATCAACGAGAACTTCACTATGAAAAAGCATATTAATCAAATCAGGATACTCCAAGCTGAGAATTTTACATCAACTAAAACCTCTGTTAACAATACAAGACTTCCACACTGTCTTACAAACACTTATATTCTCAAACTTAAGACTACTGCAACTCCGTTTTACTAGCCCCCCCCCCCACAAGCCTACTAAAACCACTACATTTACTTCAAAATGCATCAGCAAGACTCTTTCTAGGATCAAGGAAATTCGATAACATCACCCCTTCACTGATAGCCCTGCACTGGTTTCCTGTGCAATCTAGAATTCTTTATAAAGTGTTGTCACTAATATTCAACATCATCAACAATATCGATCCATGCCCATTAGGAGTGACGCTACAACTCGATACACCACAGAGAGACCTAAGATCACAAAACAAAGGTCTCCTAATGGTACCCTCCACTCGGAACACACACCTAACGCAAATAAGAGACCGAATGTTTTCCATAGAAGGCCCCAAGCTGTGGAACTCACTGCCAGAGCCCTTTCGCCAGATAACCGAAAGAAAGAACTTGAAGCGGGAACTGACAACATGGCTTTTTAGAAAGGCTTATGATCTAACATAACTATAATGCTGATAATTGCATTGACAGGACATGAGACAACACTAGTCGAACAATCAATAGATGATGAATGAGATAAAAGTATTACTAGTATGGTTAGAATCTATTTTCACTTATGTAGACCTAGAATGAATTAATATTTATTTTATTTATTTATTTATTTATTATTTTTGTTATACCGAGTTTCGTGACAGATATCACATCAACCCGGTTTACAATTAACAATGTGTGTAAAGCATAGCGTAACGTAATAAACAATATGATATAAATTAGATAGGAACTACTTTGATATCCTTGAAGAAGTATAATTATGAACTAGAATATGTATTCTCTGTGATGTTGAATTAGAAGAGTGGGCATTAACACAAAGCATATGAACGTTGACCGTGAATATGAATGCTAATACTGTAAACCGTTGTGATCTTCTTTGGGAATGATGGCCTATAAAATGCCTAAAGAAAGAAATGACAGGCAACACTCTATGGGAAGTGTATTTATTGTACAGAACTCTGTAGGATTTAAAAGCAGCCTCCACAAATTTAGTTTCTAGACTGGATTTGAATATGGCCGGAGAAGAGGGCATGACGCACCAGGAAGTCCGTTCCAGGCATACTCCACAGCAAGGTGTAAAGCACAGCGAGGGGAGGTGGAGGCAAAGGGCAGGGAGAAGAGGAAAAGGAGGAAGGGTGTAGGGAAAGAAGAGAGAAGATAGGTAACTTATCACTTTGTTTCTGAGCCCTACAATCGTGCTTCCTAAAGCTGTCGCGGTCACACAGTGACAATGATTCCCTTCCCCCAGGAGCTGTGAATGCTGCCTCTGCAGCTTCCCTTGCCCACCCAAGGGAGTGCACGACCCTAACCGGCACCGGGGACCCAGGTCCCACTGCATAGGGGTTTACCACACTGCCTCTGAGCCACCTGGCCTCGTCTTGAAGAAACCTGACCTTCCTGTGGCAACGGGAGAAACCCAAGGCAGAAGGTCACAAGTGTGGGGGCCGTGTTTTTTCATTTCTGCTTAAAAGCAACATCAATCTCATTGAGGCACTCGGTAATAGTACAGGCTAGCTGACTAGCAGCAATCTTGAAATGTTTTATTAAATTAATTTACCTAAATTAATCAAATGGATCTCTGGGAAAAGGAAAAGTATGATTTTTTTTTTTTGCTCAGCCCGTTCGGGACTGTGGCTGCCAGAGTGGGAATGAACAGTGTCCAGCATCGCCACACAACAACAGCTCCCCCTTTCCCGCCTGGCACCTTCCACATCGTGTGGGCAGGGAGAAAAATAGAGAGAGAGGGAAATCGGGAGGGCGTGGTTAATCGTGCCGGGCAGAGAGTGAGGAAAATAATAAGAGCGGGGCAAGAGAGAAGGGGGGATGCTGTGCCAGAGCTACCGCCATCACCAAAGGAGGCAGCGCGGTGCTGGGGGAAATGGGGGGGGGAGGGGAGGGGAGGATGCAAAGGGTGGCAGTCAGCCTGGATTTCAGCCCGGTCTGGTGGAGCTGCGTTCCACAGTGTAGGGGCATGCGGCTAAACCCAGACTGATGAGTAATGATCAATTTGCCCAAAACATGGAAAGGAATGGAGAACAAAGTATGCTCTGGTGGGAGTGTATGAAACCCATCAGGATGCAAAGGGAAATGGAGTATCAGCATAGGCCACAGGCCCTGCTGTAGAAAGCAGCGGAGAGACTGGGACTACCAGGAGGTCACCGTTTACTTAAACAGTTTGTTCTTGGAAGCTGGGAAGTCTTTAAAGAGGCTCTCGCTAAGGGAGAAGGAAACTGTCTGCCTTACTCACTGTTGCTATTTAAAGTAAGGTCTTATGAGAGTGAGAAAGAAGCCAAAGAGCATAGATTATGCCATTTAGGTCTGCTATCAAAGAGACCAGCAACTGGAATGGTATCTTAGCAGTCTCCTACGAGTGGCCTGAAGATAAAAGCAATGTGGGTGATTTGGAGAGGAAGAGCAATCGGCAACAGTGCAAAGCTGTCCTGTGAACAGAAGAGAAAGCCCTCGTTCTTCAGAACAGGGTCAGAGGACGGATTTTCCTTGTTTTTGTTCCAAATTTGGGGAAGATGGATGCACTGGGGATGGAAAGCCTGAATTCTTGCAAACCGTGCTGGTGCTTTCACCACATGGATTCTGTAGCTAAGTTTCAAAGAATAAGTTTTTCTTGCAAAGGTGGATGTGTGAAAGCGCCTTTGCATTTTCCACCTATTTGTGCAGGTGATCGGGGGATGGGAATCCTGCACACATGCACGCCATTATACTGCCCCGAGGGGGTAATTTTCAAAAGGATTTACACGTGTAAATGTAACTACTATTGTAGCAATTTTCAAAAGCCCACTTACACGGGTAAAGTGCATTTTACATGTGTAAAACCCATTTTTAAGTGTGTAAATGCTTTTGTAAATCGGGCCCTAACTGCGCCTCTGGGAACGCTTCTTTGTAACCTGCATAAAAGTCCACGCGGACTTGTAACCGGAGAAGAAAGGGCGGTGTACCCAGGTGAATCGCTGGGGAAAATTGCCTCGCCTATGGGCACCTGTGCCAACTCCAATGCTGCCATCTGGTGCGATGAAAGACAATTCAGTAACCACGATCCACCCAGGAGCAGTTGTACTGCTAATGCCCAGCAGCATTCTTTAACATGAAGGGGGGTTAGCCTTCAAATGCATTTCTGCAGGAATATCAGCCTGTGGGAAGGGCCTCGTACAAAATGGCTCACCCGTTAGGCTCGTGTGTCGTGTACTCGGACTGAGCAGAGGCATTCCCGGGGGTCGGGATGGAGAGAGGTTTGCAGTCAGGCACATACTTTGGTGTTTGCAAAAGCATGCAAGAACATTTCCCTGAAATACATCTGCACGCAGATTAGCAGCTGTAACTGTGAATAAGTTTCAAAGTAAACCTTGCACATGCAAGGTTGGAAATTGGTGTAACTGGTGCACAAATTTGATTTCAAATATAGGTGGGCTGTTATAAAATGGACTCCCCCCCCCTCCTCAGAGCTTGCCAAATCCCCTCAAGTACTTCTGCAGTTTGCTGCAGCTCCACCCCTTTTCCCTGCACGGAAGGGGGGCAGCATTCAAAAGAATTTTTTTATCTGAAGGTAAACACATGTTCACCTGCGGAAATCCCTTTCAATATTGGCCAAAGGTATCTCCAAGATTGACAAATAGAGATGCCAAAGCTTCGTGCTTCGAATTCCAACCTGGTGCAGCAGAGCAGGGGCGGCTCAAGGCAATCTGCCGCTTGAGGCGAGGGATGAGATGGCGCCCCACTCGCCCTGCCCCCTGCTCACCCCGCCCTCACCTGTCCCTCCTCCCTTCAGCCGCCACCAGCCTGGCCTCCAGTGGCGGTGTCCCTCCTCCCTTCAGCCACCGCCGGCCTGGGTCGGCAGCCGCGGCAGGGGCAGGCATTGTGAGGTGGACGCCACAGTGGCGTTCTGAGAGGGGCATTATTTTTGCCGCCTCAAAATTCTGCTGCCTGAAGCGGCCTCCTCACCCTGCCTCATTATAGAACCGCCCCTGCAGCAGAGTCAACTGAAGAGAGCACCCAGATTTCATTCAAGGAGAGTGTCAGATTGTTCGGTAGGTAAGATGTCATGCTCCGCTTAGGTGAAGAACACACAGTGTCTATGTTTACTTGACCCTGGATCCCAAGTAATTTGTATTTAGAGGCCTTCTTTAAGAAATATTTAACACATCATGAATTGCATCCTTTGTAGAAAGTAAGAACATAAGAAGTTGCCATACTGGGTCAGACCGAGAGTCCATCAAGCCCAGCATCCTGTTTCAATAGTCACTAATCCAGGTTACAAGTACCTGGTAAGTACCCAAACACTAAGTAGATCCCATGCTACTGATGCTAGTAAAAGCAGTGGCTATTCCCTAAGTTAACTTGATTAATAGCAATTAATGGACTTTTCCTCCAAGAACTTATCCAAACCTTTTTTAAACCCAGCTACTCTAACTGCACTAACCACATCCTCTGGTAACAAATTCCAGAGCTTAATTGTGTGTTGAGTGAAAAAGAATTTTCTCTGATTAGTTTTAAATGTGCTACTTACTAACTTCATGGAGTGCTCCCTAGTCCTTCTATTATCCGAAAGAGTAAATAACCAATTCTCATTTACCTGGGTTAAACATCATTGCTATTGGAAGTCATAATGTCTCTTATCTGGGGTATATTGGAGTCCAAGTGGCATTTCCAGAGGAATATTGTGGATTTACAAATTAATATTGAAACCCCATTTCATTTTATCTGGATCATGCAATCAATGCAACAATACCCTTACTACTGGGAACCAGTGTGCTTCAACAGCTGGGTAGGGATTGTAAAACCAAGGTGGTGCCACAATACCTGAAGATACTTTCAATACACAGGAACTGAGCATATGTTTATAACATTCTTAGTTCCAGAACTGACAGTGCTCAGAAAGAAATGAGAATTGCTAATATGAAATTGTCAGGATGCAGGTATATAATCATCCCTAAGCATAAAGCAAGAAATTTTGAAGGGCATCATGAGTATAATTTCCTTCTCTGGAAATGGAAAGCTTTTAGTAGGAGAACCAAATAAACCTGAGAGTGATTATCTGGGCACAACTTATTCAAACACAAGAGTGGAATTGGAGGTGAGAAATTTGACTTTGCATGATATCGCCAGGTTATATACTAGCAGAAGGCATTGAAGTGTATTTTGGAGGCTCACCAATACCCATGGACTACATAAAACCTGTAGAACAGCAAATCCTTGAAGAAGTAAAAGACTCTTTCTCAAGTCATGACTTTGATGTAAGATGCATCCCCCAGGTGATTCCTCAAATTGTTCTTGTAAATGATGTACCCTTTAAAGAGTATACTTGGAGGATCTCAGAAATCATCTGCAGGAACATTTAGCCTCTGGGAATTTGAAAGTCCATATGCCTCACAGGTGGTGCTGGTCAGGAAGAAGAGTAGCACCGTGAGAACAGCAGCAGATTACTGAAAATTAAACCAAATCACAAGAAAGGATTCACATTCCCTTTCTAGGATTGAAAAGACTTTCACTTTTCTTTCCAGGTCCAAATGGTTCTCTGTTTTGGACTCGAAGAGTGGGTGTTGTTAAAGAGAAGGGTTACCCTGTGACAGCCTTTACCACTCTTTGAGATCTAACAGTTCTGAACGATACCTCAAAAATTGACTAACATTTCAAAGGATGATGGCAGACATTATTGCCTTTCATGATCTCATCATTTTCCCTGAAAACTTTGGAACAAAATGAAGCTGGGTGCTTACTGAATATAATTGAAACTTTTCCCTTTGCAATATAAATTCTTCCACATATGTAAGTATTTTGGACATGCCACAGTAGTAAGTAGTATAGCTCTGGTTACGTTCATGGAACCTTGTCTTACAGAACTCAATCAAAGAGACTTAGCAAAGAATTAATTTTAACATATTCATTGTTTATTCACCGTTGCTTGAAGAGAACAGATTTTTGGTCTGGGACATACCATTTCTGAAAAAAAGACCATGCTGTGATCCAGAGAAGATGTCAGAAATTGTAGATTGGCCTAGCCCAAAAGATTTGAGGGGGCTGAGATCTTTCTTTGGATTATCATCATCATCTTCTGGGAAAACTAGTTCC
The DNA here is from genome assembly GCF_901001135.1 of Rhinatrema bivittatum. Taxonomy (NCBI): domain Eukaryota; kingdom Metazoa; phylum Chordata; class Amphibia; order Gymnophiona; family Rhinatrematidae; genus Rhinatrema; species Rhinatrema bivittatum. The sequence continues at coordinate 77,494,576 of NC_042625.1, forward strand.
AAATAGCCAGACTTGTCATTGAACGACTTGTTGAAAAGTGGAGTTATTGGCCGAGGAAAGAAGAAAAATACTCTTATTCAGGACAGCGACATACCAGCACGCATATGATACCTTTGAGGGCAATTTTCAAATAAGTGGGTAAAATCCTCGAGTGAAAATTGCCTTCCCCTTCTGTGCCTGCTCTGCAAACCCCATGCTGCAAAGGAGTGGAGATGAGGAGAGGGAGAACCACCAGACAACGCATGTGGATTTCATTTTGAAGTCCCATTGAGTGATTTATGGTGCATACTTTGCCCCTACTGTGAAGTGGGTACAAAATACACAGATACTGAAGTACCCCTAGCACCAGCTGACCCCCAAATTTCCAAAATTGGCCTGCATGTAGCCATGGGATTTAAAATGACCCCTTTATAGAGACACTCATTTCAGCATCTGTACTGGGATTTATCAATTGGATGCTAATATATTTATTTATTTATAAAATGTATGAATTGCTTTTCACCTTTTACAATAAAAATTTTCAAAGCGATGCACAAACTTACAAACAAAAATAATATAAAACAGATTTAAAAAGTAAAATAAAACTGATTTCTAAAACACATCAACAGAGTCATCATTGTTATTCCTTCCATGAATTAATTTGCCACAGATTCCATCAACCAAGTTTTCACCTTACACCTAAATTGCATCAAATCCAACTCCCCTCTGATAAATAGTAGAAGGTCATTCCATACTTTGGGCACTGACATTGTAAATGAACGATTTTGCAACATAACATGTTGAAAAGCTTTAGCTGGTGGAAGCTGGAGTTGATGACAGAACTGTGATCGTGTAGATCTAGATGCAAATCTCCAACTGTTCTTACCAGACATTTGCAGAGGGCCTAAGCCATGTAAGATCTTAAAGGCTAATACCTAAAGCTTGAATTTGCATTGCAACCTCACTGGCAGCCAGTGTAATTTCAGAAGAAGAGGTGCACCTGATTCTTGCCTAGATCGACGCATAATAATTCTGGTGTCCATATTTTGCACCATCTGGAACTTCCAAACCAAATTATTTGGAAGACTCTAGAAGATGGTATTATAGTAGTCTAAAACCGATATAATCAAAGCATAGAACACTGATTTTAGTGCCTGTAAGCTTAAAAAAAGATTTTAACTGCCTCACAATTCGTAGATGCCCATATGCTGATTGAAGCACTGTATTGATTTAAATATCCAGTGTCCAACCAGAGTTTAATGTAACCCCCAAGGATTGGGCGATACATTATACTTGATGCAAGAAGGGAAGTTGTGAGTTGCAGACTCAGCCAAAATGAGCAGAATTACTCAACACAAACTTGAATTGTAGCTCTCAGGTAGACAAAATGTGAAATGTTTCATGACTTTCACTGCATTCAAGGTCATCACTGATGATACCCCTTTTACATACATTTGAAGCATTGTTAAACTAGATGCAGCAGGATACAGCATGTACCACTTTGAGTTAAGATAGAAATCTGGTAAAACTAACATAGATGCAGATGAATTCTCCAGACTACATAATACCATAAGGGAGGATAGAGAGTCTGTAAAATATCAAGAAAGTAGACAGAATGTCATCTAGAGTAATTCAAGCTTGGGAAGAAATAGGAAGAATAGCGTGCAAAACAACTGTTCTGAAGACAGAGAGAATTTCTTCATGTTTGCTGGTTTGCTCAAAAGAGGAAGGAGAATCTCATGTGGAAGAAGCAGAACCTGAGATCAGTGGAGATGCAGGAGTGTTAGTAGAAACTGCCCAGTGGGGGTGGGGATAGTAGCCTTATGCCTGATCTCTGGCCTTCGCAAGTCACATCACCAGGATTAACACAAAAAGGCTGGAGAGTGTTACAGAGGAAAGACTCTTCTCTAGAACAGATCATTCAAGTACTGCAGAGAGGTGAGAAGCCAGGCAAGGCTCATCAAACACATAAGACTTTTGAAATTTGTCTACCTCTTCAACAATGGTCAAAGATTTTATTGCACAATGGGGTGTTATACAGAGCAGTATTAAGGGAAAAAGGACCCCTGGCCAAGTAATCATTCCATGAAGCCCTAGGAGGAGTCCAAGAGGAAACCGGCTATCTAGAATATGAAAGAATATTGGATTTAGCCAAAGCACAATTTTGTTGGCCTGGCCTGACTCCAGACAGATGTAGACAAGATGTTCAGAACTTGTGAAAGATGTTAAGAAGGACCGAGCCTGAGAATGTGGCTTCTTTGTTGAACATCGAGGTATATTCCCCCATGGAACTAGCTTTTCTAAACTTTAAAACCTGACTCCAGATACATAAGTAACATCCTTGTGCTAAATGACCACTTTTTTAAATATGCACAAGCTTATCCCACAAGGGATCAAACAGCTAAAGTTGTTGCTGCATCTTTATGGGAGAACTTTATCTGGCATGGTTTTCCAAAGAAAATTTACAGTAACCAAGGTACAAACTTTGAATTGTGGAACTGTGTAAGATAACAGGTACAAAATCAAGAACTACAACCTGAACCTACCACCCAAGGGATAGTCTTGTGGAAAGATTTAACAGAGCTCTGAATATGCTAGAGACGCTAGTGGAGAAGTGCAAAGACAACTGGAGAAAGTATGTTTGACCTGATTCATGTTTACAGTGGCACATGCAATGATCCCACTGGCAAATAACCAGTCTTTTTGCTGTATGGAAGACAGTCTAGAATCCCAGCTGATCTCTGTTTTGATATTATCCCATAGGCCATGATACCAGGATGCATGGTCCTGAAGGAACGTTGCACAGGGATATATTGCCTTGTGGGTTCATCTCTGCAGAAGAAGCCATATTGGAAGATGCTACCCCCAACTAAAGTTAGAAGGATGCAAATGAGGCAATACCAAAAAGAGGAGTGTGTTGGTGAGGAAGTACAAGAAGTAAGAACTACTACCATTCAGATTAAATAGGCGCCTGATTTGAATCTAGATGCAGCAGAAATGTGTTCTGAGGTTCTGAGATTGGATGGTATGTGAGGATAGGATACCTTTGACACCTCCACGCTAGCTGATGACCTGTCTTCTGACAAAAGAGAAGTACCAAGTGTTGTACCTTTACAAAAGAGTGAAATGAAAGGAAGTATTTCGACATCAAGACGCTGGCCAAGGCAAAATTGACTGATCTAGTTAATAATATAGACCTACTTATATTCATAATAGTTCGCAACATACTCAAGCTGTTAGAGATAGTGAGGTAAATGAGACGTAACAGGGACTCCATATATCCAACAGAGAAAGGGGAATAATTTATTTGTTTATAGTTAATTTGACTAAAGAATCAAATATTCAAAATGAAGATTCAAAACCAAGTCTTGAAATGTCTATGCCCTGTGTACATTTTCATGTGTACAGCAACAAAATCGGTGAAAATTTGAGCAGACAAGTCAACACGTGGATTTGCTGTTAAACTTCATGTAGGATATTTATTTATTTATTATTTTTGTTATACCGAGTTTCATGACTAGCATGACTAGGATATAAAAGGAGAGGATGGTGTTTAATGGAGGGGGGAATACAACCCATATATTAATTCCTTCAATGACACACTAAATATGATGAGGTCCTTTTAAGGTTCCAGCCAGCTTTGCAGCAATCAGGTCTCCTGTCCCTGCGCTAAGTCAAGCACCAGGCAGGGAAGGAACTTCTGCTGGGGACCAGAGGCTCCAATTCGGATCTTAATACTTGTATTTGCTTGCATAAGCTGCCGCAGGCAAAGAAGCAAGCTGCAGAAGTGAACAGCTGTTCCCCCCTCCCCCGAACCTGCAGCTCTACAAGAAGCCGCTGCGTGTGGTGAACAAGTTGGACACAACTGCATGCACAAACTTCTTAAAAGACAGAAAAGCTGAGCTTCCCTGCCTTGGGGGAACAATACTTAGACTGTCTTATCCATGATATGTTTGTGGAAACAATTGCTATTAATTTATATAGTATTGAGTACTTGCATTGAAACTCAGGTTAATTGATCTGTGCGCTATTCTGTGCGATCTGAACCTTATTGAGTGCCAGAAGTATTGTGTTTGTAAAAGCAGCATTGCAGAGCAGTGACAGTGAGGTTGCACTCCCATAAGAACATGCCATACTGGGTCAGACCAAGGGTCCATCAAGCCCAGCATCCTGTTTCCAACAGTGGCCAATCCAGGCCATAAGAACCTGGCAAGTACCCAAAAACTAAGTCTATTCCATGTAACCATTGCTAATGGCAGTGGCTATTCTCTAAGTGAACTTAATATCAGGTAATGGACTTCTCCTCCAAGAACTTATCCATATATACACGATTTATACACGATATATACACGATATACACAGCTTATCAAAACGTACAAATTGCAAAGCAAGTTTCTCAGGGAAATATATACCAAAAAGAAGACAGTATATATATTCCACAGAACTGTAAAACAGAATTCTCCAATAAAATCAAGGAGATAAAAACTATATAATTATATATTCCCTGAATTTCTCCACTTCTAACATAAGGAATATGTAGGTTTCTCAATTTTTGCTATATTTGTCAGTTGTGCAAACAGTGCAGCCAAATTTCATCTTGCAGAATCCGGACCTTTCTGTGGACAGCAATGGGACTAGCCTAAGGCAGATTGTCGCAAGTCCATTGCCTTTTATTTTTGCTTTTTTTTTTTCATTTACGCAGTTTTCAAAATAAATGAAAAAAAGAGAGACAGGATAGGCACTTGGAATAAAGGTCAATATTTCTAATTAAAAACGGACTTGCCTATCAAGGAAAGATGGACTCTGCATAGAGTGCAGCTGAGGTGAAGACAGCTGCAGATTTTGTATTTGGAACTGAGCTACCATAGATCCAAAGAGTGCAGCAGAGAGTGAGCTGCAACCAATAAGGAGCTCATGTGTTTGACCTTATTAGAAAGGTGCCTTGGTCTGAGAAGCTATATTCTGTTAGAAAGCAGTGTGATAACACAAGTGAAGCCAGTGTACTGAAAGTCACATAGTAGCCGAGCACCAAGGAAAGACTGGAATCACAATCCGGACAGAATCCCAGAGAATGACTAAGCTGAGATCACATAGGGACATTCTCATACTCAGCAAGAAGTCCAGTGCTAGACAACCAGACATAGGCCTGGTTTATTAAGCTTTTTTCAAAAAGAGACAGAATGGGAAAAAAAAACAAACCCTTGGTAAATCAGATGCATAGGGCTAATGGTGAAAGACACTTGAGAACGGCACTGTTAAGAGAAGTATCAGTACCAAGCAGCTCTTCTGTACTGTGTGTGATGAGAGAGAAGATCATTAAGTGCCAAGAGATCAGGAAAATGTAGCACAAAGCCGCAGAAATCGTCCCAGTTATCTTGGGCAAATAGGCACCTTGGGCCTGAATGAAAAGCACTTGGAAATGCAAAAATTACAGGGCGCACTGGCCAATGAGAGAAGCTCATGCCTGCCATTAGGCATAAAGCACTAACCTGTGAGAGAGAGAGGGGAGGGAAAGAAGTCCTCCCCCCCCCCCCCCCACCTGTCAGTGCAGGTAACCGTCGCTCTTACCCCTTCCCCTGGGACAGGCGATGGTCCCCAGGTTTGCATGGCACAGAGGACGACAGCCGCGCTCTTAATGCAGGCAGACGCTGCATGAGCCACTTCCTGAATTACGGGCTCTACTCCGATCTGAAGGGTTTTCTAAAGTTCTTATTTGTTTAGGGCTTATGAAAGGGGGATGTCAGGATTGCCTGGACTGCAACGACATAAAAGATGCCCACCCTCCCTCTTACCGTTTCCTCTGGGTTCAGAGGAAGCCTCCAGCAGTCCCCGTGCCCGCCGAGCGCTTCACATCGCTGGGTTTTGGGTTTTTGTTTTTTTTTCACCGAATCTCCACCACTGGGCTCCGAGTTACACCTTCTGTGCATGCCGTCACTCACCCACCCCCACTCCCCGTCTTTCACTTTCAGAACTGTACACCACAGTGACGTGGGCGAGTCTGCACTGCCTGTGAATATTAATAATATAATCCAATGCACGAACGGACCCCAAACCATCTCTGATCGTTAGGGAGCAGAGCACGGGTGTGAACTGGGGCCATCTTTAGGCTGGAGTGGGGCTTTTCGTAAGCTGGGCACTCACTGGCAACCCGCTGCTACTGTCTAGTTTCATTAATTTCATTAAACCATTTTTGTTATCAACAGGGTACGTAAAATGATGGAATGGGACTTCCATGATGTGCAAGGCCATCCCTTCCACATTCATTTTTTGTGGGTTTGTAATATGTCACCTTTATGGTGACAGAGGATAAATGTACTCTCCATTCCTTCAATTGATTAGACAGGGAGGACTCCCCTCCATGATCTCTGCACCCATCCACAAATTGCGCTTAACTTCCAACAAAACAATAAACTTTATTCTCTGGATAAGCCAGCCAGCAGAACTATTTACATGGATGAGATTTGGTTACAAATTTAGTCCTTCACAAGTCAGAGGTTCATGGGTATCCAAAACATTAACTTCAACCATTGCTATTTAGCAGTTTATCTTCCTTCCTTCTCATAGACCCCATAATAGTACAGGAACTGACCACTCTTACATTCTCCCAACATTACATTCCCCCCGCCCCCCCCAGTCCTGGGTGAAGCATGGATTCCTGCTATACCATACCCACATCAAAATTCTCATCCATTTGGGACCAAATGCATTCCGCATAACCATGATTTATTCACACATCCTTCAGTCATGAACGGTTTCTACCTCTGTCATTGCAGTGCAGATTCCTCGGACCACTGCATCTCAAGGACTCGCCCCATTCTTGAACTTCTGTTCCTTTACTCTTGGTTAGTTCCCCAAAACGGGGAATAAACCCACTCCATGGCACCATCTTCTCCATTGTACCACTCCGGTAAGCTCCTCAGGAGGAGGAGATAACCTCTATATCTTCACAGCCTCAGATCTCTCCCCTTGAGAGTCCCTGGACCTCCCAGCCTGCAGGCTGGATACTCCAGTAGATCACATATTCTGGAGCTCCCTATAACCCAACATACTCTGGAAAGGGCAAAAACCCACCAAAAATGCCTTCTTTTATATTACCTGCTCACTATGGGCTACTAATCACCAGAGCCCAAGTATTTAAAGAAACATACACACAGCTTCAACTTCAACCTATTAAATAACGTAGTCACTGTACAAAACGCCATTTAATGATCATTCAGTTGTACAACTTTACAAAAACTATGAAACTTTTTTATAAATCCCCAGATTTCTCCCACCCTTATCACTAGGTACCCCCAACAGATTCTAGAATAATGCATCCTATTTAAGGAAGTTTCATTAGACATACATAATCTAGTACTGAATCATAAATTAAAGCAAACACAACAAAGCCATTTCATAACAAAATAAGACTAGACAAAGACTAAAAAAACTACTTCCAAATATATTATTAAAACCTATCACAAAAAACAGACAACTAAAATCAAGAATCATAAGCTAAATTGAGGAATAAAATCTCTAATTAAAAACCTGTTGGAAAAGCCAGCCTTTTATGTTCTTTCTGAATTTTAAATAATTAAGTTTCTGCCATATGAACAGAGGCAATGCATTCCAGAGAGTTAGTGCTTGGTAAGCAAAACAAGTCCATCTTTGTAACATTCAAGCCTAATCTCAGCAGGCGAAAGTAAGCTCATGAAATCCATTTGAGAAGATCCTGGTGTATATGGACAGTGAAAACTGGCTAGATAAGCTGGCTGACCCCTATGAATGACCTTAAATACCAGATGGAGGATCTTAAACTGTACTCTGTATCTAATCGGGAGCCAGTGAACTTCTTCCAACAGCGGCATGACATGCCCATACTTCTTGGTGCTGAAGATTAGTTTTCCTGCCGGAAATCATCCAAGCCAAGGCAATTCTCTGAATATCAAACTTCACCTTTGAATCAAGAGTACATGATAATCATCTCGAAGACTGTGCTCATGTCTAAAACTATAATGAGCGCACCTTTCCCTATTTCAGTTCTGATCCAAACTTCGTTGATAAAGGCAACCAAGGCTGATTCTGTGTTTTGGCAATGGCAAAAAAACAACTGTCAGGGATATCAAGCTCAGGACTTACCTAAAAAATTAGCAAGTTGATCAGAGACAACAGAGTCCATAAGAGATTGGAAACCAGCTTAAAATTGTTAACATGCCCTGGATCCAGAGTATCTTTCTTCAGAAGCAGACATACTCTGGCTTGTTTGAGAGCTTCTGGCACATGCCCATTTTTTAGACTGGAACTCACTAAAGTGGAAACATTTATTTTATTTTAATTTATTTATTTGTTTGTTTGTTTGTTTGTTTTTATATACCGACAGAAATAAGGCAGAAGCTGCTTATTTTACATTGTAACATTGTAACTTAAATAATAATTTAGGAAGATACATTTACATATTAACTTTGAAAGGTTAGGCCCAGCTCTGGTACTTTAATGAGCTTAGACTTGCTGGAATTCATTATAACTCAAATTTTTACCTATTCCCACCATAGAAATAGTATTAAAAGAAGTAAAAGCTGCTTGATGGAACTGGAGCTATCTCCAAAGCCTCATTGTCATCTGTTCGAAGGAAGAATCAAGTAAAAATGTGTTCTGTGCCTTTTTTATTTTAAGACCTAAGGCTTCCAGAAGCTTCTGCACCGTCCTCCTTAATCTTTCTTCACTTGCAGTGCATTCCAGGTTACTTGAGAGAGATTTTGCAATCAGTTGCTGTCTGACTGCCCAGAACTGTGCATATTCACAGGCCTGGCTTTAAACTTCCCATCTATGGACCTCTGTACTCTGCTTTCTCAGAACTCTCAACACCCTTTACCAGGATGACCCCCTCTTGGGACGAGAGTCACCCTCCTAACTTTATCATTCACCTCCCTAGATTTCACTGGTGTCACCCTCTTAAATATCCCAGCAGACCCATGCAGGAGGCTTGAAAACGTTTCGCAGAACTTCTCTGTTCTAAAAATGAAAGTGTGCCGCATCCACCCGCTGAAGAAGTGTCTGTCTCTCAGCTTATAATTAGTTACATAGCTCACTTCTGGGGAAATCCCCCCCCCCCCGAAGGTAGCATTCGTCTCAGCTTCTGCCCTTTTTGTCACCAGTTTCCCAGCAAACCTGAGACTCGAGGGCTGGACTAGTAACCCTTTGAAAATTAGCAGCCCTGGCGCCTGTCTGTTCTGGGAAGGCACTGAATCCAGCCAGCCTCAGGAAGAGTGTGGAGACATCTGTTTTGTGCCCAGTTGGAGCATGGGCAGAGACCAGCATTATGAGCTAGTGATGGGCTTTTAGAGACTCGGGGGAACTAACTTTGGAAGAAGCCAGGGTTCAGACTTCTGTTGGTGCTGCACCCCCTCTCCCCCCCTCGTATTCCACCCCGAGTCGTCCTTTTGGAAAGTCTTCCTTTTGGGAAGGTTGCAGAATGCCTGGAAAGCATAGGCCTTTGCCAGATTAAACACCAGCGGTGATTTTCTGAAAATATTAAAAAAAAAAAAAAAAAAGTACCAGGCCAGGGCCAGAAGTGGCCTCCACTGTCTACTGCCACAGTTCATTAAGGTCCCAGGTCAGCAAGCTGGCAGAAAGTCAGCACTGCCCATCACGCTCTAAGCCCCTCTGCTGCAGCCCGAGTGTAATCAGCACAGGATTCGGATCAATACGAAGGAATCCAACAACTTCCTTCAGCAAAGGTTCTGCTTGTGGCGCCCCCTGCTGGGGGATGCTCAGATGGCCAGCACCAGGCACCAGCTGGAATCCAAGGCAGAGAACTTAACTCAGGCAGCAGCTTGTTTAAGAAGAAGCACAGAAAGACCTCACAGGCTCTGTGAAAGAAAGCTCCCGTTTTTCCCCTCTTGCTTTTACATTCTTACTCTGGCGCTTTTCCTTGTGTTCAATCCCTCTCTTCTCCAGCAGCTTTTTCGATGCATGCCACTCCCTTCCCTCTCTCCTAAGCCATCAGCCAGACCCTGTGCTCCATGATACACTTTTTCCTTTCTCAAAGCCTAAATGTTCCTTTAGGATCTCACATGGGAAGCTTTCATCTCCCTGGGAGATGCTGATGTCAGCCTGTGACCTCCTAGGATCTCATTCCCTCTTTCACCTGTTAATTGTTTTTCCAATTCCAAGATGCACAAGGAGAGATGCAGGGGAGGATGATAAGGAAGATTTGCAGAGGAAAGAAATCTTGAATCCGGGGGGAGGGGTTTTGCAGGATCCAAAGCAATAGGGTTTATTTATTTATTTTTACCAGAGAGAGATCATTTCAAACAAATCTGATCAATCTCTTTGCTCGGGTGACCAGAGAATTAGATCGGCGCATGCGCTGGATGCGTTTCATTGGAATTTAGAAAACATTTTGATACTGTCCTCCTATGAGACTCATAAATAAACTGAACAGTCTTAGGGTGGGCCCCAATGTGGTAGTGTGGGGGGGGGGGGTGAGTTGAACAATAGCCAACAGAGTGTAATAGTAAATAGAGTTCACTGCGAGGAAAGATGATTAGTGCAGTGCCTCGGAGAACGGTACAGGGGCTGATTCTGTTCATCATCATAGTGAGTGATTTCACAGAGGGGTTAGTTGGAAAAGTTTGTCTTTTTTGGCAGGCGGTGCCGAGATCTGTATTACAATGGGCACTTCTGAGGGAAGGGACCGAATGGGGAGCAAGCCAAGAAAGCTTGAGGATTGGTCCAGTGCTTGGCAGCTGTTTCAAAGCGAAAATGCCATGTTGAATATGAAGGGTACAGAAGTCCAAGGGAGCAGTGCACGATGGGAGTTGAGATACTGCCCAATCAGAAGAGAGACTTCCACATGATCATATCTGATGACATCAAGATAGCAAAACAGTACAACAGGGCGGTGGCAAGAGCCAGAGGAACGTTAGGGTAGATAGGAAGAGGCCCAACAGGTAGGAAAAGGAGGTGATAATGCAGCTCTACAAATCTGAAGTAATTCTGGAGGCCATAGCTCTGGAAGGACGTAGAGTAGAGGTGGCCCAGAGAAGGGCTACCAAGATTGTAATCGTTCTGTACCAAAAGCCCTATTAGATTAAATATAGAGGACAAGTGGCAGGGGGAATATGGCAGAGATATTCAAATACCCCAAAGGTATATACTGTAATGCACAAGAAGCAAACCTTTTTCAGAGGAAAGGAAGCTCTCGAACCAGAGGTCATGGTATGTGGCTCAAAGGGGAAAGACTTAGGGGTAACATCAGACAATATTTCTTCACAGATAGGGGGGTGGAGGCAAAGAGAGCAAGGGGTAAGTACAGAGGATCCTTAAACTCAAGGAGTTAAAGGAAGCCACCTAAGATCAGCTGGGGTCTATGCCATTGCCTCAGAAAGTACATTGAGCAGACTACTTGAGCCTTATGATGCTTATATGTTCTCATATTCTGTTTCTTTGTTTTTATATGTGGGCGGCTCCGAGAGGAGACACAACAGGTTCAAAGGGTAGAGTTACAGGAATACAGGGGAGGCTCATAGGCGAGAGATGTAGGGCCTATGCAAAGTGGTTTGCTACCACTCTTCCTCTGCAGTGTGCTACTGCTACTACTATCCTCCCCCCCTCCCACCTCCATCACTACCTCCTTCCATATGCCTTCATCTCAAATTCCCCATTGCTCAGCAACTCTCTGCCTGCTGAGCCTGGTGTTGTGGTTCTGTCTGTGAAGCTGGAGACTATAGACCTCATAAGTCCCTCTCTTCCCTGTCACAGGCAGGCTTTCTGTTTGTAAAAGAAGCACAAACATGTAGGGGTGAGGAGATGGGGACATAGGTAGAGACAGCAGAAGTCTATGGATGGAGGGGTAGTGGTGCCAGTGGGGGTTGTTCATTTCTGCCTCTTGTAGCTGGCTGCCTGTCATGCCTAAGGGTCATGCTAACCCTACAGAAATCCAAGGCAAGATTGCAGGGGAGAGATACAGAAGAAGCTCATGGGGATAAATGCAAGAGAGGGTTGTAGGGGAGAGTCATGTGGAGAAATATATGGAAAGCTCAGATATAAACCGTTTGGAGTTGGTTCAAGGAGTGGCTACTAAAATATTCAGTGGTTTTTGTTCTACAACATATGAGGACAAATTTAAGGATCTAAACATATACCCTAGACTGAGGAAAGGCAGGATAGAGGAGATATGATAAAGATATTTAAATACCTGTAAGGTTTCCATGCACATGAGGTGAGCCTCTTTAAAAGGAAATAAAGCTCTATAATTAGGGGTCATGAGATGAGCATGAAAGGGGGTAAATTAAAGGGAGTAATGTAAGGAAATATTTCTTTACAAAGGGTGGTGGATGCATGGAATATCTTCCCCTTGGAAGTGGTAGAGTTGAAGACAGTATCTGAATTCAAGAAAGCATGAGAGAAACAGGGCTCTCTAAGGAAGTGGTAGAGATTATAAAACTGAATAATTGATGTGGATGAGCAGACTAGATAGGCCAGATGGTCTTTTTCTGCCATCATGTTTCTAGGTATTACAAAGAGCAGTAGCAGTAAATCTTGGAGATTGAGATTGTATCCAGCATAGTCTGGGTTACGAGGGTGATTTTTTCCTGTCATGGTATAGGTAAACCTGTTATATTCCCAAACACAAGCCATGTTGCAGCTAAATATAAGAGCATAAGATATGCCATATTGGGTCAGACCAAAGTTCCATCAAGCTCAGTATCCTGTTTCCACAATGGCCAATCCAGGTCACAAATACCTGGCAGGATCCCAAGGGATAGATAGATTTCAAGATGCTTATCCCAAGAATAAGCAGTGGATTTCTACAACTCTGCCTTAATATTGGTTTCTGGACCTGTCCTCCAGGAACTTGTCCAAATCTTTTTTAAACGCAGCTACACTAATAGCTTTCACCACATCCTCTGGCAAAGAATTCCAAAGCTTAATTATGCAATGAGTAAAAAAATATTTTCTCTTATTAGTTTTAAATGTATTACCTACTAACTTCATTGTGTGTTCCCTGGTCTTTGTACTTTTTCAAAGAGTAAACAACCGATTAATGTTTACTCATTCCATTCCACTCATTATTTTATTGACTTCTATCATATCTCCAACTGAAGAGTCCTAACCTCTTTAGCCTTTTTTCATAGGGGAATCATTCCACCCCCTTTATCATTTTGATTAGCCTTCTCCGTACCTTTTCTAATTCTGCTGTATCTTTCGGGAGATGTGATGACCAGAAATGCACACAATACTCAAGATGAGGTCGCACCTTGGAGCGATGCAGAGGCATTATGATATTCTCTGGTTTGTTTGTTTTTTACTATCTCTTTATTTAAACACACAGAAAGAAGAAACAGATTCAACAATAACAACATACACAGCAGCCAAAGCAGACTGTCAGAAAAGCATCCATATATAGCAATGAACACAGATCATTCCAAAGGCAATATCCCCCAAACCTACATTTTAAAGATCATGTACGACCCTCCAGTAGATTTTCCAAATATGGTCATATTTCACAGATAAGAGTAAAAAACTGTTCCACAACTGCAATGTCAGCCAGTACTTCCACCAATGTGACATTAATAATAGGCAATAGTTATGCTAGCAGCATGTAACATATATACCTCTACTTTCTTAATAACAGTGGTCATTAAATGATCACCCCAACAACCCAACAAACATGGGGGGGGGGGGGGGCAGTCAACTGGATATCGACCTTAGTTATATCTTTAATAATTTAATATTCAACTGTACCTTATGCCAAAAATCTTGTACAATATAACAGTCCCACCACATATATAAGTAAGAAGCTGCTATACCACATCCCCTCCAATGCAGTGGACCCAAAGCGCTGAATTTGGCAAAATAAAAACCCCAAAGGGTATTTATACATATGATACAATAACTGAAACATCAATTCCCATACTTTATTGCATCTAGATAACTGTAATGTGGCTATCCATATGGTCCTCATCCAGGGTTAGAGACAGGTCACTATTTCATTTATCAATAATAGTTTGTCTAGTATTCCATCTTGTAAATACATGTATAATCTAGATATCAATTTAGCATGAAATTTAGGATTGGTCGAAATAGATTCCAAACCTGTACAGGGTTGTAATGATTTTGCCTCACCCCATGATCGAACCATATCCTTTCTCAGTTGTATATAAACATATTGGGTATGTCTTGATATCCCAAATTCAACGCACAAACCCTGAAAAGATTTAAAAAGAGAGCCTTTCCATATTTGTTCCGGGTAACACAATCCCTTCTGAGTCCAGTCTACTCTATCAACTGACATTGTAGCTTTAGACAAAGCTGGATTTCCCCTTAATGGAGACAGCGGTGAAATGTCTTCTAGTGGAAGGTGCAACGGTTTATGAACACTTTGCCAAATCCTCAAAATCTGGGAAATAATGGGATTAATACGTCCAATCTGGGAATACAGTGGAGATATAGGAGACATGGTCAACAACGCTGTGAGTTCTATGTGATCCACAGATGCCCGTTCCAAAAGAACCCAACTGGGAGGCTTAGGAGAGGTAAACCACCCCTTAATTCCAAGTAATCTAGCTGAAAGGTAATAAATATATATCAGGTATGTTCAACCTGCCACAATCTGGAAGATATTTAAGAAAAGATAATTTTATGTGAAGAATTTTCCCCTTCCACAATAAGGTTTTAAAGGCTCCCTCTAAATTCCGAAATCAATACATTGGAATATTACATGGTAAATGCTGGAATAGATAAAGAAGGCGTGGTAAAATAACCATTTTGATCAAATAAGCCCATCCCAGTAAAGACAAAGGAAGGGATTTCCATCTATGTGCATGCATTTGCAATTTGCTAAAGACAGCCAGGTTATTAAGTTTAAATAAATCTTTTGTAGTGGAGGATATGACAATGCCCAAATATTTAATTGTACTCTTAGACACAGTAAATGCTCTTTCATCTCCCCAATAGGTAACAAGATAGATTTGCCATAGTTAATAGTATATCCTGAAAGACTACCATTGGCATCTAATAAGGAATAAGGAAATCAAAACAGGGAGAGAGGTATTAATTAACCTGAGTCAAATACAAGAAGATGTCATCTGCATAGAGTGATATTTTATGAATATGGCCATCAACTTGCTAATTTCAACCATATCTCTTATTTGTTTTGCTAGAGTTTCTAGTGCCAAGTTAGATAATATGGGTGACAGGACATCCTTGTCGCGTGCCCCTCTTAATGCTAAACAAACTGGAAAAAGCCCTATTTTCCAAACGTTTTGCCCTGGGGTTTTGATATAACGCCCGTATCCAGTCTATAAATTGCAAAGGAATCCCCCTAATATTGCAAAACCATAAACAGATAACACCAGGAAATCTTGTTGAATGCTTTGTTTGCATCCAAAGAAAGAACAGCTCCCGGAATCTTACGGGTTTTGGCTAAATGAATAATATTAATCAAATGCCTGGTTTTGGCAACCGAGTTTCTCCCTTTTACAAATCTGGTTTAATGATATTCTCTGTTTTATTCTCCATTCTTTTCCTAATAATCCCTAGCATTCTATTTACTTTCTTGATTGCTGCTGCACACTGAGCAGAAGAGTGTAATGTTTTATCAAGGATGACGCCTAGATCCTTTTCCTGAATGGGGATTCCTAATGTGGAAGCTTGCATTGCATAACTATAATTTGGGTTTCTCTTCCCTAAGTGCATCACTTTGCACTTGTTCACATTAAATTTCATTTGCCATTTGCATGCCCATTCTCCCAGTTTTGCAAGATGTTCTTGCAATTTCTCACAATCCTCTTGCGATCTAACAACTTGGAATAATTGTATGTCATCGGCAAATTTGATCCTCACGTGTTGTTCCCATTTCCAGGTCATTTATAAATATATTAAAAAGCAGTGGTCCCAGAACAGGTCCCTAGAGCACTTCACCTTTCTCCATTGAGAACATTTACCGTTTAGCCCTACTCTCTGTTTTCTATCTTTAGCCAGTTCCCAATCCACAATAGGACACTGCCCTCTATCCAATGACTTTTTAATTTCCTAAGAAGTCTCTCATGAGGGACTTTGTCAAATGCTTTCTGGAAATCCAAATACACTAGATCAACTGGCTCATCTTTATCCACATTATTTATGCCCTTATCCAGTTAAGTAGCGGCGGCTGTCGGCACTTACCCAGAGTGTTCCTGACATTTTTCCCCCTTTCTTCCCATTTTTTAGTAGCGCTGGAAACTTACCTCCAGCTCTGACCCAGGAGTTAAGTTTCCAGCACTAAGGGGTCGATGCAATACAGTGCACTCAGCCGAGTACACTGTATAACCCGCAGTCAGACGCAGGATAAATAAGCGCTAATCCACCCCCTAATGCAATAGGGGAATTAGCGCCTATTTACATGCGTCTGACGCAGAGTGAATGAGATAGTGCTCATCACATGCAAATGAATACTTAACTAAATAATGAGTTGGGGTTTTTTTATTTAATTGGGTAATAGAAGTGCACACCCCCTGTGTAAAGTATGCCAGCCTATAGTGCCTTTGATGACATCACAGGGCAGCACCTCATGCAGAAGCCTGAGCTGCATTCACAAAACATGTCACTTTTAGGTGTACCCATTGAGATCAACTTCCCCCAGCAAGTGATCCTAGTCAGCCATGTATCCTATCCTTCGCTAATACCACCCTTCCATCAGTAGAAGACCTTATTTTTTCCTTCTGCATACCCACCCCAGGTTGTAAAACTTCAGTTCCAGAATCAGTGCTTCCATTAGGCAAACTAGGTGGGTTGCTTGGAGTGCCACATCTTAAGGGGGCAGCAAAATCCTGCTAGCATCAGATCCCTGGCTGCTGACAGAGCCCATCCCACCAGTAGCCAAAGCCCAGAGCCACCAGCAGAGCCCATCCTGCTGCTGACCAAAGAGCATAGGACTGCCACCAGTCACTAAGTCTCAAGAGTGATGAAACTGCAAGACGGTAGGTTACCTAGGGCACCTAATACCCTTGCATTGGCCCTTCTCAGCTTTGATCCTATCTTGAGACAAAATGAATGTGAATTTAGCAAGCAGAAATCACAGACCGGTGGGAGAACCTTACTCGGAGAGGATTGCTCTAAACAGAGAAATGCACAGCAACCGAATTCTTCCCAAAGCTAAACAACTGGTGCCAATTAATTATTACATGTACAAAATGTATTCTAGAAAGCCGATTCCTTTCCATCTCTCCTGCATTTCCCAACACGTGTGGCTCCCCATGCCTGGGTGCACCCAGGAATGCAGACCTCAGGGTCAATCAACCTTTGAAAGCTCCATCCAGGATCTATATCAGCAAGACAGCTACAGCCGCCTAGGAGTGAACACAGTGGACTAAAAAGTCACTTCCTCCTGGCTTTAGCAGACGATATGGCTGGCACCCCAACAAGTGGTATCATTGCCTCAGGGCACCTCACTGCCGCAGCATAGACCGCTGCTGGGGCACAGTCATCAGGTACCCTTCAAGGATCCCAGAGCCAAGAAGCCAGCGTCAGTCATAGCAAAAGCAGCAGCAGCAGCAATAACCAACCAACCACGGGAAGCAAAAAAAAAAACCAAAAAAAAACGCAAGCAGGTGGGGAGGTAGGCGGCTCGGGTCTTACTGTACCTCTTGCTGTCTTTTCGATTCATGTTTTACTCTGAGGTTAGCGAGTCCTCACTTCACCTTATCCCATGAACTCCATTCCTTGCTTTGTTCTCCTCAATTCCTCCCTCCCCTCCCCCGGCCTCTGCTGATCTTCTTTCAAATTGTGAAAGATCCCCAGATCAGAAAAATAAAATCCATGTCAAAAAGAAAAGAAGACTGGCCCTGTGAGAGCTACGGCTCTGCCTCTGGTGTGATTCTTCAGGGCTCAGCTAAGAGGAACTCTCTAGGGCTCTTTTTTTTTTTGTTTTACTGATCTGTGACAAAGAGGAACTAGGTTTCCCTGTGGTGTCAGTCCACAACATGAGGGTTTGTGAGTGTGTTTGTGAGCACAGTTATGCTAGGGGTGACTACTGGCCCTCCTTTTTTTTTTTTTTTTTTTTTTTGCAAGGACAGATTACTGTTCCAGGCCTGGTTTTGGCCTCCCCCTCTTGCATGGCCTTGTAGTACATGCTTAGGCTAATCAGACTTAAAAGTCAGCGCCAAGATTAGAGCAACCTGTCCTTGTCAAAACAGAGGCAGCTCCTCACCCTGGCCTAAAGTATGTATCTACAGGTGTATAGGTGAGTGCATTTATACATTATGAGTGGCAAAATAGGTGAAGTGAGGTGGGAAGAGATGGAACAGTCGCCAGGTGTCCAAATCTAGAAGGCGACCTTATAAGGGCAGATTAAAGGTAAAGGGTAATAAGAGTAGAAGCTCATAGCTGGGGTAATACCTGGGGGCCCAAAAGGCATTCTTAACCCACCCCTGTGTATGTGTGTAGATGTAGAACAGGGTCCCCATCTCACAGAGCTGCCAAGTTACTCAATTCCAGCAATGAAATTTTAGACTGCTCCTTGATTTCGGACAATCTTATCCTGATGCGTTCTTGTGTCTGCAGTGTTTCTTCCAATGGAAAGAAGCAGGCTAAAAGACAGGAAACAGAGAGTAGGATTAAATGGGCAATTTTCTCAGTGGAAGGGAGTGGACAGTGGAGTGCCTCAGGGATCTGTATTGGGACCCTTACTTTTCAATATATTTATAAATGATCTGGAAAGAAATACGACGAGTGAGATAATCAAATTTGCAGATGACACAAAATTGTTCAGAGTAGTTAAATCACAAGCAGATTGTGATAAATTGCAGGAAGACCTTGTGAGACTGGAAAATTGGGCATCTAAATGGCAGATGAAATTTAATGTGGATAAGTGCAAGGTGATGCATATAGGGAAAAATAACCCATGCTATAATTACACAATGTTGGGTTCCATATTAGGTGCTACAACCCAAGAAAGAGATCTAGGTGTCATAGTGGATAACACATTGAAATCGTCAGTACAGTGTGCTGCGGCAGTCAAAAAAGCAAACAGAATGTTGGGAATTATTAGAAAGGGAATGGTGAATAAAACGGAAAATGTCATAATACCTCTGTATCGCTCCATGGTGAGACCACACCTTGAATACTGTGTACAATTCTGGTCGCCGCATCTGAAAAAAGATATAATTGCGATGGAGAAGGTACAGAGAAGGGCTACCAAAATGATAAGGGGAATGGAACAACTCCCCTATGAGGAAAGACTAAAGAGGTTAGGACTTTTCAGCTTGGAGAAGAGACGACTGAGGGGGGATATGATAGAGGTGTTTAAAATCATGAGAGGTCTAGAACGGGTAGATGTGAATCGGTTATTTACTCTTTCGGATAGTAGAAAGACTAGGGGGCACTCCATGAAGTTAGCATGGGGCACATTTAAAACTAATCGGAGAAAGTTCTTTTTTACTCAACGCACAATTAAACTCTGGAATTTGTTGCCAGAGGATGTGGTTAGTGCAGTTAGTATAGCTGTGTTTAAAAAAGGATTGGATAAGTTCTTGGAGGAGAAGTCCATTACCTGCTATTAAGTTCACTTAGAGAATGGCCACTGCCATTAGCAATGGTAACATGGAATAGACTTAGTTTTTGGGTACTTGCCAGGTTCTTGTGGCCTGGATTGGCCACTGTTGGAGACAGGATGCTGGGCTTGATGGACCCTTGGTCTGACCCAGTATGGCATTTTCTTATGTTCTTAAGCAGGGACTACAAATACCATCATGCACTGGCTGTAAATTCAAAAAGACTGGTAAAAAAAAAATACATACATTTAAAAAATCGTTTTGGAATTGGTTCACTTTACAGCTCTTTATCTGCACCTCATGCATATTCATTGCAGTGATCTTGAAACACAGCTCTCTTCACCATGCTTGCACGTGTGTGCGTGGAGGGGCGATGAAGGACAGCGACATCATCGTAGCCCCACCCCCATCAATGCCGTTCCCCTAAGACCCCACTGAACCCAAGGGAAAAGCTTTCCAGCCGATTCTCTGCCACTGTAGCATCTGCATGAGCTCCTGTGCCAGGTCAAGACACGCGTGAACCCCTGACCTCTCCCTCCCCAACCCTAGACACTCCACGCCACGGTTTTTAAACTGGCAGACTGAGGCTTGCTTTGTTTCTAGGACTACAAGTCCCAGAATGCTCCGTCGGAGGCTCGATCCAGCCCCTCCCTCCACCCCGGGCCGCTACGGTGGAGCAGCCCGCTGGCTTTGGTTTACAAAGTGGCTGGAGGCCCGGGGGTGTCATGGCTGCGGCCCTACAAACCCTGGCGCACATTGCCTGGCAGGCGCTAGTCCGCACCTCTGGGCCCCGGGGGTAAAGCTGAGATCCGCACATGACCCTGAAACATGAAGCTCTCCGAGGAGAGACAAACGATGCACGCCATCGTCCAGCATTTAAAGACCGCGGGCATTAAAATCCGCCGCTGGAAGGCCAACAGCAGCGAGCAGCAGGTAAGGAGGGGTCGGGGAATCGGAGGCTCTTATCCCGGGGAGGGGTCCGCGGCGGCGGCCCCCGGCACTAAAGTGTGACTAGCACAGGGGCAGCTGGAGAGAGACCTCGAGGGTATGAATACAGCACGGACAGATGAAAAGCTTCTAGAGAAGCGTTCACAATTAGCGGGCGCTGCTGGCTTCCAAGGAGATGGGGATTTTCCTTAACAATAGCTTTTCATCATCTTCTTACTTTTTATCCCTGGGACCCCCCCCGGAATGTCCCTTTTCTCAGCGGATGAAAGTGTAACACGACGCGCATGTTTCTGCGACTCACGTGCGCCGAGGCCAGGCATGTTCAGAAGGCCGTTCTATGCGTTTATACCCGAGTGAATTGTGCAGAAAATTGCTGTCTTTATGTGCCAGCGAGAAGAAAATGTTCATTTTCTTTTTATGTTCTGTTAAAGGAATGTCTTTTTTTTTTTTTTTTTGTGAGATACCAAGAATAGACCTTAAATAAACAAAGTCCACAGAGATAGTTATGGGCATGAAGGAGACCTGGGAGTAAGACTCAAAGTAGAGTTGGGATGAATAGAGAGAGACCTGTTTTGAGGATGATAGCTGGTACTTCTGACTTCAGATATGGCTCCCTGTAAACAGGATGCTGTCCTGTTAGAAGTGGGTTCCAACACCTGGTAAGGTCAGGAGGTTATCTCCTAACCAGGGTTGCCTTTTATAGAGTGTTGGGTAGGGAGTGGGCATGGGTCGCAGGTCGCCAGCACTGCCATGCAGCCTGGAGCTGATCTGACTCCTCTTTTTCCATGACAGGAGAGGCCGCTCTCTACCAGCTCGGGCCTGTTTGGGGTCCCTCTGCACGTGCTGCCGCTCTCCCAGAAAGAGGGACCTATACCACAGTGAGTATCGGTTCTGTTTTCCCTTCTGCCCCTTACAGCTCCTGGCATTAGGAGGGAGCAGCAGCATTATTCAATTAGTCACATTCATTGTCGTGCAGGGATAGATCGTCTAAGGTTATACCATCCGTGGCAGAGCCTGGGATTAGAACTGAGGCACAGGGAGATGCCCTATGGTCGAGTTTCTGAATCCCAGGAATTCTGTATCCCCTTCCCGTTTCTTGCCTGCATGGAGTAGTGTGTATCTCTGCAGCTGTACTGTGCTCTCTCTTGCTCCGGCTTCATAAAGCCCGTGCGGGCCCCTCTAAAGGTCATCCTGAGTAGCCTGGTAGGCTAGCACCCACAGATTATTCTGTCCTCTGCAGGTTCCTTGTGGATGTGTGCCATTTCCTGAACCCGCACCTGCACACAGAGGGTCTGTTCCGAAAATCCGGATCCATGACTCGAATCAAGGCCTTAAAGGTACGGTGTAACATCACCCACGGCTGGATTTGGGTATAGGAAATTCTGAAAGCACCCAAAAACTGTGACTTTGATTTCTGGGATTGAAACCCAACACCCCTGGACATTTGCATATGAGATCCATAACCTTGTATGCAATCACAGTATCACCCTGTATGATATGTAATTATACTGAGATAATGCCTTGCTATATAGACTTGGCATTTATGTAAGCATTATTACTGTGTGACCACACAATCGCAACAGGGAAGGGACTGCACTCAAACCCAGGTCCCAGACAGAGAGTCCGTGACGGCATAAGGATTAGAGCTGAGGCCCAGGGAGATAGGGACTCGCTCAGAGGTCACACCATTAATGTGTGCTAGCTAATGCACATTAGGGACGTGCATTCGTTACATCTGTTTCAGCAGGCATGCACGTACCTCGCCAACTTTCTAGTACACGTGGGAAAATGGATAGTACGCGTGTATCATTTATTAAAAATACACACATTCTAGTACACACAGGAAACGGGAGAGTATGTGTGTATTTTTAATAAACGATACACGCGTACTATCCGTTTTCCCGCGTGTACTAGAAAGTTGGCGAGGAATGTGCATGCCTGCTGAAACAGATGTAACGAATGCACGTCCCTAATGCCCGCACATCTAAAACTAATATTTGTTAGTATTATGTTGTGTTTTGTTTGTTTTTTTTAATTCTTCTGGAGGCGGCTGTGTTGACCAGAATGTCCCAAATGTCACAACCACCCTGTGTGAGAGGTGGAATGTAAATACATTTCCTGTCTCTGATTGGACCATACTGGGAAAATTTAAATACCATGACGAGCAGGAGCAAAGCGTAGCCTCTTTGCAGAGACCAGTCAGACACGAGCGTATATGGCTATATGGGATCTCATTGGTGGCTTTCAAGTGAACATTCCCAGGATGTGGGGGGAGGGGAGGGGGCTGAAAAGATGTCATACGGTCTTGACAGCTTCAGTCTATTGGGTAAGCAGTGCTGCCTGGACCACTTCACAGGGGCCGCAGATCGGGGCCCTGCTCTGCATCTTGTGCAATCCTGCTTGCCTAGTGTAGAAAGATGCCCTGGGTGGGGGAGGGGAGGTGATGACACAACCAGTATTGTGTCCCCAGGACCTGCGTCAGACATTGACTGCACGCAGAAAAGGGGAAAAAAAAAAAAGGGTTTGAGTAACTCGGATACTGGAAGCTGCACTTTGTGGAGGGAGGGTTTGCTTCGAAAACAGGAACTCTTTGCAAGTCTCGCCTCTCTGTCCCTTGCTTCCTCCTAAGGCCTGAGATGGGAGCATCTGAAAGCGAGCTGCCCCGCGGTCCCAGGAAATTTCAGTGGGCAGCAGGGCTCAGGCCTGTCTCTGGAAGCGATGACCCTTTCCTCTGTTCCATGCTGACCCGAGAGCCTCCGCTCAGCCTTCTCTCTGTGTTTCAGGCCAGGCTGGAGACCGGGGAAAAGTGTTTGGACTCTGCGCTGCCCTGCGACGTTGCTGCCTTGCTGAAGCAGTTCTTCCGGGACCTGCCGCACCCTCTGATTCCCGTGGAGCTGCAGGAGCCCCTGTACCGCATCCAGGAGCTGGTGCCGGAGAGCGAGAGGGGGTCCGTCACGGCGCTGGTCACCTGCCTGCTGCCACGGGTCAGCGCCTGCACCCTGCGTTACCTCTGCACCTTCCTGCAGCGCATCGCCACCAGGTGGAGCAAGATTCACGTGGCGGGGCCCCAGGCACACTGCACCAGCAGGAAGATCTCTTATATTGTAAAGAGTTGATTTTCTTTCCCTTCTGGTCCTCCTCTGGTTGTATGGTTGCTACCTGGTTTTATTCCTTTTCCATGCATGGACTAGGATGGGGGTCCTACCAGTTCCAGCCTGCACAAAGGGTAAAATCCAGGACTGGCTCAGTCTGTTTTGATAAAATGGAGTCCGTTTCTTCCACACTCACCCCCTCAACTCCTTATTCCCTTTTTTTTTTTTTTTTCTCTTTGCTCTCCCCTCACAAAGCATATTTTGTTTTTCAAAACTCCATTGAAGCACTATAAATTCGCTGTTTCAGCAGGGCCAGCTCCATGCTGTGCACTTCTTTGCAGATGGCGCACGCTTGGATTCTCCGGCCGGGTTTCCTACCGCCCCCCCCCGGGTCATCTGGGGCTGGAGATGGCACGGAAGCAGCATTCGCAGCACCAGGAGGGGGTGGGGAGAGTCACGGTCCTGGTTAAGGGTGCCACCGGGCAGCTGGATTTAGCGCCCGTAGCCCAGGGCTCCAGAAGGAGTCCTGTTGGGTGGCACCACAGGACTGCCAGGCTAGGAACGAGGGTGGGGTGGAGGGAATCCCTGGTTAGTTGCAAATGAAGGCTCATGGCACTAGGATCCCAGTTCTCCTTCTGAAAGGAAGACCAACCGGGGCCAAAAAAAGGCAACAGCAGCTATCCCTTAATACGACTGTATTGAAAAGTTAGTGGCTTCTCTGGGGCTGTCCCTGTGCTCTGCTTCTCAGCTGTCAAAGTTTGCTGTGCAGGCTCGTTTACCAGAAGAGGCGCTTTCTTTTTGATGCTGTTTTATGTGAAACACTTCAGGTTTTAATCATGCAGCAGATAAATCAAGCCTCATTATCAAAGCCTGAGTTTCTGCTTTATCATCTCTTGCACGTTTGAGGTTCCCATTTTGTTTTAGGGAAATTTCACTCTGACAGCACTAATGGCAACTGAAGCGTCCTACCAGCAACTGTGCAAGCTCCCTTCCCCACACACACACACAGGCACAGCACAGTCAGAAGCTCTGGAAGCTTCACAAACACACACTCATTCACTCACACTCTCTCGCTCTCACATCCAGCATGGGCAACAGTGCAAGCACCCATCCTCATATGTACAGCCCCAACAAAATCTTTGGAAGCTTCATGAACACTTGCTCACACATACACGTGTTCGCTCTCTCTCGTGTCTACCACAAAGCAAGTAGTGCATGTGAAAGCTCCTCTCCTCGAACACAGAAGAAGTATTCACTCACTCACACTCTTACCACAGAATGAGTACAGCATGGGCAGCAGTGCAAGCACCCATCCTCATATGTACAGCCCCAACAAAATCTTTGGAAGCTTCATGAACACTTGCTCACACATACACGTGTTCGCTCTCTCTCGTGTCTACCACAAAGCAAGTAGTGCATGTGAAAGCTCCTCTCCTCGAACACAGAAGAAGTATTCACTCACTCACACTCTTACCACAGAATGAGTACAGCATGGGCAGCAGTGCAAGCTCCCCACCTCACATGCATAGCCCCAACACAGAACAGGCACAGCACGGTCAGAAGCTATGCAAGCTTCACACACTTGCATTCACCACAAAGCAAATACAGCACGGGCAGCAGCAGTGCAAGCTCCCCTCCACACACACCAACACAGAACAGGTACAGCACGGTCAGAAGCTATAAAAGTTTCATACATGCAAACGCACAGGCAGCACTGCAAGCTCCCCTCTTCACACGCACAGCCCCAACACAGAGCAGGTATAGCATAATCGGAAGCTCTGCAAGATACACACACATCCACTACAGAACAGGTACAGCATGGGAAGCAGTGCAAGCTCCCCGCCTCACAGGCACAGGCTCAACACAGAACAGGTACTGCCACCACCCATGCAGTGCAAGGTACAGCATGGGTGGTGGCAGTGCGGGCTTGCACCGTCACACGCTCAAGTTCTTTGTGTCTGTTTTCATGGTTTGCTTGCCTTCCATTATGTTCTGTTGCAGATGTGATGAGAACAAAATGGACTCTGGGAACTTGGCCTTGGTGCTGGCTCCAAATCTGTTCCCCAGCTCTGAGCTGAGCGAGCGGCTGACGGTGGGCACCGAGAGGCAGCTGCAGTTGCAGGTGGCTGTGTTGGAGACCTTGATAACCAATGCGCTGGAGATTGGTGAGTCCTGGCAGAGCTGGAGGCAGGCAGATCATTGGCGGTCTCTTTACATTTCTAGCAAGGTAGCAGTCTGCCTGGTCGGAACTTGCTCAGCCCTGTTCCCTGACATTAATGCAGGGGGATCTGAGGCTGCTGCGTATATGAGGCTACGTCCCCATTTTAATCCTTCTATCATTTTAGCTCGCTGGTGCCTGTGAGCTGTGCTTCTACAGGGGGCCTAAGGAACCGGAGCTGGCTTCTGGAAACTGATCCAGGTCTCCTGCACATTAGCCGTACAGCCACCGTTATGACAAATCCTCAGAGCTGCTGCTAATCGCACGTGGTATAATTGTGTATCAGTTT
This sequence comes from Rhinatrema bivittatum, assembly GCF_901001135.1. Classification (NCBI taxonomy): domain Eukaryota; kingdom Metazoa; phylum Chordata; class Amphibia; order Gymnophiona; family Rhinatrematidae; genus Rhinatrema; species Rhinatrema bivittatum. The sequence continues at coordinate 77,520,616 of NC_042625.1, forward strand.
TCCAGCACTGAGGCATAGTCTCTCCTTCCATATTACTAACGGGAATATGTTCTCTCTGTCTCCTGTCCCAGGTCACGTTCCTCACTTCATTGCAGAGAAGGTCTCCTCCATGCAGGAGCTGGAGACCGCCTGCCGCCATCCGGTGCCGCAGGGCAGCGGAGAGCAGGCAGCAAGTGACGAAAACTGCCGACGGAGACGCAGACGGAGTATGGGAGGTGAGCATGCCCCCGGCATGGGAGAGGCACTCCAATGCTGCTGCAGCGAGCACCACAGCGCAAGGAAAGCGTGCTGGCGTCACCCACACAGTGAGCAGCATGCCTGGCACAGCAAAGGGATGAACGTGTCCACGGGGCAAGGAAGGTGTGTGGGTGTCGCGCGTGTGGTGAGCACATAACATGCCTTGCACAGCATGGAGGAAGGAGCCTCCACAGGGTGAGAGAAGGATTGTCGGTGTGGCTAGCGAGGTGAGCAGGGAGTAAGGCCTGCCTGCAAGTCCATGGGTAACACAAGGGTAATCCCAATAACTATCAAGAGATAGTAAGAGTGTAAATTATAACGTTCCTACAGTGTAAACACTAATCAAAGGTGCTATTCATGTATGAGGACCACTGGGAGAACTGGCATCAGCCAAGATGCGCTAGATTCAATCTCCTGTCTTTTACCCTCGATGGGCTTTAGACAGAATTATTAGCACCAAGGTTTAGTCATAGATTATTCTCCCTTGTGGTCAAGGGTATATGGTGGCAAGAGAGACAAGATTATAACAAGATATGCAAGTTGGAGTTTGAATAAAAAATGCTTTTGATTCATGTGGGCACTTGGTGACCACAAGGGAGAATAAGAACATAAGAACATGCCATACTGGGTCAGTACCTGGGAAGTACCCAAAAACTAAGTCTATTCCATGTTACTGTTGCTAGTAATAGCAGTGGCTAATTTCTAAGTCAACTTAATAGCAGGTAATGGACTTCTCCAAGAACTTATCCAGTCCTTTTTTAAACACAGCTACACTAACTGCACTAACCACATCCTCTGGCAACAAATTCCAGAGTTAAATTGTGCGTTGAGTGAAAAAGAACTTTCTCCGATTAGTTTTAAATGTGCCCCATGCTAACTTCATGGAGTGCCCCCTAATCTTTCTATTATCCGAAAGAGTAAATAACCGATTCACATCTACCCATTCTAGACCTCTCATGATTTTAAACACCTCTATCATATCCCCCCTCAGCCGTCTCTTCTCCAAGCGGAATAGCCCTAACTTCTTTAGTCTTTCCTCCTAAAGGGAATGGAACAGCTCCCCTATCATTTTGGTCGCCCTTCTCTGTACCTTCTCCATCGCAATTATATCTTTATTGAGATGCGGCGACCTGAATTGTACACAGTATTCAAGGTGCGGTCTCACCATAGAGCGATACAGAGGCATTATGACATTTTCCGTTTTATTCACCATTCCCTTTCTAATAATTCTTAAACTTTGGTGCTAATAATGATTCTGTCTAAAGCCCATCAAGGGCAAAAGACAGGAGATTGAATCTAGCACATCTTGGCTGATGCCAGTTCTCCCTGTGATCCTTTTATACCTGAATGGCACCTTTTGATGAGTGTTTACATGAAAGGACTTGAACAAGTTAATGTAAATCGGTTATTTACTCTCTCAGATAATAGAAGGACCAGGGGGCACTCCATGAAGTTAGCAAGTAGCTCATTTTAAAACAAATCAAAAAAATGTTCTCACTCACAGCATAGTTAAACTCTGGAATTCAGAGGATGTGGTTACAGCAGTTAGTGTTACTGGGTTTAAAAAAGGTTTGGATAAGGTCCTAGAGATTAAATCCATAAACGATTACAGTAATTAATAAGCAATAGTAGCTTGTGTTTGGGTACTTGCCAGGTACTTGTGGCCTGGTTTGGCCTCTCTTGGAGATGGACCCTTGGTCTGACCCAGCATGGCATTTCTTATGTTCCTACGAGCATTATGATTTACACTCGCTGTTGTGGCTTTCTTTTTGTTATGACAGTAGTTAATACTGACATAAGGGTAACACGAGGACTTGCTTAGCCGTGGCGCTTTGCATCTTTCCCAGCTGGATGGGAGCAGATCCTTGACTCTGAGCTTCTCAGGGTCGGCTGCTTTCTTGCTGTTGTGTAGGTGCTGCCTATGTTCTTATCTCTGTAATGTCAGAGTGCTGGGGGTCCTGCAGGAATTCCTCTGAGCCGTAATAGCCAAACCTGGTGGGGCTGTGCAAAAGAACTTCTTCTTTCGAGATCTGTCGTGCTGTTTCCATTTCAGAGATTGTGAACGGAGCCCTGAGCAAACTAAAAACGGGACACGTGCCTTCTGGTGCATCCCAGAAAGAGCAGACGCCAGGTGGGTGCGATCTTGTTTTGGGGGACTCATTCAGTAGTCCTGCACGGCTGCATCTACTGAAATCATTTTCTGTCTCCCCCCTTCCTGCTGATTTCCTCCTTTTGAAAACAGCTGCTGAGACAGACTCCAATCCTATCCACAGGACGTCCTTCAAGACGAAGAGGAAAGCGTCTGAGGACTCGTGTGAGGGGTCGGAGCTGAAGAAGAGGTGCAGGGGGCATTTTACCTAGACTTAGAAGTTTACCTCCTCCGATTTAATTCTCTCTCAGTCCCAGTCCGAGGCGCTGCATTTCCGACAGCTGTGTCCTCCATAGCTAACAGAACCGCGGTGACGTCTTGTAGACCCCCCCCACCTAGCCTTCGTCTGTCCTGTCTCCCTTCTGATAAGGCCTTTGTGGCACTACCTACCTCTGCTTTCTGTTGCAGGAAGGCCACTCTGGACTTCATCCCTGGGCAGCTCCTGGCTGACGACGATGCATTGAGACTGCCTGACGGTTCCCTTGCAGACACGGGTGAGTCCGATATCTGGCAGCTCTCCCTGCTCTGTGCACCGGCTCCAGAGTTTTTATGTCTTAACACGGTGCAGGGAAAAGTCCTGGAGCGAGGGGGATACAGGGCCTCTGTTCTCTATTGCAAGGACTGTTTTTTATATTCTGGGAGAATGGCAGAGGTTGCGCTGATTTGAAGGGGGGCATAAGCAGGTGAGTCTCCACCTGTCTCTCTTCTTGGTATAGAGTATCTAGGTGTCGCGATGACATTTGTCTCGTGCTCCGAGCTGTCACATGAGCCGGAGAGGACCCCCCTTCCCTGGGCAGCTTTACAAAGATCGAGACCCCCCGCTACTGCTGCTCCCTTCCCTGCAGCTCTCCTCCTTTTCTTCCAGCGCTGGTTGGCCGGTCCAACGAGTCCCCCAAGGATGTGCTGAGTCCAAACTGCTTCTGGTCCTCTGCAGCCCTTGACGTGCCAGGTGCCTCAAGGTCTCCGGCCAGCATCAAGAGGCAGCGCAGCAAGAGGTTGGAGGGCAAGCGAGTTCAGAGGTGAGAGGTCAAACGGTGAGCGAGCCCTGCATTGCAGTTTAGCAAACTGGGAAGTACGTTCCCAAAGGGTGAGCCTGAGAATTTAACTGCCTGGGAAAGGGGAGCAGTGACAGCGGTGAGAAGACATGTGAATTGTTGGGGTGTATGGACCAGTTGGCACACCAGTTTCATGCATTCAGACTTCGGCCCAGTAGTGCCAGGCGACCTTCACCCAGTCAAACCCTGGGATTAGCAGCTCTCTCTTCCCAAAGTCCAGACATATCCCTATGCAGCCAGGGGCCCACAGGGGACAGCCCCATTTGAGGCCTAGACGGGGGGGGGGGGGGGGGGGGGAACCACAGAAACGTAAAGCTGATGTAGTTCCGCTCGGGGTGCAGACTGAGGCCTGCGCAGGGGTGGCTGATTATATTCCTGCTCTGGGTCGGTACAGGAGTGCAGCTGCTGCATCCTCGTCCAGAGCCCAGGCAGAAGGGGGTTCACCAGATTCTAAAGCTGACCTCTCCCCACCAGGGGACGCTCCCCTGATGCATTCTCCCCCCACCCTTTCCAGGGTTCCTTCGGGTTGCTGCTCCCCATCAGCGATGGACCGCACAGACAAGGTTCGGAAGTCCCTGCGTCTCTTTCAGCGCACTCGAACTGAAAAAGAGGAGGTGGGTGTGTGCGTGTGAGCTTCTCGCATGGTTTATCTGCTGTGCTGAGAGAACATGCTTCGTGTGTGATCCTGCAGTGTGTGTCTGTCTGAACCTCGTTGGTCATGCTTGCTTTTTGAATATTTTTTTTTTTCTTGTGTAAGTCCGGAGAACCCTCAACTCTGGAGACCAGCGGCTGGACCCTGATGAAGAGGATGGTGGCAGACGCCCTGGAGGGGCCCCTCTTCCCTGGGAAGGATTTCCGAATAACTCAGTCATCTGTGAAAGCAAGTGAACAGGGCCACGGTAGGACACGAGTCGCGCCTGTGGGCTCCCCCTCTCCTCCTGACTGGCTAGGCTTGTTGCCCTGTGGCAGATTGTGGCACCTGGTGGATAGCTGACCATCTCCAGAGAGGGGTTCATTTAACCTCCCAGACCTGGGCTCTGATCATGCTGTGTGTGACTGGAGGGAGGTCACTTAACTTCCATAATCCTCAAACTTGACGTCGGAAAGACTTAAACGCTATGGGGGAAGAGCCCTTGTGATTTTAATCTTTCTCTGTAGACTGGAGGTGCTCTGCCCTTGTCCGCCCACCCAGGCCCGTTGCTGAGTGCCGAGTACCATCTCTGCCAGCAGGTCCCCCCTCTGACGTGGCTGCAATCCAACAGCTGTGTAAAAAGCTCCTGAGACCCTCCCGCCTTTAGAGTTAACAGCATGGAGCACCGATGAGGGCTTGTTGGTGTGCCCTGGACAGTTGCCTGCTCTGACAGTCCTGCTTCCACCCCAGCTTTTCCCTAGCACTTGTAACCCTAGCACCCTTCCCCTTGCCTGACTCTTCTATGTCTTAGGCTGCAGGAATTCACTTCCTGCCGGGCCTCCCAGCACTCATCGCCCCCTCATGGCCAGAAGAGCTGCAACAGCTCGATCCCAGGCAAACGCCACCTCGGATCTGTGATGGATATGGAGATGGTCGGGCGTATTTCAGAAACTGGGGGATATGCAGAGAACGCTGAATGACGTTTTCTGCCTAAGGAAAGGACAGTAATAGGTCTGCACCTTTTCTCGTTTCAGGGACTCCAGGTGAAGCCACTGCAGAGGAGGTCCCCCCCGAGACCTCACCCGGCTGTGATGAGGCCTTAAGTAGCTCCAGCCCTGGGAGTCGAAGCCAAAGCGCACTGGCACCAGACACAGAAACGAAGAGCAGGATGAGCCTTGCATTCTGTCGGGCAGGGGGGACTGGACGGCAGACTTTGGACAGCAGTGCAGGGCGGGATCCAGATCCCCAAGCAGTCGGCAATAGCAGCACAGGCCCAGAGAAGGAGGAGGGGGGCTTCTCTGCCCCGGGAGCCGAGGACCCTTCTGAAGGCAGCACTGTGCCTCATCCGGACAGCGTGCTGGTGAGAGCTCCAGAGTCGCCCGAGAAGCACCGCAGGGTCCTGCGCCGGTCGCTCAGCTTGCCAGAGAACCTCTTGGAGTCTATGGAGGGCACGCCACTGGAAACCAGACAGGAAGTGGACCCCCCCGTCCCCGCAGGCAGCCCTTCCACGGAGACCATGCCAGGCGTGGACGGGTGTTTGAAAGGCCAACAGCTGCAAACCAACGCGGGCACGGTGTCGCGTGTTAACAGTGCCCTGCAGCTCGGGCTGCCTCTGGTGCTGGTGACGCTGGCCGATGAGCACAGTATGGAGTCGTTGGTGACCAAATGCTTGGGCAGCGGTGAAGCGGCGGCCCCGGATCTGTCCGAGGAGGGTGACCGGGCTAGGAACCACCCCCACCACAAGCTGCAGGAGACGCTGGGCATCTGCGTGTCTGTGGCAGACTGCATCCGCAAACTTAAAATCTCCTCCAAGTCGGCCGTGCCGAAGAGGAGCATGCACAAGCTAACCATGAACTTCCAGCGAGCAGCTCCGGAGGGCCCCTCGGAGAGGAACTGCTCCCCACTGAAGCGCAGAGGGGCCAGGAAGTTTGGGCGGTCCTTGAGCCACGAAAGCGGCCTGGCCATGGGGGCCGGCGTGGATGCCACCAAGTTTTCAGCGGGCGGGGGCCCTGCCGCCACGCCTCCCCCCTCGCTGGCGGAGCAGGGCGGCGGCCACCTGAGCACGAGGGGCGCCCGGAGCCCCCAGCCGTGCAAGAGCCCCCTCAAGTCCCTGAAGACCTACAGCCGTCAGATCTTCATCAGCAGGAAACACATCACCCTATCCTTCGCAGGGCTGAGGGGCAAGAAGGAGCTGGGAGCAGAAACCGCTACCAGTGCCGTTCCTGCCCCCAGATCTGCTGGCTTCTTTCCTGAAGCCCTCGGTGAGGGCTCTGATGTCCAGGAGGCAGCCAAGACTGACTCACAGGGTCCCTTACCCCAGGAGTGTCTGCTGCAGCCCACGGAAGAGTCAGCATCTGTATCGCAGGCCTCCCCTCAGGAAGTACGCGGCTATGAAGAAATAGAATGCTGCTGATCCACTCGGATGGTTTAATTGCTGTCTTCCAAGCATGAAATGGTTTCTTATTCTTATGTGGTGCAAGCTACCAGGCACTTGTGTCTGCTTTTGCATCAAATGTGTGCGATTGGGGGGGGGGGGGGGGGGGGGGGGGTCACATCTGCCTGGCACAATACCCCCAGAAAAGCAAGAAGGTAGCAGCACTGGTTTGCACTGCCACCTTCTGGCCTTAAAGTGTCACTGTAAGAAGCCAAAATCCAGCATCGCCCTCCCTTGGTTCATTTCTGTGCTGTTGATGTGAGCACGAAGTCGCTCAGGTGGGATCCTTGTATGGGCCGAGACGCCCACGTCTGTACTCGATAAGAAAATCTAAACTTTGCTGCTGCTTCGGGGAGATGCATGGTTTTGTTCGGGAGGGTCTGAGGCAGATGTTCTAAGGTGTCTCGCTCTGTATTTATTTTTCTTGTGATTTGTGAGGTGGCAGGAGATGGGGGGGGACGGGGGGACGGGGGCTTCCTGCCCTGTGGTTCTGGAATGGATGGTGTGAGGGCCTTTGAGGGAATCTCTCATCTCTGTGGGATGGGGCAGGATGATGCATGTTGTGTGACTGTGGGTGTTTATTCCACACCTTCTTTCCTGGCACCTGGGCTTCCTTTTCTGTCCTACATCCCTTTGCCAAGACCCTGTTTTTGTCCTAAGAGAGTTTTATGGATTTTGGAACTCTGTATTCTATAGTGTATTTTGAAATATATATTTTTTAAGTGAAATACTTTTTGTTCTTCCTGCGATTATCTGAAATTTTACAAAATAAAAAGGATTTTTGGAAGCAGACCTTTTTGTTTACTTTCCTTTAGCAGCAGAAGCTGATCTGATCTGGGACTGGCAGGAATCTTGACATGACTTTCGGCCAGGGTGCACTGGCACCTCCCCCCCCCCGGCCCTGCAGCTGGTGCAGGAGAGGGTTGCTTTTCTACTAAATTATCTCCACCCCGTAAACACACACAGACGCACTCACTCTCTTACTTTTGAACGGAGCTGCTAAGCTTTCACCCTTTCCTCAGAACTTGTGACACTTGGCACCACATTTTGGGGGAGGAAATTAGTGGTTGCCAAGAGGGATGCTGCAGATACAACTAGCAGAGGCATGAAGCATCTCTGTCATGCTTAGGTTTTTAATTTTCTGTGGAGAGAAGCCATGTTTTCTTTTTTTTTTCTTTTTAATTTTCTTAAGTTAGCTGTACCTTCTGATCGCCTGTTTTCTGTTCAGCCCCCCACTCTTTTCTGCAAGAGCAATGCTGTCATCACTTTGTACATAAACACAGCTGCATGGAGCCTATTTCAGAAGACTACAATTAGGGAATTTTTTTTTTTTTAAATGAATTGCAAGGGGGATGCTTGGTTAACTTGTCAAGAGCAAAGCCTTTGGCTTTGTTGTGCACACAGAGGCAGGCAAACTGCTGGGGTAGGCTCCTTGACGTACAGCTGGGCTTCCCAAAACTTGTCATCCCAAGGCCAGTCTGGGTTTTAGGCTCTTCACAATGAATGTGCATGAGCTCAGTTGACAGATATTGGAGGTCCAGTCTATGCATATTTGTTCTGCATATTCCAGAAACCCCGCCTGGTTCTGGTGTTACCCGGACTTTCTTGGAAAGCCCTTACTGTATATCTAGGGGCTCCCTAGATATACAGCGGTAGCCCCTCTGCTGGGGAGGGTCCTCTCCTATCTGTGTACCGCTTCTTACCTTCTCCCTTTAACCTGCTGCCAGTAAGATGGGATAAAGCTCTGGGTGTTAGAACCGTGGGCTCTGCTGGTCCTCAAAGGTCCAGCTATGGAGGGGAGCTCCTTCGCCGGGGCCCTGGTGAATGCCTCGGAAACCTGCATTTGCTGCTGCCTTCTTCAGGATGATACTATTACTGATTCAGCTCCTGAAGAGTGGGAGATGTTGGAGGGGGCTCCTGGCTGCTCACGTGCCTAAGCAGTATTGGAGGGGCTCCTGTGTTTGTTTGAGTGAGGAGGAAGCATCAGATGAGTCCTGTGTGATTTTAAACTTTTTATTTAAAGAAACTTACAGGCAACTGAAAAAGACCATCAAAAGCAAATGATGCAGCAAAGGGCCTTAGTAAAGGTGACAGTATCCCCAATTACACCCAGCAAGTAATAAAGCAAAAAAGTAACACATCTGCTCTTAAAAACCTCTACAAGATTATAAAATCAGAAAGGGGACAAAGAAAATAAGACCCAGAACATGGACCTGCTAATGACTTTGTTTCCTCCAGCCAGATTGCTCAGGAAGCAGATAACGGAGTTTGTCCATCAATGCTATTTTATAAAGAGTAGTAAGTCACTGGACAGGCCAATACAGTACAGTGCGCTCCATCGGAGCGCACTGTTAGCCTGCTCTGGGACGCACGTTTTCCCTTACCCCTTACTGTTGATGGCCCTATTAGGTATGCGCACGGGATACAGAAAGTAAAATGCAGCCAAGCCACACATTTTACTTTCAGAAATTAGCGCCGGGAAAGTGCACAGAAAAGCAGTAAAAACTGCTTTTCTGTGCACCCTCCGACTTAATATCATAGTGATATTAAGTCGGAGATCCCGAAAAGTTGCCTGTCGGGCCAAAAACAGTTTTTACTACTTTTCTGTGCACTTTCCCGGTGCCGGAAGAAATTAGCGCCGACCCAAAGGTCGGCGCTAATTTCTGAAAATAAAATGTGCGGTTTGGCTGCACATTTTATTTTCTGTATCCCGCATGCATACCTAATAGGCATATTTTTTCTGCATATGCCAGAAACCCCGAGCAGGCCCAGAGCAGGCTAATAGTGCGCTCTATCAGCCTGTCCATGTGTAAGTCTGGCAGTATATAAGCACAGCTCCAGAAGCAGGTTCGGCCTTTCTATCAAGATTAATATTCTCCAACAAACTTAACTGACATCACTTTGGAGACAGTGAGGGGAGAACCCCTTGCCTCTGGTGCTATTTGAAAGGGGTTTTAGGCCCTCCCTATGGGATTGGGGTGGTGGGGGTCCTGAAGGGACTGAGAGGCATTGGAAAAAGCTCCATAACTTGGGGTATAAGGAAGGGACCCTTGGGGGGGGGGGGGGGTTGTCATGTATCAATTTATGGAGTTCAAACCTTGCAGGGGCAATCCCAGCACCCCCTCACTGTAAGTGGGGCTATTATCTCTGCATAGTTGGATTAGAGGGTGTAATTAGGTTGAAGGGATGCAAGAGTAAGGATAGATATGGGTTAGTGAGGATGAGGGAGGGAGGTCTCGCAGTGGATGGAGTGCAGGATCCATGGAACTTGAATGCCCTAGCTTGCCCTCGGTATAAATGGTGTTGGGAGAAGGGAAATCCCTGGGTTGGAGGCTTGAGGCGTTCCTGGTGGACTGGGGTTGGGTTAGGAGGCCCAGCCTGGCTGTGGTGTTTGGGAGGGGTAGGACCCAGCGTGCTGCATGCAAGTCAGGACTTGCCAGATTCCCAGCATGCATGTGGAGGAGTGGGGAGGATTGCTGTGGGGTTAGAGTGGGGGCGAGTGTCATGTTAGCACAGTGGTGGGCTCTGGGTAAGGTGTAAATTAGTGGCCCTCCCCTTGCTTCTGAGAAATACCATACAATTTAGTAAACTAAATTTATTGTGATTAAATTAGGTAAATTAAAAAAAAGGAGCCAAATATTTTAACAATGTGGGTTGTTATTACATATCTCATATTTTTATTATATTCTCCTTTGTTTCCTGGCTTGAAGTCTGGCGAGCTCCAGTCGTGATAGCGGTGAAGGAGATCGGCACGGATTCTCTTCGGCCAGGGGGCGGGAGGTGGGTGTGGCAGTATGAGCAATGACCCTCCCCTTGGGCGCCTCCCCCCGGGCCTCGTCCAATCAGCAGGCAGGGGCGGGGCGCAAGCAGACAGACAGAGGGGGAGCCGGCAGCCGAGGTGAGAGAGCCGGGGTCGGGATTGAGCTGCAGGTCCGGGCTCGCTACCGGGCTCCCACCTCCGCGGCGCTATGGCTGAGGCCGGCGATGGGGAAGATGAGATCCAGTTCTTGAGAACCGTGAGTTAAGGGAAATGGGGTGGGGGAGAAGATCCGCTTCTAGCCCCGCGCACTAGGGCCCTCTTATCTGCCTAAGAGACGAGCTTGGGATAAGTCCTGGCACGGGGCCAGCCTAGGTAATAACAGATAAAGCAGGTCTTGGCCCCTCTGATAAAAGGGATGCGCGTAAGAAGGTCCTTGGGATGCTCAGGTGCGGCCAGTGGGATCCCCGGAGTGCCCTCCTCTGTACAGGGACTGATCAGGCTATCGTCTGCGGGCGGCTGGGGGATCTCTGATCCTGGGAGCCCTCCGGGCTGGGGCTCTTGCTGCTGTGACAGGTGCAGAGAGACACATGACGATGGCTGTTGGGGGGGGAGGGGGTGTCCTTCAGACTGCAGACACATTAGTGTCTGGCAAAGGGGAGCTCTGCAGAAGTAACTCCTCGCTCCCCATAGCAGAGCAGCAAAGTTCCCGCATACGTCTTGGAGGGTTTATAAATGTGGGTCTGTGGCTCTCTTGCTCTATTCTTGGCCCAGCAGTTTCTTCTTGTTGGTTGGGGCTTCCTCCTCGGTCGGAACCAGCTCTTTTGGGTTGGGGCACCATGGACCTTCATTTTTATCTACCCAGGATTTTAACTTTTTTTTTTTTTTTTTTTTAAATAATATCCGTCCCAACTTCTCTTAGTCTCCGAGAAGACGAAACTATCTCTGGCCATGAACCATGTTCCAGGACTCCCACCAAACCCCTGCAGTTCTCTGCCCCTAAGTCTGGCATCTAGTGGTTGCCATTGCATGATGACCGGGACTCCCTCCCTGCCAGGTAATGTGCTGACCTGGAAACTGAACCCAGGTACTCTCTATGGCAGTGCCCAGCTTGGTCTCTGCGGGCGCTGGGTGGCTCTCCTTGTATCCCATCCCTCTCCAGGTTCCTGCTGATCAGATCCAGCACTGCTTGGTTTTCTCTTTCAGCTCTTTCTATAATGGGGAGCTGACAGATGCAGTTCCTCAGTAACGCCCATTGCATACCCTGTTCCTTTTTAGTTTTCCTTTGCTCAGGAGTTTTTTTTGGAGGCGGGGATTTTCCAAATTAATTTGACAAAACCCCAAACCCCTTTTAGTGGGAAAGTGCCCAAGGTCAGTACCGCAGACAGGCTGGTAATTGACCTATGCCAGGTTTGTCCTTGGTATTGACGCCTGGCATTGTGGCACAATAACTATTGACTGTTGTGAGGTCACAGGAGGCTCAGTGATGTCACAGGGACGGTGGATTCTGTCTGTGCTATTCTGGTATCTTCCCCTCAGCTATAATTCAGTGAATCTGTGCTGGGAACTTGCTATTACCAGCTCCACCATATTAAGACCAGGGCGACAACTGTAATTGGCAATGTTAACTGTACTGTGATAGAAGAGAGGATTCTTTCTCCTGTTCCTTCCCCCCAGCAACCTTCTGTACACATGGGTAAAGGGAGACGGGTAACTATTAGGAAAAAGGCAGTGAGGTAGAACGTGAGCCCTGCATTAGAATATCATGTCCCGTTCTGGAGGCCGTACCTCTACAGGAGCTGGTCCAGAGAAAGGCAATTAAAATGGTGCAGGGTCTGCACCAAAAGCCCTATGAGATGAGAGTTAAGGACCTTAATATGAGTGCTTGAGAGGGGAGACAGTGGCTGAAAGGTGTAGTTCAGGCACAAGAAGCAAACCTATTTCAGAGGAAAGAATGCCGAAGAATAAGAGGTCACACTGTAAGGCTCTAGAAAGGTAAACTCATGAGCAACGTCAGAAAAATCCCACCTCTCTGAGGGGGCCGATGGAAATGGGCACTCGTATTGAGCGCCCACTTTCCTAACGCGCATGCAGCCACATCTCCCGGGCGCCCGATGCAGTATTTAAATGAGGGGCTGCGTTAGAAAGGAAGCGCTAGGGGAGAATTGTGCTCAGTATGAGGGTCCGTTTTTATCCCACTTCTGGCTCTTTTTGCTGAAGATGCCTGTAGCTAAAAGCCCCCTGCTATGGGCATCTAAATTGTGTGTCCAGAAGATTTTTTTTTTTTAAATCAAGCCAATATACATTTATTTTTCAACACCGCAAGCAATAAATTTAAGCATTATGGTACTAAATAAATAGGAGGACACACAGAGGACAGAATTTTTTTTTTATTATTTCTCATGAGCCCTTAACTCGCGGATTGATTTTACACCACCTCCAGGCTGGAGTTAAATTTGCCTCGTTAAAATGTGTGCACCCAGCAATTTTCTGCATTGGAGGTAAATTCCAGGTAGATGAGGCCATTGGCTACGCGTTTGTTTGGGCACACGCTAATCTCCTTATTGCATCGGGTGCTAGTCTAGCGCGTCCAACCACGCGTAAACCTGTGCACTTTTATTGCATCAGCCCCTGGGGGTGATGGATGCACAGAATAGCCTGTTAAGTGAAAGAGCTGGCAGCAAACACAGTAAGAGAACTTAAGAAAGCCTGGCTCGGGTGCTGAGGAGTAACGGGAAACCCGTGTGAGGGGCAGGGCTGCTGCAGGCTCGATGGAAGGAGGAAAAAAGTGGCTACAGGGTGGCTTGGCAGCGGTGGCAGTGCTCTGGTGCCTTTCAGAATTGGGCATCGGAGGCAGTTGCCTGTGCTGGAATCCGGGCCTGTGCAGACCGGATCACGGTGCGCGGTCTCTTGACGCTATGTGACTGCAGTCCGGATTGTGGTGGTGGTGCTGGGTGACTGCAGACTGTATTGGTTCTTTCCATGCTGCTGCTGCTGCTGCTGTTCTTTTTTTTTTTTATCTCTGGTCCTGCAGCTGGGGGTCTGCCTCTGTCGGCTCCTCTTTAGTTTTTCTCCATCTTCTCCTGGCAGAGAGCAGAAGAACTTTGATTTCAGGCTCTTAAAAAAACAAAAAAAAAAGCAAACTCTGGAACCATGTGCCCTAAATTGACTTCGGCTGTTCCAAAGCCCATAGGGAGGCAGCTCAGAGCTAAGGACCCTTATAATAAGCTGTGTAAACTTTCCCCATCAGTCTGTCTGTCTTTTTGAAGTGGGGCGTGCAAACCAATGGCTTGATTTTGCAAGCTGAGCAGGCCTGAGCTGGCAGTGACAGAACAAGGACACACAAGGTCTCATTCTGGTACCGTGATATACAGCAGTTTAAGAGAGACTGAAATCCTAGAAACAGAATACACAGCGGCCGCCCCTGAGATTCTCGAATCCATGGATTAGATACAGAATCCCCCACCCCCTTTCCTCTCTTCACAAGTGAACAGAGGGGATAAATACTCTGCACTCCCTGCAAAACCCTCCCTGTCTTCTGTCGATGCCAAGCATCAGCGCAGCCGCCTCGGGCTGCATTGGTTTGGCCTTTGTGAGGTCATTGAGCGCCGTGAGAGCAGTGGACGCTGTGACATCACTTTCCCCCGCCCGATTGGCTGGGCATGGTCTGTTAGCCTCTCTGCAGCCTGATTCCAGAAGCTTGCAGGAGAGCAGACAGGGCATGAAACGGAGCCTGGGAGTCTGCACGCGGTCACCCAGCTGCTCCCATGGGTACCAGAAAGGGCTTCGCTGCTGCCCCTGCCAGGGCGGAGTGCGCCTTGTGGTATGGGAGCCATACGGGATGGAGCGGGGGGGGGGGGGGTTGCAAGCCGCTTGGGTGCGCATCAGAGGGGAGACAGATGGCTCTTTTCTGCTGACATCTGGTGAGCTCCTAAATGTAGACACTTAAGTTAGGCCCTTATTTTCAGCTGAACTTCGGAGCCTAGGTTTTCAGCTGAAAATTCATCTCTATTTGGGCTCCTAAATTCATTTGCCTATATTTAAGGTCCTAGGTTAGGTGCCTAGTGCTGAAAATCCTTGCTAAGCTGACTTTTCCCCTGCCCTGTAGCCACTCACTTTTTAAATGTAGATGCTTGGCCCTGATACATTTTCAGAAGGAGCCTGCCTCCCAAAGTGAGGCTTCTGATCCCTTTGCTTATAGAAGAAGCTCACCCCTGGCCATCTTCCTGACTCCCTCTGGAGAGTCCTGCTGGAATATTCTGCCTCTCTCCAGAGGGCGCCAAGATTTCGGCTGTAAGCAGAATGGCTGAAGGCTGACACAGACCCGAGAGACTGAGGCTACTGGAGGTCTCTGTCTGACCCGGCATCTTCCCCCTGCTCCTCCAGGCTTCCAGCTCAGAAGCTGGGCTGGGATTCAGCATCTTTATACCCCCTTCCCAAGTTACATTTAGTCCTGGGCCAGGGTTCATGCACCAGGGCTTCTTCTGGAGCCTTGCGATCAGGGGATCTAAATTCTACCGCCAGGTGGAATTTATAGTTACATTTACTTGTTTGCCTTTCTGTCTTTGTTCTTTTTTTTGTTCCTGCATCCTTTCCGCCCTCTCTGACTTCAGAGTGTTCCACTTTTGCTATCTCCTAGTTAACCGAATTGTTATAATGTAATTTCCTTTCTTAGTTCAATTGTTATAATGTAAACCGATGTGATGTGGAAACAAATGTCGCTGTATATAAAAAAGTTAAATAAAATAAAACAAATAAATAATAAATAGGTGTCACCATTGTGCAACTACTTCCCACCCTGAAGGGGGGTGGGGGGGGGGGGGGGGCTGTGAGCATTGCCGTCACGGCATCCCCGTCCCCAACTGACCCCAGGGAGCAGGAAATTGAATCCAGGACCTTCCGCATGGCAGACTGGCACTGAGCCACCAGGCCAACACAGAGATCCTGAAGTTGTTTTTTTTTAAATTGTTAAAAACACCCCAGAGTTAATAAGGTTAGCATACCTGCTTGAGAATACCTGCTCGTAGCACATCTTTATTCTGGGGGCAGGGTGCAGTGGCACCACAGAGAGGGGAACGGCCGGGAGAAAGCCCCGCCTCTCGCGGACAGCACTTCAGTTACTCTGTTCTCTTCTTAGCGATTTGTTTTATGTCCTATGTACTTATTTTGGTGGTTGGTATTTTATACTTTCAATAACCCTTATCTGTTTATTGTGCATGATTGATTTGTTTTAATGTTTGTCGTGATCATTATGATGTTGTGGTTTTGTGCAATTTTACTATGGCTATGTCATTTATACCTGACTTCGTATGCTTTGTATTCCTGCCTTTGAGCAGGTTTATTCCTGGAAACAAAACTACAGCAATACAGCTAAACCCAGCTGGGGCCTGTAGAATAGCTGAGCCTGTACTGTCCTCGGAAGCTGTGATGTACACGGCCTCTGACTGACTGGGTACAAAGGACCACATGAAGTGCCGTACTGTGTCAGACCTTCACACCCTGCATTTTGTCTCCGAGACAACTACGTGGCACATCCCAAACAGTAGATCTATTTCTTGTTACTCCCAGGGTTAGCAATAGATTTCTTTAGTCTGCCTGGCTAATAAGGTATTATGGACTTTTCCTCCAGGAAGTTGTCCAAACCTCTTTTAAACCCTGCTATGCTCGTCACCCTGACCACGTCCTCTGGCAACAGATTCCACAGCTTGACGGTGCACCGAGTGAAAAAGTGTTTGTTTTTTTTACAATTTGTTTTAAATTTGCTGATTGTCAGTTTCATGTTTTAGTATTATTTGAAAGGGTAAATGATTTTATAAACGTCTGTCACGACCCCTCTCAGCTGTCTCTTTTCTAGGCTGAAGAGCCCTAACCTGTGTAGCCTTTCATCATAGCATTTTTGTTGCCTTTCTCTGCACACTTTTTTAGTTCTGCTGGGTCTTTTGTGAGATGGCATGACCAGAACTGCACACAATACTCAAGGTGCGGTTGCAGCATGAATTGATTCAGAGGACTCCTGGGAAGGCAAGGGACTGTTGCATCGGCTCATTTGATTCTGGAGATGGGGGGAACAGGGAGAGAATCGGATGCAATGCTGACCGTTAACTTAGTATCATAGAAAACGACAGCAGGGAAGGACCAAGTGGCCCACCCAGTCTGCTAGTTATCTCTAAGTCTCTCTCCTCCTATCCCACTGGTCCAATCCTGCTCAAGCTAAGGGTATCTCCCAGCTGTTGGCTTGACCGCCTGCAGGATATCGCTGCTTATCTAAGTCAGTTTTTCTCATCTTCCCTCTTTGATCCTTTTATACAGTTTCCCATGTTTAACCCATCACACAGGACCCCCCCACCAAAGGTCTTTTACCCAATCTCTTAGCCCTGGCCTTGCCATTACCTGCCCTGTCCGTCCCAAGGAGGCTTATATTCTGGCCCAGTATTGGTTTGTTTAGTGAGTGTGCGTTTTACATGCTAGTTATAGAGCTCACACGATTGGAATAATTACATAAAGGGTCAAAGTTTAGGGGGTTCAGAAATGGCAGGAGCTATTAATGAACTTATAGCCTCTATCCTCATCTTGCCACCCATTTCCACGTCCTGTGGCACCTTGTGCATCCTTTACAGCACTGCTTCATCCCTGAAGACCAGTACCGGGAGTCCGGGAGACTGGGTCAGTGTGTTTTCTTGCCCATCGACCATCCTGGGGCTCTGAAGTCCTTGCTGCTTCTGCCGTGCTTTCCTATCCACTTCGCTTGACAAAGACAGAGGCCAAGGAAAAGCCTTTGTATTGGACCTGTCTTGAAGGGTGATGGACTAGCAGTGTTTCTGGCCAGTGGAAGTTTCTGCTTTGGATCACTCGCAATTGCTGGGAATGGAATTTGGAACTTTATGTGAGACAGAATGAGCGAGACAGCGTCTGGCAGCCTTGGCATTCTGTGCGGGGGGCTGCAGCATCTCGAGTATCTTAGATGAGGGGGGGAGGGGTTAGTTTGGTTAGTGTTCATACTTTGATAATATGGTCTAAAGGCCCGGATCCTTCTGTCCAGCCCTGCACCCCAGGCGGGGGTCCTTAGACTCCAAAGTGGCTTCCCTGAACAATCCTTACGTCTTTCAGTAGCCTGGAAGTGGTCAGATCCAGCCCCTGGGTATTAAGGATGTCTCTGAAGTGGTCAGATCCAGCCCCTGGGTATTAAGGATGTCTCTGAAGTATGGCAGTTCTAGCACTTTGTCTCATTCCAGCTGTGCTACAGAAACCCAAGTAATTGGAGGCCAGCTGGCCTATTAAACATGTAGGTTCTCTGCTCCCAAATGTGGATCTAAGTTTTCGCCCTCAACTGGAAATCCTGGTTCCAAGGGGTCAAGACAGCCAGCTGAAAAGGGTCAGGCTGGGATCTGGCTGCACTGCTGTCAGATGAGGCAGAGAAAGGAACGTTTCTTCATCCATTGACTACAAAATTAACCTTTTACGTTTTTCAGTAATTTGTTTCAATAATCTTTTGCTTGCATTTTTTTTAAACTGAATGAAGTGAATTAGTGGCATGAAATATGTCAGACTTATTGACACAAAAAAGGGTTTGAATTAGCATAAGTTAGAACTTTGCCAACAGTTGTGGCCAATTGTCAAGGCTTCCATCCTGGCTATTGTCCATTCGTGCATCTTTCATATTCATTCGTATCATCGTATATCTAATAATCTTAAAAAAAAACCACCTCTATCTAAAGCGGAGAGTATGACAAAACCCTCATGTTCACCTCATGATTGGATTGGAAATGGCTGAGCAGTATGGAGGCAGCAATTCTGAAGGAGTTTCCTTGGGAAATGTATATATCAATAGATGAACAGTTTTGTAGGGGAGGGAATTGGGAGAGAAGCACATATATTGTTTTAAGTAGCTAGGATGGAGGGAATTTGTGTTCATTTTTAAAGGAAATGCAAAATGCAACAAAACATCTGCATGTTTGTTTCATTTAAAAACAAACCAAAATAAATGTATTTTTTTGGTTTAATTTTGTTTCGGAAAGCCACCAAAGGAAAACCAAACTCCTCGTCCCCCCCCCCCCCTCCCCAGAGTTCTTTCCCCTCCTTCCTGAGGTTTGTGAGGTAGAAAGGGGGCACCATCTGGCCATGTAACAGAATAGTGTCGGCTTCAAGACTGAGAGCTGGCGGGCAGGAGTATCTGGGGATTACTCCTGTCCCCCTGTACTTCATATACCCCAGGAAAGGGTTTAGAGAGGGTGGAGGGGCTTATGGGGAAGGCCTGCTAGGGGTTAATTTGATTGTTTGGCATCGGCTGGGAGGGTTCTTTTTATTTTATTTTTCTTGCAGGTGTTTTTTGTTTGTTTTTTTTCCAAATTATGTTTGTTTTGGTTCAGTAAACGAAATTAATTGAAACACAAATTTTAAAAAAAACCCCAAAAAACCCACCTAAAATGAAACAAAAAAATAAATGTTCTCTGCATAGTCCTCCTGGGATGCAGACCTGAGGAACGCAGCTAAAATCACAAAAATATAGCAAGAATCCTCCATTACCACTGCTCCTGCCACCAGCTTCCTCTTACTATATAAATTTCAAAGCAGCCTGCCCATAGCCAAGCGATAATCTTAGCTACTCCAGGGATCCCATTTCCTTGGATCTGTAAAGAGACAATCCTTGGCGCTTATGCAAAATCACCTGCCTGTAACTGCACAGAAGAACACGTGCGCATACACCAGGCAGGCACAGGGCAGCCAAAGCACAAAGGGGAGTTGAATTGGCACCAGTTTGAAAATTGTGAGCAGTAGTGTCCGACTTGTTCATGTCCCTTCCATTTCATTCACTTGCCACCCTCAGCACTATCTCTTCCTTCCCTCTCTGTGCCTTTTCTTACTCCCATATTACTCACTACGCCACCTCACAGCAGTGTGGGGGCCTCTCCTCACTGGCGGGGGATGGGAACCCCGCCAGCGTGCCAACGGATGGGTCCCCTCCTCGCTGGCAGGGTTGGGATCCCTGCCAGTGCACCGACGAATGGGGACTCTCTTTGCCAGCGGGGAGTGGAAACCCTGCCAGCGCGTCATTAAACTGCACCAGTGCTCCAACCTAGCTGCTCAAGCAGGCAGGCGTCGATAACTGAGCCTTTGATGGTGACGTCAGACACTTAGGCAGGCAGCTCGGAGCACTGGCGGGCCACACATAATGAAGAGTGTCCACGTGATAGGCAGGCTGGAATAAAAGCCTGTAGGGGCCGGATTTGGCCTGCGGGCCAAATCTGTTTGCCCATCACTGCCCTAGTCTATACATATCATGGCTTAAGTCTTAGTGCATCAGGGAATTTTAAATTGACCATAAAGACACCACAAGATAAGCCCTATATGCGTCAAAGAAACCTCTAGATAGATACAACTCCCCAGTAAAACTACTATTAAAATTATCTGATAGCATCATTCAACCAGCCCTCTTATTTGGGAGTAAAGTGTGTGTGTGTGTGGGGGGGGGGGGGGATGTCTACCATTAACCTCAAACTCTACAGAATTGGACAGAAACCCAATAGAAATCCTACACCTCCAGTTCTCCAAACAGATACTCCGGGACCACAGAAACACCTCTAATAATGGGACAGAGTAGAATTAGGATGCTTCCACCACTACTCATCATGCAAAAAAGAGGCTTTCTTTTCAGTCGCAGGCTCAAAACCCTGGAATCAGCTCCCTACAGTTTTAAGGAAGGAAGGAAGGGTGCATAAAAAGATTCAGGAAACAATTAAAGGCCCTTCTATTCAGACAGGCATACTATAACATCTGGTAGCAGAAATATTTATGGTATCGCTGTGTAAAAGACTGCTTTTATTGGGTTTTTTAAATTTTATTTTATTGTATTTGTAACACCATGTCTGGTTTTTTTTTTTATTATGAATATTAATTTTGTAAGCCACATAGCACTTTCGATATCGTGGCATAAATAAATATTCAAATTCTGGAGCCATTTCAATAACAGCAACACAAATTCCCTCCTCTATCGGGCTCTCTGTGAACTATGAAACCTTGGAAAAAAAGGCTACTCGGCCCTGCTGTAGCAGACCTGCCATACTAATCCAGCACTAACACCTGGAACAGCGACAGCCCCAATACAAAAAGACGGTGATGCAATTATTGCAATGTGCCCTAGAACACCAATACACCTCCTACTGTGAAGAGCAAATTGGAGAACAGAACAAGCCAGACTGCTACAGATCCCTACACACAGACAAAAAAAAATGCTAGCAGAATCCCTTACCTCAGTCATAAATGCAAAACAACTGGCAAACTCTCACCAAATTTAGCATAAGTGACCACAGACTAGAAACAGAAAGATGCAGACAACAACTGAACTGGAAACCCCAAGAAGTCCAACTCTGCATGCAATGCAACACTGGAGAAATAGAAACAGAAATGCATTTCTTCCTGTGCTGTGCAAAATACAAAGATATCAGGGATGCCCATTTCCCAAAGCTGAAGGGAGAAAATCTGAGACTTCCCTCTAGGGAATGAGCAGGAAAAACGCTGCATAATCCTGGTTGGAAGAGGAGAAACTGGCAGCCAGAGCAGCGAAATATGTGCTATCCTGTCAGCAGGCCAGAAATGAAACCTGAGCAGGCACCAGAACCAAAACCTGAGTTTTGTCCATTGGTTGTGCTTTCTGCAAGCTGTAATTTTACTTCCCTGCTATTATTTTGTAGTTTTTTCCCCCTTTCTTCCTCTTTATTTTAATCATGATGTATATTACTTTGTCAACACGTGTAAACTTGTCACGCCAAGGAAGTCATCTGAATCCGACCCTATTCAAAATCTCAGCCTGCAGGGAACATCTTTTAGTGACTCAGGGTATGAGAGGGAGACCTATCCATACAAACAGGGTGAAAGGCTCAGGGCAGAGGGCGGAGGATGGGGGCGGGGGAGGGCAGCGTACGTGGGCCACAGGCCGGAATGCAGAAACTATCTGCAAGGCTGCAGTTAGCAGGAATGAGAGCAGCAGGTGCAGGAGCCGAAAATAATCCTACATCTCGAAACTTCTGCCAGAAAGGGTGAGGGGAGAATCAGCGCTAAGGCAGAATTTGTCATTTCTCGACACACCCTATACTGCAGTATTCTTTCCTAGGGTAACTTTCGGGATGTGGCATTGGTATTCCTGTGGGAGTGCTCTGGGTGTGGCACTTTGTAGTGCTGTATTCCTGTGGGAATGCTCTGGATGTCGCACACTGTAGTGCTGTATTCCTGTGGGAATGCTCTGGATGTGGCACACTGTAGTGTGGTATTCCTGTGGGAATGCTCTGGATATAGCACACAGGTGGCACCCTATAGTGCTATATTTCTGTTGGCGTGCTCTGATTGTGGAACATTGTAGTGGGTATTCCTGTGGGAGTGTGCCGAATGTAGCACACTGTAGTGCAGTATTCCTGTGGGAGTGCTCTGGATGTGCCTTCCTGTAGTGCTGAATTCCTGTGGGAGTGCTCTGGATGTGCCTTCCTGTAGTGCTGTATTCCTGTGGGAGTGCTCTGGATGTAGCACACTGTAGTGCTGTATTCCTGTGGGAGTGCTCTGGATGTGCCTTCCTGTAGTGCTATATTCCTGTGGGAGTGTCTGGATATGGCTCCCTGTAGTGCTATATTCCTGTGGGAGTGCTCTGGATGGCGCTCCCTGTAGTGCTGTATTCCTGTGGGAGTGTCTGGATGTAGCACACAGTAGTGCTGTATTCCTGTGGGAATGCTCTGGATGTGGCACACTGTAGTGCTGTATTCCTGAGGGAGTGTTTCAGATGTGGCACACATGTGCCTCCCTGTAGTGCAGTATTCCTCTGGGAGTGCTCTGGATGTGGCTCCCTGTAGTGCTGTATTCCTCTGGGAGTGCTCTGGATGTGCCTCCCTGTAGTGCAGTATTCCTGTGGGAGTGCTCTGGATGTGGCTCCCTGTAGTGCTGTATTCCTCTGGGAGTGCTCTGGATGTGGCTCCCTGTAGTGCTGTATTCCTGTGGGAGTGTCTGGATGTAGCACACAGTAGTGCTGTATTCCTGTGGGAATGCTCTGGATGTGGCTCCCTGTAGTGCTGTATTCCTGAGGGAGTGCTTCAGATGTGGCACACATGTGCCTCCCTGTAGTGCAGTATTCCTCTGGGAGTGCTCTGGATGTGGCTCCCTGTAGTGCTGTATTCCTCTGGGAGTGCTCTGGATGTGGCTCCCTGTAGTGCTGTATTCCTGTGGGAGTGCTCTGGATGTGGCTCCCTGTATTGCTGTATTCCTGAGGGAGTGTTTCAGATGTGGCACACATGTGCCTCCCTGTAGTGCAGTATTCCTCTGGGAGTGCTCTGGATGTGGCTCCCTGTAGTGTTACACTGTCTTCTCTGTCTCTGTCTTCAGCTGTCTTTCTCTGGGAAGCCAAGGCCCCCCCCCCAGCTTTTACACTACACATAGACAATTGTGGGAAAGGTAGACCTCTAGAAAGGCTCCCTCTGATTTATGCCACTCCCTGTGCACACCTTTCCCTTTAGGTATTTCCACTGTCTGCAGCCACATCCCTAGTAAGAGGAGGGTGACAGCATTGGCTGCCCTCTCCCCGCTCAAGCCATACACGTGAAGTTCTAGGTCTCCAGATAACAGACGTCTCTTGCAGGTGGGTTATCTGGCCTTGGTGGTCTCATACGCTCTTGCCTCTCTTCCCCAGGAAGACGAGGTGGTCCTGCAGTGCAGTGCCACCATCCTGAAGGAACAACTGAAGATGTGCATGGGGGCGGAAGGCTTCGGGAACCGACTTTGCTTCCTAGAATTTACCTCCAATGCCCAGGTTTGTGGAGGAGGTGGGGGTGGAGGTGTGGGCCTTGGACCCTCTGCTCTCGCGTCTCACTCTCTCCTTTTCTCTCTGCCCTTGTACAGAATGTGCCCCCAGACCTTGCCATCTGTTGCTTTATCCTGGAGCAGTCCCTCTCGGTCAGAGCCTTGCAGGAAATGCTGGCGAACACCGTGGAGACAGGCAGTGAGGTAAGAGATGGAGACCCGGTACTCCGTAGCGGGCATGGGCAGCTCAGACACTGGGCACAGGGCAGAGAGAGAAAAAGAGATCCAGAAGTGCTAAGGTACAGAATATCTGGGTCATGTCCAGCCTGGGCTCTGAGAAGGAGACTTTAATGATGCCTTTGGCGGACCCAGGAATGGGGCGCAGCACTGAGAGCATTGCACTGCATATTGTGCTGTGAGGTGGCTGTTGGGGATGTGTGAGTGAGAAGCACTGGGGGCATTGCACTGCATATTGTGCTGTGAGATGGCTGTTGGGGATGTGTGAGAGAGAAGCACTGAGAGCATTGCACTGCATATTGTGCTGTGAGATGGCTGTTGGGGATGTGTGAGAGAGAAGCACTGGGGGCATTGCACACTGTGCTCTGAGGTAGCTGTTGGGGATGTGTGAGTGAGAAGCACTGGGGGCATTGCACTGCATACTGTGCTGTGAGGTGGCTGTTGGGGATGTGTGAGTGAGAAGCACTGGGGGCATTGCACTGCATACTGTGCTCTGAGGTGGCTGTTGGGGATGTGTGAGTGAGAAGCACTGGGGGCATTGCACTGCATACTGTGCTGTGAGGTGGCTGTTGGGGATGTGTGAGTGAGAAGCACTGGGGGCATTGCACTGCATACTGTGCTGTGAGGTGGCTGTTGGGGATGTGTGAGTGAGAAGCACTGGGGGCATTGCACTGCATACTGTGCTGTGAGATGGCTGTTGGGGATGTGTGAGAGAGAAGCACTGAGAGCATTGCACTGCATATTGTGCTGTGAGATGGCTGTTGGGGATGTGTGAGAGAGAAGCACTGGGGGCATTGCACTGCATACTGTGCTGTGAGGTGGCTGTTGGGGATGTGTGAGTGAGAAGCACTGGGGGCATTGCACTGCATATTGTGCTGTGAGATGGCTGTTGGGGATGTGTGAGAGAGAAGCACTGGGGGCATTGCACTGCATACTGTGCTGTGAGGTGGCTGTTGGGGATGTGTGAGTGAGAAGCACTGGGGGCATTGCACTGCATATTGTGCTGTGAGATGGCTATTGGGGATGTGTGAGTGAGAAGCACTGGGGGCATTGCACTGCATATTGTGCTGTGAGATGGCTGTTGGGGATGTCTGAGAGAGAAGCACTGGGGGCATTGCACTGCATACTGTGCTGTGAGGTGGGAGTACTGGTGGCATGGGGGCATTACACTGCACTCTGTGCTGTGAGGTGGCTGTGGCGAGACATCAGGGACACTGCACAGGGCCCTGGCTGCGGGAAGGTACTGGGACACTGCACGTTGTGCAGGGTGTGGGGACCGGGGGGCACTGCACACTGCCCTGTCAGTTGGCGGTGGGAAGGCACTGGGGTGCTGCTCGGGCAGGTGGCTGGGAGGAGGCGCTGGGAGCACTGCACTGCGCTGTGACATGGCTTGCAGGGGGGAGGGGGCTGAATGCACTTTGACCTCTCTTCTTTTTGTTTTGGCTTCTCATGTCATCTTTTCATCGCTAGCCTCTCGAGCTGGATAAATGGGTAGGTTCTTCCATGATTGCCAAGGACCCTCCCGCTGTTCCTTGCCAACCTGCTGGGGCTCCCACCTGTGCCTGGACTCTGACCGCGTGGGCTGTGCGGGACGAGGCCGGGCTCCTTCAGCTCTTGGTAGAGCAGCGCAGTCTTTTGTCACCAGTTGGAGGATTTTTTTTGATCTCTAGGGTCTGAGCTCTGCAGGCTCAGGGGTCCTACCCCATGTGCTGGAAGCACTTCCGGTGCTTTCTGCACGATGTACAATTAAATTTATAGCAGCGCTGCCCTGTGTGTAGCAGAAGGGTTTGTGCTGTAGTATTTCCAGAAATGAACTTGCAGCAGGGGTGTTTGTAGCCACCCTTTGCGCTGGTTTATACTCCTTCCAGTCTAAAAACAGAGGCTCAGCTTTTGTAATCTCACCCAGGTGGCAGCTCCAGATTCACTCCTTGGTTCCTGCTCCCTTCTTCCTGCCTCAGGCCTCCAGCTCTTACCCCATCTGATCTCATCTCCCCTCCCCAACACTCATCCACTCCTTCCTTCCTTCCTTCCCCTCTTCTTGTGGTGGTTCTGTTTCCCGTGTCCCTGGCTGACCGCATGGTCCCTATCTAACCAGATGTGAACAGACTGTTTTCTGGTGGGGGGGGGGGGGGAGACGCTCTGTGAGCCCCGCCATCCCCCACGCTCAGACCCTGCATGTGGAGTCACGGGAGGAGGCGTGTCTCGTGCTATGCAGCCCACGGAGGGCAGGGGAAGACTCTGTTCCTTTCTAACTGGGGGCTGAAGATGGAGGAGGGGGCCTGCCATGCCAGCGGGTGCTCATCCTCCTCGTACTCCAGAGCCCGATGCCATGAGGAGAGGACTCATTCAGCAGAAGAGGACGTTAGTCCATCACCTCCAGCCTTCCTCGGACTCCCCACTTCTGAACACACCTCACTTTTTTTTTGACTAAAAATCAGTGGCCCACGGTCCATGAGTCCCCAGTGGCCCCCTGCAGCAGTCGAGCTCCCGGTACGCTGCTGTCACCATGTCTGTGCCATCTGCATGGTCAGGGAGCTCTTCTGCCTGCTGCTGAGATTACTTTGGGTACTGATTTGGGATCTCTCTCTCTCTCTCTCTCTCTCTCTTGTTTTCTGTCTTTAACTATAGTCCTCACAAGGTGGTGGCCACCGAACTTTGCTGTATGGTCACGCCATCCTGCTGCGACACTCCCACAGTGGCATGGTAAGTGGGGTCACAGGTCATAATGGGTAAGGGGGGTAAAGTCTTCCTTCCCCGGGCGGGGAATGTGCAGCCCCTGAGGGGGCACTGTCTCAGCGATCAGACGGACCCACACTCTCTCTCTCTGTCATTCCTGCATCCGCTGCTGTCAGAGTTTTCTGCCTCCTCCCTTTAGTATCTCAGCTGCCTGACCACGTCCCGCTCCCTGACGGATAAATTGGCATTTGATGTGGGACTGCAGGAAGACGCAACAGGTGAGTGTTCAGCCTTGGAGGTGCAGAAACACTCACACTCCCACTCGCATTCATCTGCTCGCTCACACACACACACACACAACCCTCCCATCAGTGAGGCACAAAGATAGACCCCGCCCCCATACCCACACGTGCATGCACTCACACCCTTTCTGTAAGGCACAGAGGCAGGCCCCCTACACATGCGCACACTTATCTACATACTCTCAAAACATCCTCCCCCCCCCCTCCACCACCACCCAGGCTCCTTGTGGTAACACTGCTCCTTACAGGGGAAGCTTGCTGGTGGACCATTCACCCAGCCTCCAAGCAGCGCTCTGAGGGGGAGAAGGTGCGTGTTGGGGATGACCTGATCCTTGTCAGCGTATCCTCTGAGCGGTACCTGGTGAGTATCTGTGGGGGATAACCAGGATGGGGAGGGGGAAGAGGGCTGGGCACTAAGTGCATTGGAGGCTGCCCGGGGAGGGTCCTACATGGGAACTGCTGTAGCTCCGTGATGTCAAGGATCACTAAGGACAGGAGTGAGGTCAGCAGCTGGGAGTCTCCTCCTGGGTGGTGTTAGCTCTGAACACTTCTACTAGCGATACTAATCCTGCCTTCTCCCGCCTCCTTTTCCTGGCCAGCATCTCTCCACGGCCAGTGGGGACCTGCAGGTGGACGCCTCCTTTATGCAGACCCTCTGGAACATGAACCCCATCTCCTCGGGCTGCGAGTTTAAGGAAGGTACAGTCCGAGGACGGACGTCTGTACCTGTGTGTGTCTGTGTCCTTGTAACTCCATATATGTACCTGTTTGCTGTCTCTTGCTATGAGGGGCTGTTAACCCCGATGTATTCTTTCTCTGTCACCTCTCATGTGAGCAGCACATCTGTCTGTCCTGTTTCATATAACCAGCACTTCTTTCTTTGTCTGTCTTTCTGTCCTCTCCGGCATAACCTCCACCTCCTCTTTCTCTCTCTTGGACTCCTCTAGGGTACCTGACAGGGGGTCATGTCCTGCGTTTATTCCATGGACACATGGATGAATGTCTCACCATAGCCTCCACCGACCAGGGAGAAGAGCAGCGCAGGTCAGAGCTGGTGGAGGGAAGGGAGCAACAGCTCAGGTCAGCAATAGGGGGGGGGGGGGGGAAGGAGAGAGGAGGAGCACAGAAGCCTAGGTCAGTGCCAAGAGAAGGGAGAGCAGAGCGGATGCTGGCAGAGAAACACAAAGCAATGCCGTATCTTCTGGAGGGCGGCAGGGATGGAATAAGCCCACAAACATTGGAGGGCAGATTGGATTGAATTAGGATTCTTAGATCTAATTACTCGTCTTTCCTAGCCCAATGGTTGCTAATTGTGCCAGCAGGGCAGGTGGGGGTGGAATGCCATTTTCTGTTCCTATCAGGCTGGTATTCTGGGGACAGATCCATTAATGGACACCTCCTTTTTGCTGTGAGGATCCCAGGTGTCTCCGCCACCCATTATATCGTTTCGTCTTGTTTTTCAGATTGGCACATTACGAGGGTGGGTCAGTGTGCACCCATGCTCGCTCCCTGTGGCGGCTGGAGCCCCTGCGGATCAGGTACACCTGGGATGGGGAGTGGTGGGGTGAGGGTCACGTAGAGGAGTAGGCGCTTCCCTTCCCCCCACAGCACCCAGAGAATATCCTGGTAGACCGCTGAGATACTCCGGTATCAGAGCCCGTGGTCTCCTGGACCCTCGAGACAGACGGACGCACACCTGCTCTCAGCACAGAGCAGAAACATGCATGGCAGGGCTTCTGCGTGCAACTATAGAAGTGCTCTAGGGTTCACCTCTGCATTTTGCTTTGGCTAATAGGGGTGTGCATCGATAAAGTTTCTCCTTCATTTTGGTTTTCCCTCCTTTTTTGTTTTTTGTTTTGTTAGGTTTTCTTTCGTTTTTTTATACTTTTCATTTACAGGTGAATTTTCAAAGGAGTTATGCATGTACATGTAATATCCTAACATAGTTGTATTCAAAAGCCATTTACTAACGTAACGTGCTCTTAACACGGGTAAAACCCATTGACAATTCAATGGCATGTGTTGCAGCAATTGTCAAAAGCCCACTTACATGGGGTAAAGTGCAATTTCATGGGTAAAACCCAATTTTAAGCATGTGATATGCTTTTGAAAATCAGGCCTTAGTGCACAAAAAATCAAAATAATGCGGCATTAAATGAAAAATTTTAAAAACACATCATTCGTGAATTTTATTTCTCGTTTCAGTTTAGAAATGAAATGATACGAAACAAATAGGCTCTGTTGTTAAAAACGAAAGCACATCCCTATTGGCTACAGAACCACTTGCTTGTAACATCAGGCCCAGTAAATTCGTTACTCCGATGAAGGTTGGAGGAAGTCAGAATAAGATAGCATCACGTGCAGATGATTCTTTGGTTAGCGATGTGGCCACCTCTTCACCCCATCTTCTGCAGATGCTTTGCATCTCTTTCACCCTTCAGAGTGCACCCTGACAAAGCGGAGGTTGAGTTAATTGGTAAGCAGGGGATTACGCTCCCTGTGGACTGTCCTGTAAAATTGCATCAGACTCCAACAGGCGCTTAGGTGTTCATATTCCGTCTAATCCGTAGGAGCTTTGTTAGAGTCATCATGGGACCTTGTTTCAAACTACTAATCCAGAATGGGAAAGCTGGAGTACAGTTTTGGCCAAGTAGAATGATGTGTTCCTAAGATCCTTCGTGTGCCGGCAATTCAGTTAGCGTCGGGGGGGGGGGGGGGGGGAATGGGGGAGAGGAATTTAAGTTAAATAAACCACTGGCACATTTGTTCAAGACAACCTGGGCGCCTTTCTCACATGCACGAGGCAAAGTTTCAAAGAAGAATGACCCTCTTTGAA
The DNA here is from genome assembly GCF_901001135.1 of Rhinatrema bivittatum. Lineage (NCBI taxonomy): Eukaryota > Metazoa > Chordata > Amphibia > Gymnophiona > Rhinatrematidae > Rhinatrema > Rhinatrema bivittatum. Next base: position 77,549,704 of record NC_042625.1, read on the forward strand.
GATGATCAGAAAGTCCTTGCACTTCGTACCCACTGTTTATGGGGCAGAATATTTTTGAAAGCTGAAGGTGTGTGCAGTGCTTTCTCCCATTGCGGATAGAGGTAGAAAGGGCATCTTTACTAATCGGAGGCCTTATTTAGGGATTTGCTTCCTATTGACAGAGGAGCAGAGTCCAAGCCGCTGTGTGATACTCGATGGATTCTGATTGAACTGGGACGGCTGTGTGAGGAAGAAATTAATATTTTGGGAGCATCTTCTGCCCTCTGGTTTCATTGAACATGTTGATGGGTTTGTGGCACTGGAGCAAGCAGGATGGTTGAACAGATTTAAGGCTGTGGGAGTTTTTTTCCAAGCCCATGTTTCTTGGCCAGTGCGGTAAAGTTGACATTTTCTTCTGGTTGCACATCCCTTCCTATCAATGGTTTGCACTGAACAGGGAGTATAAAGCTCAGCTACAGATTTAATGGGTCCAGTGATAATTTATTTATTTATTTATTTAGTGATTTTTTTTTATATACCGCGGCACGTTAATAACATCACCTAGGTTTACAATAAACAATAAATCAGCAACAAGCTTTACAGTCAATATGATATAAAGTGGAAACATAATATATAACAATTAAGAACAAAACAATTAAACCAATGACAATCATATTCTATAGTTAATGGCAAGTCTAATAAGGAACGGGAGATCAGAGACAGATAAAATAAAATTTGGCAGCGAGAATAATACTAAATGCTTGATAATGCTTGGGGGGGGGAGGAGCACTTTTTAAATTGTCCGCATTGGTATAAAGTCCGTGGGCTCTGCTCGAAGATTGCAAGAGAACATGCGTGCGCTCGCTTGCACCCAGTGCAGGTACTGTCTGAATAGAAAGCACGGCCTAGGTGCCTCCGCAGCTTCATCTCAGCGCAGCTAGCATCAGTGCGTTGTGGGACAGTGGCATGCGCCTATAGCCAGATCGAGGGAAGGCAGCTTTCAGACAGCTGATTTTTTTTTTTATTTTTCATACATGCAAAATGATTTTTGCCATCATACATGGCTTTGCAGATTCCTTCCTTGTGGGTAAAATGTACAAGAAATTGGTGCTGGGAGGGTAAAACACTGGCATGCATTGTAGGCTGGAGTAAAGATTGCGGCTTCCACTGTTTCTGACTCAAGCCTCACAGCGGTCTCAGGTAGTCTCTTAATGCTCTTTTGTCACGAGTTGTCAAATCTCTCTGTATGAAGTTTTTTGGGTTTTTTTGCACAGAATTCACCTAACTTGTGAAAAAAGCAAAGATGCTTTTTTCACAAGTTAATGTCAACTAATGTCCTTCAACTTCAAGTTCTATAATACAACCAGCTCATTTAACTGTTCGTTGTAAATATTTAAAATGCTATTAACCTTTTCTTTTTCCTTCCTCTCCCAGTTTAAGCATCCCTGTTTTTTGTAACTGCTTTCTTCCGCACTACAGTTCCAGTTTGTTTTTTCTTTCTATGCACCACTGTTTTAATGTAAACCAGCATGATGTGATTTTATCATGAATACCGGTATATAAAAACCTTAAATAAAATAAAATAAAATGCTTACCTGTAACTGATGTTCTCCATGGAGGAATGGACACACATCTGGGTGTCTTCACCCCACGGGCACTAAATTGAGTACTAGACTCTTCCAGTTGTGGAATCTGCTGGAAATTTCTCACGTACGCGTCCTAGAGTTGGCGAGCTCGCTGCCTTGCTCCTCACCTCAGTCTGCCCCAAGCTAACTTAACTTACCAGGAAGGTGGGAGGGTATGTGTGGCTGTTTATCCTGATGTTCGTGGAGAACATCGGTTGCAGGTAAGCAACTATGCTTTCTCCATTGATAAGTGGACAATACATCCACATATTTATTTATTTTATTTATTTATAACTTTTATATACCGAGGTTCAATTAACAGGATTAGGATTGTGGGGTTAAATATTTCAATTGTTAAACCTCCCCCAACCTTACACTTCTTTTATTTATTTATGTTTTTGCAGTAAGTTGGTTTTTTTTTTTCAAATTGTTTATTGAAGAATTTTGTTGAATTATGCTGTGCCAAAGATTGTAACTGGAGCAGGTTCTTTGTGCAATGCATAGTGTTTTGCAAAAGAATGCACTGAAGTCCAAGTGCTTAGGAATGCAATCAATGTAGCCATTTCTTGTAGCATAGAAGGATCCTGGTGCGATAGCCTGTAACAGAGTGTAATACACTGTGATACTCATCGTGAGAGTGTCAGCTTGGTCACAGCTTCTCCTATGCAATGGTTGTCTTAAGCTACAAAAAGCTGATTTTGTTTTTCTGAGCAATTGTGTTCTTTGTAAGAATAATGTCAAGGCCCTTTTACAGTCTAAAGTATGCAGACTCTCTTCTACTGTTGACAAATGAGGATGTACGTAAAAGAAGGTGGAATTATACTCTGATTTATATGAAATTCCAATGCTACTTTTGGCAGGAACCTAGGAAGGGATTGCAATACTACCTGATCCTTGTAAACTTGTATGTAGGGATAAAAGATCACTAATGCTTGCAGATCGCTTAATCTGCTTGCTGATGTTATGGCCAGGAGGAAGAGTATTTTCCAGGTTGCATATTTGATGTGAACAGTTTTCAATGGTTCAAATGGGGACTGCATTAATTTGTTCAAAACAATGTTCAGATTACATTGAGGGATTGGAGGTTTTGTTGGAGGTTTGAAGTTGGACAATCTTTTCATAAAATTCTTAATTAAGTTGTTCTGAGAAATTGATTTTCTATCTGCGTGGCGGTGGTTTTTGAGATCACAGTCAAATGCATGTGCACCAAAGATGTTTTAAGAGTATGATAGGGTGTACAGATAAGTGAATATGTACTCAATGGAACACGTTGCGGGACCACATTTTTTTGCTAGAACCAGACTGAAAACCTTTTCTACTTGAAAGCATAAGATCATTGAGTTGCTGGTCTTCGCATTACAAAAAGGACTTTTTTCACATCTTCAGATAAGTCCCATTAATAGGTTCCACTCAGCATCCATGCTGTCGGAGTCAATGACTCTAAATTGGGATGTATGTGTATGCCTTCCATCTACATCAGCAGGCTCAGAAAGATTGGAAGAGATATTGGAGTTCACTTGGCTAATCTGTTCAACCAAGGGAACCATGCTTGGTGTGGTCAGAATGGGGCTATCAAGATGTCAGTGGCCCTGCCTTGGCGTATCTTGAGAATTGTCTTTGATATCAGTGGGAATGGTGGGAACACATAAAGAAGATTTTTCTTTCAGCTGATCACAAATGCATCTGCTGGTCTTTTAGAACAGTAACGTTGCAGTTTGCGGTTTAGAGAAGAAACAAATAAGTGGCAGCCCCTATATTTGGAATGTTTGATCTACAATGCTGCAGTGGAGCAACCACTCATGAGACTGGAACTGCTGACTTAGTGTGTTTGTTATCGTATTATTCTTGCCTGATAAAAACACTCCTTGGATTGTTTTCTTTCTGGCAATGGTCCAGTTCTACATGGAGACAGCTCTTTGGCAGAGTCGAATGGATCTTGTCCCTCCTTGCTTGTTGACATAGACCATAGCCACTTGGTTGCCTATTTGTATCTTTATTATTTTGTTTTTGAGCTTAAAAACTTGTAGGGCTTTGAAGATAGCCAATAGTTCCAACAGGTGGATGTGCTGGGTGGCTTCTTTCCAGAGCCAGTGGCCCCGAGTGGATATATTGTTGAGTTGTGCTCCCCAGCCCTGAAGAGATGCATATGACGTAATTAGCAGCTGGTAGCATGGAGTGTGAATGTTCTGCCAAAACTGAGTATTCTTTTTGATAGACCACCAGTTGATACATTGTAACATATCCATGTTACAATGTAAAATAGGGCGGACTCCACCCTATCTCTCAGTTTCCTGTAAACCGATGTGATATTTCGATCGAATGTCGGTATATTAAATAAATAAATAAATAAATAAATAAATAAATAAATAAATAGGATGCAAATAGCTGCTTTGTTGTGCATTCTTTGTGTGGAGTGTTTGGGAAAATTGGGTACCAAATTTTTCTCAGAAGCCAGTGAGCATGATAAATGGGCTAATGGGACTCCATGTAAGCAAATGACCCAGCATTTTTAAGTAGTACCTGGCTGTCTTGCATTTTTTTCTAAATGAAGATCTGTAGGACTTTCCTCAGTTTCTCTGCCCTTTACTGTGGCAGGTAAGCTTTGCCCTCTTTCATAACCAGGCATGCTCCTATGAATTCCAAGTTTTGGACTCGGGGAGGGGAGGGGGAAATGGGATTTCTCAAAATTTATGAGGAAGCCCAATCAATACATGATGCGGATAACTATTTGAACATCCTCTTGTGCATGTTGGTATGTGGTACTGAAAATCAGCACGTCATCTAGATACAGGAAGACCAGTAAGTTGCGTCTTTGAAAGCAAGCAGCTGCCACTGCTAAGCATTTGCTAAAATCTCTGAGCATAGCCATCAGACTAAATGACGGAATCCTTTATTGGCAGTGCTGATTTAGACATTGAAATTTGCAATGACTGATATGGATTGGAATATGCATGTAGACATCCTTCAGGTGTGTGGCAGTCAATCAATCTCCTTTTTGCAACAGCGGAATATTTAATTAGCAAGTTCATTCTGAACTTTTCTCATTTTAGGAAGAGATTGAGATCTCTAAGGTCTAAAATAGGATGGAGATTGCTTGGTTTTTTTTTTTCATAATAAGGAAGTATCTTGAGTGAAAACCTTTTCCACATTGATTTTGTGGAACTGATTCAATTGCTTTTATGTGCAGCAAGTGATTATTTTTTCTTGGAATACATTCCGCTGTTGACGTGAATATAACTGATGGATCAGGTATTTTTCTGGAGGGACTTCATCGAAATTCAGAATATATCCATTCTTTATTATGTTGAGAACCCATTGGTCTATTGTAATTTCCCTCCAAAACTGATGAAATATCTGTAGGCTTCTGCCAACGGATCTCTGAGATCAAGAGTTCAGCTTCTGGTGATCAGAAGTGTCAAAAGTCTGTAGGGGCTTTTAAAGAAGGCTGCTGCATTTGCGTCTGCTGAAGCCAATCTGTTTCTAGTTCTGTTGAGGCTGTTGTTGTTGTAGAGCTAGAGGATATGGCTGAACTATGATTGAACATTGTCTACAGTATTGATATAGATAGTATGATTATTTTTATAGTGGTTAGATGGATAACGTCTTTGAGAGAAGGTTTGTCTTTGAATTGTGATTGGAGAGCTCTCTTTTATTGTTTGAGATACTGTACAACTTCATATACCTTTTCCCCAAAAAAGGTTTTCTCCTGGGCAAGGTTGATGTTCTAAACACTCATGAATCTCTTCTTGCAGACCAGATGCCTTTAACCAGGCTAATCTTCAAGTCACAATGGCTAGTTTGGATTGTGTGGAGGTGGTGTCAAAGAATCAAAAATTGACCTAGTCATGTGCTTCAAACAGTCTTTAAGGTCTGCTGTTGTTTGTGAAAATGTGTCTTGCTGATCTACTGACATCTGAGCCAATTCATCTAACTTTCACAAGTTTAAGAAAGTAAATTGTGCCATTTGCATCTGGTATGCATTTATGCGTGTGATTAGCATGGATGCTTGAAAAATGTTCTTACCGGTGGAATCTAACAGCTTGGGCTCTTTTCCTGGAGCTGTTGAAGAATGAGTTCTCGGTTTTCTAGCTTTTTGCATGGCTGCTTTCACTATGATATATTCATGTAAAATTTGAGGTCTTTGATGTCCCATGTTATCTTGAATTCTGCTTCTATGATTCTAGACACTGGAGAAATCAAGCATGGTGTTTTCCACATCTTTATTTTAACTTCTTCCAATGATTCATGCATTGGCACTGCCTTCGTATACTTTTGTGGCTGGATAAATTGATACACCCCATCATAGATTTTGATTTTTGCATCTTCTTCTAGTTTGAAATTATTATTTTCTGACATTTTTAACTAAAAATGTCAGATAAGACAAATCTTCTGGAGGTGTGGGTCTCCCTACCAGGATCTGGAGACTGACCTGAAGGAAGATCTAGTGAAGATGGTTCCAATGAGAATGGAATTGAGAAGATGGAGTCTTCTGAGTTATCCAAATTTATGGAAACTATTTCTGAAGGTGGAGAAGGAAGAGAATGAGCCTTTTCGATTTCATCTTGGGGATGGATCTGATCCTCTGTGTTATCCCTTTGTGGAGATGTTTGATGAGCTCTATAAGGAGTATGAGAGAAATCTTTCTTTTAGTTGGATACAAACTGTGTCCACATCTGTTTAGCAAAGGCATGACATTCTGCTAGCAGTGGGTGAGATGATTAACCCCTTGTTTGTTTGTGTATCTGAGGCCTTAATTTAGGCGGAGAATTATTGTCCTTGGACCATCTTCTCTTTGTCTATGGTAACAATCCTTGTCTCTATCTGGAATATACACTGGATTATCTGTGTCTTCTTTTCTCAGAATGCTTTCTTGAGGATCTATCAGAGCTCTAGGAAGACTTATGATGAGAATATGGAGATTCTATGGTATTCTGTGGTTTCCTACTGGCTTTCTATGCTGAAGTTTGATTTCTCTGTGCCAAGGAATGTTTTGGCATGTTTCAGGCTTTCTCCATGCCGTAGAATATGGCGCCGATGGTGATGGAGTTGTTGGCGCCGACACATTGCTCTTTGGAGTCGAGAGTACAAATTCTTCTGTGCTGTAACTCTGTTCAGTGCCATCATCATTGAGCTCTGTTATCTCACTGGTGAAATATTGTTGGTACAGTGTTTGGCCTGCGAAGATTCACAGCCATCCGTAGAAGCTACCGACCTTTTGTCATGCTCTAAGTTTTTTAGAGTATGATCTGCCTGTGGCACTCTGTTTTAGAAGATTCAAATTTGCGCTCTTGTCTCCCTTTTTGATTTTTATTCTGTCAGTTTGAAGCGGGCATATTTGAGTTTTAACTCTCGATGTGAGCATGCCCCGGGAGACGTGCTGCTGCAAGCCTTACAGATTTCAGAATTGTGATTTGGTCTGAGACATTTTAAGCAGTATTCATGCTAATCTTTAAATGCTATTTTATGCTAGCATTTCTTGCACAATTTGAAAAGAGCTTTCCCTTTTTATATTCCTTTGCTTTTCCGTTCCATAGTCTTTGATGAGATGTTTAAAAGTACTAAAAACTCATCTAAATTTTTAACAAATTTTAAAACTATCTAAAAGAATACAACTGTGCAAAATATTTCTAGCAGATTCCAGAGCTGGAAGAGTCTGGTACCTGATTTGGTGCCGTGGGATGAGGTCACCCCCGATATATTGCTCATAGTCCGCTTGTTCGTGGAGAGTGATTTTACCTGAGGCGAGCAGGCTCTTCTGATTGTTGGAGAGGTTCCTGGGCCCACCCAGCGATGAAAAGATTTTGGTTGTCAATCCAAGATTGGTTGAGGAAAAATCTCACTTTAACGATATAAATGTGGCAGGCGCCCACTTTTGGTTCTTGCTGTGTTTTGGGGAGTTGTTGGAAGGTTTCCTTCAGCCTAACAAAGTCCTTATTTAAAAACCTGCTGTTAACTGCAAGGAAACCACAGAATCGGACTGGTTCAATAAAGTTTGAGAAATTTCTGGCTATGACAGATCAGCATCTCTACTGAGGAATCGGTATGACCTGTGTGAAATAATCTGGTCGCCTTTTGAGGCCGTTGCATGAGTTATTAATCACTTGCGCTATAAATGTGGGGAAGGAAAGACGGGCTTTAACTGCAGAAATGTTTAAACAGTTTAAACAAATGTTAAAGTTGATTTTGGTGCTTTTGTTCTGTTGATGAAGTTCTGTTCGTCTTTTCTCATTCTCCTGTATTGCATTTGTGCATTCTGTATTGTTGCTGTTGCACAATGATATAAAAGGTTAATAACGAAAAAGTTAAAAATAAAATGAAAGTGTGTTCCTTGTTTCCAGCATAGGCCCATACTGAGCAGCTTGTGTACCTGTACACACACAGTATAGGCGATCTCCTTCCTGCCCTCTATAGGCACATAAAGGAAGTATATTGAGCCTTTCGGCACACCTTTCCACACAGATCATGGATGTGACTGTTATAACCTTTTTTTGTCTTCCAATGGCAGCTGGAGCGGAAGCCACCTGAAGTGGGGACAGCCCTTTCGTGTAAGGCATGTGACCACAGGCAAGTACTTAGCGAGAGACGAGGAGAAGGGCCTACTTCTGGTGGACCCCGAGAGAGGCAATACCAAGGCCACCTCATTCTGCTTCCGCGCCTCCAAGGTAAGACCATGTGACCCGAGGGTGTGGCGCTGCCATCTCCTCCCGCCGCAGAGCCTGCCCCAGCAATCACAGCCTTGCCCCTCTGTTCCACCCTGCAGGAGAAGCTGGATGTGGCCCCCAAGAGAGATGTGGAGGGAATGGGGGCCGCTGAGATCAAGTACGGAGAGTCCATGTGCTTTGTGCAGCACGTCAACAGTGGGCTCTGGCTCACCTACGCCGCCGCTGACACCAAGGTTGTGCGTTTGGGACCTGCCAAGAGGAAGGTGAGCGCTCAGAAGGATGTCAGGGAGAGTGTCCCTGGGCACTGGGTGTGGGCAGAGAAGGGGTGTGGGTGGGCTGGTTGTATTTTGCATGCTCGGCGTCAAGGGAACGGAGGCAAGGAGATCTTGAGTGTGTCCTGCAGGCCTTCTCTTATTCCATCTCTGTGTCTTCTGCAGGCCATCTTGCATCAGGAGGGTCACATGGACGACGCTCTGTCCCTGTCCCGTTCACAGTGGGAGGAGTCTCAGGCAGCACGGATGATCTACAGTACCTCCGGCCTCTTCACACTCTTTATCAAGTGCGTGTGGGGGAGGGGGGCGCCGAGTTCACCCCCACCCCAGAGAGCATGGGAGGGGTCCTGGGCAACCTCAGCAAATCTTCCGTCTTGCACTTCCCCCACTCCCCCAGCCTTACAGCAGCTCTGGCACAGCAACCCCCCCCCCCTCTCTCCCACTGCCTTGCAGCGTTAACCCTTCCCTTCTCCCCCTGTCCTCTGCCCCGCACTACTGTTGTGCACATAACACTTCCAAGGGGGGGGGGGGGGGAAAGAGTCCCTCCTTTTCTATTCTTACCCTTTGCCGCCACCAACCCTTCGTATCTCTCTTCCCCAGCATCTTCTCCTGCCTCTCTCCCTCTCTCAGCATCTGCCCATTGCCTCTTCCCCAGTCTCCATCCCCCTCCTGTGTCTCGGCCTCCTTCCCTTTCCTCCCTCGCTCCCTCAGATTAACTGAGTGACGGGAGCCTTTGGTTTGGCTCCGCACCGCTCTCTCTACTTCGTGCCGGCACCACGGGGATGTTCAAACCTTGTGGAGCAGACCTCGCATGACGTCAGAATTGGGAAGTGCACCTGCTGGCCCGACCACCCCACCCTGTTCTGTCTGGCAGCTCCATCTTATTTTCCGCTGCCCGGACCCCAGTGCAGCATTTTTATGATTCCCTCCCTCCCTCCCCCCGACATATACATTTTGTCGCTCAAGGTGTTCACCCTAATGGTAAAAACAGCATGGGGGGGGGGGGGGGGTGAGGAGCATGGCTCAGTTTAGCCGAAATGTGAATGTACTGGAAGGTGACCTTTAACCTTTCCCCAGGCCTCAGCAGAGGGAGGAAGGAAGAGTGTAAGGAACTGCATATGCGTGAGCCCCTCTTGCTGAGATGCAGCCTCATAGGTAAAGAGTCCTGAGACCCTCGCCAGTGGCTGGCAAGCAAGTCTTGGCACCGGCCAGACTACGATTGAGTCCAAAAGTCTATACAAAGACCAGGCTTGCAGCTGAAGCCAGGCAAGGACAAGGCTGATGGCTTGAGGCAAGGATGAGGCTGAAGCAGAGCTGAGGACTACAACAGGGCCACAGGCAAAGACTGAAGCAAAGCTGCAGGCTAGGAAGACAGAACCAGGCTGAAGACCTTGAGCAAGACAGAAGACTGGAACCAGGAAACCTTCCTGCTGAGGCAACAAATCCAAGTCCAGGCAGGCTAAGTAGTCTTGAGCATATGACATCATCATCGGGGCAGATATTCGACTCTCTCGCCAACTCATGCCGAATTGTGCGCACCAATATGTTCACACGCCCTAAGTGTCTCTTCACCGGGTTATAGTATCACACGCGTCGGAGCGTCCAGTGGCGGCTCCCTGCCGCATGGTGAACATCTGCCGCCAAGGAGTCTGGGAAGGCAGTTGGATTCTAACAGAGAGGAGGGGATAAGGATAATTGCAGCATATACATTATTCAGACCCTTACCAGTTCTGCTTTTGGAGCCTCCCACCCTCTGCCCGAGGCCTTGGACTCTCTGGTGATTAGTCTGGGGCTGATCCTGGAAGATGGGTTGATTGCTTGTTCATGTGTATGCATGTGTTTTGCAGGGGATTGGACAGCCTGAGTGGGAAGAACAAGCCATCAGCACCAGTGCCTCTACCCATTGATACAGTGATCCGCAGCCTACAGGACCTCATCACCTACTTCCAGCACCCTGAGGAGGAGCTGCAGCACGAGGAGAAGCAGACCAAGCTTCGATCTCTGAGAAGCCGGCAGAACCTATTCCAGGAGGAGGTGGGAAGGGAAGGGGTTAACTTCCTTCTGTGTCATATGGTCTGCTGCAGCATAGTATCTCAGATAAAGTCTCTTCTGCGCTGCGTGATACGTACCATGCAAAGGAGCATCTCCTAGAGAGGGGGTTCCCCCCTGTGCTGTGTGACACATATCACATCAGAGGAGCATCTCCTGGAGAGGGGGTTTCTCTCCTGTCACGTGTGACACATACCACATCAGAGGAGCATCTCCTGGAGAGAGGGTTTCCCCCCTGTGCTGTGTGACACGTACCACATCAGAGGAGCATCTCCTGGAGAGGGGGTTTCTCTCCTGTCACGTGTGACACATACCACATCAGAGGAGCATCTCCTGGAGAGGGGGTTCCCCCCTGTGCTGTGTGACACGTATCACATCAGAGGATCATCTCCTGGAGAGGGGGTTCCCCCCTGTGCTGTGTGACACGTACCACATCAGAGGATCCTCTCCTGGAGAGGGGGTTCTCCCCTGTGCTGTGTGACACGTACCACATCAGAGGATCATCTCCTGGAGAGGGGGTTCCCCCCTGTGCTGTGTGACAAGTATCACATCAGAGGAGCATCTCTTGGAGAGGGGGTTTCTCTCCTGTCACGTGTGACACGTACCACATCAGAGGAGCATCTCCTGGAGAGGGGGTTTCTCTCCTGTCACGTGTGACACGTACCACATCAGAGGAGCATCTCCTGGAGAGGGGGTTTCTCTCCTGTCACGTGTGACACGTACCACATCAGAGGAGCATCTCCTGGAGAGGGGGTTCCCCCCTGTGCTGTGTGACACATATCACATCAGAGGAGCATCTCCTGGAGAGAGGGTTTCTCTCCTGTCACGTGTGACACGTACCACATCAGAGGAGCATCTCCTGGAGAGAGGGTTTCTCTCCTGTCACGTGTGACACGTACCACATCAGAGGAGCATCTCCTGGAGAGGGGGTTTCTCTCCTGTCACGTGTGACACGTACCACATCAGAGGAGCATCTCCTGGAGAGGGGGTTCCCCCCTGTCACGTGTGACACGTACCACATCAGAGGAGCATCTCCTGGAGAGGGGGTTCCCCCCTGTGCTGTGTGACACGTACCACATCAGAGGAGCATCTCCTGGAGAGAGGGTTTCTCTCCTGTCACGTGTGACACGAACCACATCAGAGGAGCATCTCCTGGAGAGGTGGTTTCTCTCCTGTCACGTGTGACACGTACCACATCAGAGGAGTATCTCCTGGAGAGGGGGTTTCTCTCCTGTCACGTGTGACACGTACCACATCAGAGGAGCATCTCCTGGAGAGGGGGTTCCCCCCTGTGCTGTGTGACACGTATCACATCAGAGGATCATCTCCTGGAGAGGGGGTTCCCCCCTGTGCTGTGTGACACGTACCACATCAGAGGATCCTCTCCTGGAGAGGGGGTTTCTCTCCTGTCACGTGTGACACGTATCACATCAGAGGAGCATCTCCTGGAGAGGGGGTTCTCCCCTGTGCTGTGTGACACGTACCACATCAGAGGATCATCTCCTGGAGAGGGGGTTCCCCCCTGTGCTGTGTGACAAGTATCACATCAGAGGAGCATCTCTTGGAGAGGGGGTTTCTCTCCTGTCACGTGTGACACGTACCACACCAGAGGAGCATCTCCTAGAGAGGGGGTTTCCCCCCTGTGCTGTGTTACACGAACCACATAAGAGGATCCTCTCCTGGAGATAATTTGGCCTCAGAGAAAAGTTGTGTAGTACTGTTTGTTCATTTCCTTGGGGGTTGAGGGGAATTGTCCCTGTATTGGGTGTGTATTCAGATAGATAATGCTGCCCCTCCCCATGCCCCCGCTCTCTATGGGCTGATGGAATTACCCCAGTGGTTGGGTGTGCAGGTAGGAGTTGCTCAGATCCCTCTGGACCATCCCCCTTCCATTCCCCTGTGTCTTGGCTCTTTGCACAGTGACAGGATCACCCCATGAAAGCATTCAGATAGGAGATGCTTGGATCTCTTTGACCCCCCACCCAGTTTCTGTGTTCTGGCTATTTAGGGGGTGATAACCTTGGTCCTGGACTGCATTGATCGACTGAATGTTTACAGCACGGCAGCACACTTTGCGGAGTTTGCTGGCGAGGAGGCAGCCGAGTCCTGGAAAGAGATTGTGAATCTTCTGTATGAGCTGCTAGGTGAGTTCCCAGCCCCCGGACACCGCCATCTTGTTACTGGGACTGCGGGAGTGAACAGTGAGCCCTTAACCCATGATCATGGGGCTTCAGTGTGTGTGTGTGAGAGAGAAACTATGTGACTGGAGGATTAATCTACAAGGGGTCAAACAGCGCAAAGTATCCTGGCCCCGAAATCAGTGTCCCTGAGGAGAGACACACAATCAGAGGTGACGTGAAGGGGCCCGAACTCTGCCAGAGCCGTCAATGGGGGGGGGGGGGGGGGGTCAATGGGAGGAACCTGAGCTCTGTAGGAGGCGTCAGTGGGTGGGTGTGGGGGTCATGCTCAACTCTGAGGCCTGTCTGGCCTTGGAGGTGTGGTGACGGTGTTGTTTATTTATTTATTTATTTTAAGTTTTTCTATACCGGCATTCGCGATAAACATCGCATCATGTCGGTTTACAATTAACAAGTGGATAGGGAGCAAAGTCAAAAAAATAACATTTAGTAATAAATAATAATAATAATAGTAGTAAAAAACATAAAACAAGAGAAGGCTAAGGAATGCAGTTACAATAAAACAAGGGAATAAAATAACTTGGATCGGAGAAAAGAAGCAGGGGTTTAAATAGAAAGAACATATATGCCAGTCAATGTGCTTATAGCATTGATGAATTGCCCTTATGAGGTAGGGATGTTAATTACCATGATTAAGGCAAAGTCTGGGCGACTGGTTGATAATGGAATAGGTTCAGTTTAGTTCAGGAAATGCTTTCATGAATAGCCACGTTTTAAGTCTTTTCCTAAACGTAGGAAGGCATGGTTCCTGTCGCAAATCTGGTGGGATGGAGTTCCACAGTGTTGGTCCTGCAGTGGAGAAAGCCCTGTCTCTGGCGGTTATGTGCTTCATGGATTTGGAGTGTGGTACTTGTAGGGTTTCTCTATAGGACTCTCTGATTGGTCTTTTGGACGTGAATTTTTTGAGAGGAATTTGAAGGTTGAGCTGCGATTGTTGATGTATAGCTTTGAAAATAGTGGTTATGGACTTATATATGATTCTGTAGTGAATTGGCAGCCAGTGCAGGTCTTTGAGGATTGGTGATATGTGGTCTCTTCTCCGTGTGTTAGTTAATATTCTCGCAGCCGTGTTTTGGACCATCTGAAGGGGTTTAGTGTGAGATGATGGAAGACCTAAAAGTAAAGAGTTGCAGTAATCTAGTTTAGCAAATATTATTGATTGTAGAATAGTTCTGTAGTCATGAAAATGGAAGAGTGGTCTTATTCTTTTTAAGAATAAGACCACAATTTGTTGTTTCTTACCTCCTCCTCCTCTCTCTCACCAGCTTCTCTGATCCGTGGGAACCGCTCAAACTGTGCTCTCTTCTCTAATAACCTGGACTGGGTGGTCAGCAAGCTGGACCGGCTCGAGGCCTCTTCAGGTGAGGGAAGAGTCCTCTGGAGGTGCTGGTTTGGAGTTGGATGTTCTTGTCTTGGGGCTCTGCTTGTACAGCCTGCGGAGGTGCCCTATCGGAGGGGGGTTATTGAGTCGGTCTCTGGGTTCTGTTTGCAGGGATTCTGGAGGTGCTGTACTGTGTACTGATTGAGAGTCCAGAGGTTCTGAACATCATCAAAGAGAACCACATTAAATCCATCATCTCGCTGCTGGATAAACATGGCCGGAATCACAAGGTAGGAGGGACTGGAGACAATGTACAAACCAGGGGCAAAAGGGGGTTTTGCAGATACCGGCCTACAGAACATCAGGGCACTTCTAGGGTAATGCGAGGAGAAACCGCCCTTTTATATGGCTGCTAAAGAATTCACTTCTTTAATAAGGCTTTTACAGGCCAACACAGTAAAGGTCGCGTGCGATTCAGGGGGGACAAACATGCAAATTAGGGCCCTCAGTAAAAAGAGGCGCTAGGGACACTAGCGCATCCCTAGCGCCTCTTTTTTGATGGAAGCGGCGGCTGTCAGCGAGTTTGACAGCCAACGCTCAATTTTGCCGGCGTCGGTTCTCAAACCCGCTGACAGCCACGGGTTCGGAAACTGGACGCCGGCAAAATTGAGCATTCGGTTTTCAAGCCGCGGGCCGATTAAAAATTTTTTTTTTTTAATTATTTTAAACTTTTAGGACCTCCGACTTAATATCGCTATGATATTAAGTCGGAGGATGTACAGAAAAACGCTATACTGTATCGGCCTGTATGTGGGGTGTAAAATTCTCATGTTCCCTTTTTCTTCTCCCCCCATCTCTTCCCCGCCAATGTATCTGTGTCTCGGCTTCCCCCCATCCCCAGGTTTTAGACGTTCTCTGCTCTCTTTGTGTCTGCAACGGCGTAGCTGTCCGATCCAATCAGAACCTCATCACGGAAAACCTGCTGCCACGGCGGGACCTGCTCCTGCAGACCCGGATGATCAACTATGTCAGCAGGTAGCGGACTGGGGGTGGGGGGGAAGGTTAGGGCCGGGGGTAGCGCCAGGATATTGGCTGCGGTCGTTCCCCTGTTCCTCAGCCGCTGGGGTACGGCAAGCGCCGGAGGTTATCGGGTCACAGCTGAGCGGCTGAAGTTGTGCACATGAACAGGGCAGATTCACCGGGGGTCTGGAGTGGAAATGAGCCCACAGGGCACACGTGAACTCCCTACACCTAGGCACTGAGGTACTGTTGGCCTACAGAGGAGACCTGCCAGTTTTGGGGTTTCTCTGAGGCTGGAAGAAGTATGGGCACCCCTATCCTACCTAGACAATGTAGTCGGATCCAGATCCGTGCTCTGCAGTACACGTCAAAAGGGTTATTCCCTTTATAGTTAGGACAGAATCCCACTCTAAGGCTGTCCCTAGTGGAGGGTGAATCAGGGTGACTGCCCTGAGCCCTCGCTGCACCTTATGGAGCCCCACAATTTGATTCTCCTCCTTCTGCCAGCAGAGGAAGAGCAGTGCTTGCTTCTGTTCATGCCTGCATCTGCCTCCTCCCATGTCAGTTTCAGTCAGGTCTAAACTGTACAAACCTCATAGTCTCACGGGACCCGCCAGCTCTGCCTGGTTCAGACTTCAGATCAAAGACAGCAGAGGAGGAGGTGGATGCAAAGTGAGAAGTACTGCCCTGTCTTCCAGCCGGCAGGAGGGGAAGAGGATTGTGGCGTGTGGGGGAGGGGTTTACGAGGTTTCTTCTGCCGGGGGGGGGGGGGGGGGGGGGGGGGGGGGGGTTGCAGGGAGGGTTGGAAAGGATCACATCAAGGGAGGAGCGGGATCCGCACAGGCTTACTTGTCCTAGACCCCACACCTGCCGAGATTCAGCCTTGATCGGGGAAGATGGGCCTCTCAGGAAGGAGACGCAGGCGCTTCAGGCAGGCTTCCATTTCCTCACAGACTCTATTAGGCCTCAGAATTCTGAGCGTTGCAGTGCGTCTGGGTCTCAGCACCCTCTCGTCATTCCTGTTGTATGGTTCGGTTACACGGCCCTTTGAGGGAAGTAGAGTGTCACGGAGCCAGAAAGGTCCTTGGAGGTCCCACCCTTCCCCTCCTCTGCGGCTTTCACTGCGAGGTGGAGCCTGCGACACAAGGGTCAGCCCACCAAGACGCTACCATCCAGACCACTTCCGACCTTTCTAGAAAGGAGCAGAGGTGGTGGCGCCAACCTTGCCTAGAGGCAGCAGAAAACCTAAATCCATCACTGTCTTTGAGAGTTAACTAGAAACAAAAGTGTTATTGATGAAGAATACACCAAGGCCACCCGTTCTCTTTTTTTCTTGTGTTCAGGAAGTGAGATTTTGCGGGTGCTTCCATTTGCGCCAGGAGCAGGAGCCCTGGAGGGGGAAGGGAGAAGGGGAAGCTGTAGGGTTGTGCGTCTCGGAGCGATTGGGATGGCATTGTTGAGCTTCTCACCTTTTCCTGCCCCCACACTGGTCAGTCCGTCATGCTGTCTCCATCTCTTTCTTCTCCCCAGCATGAGGCCTAACGTTGTCCTGAGCACGTGTGAAGGGTCCACGCAGTTTAAGAAGTGGTACTATGAGATGATTGTGGACCACGTGGAGCCCTTCGTGACGGCTCAAGCCACACACCTGAGGGTCGGCTGGGCCATGACCGAAGGATACAGCCCCTACCCTGGAGGGGGAGAGGGCTGGGGGGAGAATGGTGTGGGGGATGATCTGTATTCCTTTGGATTTGACGGGCTACACCTTTGGTCAGGTAAGAACAACTCTTCGTAATGCTCTCATCTCTTTTTCCTTTTCCTTCCCCTTCCATCTCTTGATACCTCCCTCTCCTCTCTCTCCATCCCCTGCTCCCTCCTTACCTTTCCCTCGCTCTTTGGCCTTCCTTTCTTCCCTTTTCTATATCTCCTCCCTTCTTCTCTGATGCCTTTTCTTCTTTCCTCCCTCTCGCCTTTCTCTCCCCCCTTCTTCTTCTTTCTTTGTTCTCCTGATCTTTCTGTCCAACTCATTGAGGCTCTCCTGTCTGCCCTCCATCAGGTCGTGTGGCCAGAGCTGTGACCTCACCCAGTCAACATCTGCTGACGGCTGACGATGTCGTCAGCTGCTGCCTGGATCTCAGTATTCCCACCATCTCCTTTCGCATTAATGGCTTCCCTGTGCAGGGCATGTTTGAAAATTTCAACCTGGATGGACTCTTTTACCCAGTTGTGAGCTTCTCTGCTGGCATCAGGTGAGTCCCTGATCCCTTTCTCTGCCACTTCGGGATTGGGGAGGAGGGAGACATACACCTGGAGAGTTATACCTGACATAATACACCTGGAAAGTAGGGGAGTACACATAGTCCTGTTTTGCCTCTTACTGCTTCTTCTCTCTCTCTCTCTCTATCGCTCTCTCTCTCTCTCCTTGCTCGCATGTAGGGTTCGCTTCCTCCTGGGGGGCCGCCACGGAGAGTTCAAGTTCCTGCCGCCTCCAGGATATGCCCCCTGCTACGAAGCGCTGCTGCCCCGGGACAGGATGAGGGTGGAGCCCATCAAAGAGTACAAACATGACTTTGAGGACATCCGTAACCTGCTTGGGCCATCCAAGTCCCTCACCCATACCTCCTTCACCCCCTACCCCGTGGACACTGTGCAGGTGGGAACCTGGGCAGGAGGGGAGAGGGCGGCCGTGCAGGGACAGCAGACCCGGGCTTTAAGCACATAGCTCAGAGCGACTGCACCGCGGGGTTGGTGGTCTTCATAGCCCATGCTTCGGGTTCTTCCATTCTCCCATTCTTTTGCCTCCTGGACTCTTTGAGGTCAATTTTCAAGGCCATTTAGCTGGGTAAAGTGACCTGTTTAGAACTTGTCCTCCTCTGCCCATCTAAATGTCCGCATGGGGCCCCTCAGTGTATGGTTACAAAGAGGCATTTCTGTGGGTTTGTTTAGGTTGAGGGCAGGAACATGGCTGGCGTATGGGGATTTTATTTCAGCTATATGAGCCACCCCCTCACCTCCACAGTCTGCACAAAGAGCAGGTGTAAATGGAGGAGGAAGACAAGGATATTGCTTACCACCATCTGTTTATTGGCAACCTTCTTGGAGAATGGAAGAGTTTGGTTGACCCCTGGAAGACAACTGAATTGCAAGTCATTTGTACGTACAATGCACTGTGCTGTTAATGGAATTTTGTATTGCATGAAACTGAACAAGGACTTCAGAAGCCGACAAATTCCATCAGCTCTGTCAGAACTACAGGGGGCAGACTTCACATGTTGCTGCAGGGTTCACACGCATTTCTCTCTTTGCAGGTTGCCACGCAGGGTGGTTGGAGGGGGGGGATGTAATCCGCAGAACTTTGCCCCTGTCTTCAGTGTGGGCAACGTTTGTTGGACAGTGAGGTGTGCAGATTGAAAACGTCAAACTCCGCGTGTGGTTTTTGGAGGATCATGCGTGTGTTTTTTGCTATATTTAGGGAGGCTGATTTAAGCCAGTACATCTCTATCTACCTATCTGAATGACTTTGAACTTGTCTCCCCTCCAGGAGAACCAGAAGGGAAAATGCAATTTTATAAAGTTAAGGCAGATCCAGCACTTTTCTATGGATCTGAAACACCCGTTCCACGTTGCAGCGAAGTTAGTAGAATCCAGGCGGCAGAAACTAAGCTTTCGGAGCAGTGAAAGGATGTAATAAGACAGGATTAGGAATGACGATTTAAATATGTATTTCATGAACGAGAAATTCAAACATTACAAAGAATGATGGAAAAAACGACGTGTCGAAAGAATGGGAGATTGCCGGAAGAAGCTCTTCAATATCAACCTACATGTAACCCTGCTTGGGGTCACTAACAGGTTTCTAGAAGATTTCTGGAGGGCTCCTGCTCTTCAGCTCGAATGAGAGGTCCGTGAGTTCTGCGTCAGGGCAGAGCTCTTGCAAGCTGCAAGCCTCCTCTCTATTAAGAAGGGGTGCAAGGGAGATGCGATGTAGGAGATAAGGGAGTAACCAGAGGAGGACGTCCCTTCCCTCCACGGGGGAATGGGTTGGGTTTAGTGAGAATCTGTATAAGATGCCCCCCGGGAATCTATTGGTTGTTGTCTTTAGAGTCCTGAGAAGAGGCAGGGCTTGGGAGGCCATCCAAGGAGTCTGCAACAAGGAACGAAGCAGATTCCAAGTTGAAGAAAAGTTCTGAGATTGCGAATGGCCTACCAGCGGGAGGACCCCCTATTAAGGAAAAGGGTAATCTAATGTCCTTGTCTGAGAAAGCTCCAGCACAGGAACCGTTGCCCCGCAGGCCTTGGGGCTGACGTGTTGTGTGGGTAGGATACCTCCTGCTCGGAGAAGAGTTGATACTTTACTGAATCTGTTTCGTTTCTTGTGGGATTGTAATCAGCTGTTCAGGTCAACTTTCTACTGGTTTTCTACTGTCTGGCCTTGGGATTTACAAATACATTTCATTTTGGAACCAACACCGATGTGCACATTGGACTGTGTTTTGTGCTGTGGGTTAAGTCTTCCCCTGAGTCTCCCAGTGGCCATCCCTGGTGGACGTTATCTGAATGCCAGGGCTGCGGCAGTGGCGCTCACCTCCTTCTGTACTCCCTGAAGGTGACCCCTGCGGAAAGGGGGGGGGGGGGGGGGGTAACATAGAGCAAAAAGGTCCAGGCAAACGTAGGACGAGATGGAACAGCAGCAATCTATACGAAGCCAGACCAGGCGCGGTCACCTGACCCGGGATGATGAGTGAGATGGTGATGAAGGTTTTGTGCTGCTAGGGTAGTTCCTCTTTGAAACTTTAGCTACAAAGTACATAAAAAGGAGCCCCCCCCCTGCCCCCTGCCCCCATTCCTGTGCTTTGTGACTACACGGCCCGCACCGGGACCTGGTCCATGGGTGCCCTTTACCTGCGGATTTTACACTGGGTTTTCACGAGAGAGTCCACATGGACTTTTTCTCTTGGGAACGTGCCGTGACTTTTTTTTTTTTTTTTTTGCGTGGACACTTTTTTTTTTTTCCCCCCAAGGAAAATAACATGCGTAGATTTGAAAATGTGATCTAGGCATGTTATGTCCCCCTCCCCCCAACCTATAAGCACGCCCCTGGGAAAGCCGTCTCTCTAAACGCAGCAAAAAGGCCACGAGTTGTGGCACATTGGAGGGCATGCAGGTTCCACACGGCCGATTTACGCGGCTAAATCGCTGTTCACCCGCATGCATTGCTTTGAATTTTGCCCTCCCCCTTATAATAACAGCGATGTGAGCAGTCTACACTTCACTGCTTGAGGATCGGTGCCTCCCCTTACAGCTTTGTAGCAAACTAAAGGATCAGACAGAATGAGCATTTCTCCCACAGACTCTATCTATATTTTACTGGTATTTTATTGTGTCGTGCTTTTAGTTTGACTTGTATGTCATTGTATTATTTGTAATTTTTTACTTAGTTTTGGGCGATTTTTTTAAATCTGGAAAGTGATTCATAAATATTTTTTTAAATAAAAAAATACAAAAACAGGACCTGGGACTTGTTCAGGACATCGGGTCCTGAGTGTGAACCCAAAATAGAATGAAGCAGTTTGCTGAAGGCTGCACAGTGAATTGGGTAGTAACAGTGGGATTGGGACCTGGACTTCCAGGTGCCAGGACTCTCCGCTGTAACCTGAGGGCCATCCATCTACACTGCCTCTGCTCTTTTCCCCTCCTGTGGCCTTGGGATCTTGGACTTTCAGCAAGGGTGGGGGCCACAGGGTTGGGCTCCTCCTCCTGTCTCCTGCTATTTCTGAGGCAGCCGGGCAGTTGCTTGTCTGTGTGGACTCCCCCCTTCCCTGTCATGCCACTGGCTGAACTGTGCCCACCCTCCGCTTCTTCTCTCGTTGCAGATCGTGCTGCCCCCGCACCTGGAGAGGATCCGGGAGAAGCTGGCGGAAAATGTTCATGAGCTCTGGGCGCTGACCAGGATTGAGCAAGGGTGGACCTATGGACCGGTAAGTGACATGTGCACCAGGCAGTATCACCTACTCACCAGCATTCGGAGAAAGGAACTGCAATAGAGACAGCTCGCTCCTGCTGCGGCATGGGGTGGGGCCAGGAGATTCCTTTAAGTAAGGTGACCACAGGTCACTCCATGTCATAAGGGACAGGCAGAGCCGGTCCTGCTTTTTTTAGTCCTATTGCATGCATGGACTTGTAGTTCCTGCCTTTCTTAGGGATGTCAGAACTGTATCTCTTCATGCAGAGAAATGAATCCATGACTTGATCCCCCTATATTCGGAGTGATCTGATCACTGTCATTCCGGTGCTCCGGTTTATTCTCTTGGTCTCTAGGCAGCGCCAACTTAGCCAGGTCTAACCTTCACATGGTCTAGGGCTCTTGTGCCCACTGCTCCGTGGGTCACATTACCATGAACTATGCTTTATGTCACATAGCAATAGCGCTTAGCACCTGAGGTGTATATAAATATATAAATGAATAAATAAATATATGTATATACAGAGAGATCAATATTCATTCAGTCTGGATAGCAAAATTAGCCAGATAACTTCTGAGTTAGCTGGCTAAATGCCTCTGAAATGGACCTCATAGATTTTATATATATATATATATATATATATATATATTTTTTTTTTTTTTTTTTTTTTGCTTTTATCATGAGACTGTTTAGGTTCCCTGTACTGTTGCCATCTAAACATACATTGTCTGGATATATCAGGGAAGTGGGACGGGCATGAGACCACGCTCTCTTTCCTTTCAGATCCGGGATGATAACAAGCGACTGCATCCCTGTCTCCTTGACTTCCACAGTCTTCCTGAGCCTGAGAGGAACTACAACCTCCTCATGTCCGGAGAGACCCTGAAGTAAGGACCCCCACCGAGGGGGAGCAGAAAGACATCTTCTCTAAAGCTTGGAAGCAGATGTAGTCCCCTGATTAAAGTTAGGGGCGTGGTTTTTGGAGGGTGAACTTTTATGGAATAATTAGATAAATCTGACTAAGCTTCCAGCTCACTCAGCTAGGCCATTCAGTCAAAGGCCAAAAATCTGGCCACCAGGTTTTGCCATTGTAGGGTGACTATGGCTCCCTCCCCTCGGGGGCTGTGAACATGGTCTATGCAGCATCCCCAGACCCGGCCAAACTGGCAGCAGAGCAACTGAGCTGGCAACCAGACCCAGGTCCTCCGCACTTCCACAGATCCGCTGGGACGGGATCTAATTAATTGTTATTAATATCTTAAAAGCAGTCGACGCTGAGGCTGGCAATGTGGTCAGGAATGACTCAGCAGACTGGATGGTCCGGTTGGTCTTTTTCTGCCTTTATCTACTATGTTGTTGTTACTTCTAGAACAATTTATGATGTCCTGGCATGATCCTGTGTGGAAATGCCTCACATGATGCCGTGGCCCCTGCTTTTATAACTGTGTCTCTCCCCCTAGGACCCTGCTGGCTCTGGGATGCCACGTGGGCATGGCCGATGAGAAAGCCGAGGAGAACTTGAAGAAGACCAAGCTGCCGAAGACGTAAGTGTGGCCCCCATCCTCAGCTCTGAGTTTCGCTTGCGATCGTCTTAACTCCTGGGGATAGTTTGAGCTGCAGGGCTAGAGCAGGTGGGCCACGGGGCACTCGTAAGGTGAGCTGGACGGTGGGGGTGAAGGGGGGGGGTTGCTGAAGGTTGGGGGGGAGCAAGCTCTGACTTCTTTGGCGACTGATTTTGGATGGCGCTTGCCCAGAGCTCTTCTCTCTCTCCTTATTTAGCCCATATTTCTCTGTTCACCAGTCCTGTGGTGTCTTGGTTTGTGCTGCTGCTGCTGCCACGTTTCAGTCTTGTGCTAATATCTTCATATTTCTGGCTATAAGCACTGGAAGAGTGGGTGAGAGGTATCAGCCAGACTATCGCACTACAGCACTGTCTAACCCATCAGACATGCAGGTGCTCACATAGCCAGATCTGTCTGGAAGGCTCTGCAAGGGATGTCTGGGCAGCAACTCCCCCCAGGCAGTAATAATGGAATTAAACCAGCAGCTGGGTCTGTCTGGCAGGCTGCAAATGAAGTAATCACTAGAATTCCAGTGGAGAAAGGCTTAGATGCCATGGTTTCACCCCGCTTAAAGCCAGTGATGCATAGGATCTGGGAATGCAGCCTAATATAGTTTCCCTCCCCCCCTTCCTCCTGCCTCGCAGGTACATGATGTCTAATGGTTATAAGCCGGCCCCTCTCGACCTGTCCCACGTCAAGCTGACCCCGGCTCAAAACACACTGGTGGACAAGCTGGCGGAGAACGCACACAACGTGTGGGCCCGAGACCGTGTGCAGCAGGGCTGGACATACAGCATAGTCCAGGTAACATGGGATTTATTTATTTATTTATTTATTGGGTCTTATATACCGTCACTCGGGTTCCATCGCAACGGTTCAGTGAATGGGTTTCCCCCATTCACTGGCTAAATTTAGCCCCCTAGATTCACAAAAGAGTGAAAATGGGACCGCTTGAGAGGCATCCCTGGGGTGGACTTATGACTTACGCTGATTTTCAGCACTGGCTGGCCCAGTTTAGGTGGGCAACCCCAGCCCAACATATAGTAGTCTTAAATCTAACTGGTTATGTTCGGCTAAAGATAGCCAACTGAAATTAACCGATTATCTAATCTGCTCGGCGTAGTTTTGAAAAGTGACCGTCTAAATGAAGAGTTTCTCTAACGAATCATTCCGAACCTGAGAATTTCTGTGGCGCGGAAGATGTTCAGTGGCCCCTGCTTCCTGCGTTGCCCGTGCAGACGTGTCACTGTCCGGAGGATGGAGGAAGCAACGGGTGTGGGGGCCCGTAGTGCTCGGGACTGAGGAGCTATGGTTCTCTTCAGTGTGCCTTTAGCAGGACCTTTCTCTTGCCCATCCCGGCAGGACATTAAGAATAAGCGAAACCCTCGGCTGGTGCCCTACGTCCTGCTGGATGAACGGACAAAGAAGACCAACAGGGATAGTCTGTGTGAGGCCGTGCGCACGCTGATTGGTTATGGTTACAACATTGAACCCCCGGACCAGGAGACCAGTGAGTCAGAAACTGCTTTTCTATCTCCTGCCCCACCCATCGACTCATTGCCCTGCCTTATCTATCTTCCTTAACTTATCTTCCCTTCTTTCTGTCCTCTACCTCCCCTCCCCCATCTCGGGCCTCCATTTGTTTTACAAATATCTTGGTGCTCACTGGAAGATGTGGACAAGTACCAGGCTAGGATGCCCCGGAAATGATTTTATATATTTATGAGACCGGAGAGTGGTTGTGAAGGAGCAGAGAAGAAGTAATGTGTGTGTGTGTGTGTCTCTATGTGATTCCCTCTAGCTGCAGCCCAAGGTGTCACACAGCCTCGCTTTGAACGGGTGCGACTCTTTCGCCTTGAGAAGTCAAATGCAGTGAAGTCTGGACGGTGGTACTTTGAGTACGAGGCGGTTACGATGGGGGAGATGAGAGTGGGCTGGGCGCGCCCCAATGTCAACCCTGATGTAGAGCTGGGAGCCGATGAGCTGGCCTACGTCTTCAATGGGTGTCGGGTATGTCTATGTGTCTGTATGTTGTCAGAGGATGCCAGATACATCTTTGCGTCTTCCGTGGGTGCCGGATATGCCCGTGTGTCTGTACATCTGGCATGGATGTAGGGCACGTCTCCGTGTCTTTAGTGGGTGCCGGGTACGTCTGGGTCTTCAGTGGGCATAGGGTACGTGCACCTGTTCCATATGTGTTCAATGGGTGCACTGTCTCTCCATCTATGGGTCTGTCTTCAAGCTACAAACGCATACATTTGGTCCTTTAAACATGAATGTTGGTCTTTCTGTCTGTGCTTTTGGAACTGTAGCGTCCTATAATGTCTCTCCCTCCCTTTTCCAGTTCTTATCATACGTAGAGCAATAGTAGACATACGCAGACAGTGCTGTACGGAGAGCCGTGAGACCGTCCCTGCTGCATGTCACCGATAGGACAACAATCCTTGATGCCTTTGTATAGATCATTAGTGAGACCTTACCTGGAATACTGGGTCCAGTTCTAAAGGCTGGACCTCCAAAAGGAGAGGCTGGAGGCGGTCCAGAATGAGGCTGCCAAAATGGTGAGGGGTCTGCACCAAAAGCGATATTAAATGAGACTTTGGAAAAGTTTCTGGAGGAAAAGTCCATAAATAGTTATTAGCCAGGTGGACTGTGGGAAACCTACAGCTTATCCATGTAGTGAGCAAGAAGAAATGGATCTAATCTTTGGGATCTGCCGGGTAACTTGTGACCTAGATTTGCCACTCTCGGAGACAGGGTGCTGGGCTCAATTTGACTTTTTAGTCTGACTCAGCATGGCACTTTTTATGTTCTAGATTTAGGGACTTAAATATGTGGGGAAAGATCTTCAAAGCTGGCCATGTAAGTAACTTAGCGGGTTAGAGCATATACGGCTAAGTTACAATGTATACTCAGCTGCTCGGCAAAGCCTCTGAATACAAGTGCATATATATGCACTTAGCCAGAGAAGTCTAACCTGCTCTAGGGGACGTCTAAACTTACACGGATACTTATGCAGCTAACTCCCAATATTGGTAGTTAGCCATATAAGTTGTACGGCTAACTCACTCCGCCCCCGATCCACCCAGTACAGGCTACGTTTTGTGCGTGTAACTTTTAGCCTTATAAGGGAATTATACAGCTAAGCGGCAGCCGCTGAACGTAGGCGCATATTCATCGGCCTCCAGTACTTAAGCCACACAAGTCCCGCTTATCCAGCTAAATAGCGCTGAACACGCTTTGAATATCGAGCCCGTTATGTTCTAGAGAAGTGGGGGGGAGATATAGTAGAAACTTTGAAATACCCGAAAGGTGTACAGTAAAGGAATTTTAAGAAGCCTGGGACAGACACAGAATATCCCTAAAGGCAAAGAAGTGAGGGGGAAGTGAGAGATCAGCCGGAGCTGTGACATTGCATCAGGAGTCAACTTGGGCAGACTGGATGGGCCAGGGCATAAACAGGACTGGGGTGTTGAAGCATCACAAACAACTCACCCTCCACTCCCCGAAGAGCAGAAAAAAGGGGCGAGATGATAAGGACAAAACTGTAGGCAGTGCTGCAGGCCATGGGGTGGTAGGGTGGGAGCTAGCAAGCTACGACTCCCCAGAAACCCATCGGGTTGGAGGTGGGTGCTGACCAGCAAGGCCATGAAGACAGTGGGAGGCTGGATGTGTGGCTGTGACGATGGCGTTAAACCAGGTCTGGGGCTATCTGGCAGGCTGCAAGTATAGCAATAACGAGAAGCCCTGGTGGAAACGAAGGCGCACACTTAACTGGATGTGTGGCTGTGACGATGGTGTTAAACCAGCGTCTGGGGCTGTCTGGCGGGCTGCAAGTATAGCAATAACGAGAAACCCTGGTGGAAACGAAGGCGCACACTTAGCTGGATGTGTGGCTGTGACGATGGTGTTAAACCAGCCTCTGGGGCTGTCTGGCGGGCTGCAAGTATAGCAATAACGAGAAACCCTGGTGGAAACGAAGGCGCACACTTAGCTGGATGTGTGGCTGTGACGATGGCGTTAAACCAGCTTCTGGGGCTGTCTGGCAGGCTGCAAGTATAGCAATAACAAGAAGCCCTGGTGGAAACGAAGGCGCACACTTAGCTGGATGTGTGGCTGTGACGATGGCGTTAAACCAGTGTCTGGGGCTGTCTGGCAGGCTGCAAGTATAGCAATAACGAGAAGCCCTGGTGGAAACGAAGGCGCACACTTAGCTGGATGTGTTTGTCAGGCTGTGCAGGGGATATCGGAGCCCAGATGCTCTGGCAACAGTCACTCTGATATTGGCGGTTATTTAAAACATTGGAGAGCTTTGTGGGTTGATTACGAGAAGGGAGGAGGTGCTGGGTGTGACCTAAACAATAGATCTTTGTATGCTCACCTGCCTTAGATGGAGTACAGAGGAAGAAGTTGCTAAAAAAAAAAACCCCAAAAAAACAAGAGTGATCGTATGAGTCCTCGCGCTGCAGGGGAAAGATATCCTTGGCAGTGTGGACAGAAATAACTGGGGTTGTTGCCGGTTGGTCCTTTTTCTGCCGTCATTTACTAAGCCTTGTTTTCAAAGCAGGTGTTCACCTGCGTCACATGGGCTTTTGAAAATTGCCCATCCTCCTGAAGAGCTGTAAGCCACTCGCCCTAGCGAAAATTTATTTGGTAGAGGACACCTGGGTTAAAAATTATCAAGGCTGTGAGCAGGGCGAGCTAGGGCTTACGATCGGAGAGCGGCCTCGGCGCATCCTTTATAGGCTGTCTGTCACTGCAGGGCCAGCGCTGGCACATCGGGAGCGAGCCCTTCGGCCGGAACTGGCAGCCGGGAGATGTGGTAGGCTGCATGATCGATCTGGTGGAAATGAACATCATGTTCACGCTGAACGGGGAGATGCTGATCAGCGACTCGGGCTCCGACCTGGCCTTCAAGGACATCGAGATCGGGGACGGTGAGCTACCCGGACGGGAGGGGGTCTCCTCGTGGAGAGAGGAAAGGGGAGAGAGATAGAACAAAGAGAGAGAGAGAGAGAGTTAAAGAGAGGAAGGGAGAGGGAGACTGGTGAGAGCCGGGGAGGCGGCAGGGATTAGACCAAGGAGAAGAGCTACAAGAAAGGTGAGGTTATTAAGACTGGGAGGGTGCCCGATGGGAGAAGCCCATAACGGGGGTGGGGGGAGGAGAGGATGAGGGGAGAGGCCATGGAAAGCGGGAAGATGGGCAGAACCCATGGCGGACGTATATGGGGAAAGGCCATGGAGGGGCAGGGTAGAGGGGAAGGCACAGGGGAGAGAAGGATGTGGAGGGACAGGGGTTGGGGTATTCCTGCCGGTAGCTCTGACAGGCTGTGACTGTTTTACCCCAGGCTTTATCCCCGTGTGCAGCCTGGGCCAGTCCCAGGTGGGCCGCCTGAACCTGGGCCAAGATGTGAGCAGCTTGCGCTACTTTACCATCTGCGGCCTGCAAGAGGGCTTTGAGCCTTTCGCCATCAACATGAAGCGCGACCTCACCATGTGGTTCAGCAAGAGCCTGCCCCAGTTTGTGACGGTGCCCCTGGAGCATGGCCACATCGAGGTGAGAGGGCGGCGTGGCGGGGAGCGCACCCGCATCAAGGGGAGATTGTGGGACAGTGGGAACATGGTGACGGTCCAGGTGAGAGCTACGGCCACACTGAGGAGAGAGGGCATGGAGGGGGTCACAACTAGATCAAGGTTAGAGCGTACAAAGGGGGGGAGGGCTCGGCCACCTTGAAGGGGAAACACATTGACGGGGCACAGCTTTATCGAGGGAAGAGGCGGGAGCAACCACGAGAAGAGGAGAGAACTAGGGGAAGGGGCTCATCTGCTTCTCCACGAGTATCCGCCTGTACAGTATTAATAACCCTTGGTGGCAGGGCTATTCTGGGCAGAGGGAAGGGGGTGCAGATAGGAGCGAGTGCCCTGGGCCCCCTGTGGCCTCTGCATAAGCCTCCACCCTGGCACCATAATTTCCTGTCATCTCGGGGCTGGGGGCCAGGACCCCGCTGTGGTTGATTCGTTCTGGTCCCCCTGCCCCGCTCCGGTCAGCCCCTCCTGGTCGGGACTGTGGAAGAGCGTTAAGGCCCTGTTCAGTGCGATGACTGCCCGTCCTCTCTGCAGGTGGCTCGCATTGATGGCACGGTGGATAACCCCCCCTGCCTGAAGGTCACCCACAGGACCTTCGGCTCCCAGAACAGTAACGCCGACCTGCTGTTCCTGCGGCTCAGCATGCCCGTGGAGTTCTACGAGACCTTCAAATGCACCCCGGGCGCCACGCCCCTGACCCGCACCCTGACCATCCCGGAGGAGGAGGTGAAGGACATTGACCTGGACTCGGAGTTTGAGGTTCTGAAGAAGTCGGCCAGCCGCAAAGAGACGGACGCGGCTAACGAGAAGGAGCCGCCAGGCAAAGAGGTGCCCAAGGAACAGAGCAAGGGGGAGAACGAGAAGGAAGTGGCCTCTGAGAAAAGCAAAGTGAAGAGGGGGTGAGTGCTCCCTCGTGCCGCCCCCCCCCCCCCCCCCCCGGCATCACCAGTCCCACCCAGTCCTCTCCGTCCCAGTAGTGATCAGCGTTCTGAGCAGGAACGTCCAAGAGGGCGGCCCTCAGTTATACCTCAGGCGCACGGTCCCCTGCCCTCTATAGCGAGCAGGAGCGTGGCCCCTCCCACACTCTGTGTAAACTGAGCAAGAGCTCCTCCCCCCCTCCACCCAGAATCATGTACAAGAAATGGCTCTCACGCCGCTCTCTTCCATCCCTGGGCTTCTCCCAAGTCCGTGGCACAAGGTGTGACGCTGTATGCGGGACAAGAAAGAAGGGGCCGATATTCAGAAAAAAGCAAACCCCTAAATTTTAAGCCTGAATTAGGCATCTGTTTTCAGCCCTATTCAGGAGCATACGTTTTCAGCTGAAGATTAGGCTGACAGAGGAACATGTTCAAACACATCTAGCCGCTTGATTAAGAAGTTATCCGGCTACATGAAAATTTGGACCCTTATCCAGCTATTTGTCCAGCTAGAATTTGGCTGGGTAAGTGCAGGGCGGCCCAGGGAGTTGCCGAGATAACCAGATAAGTTACCCAGCTAGCTCTGGTCGACCCATGACGCTGTCCTACATTTAGCCGAATAAACCTATCAGGCTAACTTTAAGACAGCCGGGTATATTCGGCGAGCATTAGTTTAGCCGGCTGACTGGCTGAATATGGTTCCCACAAGTTTTGTCCTGCTACTCATTTGCCTAAATTTAGGCTTCTAAGTTAGGTGCCCGGTGCTGAAAATCAGTGCTAAGCTCCTAACTTTTCTTTCCCCGCCCTAACTCCGCCCCGTCTCTTAAATTTAGGGGTCTGCTGAAACTAGGAGCCTAAATTTTAGAAACTCGGCCCACGTAAATTTTCAAAAAGGCCAATTGAGGAGCCTAACTCTTAGAAGCCTGAATCCTTTGAAAAGTGGCCCCCCAGATGTGCCTGAGCAGACCTCTCCCCACCCCCTCCCCCCACCTGTCACCCTGCTCCTCACCTCTTCTGTTTATTTCCCTCCCTCTGTTCTCTGCCCTTTGAGGGATTTTAACCCTTCTCGATTCCTGCTGCGGGACTCCCAGCTTCTCATCTCATCTCACCCCTTTCCTCCCCTTCATATCCTGCTCCTCCTCTCTACCTTTCCCATCTCGCCTCTCCACCTGCCTTCTCTTTTGCTGTTCTTGCACCTCTCTCCGTCTCCCGCGCTCTCTCTTCCCCTTCTCCCCTTCCCTCCGCTCCTTCCCTCTCCCTGGTCCCCCTTTTCCTTCCCAGGTTTCTGTTTAAAGCCAAGAAGGCCGCATTCCCCGCACCGCCGCCTGTGGTGCCCGCGATGCCGCGCCTCGTGAAGGACGTGGTGCCCGACGATCGTGACGACCCGGAGATCATCATGAACACGACCACGGTAACGCAGCGCGCGGATAGATGGCGTGGCCACGGAGGCGGCTAGCGTCTAGAATGCACGCCTCACGCCCTCTCTCTTCCTCTCCTTCTCTCGCCCCCGACAGTATTATTACTCCATGCGCATCTTCGCCGGCCAGGAGCCCAGCGGGGTCTGGGTGGGGTGGGTCACCCCCGACTACCACCTCTACGACATGAACTTTGACCTGAACAAAATCCGCACCGCCACCATCACCATGGGGGACGACAAAGGAAACATCTTCAACAGGCAAGTGGCCGCCGCCCGCGGCTCTGGGACCTGGGGGTGGAGAATAATGGGGAGGGGGGAGCACCCTGCGGGTCCACCTCCATCAACGAGGGCTGGGGGTAGTTCGGGAATTGCGACGCTGAGAGTTCTGCGGGGGGGAGGCTGTTTGCTTACCGGAGAAGTGAGGATCACTTTTGGGAGCGGAGAGGTGGGTGTAGGTGGGGCCCCAATGGGTCTAGAACCCACCACCTTTTCGATCTGAAGGCAGCTCCTCTAGCAGTTGGTCGGGAGGGAGAGCGGCCCCTGCTGGTCTGGCCATGGAAGGCCGGCCTCTTGTTTCTCAGCCGCCGTGCCTCTCTCGCCCCCCTGCAGCATAAAGCGCAGTAACTGTTACATGGTGTGGGCCGGGGAATACAGCAACAACTCCCAGCAGTCCCGCATCAGCAACGAGGACCTGGTCATCGGCTGCCTGGTGGACCTCGCCACGGGCCTCATGACCTTCACGGCCAATGGGAAGGAGATCAACGCGTTCTTCCAGGTGAGAGGCTCCGGTTCGGCCCCCCTCAAGCGTGTTAGGCGGCTGGGTGTCTCCTCAGGGGGAGGGCGCAGGTTGTAACCTCTCCCCCCGGTACTGACTGCGCTGCGTTCATTGTTCCAGGTAGAGCCCAACACTATGCTCTTCCCAGCTGTCTTTGTGCTGCCTTCCAGCCAGAACCTGCTGCAGTTTGAACTGGGTAAACTGAAGGTAATATCTCAATGCAACGTGGGTCCATTGTTACGTAGCTCGCACCCCCTTATCATCCTGTGGCTCATACCTCCCTACCATTCCCTGTAGCTTTTACTCCCGCATCCTTCCCTCCCCCTATCATAAAGGACAGATGCATGGATTGCTGCTTTCACTAAAACCTTTCTTAAAACTTTAAAATGCACATTTGTATAATCAGCCCTAGTATTTATCTTTTAACCCATGAATGAGCTGCATAAAGGTAAACCTCCTTTGGCATTAGCAGTAATCATCTCCCCCATCTCTCCCCCCCCCCCCCCCATGTCTTCTCTACTCCATCCCTTCTCCAATCTCTTTCCCGGTCTCTGTCTCTCTCTTTGCCCAGAACATCATGCCCATCTCAGCAGCCATGTTCCGGAGTGAGCGGAAGAACCCGGTGCCCCAGTGCCCGCCGCGGCTGGACGTGCAGATGCTGACCCCCGTGGTTTGGAGCCGTATGCCCAACGAATTCCTGCAGGTGGAGACGGGGCGGGTGAGCGAGCGGCATGGCTGGATGGTGGAGTGCACCCAGCCTCTTACCATGATGGCCCTGCACATTCCGGAGGAGAACAGGTGAGAGCTGCAGGGAGCGATGGCCCCAGCTTGCTGCCACCTGCTGGAGGGAGTATAGGTGAAAGCTTGTGGCACCGTGGGAGAAGGTGGCATGTCTGTCTCTCCTGCCACCCCTGCGCAGCCTTATGGGCACCAAAGGAGTGTGTGTTTATCTCCTTACTGCCATTCTCCCCTCCCCCTGTTACTGCAGGTACTC
Organism: Rhinatrema bivittatum; assembly: GCF_901001135.1. Lineage (NCBI taxonomy): Eukaryota > Metazoa > Chordata > Amphibia > Gymnophiona > Rhinatrematidae > Rhinatrema > Rhinatrema bivittatum. Next base: position 77,582,041 of record NC_042625.1, read on the forward strand.
TGTGTGTGTGTGTGTGTGTGTGTGTGTGTGTGTTTATCTCCTTACTGCCATTCTCCCCTCCCCCTGTTACTGCAGGTACTCTGTGTGTGTGTGTGTGTGTGTGTGTGTGTGTGTGTTTATCTCCTTACTGCCATTCTCCCCTCCCCCTGTTACTGCAGGTACTCTGTGTGTGTGTGTGTGTGTGTGTGTGTGTGTTTATCTCCTTACTGCCATTCTCTCCTCTCCCTGTTACTGCGGGTACTGTGTGTGTGTGCGTGTGTGTGTTTATCTCCTTACTGCCATTCTCCCCTCCCCCCGTTACTGCGGGTACTGTGTGTGTGTGTGTGTGTGTGTGTGTGTGTGTGTGTGTGTTTATCTCCTTACTGCCATTCTCTTCTCCCCCTGTTACTGCGGGTACTGTGTGTGTGTGTGTGTGTGTGTGTGTTTATCTCCTTACTGCCATTCTCCCCTCCCCCCGTTACTGCGGGTACTGTGTGTGTGTGTGTGTGTGTGTGTGTTTATCTCCTTACTGCCATTCTCCCCTCCCCCCCGTTACTGCGGGTACTCTGTGTGTGTGTGTGTGTGTGTGTTTATCTCCTTACTGCCATTCTCTCCTCTCCCTGTTACTGCGGGTACTGTGTGTGTGTGCGTGTGTGTGTTTATCTCCTTACTGCCATTCTCCCCTCCCCCCGTTACTGCGGGTACTGTGTGTGTGTGTGTGTGTGTGTGTGTGTGTGTGTGTGTTTATCTCCTTACTGCCATTCTCTTCTCCCCCTGTTACTGCGGGTACTGTGTGTGTGTGTGTGTGTGTGTGTGTTTATCTCCTTACTGCCATTCTCTTCTCCCCCTGTTACTGCGGGTACTGTGTGTGTGTGTGTGTGTGTGTGTGTATGTGTGTTTATCTCCTTACTGCCATTCCCCCCTCCCCCCCGTTACTGCAGGTACTCTGTGTGTGTGTGTGTGTTTATCTCCTTACTGCCATTCTCTTCTCCCCCCGTTACTGCGGGTACTGTGTGTGTGTGTGTGTGTGTGTGTGTGTTTATCTCCTTACTGCTATTCTCCCCTCCCCCCGTTACTGTGGGTACTGTGTGTGTGTGTGTGTGTGTTTATCTCCTTACTGCCATTCTCCCCTCCCCCCGTTACTGCGGGTACTGTGTGTGTGTGTGTGTGTGTGTGTGTGTGTTTATCTCCTTACTGCCATTCTCCCCTCCCCCCGTTACTGCGGGTACTGTGTGTGTGTGTGTGTGTGTGTGTGTTTATCTCCTTACTGCCATTCTCTTCTCCCCCTGTTACTGCGGGTACTGTGTGTGTGTGTGTGTGTGTGTGTGTGTATGTGTGTTTATCTCCTTACTGCCATTCCCCCCTCCCCCCCGTTACTGCAGGTACTCTGTGTGTGTGTGTGTGTTTATCTCCTTACTGCCATTCTCTTCTCCCCCCGTTACTGCGGGTACTGTGTGTGTGTGTGTGTGTGTGTGTGTGTTTATCTCCTTACTGCTATTCTCCCCTCCCCCCGTTACTGTGGGTACTGTGTGTGTGTGTGTGTGTGTTTATCTCCTTACTGCCATTCTCCCCTCCCCCCGTTACTGCGGGTACTGTGTGTGTGTGTGTGTGTGTGTGTGTGTGTTTATCTCCTTACTGCCATTCTCTTCTCCCCCCGTTACTGCGGGTACTGTGTGTGTGTGTGTGTGTGTGTGTGTGTGTTTATCTCCTTACTGCTATTCTCCCCTCCCCCCGTTACTGTGGGTACTGTGTGTGTGTGTGTGTGTGTTTATCTCCTTACTGCCATTCTCCCCTCCCCCCGTTACTGCGGGTACTGTGTGTGTGTGTGTGTGTGTGTGTGTGTGTTTATCTCCTTACTGCCATTCTCCCCTCCCCCCGTTACTGCGGGTACTTGTGTGTGTGGTGTGTGTGTGTGTGTGTTTATCTCCTTACTGCCATTCTCCCCTCCCCCCGTTACTGCGGGTACTGTGTGTGTGTGTGTGTGTGTGTGTGTGTGTTTATCTCCTTTACTGCCATTCTCTCCTCCCCCCGTTACTGTGGGTACTGTGTGTGTGTGTGTGTGTGTGTATGTGTGTTTATCTCCTTACTGCCATTCTCTCCTCCCCCCGTTACTGCGGGTACTGTGTGTGTGTGTGTGTGTGTGTGTGTGTTTATCTCCTTACTGCCATTCTCCCCTCCCCCCGTTACTGCGGGTACTGTGTGTGTGTGTGTGTGTGTGTGTGTGTGTTTATCTCCTTACTGCCATTCTCCCCTCCCCCCGTTACTGCGGGTACTGTGTGTGTGTGTGTGTGTGTGTGTGTTTATCTCCTTACTGCCATTCTCCCCTCCCCCCGTTACTGCGGGTACTGTGTGTGTGTGTGTGTGTGTGGTGTGTTTATCCTCCTACTGCCATTCTCTCCTCCCCCCGTTACTGCGGGGTACTGTGTGTGTGTGTGTGTGTGTGTGTGTGTTTATCTCCTTACTGCCATTCTCTCCTCCCCCCGTTACTGTGGGTACTGTGTGTGTGTGTGTGTGTGTGTGTTGTGTGTGTTTATCTCCTTACTGCCATTCTCCCCTCCCCCCGTTACTGCGGGTACTGTGTGTGTGTGTGTGTGTGTGTGTGTGTTTATCTCCTTACTGCCATTCTCTCCTCCCCCCGTTACTGTGGGTACTGTGTGTGTGTGTGTGTGTGTGTGTGTTTATCTCCTTACTGCCATTCTCCCCTCCCCCCATTACTGTGGGTACTGTGTGTGTGTGTGTGTGTTTTTTCTGTGTGTGTCTCTTTGGGGGAGGGGGACAGGGTGGAGGCTCTTTCCCCATCTGCTAATGCCCTCTACAGCTACCAGGGAGCTGTTCAAGTCCATGATTCCTGGGGCTGCTGCTGGTGATGTGTGGCCTTGACTGACTGATGCAGCCCTGCCAGTTTACAATAAAACATGGGGATGCTCTTCTAGTGATACCCCCATGTGGAAATGCCTCACAGAGCAGGAAGGACCTCACAGAGCATGCCCCTGCTCTGTGAGGCCCTTCCTGGTGTCTGCTGAGGCAGCCCTTTGGCATAGTTACTGCACAGCAGGAATAGCGTTTGAAGCTCAGGAAGCCTTCTGTCCTGAGGGCGGGCTCTGTTTGATGACAGCTGCCACAGTAAAAACACGATCAGACAGGCCCTTCCCTAAATTCACTTCAAAAACTGTGATAAAGACGGGACAAACTCCCTCTGTCACTTGACTACTGGCCCATGAAGCCACAACACCATCCCTGCCCGACATCCTGTGGAGTAGGTGCCTTCACCTATAGGATCTTCCATTGCCCTGGCTCTTTAATCCATCTAGCAGACCCATATTGTTGCTGTACTATACCTTAGATGGCCACTACAGCTCATCTTGTCTTATATCCCTACCTTAATATGCCCCCTTCGTGTTTCCCTATGAAAACTTAAGACATAAATGTAACAGGAGTTTAATTATAAATGTGGTTGTAATTCACCAAGACCAGCTCGGTAAAGGCAGAATACCAAATATTTCTAAACAAATAAATCCCATGCTTTGGAATTTGCTGCAGCCATGCGAGAACAGAGGGGCACGCGAAGGGAGGGATGAGCTGGGTGTTGCCCGCAGAATCTCCTGTCTACACGGAGACTTTAATACGTGACAGGAAAAGGTTGTGGCGCTCACCTGTTTACCTCTCCCTCTCTCTCTCGGGCAGGTGCATCGATATCCTGGAGCTCTCGGAGCACCTGCACATGCTCTCCTTCCACTACCACACCCTGAAGCTGTACTGCGCCGTCTGCGCCCTGGGCAACAACCGGGTGGCGCATGCGCTGTGCAGCCACGTGGACGAGTCGCAGCTGCTGTACACCGGTGAGAGCTGCCACCTCTCGGGGCTCCTGCGCTGCGGCTACTACGACCTGCTCATCAGCATCCACCTGGAGTCCGCCAAGCGCTCCCGGCTGACCATGAACAACGAGTTCATCGTGCCCATGACGGACGAGACCAGGAGCATCCGGCTCTTCCCGGACGAGTCGCGGCAGCACGGGCTGCCCGGCGTAGGCATGAGCACCTGCCTGCGGCCGCCGCTCCACTTCTCCTACCCCAGCTTTGTCAGCACCAGCTCCGAGCTGTATCAGCTCAGCCCCTTCATCCCGCTGGATGTGCTGAAGACCAAGGCCATCAACATGCTGACAGAGGCTGTGCAGGACGGGGGCCAGCACACGCGGGACCCTGTGGGGGGCAGCGTGGAGTTCCAGTTTGTGCCGGTGCTGAAGCTCATTTCCACGCTCCTCATCATGGAGGTCTTTGAGGACGAGGACGTGACGCACATCCTGAAGATGATCGAGCCCATCGTGTTTGGGGAGGCCAAGGAGGAGGAGACGGAGGGAGAGCCGAAAGAGGAGGAGACGGAGGGAGAGCCGAAAGAGGAGGAAAAAGAAAAGGAGGAGGAAGGGGAGAAGAAGGAGGAAGAAGAGGGGGGAGAGGTGGGAGAAAAGGCACTGGTGGAAGCAGGGGAGAAAGCAACTGAGACCAAGGAGCAAGAAGCCAAGGAGGAAGAGGAGGGACTGGAGGAAGGCTTGCTGCAGATGACGTTGCCAGAATCTGTCAAGTTGCAGGTAGGTCACCCAGCCAGAAGGGGGGGGATTAACCTTTCCTGAATACAAGTGACCAGTTGGCTCTGTTGTTTCAGGGCAGGCTGACCCAGTTTTATCCTACTGCAGTCGGTGACCTCTGCATGTAGTTGTGATGGTCCTAAGAAAAGCAGGAACTGCAGGTCCCAACATGGTGAACCCAGCACTTGCATCAGCTTGTCCTGATGAGCCCGGACCATTGGTCACGCGACTCTGAAATGGCCTGTTTTGGGTGTCTCTTGCCGGAGACTGGTGTCGGCTGGCGGGGAGCACTATAACAGAGAAAGAGCCAGGATATCCATACTGTTTCCCCGGGCCTGGGTGCGCTGCGTCTGCTTGTGTTTGAGTTCAGTGAATTTGGAGCCCCAGAAAGGAGCAAGTCACAAGTCTGAGGCAGGAGTTAGAGAGCACCGGTCGAGATACAGAACAACCAGGGAACCATAGCAAATGACATCAGATAAAGAGCAAATTGGCCCATCCCGGTCTGCCCAGTTAAGATTCCTCCACAAGGCGTAGATGCCTATCTTTTACCTGTCCTCACAACCCTTATCCAACCATAACTGTCCCAGACATGACCAAAATCCGCCACAGCGACGGCCACAACCACTGGCACTTGTAGGCCACTTCAGGCCTTCTCACCTTTAAGTGTGCTTGCTAGAAAACGAGTCCTTAAGCCCTTCCATGCTTTATTACCAAGTTAAATGTCAGGAAAGACCAGGAACGTTCCAGGAGGCGTGCTTGCTAAATGGCGTGACATGTCAACGCATCCCGTGATTAGAGCATTGTATCGCGACTGGCGCTGCCCTTCCGGTGACCTCCCACCCCCACTCCTCCGCTGCAGATGTGCAACCTCCTGCAATACTTCTGTGACCGGGAGCTGCAGCACCGCGTGGAGGCCCTGATTGCGTTCTCGGAGCGGTACATGGACAGTCTCCAGACCAACCAGAGGGCGCGCTACAGAGAGCTGATGCAGGCCTTCACCATGTCCGCGGCCGAGACGGCGCGGAGGACCCGGGAGTTCCGCTCCCCACCACAGGAGCAGGTGAAGTAGCCGTGGGGTGAGGTGCACTCTCCAGCCCAGGTCAGCGGTGGGATCTGGCACATTTCGCCCCCTTTTAGTCAGGGGCATGTTTGAAAAGCAGAGTGAAAACAAGTGGAGAACTGCAATGGCAACTTAAAGGAGCCTGCTTTGAGGGTGACAGGCAAACCCTGCAGCCAGTTTGCAGTCCTGCAGGGGTTTCAAAATGCAAGCTCCAAATGTGCTTCCCCTGCCCCAGCTTAACCCCGCTCCTACAGTTACCTGTTGTAAGGGGGGGGGGGGGGGGCCACGGGGCTGGCAGTATTCTAACTGCACATTTCCATGGCTGAGTTGTTGTTTTAGCTGCAGAAAAGGCTTTGACTCCATGATCTGCTTGTGTGTGGGCTCCAGGTGCTCCAGGTTGGGGGGGGGGGGGGGGGGGAGGGTGGCAGGATGCATAGGGGTTGCGAGTATGGGGAGATGGGTGAAGGGGAGGAGGTGTTGGGAGGGGGAGGGCTGCTCTCTTCCTCTTCTGGTGGTTCTCTGGGCCCCAAAGGCGGTGTCTATCGTGTTTTATCTGCCGGGGCCTGGAGTCCCACCAGTTCCTGCTGGTGAGGGGATTCTCTACCAGTGGCGGGGGTGGGGGGGGGGGGGATTCTCTGTTTTTGCTTTTGTCCACCTGTCTGCCAATGTTCCCCCAGTATCACAGGAGGATGGACAAAGCTATTGCAATTCATAGCACGTTCTAAAAGAAGGATTCATTAAAAGAAAAGCCTGATAAATAAATTGGGGCTTCGTGTCCGGTGTGGAAAGCTGCAGAGAGTGTGATCCTCAGAAGAGAACGCTGGTGGGCTGTGTCCCACTGTGCATTGCGTGTCTGGGCCTCTCTCTGCCATCTCTCTGCCTCTCTCTCCCTCCTGCAGATAAACATGTTACTGAACTTCAAGAGCGGTCAGGATGATGAGGAGTGTCCTGTTCCTGATGAGATCCGGGATGAGCTCATTGAGTTTCATACGGACCTGCTGTCTCACTGTGGTAAAGCCGCATTGCTACTGTGCCTGACACACATGGCTTTGCCACGATACCTCCACCCTGATACTCACCCTGCCATTTCCCAACACATACTCAGCTCCGTCACTGTACGTGCATCCTGAGATCCTACACACACACACACACACACAGACAAACACACTCTGACTCCTGCCCTGCCCCCAGCACACACTCAGCTCCGTCACTGTACGTGCATCCTGAGATCCTACACACACACACACACACACACACACACACAGACAAACACACTCTGACTCCTGCCCTGCCCCCAGCACACACTCAGCTCTGTCACTGTACGTCCATCCTGAGATCCTACACACACACACACACACACACTGACACCTGCCCTGCCCCAGCACACACTCAGCTCTGTCACTGTACGTCCATCCTGAGATCCTACACACACACACACACACACACTGACACCTGCCCTGCCCCAGCACACACTCAGCTCTGTCACTGTACGTCCATCCTGAGATCCTACACACACACACACACACACACACTGACACCTGCCCTGCCCCCAGCACACACTCAGCTCCGTCACTGTACGTCCATCCTGAGATCCTACACACACACACACACACACACTGACACCTGCCCTGCCCCCAGCACACACTCAGCTCCGTCACAGTAGTTCCATCCTGAGATCGTACACACAGACGCAGCTCTGCACCTATACCTCCATCCTGATACCCCCCGCCCCCCACATAGCCCCAGCTCTGCCTCTATCCCGATAAACCTCCTTCCACCCGCCCACCCCTCCCAACCCACAGCTCTGCCAGCGCTCTCCAGTCCTATGGAAGTTTTTGCTCCGCGCACTCTCTCGAGTCAGAGGGTAACTGTGTTCTTCTGCCTTTCGGACAGGGATTCAGTGTGAAGATGAGGAGGAAGAGGAAGAGAAAGACACGTCCCTGCGGGGCCGACTCCTGAGCCTTGTAGATAAAGTGAAGCAGATCAGGGGCAAAAAGGAGGAGGCCGAACCTGAGCCCGAAGAGGAGCCGAAACCTAGTGCGTAACGTCTGGGGAGCGACGCTGCACCCTGGGGGCATTATAGAGATCCCGCCCGCTTCATTCTTAATGCTCAGTACCGGAGCACCTCACTGCGCCGGAGACAGTGCAACCCCACTGGCTCTGGTGCCGATCTCCAGCTGCTCCCATTACCCCCAGCACGCCTGCCTTTCATCCTGACGAGTGCCAGCAGCTGGCCGCTTACATTCCAGGAGTCGTGCTCTTTGCTGATATCCCGTTCCCAGGCTCAGATAGCAGCAGCTTGGCGCGGTCTGTAGGTCACGCTGCTCTCCTCGGTGGATTCCAGCGAATCGCTGCTGTCTGCCTCTGCCAGGAACCGTCCCTGTGACCTTAGGCCGTATTTTCTCCCCCCAGGTTCTGAATCTATGATTAGGTTACACTAGCAATATTGTTGTCTTTTATGAACTCCTAGAGCATACAGTCCAGGGGTGGCTGCAGCAGGTCTTGGGAAAGTGAGAGGCAGCCGGATAAATCAGCCTGCGACTCCTGATGCTTACCTGTTTTTGGAGGGGGTGGGAGTCTATTTTATCTGGGGGATGGACTGTGCACAGGGAGCTCCTGTGTGCTCTCACGGACCCAGAGAAGGAAGGCCAGGCTCCTAGGCCTGGAAGCTGACTCTCTAGCATCGCTGAGACTAGCACAGAGCTAGGGAGGAACATGGAGGGCCCCCCTGAACCTGGACACTGACATTCTCTCTCTCTCTCTCTCTCTCTGGCTGCTCCCTGGCAGGAACTCTGCAGGAACTCATCTCTCACACCACGGTGCACTGGGCCCAAGAGTCCTACATCCAGAACCCGGAGCTGGTGCGTGTGATGTTCAGCCTCCTTCACCGGCTGTACGATGGCATTGGGGAACTCATCCGTGCTTTGCCCAAGGCCTATACCATCAATGCAGTGTCCGTGGAAGACACCATGAACCTGCTGGAGAGTCTGGGCCAGATCCGTTCCTTGCTCATTGTCCAGATGGGGCCTGAAGAGGAGAACCTGATGATCCAGAGTATAGGGTAGCTTTCTTCCTACAGCACCCATGCGTTCATCCGTCTGTAGTACACATATATCCATCCATCCATCCATCCATTCCTCTACCTGTCCATTTATCCTTCGGCGGTATCCGTCAATGCATCCATCCATCTACAATATTTATTCACTCATTTATCCATATACCCGTTCCTCCACCTACAGGATCTCTGAGCAGTGTCTGTCTATCCTTTATCTGCAGTATCTAGCTAATCTTCATCATCTGCACAGACTGTGGGGACAGACAAAGACCAGACAGTCCACCTCGACTGACATTTTCCTTTCCTGCTATAGTACACAGAGCCCATACAACGTCCAGTTTTATCTGTGCTTCCTTGCAACTAACGATCCTCCGAGTTTATCCCAGGCTTTCTAGACTGCAACGGGAGGCCACTCCATGCATTTCTATCTACCCTGCCAGCTTTTAAATACAGCACCTGCCTCATTTACACATCTATGAGGTCCTCCTTCAGTCACAGTCTGGAGAGCAAATGTAGCCAGATAAACTGAATATCAGAGTTAGCTGGGTATCCTGGCCGGCTAACTCAATACCTCCGAGTTACACTCATGGCACAACCCTAACTTATCCGGCTATCTTATTAGCTGGCTGGAATTTAGGTGGTTAAGGGCCCAAAGCTTCATTTAGCCTGATAACTTCTGAATATGGACCTCATTGTCATTCTGTTTTTCCTTCATACTCTCAGGTGGGAGTCTTGAATGATCTTGGAATGCTTTAGTGTCATAACTTCATCATGCAGTTTACAATCACACACAGTGCAAAGTACTGTGGGGTAATTATTTTTATATGGGCAAACATGAGTTTATCTGCTTGTAAAAACTGGGTTTGGTTATTTCCCTCCCTGGATGACAGCGTGCATACTTTGTAGATGTGCCTGAAACGGGAAGAGCTAGGGGTAAGCTCGAGAAGGATCAAGAAAGCATGCACAGGAATTTCATTTTGAAATCCCTGTGCTTTACTTTCGGCTTCTACTTTTGCACCCGTTTCAAAGCAGGCACACGGTATGCAGACGCAAAGTCCCCTCCGTTCCCTATCGGACCGATCTTCAAAGGGAAACGCCACAAGGAGTCCAGCGGCAAGTTTGAACATTGTCCATCCCAGCATCTCCTGCTATTACAATACTGAGACACCCAGCTCTGCCAAAACACCTCAGTCCTTCCCTGCATCACCCTCTGCTATTCTGTTACCGAGAATCACCCAGACACATTCAACTCTGTGAATACACCTCAGTCCTACCCTGCATCACCCTCTGCTATTCTGTTACTGAGCATCACCCGGACACATATAACTCTGTGAATACACCTCAGTCCTTCCCTGCATCACCCTCTGCTATTCTGTTACTCAGAATCACCCAGATATTCAACTCTGTGAATACACCTTAATCCTTCCCTACACCACCCTCTGCTATTCTGTTACTGAGAATCACCCGGACACATATAACTCTGTGAATACACCTCAATCCTTCCCTACAGCACCCTCTGCTATTCTGTTACTGAGAATCACCCAGACACATATAACTCTGTGAATACACCTCAATCCTTCCGTGCAACACCTGCTGCTATTCCAGTACTGGGAACCTTCCTCTCCTCTGCACACTCAAATCGCTGAAAATGCACCTCAGTCCTTCCCTGCATCACCCTCTGCTATTCTGTTACCGAGAATCACCCGGACACATATAACTCTGTGAATACACCTCAGTCCTTCCCTGCATCACCCTCTGCTATTCTGTTACTGAGAAACACCTGGACACATATAACTCTGTGAATACACCTCAATCCTTCCCTACAGCACCCTCTGCTATTCTGTTACTGAGAAACACCTGGACACATATAACTCTGTGAATACACCTCAATCCTTCCCTACAGCACCCTCTGCTATTCTGTTACTGAGAATCACCCAGACACATATAACTCTGTCAATACACCTCAATCCTTCCGTGCAACACCTGCTGCTATTCCAGTACTGGGAACCTTCCTCTCCTCCGCACACAAAAATCTCTGAAAATGCAGCTCAGTCTTGAGCTGTGGACTACAGCTGCTTCTCTTCTGTGCATTAGGCCGAGAGCCCCAGGCCTGCAGCCTCACCTCCAGCTCTCAAATATGGCTCTTGCTGTTTGAATTCTTATTTCCATGTTTCTTCCTGTTGCAGAAACATTATGAACAACAAAGTGTTTTATCAGCATCCAAACCTGATGCGAGCGCTAGGCATGCATGAGACGGTCATGGAGGTGATGGTAAACGTGCTGGGCGGCGGAGAATCTAAGGTGAGGATGAGGTTAACGCGCTGTCCTGTCCTGTCCTGTCCCATTCTGTACACATGCAGGACTGGTCATAGGGAATCCAGGACGCATTCACCCTGGGCTTCCCGTCTTTAAGGGCTAAAAGCCTTAGTGAAGCAGACCTTGAGAGGGCAACTTCCCAAGTGATCTACCCGGATAAACTGGTTATCCTCCCGCAATCCGGTTGAAAGCCCGATGCTCCATAGCGCCCAGACTCTTAGCGGGATTAGGGGATGTTTTTGAATGAGTTCCGAAAATAAAGCACATGGATTGCAGTTCCTGTTCATCCCCCAGAGCAGTCCAGACAAGTGGGTAACCGAGAGCACCACCTGCAGTCCCTCAGTATTTCTCTGTCTCCAGCAGATGGGAGAGGTGCAAACCTGCAGTCTGGATTAGGAGTGAGGTGTTAGGTTCCTTCGTGGGCCATCCCTCAGATAGAGCCGAGGGGGGGGGGGGGGTTGGTGATCCCTGGTCTGTCTGGACCTGCATCACCCGGAGGGATCAAAAACTAGTGGCCCTGGTTCCCTCATCCAAGGTCTTCTCACCTGGATCTGTCGGCCAGATACAGGAAAGTAAACTCTTCTTCTGTATTGGTCCTTGCTTGGTAGGCGTACTGTGTCTTAAAAGAAAAAAGGAAGAAGAGTTCACTAGAAAAGCAAGGGAGGTCTGTGGATGGAGGCTGTCCGGGCTGGGCTCTGTACGCACAGGCGTGAGGATTTTTGTGTGAGCTGCACCGGGGATCCGGGACAGCTCTAAAAGCAAGCTGATTTGCGGCAGCGGCAGCCTGCTTAGGGATCGCGGCAGGGAGTGCAGGCTCGGCGCGCCACGTGCACAGTCAGCATGGCGCCGCCGTGAAGCGAGGAAGAGTCTGTCGGGCGTGAGGCCTGAAGTAAAGTTTCCTATCTATGTGCGTTATTACCCAGCAAGATTTTGCCCAGTTAGAAGCAGGCGCAAAGGTCATTTTGAAAGTGAAAGAGCAGGCGTGCGTTCCCTTTTGGAGTTTGGTGCCAGGTTTATGGTATAAAGTAGGCGTGGGCTTTGCAGCGGCACAGGTGGTTGGAATGTTGCCCTCTCTCTCCCCACTTAGCGCGTCAGTCATACATTTATATCCTTTATTTGTCTTGATTAATCGCCTTTCTTTCATAAAGCAGGTCCTTTGTCCCACTCCTGTGTTCATGAAGTGCTGCTGTGCCTTGCTCACGTTCTGCCCTGTACTCTTTTTCTCCTCCAGGAAATCCGCTTCCCCAAGATGGTGACCAACTGCTGTCGTTTTCTGTGTTATTTCTGCCGCATCAGCCGCCAGAATCAGCGAGCCATGTTTGATCATCTCAGCTACCTGCTGGAGAACAGCGGCATCGGGCTGGGTAAAGTTCTCATTTACCAAATGGGTTGTGGTAAGGCCAGGGAGCCTTGTAACAATCGTGTACTTGATGTGCCATGGTAAGGCCGGCGAGTCATGTAACCATCGTAAACAAAATGCATTATAGTAAAGCCTTCTAACAGTCATGTACTAGATGGGTCAAGATAAGGCTGGCGAGCCTTGTAACCGTCGTGTACTAGATGTGTCATGGTAAGGCTGGCGAGCCTTGTAACTGTTGTGTACTAGATGGGTCAAGATAAGGCTGGCGAGCCTTGAAACCATCATGTACTAGATGTGTCATGGTAAGGCTGGCGAGCCTTGTAACCGTCGAGTACTAGATGTGTCATGGTAAGGCTGGCGAGCCTTGTAACCGTCGAGTACTAGATGTGTCATGGTAAGGCTGGCGAGCCCTGTAACTGTCGTGTACTAGATGTGTCATGGTAAGGCTGGCGAGCCTTGTAACCGTCGTGTACTAGATGTGTCATGGTAAGGCTGCGAGCCTTGTAACCGTCGTGTACTAGATGTGTCATGGTAAGGCTGGCGAGCCTTGTAACCGTCGTGTACTAGATGTGTCATGGTAAGGCTGCGAGCCTTGTAACCGTCGAGTACTAGATGTGTCATGGTAAGGCTGGCGAGCCTTGTAACCGTTGTGTACTAGATGGGTCATGATAAGGCTGGAGAGCCTTGTAACCCTCGTGTACTAGATGGGTCATGGTAAGGTTGGCGAGCCTTGTAACTGTTGTGTACTAGGTGCGTCATGGTAAAGCTGGCAAGCCTTGTAACCGTTGTGTACTAGGTGCGTCATGGTAAGGCCAGTGATTCTTGTAACCATCGTAAACTAAATGTGTTATAGTAAAGCTGGTGAGCCTTTTATCGTCATATACTAGATGCATAGGGACCGGTGAGCCTTGTAACCGTCATGTACTAGAATGGGTCATGATAAGGTTGGCAAGCCTTGTAAGAAAGACTGAAGAGTGGTTAAGTGCTTAGCGGCTAATATTCAGTGCAAAAAAAGTGCATTTGAGTTGTAGAAATCTAAGGAAGCAATAGATGATGTGGTGTGAAATACCAATGTGCATCAAACATGAGAGAGATCTTGGGGCAATTCACCAGCCTTGGGTGAAGTTTTAATTCAAAAAGGCGGATTGTAAATCCAAAAAAAAAAAAAATACGTGAGGATCTCAAGGTTGCAAAACAGCATGACAAGGGCATGGCCAGAGCCAAAATCATGCTAGAGTGCATAGGGAGAATGTTTAACCAGCAGAAAACAGGAGGTGATAACAATAGATCTTAGTATGTGCGGTAAGAACATCTTGTGTATGCTAAAAATAGCAAGCAATGCAGGAGGGCCTTATCATGCATTTTAGAGGGGTCCTAGAAGATGTCCGCATAAGCACACACAATTTTGCATCCCAGAGCCTTGATTTTGCACTTTTGTGTACTGAAGTTAAGTACAGGCCATGGCGAGGCTGGTGGTGTTAACAGGTGTTGCTGTATCGAGGCATCTCAGACTCCTGCTTATGATTAGGGATTTCATTCTTTCACTGCAGGCATGCGGGGATCCACACCCCTGGACGTGGCTGCTGCTTCCGTGATTGATAACAATGAGCTGGCACTGGCACTGCAGGAGCAGGATCTGGAGAAGGTGAGGGCTAAATCCTGAAGAGTTGCCAGGCCCTCTGTCTCACTTTCTGTCGCTTTTCCCTATCTCCGTGCATGGATGGCGTTCCTGTATTTGCTCTTCTTGTCTCTTTCTCAGGTGGTGACGTACCTGGCTGGCTGCGGGCTGCAGAGCTGCCCAATGCTGGTGGCGAAGGGTTACCCCGATATTGGCTGGAACCCTGTTGGAGGCGAGAGGTACCTGGACTTCCTGCGCTTTGCCGTCTTTGTGAATGGTGAGTTGCGCGGCTCCCGTACGCCTTCCTGCACAAAACATTCATTGGGGGAAGGAGCACTCCTCTCGTGGCTCCCTGCAAGCTCGCTGGCGTTGACCTTTCCCCCCTTTCTGGATCCTTCAGGTGAAAGTGTTGAAGAGAATGCCAACGTGGTGGTGCGCCTGCTTATCCGTAGGCCCGAGTGCTTTGGCCCTGCCCTGCGGGGGGAGGGTGGCAATGGACTTCTGGCTGCCATTGAAGAGGCCATCAAGATCTCGGAGGACCCGGCCCGTGATGGACCATCTGTGAAGAAGGACCGGCGACGGGAGCTGTACGTATGTCTATGCATCTCCTCTGGCTGGGAGAAGAAGCACTCTTACCCCCCCAGATGACTTAGCAGGAAAGAAGCTAGGATAGCTCCAGGGCATCAAGACAGGCAGAGCCCTTCCTGGTTTTACTCCTTGGCAGGTTTAAGGCCATTCCAGTTGAGAGTCACAAACAGATCTAGTGTTCAGGATTTTGTCAATGAATCCACAGAGGTTTTGTTTGAGAGCAATTCCCAGGGTTCTGGTGACTAGGGTAGAATAAAGTTAAACTGAGCCCTTTTATCTGTTAAACCTGATTCCCAGATACCAGCAGTGGCAAAGTCTCTCCTTTTTTCCGTCTTCGATGCCTGAGACAGATTAAGCCTCTCATTAATGCTCCCAGCTTGACTGCTCTTCTTCCTGCATTCATGACGTAGCATGTTGACTATTGCAATGCTCTGTCTGTGGGCCTCCCTTTTTAAAGGTCTTGAACTATCTCCAGCTGGTGCAGAACACCCCATGCCTGGCTGTCTATCCAGATGTGGATACCAAGACCGCATTCATCCAGTCCTAGTCGACCTGCATTGGTTTCTGGTCCTAAACAGGGCTCAGTTCAAAGCCTTCAGGTCATTGCATGACTTTGGCCTGCAGTTTCTGTAATTCTGCGTCTTCTGCTATACGTTCTCTTGCTTCCTTCTGCTGAGAGTGAGATGCGCCTGTGAGTGCAAGCCTTCTCGTTCATTCCCAGGCTCTGGAATGCTCTGAGGAGAGACCGGGCTTTCTTCTCAACCTTTCGTGGTCTGCTAAAGAACTGGCTCTTAGCTAGGCCTTGGCCTGGTAATGCCAGATGTTGGGACGTCTTTCTAGAGTGCTTCCCCTTTAGTGTTGATCACGTTTAGCAAGGCCGGTGCTTAACTGGTTAGTAAGTTTTATTTTTTTCCTTGTGGTTGGTCTTGGGTACTCGAGCACGCACTCTGATTGGTTTTATGTAATTTTTGCTATAATTTTGTTTTTATTTGCACTATTGTCTGACTGTTAATAAGTAAATAAATAATTATATTTGCAGCCCTTGGTCTAAGAGCCTGGCTAATTGGCATCTTTTCTTTATCCTGATCACCAGACCTGTTTGTGGCCTAAGTCTGCCCATGTGGCATCCTGGAACTTGCACCTCAGTTTTCCCCAGGAAAAGCACGACCACGAGTCCCAGCATGAAATGGTGCTCAGCCTGTCTGGATGACCGGCTGCCCCTGAGCGTCATTCAGGCAGGTGTACAGGCTGAGGGCTCTGTGCCGTGTCTGAGACTTTATTAAAAAGCTCGAGCAGATGGTAGCGTGCTGGACCTGCTCTTTGGACAGCAGGTATCTGCAGGTAGAGTAGGCCACCAGGACATTGCCCGGTCCACCCTCAGAATGGTGACCCAGAGCCTATTTCTTGAGCGTTCCTGTCTCCCTTCCTCAACAGGTATGCTGGCGAGGAGGCCCCCGAGGAGAGCCGCGTGCACCTGGGAAATGCCATTATGTCTTTCTACGCGGCGCTGATTGACTTGCTGGGACGCTGCGCCCCGGAGATGCATGTAAGTGAAACAGCCACCACACGCATGTGCTGGGGGGGGGGTGGGGGGAGGCGGGAGAAGGGGGGCCCAGCAGAAGCGAAAGAAACAAGATCATGGGAGGTCGTTGGCAGTCTTCCTGCTGAAGGTCAGGTTTATCTTTTGAGCTCTCACACTCCATCTCTTTCCCTGTCTCGCTCATTCAGTTTCTGCTTCACTCTTTCATCTCTTTCGCTCTCTCCGTATGCTTCGGCTTTCACTTGCCTCTGCTCTGGCTCTCTTACTCTTCCTTTTCCCCTCAGCTCACACAAACTGAAATGGGAAAAGCCCAGCATATCCTGAGTGCACTCCCTCGCTCTCTTGCTTCCTGAGCTTGTGTTCTTTTTCCCTCGCTCGCACTCTCACTCCTGTGGGCTCTCTCTCTCTCTCCTTCCCTTTTGCTCCTGTGCTCACTCACTGTCTCTTGCTCTGCTGTGCACGTTTTCCTTCTATCATGCTCTCATTCCTGTATGGTCTCACTGTCTTCTCCTGCGCGTGCTGTCATGCTTTCTCGCTCTTTGCTTTGCTCTCTTGCTTGTGTGTATGCTCTTTCTTGCTCTTGCATGCTCTTGCTGTCTTCTTCACTGTCTTGCTCCTGTGCACGCTCCTGTGCTATCTCTGTCACTCTCGTGCCCCCCTTTACTCTTACTGTTCTGCTTTGTCACACTTTTCCTGGTGTTGTCTCATCTGCTCTCTTTTGCTCCTGTGTTCACATTCCTGCACGCTCGATCTTTGTCTTTGTTTTCAGTCTTGCACACTCTCTCAGTCTTGTTCTTGTGCTCTCTCTTTCTTCTGTACTTTCACACTCTCTCTCGCATCTGCGCTCTTGTGCGGTCCTGTTCCTGTGCACTCTCGCTCTCCTTCACCCTGTGCTCTTTTTCTCTCTCTTGCATTCTCCAGTGCTTGCTCCTTTACTCTATCTCCTGTCTTTAATTCCTGTGATCTCTCATGCCATCATTCCTGTGTGTTCTCGCTCCTTCTCTTGCTCTTATATTCTTGTTCCTCTTCATGCGGTCTCTCTGTCTCCTTTTTCACAATCCTCTCTCTCTCTCTCTCTTTTTCTCACCAGCTTATACAAGCTGGAAAAGGTGAGGCCCTGCGTATCCGAGCCATCCTGCGCTCCCTGGTGCCCATTGAAGACCTGGTGGGAGTGATCAGTTTGCCCCTGCAGATTCCTGCCTTTGGAAAGGGTAAGAGATGGGGGGGGAGGGGGGGAGGGGGGGATCCTGCAGAGTTTCCCATTTGAAAACATGACTGGCACGCCTCAGACAGGTACGTTTGTACCCACGTACTTTGCACTCTCCTGATCTAACTCTGCCCACTTTTTTTGAGGGTGTGAAACAGTGTGTGTACTTTTACTCACTGATAAATAATCAAACCATGTTTTTACCATGCATAACAACTTTTGATTAATGCTCCTGATTGTGCAGGATGTGCTGTGGGTGGGGCGGAGGTCTGGGTCTTACGAGGGTTCAATTCCTGTAGTTACTCACCAGGAGAAAGACCCAGGAGAAAGACCCAGGAATGGTTAAGGAGTGGTGAGCTTAAACCTAAAAATGAAGAAATGCATAACTGCAGCACATAACTGTGGACTGCCGACAAGATGGTTTATGGTAAGTATAGGAAAAAAATCTGATAAATGCAGGTTTTGTGGCCAGACCTGGGAACGTTGCTGTGTGCGATGTGCTGACGTCAGAAGGCTTGCGTACAGAAAGGCACGAGAGGTGGCACGGCTCATCTGCTGGAATCTGTGGAAGCGCTTTAGCGTCACTATGCCAGGAAAGCAATGGGATCACGGTGCTGACAGAACCGAAGAGAATGAAAAAGTTATGATCGCCCGAGGCGTTAGAAAGGCCATGCTGGGTCAGACCATGGGGTCTAGTGAGCACAGCATCCTGTCTCCAACAGTGGCCAATCCAAGTCATTTGGAAGTACAGGGAAGACCATCTCCCTGTCGCTCATGCCCATGTGTAGGAGAAGGCAATCCCCATGCCTGCCTGTCTGAGTGATTGTCTGCCCCTTCCTTCATACTAATGAATAAAAGGGCTCGATGCTAGACCTAGTGGTAAAGGAGAAAACCACAAGAACAGCATTCCTAGAAAAAAAGTATCAGCACCAAGTATGGTGCCTAAATATTCTATAGTACCTATGGAGACCAAGAAAAATGTGGCAGGAAGATTACGGAACTAGGTCTTCTGATACTGATCCCACACCATTTTGGTCCAGACAAAAGGCGACCAAAATGGTGTGGGGTCGTTATCAGAAGACTTATGAGGGGTGGCTGAAGGATGGAAGGGAGGAGGTGCATGGGAGATAGGATACCGACCTTCAGATACCTTAAAGGTTTTAATGATGCATGAACTTCAAACCTTTTCTGCTGGAAAGAAATTAGTAGAACTAGGGGTCACGAAATGAAACTCCAGGGGGAAGACTCAGAACCATCATAAAGAAATATTTTTTCACGCAGAGGGTGGTGGATGTCTGGAATGCCCTTCTGGAAGAGGTAGTGAGGATGAAAACAGTAGATGAATTCAGAGGGGCATGGGATAAACACTGTGGATCCCTACAGGTTAGAGGATGGGAATGAAGAGAAGAGTGCATGGGGTAACTTGCTGATGCGGCGGTTCCTACCCTTAACCAAGAAGCTTTAATACTTTTGATGCAACTGCAACATTGCTCTCCAAAGGCAGGGGCATTCAGACTTCAGCCAACGAGGGCTCCGATTTTTATGGTCTGGGGAACTGATTAGCACGGGGGTAACCTGCATGGAGCAGCAGTTACTACCCCTAACAGAAGGCCTGGGATTACTACCCTTACCCAAAAAGCCTTGATGCTTCTGACACAACTGCAACACAGCTCTCTGCTTCGATGGCGGAGGGGTTGTGTGGAATAGGAATTGGATTCAGACGACAATCAACATGAGCCCTGATTTTTACGGTCTGGGGTACCGATACGCAGACATAAGTGAAAAAGCACAGGACTGCTTCTAAGGCCAAGTCCATAAGCAAAGCAAGTCAAGCAGCACTGCGTGAATTTTCAAGAAGGCTCCTCACCCAGTAAAAATGTTACTAGCACTAAATTTTACTAGGTTATCATAACTGCACGGAGCAGCAGTTGTAACCCTTAAGAGAAACATGGAGGTAACCTGAACAGCGTGGCAGATCCTACCATAAGAAGCTTGCTGTGCAGACTGGAGGGACCATTTGGTCCTTTTCTGCCGTCATTACTATGCTGCTGTGTCTTAGGTGCTATTGGCCTGATGATTTTTATTTACTTAGTTAAAAATGTTTAGGCTTTTGAAAATCCATCCATCCTGATTTTTGCACCTGACGAGATGGCCCCAGGAGCAAGAGGCAGCCTGCCTGCAGCCCAGACACATCAGTGTCTTTGGCCTGGATTGCAGCCCTGGAGGTGGAGTAGTCATTGGCTCGGATTGGGTCTTTAGGGGTGGGGAGGAAGAGGTGCATTTGGACCAGGCCACCCTGAAGCCTGTGTGCTGTCTGAACCGAATAAAATGAAGTGAGAGCAAGACAAGATGGATGCTGCAAAAACTGCACCAAGCTGAAATCTGCTATTACTCAATAAGCAAGACTCATTGCCAACGTGTTGAAGCTTCTAGGCCTGGAAAACGGCAGCAGGACGATGGGGAGGAGAGGGCTGCAGCAGGGGTGGGATATAGAGGAAGAGAGGGGGAGGGAAAGAAGGAGAAGGGAGATGGGTCTGCATCCAGATGAAGGATGGGTGAGATGTGGAGGAGGAGAATGAGAGGGCTGCGATGGGGTGGAGAGGGTTGCTCGCTAGTCACTCTGCACTCCTGCCTCTTCTCCCACCACTCCCCAAACAAATTAGTAGGGGGCAGGAGTGTATGGCCGGTGCACTCCCTCCCTGCTAAGCCCCGGAGACATTTTCAGATCCTTGGGCCTGATTGAACAGAACTTCCAAGTGCAACTTGAGATGTTGCCTATACCTGTTAACCCCTTATGAGCTCGAGGGAAACTTTTTAACCCAATGCAAGTATTAACAGCACCAGCAGCAAATCTGAGATACTGAGGTCATATCCATCATGCCTTGGCTTACGAGTGAAATTAATTGCTGTCATGATTTGCACAAAACGCCTGGAGAGAGATGGTCCCAAGGTGAGAGGGCGTTCAGCCTGGGATTTCAGAGCCTTTCTCTTGCTCTTTGCTTTCCTTAGACGGTAACACCATCGAGCCGAAGATGTCGGCCAGTTTTGTGCCGGACCACAAGGCACCGACGGTTCTGTTCTTGGACCGGGTGTATGGAATCGAGAATCAGGACTTCCTGCTGCATGTGCTGGAGGTCGGCTTCCTGCCGGACATGAGGGCGGCCGCGTCGTTGGACACAGTGAGTGCTTTTGGGAGGGAGGAAAGCAGGGACCAGGGACTGAAGGAGGCAAAAGGAAGCAGGAACCTCAAGGATTTGGAGGAGAGGGAGGTGGGATCCAGGGAATTGGAAGAAGAGAATCAGGATTAGGGTCCAGATGGGAGAGGGAAGCAGGAGCTAGGGGTTGGACCACAGGCGATACATGTGTGTGGGCCACTTCTTAAACTCGTCTTCTCTCTCTCTCTCTTTCTCCATAACTCCATCTCCACTTCCTGTCCTTTTCTTTGTCGTCCTCCCGCTCCCCACGCCACTAACATTTTATTCCCCCTCTTCTCCTTTCAATATCTGTACACTTGTTTTTTTGTCTCCTCTTTTCCCTCCCCTCACCTCCCCCCCACCCTCCGACAGGCTGCCTTTAGCACCACAGAGATGGCGCTGGCGATGAACCGCTATCTCTGCTCGGCGGTGCTGCCTCTCATCACCAAGTGTGCCCCGCTCTTCGCTGGCACGGAGCATCGAGCCATCATGATTGACTCCATGCTGCACACCATCTACCGGCTCTCCCGTGGGCGCTCCCTCACCAAAGCCCAGCGCGACGTCATCGAGGAGTGCCTGATGGCGCTCTGCAGGTAAGGGGTCTCCTACTGGAAGGGGGGAGTTCCCGTGATGTCATCGAGGAGTGCCTGAGAGTGCTCTGCAAATCCGTGGCTCCCATTTTGAAAGGGGGGGGTTCCATGATGCTCACTGGGGGGAAGTTGTGGTTTGGTGGTGTTCTGCTGGTCCTGTATCGGGGAAGATGGTCGCTGATACGTCTTCCACATTGCGTTGCCTGTAACAGGGACTCTCCTTCCTTGCAGGTCCCTTCGCCCCTCCATGCTGCAGCATCTTCTCCGTAGGCTGGTCTTTGATGTTCCCATCCTCAATGAGTTTGCCAAGATGCCGCTGAAGGTATATGGTGGGAACTCTCCAGGGGCCATTGGCCAAGGCAAGGTGGGAGGAGAGTTGGGCAATGAGTTGTGGTCCCTGTTTTCCTGGTTGAATTGGCAACTGAAGGGCGGGTCCAGGTTTAGAGCTACCAGTGGTTAGCTGTGGTTCATCTCTCTCTTCTTTTGCCCTGCAGCTGCTGACCAATCACTATGAGCGCTGCTGGAAATATTACTGTCTCCCCACTGGCTGGGCCAACTATGGCGTGACCTCAGAGGAGGAGCTTCACCTGACCCGGAAGCTCTTCTGGGGCATCTTTGAATCTCTCGCTCACAAAGTAAGAGGGATCCATTTAGCACAGATCTTTTGGTTTATGGGGTGAAGAATCATCCTTTTACTGTTGCAGTCTTGTGGGTCTTTTAAGAGGGCAGAGAGGGTCACAGATATTCAATTTTAAAAATGTTTATTTATTACATATATAATCAAGGGAAAGGGCCACTTTTTAAAGGAATGGGTTAGTATGATCTTAAAGGGGCAGGTTATATAATTAAAGAGGAAGTACTGGTCTAGATATCCTTAAAGGGGTAAGATATGGCAGGTTATACTGTTAATGAGGAAAGATATGAATATCCTGAAGGGATCAGTTGCCAACTTTAACGAATACAACTTCCTTTTTGCCAAGAAATTTGATGCAGAACTGTACAAGATTGTCATGCCATGCCTCTGTGCTATTGCTGGTGCTCTCCCACCGGACTATGTCGATGCCAGCTACTCCTCCAAGACAGAGAAAAAAGCATCTGTGGATGCTGAGGGTAACTTCGACCCCAAACCTGTGGAGACTCTGAAGTGAGTAACATTCCAACTCCAAGCCATGAGCGATACTCTGATCCAGGCCTGATTTACTCATCTCCCTCTTCTGATTCTTTCAGCACAAAACTGCAGAGTCAGCTTAGACCTAATGGCTCCAGGCTAATAGGCAGGCTGAGCTGGAGGGCTTACAGAACAGGAAAATGACTGCTAGCCACTCCAGCCTACATCTGGCCATGTACTTCCCTGCCATTCCCTTAATAGAGAGTGAGCATGGGAGAGAGGAGGAGACACTTTCTGTGCCCACCTTCCTGTGCATTACCCTGCTATGTCTCTCCCTGTGTGGAGAGGTAGAATGCACACATAGAGGTGTGGGGAAGCGGTGGGAAATCCTGCCCACTCCCACCTTCTCACTCTGCAGGGATGGACCTCACTGAAATGTTCTTTTTCACTTTTGCAGTGTCATCATCCCAGAGAAGTTGGATGCTTTTATTAACAAGTATGCAGAATATACGCATGACAAATGGGCATTTGATAAGGTAGGAAATCCATTTAATGCATCTTACCACTGTCCTACAGCACCCTCTACCCCCTGCTATTCTAGAACCGAGACCCCCACATCCAGCTTTAACAGTACTTCTGCTCTGCAGCACCCCTGCTGTTCCAGTACTGAGACCCCCACACACAGCTCTAACAGTACTTCTGCTCTGCAGCACCCCTGCTGTTCCAGAACTGAGACCCTACACACAGCTCTAACAGTACTTCTGCTCTGCAGCACCCCTGCTGTTCCAGAACTGAGACCCTACACACAGCTCTAACAGTACTTCTGCTCTGCAGCACCCCCTGCTGTTCCAGTACTGAGACCCCCACACACAGCTCTAACAGTACTTCTGCTCTGCAGCACCCCCTGCTATTCCAGTACTGCGCCAATTCCCAGCAGAAGTAATTTTCTCTGACTTTGGCTCTTAAGATGAAAGCCTTAAAGAGCTGCCTGCAGAACTGAGAGAGGGATAATCTGTGTTTGAATCCACTTTGGCAACCCTTTTAAAATTATATGTGAGAACTTGTTTTAATGTGAGAACTGAAGGTTTTGGAGACTCCCTTGCCTTTGATAATGTGCGAAACGTCTCGCTCATACTGCACATCCCAGGAACTGAGCCTTATTAGCTGTTAAATATTGCATTCCAAATTGATTGTGACTGATCCGGCTTGGGGTAAATCTTTGACGGGCTATTGTACCAAACCAGGGAATGCTAAGAGACTGCTATCGAAGTTGTAGGGGGGACTGACTGGTAAACGACCAGCTAAGCCCTGTCATCTGTTTGCATGGGAGTGGAATGCAGGGGAGAGGGTTCAGACGAATCATCATGGGACCTAACAATCCATGTCTTGACGAGCTTTTGAGAGCTAATACCCTCTTCTTCAAGTCAGCTGGTCTTCTCTCTTCTCAAAAGCTCGTCAAGACATGGATTGTTAGTCCAATAACAAGGTATCGTCTTATAAATAATGCTTTGTTTTTATTTGTTAATCTTTATTTCTGTGCATCCTAGTGGACTAATAATGGCAGCCAAAATAATTAATTAACTATGCCATTAACTTAGCAGGAAATATAGAGGAGCGTGGCTGCCATAAGTGAATGACAAAAGGAGCTCCAGTGATAGAGATGGAAGGTGGCAGGGTTTGATGGGTGATATGAAGGCTACAGGCAATATAATTTTATCGTTCATAATGGTGTTAGGAAACCTAGGTCTTTATTATAATCCACTTTGACACAAATTGTGGGAAAAGATGGAAAATTGTGGGCCTGATATGCACCTGAATAAGTTAGCTGGATAAACTCATTCAGCTGACCTGTGTGGGATATTCATCTGCGCGGCTGTACTGCTCAGTATGCCCAGATAAGTTAAAGTTAGCTGGCCTAACTTATCTGGTTATCTTAGCCTGGATAAGTATAAATAGCAGTACTTACCTGGCTAAATGGTACTGAATATCGACCCTAAACAAATTGCCGGTCATCGTTTGATCACCCACCAAACCCCCTCGCCCCCTTCCCCCTATCATTGGCACGCTTTCTGTCATTCGCTTACGGCAGCCACACCGCGATTTATTTCCTTTCACTCGTTGAATTCTGACCCGAAGAAGAGAATTTTAGCTCTCGAAAGCCAGGCAAGGAAAGGATTAAGTTAGTCCCATAAAAAGGATTCATCTTCTGTGTCTTTTTTTTGTTATTATTTGTTAATCTTTATATCTGTCCAGCTAACTTGGTGAGGACAGCGCTGATTTTAAGTGACACTGTGTCCTGGGAATAACCTGAGTGGCACTTTTTTCAGTTTTATTTTTTACATGAGTATGCTTTGTGTGGGCAATTAGTTGCCCGGCTAAAATGTATCCGGGGACGGCGGGGGAGGGGGGGGTTTGCAAATATTCAGATTTCGGGTTTTGCCTGGAATCCTTTTGACTATCGGCCTCCCAATATTTCCGGGAGTGATTATGCAACACTGCGCATAAGTTATAACGATTTTCTAAGCAGGCTTATGTGCCTTTAAAAATTATCCCACCAAATCTGCCCACACACACTGACACCTGCCACTCGGTGCATGAAGGTTTTTCAGGAGAAATTCCTCCTACTGTGGGGTAAATGTATGCACACACGGCCCATAAAACACTGTTGTGTCCGTGGAAATCCTTCTGAGAATTACCTTCCCTAGGAGGAAAAGAGAGGCCCTGGTATGTGCCAGAGGTGCTGACCGAAAGTGCCGCAGCGGTAGTGCCTTGGCTCTGAAAGGGGCCACGTCGTAGCGTCTTCTCGGGGCTGACCGAGGCTCGGGTGCCGTGCGTTTCTAGCCGAAGCTTGTTTCTGGGGACGGTGCCTGCGTGCCGAGTTGCAGCTGAGGCTGACTTTCTGCTCTTTGCACCTTGCCAGATCCAGAATAACTGGACGTACGGAGAAGCCATCGATGAGGAGGCCAAGACCCATCCCATGCTGCGGCCGTACAAAACCTTCTCAGAAAAGGTACCCAGGTCCATCTCCTGGTTCTTTCAGTCGGCAGGAGCTCCACAGTGATAACAATATTCCCGTGGGAACGCCCTGGATATGGCAGGTTGTAGTGTGGTAGTTCTATGACCTTCATATGACAATAAAAAGAGAATTAGCAAGAAAGCTTTCGTGGACCTCTGCTCCCCTTTGGCCTATGGAGAGCCGTCAGTGCCATGGCCTCATCCTTTCTTTTTTTATTTGACTCCTCCATCTGTCCCTTCCATTCTTCCCTTATGTCAGGACAAGGAGATCTACCGCTGGCCCATCAAAGAGTCCCTCAAGGCCATGATTGCATGGGAATGGATGATTGAAAAAGCGAGGGAAGGAGAGGAAGAGAAGACGGAGAAGAAAGTCAAGACGCGCAAGATTTCACAAACAGCACAGGTGAGACGCCAACCCCTACCCCGCTCTCTGGGCGTGCCTCCAGCTCAGTTTCTTTTTCAGCTGAGGTTGCACAGGACCCAAAGGTTCCATGGGCGTCCCTAAAGGGTTCTGCATCGTTTCATAAATACGGCGGGAGGGGAGAATTTCACAGTAGATCATAACAGGGTTCCTGAACCAAAAAAAGAGGTTGAAAACCACTTCTGTAGCTTCCCGAGACATCGCTGCCGCTTTTAAGATGAGACGGAAAGAGCCCAAGCTGGTGATAGCCGAGGACTTTGTCTGAGCAAAGCTAGAGAGGCATTTATGTAAGGGGCAGGCCAGAGACGGATAAAGGGCTCAGCTTACAACAGTCCTTTTCACGTTCTCTTTTCTAGGCAACCTACGACCCCACTGTCCAGACTTTCAGTCCCACACCCATTGAACTGTCTGGAGTCACGCTGTCCCGTGAGCTGCAGGTGAGTGTCCACTCTGGGGAACCAGGACGGATGTCTTGGACATGCATCTGTCTTAGGATTGGGTATGACGTTAGGAAGCCCATCTGACTCTGCATATTTCTTATGGCTGTGAGGTGGCTGCTCGCACAGACTTACGGATCCTGCCCTATGATCTCGCTTCTCTTGCAGTCCATGTCAGAGCAGCTTGCCGAGAACTACCACAACACCTGGGGCCGGAAGAAGAAACACGAGCTGGAGGCTAAAGGTCTGTTCTCCTCCGTTCTTTCCTTGTCTGTCTTTCTGCCCCTTCCTCCGGGATTCCTCATTTTACCATTGGACATCTTTAGTTTTAAAGAGCTTTGTTGTACTTTTTTCTGCTGTTTCAGGAGGAGGCACTCACCCACTCCTGGTTCCGTACGACACCTTAACAGCAAAGGAGAAAGCCCGGGACAGGGAAAAGGCCCATGAGCTGCTAAAATTCCTCCAGATTAATGGCTATTCTGTGACTAGGTGAGCAAGACAGGGACAAGGAGAGCATCCAGGATAAAGAGAGAAAAGCATAGGATCTGTAAGTGAGGAGGGGGACCAGGAGAATAAATAAGAGGGAAACTGGGAAGGGGACTGAAGGTCCAGGCAAATGAAGGCTGAATGAGGTGAGGGGTCAGCGGGAGCTCTTAGGGGATACAGAGTGAGAAAAATGAGCTAGACTAGGTCAGTTCTGTTTGGTGTTGGAGACTGAGGGGAACAGGTAAGAGTTTGGGGGTCAGAGGTCAGGTTTGGTAATGGACAGTAAGGGTCAGGACGATGTGCAGTTGCTCTCCCTCCACGTACTCACAGCTGGAATCTGGCTTCCTCAGGGGACTGAAGGACATGGAGCTGGACACTTCCTCCATTGAGAAGCGCTTTGCTTATGGCTTCCTGAAGAAACTGCTGAAGTGGATGGATGTGGCTCAGGAATTCATTGCTCATCTAGGTGCAGTATGGAATGTGTAGGGTAGCGGTAGCCGGATAAGTACAATCCCCCTGCCCTTCCCAGTTCATCCCTAAATTCAGGTTGTAACAATATATCCAAAAGCAAAGATGGGTAACTTTTAGTTATAGTATATGATGTCACTTCCTGCTCAAAGTATGGCTTAGGGTTCCTGGGTATGATGTCACTTCCTGCTGGAAGGTTCCTGGATATGATGTCACTCTCAGTTGGCAGTATCCTCAGCTCTATACTAATTGTGGGCTCAAGACTCCATCCAGGAGGAGAGGAAACGAGAATGGGATCTATAGGAAGGAATGGGTTGGGTTTTTTTAAAGATGAGTTTAGCAAAGGCCTAGCACTGTTGCCATCTCCCTCTCTTTTTTCCTCACAGAGGCCGTGGTGAGCAGCGGCAGGATGGAAAAATCCCCTCATGAGCAGGAAATCAAGTTCTTTGCCAAGGTCTGTGTGTAGTGATCCAGGGGAACGTGTATACCATGTGTGTGTGTCTATCCTGTATCCCACAAGTTTGGGTTTTACCTGGGCAGTCCCCTTGTTGGCTTCTGTGATCAGGTGATAATCAATAATCCCTAGTGTCTTGTTTTTATGTATAGGTTCAATATTATGGACCAGAATTACAGGAAAATGGTTTCCAGTCCTCTCCCATGCTGATCCTCAGTCTCCATACCAGCAGGAGGCGAGCAGAGCTTATTACCACCTCTGCTTCATCGTCTGCTCAGCTCCAGCTGTGGTATGAACCACGTGGTGCTTCATGGATCTCACAGGTCTAGCTGGCACCACATGGTTCAAACACTGAGACTGGAGCCAGGCAGCAGAGGGGGCTGACGGGGTATGAGGAGCTGCTTTCCTCCTGATAGCAGAGGGAACTAAGACTTGGGGGAGGGGCGGGGAAGGGGAAAAAGCAGTGGGGATGAGAGGGTGGGGAGGGGAGAGATGATCAGGGATCAGCAGGGAAAAGGGGGAAAGAGAGGACTAGAGCCCGGCAGAGGGTGAGAAATATATCCAGTTATGGTTTGTGAAAAGATAGTAGTCTGCCCATGGGCGTGTGTGCGTCTCTCTCTCTCTCTCAAGTTCCTCTTCCCTAGCTTGCAGCCCTTTTCCAGCACTGCCTGAGTGAGTGAGCGGAGCCTGTATCAGGCGGCTGAACCTCTCTGGTGCTGCTCATTGATCTTCTCCTGCCTCTCTCCCTCAGATTCTGCTGCCTCTGATTAACCAGTCCTTTAAGAACCACTGTCTGTACTTCCTGTCCACCCCTGCCAAAGTGCTGGGAAGTGGGGGCCATGCCTCCAACAAGGAGAAGGAGATGATTGCCAGGTAGGTGCAGCTACCTGATGCCTCTGCAGTTCGGTACCACCGAAACGAACAGCGGGAGATGGATGATACTCCTCTGAGATAATATATTCAGAAATGTGTGCTGGCAGCCCATGGGGGTGTCTGTAGGGGAGCAACACATACATGTACATATAAACACACACACGCACACACACACACATCTAACGGACACCACCATGGAGATCCTCGTGGTAGCTTGGCTGTGGGATACTGAAGAAATGATGTCACCATGGCACAAGGTCCACGCTGGGTCCCAGTTGTCACAAATCCTCTTGAAGCTGTGACCACCTTTCAGCTGAGTCTTTACTGGGAGGGACTGGAAAATATGTTCCCTGAGTGGAGATTTTGGGCTAATGTGGTTGACATCTCAACTGTTCTGTATGTGAATGGCCCAAGGAAAACTCATCTTTTACCTGTTCCTTTCTCTCTCTTTCCTGTTTCCTGCCCTCTTTCTCCTACCTTACCTCCTCTCTCCGCTTTTAGCCTTTTCTGCAAGTTAGCTGCCCTGGTGCGGCACCGGGTCTCCCTCTTCGGTAAGCAGCATCTCCCTCGGCTTTGCTCACGCGGTGGCTGGAGTCCCCGGCCCAGAGAGGAGGAAAGAGGCGACCCGGCGGGGGCTCTGCCGCTGCCCACACATATCTCTCCCCCAGCCGTTATGTGTTTTATTTCTCGTCTGCAGAGCATTCCCGGGGCTTGCTCAAGAGACTGTGATTCTTCTGGGACGGAAATGTAAATAAAGCTGGGGAAAGTGTGTGCGGTAGGAGGCAGAGCCCCTTACCCCAGGGAGGGACATCGAGCACTGCGGGGCCCTTTCAGAAACGAGGCCGTGTCATGGGCCAGGGTCGCCTCCGCTTTCTTTCTCTTTCCTCTTTCAAACCTCTTCCACCTGTATAAGTGCTCAGGTCTTCAGGGTGCGGCGGACAGCGTATGACGTCCAGGGCTGGTTGGGAAAGGGGAGGGGGACAAGCGTGGCCATCCCTGCAGTAGAGTCGTTTGACGACGTGGTCGGCTGGCTTAGAGCCCGTGATGGTGAGGCGGGAAGGTGGCAGAGAGTTGGTTCAGCTTAGCGATCTTGACTCTCTCCTGATCGCCACTGCTTCCTGTCCTGGTGCCGTGGCAGTGAGGGGCTCCTCTACCATCGCCTGCTGGACCAGCAGACTCTGCAGGAGACGTTCACTTGCTTGGGTTGCGGAGTGGAGGGAACAGAAACAGGTGGTATATAAAGGCTCCCATGCTCTCCTCTTTTTCTCTAGGTACTGATGCCCCTGCTATTGTAAACTGCCTCCACATTCTGGCCCGGTCCCTCGATGCCAGGTATGCTCGCTGAGCAGGAGTCCTGTGACCGCCAATAAGTGACACTGGAGGGTCTGCTGACTCCACGCTCCCAGGGATGTGCCCACTCTGGCAGAATGACAACGCCTCCCTGGCTAGAACAAGGAGCAGAGGCTGCAGAGATTGGGGCCTAGGAGTGTTGGTTGCTGGGGGAATGAGGGTTGGAGGAGGAGGAGAAGGCTGGGAGGAAGGTGTGTGCAGCGGATGTGAGCTGCAGGACGGAGATAGGATAAAACTAAGAACAGCTGGGTTTGGGAGGGTTGGTGCTGAAAGGAATAGAAGTTGGAAGAAGCAGGGACTGTGAAGGGGCAGAATTGGAGGGCTGCTTTCTTACTGGTACACATTTACTCTCCAGGACTGTGATGAAGTCGGGCCCAGAGATTGTGAAGGCGGGGCTACGTTCTTTCTTTGAGGGCGCCTCTGAAGACATTGAGAAGATGGTGGAGAACCTGAAGCTAGGGAAAGTCTCGCAGTCTCGTACCCAAGTGAAAGGCGTCTCTCAGAACATTAACTACACCACCGTGGCGTTGCTGCCTGTCCTGACGTCGCTCTTTGAGCACATTGCCCAGCACCAGTTTGGAGATGATGTTATATGTACGAAGGGACCTGGGAGAAGGGGGATGGAGAGTTGGGTGGGAGATGTCATACAGTTGAGGTTAGACATTCAGAAGCCCTGGCTCGGCCTATGGCAAAGAAGTTGGCATCCAAAACTTCCCTCTTTTGACTCTTCTGTCTGAGGGCTAATGTGGTTTGAAATTATTGGCTTCTGGAAGGAGGCTGATAGTGGCCCCTCCCCTCCTTTAATTGCAGTAATGATGGGACTATGGCTGGTGACATCAGTTGACATTGGCATTTGAGTGAAGGGAGGGCAGCTCCCTGTACAGGATGGGGTAGAGGCCAGCTCTCAGGTTTGTGTCCCTTCTGTTTGTTTTCCAGTGGATGATGTCCAGGTATCCTGTTACAGGACCTTATGCAGCATCTACTCTCTGGGGACCACCAAGAATCCTTATGTGGAGAGGTGAGGATGACGAGAGCTGGAGAGAGCCTCTGAGAAACAGGGACAGCCTGTTTTATTCATGAGAGGAAATGTATAGGTCTGTGCAGAACAGAGATTGTCTGTCTCGTTCCTGGGAGGAGGGTCTATGTGTGATACAAGGGAGAACCTGTCTCATTCATAGGAGGAGGCTATAGTGTGAGACGCAGCCTCTCTTATTCATTGGAGGAGTGTTGACGTGAGACGGGGAAGATGTGTTGAGCATGGTTTATTGTTCAGAGGTGTGGAGGAAGGGGGGATCATGGATCCAGCTGTGAATAGAAGAGGGGATGGCGTGCAGAGCCCGGATCATGTGTATGACAGACATGTCTTCTGCAAGGCGTTCTGGAACAATGGATAGCGGGATGAGTCATTGTAAGCACGAAATGTCTTCGGCAAACAGGACCTTGTTAATTCCATGCTACCATACCCCTCTGTTTTCGCTCCTCCGCATGCAGACATCGCCCCGCGCTGGGAGAGTGCCTTGCCAGGCTGGCTGCTGCGATGCCCGTGGCGTTTTTGGAGCCAGCTCTGAATGAGTTCAATGTGTGTTCTGTGTACACCACCAAGTCACCACGGGAGCGAGCTAGTAAGTATCCGGCACCCCCACGTGTCAGCTCACCTATGTTGCTCGGAGAGTGACGTTCGAAGGGATTTCCGCAGGTAAAAAGCATTTTACTCTGAAAACTGCGCCTGCCCCTTCAAGCGGGCACGAGCACGCATGTAGTTCCGCAATCCCCTTTTCTAGTGGAAGCATTTGGGTCGGGGGAGAAACTACGCATGGAGTATTAGTTGGGGAAAAATATCTGCAGATCTCGGGGGGACGGGGGCTTTTTCCATGGGCAATTTTCAAAGTAAAAGTGCACACATGTTTTTCCTTTGAAAACTGGGGCAGAGAACATGGACTCCTCAGCGATGTGGT
Source organism: Rhinatrema bivittatum (assembly GCF_901001135.1). NCBI lineage: Eukaryota > Metazoa > Chordata > Amphibia > Gymnophiona > Rhinatrematidae > Rhinatrema > Rhinatrema bivittatum. The sequence continues at coordinate 77,613,697 of NC_042625.1, forward strand.
CAGTGTGGAGATTGCCTTTCTCCCCGTACCCCTCTCTCCAAGTACTGCACTGTGGGAGGGAGGGAGTGCGTGAGTGAGTTTCCCTCAACCCAAAGTGCCAACAAATTGACCTAAAGAAGAAAAGCCAGTAACTGCAGATTGTGTGATGGGAGTATCCTCCGTCAATGCTAAAACCTTTCTATTTCCTCAAGGCTCCCTGGTCATCTCCTTTTTCCGAGTTCTAATTGCTGGGTTTCCCCTCTCTCCACAGTTCTGGGGTTGCCCGATCACGTGGAGGAGATGTGCCCAGATATCCCAGACCTGGAGACTCTGATGAAAGAGATCGGGGGCCTGGCGGAATCGGGGGCCCGTTACACCGAGATGCCCCATGTCATCGAAGTCACTCTCCCCATGCTCTGTAACTACCTCCCGCGCTGGTGGGAGAGGGGCCCCGAGAACCTGCCGGACGACACGTGCCCCTGCTGCACCTCGGTCACTTCTGAGCACCTGAACGCTCTGCTGGGGAACATCCTGAAGATCGTCGTGAACAACCTGGGCATAGACGAGGCCTCGTGGATGAAGAGGCTGGCAGGTACTGCATGCATGGATGGGAGGAAGCTGAGTAATCACAGTATGGTGTCTATTAAGGCTGCTCAAACTTGTTAGATCACATCCTCCTTTCACTTCTGTGTAATACTTTGAGCCACTCAGATGATAAAAGAAAATGGTAAAATTACATGTAATTAAACATCTGTCAGAACCAAATGTCTCGTACACACCCACTCCTCTCCAGTTAGAGAACCATGGATTGCACCTCTACCATCTGCTGGAGACAGAGAAATACTGGAGGTCTGCAGCTGGCACCCCAGGTTATATGCCAGTGCCAGGGAAACTTTCTCTGTCTCCATCTGCTGGAAGGGAGGCGTAATCCCAGGAGTCTGGACTGATCCTGGAGATGAACAGGAACCATAGATGAAGCTCATGCTTGAAGACTGGAAGGCCCCATGTACGTGGTGGAAGTACCTGTGCAATGGTAAGATGGTGTAGAGGAGACAATGCCTTGTGGGTGACAACTTTCCATCGGATCTTTGTCATCCCGTCTAAACATCCTTTTTTTATTGTCCCATCAATAGTACAGTAATAGGTAAGAAACAGAAGGCTCGTGCTGAGAGTGATTTGCGGGTTTTTTTGTTTTTTATCCCTTCATCTTCTCTCTCTACTCCTAGTCTTTGCTCAGCCCATCGTGAGCAAGGCCAAGCCGGAGCTGCTGCGCTCCCACTACATCCCCACCATGGAGAAGCTGAAGAAGAGAGCCGGAAAGGTGGTGGCTGAGGAGGAGCAGCTGAGGCTGGAGATGAGGGCCGAGTCCGAGGACTCGGAGGAGATCATCAAAGATGAGTTTTCTGTCCTCTGCAGAGATCTCTACGCGCTGTACCCGCTGCTCATCCGCTACGTGGACAACAACAGGCGAGTTATCGGCAAACCCCAAGAGCGGCGCCTGCTGCTCGGAATTACGATCGTGCGTGAAAAAAAAAATCATCTTTTTTGGATAATTGATTCTCATTTTTAATTGTCGGTTAAATTGGATCCCCCTTTACTCTTCTGACTTGTATTATTTCCTTGAGGAATTATGGGTATTTGAAGTGGCTGGAAGCCATTCCTGTCTGATAGGGAGTTCTATGCTGGTAAATAGCGATTTATCCTTCAGCGTGGATAAAAGCGCGCACATTGTCCCGCAACACGCTGGCGTTTAACGGTGTCAGCAGGCGGGGGAGGAATGTGATGCGCGGAGATTGCATTTTCACAAGTTCCAAGCTCCCGGTTGTGGTTTGAGGTTGGGAGGGAAGTTCGGGTGGGATGAGAGGGTTAGGGTTGACTTGGCAGGGGCGGGGGAGAGAGGGAAGGGTGGCATCATGCTGCGTACGGACATTAATTGCTTTGTGGACGTTTTGGGAGGAAGGCTTTTTAGATCTAAAAGTCTGCAACTTGAAATTGCTAAATTTTTTTTTTGGCGGGGGGGGGGGGCAGGAGGGCTCGGGAATCGGCTAACAGGACTGGCGTTTTTTTACCTGGGGTGGGGGGATCCAGGCTGCAAGACCCGCTCTGGAGATTTTTTTTTTCCCTGTGATTTGCAAGGTTCTTTGAACGCCCTGGTCCAGTTAAAGTTATCCGGCATCAAATTCCTGGATAACTCTGCACCTCCTCGGATCTATGTCTTGGCAGAGCCGAATAACTTATTCGGCTAACTCCAGCTTGCTTTTTCAGCCACCCCCCCAGAACGCCCCCCAAAATGCCCTTCATCAGCTAAATTGTAGCCAGATAATGGCAGAGCCAGATAAGTGCCGGCGATATTCAAAACGTGGCATTTAGTTTTCTGGGTAAATGATTTAAGAGGCATGTACACCACGCTGGATGGCGAGTACTTTTCCTTTGAGAATTCACTAATAGAGATGTGCATTTGTTACATCTGTTTCAGCGGTAAAAGTGGATGGTAGGTGTGTATTTTTAATAACTTAGATATGCGCATACTACCTATTTTTCCCCATGCACTGTAAAGTTGGTGAGGCATGCGGGTACCGCCGAACGGATGTAACAAAGACACATCCCTATTCACTAACATGTGCATGGGGAAAAAAGCACCCCATCCACTGTGCCCTGCTGTTTCCAGGGTTAGGCGGAGGGGAGACTAGGTATTCAGCAGACAGGACACAGTTTCCTCCTTCTGCCCCTGGGGATGCTTGCATTTCGAACGGCTCCTGGGTTAGGTGACTGGATCCCTTGTGAAAACTGCTCTCTGCATTATCTCGGGGGCTGCTGCTGTGCTGTTCTAAATTAGAAACACTGAACCCGACCGTGCCGTAAAGCACGAATACGGCGCAGATGGTCTGAAGTGATTTCTGGAAGGGGGCTCTCGTTAAGGGGTTCTCTTATCGCCAAACGAGGGCATAGGGACTGGCAAATGCAGGGGAAGGCCAGACCCAAGCACCTGTCTGCTTCAGCTCAGTAGATGGAGCGGCTCCTTAGCCAATGATTATTGGGTGCTCATTATCTGATGCATGGACTACAATAAGTGCAATGCCCTTCCCCCTCCCTAAAGGGAGTGGATTTCAGTCTCTCCCTCTGACAGTTGTGTCTGGTTCTGCAGGGCAAACTGGCTGAGAGAACCGGACTTGGATGCCGAGGAGCTCTTCCGTATGGTTGGCGAAGTCTTCATTTTTTGGTCAAAATCTCATGTAAGTTTTTTTTGGTTTTTTTTTTAGCTGCTGGGGATGGCATGAGGCATCTTTGGGGGGGTATCCCCCGGTGGCAGGGCCTTCGGACCCTCCTCAAATCTGAGCCATCTAAATCCTTCGCTCATGAGTCTTGTTTTTTTTTTCCTCCTTTCGTCTTTCTGTGTCCTGGCCCTCTTCTTTCACCTCCCCTGGACTCCTTAACAGAACTTCAAACGAGAGGAGCAGAACTTTGTGGTCCAGAATGAAATTAACAACATGTCCTTCCTGACGGCCGACAGCAAGAGTAAAATGTCAAAGGTAATCTGCTGATTCCATCCCCCGTGACCAGCGCGATGCAGTTGTAACCTTTCAGCCCGGACTGGCCCTGAACAATGCCTCAGTGACCCATGTGATACAGGGTAACCTTTCACCCCAGAGGGCCCCCAAAATGCTGGGGATTTGCTCCCCAGTGACCAGCGCGGGAGCATAGCTATAGCCCTTTTAGTAAAAAGTTCCCAGGACGCTTCAGAAAAACAGTGGTGTGTGTACACGGCAGGGACACTGTTTTCTAGCTGAAGCTGAAATGGAGCGAGGATAGGCATGTTTTAGCAGGAAAGTGGCGAATATCGAATATCGAGAGATGGTTTCTGCAAATTTCTGACACTAGCGGCACTGGAAACTGGTCTGTCCCCTGCTGTAATAGCCTTTCAGATGCAGTTCGCTCTTATATCTGACAGTCTTTCCCTCTTCCTTAGCCTTGGGATAGCCATGTGCATCTGGCTACGGGTGCTCGTAGGGACCCTGTTCCTCTGGCTGTAGGTATTTGTGGGGACCTTGCAGGTGTTTGTCAGATGAGAAATAGAATTCCTGCTAATATGCAAATCTGCATTGTAAAATGCTGGCTCCTGATTGGTTAGGATAGTCTTCCACGCATGGTCCCCTCTCCCTGTACCACAGTGTTCCCTATCCTGGTACCTTCAAACCCCATTGAGCTTGGAATTACTTTAAAAAAACGCATCTAACTGTCTCCTGAAATGATGTCCCCCTCCCTCCCCTCTCTCTTTCCTGACTTTTCCCTCCTTAATTTTTTTTTTTCCTGTGTGTTCAGAATCTATGCATTTTAACACTTTTTATTCCTTTGTTCTTTTTTTCTTCTTGTAGTCTGGAGAAAGCCAGGTTAGAACGCACCACACCACCTTGCTTACCTTTGTGGCTGTTCCTGCTATTTTTTTTTTCCGATGCTGTTTGCTGCGCAGTCCGCATGCTCCCCCTTCCCCCTCCCCACAGTCCTTCTGGCTTTTTCTTCTTCCCTCCTACACTGACTGTAGAGACCTGGAGGTGGGAGGAGGGGACAGCTGGCACCAGAAAGACCACTGGCTTCTTTATTTCCTGGGCTAGGCTGATGGAAACCTTCGCAAGCTTTAGTGCTGGATAAGGGCAGATCTAATTTCTGACCAGGGCCTGGTTGACTAGAACCGTATGTAGGAGTGTAGAGCATGACAGCAGACAAGAATTGTAAGGCCCTTCTAGACTGGCCAGTTTTACTTTCTAGTGCAATGCCATGGGCTTGGGCCCTAGTTGACCTTGTTTTGTCATCTCTGTGCCTAACCCAGGCCTTCTGGAATCCTGTTAGTTTTTACTTCCCCTGGAAGGCAGTTCCATGCATCTGCCACCCCTCTCTGTGAAGCAATGTCTTTAGAGATATCAGAGCTAATGCAGTCTCCCACTGTCCTTACTCCTGCTGCTCTGGAGCTGCAGTTTTGTGCTAACAGCAGCAGAGCAGTGATGTCAGCTCCTCTTTAATGGGACACGAGACATACGATGACATCACTGGTACAAAATGGCTTCCCTCGGCAGCAGTGGCCTCCCAGCTTAGGTAGGATTGTTGGAGAACCAACTTCTGGTGCCTGTTACCTATGGGGTCAATTTGCTAGAAGCTGCTGGATAATTTTAACCAGTTATCTTTGGCCACATTTTTAGTTAAACATAACCAGGAAGGCTTTAGAATGAACATTTTCTGAAGCCTCTAGCCAGCCAAAGTTTGACTGGTTAGATTTAGGCCTGCTATTGGGGCACTGGGTTGAGTGGCTAAGTCGCAAGCCCACCCCAACAATGCTTCTAGAGATGCTCCTTTTTTTTTTTGTGCCTGGCTAAATTTGGCTGCCTTTTAAATTTCAGGGGGTAAACATTCAAAGCTGGCCATGTGAGGAACTTAAGCCAGTTAGAACGTATCCGGCTAAGTTACGATGTATACTCAGCGGCACGGCGAAGTCTCTGAATACAAGTGCATATATGTGCACTTAGCTGGATAAGTCCTGGATAGACCTGCTCTACGGGGCATCTAAACTTACACAGATACTACTAATACAGCTAATTCCAAATATCGGCAGTTAGCCATATAAGTTCTACGGCTAACTTGCTCCGCCCCCGATCCACCCAGTACAGGCTACGTTTTGTGCGTGGAACTTTTAGCCATGTAAGGGAATTATACAGCTAAGCGGTGGCCACTGAATGTAGGAGTATATTCCGCAGCCGTTACATAAGCCACATAGTCCCGCTTATCCGGCTGAATGCGCTTTGAACACTGGGCCCCAGATGATTACATTTCAGCTGGCCATGGGCGCGGTTTTTAAAAGCAGAGTTTTAACTGGCTAACTCCCAAAGTTATGAACTCTGATATAATAATGCACAAATACCGTGGCTTACCTACTCAAGACCTCATAACTGTGTGATAGCATTGGTATTGTATCAGCCACACATTATTTTAATCACAGGGCAGTCCATAAAAACTCTTCTATTTATATATGAATTTTATTCAAAACGTTTTTCACCGCACTTAAAAAAACAAAACTTTGACGGCCATGGTATCGTTGCGTAAGTGCAAACAACCCCCACTTATGAAAAAGCTCTTAAGTCACGTAATCGTAAATTCAACGCAGCCAACTTGAAATCCCAGACCCAACGTGGGCCGGGTTTCGACGCGGCTCCTGCATCTGCCTCAGGGATAGTTTCATTCACTCGTACCGATAGGTACTGGCGCCTGTGTGCATCAATGTATGATGCATATTCTTATGCATCGTACTTACCATGCGCTTCTCTAGTGCACTCTTCACTTTTGTTATCTCCCCAACGTTAGCCAGCTTTATTCTGATGAAAAGTGGGCCCCCTGTTTCCCTTTTTATTTCCCCTGTGGGTAGCTACCTTTACATTTTTGCAGCTGGACATTTCTCCCCAGGAGTTTGAACTGCCTCCCTCTTCCCGCTTTCCAGGCCGTTAGCAGTAGGAGCCCTGACATCACATCCTGCTCTGATGTCAGCCTCCTGTCGCCCTTCTGGTCCCCTTCCCCCTTTGTTGATGGTTAAAGTTAACAGCAGAATCTGAATCCAAGTCGCACAGCTCCCCCTATCTTGTGGGGCCGTTTCTACCGAACTTCTCTCCTCTTCCTGCCAGGGGTTAAGCTTTTCCTAAGGAGGCATGGATTATTTTCTTCCATCAGCTGGCCTCTTTCTACAACTATTTCCAGGCACTGAGGGAGGGGTCAATGAGGGGTCCACAAGGAGAAAGAGGAGTTTGCATGGCAGACATTAGCAAAGCGATTTGATCAGCCAAAAGTGCAGCAACACATGGTGCACCTAATGTGTTGGAAATGTGTGCACGGCCTTATGGAAGCCTCTGATGCAAGGGAGGTGTGACATGTGTGCAGTTTGTGGAGCTTCCATCGCAAGGGGGGAGATGTGACCTGTGTGTGCACAATCCTGTGGAGCTTCAATCAGAAGGAAGGTGTGACCTCTGTGTGCACAGTCAAGTAAAGCTTCTATCACAGGGGAGGTGTGACCTCTGTGTACCCAGTCCTGTGGAGCTTCCATCACAGGGGAGGTGTGACCTCTGTATGCATAGTCTTGTGGAGCTTCCATCGCAGGGGAGGTATGACCTCTGTGTGCAGAGTCATGTTGAGCTTCCATCGTAGAGGGGGTGATGTAATTTCTGTGTGCACAGTCCTGTGGAGCTTCCATCACAGGGGAGGTGTGACTTCTGTGTGCACAGTCTTGTGGAGCTTCCATCACAGGGGAGGTGTGACTTCTGTGTGCACAGTCTTGTGGAGCTTCCATCGTAGAGGGGGTGATGTAATTTCTGTGTGCACAGTCCTGTGGAGCTTCAATCACAGGGGAGGTGTGACCTCTGTGTGCACAGTCATGTGGAGCTTCCATCGTAGGGGGGATGATGTAATTTCTGTGTGCACAGTCATGTGGAGCTTCCATCATAGGGGGGGTGATGTAATTTCTGTGTGCACAGTCTTGTGGAGCTTCCATCGCAGGGGAGGTGTGACCTCTGTGTGCACAGTCATGTGGAGCTTCCATCGCAGGGGAGGTGTGACCTCTGTGTGCACAGTCATTTGGAGCTTCCATTGCAGGGGAGGTGTGACCTCTGTGTGCATAGTCTTGTGGAGCTTCATCACGGGTGAGGGGGGTGAGGTTTGACCTCTGTGTGCACAGTCCTGTGGAGCTTCCATCGCAGGGGGAGGTGTGACCTCTGTGTGCACAGTCCTGTGGAGCTTCCATCGCAGGGGGAGGTGTGACCTCTGTGTGCACAGTCCTGTGGAGCTTTCATTGCGGGTGAGGGGGGGTGAGGTTTGACCTCTGTGTGCACAGTCCTGTGGAGCTTCCATTGCGGGGGAGTGGGGTGAGGGTTGACCTCTGTGTGCACAGTCTTGTGGAGCTTCCATTGCGGAGTGGGGGGGGAGGTTTGACCTCTGTGTGCACAGTCCTGTGGAGCTTCCATTGCGGGGGAGTGGGGTGAGGGTTGACCTCTGTGTGCACAGTCTTGTGGAGCTTCCATTGCGGAGGGGGGGGGAGGTTTGACCTCTGTGTGCACAGTCCTGTGGAGCTTCCATCGCGGGGAGGTGTTTAGATTTTGACAGTATTTCATGTTTCGTGCTGCCTTTTATTTGTGAGCTGGACTGGGATGGGGTTGCTGATTCTGGTTGCTGTGCTTGCTTCCTTAAGATAGCCTGATGCAGGTCTCCCAGATGGATAAATGTGTCTTGGGCATCTTCCTTGCCCGCAACTTTCGGCATGTCTGCAAAACAGCGTAAAAATGTGTGTGCATCTAATAGAAGTAGAAAGGGGTTGAATTCGCGCAAGCTTGTAACTCAATCATCAAGGCAGATAGTGGTCCATATTCAAAAGCATTTAGCTGGCTAACTCAGAAGTTATAAAGATAAAAGCCACCTAACAGTGATATATAATTTATACTCAATCACAAAATGAACACTCTGTTCGATCACTGTACAAGAGAATATTTTTCAAAATCTCCCCTATAATATATTTGCTATAAATGCTAGATGATATATCTTTTTTCAAAAATATGCTAATTTTAAATATCCTACACGACTGTGGTACAAAATTTAATGGTAAGTGGTGATGTGATCATTCAATGTATTGTTTAAAAATATTTATAGGACTTAGTTGAAGTTTTCATATAATCGTGTAGGCGTCCCTGCACCATATATGCATGTTATAATCCTTAACCTCCAACCTCCTCCTTACGTGAGCTTCTTTGTGAACAATTTTTTGCTTATATTTTTTTTTAATGTTTTTGTATGTGACATTCAATAAAATTATTCTTATTATATATGTGACATCCAATTATTATATATGTTATATATGTGACATCCAATAAATATAAGCAAAAAATTGTTCACAAAGAAGCTCACATACAGGCCGATACAGTACAGTGCAATGGAGCGCACTGTTAGCCCGCGTTTGGATGCGCGTTTTCGACGCGCTACCTTAACCCCTTATACGGTAAGGGATAATAGCACGTTGAAAATGAGTGTCCAACCCCTCTGAAACTAATAGCGCCTGCAACATGCAAATGCATGTTGATGAGCCTATTAGTCAGTCACACTCGATACAAAAAGAAAAATGTGCAGCCAAGCCGCACATTTTACGCTCAGAAATTAACACCTGCCCAAAGGCTGGCGTTAATTTCTGCCAGCGCCGGGGAAGTGTACAGAAAAGCAGAAAAAACTGCTTTTCTGTACACCCTCTGACTTAATATCATAGCGATATTAAGACGGAGGCCCCAAAAATAAAAAAAAATAAAAAATTTTAAATCGGCCCGCGGGTCGGGAAGACGGACGCTCAATTATGCCGGCGTGTTTTCCGAACCCGTGGCTGTCAGCGGGTTTGAGAACCGACGCCGGCAAAATTGAGCGTCGGCTTTCAAACTCGCTGACAGCCGCCGCTCCTGTCAAAAAGGAGTGTCCCTAGCGCCTCTTTTTACCGCGGGCCCTAATTTGCATAGGCCACCCTCCTGAATCGCGCACCCAGGAGAGTGGCCTGTGCGCGCGCGGGAGAGCGGGCGCTCGCCGGCTCTCCCGCGCGTTTTTCTGTATCGGCCTGATAAGGAGGAGGTTGGAGGTTAAGGATTATAACATGCATATATGGTGCAGGGGCTTCTACATGATTATATGAAACCAACTAAGTCCTATAAATATTTTTAAACAATACATTGAATGATCACGTCATCACTTACCATTAAATTTTGTACCACAGTCGTGTAGGATATTTAAAATTAGCATGTTTTTGAAAAAAGATATATCATCTAGCATTTATAGCAAATATTATAGGGGAGTTTTTGAAAAGATTTCTCTTGTACAGTGATCGAACAGAGTGTTCATTTTGTGATTGAGTATAACTCAGACGTTAGCCTGCTAAATGAGTATTTGGGCACCTATGCGGCTAAATTACAGCTGGCTAATAAGTTAGGGGGCCAGAATTTAGCCGACTTAAGTTAAGGGCGTTGCGGGGGCGCACCTGGGAGGGATGGCGTTAGCTGGCTATGTTATCCCAGTATTCGGAGGTAGCCGGATAACTTGGCCAGCTAAATCTGGTAGGGCCAAAGAGCTGCCCTAAAGTTAGTCAACTGAATTTAAGAAACCGGCTTATTCAATATCCAGACTGTGTCTGAATATGGACTCCCTAATTTCATGAGACCCTAAATTTAGAAGCCCAAACAGCGGGGCGGAGTTGGAGCAGGAAAAGAACGTTATGTGATTAGCACTGGTTTTACAGTACTGGGCATCTGACTTAGCCTCCATCTAGGAAAGGCCCAAATTTAGGGACATGAGGGTCCAAAACTTTAGGCCCCTAAATTTGGCTGAAAATAGGCAGCTAAATTTAGGAGCTCAGCTTTTTTTAACATATCGGCCTTGAAACAAGCACATCATAAATGTAAAAATGAATAATACATTTGTTAAGCGGCTTTCCCAGCCTTTGGTCCATTTTGGAAGAGGTCTTCATGTAGCCCTTGCGTGCTGCTCGTCTCGCAGGGATTCCCAACTTACAGCGACAGGATGAGTCGGGATTGGTTTGCAGGCTTCAAGGAGTAGTTTAGATATTGCCCCCACCCTCCCCCACCTTACCTCCTCTGCCATGAGGTTGCCTACAGGGCCTGAGCATCTGCTGGTCTCCCACGGTGTGGGCCACGAGGCAGCGGAACGTGTCAAACGTGGGATCCACTGCCAATCTTCAACCCCTTTCTGTGGGCTATTAAAAAAATAAAAGGCCAGTGCAGGTGGGGGCTGCTTGTTATTGGGTGAGCCATGGCCCATCCTCTATGAAGCCATCTCAACTGGAAAGTGAGGCTTGGTGCTTTTTGTGCTGTGCTTAGAGGAGCTTCGGTGTCTTCACAAGAGCTGTGGACTGTGCTCGGTAGCAGCCATTCTACATCCTGTACTCTTCACTTGTATTTTGTATTGTTCCCTGTATATTTTGCTGTTCTGTACTGTGGTGTCCTCTTTGTCGGGCTGCTCTGTGATGCTTTCTCCTCGCTTCCCTCATTCTGTGGTGTTCTCATATGTACCATTTTGGATTTTTCTGGGGGCTTCTCGGGGGTAGGGGCTCGTTCCTTATCATTTAAGCTCCAGTCTCTCTCTCCTTCTTGAAAGAGATGGGTGTTCCTAGTTCGCGTATGAGTGTAGTAGGCCAGATTTGCAAGGCCTTGGTTACAGCGTGGGCTTTCCTCCCCGACAAGGGGGACCTGACCCTCCTACTATTCCCGCATGCTAACCAGAGAGCCACAGGAGAGAGGCTGGACGGCAATTCAGCTGATAATTTGACCTTTGTGACATGATAGTTATTTGTGATGTCATAAGGGGATGATTTGAAATGCTTTGTTGGAGGATGTGTGTGGGGCGGTGTAGATAAGTTTCATGGCAATGATGGGGAGCCCTGGTGGAAGGTAAGTCAGTCAGTGAAGCAGATCATAGGAGATAATGTATCACCTCCTTCCTTAATCTGGGAAGACCCAAATAGATTTCAGGCACCCCTCCGGGCCCATCTGCCCTCCATTTTACAGCAGTCGCCCCCTTCTCTAAACCATTCCTCTCCTTGGTCTTCACTTTCCGACACAAGTGCCACAGAGGTTGCCCAGCTGTGTAAGCTCAGGTGCGTGAGGGGGATGTCCTGCTCCCTTGATGTGCTGCATCGTAGAAATGTGCTTCTCCGTTTCTGAATCCTTGAGCATGCTGAGATGGGGGGTTTTTCAGGGTGGGGGGGGGGGGTGCGTTTGGATGGAGGAGGGAACCTCTGATCCGTTTCTCGTGCCTCCTTGTACTTTTTTAGTCTGGTGGATCAGACCAGGAACGCACGAAGAAGAAGCGGCGTGGGGACCGGTACTCGGTGCAGACCTCGCTGATTGTGGCCACCCTGAAGAAGATGCTTCCCATTGGGCTCAATATGTGCTCGCCCACAGACCAGGAGCTCATCACCCTGGCCAAGCTCCGCTACTCCCTGGTAAGGGGGGTGGGGGGGTCACTGCCAAGCTGTGCGGGAGCCGGGAGGAAGCTGCCCTGTCCTCGTAAGGGAGGGGGGAGGGGAGGAGGGGCAAGATGTGCCGGGGTGCCCTGCTTTTAAGGGCTTCCAAAGGTGCAGGAGTTGGTGTGGAGATAATTCCTCTGGCAGTTCCCAGAGCTTGGAAGGGAGGCTGCCTAACAGTCCATGAAAAAAGGAGCCCCTGCCACCCTGAGGATTGCACTCGGCCATCTTCCTATCGCTTTCTAGAGGAGGAGAGGCGCCGGGCATGAACCAAATCCCTCCAGTTTAATTCTAAACACCAGAGGGATGCCTCATGTTAAGGACACGAGGTTTTACCGTGGGACTAAATGCAGTAACAATTGTCTAAGCTCCATAACAGGGACTGAACAAGGAGGTGTCCCCGTAGCCACAGAGGGGGGGGGCTCAGAAAATGTCTCTCTCGCAGAATTCCTTGAATGAGATCTTTTGTCCTAATTGGACGGATATCAGCCAGCAGTGCACCTGCAAAAAGGGAGAGGAGTAAGAGGTGATCCCTCAGAGAGCCATTGGACTAATGGGCACTGGGGAGAGAGCTGAACTGGCCCCGCTGATGCTGACCCTCCTCAGGTCAGCGGCAGGAGCAGGTGGGAAGAGTCTGGTAGTCCTTATCCCTCTGCTGTGCTGCTTCTCCCTAATTCCTCCTTCACCGATTCATAATTTTAGGGACTAAGTGTTTCTCCCTCAGTCTCGTAATCTCGTGTCAGCAAGATCCTCGCTCCTCTTCGACCTCCCGCTTGATCCATGATTTTGCAAAATATGGGAATTTTCCCACTGATCATCTCTTCCATCCTCTTCCAGCTCTGCACTTGGGGAGAGAGGAAGGCTTGTGGTCTTAACACTTCACAGATCCTCAGTCGTTGCTTTACAATCTAACTTGTAGTCCGTGGTCACAGCGAGGTTAGAGGGCTCTCTGGTTGCATCCCCTTTAAACCTCCGTTTTGTGTGTTTTTCCCCCAACAGAAGGACACTGATGAGGAAGTGAGAGAGTTTCTGTACAAGAACCTGCATTTGCAGGGGAAGGTATGTGCTAGGGAAGGAGGGTGGGAGCAGGCCACAGCATGAAGCCCCAGGAGACAGGGCACGGAGGAGCCTGGAGCAGGAAGCCCGGGACTGGGGCGGGGGCCACAGCATGGAGGAGGGAAAAAGAGGAGGCTGCAGCATGGAACTGGAGGGGGAGGCTGCAGCATGGTGCGTGGGTATATTTAGAGAGGGTACAGATCTGCCTTTGACCTCTGTCCCGTCTTTTTGGTTGTTTTTTTCCCTAAGTACTGGGACAAGTGAGTGATTTGAGAGAATTTTTCTCTCCAAATATGTTGAAGTTTATTATTCTTTATATAAATGATGTAGATTGTTTTCATTGCTTTGTCAAGGGAATACCAGTTTCTTCTTTGAGCAATGATGTCCCAGAAGAAATCAAGGTGTTCTGCCTCCATCTGCTGGTAGAGGGACATAACCCAACTGTTGCGACTGATCTGGACTGGTGTAGCAGGATTCAAGGAACGAAAATTAACTTTTATCTGGGTATATTCAGCATCAGACGTATCTGGGTAACTCTCACTGAATACCCTGATAAAGTTATTTTATTTATTTTATTTATTTATTTATTTAACGTTTTTATATACCGACATTCATCAGTGATATCACATCGGTTCACAGCGTAACATAAACTAGTGCCTGGGGTGGCGCTTTACATCGAACAAGTTTAACATAAAACAAATATAACATAATAACATGGGGGTGATTAAAAGGAGGGGGAAATATAGAGATGAACATAAAATAAATATAACATATTAACAAGAGAGTAAATGAGAGGGGGGGGGGAAATGTGAAGGAGAATTAAGTATTAAGTTAATTCTTAAATTATTGTAAGCAAGGGTCGTAAGTATTTACAAGATGTACAATGATAGGGAATAACAAAATATATCATTTGTGTAAAAAAGGGGTGAGAGGGAACTTTATTCAGATAACTTATCTACTCACTGGCCTTCTGAATATTGACCTCATAGCACAGGGGTGGCTAACTCTGGTCTTCAAGAACCACAAACAGGTCTTGTTTTTAAGAATATTCACAATGAATATGCATGAGATAGATTTGCATGCTCTGATTCCATTGTATGCAAATCTATCTCATGTATATTCATTGTGGATATTCTGAAAACCAAGCCTGTTTGTGGCTCATAAGGACTGGAATAGCCACCTCTGTCATAGTACATAAATGGAGAAGAGAATGCATAAATGAATACATTCGTGGAATATTATTTTAAGAAGAAACATTACAATTGACAATTTGCACAGTGTACACAAAGCAAGCCCTCCCCCCCAGAAACATAAAGGATGACTCCTACTAGGATTCCAGCTCTCATGGTCCTGCCAACTCGAATCACCACTGGAGTGAATGTCTGCAGTGTGCTTATAAGAGTGCTGGAGTGCTATGTGGGATACCTTGACGCTGCACCACATAAAGGGACCCAGGCTAGTCTGATGAGTGGAGGGGGGTGTCTGGCATGGGCTGTGTGCAGGGGAAGCCTGGGTACAGGCTGTGATACTCAGGCACTGCTGGGTACGAGGGAGTTGGTAATGTTCTGGTTCTCCCCCACAGTGTGATAACTCGTCCATGCGTTGGCAGATGGCTTTGTACAAAGAAATGTCCGGGAAAGCAGAAGACTGCAACAGTCCTGATAAGATAGTGAAACGCGTGCAAGAGGTGTCGGCAGTGCTGTTTCACTTGGAGCTGGTGAGAAGTGCTCTGTCCGTGGTCTGTGTGACATGGGAAGCATCTCTGTCCAGGGCTGCCTGCGGTGCTCTGTAACTTGGAATTGGTGAGACGAGCACTCTCCGTGGTCTGCCCGGCATGGGAATATCCCTGTCCGATGGTCCCCGCAGTGCTGATGAGAAGAGCTCTGTCTATAGTCTTCATGGTGTGAGCAGGCCCTGTCCAGGATTTCCTGCAGAATGGGGGTGGGAGTGGGAGTGGGAGGGGTCATCAAGTCATCATCTCTTCTCTGCCACTAGACATGGATGCTTCTCTAAGTATTTTATGCAGTCGGTACAATTCTTCAGGATGACGTGGGACTATTCTGTGGGTCTTCTGATGTTGTTAGAACCTACCAGTCTTGTCTCCAATACCTCAGCAAACAAAGCAGAAAATATCTGTAGTGCATCCCATGTAAGAATGCGCAAAATGTTCCATTGACAGGCGTCGTCCGAGTCCAGAGGTCAGAGAAATAATTTGACTCTCCCAGTCAGAATCCCATCGCAACCTCTGGTGCTTTCTCTCTCTCTCTGTAGACCGAGCACCCGTTCAAGTCGAAGAAAGCTGTCTGGCACAAGCTTCTGTCCAAGCAGCGCAGGCGGGCCGTGGTCGCATGCTTCCGCATGACTCCTCTTTACAACCTGCCCAGGTGAGGCTGAGGGCCAGCGGGGAGGATGGCGGGGAGAAAGTGAGAGAGAGGGCAAGGGGAGGAGGATCTTGGGGGATGAAAGAGGGGCGCTCAGGGGGAAGGGGAGGGGGTGTGAGTGGAGGGGGTAGATGAAAACTCAGGATACGGAGGGGACAGAAAGGGAAAGTTTAGATGATGGAGGAGACTGAATTCAAGGGATGAGGAAGGTGAGGAGAGGGAGCTCAGGGTATAGGAAGATTATGGGGGGAGGGAGATGGATACTTAGGGAATGGCAGCGTGAGTGAGAAGAGGAGGCGCTCGGGACAGGGGGAGCATGGAGCAGGGGAGCTTGTGGATGGGGGACTGTGAGAGCAGGTGGGTGTGAGAGGGACTAGGGGGAAGGCAGAGCTTAGAGGATGGGGAGTCAGTAAGAGAGGAAAAGAAGAGTAGGACAAGGGGTGGAGAAGGGAAGAGAGAGCTCAGGATAGGGAGGGAAGGGGGAAGAGGATGGGGCAGTATGAGAGAGGGAGGGAAGGAAAGAGCCCAGGGGGAAGGAGGAGAAGGGAAAGAGAAGGAGGGAACGAGACAAAGGGAGGGAGAGCTCAGATTGGAGAAGCATGAACGAGGGAAGGGGGAACTCAGGTTGGGGGAGTTTGACAGGAGGAATTTAGGGGATGGTGGGTACAGCTAGAGAAGGGAAGGAGAGGAGGAGGATTGGGGCAGGGAAAGGAGCAGCGTAGGTGAAAAGAGAGGCCGTCGATTCTGTGTTTTATCCGGTTCTTCCCTCTCCTCCAGGCACCGTGCCTGTAACATGTTTCTTGAGGGCTACAAGCAGGCCTGGATCATGAGCGAGGAGTATGCATTCGAAGATAAGATGATTGATGATCTGTCTGTAAGTACTGAGCCAGTGTTGGACAGGGTACGGGGAGACGGAACATGACGATGTTAATACTAAGAATCAAGTGTAATCCCATCAATCTGCTCTCTCACACATTTCCTCCTTCCAACCTCTGGGCCAGGCTTAAGTTCTGAGCTCCATCCTGTTTGGGACTGGTTGGTTTAATCTTGATAACCCTCATCCACAAGGTATTCTGGGATATGTAGTCCAATAATAAAGGGCAAGACTGCAAGTCCCAGAATGCATTGGGGTTGGGAGTCCAGCTAGTGGGACTTGGCCTAACCCTTGTGACCTGTCTCTGTGCTGGCTGTTGCCCCCCCTCGGCTGCAGAACATCCCTGTGAGAGCCGTGCCTTATGGTAAAGACACAGGGTGCAGGCTTCAGCACGTGGGCAATGAAGGACACTGACACAGCGGTGCCAGCGTGGCTCCCGAAAGGCGGGGAAGCCTCATGGCACGTGACTGCAGAACATTAATGCTGGCTTTGCGATTTTGGCTTCCATCCCCAAGCGCTGTTTGTGGACTACGCATCTCGGAATCCTTTGGAAGACAGGTTTGAAAACTCAAATGTTGCCAGTGTCCTGCCTTTGGACATCCTCGGAGGTTTAAGGTTCTCTCTCTGTATGTACTGAAGCAAAGCATCACCTCTCTCCAGAGTGAATTCACTTGATTCTCCTCCCCTCACAAATCCCTCTTTATGTCTTTCCTTGAGTCTAGAAGTCTGGTGAGGCAGAGGAGGAAGAGGAAGAGGAGACGGAGAAGAAACCAGATCCCCTGCATCAGCTGATTTTGCACTTCAGTAGGACTGCCCTGACGGAGAAAAGGTGAGTCACAGAATTTGAGGGGGCCGGCGTATTCATATTAATCAGACTAATTCATATAACGATGTGCATTTATTATATAGCGCTGTTAGTGTATGCTACAAGATTTGCAGGATTTCAGCCTCAGTCTCTGCTCCCAGGAGCTTACAGTGAGTAGTGGCAGCAGGGGCATTGGAGCTTGGGGTTTGCCCTGGCAGCAGGTGGACTGTAGTTGGCTGCAAGCAGTATACGCATTATGCCAGGGCTCACAGAGGCGCTGTTAGGGCACTGGGATTTAACACCTCTTCCAAAATGTTCTGGAGTTTCTATTCCTGCTTTAATATTTGGGTCTGAATATTTTTTTTTCAATGTTTTTATTTACAGCAAACTGGATGAAGATTATTTGTACATGGCTTATGCCGACATCATGGCAAAGGTAGGACAGGCACAGGAATACAGAGCTGGATGCCTCGAGGGATGTGCACAGTTATAGAGAGCCAGTTACTTCTAGGGAAGCGCATTCATTTCTTCTGTTTCGGCAGATATGCGTGTATCTTGCCGGCTTTCTAGTACACGTGAAAAGACGGATATTATGCATGTATTTTTAATAATGAGCTATGCACATAATATCCGTTTTACCACGTGTACTAGAAAGTCGGCGAGATGCGCACATACTGCCAAAACAGATGTGACGAATGCACATTCCTAGTTACTTCTAGGACTGGATATCTCAGAGAACAGGCCCAGGGGCATGGAGCTGTCACTTTTAGGACTGGATGGTTCATGGGATGGGCACAGAGATACAGAGTCTGCCTCCTCTAGGACTGGATGTCTCAGGGTATGAGAACAGGGCACAGAGTCTTCCTCCTCTAAGCCTGGATACCTCCCAGGTGCCAGGCACAAGGATACAGAGCCTGTCACCTCTAGGACTAGATGGCCCAGGGCATTGGCACAGGGATACAGAGCCTGTTGCCTCTCAAACTGAATGCTTCAGGGGATGGGCACAGAGCCTGTCACTTCTAGGACTGGATGTCTCAGGGGATGGGCACAGGGATACAGAGCCTGTTGCCTCTAGGACTGTAGGGCTCAGGGGACAGATGAAGGGATACAGAGCCTGTCACCTCTAGGACTGGACGACTCAGGGGACACATGAAGGGATACAGAGCCTGTCACCTCTAGGACTGGACGGCTCGGATGATGGACACATGGCCAATAACAACTTCTCACCTCCTCGTTAGAGTTGTCATATTGAAGAAGGTGAAGAGAAGAGTGAGGAGGAAGAAGAGGAAGCCGAGCTGACCTTCGAGGTACTGATTGGTCTGTTCGGTTATTGCTTGCGTTAGTCCGTGTGCGGAAGCCGTCAGGGAAAGAGCCGCTTTTGTTCTCAACCTTTGGCATCTGTCCCCTGCTTGCAGGAGAAGGAGATGGAGAAGCAAAAACTACTCTACCAACAGGCCCGGCTGCACAACCGTGGGGCGGCCGAGATGATCCTGCAGATGATCAGCGCGTGCAAAGGTAAGGCTGGGATTGGAGGTAGCATGGTGCGCACTGCCCTCGAGCTGAGCGCTTATCGATACTAGAGCTTCATGGCTCCCGTACTCACTGCCCCGGAGCCCAGCCTTCCTCCGTACTCTCCAGCTTGAAGGTTCGCGTTCAGCTTTCAAAGCAAGAACGTGGGATCCCGTAGGAGGCTTCCGCATCTCCATCGTCCTCGCTCCTCCTTCCTCCCTCCTTACCTAAACCTTTGCGCCATAGCTTTTAGGCAGGGGAAAGACTTTCACCCATCTCGGCTGTGGTTCTCCTCCCCCCCCCCCCCCCGCCCCGATACCGCATAAACAGCTTTGCAAGGCAGAGCATTGCATAACCCAGCTCCCTATTTTAAATGCATTGGCGTGCGGCTGCTCCCCGGCCTCTCCAGCGCTAGGGCGGTGCTTGCTGGGGCAGGGAAGAGCCCGTCTCTTGGGCACCCCATGTATCGGATGCCGGCAGTGACTTGGTTGCTGGTTCCTTGGCAGGCGAGACGGGTGCCATGGTGTCCTCCACCCTGAAACTGGGCATCTCCATTCTCAACGGCGGCAACTCTGAGGTGCAGCAGGTACTGTCTTCTCCTCGTAACGCTCCGCTGCAGCTTTTCGGCCTTGCTCTTCTCCAGCTGAACGGTCAGTAGACTGGGATAACGGGGCGGGGCTGAGGTGAGACACACAAGTCAGGCTTTGCAAGTACCTGCTCCGGGACCTAGGCTCTTAGGTTTGCTTTCTGAATGCAAACACGACAGGGTTGACCTTACGCCAACCTGGGAGATGGCCCTCACCTTTCACGCTAACCTTGTGTGTTCCTGTGAGGGAAGACTTGATGATGGGGGGCCTGTTTGAGATCCCAAAAGAGAGGAATGGGGGGGGGGGAGAGGGAATGACTTGTTCTGAATCCTAAATCTTAATTTGATTATTTCTTGCGTTTTTACGTTACCTTGCTTCAAAGAGGCTCTGTACAGCTTACAGAATCGACACATAAAATACACAAAGTACAACAAACTGACACACACACCTACTAACCAAAGACTTGATGAACAAAAAGCATAAGAAAAGTACAATTAAAAGCCAATAAAAGTGAGGAGAACGTAAGCTAAGGAACAGCCGGTCCCGACAAGGCACCAGAGATGCCTACCCAAGAAACAGAGAAACGTGGCGGCAGAAATAGACCCTACGGCCTCCCTAGTCTGCCCAGCCACACCGAGTAATTCAGCTTTACGATCAATAATTCGCTCTGCATCCTCTGCTCTCTGCATGGTTTCTCTCTTGACTCCAGGAATCCTCTCTTTTCTTATGTCGGTCGGTCTTTGTATTGTTTTTATAGTGTCGTGAAAGGATAGTGTGGTGGTGTGCTGCACGTCAGGTGGCAGGAAAACTCTATAACAGCAAGATGAGACCTGTAGTCTCTGCTTGTGCGACTGTAATTGTTTGGTTTTATGTATTATTTTACATTTTTGCTGGTTTAGACATTTATTTTGTATTTTTTACTTTATTTCTGTGTTAAATTTCTGTTGTTGAATGTGGTGCAAATTTGGCATCACTGTGTGATGGTTTAGTTGTTGTTACCCCGGCTGGGAGCCGTCTGAAATAACTCCACAGCTAAGAAGTCATGAAAAAAAAAACCCCAAAAAACAAAATTGTGTTTTTTTATTACAGAAAATGTTGGATTACCTGAAGGATAAGAGGGAAGTGGGGTTCTTCCAGAGTGTCCAGCTGTTAATGCAGACATGCAGGTGAGCACTGGCTAGGACCACAGGTAGGGGCTGTTAGGGTTAGAAGGTGCTGTGAAGGGTGGTGGGCGGGGGAGTCACTCAATGGCCAGCTCGGGAGCAGATGCAGGCTGGCAAGGCGCTGAGCGAGCTTCCAGTAAACAGCCAAAAGCTTTGTGCTTTCATTGACAAAAAGCTGATTTTTGGAAAATAAAGGGGGGTAATATTCGGTCACCAGACCTCTTGCAAAGTTAGCCGGACAGTGATGCAGCCGCACTATTGAATATGGCCGGTTACTTTAAATATCTGGGTAACCTTATCCGACTAACTTTAGGTCTGCTCTTTGGCACGAGCAGAGTTAGCTGGATAAGTTATTCGTCTAACTGAATATCAGAGTCAGCTGGGCAACTTATCTGGCTAACTTAACTCCACTTTGGAATGCCCCTATATTATGCGGCTAAAATTTAGACAATCAGTTACCCGTCTATAATTTAGCTAGATAAGTATTCCAAATATTCAAAAGTCGGCATTTAGCCACATAACTTGTGAATTATCCAGCTAAATGCCTCTGTATATTAACCTCAAAGTGCTCAAGTTGTTAGCAGCTGAGACACTCCCACACCTGTGGTTTTTTTGGCTGGGAAGGGAGGCGCACTTCATGCCCATGGCAGCATTTTCAGAGTGAAAATCCTTCGGAACTCTCCCTTTGAAAATTGGAGCAAGGTCTGTAGGTAAGGCGTGCATTCGTCTTTGCATTAGTGCGGGCAGTACTGTCTTATGTCCATAAACAGATGAACAATGCTTTCAGACTTCCATGGGAAATCAAGCACTGAAATCATGTTACTGTGGTAAGGCAGTAGTCTGCTACGCAGTTGGTAGAGTGATGAAGCAGGCTTCATGTTGATGCAGGACTGATGAGCGAGAGGGGAATATTTATTTATTTATTTTACAGTTCTTCTATCTTGCCTATACTGAAGCTTATCAGGAAACCATGGGATCACATTAACTAAAGGAAGTATTCATGAGTTGAGAAAGTGTGCTTCACTATGAAGTGAATCTAGACATTAGGTTATATATAAATGACTACTACCACTACTACTATTTATAATTTATAAAGTACTAGTAGACATTCGCAACGCTGTATAGATGACATAAGAGACAGTGCCTGCTCCATGGAGCTTACAATCTTGTCATGACAATCATGGATGATAAACAAGAGACAATGGGGACAGAGTAGTTATTGTAGAGGACAGGCAATAAAAAGAGCCTAAAAAAGATGAGACTGGGTTTGAATGTGGCCAGAGAAGGAGCATGACGCACAGACTCATGGAGTCTATTCCAAGCCAATGGCACAGCAAGGCAGAAAACACAAAGTCAGAAATTGGCGGGGGAGGAGATGGGCATGGAGAAGAATTACTTTTGGGTACTTGCCAGGTTCTTATGGCCTGGATTGGCCACTGTTGGAAACAGGATGCTGGGCTTGATGGACCCTTGGTCTGACCCAGTATGGCATGTTCTTATGTTCTTACTTTCCCAATGACCGGATATCAGGAGGAAGAGTGTACGAAGACTGATAATTGACTTGAAATGAGCCAGAACTAGGTCAGATGATCACAGTGGCTGTGCTAGGTTGGCTTGTGTGATTTGATTGGTTGATATAATGGGTAGTCTTGGGAGATTTTGATTGGTTCAGTTAGGGGTTTAGCTTTTGTTTGGCGATGCAGTTGGTGGGCCTGCCTGCTTTCAGGGATTAGTCGATGGAACAGGTTGGTGGATTGGTTGAGTAAGCGATTAATGATGGACTTTACAGGTAGCCTGTCTCTTTAGCAGGACATACAGTATATTAATTCCAATGCCCGATGCTTGTTGAATTCACAGCACTAGGCAGGCTTTGCCTTCCATGCAGGGCCGGCGCTAGCTTCCGCGCCACCCTGCGCTTAGGGTCCCCGCTGCCGCCCCCACGTCGCCATACCCCCACGCCACGGCGGCGCAGGCAGCCCTCTGTTTCTTCAGCCACTAAAAGAGGATATGAGCTCATACCCTCTTCTGGCAACGGCACTCTCTCTGTCCTCTGCCGCCGCCGACCGGCTGGCCTGGTACCTCCCTGGGTGTGCCGCTCCGTGCAATTGCACGGTTTGCACACCCGGTTGTGCCAGGCCTGCTTCCATGATAGCATCATTGACAGGTACTGGGAGTCTTGGGCATTCAGGCATGTGCAAAAGGTCCAAACTTAGACCCAAGTACATGAAACTTGGGATATGATTTGGATTTGATATCCTCCATGGAGCAAAAGAGGAGGACATCTCTTTCGCTGCTCTCACAGATTTCCATTATGATCCCCCCTGCCTTGTTTTCCCCACAGTGTTCTGGACTTGAATGCCTTTGAACGTCAGAACAAAGCAGAGGGACTGGGGATGGTGACTGAAGAGGGGACAAGTGAGTAATAAAAACATGAACGCTCCTCCAGGTTCTCCTTATTCTGGAATAGCTGTCATCTCTGCCGAGTGCCCTGCTGCTGGTTATGGGTCAGGAGAAGCTTCCCGACTTGTCCTTCACAAAGGGGAGTGTGAGACGCCAGTTGGATGAGCTCAGCTCTGATGATTAACCTCCTTCTCATCTTTCCCTCTGCTCCCACAAATCACTGCAACAATTCTAGCTATTTTCCATGTGGGAAAAGGATGTTCTGATACATAGTGGCCCACTAAGGTTCTTGGTTGCTGGCATTGATCCTGTTACCTACAGCAAGAGAAAAGCATCAGCCTTGTTGGCACCTCCTAGCTGGCTGAGCAGGCAGAGACCTGATTCTGCATTGTAGGGCTGATGCACGGTGGTAGGGCAATACGCGGAGGGAACCTGCGTGGTCATTGCTGTACTGTTAGTAAACTTACGACTTTGGTTTCCACTGCCAACATTCTGATACCAGGTAGCCCGGCAAAAATGGCAAAAGCTTGATAACACAAGGTTAGTCAGCTAAGGGAAATTTAAAAAAAAAAAATAAAGCCCACGTAACTACAGGTTCCAGAAAGAAGTGGGGCAGGATTTGAGAAGTCAGGGCCTAGCACAGGTGAAACCTGGTGGCTTCCATGCTGCGAGCCTCCTAAATGAGCCTCGGATATGCAGCATTAAACCTCGCCATGGATTGTTTTTCAGCTCTTGCCCTAGTGTATTCTGGGAATTGTAGTCTTTCTGTCCCTGGTACGAGGAGTCAGCTTGGCAATCAGTGGCTTGACGACACAGCCCCTGTTTATATAAATAAATAAATGCAGGGTGGAAGGGGCAACAAGCACGCTGGCCACAGCTTCAGTTACTCTGGAATCTGGCTCCCTCCTGTTTTAATACCAACTAAATCTGTTCTCCATTAATACCTTCCAGTATTTTAATTATGCAATTGATGTCTGGTTAATTACAGAGTACAATTAATAATCCAGTTTTCTGTAATGACAATTAATAGTTGGGTTTTTTTTTTCCATTGGTGCAGTTCTAATTCATGTTTAATAAATAATGTTGTTAATAATTTCCTTTTTCCTTTTGCCGTGATGTGCTGTGCCCCGCCTCATTCTGCCTTCCTTCCTTCTTCCTCACCCCCCCTTTCTCACTGGCTCCCAGTCATCAATCGTGAACAGGGTAAATAATCCTTTCCATTAATGTCTGCACTCTCTTTTCTAGTCTCTTGCTTAACCTGGTACAATATAACACAGGCCTCAAGACTGATCCAAACCTGCCCAGGGCTTGCAGGGGGATGGAGGGGTTGGGTTGGGGGCGGGGGAAGATGTTGACGGAGGTGGACGCAGTGAGATGCATTGATGTACTGAAAACATAAGAAGTGCCATGCCGGGTCAGAGCACAGGTCCATTGAACCCAGCATCCCGAAGAGCCGATCCAATTCCTTGTTCACTCCCAGGGATGGGGAGTGGCTTTTCCCAGATATACCTGCTCAGTACCTGTTTATGGACTTTTCCTCGAGGAACTTGGTCAAAGCCCTTTTAAACCAAGCTATTGCCTTGACCACATTCCTTGGGATGGGGACGGCATTCGGGCCCTTTTCAGCTAGGTTTTTCCTGCATCGTTGAACAGGAGGAGGAGTGGGGGCTTAGGAAGATGGATTTCAGAAGACTGATCTCCATGGATTGGGTGGGGGATTTCTCGAGGAAAGGCTCACTGTATTTTTTATCAGTCTTCCCGTCTAACTTTCTGTCCACCCACTCTCCATGTATCCACACATCGTCTGTCCATCCCTTTTATTCAATGTCTGTCAACCCATCCAGTCTCTCTGTCCATCCATCCATCCATCCACCTGACCTGTGTCTACCCACTCTCATACCACCAAGCAACCATTTCTTTTAGCCATTCATTGCGTGTCCATCCATCTATACATTTACTCTCCCTGCAGTTGTCCAGCTAAAACATCTGTCCCTCCATTTCTCTTTTCATCTGTGTGTCTTTAAGTCTCTCTGCCCTTTGTCTGTCATCCATTTTTACAAGTACCCGTGTCTGCAGAGTAATTTCCCAGATGCAGAAAACACACACATGGGGCAAACAGATCTATGTCCCCACTGAAGATGGGACTTTTGGAGTTTCCAATAGCAATGACATATGATTTTCTATCATGGGTGTCATCTCACTTGCATGAACGGCTCACACTCAGTCTTAGTTACTCCACAGCTTCGGGCAGCAGGGGGGGGGGGTGAGCATAAAGATCTCTCTGTTGGGAGCATTTTGGATCAGTTTGACCCTCTCTGGGCTGTTTTAATGCTATGTGACATGCTAATGGATACCCTGAAACCCTCTGTAAAAGAGCAGCAGCTTTATAAGCCTCAGCTGATTACTAACTGCACCAGCTCTATGATGTCCTCCCAGTCCCCCTCCCTCCCACAAGGATACGGGGTGAGATGGGCGCCCCACTCATGTTGGGCAGAGCCAGCAACGAGAGGGGAGGGACAAAAGCAGCTGTCCAGATCAGATTCTGCAGAAAGGGCCCTCAGGAACATTACTGGCCAAACATCCACTCTGAGGGAAAAACCTTTCAAACTGGAGAATATGCGTGGGAGGGATTGGGGCAATATCTTGGAGATGAGGCTGGGGCTCATGTGGACATTTTGCTGAAATAAGGGGGCGAGGAGGCTAAAGGACCCAGAAACGTTGCAGACGTCTGTGTGGACAGCCACTTGTGCATGCTGTCATGAGGCCTGGAACTGTTGGAAGTGAATAACTGTGTAATGCTTCAGTGGTACTCGGTCTGTCTTGCATCCTGTTCCCTCCCCCGTTTTCACCCCGTGCCCCTCCCCCATCATTCCCCATCAGCCCCTTTCCACCCTTGAGAAGATGGAAGGAGTCAGAAGTTGGAGCCCCCATGTCATGGGCCCGACGTTTGCAGTTCTAGCCATTTTTGGGGTCGGAAGACGAGATGCATTGTGTTTGTTGTATGTTCTGCCTGGATTCTCTTCAGGAGATAGAGGGGGGGATCCAGGAATCGTGCAGCGAATGAGCCGGAGAATATTCAAACCCAATGCAATTAATTCTCTTGGGTCCCTTTGGATGCGTTTGATCCCCTGTTTGTTTGTACATGGAGGACTGAGGAATACCAGGACACCCAAGGCTTGGGTCTGCCGGGATTGTGTGTAGCTTCTTTGCCCAAGTCCTACTTGGTGACTGAGCAAGTACTTTTGCCTGGAGAGAGGAAGGGTTTGCCCTTTGGCATCACATCTGCCCCGCCACTCTAACACAGCTGTAGTGATGGACCTTTAGCTGTGACATTGTGTTGGCTGACTATGGTGTCACAAGCAGGGGATTATGGTGTGAGCTTGGAGTCACTCAGAAGGGAGTTCTTCACGAGATGACATGAATTGTTGCTGAAATGAAATGCTTTAGGATGTTCTCAAGAGTCTCTTTCCTCACAGCGCCCAAGGGCTTTTCAAGGTCAATGAGACACTTCTTATTAACTCCTTTCCCCCCTATTACTTCTGTCTTCCCTTTCCTCTCCCTATTGCCTCTCCTCTTCCTCCCCTCCCTTTGAAAGGTTTTTGCGAGCTCGGTTAGCATTCTGTGCATGTTATGCATCTCCACCGGTATCGCCTCCTCAGTGCACAAACACGGCTATTAATTGCATGACCCCTGTCATCCTTCCTCTCACCCCTTTACTCTACCCTACAAACCTCCTGCGCACCAGGTGCTCGGGCTGCTGCCAAATCTGAGTTGCCGCCAGGGTGGGCCACCAACCCCCTTTAATGGCTGAAGCACAGAGCGTAAGAGCATTAATCATTCATTCACAGGCCAGCCGCTCCCCCTCTTAACAAGTTCTCTTATCCAGCTTTGAGATTTCTACTCTCCATGGAGAGTTGCAAAGGACCAGCTTTGCTTCCATTCTCTGCTTGCATCCCTCAAGCCTTTGGGGGCTTCGTGTAGCATCAGTGTCCTGAGCAGGGAGGAACTCGCTGGGCTATGAGGGAGTAGCTTGGTGCCTTGGAAACAGAGCCTGAAAGAAAAGGACTGCCTCCCTTGACATTGGGAGCCCCTGGTAATGCAGCGTGATGCTCTCGCACACTTCCTTTCCCAAGTGGTGATAACGCCATTTTGTCTTGAACAGTGCAAAAATGTCACATTGTGCCTGCCACGTCCATGGGCTCGGGAGATCCTTATCTGGGATGGGGTTACAGCCAGGACTGACTAAGCTGTTCCCTTCTGCCCTAGTCACCTAAAGGCACTAATGGAGCTGGAGAAGTCCCCTGTTGCATTCATTTTCTTTCTACTCATAATTTTTCACAAGCTCCTCTTCTGCAAGTAACAGCTCAATATTGTTAGGTTTGGGCCAGGGTGCAGAGTTTAGTGTTGCAAGCTGCATCATGCTCTGTTGTGGCATCAGAATATATAACGGCTGTGGTTTTAACCCCATGCACCACTGCATTCTGGGGCTCGCAGTCCTGCTTCCTGTGCAAACGTTCAGGACTGTGAACCCAAGAACACAGCATAACGAAAGTTCAAAAGCCTGGTTTCGGACTCCTTCTTCCCCCGCCCATTCTAGCTCTGAACTTGTAGGGTCCAATTTCTCCCAGAAAAGCCAGGTGGCTGCTGCAGCCTATAAAGGCAGCTGGGACAAAACCAGGCCTGCTGCAGTTTTCCTCTGATGTCGCGCAAGGCAACCCTGCCACCTTATGTTAAAGCAAGGGCCCCCAAGCATTTAGAGCGAGAAAATGTTTGTCCTCTCTTCCCCCTTTCATATCCGCCCTAGCTGCATGGGTCCAGCCCTTTAACCAGTGTGCAGTGCTACAGGCTGTGCTTGCCCCTAACCTTCCCTCCCAGTGGGTTTCAGAGTGATCTGTACTAACCAGGTCCACTCATCCCCATTGTGGTCCTGTTTTGGTTCTGCCTGCGCCACCTGCTGATCCAGTCGGCCTCTCTCTCTCTCTTTCTCTCTACCATCCTCCTCTTCCTGTTTTTATCCTGCTCCTCCTTCCTCTCCCTCTGAGCAGGTGAGAAGGTGATGGCAGATGACTTGTTCACCCAGGATCTCTTCCGCTTCCTGCAGCTCATGTGTGAGGGACATAACAATGGTGAGTGGCTTCACCATCACTGGTGCACGGCGAAGCACCTGCCGTCCCGCCTTCTCCTGCATTTTATGTCATGCCGTAGCATGGACGCCTGGAATAACCTACAAGCAGAGGCGGTAGAGTGATCAAAACTGGGACGAAACCGAAGCATTCTGGGTGCTGGTAAGGGTGAGGGAGCAAAATGACAGTGAAGATCCCAAAGTGGTGCATAACCACAGACACCGGAAGAGTTTTTAAATGTATTGTTTAAGCAACCAATCACATATCTTCTTAACATTCCGCAGCCAATCAAAACTAAACTATATTCAAACAGTGCCTCCATTTTTAAGGTGTCTCGTAGATTCAGTTGACTTTACAAGCTGAAGTCAAAAGTGCTCAGGATTCCCAAAGGAGTCTTCTCTTTGGAAAACCCTGACGTGAGCCATGTTTTGCCCGCTGCCTTTCAGACTCCCCCCCGGGGGAGGGATTCTTATTGGCGTCACCCACGAGTTGGCACAGCTCATGTCTAGGTTTTCTGAAGAAACCCTTCCTTGGGACTGTTGAGCAGTATTGATGTCCGCTTGCATCGAGGGCTTATAGATTGTTCGTTCTAGTTTTATGACACAGACTGATGAGACACCACATAGGCATCTTGGTGGCACATTGTTTGTTTTTTTTTTTAATTGGGAGGGGTTAACTTGTTTGTTAAAAAATATATTTGTTATGCTGTTCCATAATCAATTTCTATGTGTTCTGTAGATTTCCAGAATTACCTGAGGACCCAGACGGGCAACACAACCACCATCAACATTATTATTTGCACAGTGGACTATCTCCTGCGCCTTCAGGTAAGAGCCATAACTGTCAGCACTTCCCATCAGGTACTTGACATGGCCGAATGCAGGTAGAAATGGTCTTCATCTTGATGCTTTTATAGGGCTCCAATGAGCACGAGTCAGGGAATCCTATCCTGTAGATTTCTAACACGCAGTCAGCCAGTCAGAGGCCTTTCCTCGTATTCAGTTTGGGCCGATTATATTTCCTCAAGAGGGTGGAGCACACACATGGGTCCAGAAGGGGAGAGTCACCATGACGTGCGGGTGAAAGGTCGACATTCTGTCTGAGTTCTGTAGCTCACGATTTGCTGTTTCCTTCCCCCTCCCCTCCCCAGGAGTCCATCAGCGATTTCTACTGGTACTATTCTGGCAAGGATGTGATCGAGGAGCAAGGAAAGAGGAACTTCTCGAAAGCCATGGCAGTGGCCAAGCAAGTCTTCAACAGCCTAACAGAATATATCCAGGTTAGAGAAGCCAAGGGATCGCTCCCTCCTGGCTCATCATCTCTGCAGCCCCACCCCCTGTGTGCTCTTGTTCCAGACTCACCTACTGTGCGGCTCCTCCTCCAGCCACACTTTCCTTGCCTTGAAGAAAGCCTTTGATAATCTTTCTCTTTGCTTTTTGCTCAGAAGCCCTTTGAGGACCCTGCTGCTCATAACCACCGTGGCCCTTGGTAGCGTGCCTCTTCTTTTGCTCAAGGACCATACACCAGGCCCAACCTGGAGCTCTGTCTCCTAGCCCTGGTCCTTGGCAGCGCCTCGCTCTTCTCTCCTGTAGGTGCCATGCCCTGGGTCCAGCACATAACACCTAACTGGTATCCATGGCCTTTGGCAATGCTTCTCTGCCTTCTCTTTCTCAGGGGCCATGCACAGGGAACCAGCAGAGCCTGGCACACAGCCGACTGTGGGATGCCGTGGTGGGATTCCTTCATGTTTTTGCTCACATGATGATGAAACTTGCTCAGGTAACACCACATATTACCTGTTCTGCCATCTGGGAACCCCCCTCCTCCTCCCCAAACCCCAAACAGGCCCTCGTCTCAAAGGATTGTACCAGCCAGAAGATCCCCAAAAACGTGCGGTTCAAAGTAGCAGGTCTCATAAAAAAATAGAACCAAAAATTAAGCTGTTTAGAAGCACAGCAAATGACAGGAGGACCAGAGAGCTGGATACGCTGAATGGAATATTTTATGGATTTGTTTGAAAATTATGTATGAGTGTGCGGTGGTTTTTGAATATTTTTACCTAGGCCTCTTTTTCTGTTCTGTGGAAGTCTGCAACTAAAATGGCGGATCCATCAGGGAGAACAGGAAGGGGGAAAGCTAAAACAGGAAGAGGTAGCTTTAAAGAATGTCCTTTTCTTCTGGATCAGCATGAGAATTATCCAGAGAAGGTGATGTGCATGAACGTTCAAGACTACATATGTCCTGTCCACAGGTAACATCTGAAGAAGGGTCTTGAAACATGGTCTTGAAAGCTTGAATGCCTCAACACCTCTGGACATTTCTTACAGTGGATCAATGAAAAGTGTTTTTTATTATGCATTTAAGAATAATCCATACAAAAAAAATCTATTTATTACAAAGAGAAGAGTATTTAATAATATCCCAAGTACATAAATCAGACGCCATCAATCACTAGCTCTAGGCCACAGTAAGTGAGGATCTTATTACAACAGAAATAATTCTAAAAAGAAAACAGAGGAAAGTGTGCTGGCTCAGTATTATCTAATTAGCTTTTTTACTGTGCTGGCTCAGAAACATAGAAACATAGAAATGACGGCAGAAGAAGACCAAACGGCCCATCAAATCTGCCCAGCAAGCTACGCACTTTATCCATTTTTTCCCCTTTTTCTCTCTCCCACCTGTTACTATTGGCTTCCAGTACCCTCCAGCCCTAATTCCCCTCCACCCAATTTAGAGAGCAGCTCTGTATCTGCATCCAAGTGACATCCAGCTCAATTAGGGGTAGCAACCGCTGTAACAAGCAGGCCACCCCCTTGCCCCAGTAAGAAACACCCGGGTTTCCCTCTTCCACACAGCTAACTTTCCTTCCAATCAGTCCTCGGGACAAAGATCTTTTAAGTGTGAAATTATTTATTGTACAGATAATTTTCCATTACTTACAATTGTCACGTTCCAAACGCATATGCTTCTAGCAGAGATCTTTGCAACTGGAGATAGGCAGGAGAAGGGAGATGGAGTTTCTTGGGATTCAGGGTGAGAAGGCAAGGGGTTCTGAAGCTGATTAGTCTTTAGAATTAAAGCGTTGAGAAGAAATGTAAAAAAGCTAATTGTATTACAGAGGCTGCAGACACTTCTAGCTTTGAGGCAACATGCTTGAGACTGACTAACAGTCTTGGAGAGTGATTACAGGAAACATCTCCACAAGCTGGGGCTAGTGAGCCTAAGATCCATGTGATGCAGGGGGGAGCATGAAGGGCGGTTCCTAGAGCCAATAAGCACTTAAGAAGACTCAAGTTAGATTGAGAGAACATGCAGGCCCTTCCCAATGAGAGAAGCAGGGGGGAGGGAATTTCTCTTAAAGGCAAAACTCCCCTTAAAGGCAAGGCTCATAGGCTTTTATCATGGTTACAACTAAAGACTGCACCAGACACAGTTAAACTGCAATGTATATACAGGTACCAAAATGTATCCACTGCTGGGGACAGAACAGAAAGAAAGAGTCCATGTCATGAATATTCCATAATAATATGAGCAAACTCGTCATTCATTTCCCTCCAAATTAATTCAAGGAACATTTGACTCACTTACAAAAATGATATTACATCTGACACGTTCTTACACTCCAGGAAAGCCTCTGGTTGGTCAGGGGTTGCAAAAAATCAAGCAGGTGTCAAGAAATACGGTGAATTTCAGCATACCATCCAAACCGTTTGAATTCCCCTTCTTTAGTCCATCAGATTCCCTGCACTGTCCCCAAGCTCTCCACCACAAGGAAAAAGGAATCCAGCTGTCCCCACTGGACCCCTGTACTATAAATGAAGTAGTGTTTGGCTTTTAGTGGTGTTCTGCATTTTAATTCTGGCTGTTAGCAGAAGCGCAGCAACGCTGACTGCCTCCCCCAACCAAAAAAAAAACCCCAGTTCATTTGCTTGAACGCATGAATGAAATCGTCGAGCACCTTGGGATTTTTCTTTCTAATTTTTCTTTCAGTCCTGAGGGAGACTTCAAATATTTTGGAGGGGGGGAGTGTATGCAATTTTCAGATCATCCGCTTTAGGGCAGAGTTCGCAGGTACTTCTTACCTGCGTTGAGTTTGAAAGTGAAAGGATCTGTGGAACCTCTTCTTTTTTTTTTTTTTTTAATTTGCTGCGTGTACTTTTTTTGCTCCAGCTTTTTCTACAGGTCTGTGCACATTATTTTCCGGTCCCTCAAAAAAAGGGACAGAAGCTGCTGGGTGTGTTACCCTTCAGTAGAATTCATTTTGATCCCCATTTAACCTCTTTCTCTCCCCCGCCCCGCACACTAATTCTAATCGCCTCTTTAACTCGCCTGTGGTACGGCTCCTGTGGTTTTATTAATTGTTGTAGGGAAGGATTGAGTTTGTTTGTTTTTGATTTAATTACCCATTTTTGTATTTCACCTTTAAACCTTTCTTTATGAACAAAATTCATTCCGGGCCTTCTCCCCCTCCCCCTGTGGAGGAGAGGCAGCAGTGGTGCGCTGACGTCCAGAACCCGAATCGCTTTGAAGGCGCCCTCCTGTTCCCAGGATGCTCTGGGGTGTAGGGAGTTATTTCATTATTAGCATTTTGTCTTCTTTTTGTGTTTATTTTGGCTTATTTTGGTGGTGAGGGATGGGGGCTAGCAGAGGTGTGCTTTTGCGCCCAGTGCATGAAGGAAGGTCTGAAGGTGACGCAGAAAAAAATACAAAAATGCCTTCAAAAATGCTTCTGAATAACATTTTTATTCTGATGTGTAACAGATACCCCAAAACGGAGGACTTCGAAATGGCGTAAGGATATTTGTGTAGCGCGGCTGCCATTTCACGCCCTGGTGTCTAACGTGTGCTATTAATGCTCTAAGGCCTGTACTGACCCCTCTGTTGTTTCTCCCAGCCCTCTCGCTCTCCCCTCCCATCTTCCCCCCCCCCCTCTTTTTCCTTTTATCTGTGTTCATATCTCCATGTCTTTCCCTCGCTCTCTTCCCCCCCCCCCTTGTCTCGCTTTCCCTCTCTGTCTTCTCCTGTTTCTCATTCTCTCTTTTTTACTCTTTCTTTTTCTGTGTGTGTTTTATGAGGTCACCGAGTGGTATCGGGGAGAGACAGGTTTTGCTTCCTCTCTCCCATCTTCTGCGGAATATGCACAACAGAGTGGCCTCTGATGAAGGGCTGTCTCTCCGTACACTCTGGGACGTTTGCCCAGATAAAGGGCCATTGCCTTTGTGCACTTGCTCCTGCCAGTGAAGTGAGCAGGTGACCAGCAGCTCCAGAAAGTTTTGTATGGGGGGAGCAGACAGTGAATTTCAGGGTGGGCAAGCACCAAGTGCCTTGTCCTCCAACCAATAAAAAATGATACAGTCTGACTGGGAGGGTGGGCTTTTGGCCTCCCCCCCCCCCCCCCCTCTGGAGCCGCCCTTGCCGGTGACCCTGTGGAGGGTGAAACACCAGGCGCTGTCCACCTCACGCCGAGTCGGCTCCCGTGATCTCACTTTGCCTTGGATCACATGCTGTGAAGCAGGAATCCCCCTCTTTTCCTTCCAAATCTTTCTTTGTCTGACCCTTTCAGTCTTCTCTTCCTTGTCTTCAGTTTTCTTGTTTTTGTTTGTTTAACTCTGCCACCTTTTGATTAACCTTCTGCTGTCGGTCTCCTCCTCCGAATGAGCGTGGCTGGGGGGGGCTCTGGGGGCTGCTAGCTGCTGCCTCTAGGTGTAAGCGACCTTGCTTGACCTTGTGGGTGTCGTCATCCCTTTTGCTCCTGTAACCTCTGTGCAGTCAGTGGAGAGAGGGGGGAAATCCCACTGCATTAGACCTTCTGTTGCCATCCCTGCGTTGCCCCCACCCTTGAGAAATTGTTTAAATGTGGTGTTTGTTTCATTCCAGCTAATAGCAGAATGTGGTGGTTTTCCAGCATTGCTTCAAAAACGGGATAATGAGATTCCCCACCACCAACCCCAGTCCCGGGGTGAGGGGGTTTGGGGCAGGGGGGGGGGTGGTCCTCAGCAGGTCCCAGCTGCCCTGCCTGCTATTAGCTATGCAAATTCTAGGTTTTATGTGTATGCATACGTAACATTCCCAGACCTGCTGGGACCCCTCCAGGGAACAATTCCCAAGGGAGAAAAGATGTTTGGGGTTTATCTATAAAGAGGAAAAAAAAAAAAAAAGGATTTTTTTTTCACCCTGGAAAAAAAAAAAGTGTATTTTTTATTGCAATGCTCACCAGGATCCCATCTGGAGTCGCATGTTTCCCGAGGTAAGCCTGTCTGCCGTGAGGAGTGCTTGCCGTTCTCAGTGTCAATGTGCCTCTGCGTTCCTCCCCTCCTCCCAGCCTCAAGTGGTCTTTAACCTCTGGTTCGAACACCTTTACTGTGCAGTGTTGCTTTTCGGCTGTTTGGCTGAGCTCCAAGCTCAGGGTTTGAGCTATGAGCTGAGGATGCTGCCACCTTGGTCTTTTGGGCCAAGACTGAGAATCTGTACAATAATTTTGGGGGGGTGTTAACGCCCTGTTACCTTATCCCATGGGAAACAGAATTCTATCACAAATATTGACTAAGCAGGAGGATTAAACCTTCTGCATTAAAAAAAAACAGGGGAGTGAGAGCAGACTGCAAAGCTGGGATGTGTTCTGTTATTTTACCCCCTGAGCCCATGTCATCGGACAGCAGGTACACATCATTTCACAGCGATCTTGGCTCATTGTCTGTCCAGGTCAGCTCAGCTGAGGACACGGTCCAACCTTCCTGTGCCGTGAGATGGCAAGTCAAAAGCCGGCCAGACCCGAGTTAGTTCCAAAATGTTATCAGAAGGATTCTATGTAGAGGTGCAAAGGCAGAGTAGGAAAGCTTGTCCAAGAGAAAATTCATCACTCGGTCTGTTCTGTGGTAACTTTTAATGATGGTTAGAAGCAGAGTAAAGGGGGCTCCACAGTGTCCCAGCAGGTGTAATGCACACCTACTGGGACACCAATTTTAAAAGCTTTGCGTGCTTGCTTACACTCCTGTACCCACCGGGGGGGATGCTCGGGCAGAAGAGGGAGGTAAGAGTGAGGGTCCCGGGAGCACTGAATTCTCCAGGGTTGTGCAGGCTGGTGTGCACCTTTTCCATCACACATCTGCTTGTTTGGCTGCAGTCCGCACTTTGCGCTAAACATGGAAAACCCTAGAGTGGGAAAGCATGTAGAGTGATTTATTTTGCTGGTCGCTAAGATGGGAGGTTATGGAGTGAGGGGGGACCTTTTCCTATCAGTGAAGCAGGGCAGAGGCGTCTTCCTCCTCCTCCTCCTCCCAACGCCTTGATGTTCCTCTGACCCCTAGTACTCCCTCCCTTGAGCCACAGATCATAGCCCAACAACACTGCCATGAGAGCTGCCCTCCCCACGCTGCCATCTGTCATCCCCACTGCCAGGGACTTGAATGTCATAGAATCTGTGTAAACTGAACTGATTTATTTTGTTTTTATTACTGTTACTTTTTTCAACAAAGTGGCTTAGGTGTTGAAAGGAAATCTCCCCAATAAGCGCTCACCTTCCCTTGGGAAGATTGAGATGGGCAGGTGTCAGGATAACTGTGGAATGTCCAGGGTATGGGGTTACTGATGAGATTTTGTCTAGAATAGGGGCATGGGAGCTGGGGAGTGAGGGTGGGCTTAACTCCCCTCCCCACTCAGAGTGTTCCATCGTGGACCCCTCATTCCCCTTCTCACCATCAAGGGTGATGAGCTCTTCATTCATGAACAGGCCGAGCCCTCCCCAGGACAGGTGTGCATGCACAGGGTTGGACTCTTTTCACAGGGCTGCACGTTTGTGTGTCTCTCTGTGTGGTTCTACCTTTCAGGACTCCAGTCAGATCGGCCTGCTCAAGGAGCTGCTGGACTTGCAAAAGGACATGGTGGTCATGCTGCTGTCCCTGCTGGAGGGTGAGCCTACTGGGTTCCCAGAATGTACCCCTCAGTCTAGGGTGGGAGTAGTGATTAGGAGGAGGGAGCTTAACGCTGAGACAAGGCTGAGGAGAGGAAGCCTGTAGGGCACCTGTGCTTAGCTTTGCAGGTCCCCTAGAGGTACAAATGCTACAGATCACCATAACTTTATAAAAGAAACCAAAGAGAGGTAATTGCTCATTTGGTTCTGGGATAATCTGGATATTTTTTTTATTTTATCTTCTTTTCAGAGTGTTTTTTTTTTAACCATCTAATTCTCCTTAGAGAACTGTAGCAGACAGCACCTGGTACTTTGCATGTTTCCTAATAGATCCATGACCTCCTCACCCCACCTCCTTGGGATGCACGAGCCAAGTGGCTTCCTGCAGCTGGGATGATGCAACTCTGTAGAGTTACTTCCAAAGTGCTTTCTGACTTGCAATTGTTGGCGTAAGGTTGCCATCTAAGTTGACCCTGTACTTCAGCACTGTGCCTCACTTGGATACCATCTGAGGAGAGAGATTCAAAGCCTTGGGTCATCTGCTATATGGAAATCCAAAGCAATAGGCCACTGGGGCTAGAATTCTGGTTCCATGATTTGGTTGTCTGTAAGCAGAAAGGCAGATGTTCAGTAAAGTGATAATAGAATGGAATAAATCTTTGGCACAGTCACATCTTTTTCTGTTCTTCCAGGGAATGTGGTAAATGGAACAATTGCCCGGCAGATGGTGGATATGTTGGTGGAGTCATCCAGCAATGTAGAGATGATCCTTAAATTCTTTGACATGTTTCTGAAACTCAAAGACATTGTGGCTTCTGATGCTTTCAAGGACTATGTCACTGACCCAAGAGGACTTATTTCTAAGAAGGATTTCCAGAAGGCCATGGACAGCCAGAAGCAGTACACGCCCTCTGAGATCCAGTTCCTCCTGTCCTGCTCAGAGGCAGATGAGAATGAAATGATCAACTATGAAGAATTTGCCAACAGGTTCCAGGAGCCAGCAAAAGACATAGGTTTCAACATTGCCGTCTTGCTCACCAACCTATACGAGCATGTTCCTCATGACACAAGACTCCAGAACTTCCTTGAACTGGCTGAAAGCATTATCAGCTACTTCAAGCCTTATCTCGGACGGATTGAGATCATGGGTGCAAGCAAAAAGATTGAGAGGATCTACTTTGAGATCAGTGAGACCAACAAAGCCCAGTGGGAGATGCCCCAGGTGAAGGAATCTAAGCGGCAGTTCATCTTTGATGTGGTAAACGAGGGAGCTGAGTCAGAGAAAATGGAGCTTTTCATCAACTTCTGTGAAGATACTATCTTTGAGATGCAGATTGCTGCACAGATCTCTGAGTGTGAAGAAGAGAAGGCTGAAGTTGAAGATGATGAAGTTGAAGTCTCAGAAAGCACAGAGGCTGAGACAAACATGGCTTCTGCTGAGCCTTCATCAGCCTTTGGAGAGTTTGTGAACAATGTGGTCAATTTCTTCAAGATGTTCACGTTCAGGAACTTAAGAAAGCAGTATCGCAAGGTGAAGAAAATGACCTTGAAGGACATTGTGCTGGCGATCACTTCCTTTTTATGGACTTTATTGATGGGGATTCTTCATTTCATCTACAACATTTGCAAGGGCTTCTTCCTAATTGTCTGGCACACACTGTTTGGAGGGAGCTTGGTAGAAGGTGCCAAGAAAATGACTGTGACTGAGATCCTTGCCAGTATGCCTGACCCAACCCAAGATGAAGTCCATGGTGATAGTCCCCCTCCAGTGATCAGTGCAGAGGTCCCTGAAACAGGTGATGTGATGGACTTTGTGGATACTGACAAGGAAGAAGTACATGAAGAGGGAACAGAAATATTTGGCCTGGATCTGAGGAAGGAAGGTAGCCATTACCGGCTGTGCGCACCAGATGCACCTGGAGGCCTGGGAGACATGGGAGATACAACTCCAGTTGAACCACCCACTCCAGAGGGCACACCCATTCTCAAAAGAAAGTTTGGCGTAAGTCTACAGAGAGATAGTCACGGTGTGTTCTATATTCTTATAATTGATTACTCTAGTTCTAGTGGTTAAACTCTCTGACTATCAGAACCACACACAGCCATCTCTACATCATTCCTTTTTCAAGCACAAGGTTAGGTCATTTGCCTGCTCTAGGCTTTACCAATTGTAATGTATCATAGTAGCTCTTTTTCTATTTTCCTAACCCACATTATCCCATAAATCTTTGTAACAACATTGCATTTCAGATGCATAAGGTCCCCAGGGTCTCACCAGTGCTCCCTCACACACAACATTTGCAATTATATTTGTAATTCCTAGGAATCGGAGGAGTTTGAAGGTGAGCCCGAGAAGACTGAAGAGATTCCAGTGGAGCCGGAAAAAGCAGAGTAAGTCATCATCCTGAACTTCATATTATTTTCACAGATCTCATCATCAACTCCTCCTCCTCTCCCCAAACTCCTCTTCGGTGCAGCAGGTAAAATGAGGGTGGAGGGAGAAAGCGAGTAAAAAATGCTTCTAGGAAGATTCAAGCCAAGGAGGCCGTAGTCTGACAAATCTTCCTAACCTTCTTGTGCTCTGTCTTGTCCTATTCTGATTCTGAAGATAATAACATAGTCATCCATGATTTCTGACACATGTTGTGGTGTTGCGATAAATGATTTTCTGAGGTCCTTGCTGAGGGCAAGAAACAGAAGTCTGAATGTCCATTCTCTTGTTACTGACAGTTTCACCTTTTTGGCTTTTTTTCTTCTCCTGGGGGCGGTGGTTTCAGTGCTGAGAATGGGGAGAAACCAGTTGAAAAGGAAGAGCCACCGGCAGAGCCTGAGAAATCTGAAGAGCCCAAGGACCTCACCAAGGAGAAAAGGAAGGCTGCACAGAGGGAGAAAAAGCAAGAGAGCAGTGAAGGTGGCATGGAGTTCTGGAATGAACTGGAGATCCAGAGGGTCAAGTTCCTTGTGCGTCTTTCCCACTGATTAAGTGACAAGAAAGCTAGTATTGCCAGTTGCTGGGGAAAGGGGTTGTAGGTACTGTATGGACAAAGTGGTATGGAGATTCAGAAAGACCTAGAAAAGCTGGGGGAGGTGGGTAGTAGAATGATTTCAAGAATGATTGGTTCCTAAGTTGAACTTTGCTCAGTTC
Organism: Rhinatrema bivittatum; assembly: GCF_901001135.1. Classification (NCBI taxonomy): domain Eukaryota; kingdom Metazoa; phylum Chordata; class Amphibia; order Gymnophiona; family Rhinatrematidae; genus Rhinatrema; species Rhinatrema bivittatum. Next base: position 77,652,659 of record NC_042625.1, read on the forward strand.
TGTCATGTTTCTCTATGGTTTGTAATTCCAGAACTACTTGTCCAGGAATTTCTACAACTTGCGCTTTCTGGCTCTCTTCCTGGCCTTCGCTATCAACTTTATCCTGCTGTTCTACAAGGTGAGTTGCTTTCCTAGAGGGAAACACTCCTCCCCCATGGAACCCCTTCCCCCTCCCCTCATAATGATACTCACCAGACTTCCTCCATTTCTTCCCTGACCACAGCAATATTAGGATATTGGGGAATGCTCAGTATTTGCTTCTCCTCTGACCCATGAGGTTCATTTCAGGTATCCGACTCACCCCTTGGAGCCGATGAGTTTGAAGGGTCCGGGATTGAGGAGGAGCTGGAGGGATCTGGGATTGAGAGTGGAGAGGAACAGGAGGATGAGGAGGAGAGCATGGTCTATTTCTTCCTGGAAGAAAGCACTGGGTACATGAAGCCCACATTGCAGTTCCTATCGATCATTCACACCTTGATTTCTTTCCTCTGCATCATTGGTTACAATTGCTTGAAGGTAAGAGGGTGTGACCATGTGTAATTGTGGCTCCTGCTCTCTCTGCACCCATGTTCCTCGCTGACTCCAATGGGAGTCAGACTGCCTAAAACACACAATTTCTTTACTCACTAGAACTTTTCTCATGCCCAGAAATAAAATGAGAAATTGCAGGCTCATTTTATTAAAACCATGCTGTGATAAAATAGTAGTTGCACTGTAAATATTATTGTTTGTCATTTAAAACTCTTCCTATTGGACAGCTGGTAGTGTTCCATAGTCACCAGCAGCTGGCCCTGAAGGGGTTAACCTCAGACAGAGCCAGCTGATGATGTCACTGCTGTTGCTTTAGAAACTCTCTATAGGAAGCCATAGTTGGTTGGCAGAAGCTGGAAGAGAGAGAGAGATACAGTTGGGGTCGGAATGCTAAAATTACTAGAATTGTCACTTAATTAAGATAGGATATGTTTAGTTCTGTAGTTAAGTTCTATAGAAAGTAAACAACATTATGTAATCCTGTTTCCTTTTTCCCTGCCTGCTTCATTGCAAGTTTTTGTGTTTTCTTCTTCATTCACTGTTCTTCCTTGTTAATAATAAACTCATTAGTTTATTACCACTGTGCTTTAGACTGATTTGAAATCTCAGGTATGCGAAAAGCTGAGTGATCCCAATCTTATGGATGCATGGTCTGTGAGCACTTCTCCAGGAACTGTGGGACCCCAAGTTTGTGGAGTTAGTGTCCCCAGAAAAACCCTTGGGGAATAACTTTGCGGGCAGAGCAATTGTCTGAAAGCAAGCGGAACTCCAGTTGATGGGTGGGTGGATAACAGGAGAAAATTTGCATGCACTCAAGGCCTATGCAATGCTTAGTAGGACCCCCCATCTTCCATTTCATTTTGGAAGTCCTACATCTCCCCAGCCCTCTGCAGGAACCCCTAACCTCTTTACCTCCATCTTTTGTCTATAGACATTTTGCTGGAACAGGTTTAGATGATCACACATGGCTTATACTGCTTCTCACACTTAAATCTTCTTCCCATCCAACAATGCTCAAGGTTCCTCTTGTGATCTTCAAACGTGAGAAAGAACTGGCTCGGAAACTGGAGTTTGATGGTGTTTATATCACAGAACAGCCAGAAGATGATGACATCAAAGGCCAGTGGGATCGCCTGGTGTTGAACACACTGTATGTAGCCACGATGTAACATATAACCTTGTCCTGATTAACTTGGTGGGGTGGCCAACCTTGCCCTCCTGACCCTGTTTCAGGAAACAACTGCTATCCCATTCTGTGTAGATAGGGCAATCACTTTCAGGGGCACAAGCTGATCCAGTCCTGGCTTTACCCCACTGCATGCAGAGAAATCTAGTCCTACTCCTTTCTTAGGGAATTTAAAAGAGAAATCAGAACTGCATTTCCATGCATGGAAATACGGTAAAACCAAGACTAGTTTCAGTGGCCCACTAGAAGTGGAACTATATTTATTTATTTATTTATTTATTTATTTATATATATTCTTTTTTATACCGAAGTATAGCTGAGTGCCTTCACCTTCATCTTACTGTAATAACTAGAATACCTAGCAAAAACACAGGTGCTGACGTAGCTGGGACTGTTGAGCAGGCTACGCATGATACCTAGGAGGCCATTTCATTGAGCAACAGCCAAGCTGGTATTGCTGGCTATCTAGATTATTATAGATCTTTGTGGTTAGATATGAGAAAGGCAGATCCAGGAGGGAATTAAGATGGTATCTTGAATGCTCATTTATCCAAGATTGTGGGAGTACCGAGGAAGAAGGAAGATTGTTCTGGACAAGGAGAGATATCATGCAGGCACTCATACTCTGTGACTGGGATGTATCTTTGGCAATGCGGCTAGAATAATTGGGTAGACTGGATAGCCTGGTGGTCTTTTTCTGCTGTAATCCACTGTATTATATATAGGCCTCAATTAATGGTTGTAGGAAGAGCAGTTGCTAGTTGGGAAAAAACAAAGGCCCATCTTCCTGGAGTATGTGTTGAAATGGTGGCTGAGTCTGTATGCCACACACCACATCCTATAGTGCCCCGGTCTCGGTGTGCATGGCCCATTTTCTGGTATGTAACTGTGGAGTCAGAGTATGACCCTACCAATAGCCTTAACTGTTTTGCCATCCGCAGGTCATTTCCAAGTAACTACTGGGACAAATTTGTGAAAAGAAAGGTAGGAGAGTGTGTGTGTGTTTATATAACATGTTGGAGCTCTTTCTGACTTATATCCCCAGAGTTTTATACCAATAATTTGTTCAACCATATCCTCACGTCCTGTGCAAATCTTGGAACAGGTCCTCATTAAATTCCCATATTGAACACAGACAGTCGTACACAATAACCTGCCCCACCCAGTCCTTAAATCCCAGAATCTGTGGTTATGTCTATGTGGCCACTTCCTTCAGAGGTGACAAGGAAAAGGTCCTCTTAGAATAATTTATTTTTCCTTAATTATTAGGGCCTTGTCAATTACAGCAAATGTTTACTGAAAAAAAGGATGTGGTTAGTGCAGTTAGTGTAGCTGTGTTTAAAAAAGGATTGGATAAGTTCTTGGAGGAGAAGTCCATTACCTGCTATTAATTAAGTTGACTTAAATAATAACCACCGCTATTACTAGCAACGGTAACATGGAATAGACTTAGTTTTTGGGTAATTGCCAGGTTCTTATGGCCTGGATTGGCCACTGTTGGAAACAGGATGCTGGGCTTGATGGACCCTTGGTCTGACCCAGTATGGCATGTTCTTATGAGTCTGCATGCCAGTCCCAGGTCACCTGTGGCATCTCTAAATAGAAGTATTTGGGGGGGGGGGGGGGGGCAAGCTAGGTATGGAGGGGGGGAGACAAGCCAATGTGACATCTTCACATGGCATGCCACTGCCTTTAAAATAGCTGTAAAAGACTCTATTAGATAAAGTCCCAAGGGCCTTTTATGCAAAAAGAAATCTTCAACCAGTTTCAGCCATTCAGTAGAACTGCCGCTTCTTTATATGGGACTGAAGTCTGGAGCCTAGACAGGATGGGACAGAAAATATAAACACTGCACCTTCAGACAACGGAGCCAGGACATTACCTCTTACAACTCACCATATAAACAAGTCTAGAATTCCACGGCCGCATCGAAGAGCACGTTTTATGACTCCAAGACCTGCATATGTACGTCTTGCAGTTGCTTATGGGTGGGTGGTGAGTGGCGGGGGTGTTGTGTGTGTATGGAGGGGTGTATTTGGGGAGTGGGGAAGGCATTATAGGGATATCCCAAAATCTTTTGCGCCCTCTCCACTCCATCTGACTCCATGATCTCTCCCTCCCAACTTCACGCCTACACTCTACCTTTGCTCTTTCTCCCTTCCCCCACCGCACTCGCCCTACATTCTCTCCCTTTCTCCATCTCATTCCGCTTGCTTTCTCTTCCTCTAATTCTGTTCTATTCTTTGGTTTATAGGCCTCGTTATTCCCCTACAAGTGAACCCAAAGTAGTTTACATCGTATGAGATAAAACACATCAATACAACACAGTATAACACATACAAAATAATGTAAACAATTTCAAATGCAGTGCTGCCATCCCCCATCCTCATCAGGGAAGAGAATGGACGCACCACACAACTACAAAATAACAATCTCTCCTAATTTCATTAATTGTAGAGCCCGATATTCAAAATTGACTTAGACAGACGAGTCGGACTTAGCTAAGTGGCACCACTTGAATATCCAGCTACAGTCAGCAGTCGCCACTTAGCCCGATAAGTCACTTATCAGGCTAAGTATTTAGCCGGATAACTCAGGGGCGGGGAATGAGCGGATCGGGGAGGAGTTGAGTTAACTGGATAAGCTAGCCAGGGGGGGTTTAACATTTTCACCCTTAGTATCTCTCTTGGCCAGCAAGTTCCTCATGCCTCAGGGATCTTCTAGTTGCAGGGCATTCGTAGTCATTGTCCTTGTGATTACCTGAGGCCTGAAGCTGTACCAGCTCTTTACTCACAGTGAGGAATAGTCCTTCTGCCCCCAGTCCTGGTCCACTATTGCAGTGATATTTAGAGGTTGCTTTCCTTGCGTCTCTCTGCAGCGCATGCTGTAACACCTTGGGGGTGTTGTGTCAGATGCGCTGTGCTTGCACACTGTAACCTGATCCCTGCTGTGGTCCTGTGTTCTGCCCCACACATGGATACCATCCTGTCCCCATGGGAGTCCCATGTTCTGTACACAGACTGTAACCCATCGCTGCTTCTTCTCTCAGGTGCTGGAAAAATATGGTGACATCTATGGCCGTGAGAGGATTGCTGAGCTGCTGGGGATGGACCTGGCCAGCCTGGAAATCACTTGCCAGACAGAGAAGAAGCCGGAGCCCGATAAATCCATGTTTGCCTGGTGAGGGTGGGATGCGAGGTAGAAGGGGGTTGCCCAAGTCAAAGGTGGGGTCAAAATGAATTTCAGCGGGAGCCCCTTATCTTGCAGCTCTGATGAATGGTGCCCTTTTCTTTCTCTGCCCCACAGGATCACTGCCATCGATATCAAGTATCAGATCTGGAAGTTCGGGGTAGTCTTCACTGACAACGTAAGTGAGAGGGCGCTGAGGATGGCGTTTGAGAAGTCGCAGTCCAAACTGTTACAGCAGAAGATCTGTTTCTGTTCTCCTGGTCTAGTCTGTTAAGGCAGGGTTCATCGGTGTGTGTGTCTGCTCTCCCAGCTCATTCTAGTAAGGCCATGTGTCTCTGTCTTCGCCTTTAGTCTTTCCTGTACCTGGTCTGGTACACAGTCATGTCCCTCCTTGGACACTACAACAACTTTTTCTTCGCTGCCCACCTCCTTGATATCGCCATGGGTGTGAAGACCCTCCGCACTATCCTGTCCTCTGTCACACACAATGGCAAGCAGGTACAGAGACCTTAATGTCTTCATTCAATATTGGGTGGTGGTGTGTATGCGATACGACACAACACAACACTTCGCTGCCTTGGGGTAACAGGGAGGGGGGGAAAAGGCACAGCGCTATTACCCTTTGGCTTGTGCCAATCCCTTTAGCTTGTGCCCCCTTAGTGTAGGAGTGGTGACTTTGATTGCCCTCCTGTTTTGAAGGAAGCATTTCCTTGGCTGCAGTGTTGATGGTGCCAGGAGGTGTGACCTTGAGAATGCGTCAAAACATTTTCTGTTCTCACACTCTTTCGCATGTTCTCTCACACTCTTTCCTACCCTGCCTCTCCCAGCTTATGATGACGGTTGGCTTGCTGGCTGTGGTGGTTTATTTGTACACGGTTGTAGCCTTCAACTTCTTCAGGAAGTTCTACAACAAGAGCGAAGATGAGGACGAGCCGGACATGAAGTGCGATGACATGATGACGGTGAGTCTTTCTGCTGCAGGTAATGTTTTTATCTCCAACCATTTCCATCATTGTCACAGCCCCTTACATGGGTTTCACATGGGTCTCAGCCTGTCATTCCTATTGCTTCACAAGATCTGCTCTCAGTATCCCAATGCCTGTCTCAGTGCCTATCATTTTCCCAACCCCTGGCCCAACTCTTTCCATCAGTAGTGAAATCCCGTAAACATCCATAAATCTGTTCCATCCAAACCCATCTCATCTCCATGAATTCCATGAAACATTCCATGAATTGGAATAGTTAAGTTAATTCCATCTAAAAGGTTCTCATTATTAGAGTAGTTAATCATCGAAAAAGACCAATAGGTCCATCCAATCAAGCCAATTATTCCCATCCCAATGCCAAGGATGTATCCCAGCTACCAGCCATACAAGCTTGACAGCTAGCAGGATAGAACATCTTTACCAAGTCAGTTTGTATTTGCTTCCTCATTGATTCCCTTCCATCCTGGACAGATGTCTATATAACATTCCATCCCCAATCCAACACCCAACATCTCCCCCGCTCCTACCATGCTGTTCCACCCAGCTCCGTAATAATCTAGACAACTACAAAACTAGGGAGGCTGTTGCTCAAATATTTGCCCTCCTAGATTACCATGGCCTTGCTGAGCAGTAAGCCAACCTTCACTCGGTTGGTTCCTAGGGAGTTGTAGCCTGCTGGTACTAACCTGGTGACCCCCATGGCCTGCAGTATTGCCCAATTGTTCTTCCTTTCTCTGCCTTTGTCCTTATCACCCCTCCCCTTGCCTTTGATCTTGAGGGAGTGAAAGTTGGGTTGTTTGCAATACTGCAACCTCCCAACCCTGTTGCTACTACCACTGTCATAGACTATGACAGCAGATAAGGACCATTAAGCCCATCCAGTCTACCGAACATCACTCCTGGTGCAATGCCAAAAACTGCAACCAGTTTCTGGCTTCCTCCTCACATCTTCACCCCTAGGGATTCTTGTGTCTCACCTCCAGCTACATCCACTTCCGGTGTAGCCTGGTTCATGAGCTGATTCCTGTTGCATTTGTTCTCGCAGTGCTACCTCTTCCACATGTATGTGGGAGTCCGTGCCGGCGGTGGAATTGGTGATGAGATTGAGGACCCAGCTGGGGATGAATATGAACTTTATCGTGTTGTTTTTGATATCACCTTCTTCTTCTTCGTGATTGTTATCCTGCTGGCTATTATTCAGGGTAAGTGATGGAGAGGATAAGAGAGGAGGGCAACGAGATATTGGCTGGAGGAAGGGGTACAAGGGCATAGATATGGTCCCAGTGGTACTGTCACTGCACACATGTAACTAGTTTGTTTGTTTTTTTTGTAGGAGGTGGGGGAGCAAAGGAGGATAATGTTTGTTAGTTTTTATATGGTGCCCTCACCAGGGTGCCTCACAATAAAAAACATTAGAGCAAAGTAAGTTGAATATCGTACCAGTATATAAAATTGCAATGCTCTAAATGGAGGAACTGATGGGATTTGAGTTTGGTTTTAAAGGTGGAAAGAGGAATGGACACATTAAGGTGTGGCAATTGACAATTCTTCTGCTAAGAATGCGTATTCATTCCAAAAGAGCCAGTGGGAGGTCAGCATTCTCCCCCAACCCCCCCCCCCCCCCCCCCCCCCCCCCCCCCCCCCCCGTCAGTCATGTTATTAGTTATGCTTTACCCCCAGGTCTGATTATTGATGCATTTGGGGAGCTGAGAGATCAGCAGGAGCAAGTGAAAGAAGATATGGAGGTAAAAAAAAAAAAGTTGTACTTAAAAGCAAGTGTTTTATAAATGCATCTAGTTCGCATGACCCCTTTCCACAAATCCCTCTAGATAAATGTGTGGATATCATCCTCCAGCACGGGCTAATGGGCTGATTTCCCTCTCCCTTTGCCCTGCCCCCATACATTTCTTTTCCTCAGACCAAGTGCTTCATCTGTGGCATCGGGAGTGATTATTTTGACACCACGCCACATGGGTTTGAAACGCACACACTGGAAGAGCATAACTTGGCCAACTATATGTGAGTACTGGACACCAGCAGCATAGGCCCTCAGTGTGTGATTCCTGGAGAAGAGAGGTGAACGAGGCTGTGAATCTGAGGCTTGTGATTGGTGGAGAGGTGGACTGGGCTGTGGGCCTGAGCCTTGTGATTGGTGGTGGAGAGGCAGGCTGGGTTCAAGGCCTCTGTGTAACTGGTGAAGATGTAGGCTGGGCTGGCGCTTTGGCCTCTGCAGTTGGTAAGAAAGCTGAATTGGGTAAGAGAGCTGAATTGGGTTAAGGGCCCGTGTGTGTGAGACTGGAGAAGTGGACCGAGTTCAGGGCCGGTGCAAGGGTATTAGGCACCCTAGGTGAACCTTGTGCCCCCCCCCCATCGAGCCACCCCCTACTGGCTCGAGTCAAGCTAGAGAAGATACAGCCGCTGTCGCGGCAGTGGCAGCTCAGCAGCTGCCGGCAGGATATTTCACCCACGCGCGACCCGTCTGAATGGAGCCGGTAGGCGGTGGCGCGATGACGGAGGGGTCGCGCGTCGGTGAAATATCCTGCCGGCAGCTGCTGAGCTGCCACTGTCGCCACCGCGGCGGCGGCTCTCTCTGTCGCGGCTGCTGCCGCCCCTGGGAGCCTGGCACCCTAGCGCTTCCGCCGGCCCTGACTGAGCTGGAGGTCTGAGCCTTGCTATTGGAGAAGAGAGAGCTGCATGCAAGGTAAGATTTAACTTTTCCTCTGTCACGGCAACAAGCTCACCAGCGCAGTGAAGTCTAACCTTCCACCACCCCGGCATATATTTTTCTTTTCTCTTCCAGGTTCTTCCTGATGTATCTAATTAATAAGGATGAGACCGAGCACACGGGACAGGTAGGGGGTGGTATTCTCTCTTCCCCTACCTTAACACTACTGCGGTCCATATTCAGTCGCTATCCGGTTGAGCTAGTTAGCCCAATAAATCAATCCGTCTGATATTCAGAATATCCTGGCTAAGTTAGCCAGAGTTAGCCGTATAACTCATCTGGCTATCTCAGCTCCTCCCAGTTATGCTTAGCCAGAGAAGTAGTTATCCAGCTAAATGCCAGTCGCTGATCCCGGGCAGATATTCAGTCGAAACTTAGCCGGCTAAGTGGTGCTGAATATAAATCTCAGACTAGATAAACCTCAAGGACCTTCATGTTCTGTTTTTTATTTGATTTGCCCAGGAATTTATCAGTGTTTTATTATAAAGAAATAGAAGAAAATCAGTAGGGAAAAAAAAAAAAAGGAGTTTTATAACAAACACTGATAAATTCTTGGGGGAATTAAAATAAAAGCAGAAAAGGAAGGATCCCTACTAATCCTCTGCCTGTCTGTTCTGAATGACCCTGGCCGCTTTCCAGTGGGCAGGCACTCACTCTCCTGCCACCTGTCCATGCGTCTGTGTTGCAGGAGTCCTACGTCTGGAAGATGTACCAGGAGCGGTGCTGGGACTTCTTTCCCGTGGGCGACTGTTTCCGGAAGCAGTACGAGGATCAGCTGGGCTAGCAGGGAACAGTGCTGCAGGCATCAGGGCAAACATCCTCAGCCACATCCAACTCTTCTCCCGAGGCGCGAGCACCAACCGTGGCTCTCCTCCCACAGCAACCCTCCTCTGCTGAGGCTTTTCCTTCCCTGCTTCTGGACTGAGTGGATGTTCTCAGACATGCCTGCTATTGCCCTGCGCCTTTGGAGCCGGGGGAGAGACGCGGCGTCCATTTCCACCACCTTACATCCCGCGGGGAATCTCCGCTGTGGCCACGGCTCCTTTTCCCCCATGAGTGCTGCTAACACGGCTCCTGCAGCGGGAGGTCAAGTGCAATATCTCCAAAATATCTGATAAACTTATAATTGTTTTAATACTTAAAAAAACAAAGAAAATCTACAAAAAAACCAGGAAAATTATTTTAAAATGCTGCTTAAAAATGAATGAAAGAATTGAAAGTAACATTGAAGAAAGGTCTAGTGCGTTAGAGAAGGTGATGTGAACGTGTTGCGGGAGACGAGAGCGACAAACCACAGACTGGATTAATTCACGTCATGCTGGCTTTTTGCAAGAAGGCTGGATGGATGGATACGCCCTTTAGGGGACCCTAATCTCCCCCACCTCCTTGGAGAAAGGCCGAAGTCCTCTTGTGTTTTTAACCAGTTGGATCTGATGAGTTGCGGAGATGAAGTGCCTTTTACTGTTGCCCTATGGCATCCTGGGAGAATGAGAATATTTTAGGTAACACCTCTGTTGTGGGAAACAGCTGAGGTAAAGGCTGTCCCCTCTTCTCTCATTCGCTTCAGCCAATGTTTTACAAATTCAGATTGCTGCCTTGTATGTCGTTTGGTCTGAGATTGGGGAGGAGAGAAGGTGGTGTACGATGCGCAGACCGCCCACTGCTGGAACATAGGAACCTGTCTCTGTAGACTAAGACACAGCCTTTTCAAACTCTGACTGTCCTGATTTTGCTTTTTTCTTTTCACTGACATAGTCTATGATTACAGAGTGTTCAGCACATATAGCAGTGCGTGTAAACCCAAATACGATGTTATGACCAGAGGCTATCAAAGCCATGAGGCCTGTATGCAGGAAGAAAACCTTCACTAGAGTCAACAGAGTTTGCAGGAATACAGCTGAATGATTTTAATTCCTAGATACGCTCACTTTACACAGAGTCTCCAGGAATTAAAGCTTCAACAGCTGTTTCCTGAAGTCTCTGCCTGTGTTAGTGGATGTTAATGTCTTTCCTACGTGTGGTAGACGCTCTCTTTCATAGTCCAGAAGGCTCCTGGCCTTGATGGATCTCTGGTCTTCCTTCATCCTAACCAACTTCAGACTGTAACTTCTGAGCAATAACCCATGCACTCACTAAATAAGAGGAATGCCACGGAGTGGGAGTGAGGCAGGAGCCTGTATGGGGTAGTCTTACACACCACACTCCTTCTCCCAGAACCATTCCAAAATAGCCAATGCTGGGTGCCATGATTTTGAAATAAAAATCTGTAACTACAGTACCACCTGTAGGTGTATGTGTTGCAATTACCACACCACACTTACACAAACGAGCCAGCTGGGTCATGGGTAGTCGAGGACAAGGGGCCCTCTCCTGGCTTCTCATGGCTAAGCCACAGGCACAGGACAAGGAAGCAGTTGCAGGTACTGTTTAATGCAAGCAGGCTCTCACAGCATGATTAGCAACCTAGCAAATTCATAAAGCAAGGATCAAACAAAAGCGCACCGTACCTTTGGTAGGCAGAGCACAGGTAAAGAACCAGGCAAGCGGGCAGGCTGTAGAGGGGCAAGACAAGGAGTAAGGCCCAGGCTGGAAGCACAAAGAGAAGGCTTTGAACAAGACACCGGTCAGGAGCAAGGTTGATGTTGGCATCAACGAAAAAATGCAGGAGGCCAGTTCAGGGAAGAGCTGAAATACCCAGTTCAGACAGAGGAGATAGGCTAAGGCATAAACAGCCAATCGAGGAACAGAATAGAGAGTTAAAAATCTCATGGGAATGCAGACAACAGTGAGCTGGCTGAGAAGCCCTCAGCACTAACAAGTGGCTGTGTCCACCTTGGAAGGGGAGAGACTAGCGAACCTAAAGCACACGTTTGAGCCCGGCCCAAGGCTGTCCCCTGGCAGCTGGTACTAAGACTCACATATTTGGTAGTACTAGACTTCTCTGCACCCCACATGAGTACCAGGGTTTTTGGCTTATGCATGTTTGATTGTCCAGCCAGCAGGGGCTGCAAGAGAAGTCAGCTCGGCTACAAGGCAAAGCCCACCTCTTTCTGCTACCAGAAACTCCAGAGCAGATATCAGTGCTCCCACAGAGGTTCTCTGTTGAGCTGAAGTTTGCTTGGCTGGAACACTGTTTTCATATAGCCCCTGGATGCTATATTTGAAATACAGATTGAAAAACAACAGAAAAGAGCGGAAATGAATAATATGAAAAAAATATTCCCTCGATGGTTATAACTTGGTAAATGATTATCTTGTGGTGCAAGGTTGGCGTCCTATATTGACTTGTCAGCACTTTTTGTATGACGTTGTTGGTTGAGGATTTTGAGAGCAATCAAGAAACAAATATACTCACTCTCTAATGGTAGGAAAGAGAGAGGGATCAGCCAGTGCCGTATTTTAGGCTGGCCAAGAGGGAATCGTGCTCACTCCCAGTCTTTGTTTACCTTCATCAGAAGGGGCCCAAGATGGGGCTCAGGGTGCAGAGTGTGTCAGGTAGGGGGGGGGGAAGGTGGTAGTTTGGTGCTGTCAAGCCTCCATTGTTGTCCTCATGTCGTGGGCATAGAGATGGGAGTGTTACCTTGGGGGGGGGGGGGGGGGGGGGGGGTCGCTGAGCACCCATGGTGGTTCTTGTTTCAGGGTAGGGGGAGAGAGGCACTGAAGGCCCTGAGCCTAGGGGTGCAAAAAATGTCAACCCAGCCCTTACCTAGGACAGTTTGTCCTCTTTCTCCTTTGTACTCCACTATTTTGGGTTCATGAGTGTACAACATCACCAAATTAGTTCCTATCCAGGACCCCTCCCTTCTCATGTCAAACCACAAAGCTGATACCAAGCATCCAGATTCGTAGGTCCCTTGCATAGCCGACCAGCCAGACCCGGCTATGTGAGCTGTTACTGTACTTGTAGTATATACACCCCCCCCCCATGTGTATATATATCATGTGCCCCCCCCCTGCCTTGCCCCCCTTCTGTAAATGGAGTGTGTTGTTGCCATATATACTCCTGCAAGCTATCGGAGGTCCTCGTCCAATCCTTTCTAATGGTGAACAATGCAGAAACGAATTTCTGCTGTTTCCTTATTACCCTCCACACGTTCCTCCTTTCCGTCACCATCGTACAATCCCTCCATTTACTAAGATACCTAAATGTGTGTTTTGTTTGCATACTTTCCAGCCTTTACTGTCGGCTGCTCAAACTTTTGCCGTCCTGACAACCTTCCCTGACCCCCTCTGCTTTCCTAGAAAGTCTGCTCGGTCCTTCTCTTGCATCTTTTGAGTGCTCATCTTTTTGCCCTTACCTTTTCAGCCACCTCTTTGACCAAAAAAAAAAAAACCAACAAAATGCACGGTCTCTTTTCCTTTGCTAATATAAGATTTGCTGAGCTGACAGGGAAATATAAGCTGTGACAGCTGCTAAGGCCCATCGACTCTGCTCAGTTTCCTTTCTGGTGCACTGCCAATAGGTTTATTTATAACTTGCATTTATTTGACAGCCTACCAGCAACAGCAGCCCAGAGTGATTTAAATACCATAAACATAAAAAAAATATATATATATCCGGAAAATCAATGTCAGGTGTGCCTTGCAGCTCGGCATACACGACACAGAACCATGCAAATAAGGACATCAGTGCCGGTCCTCGGGCTGCTGCTGTTTTAACGGCTTTGAATAATTGTGTCAGCTGCAGATCTGATCACCTCAGCTCTTCCCTTTTCCAGATTGTTAAGCAAACAGCGGATCGCAGTACAGATCTGGAGCCCTCCACCATAGAATCCAACTTTTCCAAATGACTGGGGGGGGGGGGGGTGCCAAACTCGGCACACATTAAATGACCCCTCCCTGGTCACAGTGTAGGAGACTGCTCAGGCACCCATGCAGGCCACTAGTCACCTCTCTCCCTTTAGAAACCTGACCATTCGGTCCTGCTCTCGATTTCCTGTCCTCCTAGCCCATGAATTTCATTTCCGGAGTCATCGCTTGGGTGGGGCGGGGCTTTATCAAATGCTTTCTGCCAAATCTAGCTCCACGCTGTCGCCTGGCTCACCCTTGGCCACGTTTATTTATATCTTCAGAGAATGCGCACTGATGTGTGAGGCAAGACTTCCCTTTGCTAAATCCAGGCTGAGCACTCGGACTTAGCCGGCGCAGCTGTTGTAAGCCAGCGCTTCTCAGTATCTCAGCCTTTTGAACTCGATCGCCACACTTAATTCCCAAAAGCTGTCACAGGTGTCTCGGTCGCAGGCTTGTGAGCTTCTTGATGCGCCGCCTCTAGGGCAGGCAGAAGTACAGGCTGTACCCAACCCCAATGTACGAGCTGAGACCACCTGCTGACAATTCTTTGGAAAATATTTGAGACTGGAGGTACTGAGCATCCTTGTCACCACCCAGGTCAGCTCCAGCCTTTACCTTCCCATTCCCAAACCCAATCCTTTGTCTACCCAACCCGACCCCCAGCCCCTTAGCACTCTGAATGTACCCTAATGCTCTCTCCCTGCAATGATCTTCATCCTGGCGCTCTTAAGACCAAAGCAGTGCGACCCGTGCCCGCCACCTCCTTCTGCCCAGGGCCTGAATGCTGCCGCTACGCATGCGGCTAGAAACGGCTGCAGCCACTTTTGCCCCTCACTATCCCCCCCCCCACCGAGCACAGGCTGAGACTTCATTGCCACGCATGCAGTACTGTGACTTCAGCAGCCGCACGATCCCTCGCAACCCCAGCGTCCGACCATGCTGCTGCGACACCAGGCGGTCTGGAGCGCGCCTTCTCCCTGCCTCCAACAGACAGCACGCGTAACTTTGCCAGAGTCACGGTATTCCTTGGATAAAATGTGCATGCTGTGCGAATAGCATGTACGCCCCCTGGAGGCCAACCCCAGAAATTACACCACCAGTCCAGTCCACAAATGTATTATAGAAAGAGATACATAAACATTAAAACCTATAGCCATATACCATTATAAATGCATCTATATATACCTCCTGCAAGTAGCTGGATCCCAGTTCCCTCTCCCTGCATAGTCCAGAGCTGCTGCGTGCTTGCAACTTAGCCCAGATTCCCTATCCCTTGTCCATTTACTGACAAGGGATTGATTTATGGCACGTGATGCAGTGTAGGAGGGAGGACGTACACAAACCACATCTTACCTTCCCCAGCCCATCTCTCTTTGGATTCAGGAATTGACATTTCTTAAACCAGTTCCTTCTTTCTGTTGGCTCCTGTTAAAGGCACTGGATGAGTGGTTTCTGGCATTCTCATTCCGGCACCTCCCCTAGACCTTGCACTCTGACCCCTGCTTCAGCCCTTCTGACCTGTGCTACAGCACCCCCCCCCCTCCCCCTGCATAACCATCCCCATGTCTTGGCTTGCTACCCTTCACACCATCCCATTCACTGACTCTTGCTATACCCTGCCAGCCACGTTTTACCCATCCTCTGATCTCTGTTACACTCTCCCATCTCATCTACAGCTGACTCCTGCTACAGCCTCTCCATCCTTCTTACCCATCCCCTGCTCTCTGCTACACCTTCCATTCACTTTGTAGCCATCCCATCTAGTGACCCCTACGTCTTCCCCTGCTCTGGGACCCCCCAGCTACTGCCTACTTCCCATGTCCTTCTTACCCTACTGCAGCTCTGATCTCTTCCCTTCTCCACCTTCCAGCTCTCTGACCCAGCCCTTCTTCTCCCATCCCCCACTCTGACCCATGCTAAAGCCCCCCAACCCCTCATGACCGCATCCCCACCTCTCTGATCTCTGCTACAAGTCCCCCCTCCTCTCTTTTTGTATCCATGCCCTGCTGTCTGAAAGGCTGATATAATAAGGTGTGCTCAGCTGTGCATACATGTTAACACGTTGTGTGCACATTTTTATGCATGCAACTTCCAATTTACCAAGGAGCTCAGTGCCCCAAAAAAGTGCATCCAAAGCAGCTGGGCTCCATGCCAAGGCCATGTCAAGGCATTAACTATTGCTCCCCAGTTCAGAGATTTGCATAGGCTTAATCCCTGTTTTCTTAATGCTGGAAATTTAACTCCCGGTCAGAGGTGGAATAAAATAGCTGGGGCTAATGTTAGTCTATGGGACTGAAGCTGGAGTTTATGATGCAAAGGTCCTGTACCCAAGATGTATCCGTGCTAAGCCATTTTTGTGCACACATTGTTGGGTCCGTGTGTTTTTTCCATTTTTTTTAATGGCTGATGAAATGGTACAGCACTAGTTTACTGTAGCAGCAGTTTGCTCACACCCTAAAAAGAATTAAGGAAATGCACACTGAAGTTCAGCACCTATTTGTTATATATTTAGATTTAGCTCATACCCTTTCAGTGGTAGCTGAAGGTGAGTTACATTCAGGAACAGTAGGTATGGAGGTCTTACTACTCTGGGCTCTGCCTCAGGTTACCAACTCACCTCAGCTTAACCGAACCGTTTTAGCTCTGGTTTTACCCCACTGCATGCAGGGAGTTGTAGTTCAGATTTTCACGTTGATTTCCCTAGGAAAATCAGAAGTCGTCCATGCATGGAATGGGGCAGACCTAGGACTGCTTCACCCTCACTGTCAAAGAGCTCATCCCCCATCCCCCCCCCCCCCACTATCCATCTCACTTACCGCCAAAGAATGAAACTTCAGAAATTACCACCTTCTCCTTCCTCAAAGCCCCCAAAAGTCTCCCACCTCACTGATATGCCATTGTCCTTCATCGGTCTGACCCTGGTTATCTTATGCCTGATTGGGCTAGACACCCAGGCATTATTGCACCATATGGGACCCAAGCAACTTCTGCCCCCTGCTTTGTCGTGCAGCTGGAGGAATGGGAGGAGTGGGTCTGCGCCCCATCCGTAAAACTGGCAGGTGGCTTGAGAATTTGATGTTTTCATGGAGCACCTGAGCCAGGGCACCTTACAGCACAAGTGGAGCAGGCAATGCAAAGAATTATTTCATCAAGCACACGTAGAGCAAACTTTGGCCGATACTGGATTTAGGCACTACAGCTTAGGGTCTCAGATTTCGAGGGGGTCTCTAAATACAAAAAGATGACTACTTTTCAAGTTTAACTTCACACGTTCCAAAATGGGGAAAAATGCAATAAATTCAAATATATACTAATTCCATCCTTCACACTTGTATCTCAACAATATGAATATCAATTTCAAACACTGGAGCTGAACCCATTACTTATTAATGGACCATCATTTCTAGGGCTGCAAACATTGCGCAGCTCATAAAGCAACTGTTTTTGCTAATGCTTTGTGGCCTCTTAAACTTGGCCTAGCTTAGGGCCTCAGCATGTCTTAATTCGACCCTGACCCAGACCCAGGAATGGCTAAGAAGAGTTGATCTTAAACCTAAAGATTGATACATGCAGCACAGGACAGTAGACTATAGACAAGATGGTTTACAGAGCGCATAGAAAAAACAGACAAATGGCGAGGCTGCAGCACAGGCCTGGAGCTCGTTTCCCATCTCGTGGCTGGATGTGATGTGATGGTCGGCAGAAGGCCTGCACAGAGAAAGATGCAATAAAGCGGCACAGCCCATCCACTGGAAACCGCGCAAACCCGATATCATCGCCATACCAGAAAAATACTGGCATCACGACCTTTGACAGAAGACGTTGTGATCACCTGGGTCATTCCTATTCCAAGTGCTAGAAAAGCAAACAGAGTGGCAAAGAAGAAAAAGACAAGAATGGTGTTGCTAACAGAAGGGTCAGTCCTAAGCAACTCTTCTGTGCTACGGATGGCAAGACTAGAAGATCATCAAGTAGCAGGAAATGCAATCAGAGACCAGGAAAATGTGGCAGGGATGATCCCACGGCCCTGATTGAAAAGAACTTCCGAGGGCACCTTGATATGTGAGTTCCAGGAGGAAGCTGTCCTCGGACCGATGGAAATATTAAGAGGGGCACGAGCAGTAAATCAGAGGCTGAAAGCATGCACAACCTACCCCGGCTTACGAGTGAGGTTCACTCCTGTCATGGGTATGCAAAATCAACCCATTTGGAGATGCTGACTGGAGAGAAGAAAGAATTCTGCCAGGGTGTTTAAACCCATAACACAAACAACTTTATAAAAGCAACTTATTTTTTACAGCTTCAGAGTTTCATTACATGGAAATGATTTCACCTATTACATCACCTCCTGAACGGCCGCCGGCAGGCACCAGCCGCTCACCGTAACCCTGCCATCAGCCTAAAGGAAGACCATAGTGTGATCCTGCCTGGGAACCGGCCGGCGCTGCAAGGCCTCTGTGCCATCAGATGCAAACCTTCAAAGAACTGCACCCCTCCCTCGGGCGTCCCTCAGAGGAAGTGAACTGTGACCTTGTCACCCACAAAAGAGAGAGCACAGTGCAGAACGGCACGGTTTGTGTGTCTGTATTTATTGAAACCAAGAGTGTTTTAAAAAGAGAGACCGGGCAGAGTCCTGCTGAGGTCTCTGAGAGGACGATGCAGGTGGCAGTCTGTAAACGGATGCTGCTGCTCCTGCTCCTGCTCCCTCAACCCCTACCAGGGGCAGGAATCTGTCGTGCTAGGCAATGGGTGCAATAGGAGTGGAGGGGCTGCTGAACAACTCTCTCCTCTCCCCTCACTGTCACACTATAACTGGAGGGCAGAGTCGTCTTTCCCTGTGGTAGCAAAGGTTCATACATGAAGTGAAGGGCCAGTCCGAAGGAAGAAAACGCTGCTGGCACTCTAACCCTTTCCATGTGTGGCTTCTTGTTTCCTTGCGTCCGCCTCGCTGGAGCAGAGAAGATAGAAGAGCAGACGATGCATTCCTGGGGAGCAGCTGGGGATGGCTGGAGTTCACTCCTTTATGTAGATGTTACTGGATGCTCCGGGCTCATCCACCGGTCTCGTTTCTACCACAATCATTCTACAGAGACAGCAAGAACCATAAGAACCAGGATATAACAGGGAAAGCATTCAGTCGCTGAGGTCTGCAGGAATGTACATGCACACACACACACACACACTCACACCTAGAAGTGCACGCATATGTGCGCGCACACACACACACTCACCCCTAAAAGTGCACACGTAACTGTGCACGCACACACCTAAAAGTACATGCATATGTACACACACACAACACACCCCAAAAGTGCACAAATATGTATGCACGCACACATACCTAAAAGTACACGCATATGTGTACACGAACACACACACGCACCTATAGGTATGTGTGCACAATCACACACATATATACATATGAACACCTGCCGGCACAGTAAGTACCTGCCTTACGTCCCTAACTAGAACCCCAGATTTTAAGCTCCAACCCCCAATCTGTTTCTAAGCATAACGCCAAATCTAAAAACTCCAGACCAGAGGTAAACAGAGGGCAGTTATTTACCCTTTCAAATAGCACTAAAACTAGGGGCTCACTCCATAAGACTAACATGGAGGGAGCCCCTAGATAAAATATTTTTTCACTCAACATACAATGAAGTTATGAAATTTGTTGCCAGAAAGAGTAAGGCAGATATCTGGAACAGTGGAGTTTATAAGGGATTTGGACAAGTTCCAGGAGGAAAAGCCCAAAAAGCATTATTAGCCAGGTAGACTTGGGACAGCCACTGCTTACTCCTGGGAGTCAGCAACAAGAACTGGATCTACTCTTTGGCATCCGCTGGCTACTTGTGACCCAGACTGGCCACTGGCGGAGACAGGGTGCTGGGCACATCTTATATCTTTACTCAGCAGTCCTACCTGACGTTAGTCCTGCCTAAGCCTTGACCACAGAATAACTAATTTCTAACCTTAACTGTTTAGGAGCTTGCTCCTAAACCTTTTCTCCAATCTGTTACCCAAAACAAGGTGTAGGCATCAACCAAAGGGCCTTCAGGGGAGGTAGAGGGCACATAACGAGACGGTTCAAGGCAGAAGAGCTGGTACTCACCTGTCGGATCCCACGAGCCTGAAGGTTCTGCTCTGGTCTTCAAGCTCCTCCAGCACCTGCAGCAGAAGAAGACAGGCCTGAAGAGTCTGAGGTCCACGTGGCTTCCTTCCTCCACGCACCAGATGGTGCTATGAGGGCAGCAGCAGGAGCAGAGATATCCATTACCCACACTCCCTTACAATGTGCTCCCAACATTTCCTGGGGCGCATCCTCACACTGAGCAAAGCGGCAGGAGCAGAGGCCCACGCATTACCCCCACTGCTTTATACTGTGCTCCCAGCATTCCCTAGGCTGACTGCTGCGCACCTACCTCTGCAGAGCACAGCTGCCGCACCTGCACGCCGTGCCTCCAGAAAACTTGGATCCCATTCTTTCTGTGAGCTGCAACAGAGCAGATCTGAGTCAGAGAGCAAATAGTAATAATTTGTCCGTATGAGTAACACATTCTCTGTTGAGTATCAATCCATCTGAGTCACACTTTCTTCGACAGATAACCATCCTTATATTAAGTGTAATAATTAATAATAATAATCCTTCTGTGTCACGGTTTTTCTGAGTAACAGTCCATCTGAGGCATGCTTCCTCTGCGGGTAGCAATCCTCTCCGTGTCACGCTTTCTGCACTGCTGGCGTTAGTAAAAGCAGGATTACAAGTCCCAGAATTTAGACAAAGCAGAGTTTTAAACACATTTCAGGCCTAACCGAGCCCCTCCCTGGTGACCGTGGTGGGGAATCCTCTCCCTGGTGAACAGGAGGGAGAAGAGCTGATCCCCTTTCTGGTGGTGACTGTGAAGGAGAGGAGGCAATCCCCTTCCCTCGGCACCAGAAAGCAGGGCGAGTGATGGTGATAGCCGTGCTCACCTACCTATTGAGTCCACGCAGACGTTAAAGACGATTTCCGGCACTGATGTTTTCCTGCTCAGCTCCCCGTGAAGATTGACAACCCTGAGGATATCTGGAAAGCAGAAGAGAGTAAAGGGTCCGACGCTGACAACGAAACGGTAGAGGTCACTATTCGGCCGCAGGGCAGTCTGGGGAAGTTATCCGGACACTCAGAGGAGTTGTTCAGCGTGGTGGCTGCAGCACCAGTGAGTATTCCCACATAATCAAAGTTATCCGGAGAGGTTTATCTGGGTAACTTTAGGGCTGCATCATATCATGAGCAGACTTATCCACACAACTTACCTGGATAAGACTGGAGTCATCTGACTAAGGTCCCACCCCGTAACGCCTCCAAATAATCTGGCTAAGTTTTTATCCTGAGAACGACGCAGCTGGATTAATTCACTGCCAGCTTTTTTTTATTATTATTTAATTAATTTTATTTTAAAAGATTTATGTTTCGCCTGTAATGAAACAATCATGTGAGGCAAATTACAAATGCCAGTGAATGTGGTGGAAATTTAAAAAAACGCAGTTTTTCTGGTTAAGTCCCAAACCATGTAGAATTTACACTCCAAACCTCATTCTGGAGCCCCTCTCCCGGGTGCAGACGCACACGTAAGCATGCACGGACACACGCAGGCAGGTGATGTGCCAGAGAAGCAAACAGGATGGCAGGCTGAACAGAGCACAGGAAAGACGGACGGATAACTGGCTGAAAGGACAGAGGGAAGGTTGGATGAATGAACCAGTCGGGTTTCAGGATATCCATAATGAATATGCATGAGAGAGATTGGAGGAAAATGGAGGAGTTGAAATTTTTTTAGGAAAATTTTAAAAAAGGATCTTTTTAAACAAGCTTATGGGGTAAAATATGAAAAATGTTTAAATACTGTAAAATCTTTGCGTTATGATAAAGGTTTCTGTATTCTTTGCACTGCAAGCCGCATAGATCAATAATGTTGGATATTGCGGATTATAAATGTAACAGATAAATAAATAAATGATTGAGATAGGTTTGCAAACACTGGAGATCCAGGGTATGCAAAATCTGTCTCATGCATATTCATTATGGAAATCCTGAAAACCTGACTGGCTCGGGGTGTCTTCAGGAGAGGGTTGGGAAACACTGGGACCATTGGCTGGATGTATATGGAAGTTTGGATGGATGGAGAATTACTTGGATGCTGAATGCTGTAGAGACAGAGGGACAGATGGGTGGATTAGATGAATGAATGGATGGATGAATAAATGGATAGTTATAGAGATGGATGACTGGATAGATGGAAGGTTGGACAGAGTTTCTATCATCATGCCCTTTATTAACCTTTACATGCACCGGGTATTCTCTGGAGTCAGGGGAATCAGTCACACTGATGAGTGACATCATCCGATGGCTCTGGCGTTTCCAGGGAGTACCTCCATGGCTGTGCAATATCTCTGAGTCCTGTTATTAAGCTAATAAGCCTCACTCCAGGAGGGGTGGTGCAAGGGGAGGTGGGACTGGTGCTCTGCCTGTCTTCAGGGAATACCTGTTACAGGTAACCAGCTTTGGTTTCTCTGAAGGCAAGGTGAATCCCTGAGTCCCACTGATAGGACTCCCTGGCGAAGGTTTGTCATTTACAATTTAAAAAGTATTACAGGACGGTGCCAGCATGAGGTCATTATTTTTGGAGGTAATTTTCACAGGAGTTACGCACATAAATGTAACCTACTATCATTGCAATTTTCAAAAGCCTATTCACATACTTAAAGTGCACTTATGCAGGTAAAATCTATGGACAATTCAATTGCATGTATTGTAGCAATTTCATAAGCCCACTTACACGCGTAAAGTGCATTTATACCTGTAAAACCCAGTATTAAGCATGTAAATCCTTTTGAAAATTACTCCCTTTGTGTTTTTTTTTCTTTGGGCTTTTTTTTTTTTTTTTTTTTTTAAGAAACACCACCCTAAATAAAATAATGGGCCCTACAGCAATTGGAGAATAAACTCCTCAGAGAGACCCAACCCCGCCATCACAATGGGAATCTGCATCTGAACAACGGTGTGAACTAAAGTCCACATGGGGCGGATTGGCCTATCGGGGGATCGGGCATCCCCCGGTGGGCCGATCGCTCCAGTCACGTGGTCTGCCGTGACAGAGCCGCGCTTGGCAGACCATGTGATGTGTCCTGGGCCGGTCCGACATCGTGAGTCCGCCGCTGAGTCCACATCATGGCTCTAAATATTCCTTCAGAGGAGGTAGCCCTCAGATGGGCCTCTGAAACAGCCAAGACCTTGACAAGGTCAAACCAGATTGGGAGGAAGTGAAGGAGGTGCAGTCTGCTCTCCATTTAGTGTTCTCTTTGAAACTGCAATTTCAGACTTGTTGGGTCAAAAGAAATACAAATCTGGCCTTTAGTCCACTCCAGATAGATCAATAGCTCTTTCCAATCCAAGTGTGCATTATCTCATCTTGTGAATATTAATGGTCTACAGATTCATCCTAGAGTAGATGCTGTTGTGATCCTTGCACTGGCACTTGTAGTGGATCTTATGACAATCTGATACTCCTTGAAGCCGCTTCTCTGCCATCATTACAAAAACAGATGATGTAAAATAAAAATAAGAAATCTTGAAAGGTAGAAGGGCCCAGTAGAAAACAGGGGTTAATAGGACCTACTGACAGCAACATCGAAAAATGAAGAAAACTTGACATTAAAAAAGCTGATTACAGCACTAACTGGGAAGGCAAAATAATACTTTGGCACATTTTTGTCTAAAATACAGCAATTTCTCTGAAGCAACACAGCAAAAAAGTGCAGCAATTAGCTGAGAAAAAGATGTATCCTTTGTTCTGGGCAGAAAAAGACAAACTGAGGTGCACTGCATAGCCACAGGGACACGGGAATTGCTGCACAGGTCCAGAGGGATCTTCGGGTTTTTCCTGGAAATGTGTTCTGTGTCAATGTGAAGGTAACCATCAGTGTGATTCAGTGATTTGCCTCGTCTTCAGAGAAAATAAAATACTTTACTGGTACATCATATCAGTTTTTCTCCTAAGTTCTCAAGGTCTCTATATCCTAGCCTTCAAGTGCTCTGTTCTTTTTTTCATTGAGGTTGGCTAGAAGGAGGGTTAGATGGATGGATGGTTGTTTGGATAGCTGGATGATTGGTTGGAGGGATGTATGGTTGGCTAGATGGATGATAAACGGTTGGTTGGAAATATGCAAGGTTAGATGACTGGATGGATGAAAGGTTGGTTCGATAGATAGAAAGATAGCTGAATGATTGGTTGTTAGTATGTATGGTTGGAAAGATGGCTTATTGATTAAATAGCAGAAAGGTTAGATAGCAGAATAGTCAGATATTTGGATGGATGGATGAAAGGTTGGTTGGATAGATAGAAAGCTAGCTGAATGATTGGTTGTTAGTATGTATGGTTGGAAAGATGGCTTGTTGACTGAATAGCAGAAAGGTTAGATAGCAGAATAGTCTGATATTTGGATGGATGGATGAAAGGTTGGTTGGATAGATAGAAAGATAGCTGAATGATTGGTTGTTAGTATGTATGATTGGAAAGATGGCTTGTTGACTGAATAGCAGAAAGGTTAGATAGCAGAATAGTCGAATATTTGGATGGATGGATGGATGAATGGCTAGTTGCTTGGATAGATAAAGGAAAAGATGAATGAATGGATAGATAAATGACTAGTTGAATACAAAGATAATTAATTAGATAGACAGCAGTGCGAATGATGCTAAAAATAAGCAAATTTGTAACAATCACACCAATACCAATATTAAAACCTTTCGCTGACTAACACTGTACTGTGTCAAGTTTAAAATCCTGCTCCTGGTTTACAAAACTGTCAAAGGATGTGGACCACTCTACCTCTCTAAGTGCTTCACTCCATGCACACTTTCACACCCTCTATGCTTGTTGCCACAAGCCCGTCTAGTTATCCCAGCCCCCGAGGATAGACACCTAGCCAGAACCAGAAAGAGAACCTTCTCAGGATCTGTTCCAACCCTTTGGAACTCTCTACTCACGTATATAATTGCTGAAATGGTTCAGATCCCATAAACAACCTAAGGCCCTCTACTACCACCTAACATTAAACTAGCACCAGATCACCAGACCTTCTGAAACTTATGACTGCCTGGCTCTTTGGGGCAGCCTTCAGCCTGTAGCAGTAACCTGAGTCCCCTGACAATGCCTCCACTATAATAAACAATTTCAAAAGGACATCCAGCATCTATCTCATATGCCATAACTGCATGCCCAGCGCTGCACCACTTAAGCACTGCACATCTCTGCACTATTTTATTTACTTATTTATACTTTATTCTTATGATAGTCTGATGGACGCAGTATGTCCGGCACCATTTTCTTCTGCACTATCCATGCACTGTACTTGATTGCTCTTCATTTTCTATTTATGGATCCCATTCTTTATTTTCTATTCGTTTATTGTTCCATAAATCCATTGTAGATCCTTATCCTGTTGTAGCACACTTTGAGTTCCCTTGAGTGTGATATAAATAAATGACGATGATGATGGGTGAATGGTGGGCTAGATGGATGGATGAAAGAATGGACGATGGATAGCGGATGCCTGGCTAGAGGGATTGACAGTTGGTCGGATGGATATGTGAATGAAAGATTGGATAGATGGGACAGATAAATAGCTGGATAGTTTTACAGGTGGATTTTTGGTTGGATAGCCAGATCAATGGACAACAGATGAAGGACATAAATAAGAGGAACCGGCAGTCCATCTCTCATACAGGATGGATTCTTGGCATTTATACACTCACTGTCTAATAGAACCAACGCCAAGTCACTCTCCAGCTGGATCACTTGCATAGGACCTGATTCTGAATTGCCTAGGAAGAGGAGATAAGTGAGTAAGCCACCATGTACAATTTTCCCCATTCCTTCCTCTCATATTTCTTAATTGCTCTTTCAGTTCCGCAACAAAGACTCTGTGTTTTGAAGAAAGCAATGCCAGCTCCGGTCCTCAAGCTCTGCAAATAGGCCAGGTTTTCAGGTTACCCACAATGAATATGCATGTTAAAGATTTGCATGTGCTGCCTCCACTGTATGCAAATTTACCTCATTTATATTCATTGTGGTCATCCCGAAAACCTGGCCTGTTTATGGCTCTCGAGGACCGACCATCCCTGCTGTAAGATGTCTCTGTGAAGAGACAAAAGTCAGGCACAAGGACACGAGAATCCACATCTCACCTGCACCTTGTGCACGTCACTCAGTCATACACACTCCTTACAAATATCACGTGTGCACAGATGCCTCTTGTCACATCACGTGCACACGCTAACACTTGTTCATTGTGAGCTAGAGCCATCTGGTGGCTCACCTCGCACACACTTCTATCCCCCAAGCCACATAATACTAGGGCTGTGCATCCGTTTCGGCAGTACCCATATACCTCGTGGACTTTACAGTACATGGGTAAATATGTGCATAGCTCGCTATTAAAAGCACACACAGACTATATGTTTTTACCCGTGGACTATAAAGTCCGCGAGGTACACAGAAACCGCCAAAACAGATGTAACGAATGCACATCCCCACGTAATGTTTATTTATTTATTTCCCAATGCTTCTATACCGCACAAACAGAATTCTGGTCAGAGCGGTTTACAACAGAGCAAATAATCAATATACAATAGATCAATTAAAATAATAAAAAACATTCCAATTTTAAAAACGCTTTCAGTGCTGCTATTACTTAAAACCACTCACTTAGTCCTACTCCAGTTTAGGATTAGGCCACGCCTTCACTTTCTTTCCGAATGACAGGGAGCCTAATATCCAAAGGGGCTGAGTTCCAGAGCACGGACCCAAACACCGAGCACATCCTCCTCCGAAAGGCCTTTTTGGATCATTTTAACCCCAGGAACTATAAATAATAGGCCATTTGCAGATCGTAAATTACGTCCTGGGATTTATCTCTGCACTTCACTGGTTAGCTATTCTGCACCCTCATTCTGGTTTACCTTAAACATTAAAGTCATGATCTTAAATGTTATCCTTCCATTGATGGGAAGCCAGTGCAATTCTTTAAAAAAAAAAAAAAGAGGGCTAGCATTAACCCTTCTTGGGTGTCCGAAAAACAGTCTGGCTGCATTATTCTGCATTACTTGAAGACGTTGCATATTTTTCGCAGTTACCCCCATCGAGATTCCATTACAATAGTCAAATATTGGGGAAGCCATTGCCTGAATAGTAACCTAAAATGCCCCAAAGCTCACCCAACCCATAACTCTCTTTAATTGTTTCAATTTCAAAAACACCTTTCGGATAAACGAGGACATATGAACTTCAAAGGATAGTTTATCGTCTAATTGAACCCCTCAGTTGCGAACAACTGTAGAATATGCCTTCCCCTCACCAGAGTGCAGGTCTGTGAACCAGGAGGTGGCAGAATTGAGGTTGATGATTTTAAACTGCACGGCAGAGCTAGCGGCAAGGCCCTTGCTGACTCCGATGCACAGCATGGGGTATTCCTCCTTCGGGACCACCAGCATCTCAAAAAGACTCAGAGGGTTTGGCAGTGGGAAGTCAAAGTGCTGAGAAACAAAGAAAGGTGCGCAGTCAATCAACTAAGCAATCTTTCAAAGAAAAAAAAAAGATAATTAGAGATTTGCCATCAAAATTCTGCCCCTAAACCAAATATTTCTTAGTGGATGGGGGACCATCAAATCAAGAACCCAGGAGATTGGTGGCAAGTGGCAGAGGTAAAATGAAAATGTTTTCAATCCTATTATCCTATAAATCTCACTAGGTGGGAATGGCCCAGCTTACAGGTCGCAATCCCTGACTGCAATATTTCATCCCATCTATATAAACGAAGCAATGAGGCAGTCGGGAGCCAGGCACAAGGTTCCATAACCGCACTTTCTCCACAGGTATTTTGCACCAGCAGTGTGGAGCCACATTATGGGTGGGCAATTTCCAGCCAGCCCTTTTACGCAGGGGTCTTTATGTGCACTACAATTAATTGTTTTCCCCAGAAGAAAGCTTATTCCCCTTAAGCTAGCCTGCAGGAAGCGCTCTGACTTTTACAGCACTATAGTTCATACTGAGGCTGGGGATACTTGCTTGGCTCTGAGTGAGGCTTGGACAGCATGAATATCCCCCAGTATCTTTACAGGTGACCTGAGCAACGCTTGGCAGGACCTTCCCCTGTGTCCATGGGGTTAACTCTGAGTAGGTGATAGGAGTAGTGATAAGGTGTTACATGACACCAGGTAAATAGCTTTTGAAAATGACAGACGTACCCTTATGTGTAATGACCTGAAGGCACACATGCATCCACCTGCATACACAGACATAGATGCATGTGCAGAAACTCACATGGAAATCAAAGGTAGAAAGAAGGGGAGGGGAGGGGATGAATCTGACAAGTCAGGCACATGTCTGCACCTCCACCTTCCTACCTTCACTAGCATGAATTTCTGCATGGGCTCGTACCACTGCATGAGGATCACCCCGGCCTCCAGTGCCCCACACAAGAACTGGCAGCCAGTCTGAGAGTTCTGTGCTGTGAAAGGACAGGAGAGTGTCATGCCCCTGTATCCAGCACTGCACAACATAACAAACCACAGCTAGCCCCAAGTCTGAGAGTTCAGAAGAATAACAGACTGAGTCTGAGAGTTCTGTGCTGTGAAAGGACAGGAGAGTGTCATGCCCCTGTATCCAGCACTGCACAACATAACAAACCACAAGTCTGAGAGTTCAGAAGAATAACAGACTGAGTCTGAGAGATCTGCTCTGTGAAAGGACAGGAGAGTGTCATGCCCCTGTATCCAGCACTGCACAACATAACAAACCACAGCTAGCCCCAAGTCTGAGAGTTCAGAAGAATAACAGGCTGAGTCTGAGAAATCTGCTCTGTGAAAGGACAGGAGAATAACACATCACCCCTAATTCTAGGCCCCCAGCCCCAGTCAGAGGTCAGAACTGCTCAAGGCAAGTTACATTCAAGTATAGTAGGTGTCACCCTGTCTTCTGAGGGCTTACAACATAAGGGGGTCCTTTGATAAGATGCATTAGGTGATTACTCTGCAATAAATGCTATTTACCAAGTTAAACACCTAATACAGCAGTAACGCATGGTATTTAGATATTACACATTATTTAACCCAAATAATGCTGGTATGGTAATAAGCTGCTTCTCATGCATATGCTTTGTGAATGCATGCAAAGTAGCTCATTACTACTAAATTTTATGCTAATAAAATAGTGCGGCTTGCCTCAAAAACCGCAAGCTGCATTATTTTCCTGAAAACTAGGTACATAAGAACATAAGAACATTGCCATGCTGGGTCAGACCAAGGGTCCAACAAGCCCAGCATCCTGTTTCCAACAGAGGCCAAAACCAGGCCACAAGAACCTGGCAATTACCCAAACACTAAGAAGATCCCATGCTACTGATGCAACTCAGGCGTTGTGGCTAACTTTCCCTGGGAGCATCGGGACTTTAATGCGCATCCTGATGCTCCTGGGCTGGTTCTTAAAGGGCCATCGTAGCCAAAAAGACACCTTCCCCCCTGGGGGTCTTGTGAGACCCCTATGCACTCCCCACACCCCGCCATCTCTAGAGGCAGAAGAAAAAGTTAAACACAATTTTTAAATTATACAGCGAATAGCCAGCCCCTTACCCACCCACCCACCCCTTTCCAATAACCCGCCCTGATCCAAATGCTCCTTCCGGCAGTAGCAACCCCCTCCCCCCTCCCCAAATACCCTGACCAACCTGTCCTGGGCACACCCGATGGTCTAGCAGGGCCAGAAACAACCCCTAGGCTCTGGGTCCAGCACGCTTCCTCTTCAAAATGAAGCTGGCCTGCCACGATATTAGACTCGCCCCACTCCAGGGGAAAAATACCGTGGCTTGGTAAATGACCCCCTTAGGTTTGTACCTGAGGCAGCAGAGCGTAAATAAGTTGCCCAAGGTCACAAGGAGTATCAGCGGGATTTGAACCCTGGCTTCCCTGGTTCTCAGCCTGCTCTCTTCCATGGCAGTGTGAAAGGACAGGAGGGTAAGAGATCACACCTGACCCCTGGCTCCGGCCCCTGGCACGGGCCCCACTGAGAGAGTTGTGAAACAGAACAGGCGGCAGCGTAGAGGTAAACAAGGAAGCATCGGTGAACGAATGATCAACCGTGGGCTGATGCCACCATCTACTCACCCACACAGCACAGCCGGCAGCCCTTGGTGTCAGGAACCTTACTGGAGACGGCATTCTTCCTACCAGGGTATCAAACAGACAGATAAATACGGGGGGGGGCCAAGATGAGGGGGCGCCTTCTCTCACCCGAATGTGTACTCCAGCTGAACTCTCCCTACCACCTTTCCCCCTAGGAAAAGTCAGGATAAGCAGGGTGCACCTCCCTCCCCCCCTCAGGTGGCAGAGCCTTTTGGGACAGTCTCCTGTCGAAGCTCGCACAGATACACAGCAAACACACAGATAGTGACACACGCACCAAATGCACCCAGATATACATAAGGGGGGGAAACACAACACACAACAAATCAACACAGATACGGGCAACTCCCACATCCCACCTTCCTCTCCCTCCACACCCCAGAGATGAAGCAGAATCTGCTTACAAAGCCTGTCCCGTCTTCCCCCTGCCCTGGGGGTGGGATGTACCTGGGTAGTAGTCTGTGCGTGGATATGTGAATGACAGACTTGTGTTCCTTCTTTGTCTGCTCATACAGGCCCACGAGGCTGTGAGAATACAGCTGAGACACTTTCCCTAGAAAAAAGAAAAAAACAAGAGACAGGGTGAAGGAAGAGGGTC
This sequence comes from Rhinatrema bivittatum, assembly GCF_901001135.1. Taxonomy (NCBI): domain Eukaryota; kingdom Metazoa; phylum Chordata; class Amphibia; order Gymnophiona; family Rhinatrematidae; genus Rhinatrema; species Rhinatrema bivittatum. The sequence goes on from NC_042625.1 coordinate 77,682,884, forward strand.
CAGAAATCAAATGAAGAATCCCCTCCCACGCTCCTGTCAGCCAGCTAAAGTACTCCCCCTCCCCAATGAAAAGGCATCTCCCCAACTTTAATTTCAAATTCACCCCCCTTCTGTTATTAGGTAAAACTCTGAGACACTCCTGAGGCCCTGTTTCACCACTCCCCCCTCCCCTTCTTCCAAATCCAGTACTCACCTGAGACAGACATTAGTACGTTATTAATTGAATATACCCAAGTCGTCCTGCCAGGAAACAACTGCAATAGAGAAGAGGGAGAGAGAAGGAGGTGAGGAGGTGAGATTTGATTCTGTTTGCAAGGTGGAGTTGCTGGAAGTTGTCTATAACCCTCGCAGCTGCCAATAGCCCAGGCCAAGATGGTAACACTGTGTGTCTCGGCAAATGTATCCGACCATGTATTTCTGTTTGTGTGTTGGGACAGTGTGCATCCATTTCTGTGTCTGTGTGTATCCATTTCTGCATCTCTGACCATATATATCTGTGTGTGTCTGTCTATTTGTGAGTCTCTTTATACATCTATGACAGCGTGTGTCTCTGTGTACATCTTTGACCATGTGTCCGTCCCACAAAGCAGAAGCAAAAGCTTTGATTTATTCTGATAGCCTAAAACATGATCATGTGAATCCAGTAAGTCTGTTGTCAGCATTAGACTATGCAGTGGAGGTGACAGAATTAGCATTGCCACAGAGCAAATCCACAACCCAGAGCCACCCCCATCCTGCAGCAGTGTCTGTCCATCCTAGCCTGGGCACATCAGCTACCTCCAAGCCCACTGAAGGGAGCAATCATGGAAGACTATGATTAGCCTAGGCTGCAAGGGCCTGCCAAACAAATCTGTTTTATGCAGGTCCTGTGCGCACTAGTGACAGTGTGACATCACAGCAGCAGGAAGAGGAGCATGCTGGGACCTGACCTGCTGAAACCCAACAAATTCTACAAAAATAAACCTTAAAGATAAAGATAAAAGGCCCTCAAACTCCAGTGCAGGACACTCTGGATGCAGTCTCGTCAAACACGTGAAGTTCGCCAGAACAATTTTGGTTCCCTAAACTCAGGACTATCCCAGTGCAATGACTCCCTAGGAGTGAGACAGGCCGCGGGCGCTGATGGTAGCAGATGGCCCATCACCACTGAGACTGCAGGGTCTCACTGCACAGGACGCTGTCTGAAATCGCGCTCCTCTCACCAGTTCCAGGGTAGCTTCCTGCTCGTTGCGGTTCAATATAAAAATCCCTTCCTCTGCTCCCAGGATTAAATGTGGATCTGGAAAAGAAGCTGCGCATTACCATCCCGGCCTCCTCCACTGCCTCCCCCATGCATCGCCACCCTACCCACCCTGCCCTCCCCGTGCATACTGCTGCCCCCACCAGGGTGGCATCGTTCAGATTCCCTGCAGAGGGCGCAACGTTTCCAGGGGCAGAGCTTCCCTTTGGAAGTCTGACCTGCGAGGTCAAAAACAGCAGGTTGCGCTCTGCCGTTTGTGAGGGGGAAAAAGTGCACACAGAGGTTTGAAAATCAAATCTTCACAAGTGTTTTCACTCCCCCCCATCCCTGGAAAATCCCTTTTCCCCTGGGGATAAAAGCACAGGCACTGTTTCACAGCACAGGTCCTTGTATTGGCACAGGGGCTGGGTAATTTCAAAAAGCCCATTTTATGCAGGTCAGTTTTGTGTTTCCCACTTCTGCTGCTACAAAGCATAAATGCCCAACTCTGGACAGGAAGGGCAGGATGACCCAGGGGAGGAGAAGGAGGAGGAGCCATGCTACCTTTCGTGCTGGGGTGTGTCCACGGCGTGCTGGAGGTGATCTTTAAGGGACAGCCGTTAAACACTTTCTTGAAGAGAGAGCCGACCTGTGAAAGGAATTACGGACAGAACATGGAGGTCATGGAGCCGGTACTGATGATGGCATTCCTCTGAGCAAATGAAGCTTCAAGCAGCCGGAGAAAACCCTGAATAAACAACACCTCCCCTCCCCCCATCTCCGCCACATGCAACCCCAGCATAACAAGAGAAACAGACAGGGCAGGAAGGGACCTCAAGAGACACCTAATACGTCTGTAAAGGAGAAACCCTCAGAAACCCTCACATCCAAGTTTCTGGCCTGGGTCCATCTTAAGGAAAGAAATTCTGGTTACAGGGCTGTTCCCATGAGCAGGGGATTAAGAACATAAGAACATAAGAAACTGCCATGCTGGGTCAGACCAAGGGTCCATCAAAACCAGGCCACAAGAACCTGGCAATTACCCAAACACTAAGAAGATCCCATGCTACTGATACAATTAATAGCAGTGGCTATTCCCTAAGTAAACTTAATTAATAGCAGATAATGGACTTCTCCTCCAAGAACTTATCCAAACCTTTTTTGAACCCAGCTACACTAACTGCACTAACCACATCCTCTGGCAACAAATTCCAGAGCTTAATTCTGCGTTGAGTGAAAAAGAATTTTCTTCGATTAGTCTTAAATGTGCTACTTGTTAACTTCATGGAGTGCCCCTAGTCCGATTCACATCTACTCGTTTAAGTCCTCTCATGATCTTAAAGACCTCTATCATATCCCCCCTCAGCCGTCTCTTCTCCAAGCTGAACAGCCCTAACCTCTTCAGCCTTTCCTCATAGGGGAGGAAAGGCTTCTTAATCAGGCCAGTGGCACCCAATATAATTGGGACAATTTCTGTATCTTTCTGCCACACTTCCATGGTCTCCAATTGCATCATGTGACACTTGAAGATCTTCTCTCTCTCTCTCTCTCTCCATACAGTCCACAGAATAGTTTCTTGCTACTGATACTTCTCTCAGAAATGCCATTCATGTGCTTTTCTCCTTTACCACAATATCCAATTTTCTCGCATCGAGCTTTTTATATGTAGGAATGGGAATGACCCAGGTGATTATAACTTCTTCATGCTCTACAGATTAAAGCTTAGGCTCAGGGAGACACAGACAGGCCCCCTGCCAGATGAGGAGACGGCAGCTCCTGCTAATAATTGACCTACTGGTGTTTGTTTGGTTATATAATTTGCTTGTGAAGAATAGTGCTTTGTGTATGAAGAGCCAGAGTCCAGCCCGTAAGTGTCCTCTGGCAAGTGACAGACTGCTTGGGCTGTCTTAAACCATCCTCCGCCTGCTGGCAGTGTCCACTTTATCAAAACCATCCCAGAGAGGACTGTGCCTGACCTGCTCTTAAAATTCTCCAGGATGGAAGATCCCACTGCTTCTGTGAGCAAATCGACTCAACATACTTGGAAAGTCCTTTTCAATGTCAAACTTAAATCCGGGATGGAAATACAGACAGGAGGTGTGAGAGACTGTGATCAGACTCACTTGCTTTCTGACTGGTGCTGGTTTCTTGCATTCAGCGGAAACCTAACAGAAAACAAAAGCAAAAATCAGAAAATCAGCGTAACTGCTGCAACACTCTGCAGGGTCTCTAAACCAGAGTCACAACCGTGTCAGCCGCCAGGGTCGTCACACCAGGGTCACACCATGACAGAGTCACACTGCAACAATCTGAAATGCTTTCCAACCAAACAGCCGAGTTTAAGCTGGGAAGGGCATGCTGGGAACGACAAGGTTTCGATTGGACATAAGCAGAAACGATGGCCCCCAGGTCACCACAATGGCTTCTTAATGTGAGTACTGAGGTCTCCAATCCCATCCTCCCACAGGGGGCAAACACTGCTAATACCTTCACCTCCTGCTGCCTTTCGCTGTCCCTTTGCGCCCAGACACTCAGCCTGACAGACCCTTACCCATCTCTTCTTCTTTTCTAGCTTGGGTGGGAGCAATGGGGGCTGCTCCTTGCTCTTATCACTGGACCACAGCAGAGGATCTAAGGCAAAGAGGGGAAAGCAGACATGAACCACACTGGTCATATATCCCCCATCACTCCAGGACTCTAATCCCCTCCACCTCCCATCACTCCCAGCAGCATAAATATCCCAGGACTAACCCTCCCCCCGTCACTGCCTACTGCATGAATACCCCCTCCACCCCTATCACCCCCAATACAAATACTCCAGGACTTTAATCCTCCTCCACCTCTGTATAATATCCCAGGATTGTAGCCCCCACCCCCCCAACACTCCCAGCACAAATACCCAAGAGCTGTATATGCCCTCCATCCATTTCTTGCCCCCAGCAGAAATACCCCAGGTCTGTATACCCCCACCTCCATCCATCACCCCCAGCAGAAATGCACCAGTAGAGTATCCCCCCCCCCTCCCCGGGCTGCTTCCAACCCCCTAATACTCCCAGTGCGGATACCCCAGGACTCTGTCCTGCAGTAGACATTACAAAGATAAAGATGGGTCATTTCAGGATCATTTTCAGCGGCCTGCGCTTTTCAGAGACATGCATGCGCTTTTGTTCACGTGCACCCTATGGCTGGAATTCAAAGGGGAACTCCCCGGGCAGAGGCGCCTGTGTGCAAAGTGCCCATGTTATTTGCACCTGCTCCTTCTGAGGGGGCCGTGGAGCGGGGCTAACCTGCCACACGTGCTCCTCTCGCTCCCCCAGCCTGAGCACGCCCCGGGAAAGCTTTATTTATCTCTCTGGCTGAAAGTATTTCCCCTGGGACAAGATAGCCAGGTAAAGAAGGCAGTTTTCAGAGTGATTTGCTGGGGTAAACTGCCCTGGATGTAAAACTGGAGGTCTGGAGAGAAAACGCCACGCAGGCATTTGCAGACGCACTGTTTTACCTGGGATCGGCCATCCTCGGGACTAGCAGGTGCAAGTCTACCGTGGGCGCTTTCTTATTTTATTTTTATTTTCGACCCATCAGTTTTCTTCTTGTTCCTTTGGGCCTCCGGTCCAGTCAGAACCAGGGCCTGAATCCTTGTACCATGAGCCTTCATTCACAAGCGCCTGCAAATGTTTCTCCTATTTCCTATTCCATTCTGGTCATTTCGACGATTGTCCCCGGCCAGGGGCTTATGCACCAGACGGGGGTCCTTACGGTGCCCTGCAGTCCTGAATCCGGCCACTAGGTGACACCTTTCAGCCATGACCACTACTCCCTCTTTCCCAAGGGGCTGTGGATGTTGCCTCGGCAGCATCCCCAGCTTAGCTGGGGTGTGCAAGACCTGACTCAGGGGTCGAACTGGGGAACATTAAGAACACAAGTGACATGCGAGTCAAACCAAAGGTCCATCGAGCCCAGCATCCTGTCCCTGACAGTGACAGACCTTCTGCCCGGCAGTGCTACTGAGCCACCAGGCTGGCCCACAGGGGGCATTTTGTACGTGCAAACCTCATGGGCAATTTTCCTAAGGGACTCTAGCAGGGTGGAGGACAGAGGCTGTTCTAAATTGTCCCCTTAATGTATATGAGGCTGTACTGGACAGTTCTGTGCTCCAGCGGTTTCTCTAGAGGTCACAGTCTGGGCTATATCTAGTAATTCCAGAGTGCACAACTGTCTGATTCCATGATGCATGACACGAGTGATTCAAATTCCAGTTGCTGTTCAGTCTCCAGAGATGAAAGGTTAAGGCCATTCCCTGGGTGCTGCTGTTTCCCACCTCTGAGATGCTCCAGGGGACGGTTGGCAGCCCTCACCCCTCCTTACCTGAGCTGGCTGACAGGTGCTGCCTCCTGATGATGGGGGGCAGCGGAGGTCTGCTGGTGGTTGGCCCACTGGCGCACCTCACTAAGGAGACGGAGGTAGCAGGGTGCTGGCCGGGTGAACCCGCTGTCTGTAACAGATCCTCTTCCGTGCCATTGTCACCAAACGAGTAACGGAACTTAGGCTGTGAAGGAAAGGAAACGTGGCTGGTCAGTGGTGGCGGCAGCAGGCGGTAATTGCGAGGGCCGAGCTGGCCAGGGTCCACTCGCATGACCTTTCCCCCTTCACAGAAGCCGAGAAAAGGGCGAGGCTCGCGAATACAAGTTGATCGGCTCAGCCCCAACAATTACTGCAATCGCCAAGCAAAAGACCAGCCCCCCTCCCCCTCCCCCCAGCACCTCTCCATACCAGGGGGAGTTTGGTGTGGTGGCATCACTGAAGAGAAAAGGTTCGTAATGGGGAGGAAAAAGTCCAGGGCGGTTGAAGAGAGCCAGAGCAGGCAACATAATTAGTTTCCCTGCAGTCCTGAATCCGGCCACTAGGTGTCACCTTTCAGTCATGACCACTACTCCCTCTTCCCCAAAGGGCTGTGGATGCTGAGCTGGGGGGTGTGCAAGACCTGACTCAGGGGTCGAACTGGGAAACATTAAGAACATAAGTGCCATGCGAGTCAAACCAGTGGATGCAGGATCATGGGAAACCAGGGGCCACATCCACAGCATGCCCGTAAGAAAACTGCACTATCTGCAGAGCGAGAGCTCTACTTCTGGGTGAATCTGGAGCTCTGCAGGTATTTCCCATGTGCTCCGTACTGTCAGGACACTAGGATGCCAAGGGGGAGGGGAGGGGAGTGGGGGGGAATGTAGGATCTAGAGAGGGAGAGAGCTTACCTTAGGTGGTAATGGGGGTGGAACATCAGCAGCAGGTAACGTGTTGCTAAAAGGGAAGGAGAGAGCATGTCAGACTACATCATGTCACGTCAGGTACTGACATGGAGCAACGTCCTGCAAAGGGTCATAAATACTGAAGGCACTTGAGAGTGCACTAAGAGTGGGGACCGGGAGAAAATAAATCTAGCCCCGAGTATCCGTGAGATTGTCCTAGAGTGAGAGGTCACCGACCACCCGTGCAGCTTGGCAGCAAGCATAGAAGCAGCAGCAGGGATAAATTATGCATCCCCAGTTCAGCTCTGCTTGGCCCCGTAAAGCTGGGGCTCACGGTGGCCTGCTCCAATATCTTCCCTCTTGTTGTTACCTGTTTGAGTTACAGTTGCTTGGTCTTGAAGAGTCATCCAGAGATCACCAAGAAAACAAAGAAAAATTGGAGGTAAGAACATTGGCAAAAGACAACCCCCACCCCCCCCCAGAGAAAGGTAAACCCTCCTCCGTCCTCCAACACCGTGATGCAGTGATCTGATAAATAAACCAGTGGATATCAGGAACAGAAGGCGACTCACATGTCCACATCGTCATAATCATCCTCTGATTCTGAGCTCTTATCTCCCCTGTCAAACAAAAAGGGGTGTCAGAGCCAGCACTGGTCAGCAAGGGCTCTCTTCTCCCTGTCTCCCCTCTCCTAGCTGGTAAAGTGGTTTTCCCTACCCCCAAGTGTAGGGCAGACATGCAGATGATGAGATGGGGGTGAAGCAGGGTTCTCGGCCCCATGTGCCGTGCAGAGACGGAGAGCTAGGGATGTAGGGGTGGTCCCTCCTAGCTGAGCTGCAAGCCCCAGCTGTTCTTACCGGCTGCTGCCCATGGAATTAGAAATCCTGTTGGATGAACCATAATCAACTGTCAAGAACTGGTCCTGCAAGGGAAGAAACAAAACAGAGAGAATCCAGCAAAGGCTGAAGGTCTTGTCCCCCTTACTCACCCCCTCAGTCCTTCCTGCTCAGGGTCCCCTGCAAGGATAATACCCTATTGAAACCTAACCTCATGTGACCCCCGATGTCCTGCACCATGACTTTCAGCTCCCCTCCCACCTGTTCAAAACTCCTGTCAATGTCCCACAGAGCAGCGTGACAAGGCTGCTTAGTATAAGTAGGCCCGACTCTGAGCAATGGGTCAGAGATCATTTCTCAGATGTGTTCAACCAGGCTACATAAGTTCAAAGACATGGCCTGGCTACCAGGAACTGTTATGGTTCCACCTGCAGCACAGCCTCCCTTCCACCAGGGGTCCTCAGTGAGCCTTGCTCACAGCTGCGCAAGTTATGGCCTTGCTGATCACATGACACCTCAGTTTCAGCCCTACTTAACCCAGCCTGTCCATTCCCTCAGTGCCTCTTCTTTGAGTCACTTCAGCTCCTTGACCTGGCCATCTTTTCCTTGCTATTCTGTCCTGACTTGCAGCCTACCCTTGGCCTTCTGCCTTGCCTTGCAGCCTGCCTTGGCCGTCTACCTTGCTTGGTGGCATTTCAGGCCTACTTGTTTAGATCTGGGCCCTTCCAGGCCTTCTGGTCTTATTCTGCAGCCTTCCAGGCCTTCCTTTTGACCCTTTCCAGGCTTCCTGATCTTGCTCTGCAGCCTTTCAGACCCACCTACCATGCTCGGTGCCCTCTTGGACTTTCCTGCTTTACCTTGTGATCTTCGGGCTTTCTAGCTTAACCTAGTCTGACTTGTGCCCTGTTTGGGCTTTCTTGCTTTGTTGCCTGTCTAGTCCTGTCCTTGCCCAGCTCCTGTCTAGACCTATCCTTGTCCAGTCCTTGTCTTGCCCTGCCCAATCCCTTGTATGCTGTCCCATGCCTTGCCCTTGCCTCTGGTCAAGGCTTTGCCTCAACTCAAGCCTTGTCTCCAGCCCTTCCGGTACCATGTTCCAGCTCCCAGCCTGTACCGTATTCCAGCCCTGCCTGTATCCAGCTCCTGCCTGCCCTCAGTACCAGCCTTGCCTCCAGCCCTGCCTTTATTCAGCTCCTGTCTGCCCTCAGTACCAGCCCTGCCTGTATCCAGCTCCTGCCTAATCTCAGTACCAGCCCTGCCTGTATCCAGCTCCTGCCTACCCTCAGTACCCGCCCTGCCTGTATCCAGCTCCTGTCTGCCCTCAGTACCAGCCCTGCCTGTGCCTGAATCCAGCTTCAACCTTGATGTTCTGCAGAAGACGAGTCCTACCAGTCCGCAGAACCCAAAGGGCTCAGCCTATGGTGGAGGGGGCTAGTTAGGCAGAAGACCAGCTCCAGTCCTGCCCTGCAGCCCTGCGCTGCTTCTGCGGGGATGATCCCGGATTCCAGCTCACCGTCCCGCTACAGGGACAGAACAACATCGCTTCTTTCAGAGATAAGAAGTAACGATGTGGGTTCTGTGAAGAAAGGGGAAAGGGTGCATTTGGCTAAGTTAACGAGAAGGTGGGGGCTGAATGTGGCATAACTGGGCTGTCTGAAAGCTCCCATCCTCAATGTAGGTTACAGCGCACACAGGGTCCCAGCAGAGGAGGCTTTACCAGGGGCGGGAACGTCCACGCAGATAGATTGCATTTGCGGAAGGATGTGGTCAAGGCATCCAGCATAGCTGGATTTGAAAGCAGTTTGGAGAAGATCCTGGAGGATAAATCCAGAAACCATCATCAGCATGATGAACCCGGGGAAAGCCATCGCTTATCCCCGGGCGTGAGCAACAGGAAAGGGATCTACTTTTTGGGGATCTCCCAGGTACTTGTGTCCCAGACTGGCCACTGTCGGGGACTGGATGCTGGGCTCGATGGACCTTTGGGCCGACCTGGGGCACGTGGCCGGCTGTATCTTGCACCCGCTGTGATTTTTAAAGTGATAGTACTTGCATATTTTAACTGGTGCAAAATGACCTTCTGGATGGTGGTAAAAAAGTACATGCAGTGTTTGCCATCATGCAAAAGACCTGAAATTGCCCCCAAGAGACTAGCAAGACACAGGCTTTACAGGCTGACTGCATGTCAAGGGGCTTTGTTATCTGCCCCTCTGTCAGGAAGCTAAGCTTTACTACCACATTATGCAGCCGTTACCCCCACTATACAAACACCTGTCTCTTGTCATAATCCCACTTGTCCCTCTGCGTCTCGGAGCCGAACCCAGGACCAAACGCAGATGCCCTGCTTCAGCCTCGGGGGGGGGGGGGGGGGGGAATGCAATGACCTTCAGGGCTCCAGATTCTGAACGCCTCCAGCGCCCCAGATCCGCCAGGCCAGGCACTTCCCGCTCACAGCCACCTCATCGGACGGCTGCCGGGGAGCGTGTTATGATGTCACCGTGGCAACGGAGACACCCCCCCCCCCCTCCATTTCCTGTGCATGGCAGCCGTCCCCGTCAGTGACACTTAATCCAGAGAGTCAGGCAGGAGTGAGGAGGGAAATTGTTTAGACGTGGAGACTTAACAGGGGGAAATGTCACAGAGCCGCCCAGGGATCTGGGCTACGGAGGCAGACTTTGGCCAGTCCTTTCACCTGTTTGGCAACTCTAAGGTGGATTTTGCACAGGAGCAGGGAACTCCAAATATCAGAATGCTCTGGGGTGGACGGGAGAGGGCAGAAAAGGGGTGGTGAAATTTAGGGGCAGACAGAGGAGACGGCGGGAAGTGAAGGCAGACGTACCACGGTGCTGCCGGGCTCCACCTCTCTCTTCAGCAGCTGCTCAAAGCGAATCTGGCGCACTGAAAAGAGAGAGAGAGAAGAGGCTGAGCGCAGGGAGCACACCCAGGCGCACAGCGCAGCCAGGTCTCAGCGCGGGGGACCCCTTCCAGTGCTGTCCCGTTTCATGCACTCACGTTTCATGTCCGAGCTGGTTCTTTCTGCTTTGCTGTGGCGGGTGGTAGACTGAATCCTGTGGGGAATGGCAGGCGGGACCTGATCAAGGAATGTAAAGATTCAGAGATTCTTTTATCCAGAGCAGATTACAAATATAAAATATAAAATATTTATTACTCCAGTGACACCACTCTCCATCATCAGGCGCACTCCTTCTTCCCTTCCACTCTCCCCTCCATTTATCACTCCCGCTCCACTTTGTTCTTCCCCTGTTAGCACTCCCCCTCTCTTCCTTGGTGCTTCTCCCCCCACTCTCCATTCTCACAATCCTCTTCTACTTTCCATTCTCCCTTTCCTCCCCTCTCAATTGTACTCCCTGTCCCCACCATTCTCTCTACCTTTCCTCCTCACCCCCCTTCATTATCAAACCCTTCCTCTCCTCCTTCGCATCCAAATGGCAGATGAAATTTAATGTGGACAAGTGCAAGGTGATGCATATAGGGAAAAATAACCCTTGCTGTAGTTACACGATGTTAGGTTCCAGATTAGGTGCTACAACCCAAGAAAGAGATCTAGGCGTCATAGTGGATAACACATTGAAATCGTCGGTACAGTGTGCTGCGGCAGTCAAAAAAGCAAACAGAATGTTGGGAATTATTAGAAAGGGAATAGTGAATAAAACGGAAAATGTCATAATGCCTCTGTATTGCTCCATGGTGAGACCACACCTTGAATACTGTGTACAATTCTGGTCGCCACATCTCAAAAAAGATATAATTGCGATGGAGAAGGTACAGAGAAGGGCAACCAAAATGATAAAGGGGATGGAACAGCTTCCCTATGAGGAAAGGCTGAAGAGGTTAGGGCTGTTCAGCTTGGAGAAGAAACGGCTGAGGGGGGATTTGATAGAGGTCTTTAAGATCATGAGAGGTCTTGAATGGGTAGATGTGACTTGGTTATTTACACTTTCGAATAATAGAAGGACTAGGGGGCATTCCATGAAGTTAGCAAGTAGCACATTTAAGACTAATCGGAGAAAATTCTTTTTCACTCAATGCACAATAAAGCTCTGGAATTTGTTGCCAGAGGAGGTGGTTAGTGCAGTTAGTGTAGCTGGGTTCAAAAAAGGTTTGGATAAGTTCTTGGAGGAGAAGTCCATTAACGGCTATTAATCAAGTTTACTTAGGGAATAGCCACTGCTATTAATTGCATCAGTAGCATGGGATCTTCTTAGTGTTTGGGTACTTGCCAGGTTCTTGTGGCCTGGTTTGGCCTCTCTTGGAAACAGGATGCTGGGCTTGATGGACCCTTGGTCTGACCCAGCATGGCAATTTCTTATGTTCTTATTTTCTCCCCACCATCCATCATCAGACCTCCCCGCCATTATATTTCCTTACTCTTCTTCCATTCATTATCCCTCTTCTCCCCATCATCACTTTTACTCCCTTCCATTGCCCTGTCCTCCCCTTCCCTCAGCTGCCCTCCATTTTCCCTCATCACTTCCCCATTATTGCCCCCCCCCCCACCCATTGCCCCTGTCCTCTAATGCCCTACCCTTGGTGCCACTGCCAAGGCCTCGCCTCCCCTCCTTTGCACCTTCCCATGCTGACCTCCAGTTCCTCCTCCTCTGCCTCTGCGTAGCTGCAGTGCTTCTCCGGGTTTCGAAGTTTTTCCAGGAGCTCGTGGGCCAGGGCTCGGCTCAGCCCAGACTGCATCACGAACTGGTGCTGAGGGAAAGCAGGAATATCATCTGGCAATGTTCATCATATCAGCGATGGGGGAGCAGCCTTTGGGGAAAGTCAGTGTCCAACAGACCCTCAAGAGGGAGCACTCAGCATCCTAAAACCCTCTCAAGGTGGAGTAATCAGTGTCCACCAACCTTTGGGAAGCAGTCAGAAGCTTCCAACCCTCAAGGTGTCCTCCAAACCTCAGCTGAGCTGTCTACGTCATGTCCATGTCATGTCAGTGTCTTCTAACCCCTGATGGGGCAGAGCAGTCAAAGTCTTATAACGCTCAGGGGGGGCACTCAGTGCAGGAGAAGCTTTGCAGGAGAAATGAGTGTCCCCTAATCCTCAAGGGGTGCAGTCAGTGCCCCCAATACTTAGGGGGAGCAGTCAATGCCCCATAACTTTCAGTGGGAGCAATCAGTGACCCTCAACCTTCAGAGAAGCAGTCAGTGTCCAATAACTAGGAGAAGGGGAGACAATCAGTGTCATCCAATCCTTTGGGGAGCAGTCAGTGTCCTATATCCCTTGGGGTGCAGGAGACACAGTCAGTACCCCCAACTTTTGGAGGAGCAGTTAGTAATCAGTGTGAAGCAGCAACAGCCAAAAAAGCAAAGAGAATGCTAGGGATTATTAGGAAAGGAATGGAGAACAAACCAGAGAACATCATAATGCCTCTGTATCGCTCCATGGTGAGACCTCATCTTGAGTATTGTGTTCAGTTCTGGTCACCACATCTCAAGAAAGATATAGCAGAATTAGAAAAGGTACAGAGAAGGGTGACCAAGATAATAAAGGGGATGGAACAATTCCCCTATTAGGAAAGGCTAAAGAGGTTAGGACTCCAGCCTGGAGAAGAGACGGCTGAGGGGAGATATGATAGAGGTCTATAATATAACGAATGGCATGGAACCAGTAAATGTTAATCAGTTGTTTACTCTTTCAAAAAGTACATTTAAAACTAATAAGAGAAAATATTTTTGTACTCAATGCATAATTAAGCTCTGGAATTCATTGCCAGAGCATGTGGTGAAATCTATTAGTGTAGCTGCGTTTAAAAATGGTTTGGACAACTTCCTGGAGGAAAGGTGCAGAAACCATTATTAAGGTGGAGTTTCAGAAATCCAGTGCCTATCCCTGGGATAAGCAGCTTGGAATCTTATCTACCCATTGGGATCCTGCCAGGTGCTTGTGACCTGGCTTGGTCACTGTTGGAAACAGGATACTGGGCTTGATGGTCCCTTGGTCTGAGCCAGTATGGCAAGCCTTATGCGTTATGTCTCCTGCCCTTAGCCACATTAAGGGCGGTCAGTAAAACACTTTTTCCTGCTTAAATCACTTAAAAGTGACTTCCCCCTGCCCAATTTTTTTATTAATGGCCATTTCTGTTTCGGATTTCTTTGCTATTCTTGACGTTCCAGGGAGCAGATAGTGGAGAAAGAGACAATGTTTGGAGTCCTGGGGGGAGGGGAGGGCACATTACACACTTACTGACCATGGGGGCTGTGACGGACGTATAAACTAATCAGGCAGCCTCATCACCTCATGATGAAGCCCTCTTATTCCTGTAAGAGGGTGTTTTTATGTCACTGAATGGTACCAGGAGTAAGAAAGAGTGAGTCTTTCAGCATTCTTCTTACGTTTCGGCCCTTTTTCCCCCTCCCCTGATCACTGCTGTTATTATTATATTAATTAAATTCTTGTAATTCTTTAGCTGACCCTGCTTGTGTTTTTCCTGATGGAGCCCTGACGAGCCCCTGATGCACGGAATGATGGAACTGCCGCCCCACTGCCCACTTACGCTCAGCATTTTGGAAGCGCTGGGTCTCTTCTTGGGATTCTTCTGCAGCGTCACCTTAACAAAGTTATGAAACGCAGCCGACCTGCAAACAGGGAGGAGAATAGAGCGATGTGGCAGCAGTGCTGAGGGGACTGAAGGGATCAATACTGAGCAGAGCGGGCAGCAGCAAGTTACCGAGACAAACTTCCCCGGATAACTTCAGCAGGAAACAAGCCCCGCTGAATACAGCCGGCTAGGGTGCACTTATTCGTTAAACCTGTTATCAACCCGGACGCACCTGGCTATACTTAGCGCTACGCAGGTAAGCCTCGCCCCTGGATGTCTCCACGCTGCCTCTTCTATATCCGGGTGAGTTTCAGCTGGATAAAGACTTACCTGGCTAAAAATATATATATATATTTATTTATTTTTTTTTTTTTAAACCTACTCATTTGGCGGGCTGGGAGTTTCAAAATGCAGGGCGGGGTTTTTCCGGCTAGGTCCTGAACTTACCTGGACAAACCCCTCTGAATACAAACTTCACACTGGCACGGACACAAATACGCGCAATGATGCAAACAGAGACACGCGCAATGGCGCAAACATACAGTCAGACGCACAGCTACCGACACGCAGACAGACCCGGCCTGTGCATCAGGTACTCACCACTTGTGTTTATCTTTCAGCTTTGGGGGCTGGTAGCCACTTTTTGACATAAGAAAGAGGACCCTGAAACAAAGACAGAGTGCAAATTATTATTATTGTCTTTGTTCTTTGAGTCAAATCACAAGCTGGTCCAACGCATTTCAGTGATCACTTAAGACACGAGCTGCATGTCCATAATCAAAACAGTGTCAAAGCTACTACTCCGAAAGGCCAGTTCCAGCTAAAGACTGTCTCCCACCCCCTATTCAGTAACTCATACGCCTTCCACCATACCCCGATCCCCTCCCTTCCTCTGCCAAATGTATGTCCCTCCCAAGTCCTCTGAGGTCACTGCACAACCCCAGAGGCAAGGTTACCTGCTGCCTCTCCCCCCAAGAGAGAAACTCTCGCTTATTATTGTCATTTGCATAGCTTATCGGGCGTACACAGTGTGTTACAGAGCCAGTCTCTGCTCCCTGGAGCTTACAATCCACTCAAGACAGACTGACCAAAAAAAAAAAAGTGAGGCCATGTGTTGGAAGAAGCAGGTGGGATATAGGTGGGATTTGTCATGCATGATAAGATTAACTTGTATGTGGATGCTGTGCCATGCAGAGAGTCGCCACTAGGTGGCACTATGAGAAATAAAGCTGGCAGTAAGGAAGGGGATTACTGGGAGAAGCTGTAGTCAGTTCTGGTGTTAACAGTAAAAACTCCTGGTTTATTAAACCAACTCCGGACTCTTCTGTGAGTGAATGGTGGATGCCCACCACAAGACTACATGCGGAAAGGGCAACTGTAATAGAATAAATCTGCAAGGAATGAAAGAGTCCATAAAAGAGAAACAGTCAGCGGGATGGGAGGGGCTCAAGTTTTTCCCAAAATGTTTTGCTTCATTGTTTAAAGCTGCGGGAATCAGGCCCTGGCACTGCTGACAATCAATATAAGTAAAGCAGGAACTGGGAGATGGGCCGCCACCGAAACTCACTCCCAGCTCTTGCCTCTTAATAAGGACCAGAAGTGCATTTGCTCTCTCCATCAGCAACATTTCCTTCTGTTACTGGCTCTGAAGTTAGGGTGCTCCAAATGGCAAAATCCAGAAGCAAGCACGTCGCTCCTCTGCAGAGCAGAGATGTGAACCTCAAATGATTGGTGCACCCATGGAGGATCTCCTTCCTGTCCCAGATTAGACAAGAGAGGGGGGCTGCCCCCGCCATCTGTGCTCTGCTCATCCCCTGGCAAGACTTATGTCACTGCTGTGTTCATTCTGAAACTCGGGTTTGCTCTTTACTCAACAACCCACGCTCTCAGGAAGCCAGGGTGAATCCTAGTGCAGGCACAGGGACAGCCAGATTGCAGGCATCTCGCACAAGCCCCGCTGCAGAGACAGAGTCCAGGCACCTCTCACAGTCCCTACCAAACAGACAAAAACTAGGTGTCTCCTGCTGTCTCTATGAAAAAGAGACAGTGCACCAGTCCCTCTCACAGAGACCTCACGAAAGGGTCAGAGCAGACAACTCACACAGGCCCTGCTACAGGGAAAGAACTCAGACACCCTCCCCCGACGTCTGTCCCTCGCACACCCTCCCCTTGCTTACCTCAGAGGATGAAGGTCACACATAGGAGGCTGCAGCTCTGCCACTTCCATGGCTGTGATACCCAGGGACCAGATATCACACAGCTCATTATATCCACCCTTCACCTCCACTGCAGCCACCTCCGGGGCCATCCTGGAGAGAGGACATGGAGGAATCAGTGCACACACGCTCACAAATACATGGACGCACACATAACTCGCGTGTGGAGATGGCCTTCCGGGGAAAGCATTCCGAGCCATCAATCCACAGACACTTCAGTGTCCATACAGGCACTCCTGTTATACTGTACCAATACGGGGTGCCAATGAAAGACATTCTCTTGGACATTGTAGCAGTAATTTGTGCCGAGATGCCAAAATCAGCTAAAGGGAAAGACAGAGAAATAGAGCAAGTGTCACATAACATGGTGCAAGAGTCTAAGTGAGAATGAGTCAAGGGTGGGTGAGAATGAGTCAGGGTGGGTGTATCAGCAGCAGGGTGTGAGTGTGTCTGCAAGTGAGTGCAACAGAGAGTCTATGTATCAGTGCAAGTCTGACAGGGTCCGTGCAAGTCTGTGTGCATCACGCCAGCAGCAGCAGTGTAAGAACCTCTGTGCAAGTCCGCACGTGTTAAAGTAAATTCAAGTCTGTGCGTGCCTCGGAAGCAGTGTGTGAGACCCGGTGAGTGTGTGCGCATCATGGTGACTGTGCACAGCAGTGTGAGCGTCTGTTTGCAAGCCCACGTGCATCACGGTGAGTGCGTGCATCGGCAGCAGCGTGCCAGTCAGGGTGGGCGTGCGGCAGACAGGGTGGGCGTGTATAAAGCAAACAAAGATCAATGCAGGCAGGAGGGAGGTGGCACCGCTCACCTAACTTCAGATCTCCCAGATCATTAATGAGGATGTT
Organism: Rhinatrema bivittatum; assembly: GCF_901001135.1. NCBI lineage: Eukaryota > Metazoa > Chordata > Amphibia > Gymnophiona > Rhinatrematidae > Rhinatrema > Rhinatrema bivittatum. Next base: position 77,699,805 of record NC_042625.1, read on the forward strand.
TGCTCCCTGGAATGAAAGCAACACGGGGATCAGCAGAAGGAACTCCCAGCACTGACTTATCAACCAGCAACAAGCAAATATGTTTGAACAGAAAGGAAGTTCTACCACAAGAGATCTCAAAAGGGAGAAAACTCAGGCGCAGCACTAAGGAAATATCTTTTCACAGAAAAGGTGGTGAATACATGGAACGGCCTCCCCGGGGAAGAAAAGTAAAAAACAAAAACCAACCCCACAGTAACAGAATTCGAGAAAGCCTGGGATATGTAAAGAGGATATTTAACTGTGACGACTATAAGAGACAACCAGATACCAGCTGGGGTTTATGGCCCTACATAAAGAAGCATATTGGCCTGACTGGCTTATCTGCTGCTATTCCTGCAGCTGTAGGTGGGTGATGATGAAACACAGCAGCAGGCTGGTATGATCTTGTCCCCAGACCAACGCAGAGCTGGTCTCCCTTAGCTGAGTGAGAAGATTAAGCTGTAGTCAGAGGCCCGCACCTTTACCTTGGAGCAGACACCATAAGTCTGATATGACAGAGGGAAGAGTGACCGACATGTAAGCTCAAAGTAAGCCCTGAGTAAAGGAGGATGCCAGCAAAACAGGGAAACGCATGGGGCAGAAATCATATAATATTAGCAAATCACTGCTCTCCCCCCCCGAGCTTTGGGAAGAAAAACAGCAGAGGGATTAAATGCAGCCAATGGATGCCAGTGATTGTTTAAATGTTATACTTTATTGCTGTGCTTCGGTTTTGTGTTTCAGATCTAGAACTTAGGTGGTGATGCCTAAGGAATGTATACCGCAGCGGGCTGTATAATAAAGTTACTAGACTTGGCAACAGCTCTGCTCTGTGGTCTTTTCTTTCTCTATTATAAGATTACTGGGGGCTCTGGGTAATCATTTCCGCACATCTGCGCATGTGCGCACACTGCATTGCACGCAGGGACCAACATACAGGCCGATGCTACGTGGACATGCTAAAAACGTGCGTCCACACCGGGCGCATGTTGTTGTTGTTTTTTTTTTTAACATGCGCACAATCATCACTTCTCCTGGGCGCCCGATGCAATAAGCAAATGAGCTGCCACACTAAAAAGGATGTGCTAGGAATAAATGGTGCATCCCTAGCGCGTCCATGGCATCCATGGTCAGAGAAAGAGCTGTTTCAATAGCTGGGCCAAAGTTATGGAGCACCTTACCTGTTGAGCTAAGACTCCAGAAAGATTTGAAACCCTTCAAAAAAAGCACTGCAAACGTGGCTTTTTGAACAGGCACTCGGAACAGTTGCCAGCCAGTGATTATTTTTATTGATTTATTTTATGTTTATGATCCCTACTTATTGTTTTATGTTTATGATTTGCTCTTTTATTTTTACGTTATTGATCATTAATGAATCTTATTGTTAATTTAATGGGTAATTATACTGCTTCTTATTAAAAAGTTATACTTTTATATATTTTTATTGATGAATGTTTTAATTTTGTTAGTAGAATAAGAGTAATTTTTATATTATTATGATTGTATTTTTGCTTTTACAAAGAAACTGTAAACCGTTGTGAAGGTCAACACCAAACATCGATATATAAAACTTGCTAAATAAATAAATAAATCCAGTGCCCAGGAGACGAGGCTGTGCTTAGGGTAGGAAAACAAATGCTCATTTTACAAGCATCCATTTTATCCCACGGCAGTTAATTTACTGGCTCAGTACGCACACACAACATACACGGTCCGGAGTGTGTATATTGTAGATGTATATTGTGCGCCCAGAAATTTATTTTTTTTTTTACGTCAAGACTTTTTTTTTTTTATTGCATGGTGCTTGCTTTTTTTTTTTGTTATTAAGTTGAGCCCTTGATGCCCAGGAGACTTTACGCCTGTTCCGGGGCAGGTGTAAAATTTGCAGTGTTAAAAAGTGCACCTCGGGCTTGTGTTTGGATGCGCCGATCCCCTTATTGCATCAGGGGTTATGGACGCGTGTCCAAAACGTGCGCCCAAATGCTTGTTAACCTGTGCGCTGGGCGCACTTTATTTATTTATTTTTTTTTTTGCATCGGTTCCAAAGCTCGGGAGGGCGGGCCCAGCAGGAGAAACAAATGCCGCGCGGGAGAGACCACCGAGACTGCTGGATGGGAGGGAATCGCATGCTTCAGCGTGTTAGAACAGGCGTTGAGTCGGCAATGGGGCCGGCAGAAACAGCAAACTGAGAAGCAGGCAAACAGAAGAAATTCCTGCCAGAGTTTCCCAGCGTTCCCAGTCCCTGATGGTATCAGCAGGGACAGTAGGCAGAGCACATGCAGGCAAGCAAATCCCGTGAAAGGTGATCAAGGGAGTGGATGGAGGAGGGGGGTAGATAGGGTGAGAAAGTAGACAGGCGGCAGAGAGGACGAAAAAGTGCAGAGTGCAAGAAGAAAAGTGTCCACAATCCTACACTCTCCCCCCCACATCCTTCCAGACAACCCACAAACACATTTCTACCCCCACTGTATACCATTCACCTTCTCACACTACCCACTCACTCCCTTCTTACCAACATACAGCAGAGAAACGTTTCCTCTGGCACCTCTTCACCCACTCCTCCACAGCCATTCACAAAACATACTGCACCACTCACCCCCCCCCTTGCACTGCCGAGAGGGTCAGCCTCAATGCACTCCACGCAACCACTCACACCAATGCAAACCCTGTCACACCACTCACCCACTCATACTCAGTCACCTCTCACACCACTGACAGCACCCCCAATGCACCGTCCACCTCCGCCTCTAAACAACCACACTACCACCGCAATCCCAATCACAACCCTCAAATCCCACCAACTCACCCCTTCACGCCACAAAAATATTCCCCCACACACAATGCACACAGCCATGTACTGCATGCACACCACTGAAAATCCTGTCGCATCACCCACTCTCCCCGCACACCCTCTCACCCCACCACAAACCTGTCACAACATTCAACCCCTCCACACCCACTCACTTCTACCACCACACACCACCCAGTCAGTCAACTAATGTCCCTTAATCCAGTGACACTACCACTCTTCTCACACAGGCCACCTGCCCAGACACATCCTACACAGCCACACTACAGACATCCACAACACTGCACACAAGAAAAATATATCCTCACACACTCCACTCCAGTCACCACCACGAACCTCCACATCCCCACAATGTGCACACAATACCTGAAACAAACTGACTGCACACAAACAGCCCCACACATCCCCATTCACACAAACCTGCACAGCAACTCACACCACCCACAAGACCATGTATTCAGTCCCAGCACACAAACCCCCATTCACCCTTTGTAACGGATTACACACTCGCGACCCCACACATCACCCACCAACATAAATCTCTACACATCCCGTAGCCACTCACCCACCAACACAGTGGAAAGAGAATGAGCGAGGGATAAGAGGAGGAGGGGAAAAGCAGGGGGAAAAAATGGTATGAGGTAGTAGGACTGTGGAAAGGTTGAAAAATGGATAATCCAAAGCAGAGCTGGAGAAGGGAGATGGGGAAAAGAGGGAATAGGAAGACAGAGAAAATGCAGCATTGGAAAAAAATAATGTGCACAAACCACCCCCCCCCCTCGATGCACTGCTGCCATCCCCAACACATTGAGCTCACCATAAACACCACCACTACCCCTGCATGATCCCCTCAACCACATATACATACACCCCCACCCATAAATCTTCCATGTGCACACACTCCCCTCCCACAAGCCAAAAAACCCCAAATCCCAAATTCTTTTTCACACCTTCCACCACCCCTTCATCTTTACAACCTATGTGCAGCTCAGACATCCCTACGTCACTTGCCTAATTCAACTCACACTCTGTCCCACCCCACAATCATACACGCCCATGCACACTCCCACACAGACCTCCCCAAAGCCCCCACCTCACCGCCCACATTCCCTGACCCCACAGCCATTCACAACGCCAGAAGCTGTCACAGCTCATATCCCACACAATAACTCCCGTCAACACAGCCCCTGCAAAACTGATCACCGCATATACTCGTGTATAAGTCGAGAAATTAATCTTGAAAAACAGGGTCGCCTTATCCACGGGTTCATGGCTCGTTCAATCCTTCCCTCCCCCTCCATGGGGGCCCCATGGCTATCCCCAGTCCCTTCCCCCGCAGGCTGAAGATACAACCGAAGCAGCTGCTAGAAAGAGGCTGGTGGTAGTAGGACAGCTTCTCCCCCACACCCCCTCCTGATCCCTTAACTCACCCGCTGCTAGCAGGACGGCGAGGGGAGCAGAAGCTGCTCGGGCGCATCCTACCTCCTCCCTTGCCAGGGCCTGATTGGCGCACTTAGAGCCACGTGGTTCGCAGCGTGACCCTGGGACCCCGCGGGGGAGGAGGAGGAGGAGGACACACCCCCGAGGAGCCGCAACTCCCATCGTTGCCTTGCCGGCGGCGGGTGAGTGCGAGGGAGGCGCGGTCCTACTGCCACCGGCCTCTTTCTAGCTGCTTCGATTGTGTCTACAGCCCGCGGGTGAACGGACCGGGGATAGCCATGGAGCAGGGAGGGGAGGACCAAACGATCAGGGACAGCCTTAGAGAAGGGGAAGGAAGGAGAGAATGACTGGGCACAGCCTTGGCTTATCCATGAATCATTGCAAATTTCTTAATTTTTTGAGCCCAAAAACTTGCCCACGAGATCAACCTATACACGAGTATATACGGAACATCCCAATATGTCTTTTATAGCAAGCCCCGTACATTCGGGCACCAAATGTATGCAATCTCTCTATATTATATAAATATCAGGGGCTCCGGGTAATCGTTGCGTTGCGTCTGCTCATGCGTGATGTAATGTTCTCACCTGGAGCGGTAGGAGAGGCTATAGGTAGGAAGAGAAGCTTGCCAAAGCCTACATCGCAGCACGGAGCCAGCCAGTGCAGCGGCGTCACTGGCAAATGAAAAGCTGGTGGGGGGTTTCCCGGACCCCTCTAGTGAAAGCATCGCAGGAGAGAAAGAGAAGGGGCAGTAGGGGCAGCGGAAGGGCTGGTGGAGATTCCCGGCACCCATCAGCTACACAAAGATGACCTTGGAATTTGAGAGGGGGGGGGGTGCAGTAGGAGAGTGAGGGAGAGGGGAATGGAGAGAGGAAAGGGGCAATAGGAGGAGGGAGAAAGTGGTGCAGTTATGGTGGGTGGAGAGTGAAGGGCTGGGGGAGAGGAACAATGGGATGGGAGGGTGGAGCAGTGGGACAGTGACACAGACATGGAGTCTAGGGCAGAGCTGGCAAGTAAAGCAAGAAGGGGCACTGCCCCTCGCATGTTTAGATAAGAAGTATGATAATATTTGTTAATAAGCATAGCCTGCATTTTACAGCTAGCAGGCTCCTCGGGCTTCCCGCTAGCTCACAACCAGGGCTGCGATCTGGCACCCTGAGGCTTCTTTTGCAGCTATGCCCCCCATTGCCAACTTACCAAATCCATCCACTAGGTGTCACCATTGTGCGATGGCTAAGACTTCCCTGCCCTAGGGTCCATGAGTCTGCAGCATCCCCAGCCCTGACTGGCTCAGAGCGCAGACGACCTGAGCCGGGGATCAAACCTGGGTCCGGACCAGCCCTGCTCTCACATTCTCCGTTTCTGTGTTAAACTCCTTCCTACCAACCAGGGAGTGGGATGAAGCCCAGTGGGCCAGCACTGAATGAGCTGTATGCGAGGGTCTCGTTACTGGAACAGCAGGGGCTGTTGCAGGGCAAGGCTGATGGGGAGGGGCAGATCTTTTAGGGACGGATAAGAGCAACCCCCTGTCTCCTTGGCGCATGTAGCTTTGCTCCTCCCCCCCCTCATCCCATTTACCTTGATGTCGCGGTGGATTTTTCCCTGGTCGTGGAGGTACGCCAGACCCTAAGCCACAGGAATAGAAAGGAAGGTGGAGAGTTAGTCCCTGACTGACACAGCACCCGCTTTCATTCTTATGTTATCCAACTGATGACACCACCCTGCACGACAGCCAGGATGAAATGTCTGCCCTGTGACCTCTCCCGCAGACATGACATCACCCAGCCACACACTGGCGTCTGGCGGGAGCTAACAGAGTCCTCACCTGTAGTGTTTCTCGGCAGACATAGGCGATCTGCTGCTCAGAGAGGGGTCCTGTGACTGCGAGAGGGAGAGAAGGAGGGTTAATGCAAGGCAGAATGACTGTGCGCGCCTCCCCAAGAAACAAAATTAATACGAGGAAACTACTTTGTATGAAAGAGATTTAATCAGTCACATAGATATGATCCCTTAATTGTGCACTACTAGAGTACAGGAGCTCTGCGTGTCATAAAAAAAAAGCAGAAGCAATAAATCTGCTAATAATTATTACCTGCTCACTACAGGATAAACAGACACAAGGAGAAAAAGTGTTTTACCCAAGTTCATCCAAGGAGAATCAATGATAAAGCCAGGGATTAAACCTAAGGCACAGAGAGGTAAAATGACTTGGCCTAAGGTTGCACACAGAAAGTCAGTGTCAGAACTGGGATTAGAAGAGAGACACAGGGAAAAACAGTGTCTCACCCTGCAATCACACACAGAGTCAATGACAGAGCCAGGGATTGGAACTGAGACACACAGAGCAGTGGCATAGCCACACGCGGGCCATGGTCCACCCACTTTGCACTCAGGCCCACTCAATCAGCGTTGCCCGACGCTGAGAAGAGGAGGCCTGTTGCAGGACTGTCACAGAGCTCATCCCATGTGGCCCGAGAAGAGGAAGCATGTCACAGCAAGGAGTCCCAGAAGAGCGAGAGCCCTGATAGAGTGTGTGGGAAGGAGAAGCCTGTATGCATGTGTATGTGAGAGAGAGAGCATGGCATTGAAAAGTTTGTGAGTATACATGAGAGCAAGCATGAAGTGAGAAACCTATGTGCATGTGAGAGAGACAAAGAGCATGGGAGTGAGAAGCCTGTGCGTGTATGTGTGAGAGAGTGCATGGGAGTGAGAAGCCTGTGCGTGTATGTGTGAAAGAGTGCATGGGAGTGAGAAGCCTGTGCGTGTATGTGTGAGAGAGAGCATGGGAGTGAGAAGCCTATGTGTTGTGTGTGTGAGAGAGAGAGCATGGGAGTGAGAAGCCTATGTGTTGTGTGTGTGTGAGAGAGAGCATGGGAGTGAGAAGCCTATGTGTTGTGTGTGTGTGTGAGAGAGCATGGGAGTGAGAAGCCTATGTGTTGTGTGTGTGTGTGAGAGAGAGCATGGGAGTGAGAAGCCTATGTGTTGTGTGTGTGTGTGTGTGTGAGAGAGAGCATGGGAGTAAGAAGCCTATGTGTTGTGTGTGTGTGAGAAAGAGAGAATGTGGGAGTGAGCCTGTATGTCTTTTTGAGAGAGAGAGCATGTGGAGTAGAGAGCTTGTGCGTGTGTGAAAAAGAGAGAAAGAGCATGTGGGCATGGAGAGCCTGCGTGGGAGTGAGAGAGCATGTGAGTGTGAGATCCTGTGGATGTGAGAGAGAGCAAGCGTATAGGAGTGGGAGCCTGCATGCGAGAGAGAGCATGTAAGAGTCAGAGCCTGTGTGTGTGTGTGTAGGAGTGGAAACCTGCTTATGAGAGAGAGTATATGAGAGTGAAAGCCTTCATGTGAGAGTGGGAGCCTGAGTAAGAGAGAGTGTGTGGGAGTGGGAGCCTGTATGAGAGAGGAAAGAAAGAAGCCAAGAGAAGAGAGAAAAAACAGAAAAAATAAGAGAGACCTTGAAAAAGGAATTAGGAAAAGACAGACAAGGGAAAAAAAAAAGAGACCGTGACCAATGGATTAGAAAAATAAGATCAGACAACAAAGGTAAAAAAAAAAAGACTTTCAGTAATTGAAATATGCCATTTTGGTAATGTGCATTTCTTATATATTTGTAATTACTTTTTCTTCATTATTTCATTATTCATAGAGTCTGGGTTCTTGGGGTTTCCATTTCAGTCTTGTTTGCATGTTTCTGTTTCTAATTTGTAGACTCTTATTCTGTATTAGATGCGTATGTGTAACAGAGATGCAGTATTTCGGCTAGCATGTAGTTTCTCTGCAGGGATTTCTAGCAGTCCGGCTTGTTTGCCCAGTAGGTGGTGTATTGGTGTTCTAGGGCCTGGTGTAATGTTTGCCTTGCTGCCTTTTCAAAGATAAGGTGCTGCTGTTCGAGTCTTGAGAGTTACTGCTGTTATGGTATGGCATGGCAAGGTTCTAGATGGTTTTTTTTTAAATATTTTTGTAGGGATTTGTATTTCTTCCCAAAGTGCTTGGCAGTGAAGGGAGTTTGTTTTGCTGTTACTGAGGTGACACCAGAATCTGAATATATATTTTTTTGCATGATGGGTTATAGTATGAACAATCCTAGTTCTGATCTGCACCCATTGCAGAACTTAAGTTCTTATAATTCTTATTACTGTTTTATTGTAGTTATGATATATTCTGCATTTTTGGAAAGAGGATTCTTAAAAGAATACATCAATATTTGTTTTATTACGTGATTGGATCTGATGTTTCTGTGAAGTGTTTTTTGTTTACTTTTTATATGATATTGTTGTGTATTTATAAACTGAATTACATATAAAATAAATTTATAGATCAATAAGCTATTGTTAATGTTAGTAAATGGTTGAAACAAAATATTTGAAGCATCACTCATGATGCACAATGGCTGTAGCAGACTACAAAGTAATCCATTGTAGGGTGAACTCCAAGGCATTATTTATTGATAAGAGTACAACTAGTAGGTCCTAGACCTGTATGCCTACTGCCCACCGATGCTAACCTTGGCCCCCCCCCCCCAAAAAAAAAATCAGTTCTGGCTACTTCACTGAAATGGAAATACAGTGACTTACCCTGAAGTCATAGAGTCAAGTACAGAGAAGGGCAACCAAAATGATAAAGGGGATGGAACAGCTCCCCTATGAGGAAAGGCTGAAGAGGTTAGGGCTGTTCAGCTTGGAGCTTGGAGGGGGGATATGATAGAGGTCTTTAAGATCATGAAAGGTCTTGAACGAGTAGATGTGAATTGGTTATTTACACTTTCGAATAATAGAAGGACCAGGGGGCACTCCATGAAGTTAGCAAGTAGAACATTTAAGACTAATCGGAAAAAATTCTTTTTCACTCAACGCACAATAAAGCTTTGGAATTTGTTGCCAGAGGATGTGGTTAGTGCAGTTAGTGTAGCTGGGTTCAAAAAAGGTTTGGATAAGTTCTTGGAGAAGTCCATTAACGGCTATTAATCAAGTTTACTTAGGGAATAGCCACTGCTATTAATTGCATCAGTAGCATGGGATCTTCTTAGTGTTTGGGTAATTGCCAGGTTCTTATGGCCTGGATTGGCCAATGTTGGAAACAGGATGCTGGGCTTGATGGACCCTTGGTCTGACCCAGGGTGGCATGTTCTTATGTTCTTATGTTAGTGCTTTGTTTGTTAACTAAGAAACAGAGATGGAGATTAGAACCGAGGTTCAGGGAGATAAAAGTGATTCCTTGAAATATGACCACTGCAAAGGAATCTGTTTTGTAGTGTACAGATCGCTGGGGTGCTAATTGGCTGAAATGCCTGACAATAAGCCAAATGTGCTAAGACTGCCACACCCTAACTAGAGAAAGAAATTTGTGCTTTCTTCCATAAATGATGGGATCTTACTTCCATGAAAACACTTAACGAGCTGTTTGCAGTCTGCGTCCTCTTGACGTGCACTGCTTACCATGGTAAATATCCTGCAAAGAGCCTCCACCGCACAACTCCATGCAGATCCATAACGTATTAAACCTGCGAGTCAGAGACCAGAGAGAGAAGGAGAGAACAAGTCAGAGAGAGGGAGAAATGTGGAAGAAGGCGGGAGTGAGAGACAGAGAGCTGTGAAATCCAATCAAGCACACCCTGTACTTCTTTAACATCACCTCCTCCCTCATTGGCTCCCATTAATCCCACCCCAGGCCTCCATCCTATCCCCCACTGCCCCTTCCTCACAGCTGACCTCCCCCTATCCCAAGCCATTCTGGGAATTGTAGTCCTGCTTGTTCCCATGAAAGGTGCAATGATGGGCTGGGGGACACTCTGCCTTACCTTATGTAGCTCCCAAAGTAAGCCACGATGTTCTGGTGCATGCAGGTCTTCACCATCTGGATCTCCTGCTCGATGACGGAGAAATCATCACCTGTGGAAGTGACACACACAGGCAGTGGGAGGAAAGAGGATCCCGGTATCCAAACCTGATACACAGGAATGCATTCTGCTGTTCTAGGAAGTGGTTTTCAGCTTCCTGTACTGACAGGACAGCCACATAGCCTGTGCATTAAGGACACTGAGAGGATCAGTACTGGTCCCTGCAATAAATGTCTTCCCTTACAAGAGATAAAGCAAAACAACACAGGGCCCAGAACTCCTGTCCTTAATAAAAAGGTGTTTTCAATACAAGGTCTGTGTTACAAAGGCTCAGTGCACTGTTTTAGCGGGTCAAGTGTTACATGACAGGTTTAAAGGTCAGGTCAAGCTGTGCAACTAAATACTCGTCCACGAGCCCGACCCTGGGGGAAACCGAAGCCAGGGATTATGTACTTTTTGAGGGGGGGGGGGAGGGGAGCCCATCCTTAAATCTCATCCTCAGCCTTTCCTTCACAGGTTGAGCCCGTCTGCATTTTGCACTCTCTCGCACGTTTCCGGCTGGGTGCCTGGAACAGGAGCGCCCCGAGTGTGCGGCTTGTCAGAGATGTCCCGGTGCTGGCCGCAAGGCTTGTGTTTGCTGGAAGCCGGTCCCCCCCCCCCCCGGCCACTTCCCGCTTGCATTGCCAGCCCTGCTGTGGGAAGGAAACCAGGAAACACAAGAGTGGCGAGGGCCTGAGGAGAGGCCGCCCGGCTGCTCTGAGCGAGAGCGAGGTGGTCCCGGTGGGGGCCCAGAGCAGGAGGGACTCTATTTACAGCTGTGCAGTGTTTACAGGAAATGAGCTCTGTGGTGCTGCTCGCATCCTCTCTCCCCTTTCCTTCTCTCATTTCATTCATACAGGGACTTGCACAAGAGCAGCCGCTTCACCCCCCCCTCGAGAAGCAATGTGCAGGAGGGGCCCAACGTGCACCGTTTCCAACGTCACACCCCGATGAGGTACGATGGGAGCAAGAAATCTGTGCTGAACGTCCACGCACGCTGTCTCTGTCCTTAGATTACTCCAGAGTCCTTTCACCCTCATCCCATGTCCCCCTCCTTTCCTTTAAAGAGGCTCAGCTCCTGTGCATTTATTCCTTGGAGGTATTTAAATGTCTATCATATCTCCCCCTTTCTTCTAGGGTGAACATGTTTAGATCTCTAAGTCTCTCCCCATATGCTTTAGAATGAAGACCTCTGACCATTTTAGTAGCCACCTGGCCCGACTCCATCCTATTTACATCTTTTTCAGGATGCGGTCTCCAGAACTGTGCACAGGATTCCACATGAGGTCTCACCAAGGACTAAAAGATCACCTCCGTGCTCCTGTGGGGCTCTTCCTCTCCCTATGCACCCAAGTAATCCCTTTTGACTTCGGCTACCTTAAGATCAACAGATGCAATCACTCCTAGATCTTGCTCTTATTTTGTGCACAGAAGAACTTCACCCCAAAGCTGTGCTGCTCCCAATGGTTTCTGCAACCCAAATGCATGACCCTGCATGAAATTAGCATTACATCTTAGATGCCAAACTGGACACCATTCCTCAGGCTTCACTAGATCCTGCCTCATGTTTAACCCCAGTACTTTTAAGTTCATGGGTCCCACACTCACGTTCACAAAGCTGAGCCCTCCCCAGGGCCTATACTCAGTGCTATGGATGTGAAACTTGCCTCCTGCATCCCCTGCATTCTTGTTTTGCTCCCAGAGCGAGACACCTTCTCCTGCAATTCTCCTCTCTTATTAACACCTATTGCCCAGGGCTTTGAAATCTTCCTCTGGCTGCACAGATGCACTCACCTGCTTCCATCTTCACCTCCTTTATTGCAGCTAGCTCTCCTGTGGCTTTGTTTCTCGCCTGTTTGGAAAGAAAAGTGGACGTGACTGTAAGAAGGGCATCCCTGAGGAATCTGTGCTCCCATCTGCCTGCCCTCCTTTCGGCTTTCTGGCAGCAACAGCTGAGCTCTCGCCCAAATATGTCTTCTTACTCTCCAAAACGACCAAGGAGCAACATTTATCATATTTCATTTATTCGCGATTTTATAACCCGCCTATTCCACGAAAGGTGAATTATGCAAACAAAAGGAAAAACATCTTACATCCAAAAATCTTATACATAAAGGGAAAACAGCATGAGGTCGATATTCAAAAGCCATTTATCCATCTAAATGGCAAAACCGGTATATTTATAGACTTATCCGGCTAAATTCTAAAATTTATCAGGATAAGTTGGGGGTGTTTTGGGGATGGAAGGGAGGCGTTTCGGGAAGGAGCAGAGTGAGATGCATAAGTTAACCAGTTAACTCCAATATTCGGACAGCCAGATCTACAGTATTCAGCGGCGCAATCAGGCCACTGAATATACTCTGCTAGTTAGTCAGATAAATTTATTCAGCTAAGTAGCCGAGCTGCTCAGCAGCTGAATATTGCTCCCCATGAAAATAAGACTTTGTATAAAAGAGTCACCAAAGTGTTCCCTTGCTAGTGAATTCAAGAGTTTCAAGAACACTTGAGATGAGGTAAGAAAGAGTAGGGGTGCAGTGGTGCGTCCGACAGTGGTGCGTCAAGCTTTGAAAATTCCCAGGCTGGCTCTGTACGCGCATGCACATACGCGCAGGTGTAACTTTCTGCATGTACAATTACACGCTCACTTTTGAAAAATCAAACGTTTGCGCGGAGCTCCTTTCCCCGCCCTCTGGACGCCACTTCCCAGTGAGGGTACAATTTGCAGGAAATGGGATTTTTTGTGTAATTTAACAAACAACCCCCCCGCCCCCCCCCCCCGGTAGATTTTCAAAGCACCATCTGTTCACAAACAATGGGGTTTTATGCTCAGATGTCACTTTGAAAATCAAGCCCGGAATAAACAAACACTTACAGCATCCCAATGGAGCCATCCCATCCCATACTCGCTTACACAAAGGTAAAACAGCATGAAAAAAACCCATATCAATTATGTCCATAAAATCAAACATAAAAGATCAGGTAAATATATCAAAGCACACAAAAATCTAAAAATCAGACCTCTACCTAAAACAGCATAACAAGAAGCAAAAACTTAATCTAAGAACCCGTGCCACCAAACTCCATCAAAAAAGCATCCAAAATATCAAGCAATAACAGTGAGTCTAAAAAGCCAAGTTTCAATGTCTTCTAAAAATTCCTGCTCATCAGGCCTGAAAAGTGGAATCATTCAAGTCAATGTAAGGATAGTGCACCCTGGTGCTGCGGCATGGTTGATGAAGTCTAGTAGGCGAATCTACTAGGCCATGCCAACAGCTGGTGAACACACCCTAGACTGGGACTAGGCTGGAGCTTCACCTATACCAGACCCATTCCCCATGGGTTGAGCCTTTGGGTTCCAGGAGCCGGCAGGAGTTAGGCCAAGGTCTGGACAGGTTGTGGTGAGACAATTACCAGGAGCTAGCTGGAGGTCGAGGCAGGCAGCAAGTGGAGTGTAGACAGAGTTCGTAGCTGAGGTCAGAAACAGGCAACAGGGAGATCCAGGTCGAAGGTAAAGGTCAGTGGCAGGCACAGGCAAGACAGAGATCCGGGTCCAAAGCAGAGGTCAATGGCAGGCACAGGCAAGAAGGAGATTCAGGTCCAAGGCAGATTTCAGAACTAAATAGAATGGAGAAGGACCAAGATAAAGAGGGACCAGGAACAGAGCAGGCTGGACCAGATAAGGTTGGGCAAGGCAGGCTGGACAAGGCAGGGCAGGCTGAGTACGGCAGACAGGAACCAAGGAAGGATCTGGAATCAAAGCAGTATCAGGAATCAATGCAGGAGCAACACGTACTGCATCCGAGCAGGGAGACCTGTTGCTGAGACAAACCTGTGGAGCGCAACTGGGTCTTTTATATCCAGCCACATGATGTCATTGCTGAGCACTGACAGACGGTTTTCTGCTGCGGGGGACTTCATAGGGTACGCATCGTACACGCGTGCATCTAGGGGAGCCCGGGGAGCAGCGTTGCAGATGGCATGCCCGCCTCTTCGGAGGCCTTCGGCATCCTGGGGTGAGTGGTATTGGTTGCTGGATGATCCCACAACTGGCAAACGTGACATCAACAATGCTTCTGAAGAGCAATGACTACCAATGCTAATGCAAGTTACGCCTAAGCTGCCCTCTGATTGGTTCTTGCTGTTGGTCCTGGAGCGGCTACAGCATGAGGAACAATAAAGCATGATCTGGGCTTTAGTGCCTGGAAGCTGCACCTTAATATGGAGATGGGCTCTCAGCACTTCCACTCAGATTCCCCCTCTCCCCTGCCTAGTCTTCTGAGGCTACAATTGGTTGCACGAGCCCATAGTGCAAACAAAATCTGGCCTGGACTTGCATAGCCAAGAAGGCTGGTGGGAGCAAGCACTGGAGGCAAGCAAGACCATTATACTGCCACAGTGCTGCCTGGTCCATGTGCCAGTCTCTGCAATTCTAACCTGCAATTTCAGCCTTCCCCTCCTGTACACCATGTCCATATAAGCTCTACTGCTGTCCCCTGCTCTGGCCAGAATCATGCCTTTGATTTTTCTGTTGCCCAGATATGATATCACTGAAGGGGCTGGTAGTGAGGGTGTTGCCAGTAGCCCACACCATCATCAGCATGTGCTTGCAGTTTTCCACAATTCTTCAGGCCATCAGCACCAAGCACGTGGCCTGCCATCCCAGTGACAGCGGCCACGCCCACTAATCCCAGCAGACCTAACCGGAAGGAAGCTAGTACAGCAGCTATTTTTTGGCCAGCAAGTGGTAGGCAGGGCAAAAGCAGCTGGATAAGGAGAAAGCCAGACACATCAGACATCCTTTATGCACTGATGCTCAGGGGAAATGAGTATGGACACATGGTAGAGGGAAGATCCCAATTTCTACCACAGTCACCGTTATGTAATGCCTTAGCACCACCCCTGATACTTTCCCCCTGCCTGCCAACTGGATGCCCACTTGCCTCTGGGAAAATACCCTGCCTAACAAGCTACTGCTTGGTGGTTTCTAGGGATCATGTGACCCCCCCTCAAAACCCAGTTCCCAGAAAAGACACCCAATGATGCATGTCTGCAGGTCATAGACTAACCAGAGACACAGAGCTAACAAACTCGTTGATTAAAAATAAGGTACAATAAAATGGGAAAAAAATGTAACTTGCAGACAACAAGCAGGGGGAAAGAAAATGTATTATACATCTAACACTATCTAAGTTTTATTGTAATTAGCCAATGCCTCTGGAAGCTTCCATATCAGTCTGTCCACAGGATGCTGTGCAAAGCTGACACAGCATCCTGACTACAGGTCTGAACTGCTGCACTTCCCAGTCAAGGCTGACATTTTCTGGCAAGTTCTCTTGAGACGATTCTGTAGAACCAGTTAAAACGACTTCCCCAACAATAAACACAGTGTAACATTAGTACACTCACAGAATATTACGTCACAAAACCTCCAGGAAACTGAAAGAACAGACAGCCAATGCCTCCGCTTAGATTCAATGTAAAATGTTTATCCCCCTCAGACTTGGTTGATACAAAGGAAAGTCTGTAGTTACCAGGAACTGCAGAACATTACCGAATCTTGCATTTTAGTATAACACTTAGAAGGAGGTTTTCAGAGGGAAGAAGGTCTCATTGAGGAAGACAAAGGCCCTATGGATAACAAGAAATCACAAGCGGCACATACAACTCCATTTTGCCATAGTTTCTGCCCTTACTGATGGACTCCTAGGTAAAGAGGAGTGATCCAGGTGCCTCCTAGTTCAGATTCCCCACATGCAGATTGGGCAGGCCAGCAGAGTCACTTGGGACTAGATCATGACTTCCGGTATAGACAAGGTCACTCTGGAGATGAATGGGTATTAATCCCCTCATTGGAATAAGAGAATTCCTCCTAACTAAGCCCTCAATCAGCTCCAGACTGGGGGAGCAAATCACACCAGTGAGGTAGAGCCAGTTGGCCAGAATACACATTTTGGATAAGACCAAAAACCTCTGCACCCTATCCTGGCCTCAGGGAGCAAGGTTTGCATTACAAGGTCCAAAACCCAAAGGGAGGGATGGACCTAACTGCCGACGCTCAATTTTGCCGGCGTCGGTTCTCAAACCGCTGACAGCCATGGGTTCGGAAAATGGACACCAGCTAAATTGAGCATCCGTCTTCTGACCTGCGGGCCACCGGCCGATTTTTAATTTTTTTTTACTTATGGGGCCTCCAACAATATCGCTATGATATTAAGTCGGAGGGTGTACAGAAAAGCAGTTTTTTCTGCTTTTCTGTACACTTTCCTGGCGCCGGCAGAAATTAACGCCAGCCTTTGGGTAGGCGCTAATTTCTGAGAGTAAAATGTGCAGCTTGGCTGCACATTTTACTTTCTGTATCGCGCAGGAATAACTAATAAGGCAATCACCATGCATTTGCATATTGCAGGCGCTATTAGTTTCGGGGGGGTTGGACGCGCGTTTTCGACACGCTATTACCCCTTACTGTATAAGGGGTAAAGCTAGCGCGTCGAAAACGCACGTCCAAACCCGGGCTAACAGTGCGCTCCACTGTACTGTATCGGCCTGATAGTGAGGCCATACCAATCTCACAACAGGCAGTAACTCAAATACCACAACTGGCGATGACACCAACACCCCCCCTAAGTTGTACTGGCAGACTATTTTTGTTGTTTATCTGTTTAGGCTCTTTGCATTGTTGGATTTGAATTCTTTTATTGGGCATCACTTTGGGCGACTCTTCCCCTTTTTGGTCAGGGAGACCATTAAGAAGTGTTTTTTAATAAAATGAAATAAATAAGCTGCTGGGAAAAGGGAGGAAAGTGGGCGACATCACCAACACAGTGTCTAGGGGGAATCGCAAAATCCAAACTCCGTCACTGTAGGCAAACAAATTTACAATCCTATGGAAACTACTTCAACCTCACAGCCAAAAATGTCCAAATGCACTGGCTGGACAGGCAAGCTCTGCGGTGAGACCAACTAATTCCTTTACTACATTTCATTTTCATTTATTAAAATTGTATATTCCGCCTGACAAATGGAAATGTGTTATCTAGGTGGTTGTACAATAAAACACATTCATAAATAATCAAAGCACACATATTAACTTTACAAATCACAAATAAACATAAAACAATAAAATCTTCAATAAGCCTCTCTACATCAACAGCTGCCAACACTTTGCACGCTACGATCTTGTAATTCATCTAAGCAGCAACAATGTGAGCCACTTTTCCAGTCACCAACAGGCAGCAAAGAAGGACATTGACAATTTAGTGGGCTGGTCTTCTGGTCCAGTGTCATCCCTTGGCCCCGTCAGAAGGCATCATGACTATAGAACGGACAAAGTTTCACCAGCAAATCAGTGGGGGGGAAGGACTGAACCACCTATGGGCTGCAACGGTCTGTACCAAGGTAGCAGGGTGCATCTATCTGACACTGGCCAGGACTTGTTTAACGACGACCTACAGAAGACCGTGGAATCTTTATTCATATAACGTACGAGCCCTCGGCTTTCACAGGAAGGTGTGTGCTGGGGGAGCAAGACAAGTCATACACTGCTCCATGACTTTGGTGGGTACCCGAGCCACCCGAGGTAGATTAGGAAAAATAAATCACTTGCCTAGATTTTAGTCAACCACTGGTGGGAGTGGGTGAGGACAGACCCTCTCTTTAGGGCAGGGGCCTGCCCTCATCTGGCAAGATTGCTACTTAGGTGGTGTGTCCGATAGCAGCTGGCACGGAAACATCCAGAAAATCTAAGCAACAGCTTCGGTGATTAGAGAGTGCTGTCTGGGTCCAATGAATCCTTTCAGGCCCCACTCAGTCTGACTCTCACCACCCAGAGATCCTGGGGCGCGTGTTTTCAGCGGTGGGACCTAACCACAAAGCCACACGCCTTAATCTCAAACATGCACAAAGCAACCCGCCTCTCAAGCACAAGAAACCCCCCGCAAAACTGAGTTTGAATATCAGGTGGTTATGACTCTGATGCTCAAAGAAAGCCGAATGCCCAACCTAGGCGCCTCACTTTTCAGTATCTAGAGATAGGAGAGTTTTCAGACAAACCTAGGACGCATTCATTTTGGGCTGAAAATGTACTTAACGTTAAATGCCTACACCTGAGGTTTCTAAATATACACCTGCTATTTACTCTCTATGTTTAGGCACCTAAGTTAAACGCCTGGTGCTGAAAATCAGTGCTAAGCTCCTATCTTACGTCCCCAACCTGGCCCCGCCCACTTTCAGGCACCTAAATTCAGGTGCTCAGCCCTTGTCAGTTTTCAAAGGGTCAATTTAGGCACCTAACACCTACAATTAGGCTCCTAAACTCTTTGCAAACCGAGCCTGCAGCAATAATCAAACTGCTTACATTGGTACTTTTAACCTGCAGGGTTTGCAGCAATAATCAAAGCAAACTGAAGTGCATCGTTTTGTTTTGTTTACTACCTCCAGGAATAAAAAAAAGTACCTGCAGAGATCTGCACATACATTTTCTGTGGGTGCTTTTTCCCTTGGAAATGATTTGAAAATGTCATTTACACGCAGTATTCCTCCCAAGCTAAAATCATGTGAGTAATTTTATGCACATTGGGGCTGGGCAATTGACAAATATCCCATTTCCGCAAGTAGCCAGGGCTTTGAATATTGACCCTCCCCATGGCTCCTCATGTACATAGGAGGCTATGCATGTACACGGCATGTTGATTATGTGCATAACTGACGTTGGGCAAGTCACGTCACCCTCCATTGCCTCAGGGCCTGATTTATTAAGGGTTTTCCCCATAGATACAGAATGGGGCCTTGGATTGTAGGCCCTCTAGAGACAGGGAAATACCTTCGGTACCTGAACGTAATCCGCTTTGAAGTGGCTGAGTATAAAATGAAAAACTAAATTAAAATTCCAGTTATGTCTATTGCCCCTCTTTTTTCAACGTGGCCAAACAAAGGCACATTAAGAAATAACCTTCACAACCAATATGCGACGCATGCAGCTCCCGCTTGAGCTTTGCAAACCTTACACCTAAGTGACTTGGGCAAAGTCGGGTGGCAGGTTTGTAGCAGGTGTGGGACTGCTTGCAGCTGTGCACTTCAACCTCTGGGCTTCAGTCTCAGCGAGAGTCTAAGTGTGAGTGCGGGCATGCTATTGGCTATTCTGCCTAATGGGAAGTCAGTGGAAGGAGGCCTGTGTGACTGGAACAGCAGTGAGGTCATTCAGCGTGTGCCTATGTCTCTGTGCGTGAGTGTACGCATGTTCCCGTGTCAGTGGAAGGAGGCCTGTGTGATTGGAACAGCAGTGAGGTCATTCAGCGTGTGCGTATGTCTCTGTGCGTGAGTGTACTCATGTTCCCGTGTCAGTAGAAGGAGGCCTGTGTGACTGGAACAGCAGTGAGGTCATTCAGCGTGTGCGTATGTCTCTGTGCGTGAGTGTACGCATGTTCCCGTGTCAGTGGAAGGAGGCCTGTGTGACTGGAACAGCAGTGAGGTCATTCAGCATGTGTGTATGTCTCTGTGCGTGTGTGTACTCATGTTCCCGTGTCAGTGGAAGGAGGCCTGTGTGACTGGAACAGCAGTGAGGTCATTCAGCGTGTGCGTATGTCTCTGTGCGTGAGTGTACGCATGTTCCCGTGTCAGTGGAAGGAGGCCTGTGTGACCGGAACAGCAGTGAGGTCATTCAGCGTGTGCGTATGTCTCTGTGCGTGAGTGTACGCATGTTCCCGTGTCAGTGGAAGGAGGCCTGTGTGACCGGAACAGCAGTGAGGTCATTCAGCGTGTGCGTATGTCTCTGTGCGTGAGTGTACGCATTTTCCCGTGTCAGTGGAAGGAGGCCTGTGTGACCGGAACAGCAGTGAGGTCATTCAGCGTGTGCGTATGTCTCTGTGCGTGTGTGTACTCATGTTCCCGTGTCAGTGGAAGGAGGCCTGTGTGACCGGAACAGCAGTGAGGTCATTCAGCGTGTGCGTATGTCTCTGTGCGTGAGTGTACGCATGTTCCCGTGTCAGTGGAAGGAGGCCTGTGTGACCGGAACAGCAGTGAGGTCATTCAGCGTGTGCGTATGTCTCTGTGCGTGAGTGTACGCATGTTCCCGTGTCAGTGGAAGGAGGCCTGTGTGACCGGAACAGCAGTGAGGTCATTCAGCGTGTGCGTATGTCTCTGTGCGTGAGTGTACGCATGTTCCCGTGTCAGTGGAAGGAGGCCTGTGTGACCGGAACAGCAGTGAGGTCATTCAGCGTGTGCGTATGTCTCTGTGCGTGAGTGTACTCATGTTCCCGTGTCAGTGGAAGGAGGCCTGTGTGACTGGAACAGCAGTGAGGTCATTCAGCGTGTGCGTATGTCTCTGTGCGTGAGTGTACGCATGTTCCCGTGTCAGTGGAAGGAGGCCTGTGTGACTGGAACAGCAGTGAGGTCATTCAGCGTGTGCGTATGTCTCTGTGCGTGAGTGTACGCATGTTCCCGTGTCAGTGGAAGGAGGCCTGTGTGACTGGAACAGCAGTGAGTTCATTCAGCGTGTGCGTATGTCTCTGTGCGTGAGTGTACGCATGTTCCCGTGTCAGTGGAAGGAGGCCTGTGT
Organism: Rhinatrema bivittatum; assembly: GCF_901001135.1. Lineage (NCBI taxonomy): Eukaryota > Metazoa > Chordata > Amphibia > Gymnophiona > Rhinatrematidae > Rhinatrema > Rhinatrema bivittatum. The sequence continues at coordinate 77,720,497 of NC_042625.1, forward strand.
GACTGGAACAGCAGTGAGGTCATTCAGCGTGTGCGTATGTCTCTGTGCGTGAGTGTACGCATGTTCCCGTGTCAGTGGAAGGAGGCCTGTGTGACTGGAACAGAAGTGAGGTCATTCAGCGTGTGCGTATGTCTCTGTGCGTGAGTGTACGCATGTTCCCGTGTCAGTGGAAGGAGGCCTGTGTGACTGGAACAGCAGTGAGGTCATTCAGCATGTGCGTATGTCTCTGTGCGTGAGTGTATGCATGTTCCCGTGTCAGTGGAAGGAGGCCTGTGTGACTGGAACAGCAGTGAGGTCATTCAGCGTGTGCGTATGTCTCTGTGCGTGAGTGTACACATGTTCCCGTGTCAGTGGAAGGAGGCCTGTGTGACTGGAACAGCAGTGAGGTCATTCAGCGTGTGCATATGTCTCTGTGCGTGAGTGTACTCATGTTCCCGTGTCAGTGGAAGAAAGGCCTGTGTGACCGGAACAGCAGTGAAGTCAGACATTGCAAAAGGCAGCTATTTTTATCACTTTTTTCTAAAAATAAAATTGTTTATGTATTTGCTTTGTCTGTCTCTCTGTCTGCGCATCATCTCCTGCGCTATTCGACTTACAGCAACCACATTCTCAGGATATGTGTGATCTATATGAAAGCTAGAAACCCAAAATAACGTTTTCCCTTAAAGCTTATGGATCTAGCCAAAATTGATAACAATAAAAAAAAACCAACAGAGCTAGGTCTGCCTTGGTCTAGAACCAAGAAAGGCAGATTAGAAGCTCACAAATAAAATTAACAAAATGACTCTTCCCCTTATGGATCTAGTTTTAGGGGAAAAAAGTGCTCATATGAATTGCTCAGCATGCAATAATTTTCTTACTCGTTAAACACCCTCTCCTTCCACCCACCTTCACCACAAGTCAACAAGTCACACCAAAGGTCAGCGGTAAACAAAGCTTAGCGCTGCCCTGTGGTAGGCGCAATGGAACCCTTAGACGACAGGCGGGAGAGGGGGAAGGGGAGTGGTTCTAGACCACAGGAAGCAGCTTTAGCAAACAAGGAGGCGGTCGGGAAAGGGCAGCGACTGACGGGGGCGAAAGCAAGGGTCTGCAAAATGTTTTCTCTCAGCACGGCTAAAAGTCTGCACCTTGTAAGGAAAGGCATTCCTGGGAGTGAATGGGGCACGGTGAGGTCAGGGGAGAAAGCGTGCTCTTGTAGACGGCAGATTCAAGGACTGGGGTGCACCTTTCCAGCCAAAAAAAAAAAAATCTACCTGCAGAAAAAGGATTAAAGGGAGGGCGGCAAGCTCTGTCTCAGTGGCAAGTAACATAAGAATATAAGATATGCCACACTGGGTCAGAGCGAGGGTCCATCAAGCCCAGGGGCGGATTGTGGGAAAGTAGTGGCCCGGGGCATTTTTCTCCAATTACACCCACAATATAATTTACATATATATGCACCAGTGGTGGATTGCAGGAAAATAGAGGCCTGGGGGATTTTTTCAAAACCAGCCCTTTCCCTGCAGCACATATGTCAACAGCTCCCAAAAGCACGCCATGTTAATTCTGGGACCTGATGGGGTTGAGCTAAAATATCTCCAAAATAAACATCTTGTGAGGTAAAAATATTACTTACAACATGTATATTGTACTTGTATGGAGTGCTGAGAAACCCTGCAAAAAAGTAAAAAAGACCCCTAGAATTGGTATTAGGTCTATTGCAATGTGTATTGGGTATGAGCTTTGCCCTCAGAAAGCCACAAGTAAACTGGATTACAGTTTCAATACAGTAAATCTCTATATCAAAACTGCAATAACTGCCAGCACGCAAACACTAACAACCCTACTTATGAAAAGGCAACACTGTGATCATTACACCAGAGCCTAAAAAGCCAATACACCTACTGTTAGGAAAACAGAAAAATCCAAACTGCTACAGATCCCTACACAACCTCCACACTAACAGAATACGTCAACCCAGTCACACACGCAAAATACAAAGAGATCCTCACAAAAATGCAGAATAAAGTAACCATAAAGTATTATTACAAACATTCAGACAAAAATCGAACTGTTAACCGCAGCAGGCCAGACTATTATGGGGTGCAACAACAGAAAAACAGAAATATTACAATACCTGAAAAAACATCAAAATCAGTAAATATAAAGGATCAATAGAAGTAAAACCATACTAATAAAAAGAATATTTCAAAACAGCTGACAAATAGAACATCTAATAATTGATAACTCATATACATTTTCCAGACCAATAAAATATTTCAAACACTATGCAATACTTACAACTTTAAAAGGATAAAAAATATCCCTGGTTGTTCATACCTGGAATCTTTTGATTTCCAGATGCCCTGAGATTGTTGTGGATTAGCAGGGGAGAGGTGAGGGGTTGTTCCTCCCAATATCTCTCTCTCTCTCATATAAACACACATGCTCAATCATGCTGTCACACACACACACACACACACACACACACACACAGAGACATGATCTCACAGATACACAGAGACATGCTGTCTCAGACTTGCAGTCATACATGCTCTCACACACACACACACAGAGACATGATCTCACAGATACACACAGACATGCTGTCTCAGACATGCAGTCATACATGCTCTCACACACACACACACAGACATGATCTCACAGATACACACAGACATGCAGTCATACACACAGTCATGCATGCTCTCATACACACACATGCACAAACACATGCACAAGCACATGCCCTCACAGACAGATATGCTCTTTCACCCACCCATGCCCTCACAGAGACATACACACACTCACACACATGCTCTCACTCATTCACGTCCTCCCCCCTCCCCAGTAAAAGTACAGCAGCAGCCTCCTCTTTCAGCCCCCATGGCAGAGGACCTCTTCATTTTTCTTGAGGCCGTGGGGGGAGAGGGAGGTATCGCTGTTGATTTTCCTCTGGCCCTTGATGCCTCTTCCTGAGATGGCCCGGGGGATGCGCTTGCGTGGAGGTGGAGGCTGTGGCGCTGTTGTTGCTGCTGCTTCTTGGACGCCGTGCGAACTTTGAGCCAATGCTGCTGCTTCCTGCAACGGGCAGCGCTCTTCTTTTTCCTGCAACGACCAGCGCTCCTCTTCTTCCCGCCCACGCGGACCCATCACTTCCTCTTCCGGGCCGTGCGGACAGGAAGAAGGAGAAGTCATGCTGTCACCGGCCCCAGACTGGTGGCGCACCGGCCCTGCACGAGGTCCTCTTCAGCAGCCCCGCAGATCTCTCTCCACGCCGCGGCAGGATGGGCTCTGCCGCGACCTTACAGTCCTTTCTCCCGGCTCCGCAAGTTTCCCTTCGGGCCACAGAAGCCTCACTTCACTTTGGCTGGAAACTTTATAATACCAAAAAAAAAAAAAAAATCACGTGACAGGAGTGACCGACCCACCGGGGGAAGCCCGATCCCCTGATAGGTCAATCTGCCCCTGATCAAGCCCAGCATCCTGTGTCCAAGAGTGGCCAATCCAGGCCACAAGTACCTGGAAAGTACCCAAACATTAAACAGAACCCATGCTACTAATACAGGCAACAAGCATTGGCTGGCCATTCCCTATTGATTAATAGCAGTTTATGGACTTCTCCTCCAGGAACTTATCCAAATCTTTTTTAAACCCAGCTACACTAACTGCCTTAATCGAATTCCAGAGCTTAATTGTGCATTGAGTGAAAAAGAATTTCTTTGATTTGATTTAAATGTTTTACTTGCTAACTTCATGGAGTGCCCCTAGTCCTTGTATATCCAAAAGAGTAAATAACCATTTCATATTTACCCGTTCAAGTCCTTTCATGATTTTGTAGACCTCTATCATATCCCTCTTCAGCCATCTCTTCTCCAAACTGAGCAGTCCTAAACTCTTTAGCCTTTTCTTTTAGGGAAGCTGTTCCATGCCTCTTATCTTTTAGGTCGACCTTCTCTGTGCTTTCTCCAGTGCAACTATATCTTTGAGATGCGGCGACCAGAATTGTACACAGTATTCAAGGTGCGGTCTCACCATGGAGCGATACAGAGGCATTATGACATCCTCTGTTTTATTTTTCATTCCCTTCCTAATAATTCCTAACATTCTGTTTGCTTTTTTGACTGCCGCAGCACGCTGAGCCGAAGATTTCAATGTAAAGCAAAAGCGCGCACGCTGATTTTGTTTTGAATATCAGCTCAAAGCTCGTGGGCAAAAAATGCATCTGGGCAGCCTGAAAACTCCCCCCATCTGGGTTCAGGTTGGGATTCTGTTCCTCAGATTGGGGCTCTCCTGTGCTTGATTTGAACTCGGAGTTCTACCAAGTTTTCTTTGCATATTATAAAAGTTTGGATTCCAATCATCATCAAGTCTGGGCTCTATACTGCTTCTGGATCATAGCTGGGTTTGAAGTCCAATCATCGTCTGCTTCACAGTTCATTGGGGATCTATTGTAAATGAACTCCATCCTTGTATTTCTTTAATCCTTCTGCTTAGCATTGGTCATTACAGCATCATGTGGTTGGGTGGACAGGGCATTAAAAAACTCAGATTTTATTTATTTTTGTATGATCCAATGTACTTGGCAGATAACCACTACACATACATAATCAAATTTACAAAAAGTCAAATATTCACTAACATGCAACAAACGTAATGTTACAAATAGCAACATCACGAATCACACAAACTACCTTCCCCAGGGCTGTACTACTCTAAACGTTTTATTATTAGTATCAAGGCCAGCTAAAAGCAGAGGACATAAGATTATTCTTCACTGCCATAAGCCAGTGTAAAGAAATGTGCCTTTATCAGCTTCAAAAGGAAGCACTCAATTGTTCTTACATTATCTGAAAGCTCATTCCAACATTAGGAGCCTGTGATAAAGAATTTCCTTTCCCCAGTCGTGTCTGACCATACCTGGCAGACAGGAGGAACTTCCAGCTGACCTCAGTGGTCCAGAGGGTCTGTAAAGCTAAACGTTTGCAAGGAGCTAACTCAAAAGCAAGGGATCAGAACTCAATGAACTAAGCATACAGTCTTGCACCTAATTCTCCAAAAAAGCACACGAGCCAATGAAGGGAATGTAGTACAGGCATAAGATGATCAACTCTTCAGGCTCTGTAAGAAACCTTGCCACTGCTGCATGCTGCACCACTTGGAGACAGTTTCAGTTTGTCATAAGTAAGCCTGCGTAGAGCAAGATGCAATAGTCTAGTACAGTGGTTCCCAGCCCTGCCCTGGGGACCCCCCAGCCAGTAGAAAATTGGCATGCACTGCCTCCATAACATGCAAATTTTCTCTCATGCATATTCATTGTGGATATCCTGAAAGCCCGACTGGCAGGGGGGTCCCCAGGGCAGGGTTGGGAACCACTGGTCTAGTACATAATGAAGTCGATATTCAGCTGCAGTGCGGCTAGTTAAGTTAGCCAGATACAGCGGTCTGGCTAACAATGGGGATATTCAGAGGCTAACTCTGGCCCCCACCCCCGGAACGGCTCAGATTCTAGGCCCCATTCCCCGCAGGTTGAGCCTTTGGTTCCAGGAGCCGGCAGGGCTCAGGCGAGAGTCCCGTAAGGAGCAGACAGACAAAGTCACTGGGCGGGCAGTGGTCAGAGCTGGCAGCAAGAAGATAGTCTCTGGGTCCAGGCCAAGATCGGGGCAGGCAGCAAATGGATAATATCCGGGTCCAGGCCAAAGTCGGGGCGAGCAGTCAGTATCCGGGTCCAATCCAGAAGCATAGTCAGAATCTGCAGCAGGGGTCAGAACCAGGAATCGGGCCGAAACAGAGCAAAGCAAGACACCGAGGACCAGGCAAGGCAGGGCAAGGACAGGAACAAGACAGGACAGTAGGACAAGGCAAGGCACAAGGATATTGAGGTGAGGCCCAAGGAAGTAGCAACGCACACTGCAAGGCAGGAGGCCCCGTTTCTGAGGCACGGAGAGAAGCACGGCTGGGGTTTAAATACCCCATCGCGTGACGCCAGCGAGAGGCGCTGTAGAAGGGGGTTTCCACCACGGGGCCTACGTTGCGTGGCGTGCATGCGCACCTAGAGGCCACACTGGCTGCTGGAGGAGGAGAGCGTGGCGTAGGGGTGGACTTTTGGCATCTTGGGGTGAGGGCAGCTGGTTGTGGGACCAACCAAACATTACAACTATTTTTTCACAGAAACATGGGCAAGTGCCTAGGGCGCCAAATTCGGAAGGCACCAAAAGACCCTACTGCTCTTCGGTTTCTGGAGGCGAACCCCCCACCCCTATGGAAACCATCATCTTAAATCCGGAAGGGTGGCGGATGCATAAAAAAAACCCTCCCAGTGGAGGTGATAGAGACAAAAACAGTAGCAATTCAGAAAAACACTGGACAAGTATAGAGGACCATTAATGGCAAAGAAGAGAGGGGGAAACCAGAGGTGAACAGGGTTCTGTGGCACTGGGGCAGGAAGTAAACTGGGCAGATTAGATGAGATTTGATCTGATACCATAAGTCTTTCTTTCTAAAGGTGAAGAGTGGCAACAAAAGTCACAAGTGCATAAACCCCCATCAGCAAAGATATTAAACAGCATCTCAAAATGTTCGAAAAGATGAAAGTTGGAAACCCTAATTATTATAGGATCTCAACCTCAGCCCAAAGGCCAAGAAAGGAAGGTCCCTGCACTTGGATTTTCACCAAAAGAGGACGAGAAGTGACCTCCTAGAATAAGGTCCAGAATCTCTGAACCCTGCCAAACCCAAGCTAAATGCAGGGCTAATTGTACAAAGGTTGCTTCGGGGCTCCTCTCGCCCATGCTCGGAGGGTCTGCAGGTGGGACGGAATGAAGGAGTTACTGGGGGGGGGGGGCTGGAAGGGACTGAGAAAGCATTTGTAACAGTCACATTTGTGCAGGAAATGAAATGTAAAGTTCACGCCCCATCAAATCTCTCTGCAGCTGCAGAGCACAGCCACAGGAAGCGGCAGTGATGGAAGGAGCATAGTTCACAGGCTGCAAACCCACACTGGGGATTTTCTGCTTCATTAGCGCCAGCTAATCAGCTTCTTAAGGGCGCCAACCTTTACTTTACAGTTTGGCTGTATTAAATAAATGTGGAGAGAAGAGGTCATGCTTTTACAGCGTTGCTGAAGCATACAATGCAGATGCTCCAAAGATCATCCAATGCCATTCCAAGGCTAAAATCCCCCTACGCACAGCTCCGTCAACGCACTTCCGTCCTGCCCTGCAATATTATCTGCCATTCCAGTACCGAGATGCCCCCCCCCCCCCCCCACAAAGCTCTGCCAATGTATCTCAGTCCTGCCCTGCAGCACCTCCTGCTATTCCAGTACTGAGACCTTCTGCTAATGCATCTAAACCCTAATCTACAGCAGCCCCAGCTAATTCAGCACAAAGAACAGCCCACACAGTTCTACCAGTGGGTTTTTTTGGGGGGGCGGTGGAGGACTTGCATTTTGATGATTCCTAGATGGCCATCTCTCTCACCACTGAGCGTTCATAAGCTCATGCAATGTCCACGGGAGAAGGGTTTGCATCATGCATGTCTGATGTCATTCTCCACGTGATGTGCCGAAGCCAATCAGACGCATCATTCGTTTGACGTGAAGAGGCCTCAGTTTGGAGCAAGATTATGAAAGTGAAGTGCATGTATGTCTAGTGGAAGCACACAGAGGCCGTGAATCCATTCCAGCTGGTTGCACCATTTAGAACGGTAGGCAGTTTGCTACCGGGGTGATAACACTTCATTTCGCTGCTTGCCCCGCTCACAGAGCACGGGAGAGAGAAAGAAGAAAGAGAGCAATCAGTTCCAGAGCATGATGCATCTTAGTGACTGCCGACCAAGATGGCCTACCACCTTAGGGATAAGGTCTGTCTGTCCATTGATGGAGAAGTTATACCCAGGAGCCTTGTCTGGTTGTACTTCAGTGTATTTACTGCCATACCCAACTCCATGAACCCAATTACCCTCTGCATTTGAGCTGCTATCAGGGTTACGATTTGCCTTGCCTGACCCTTCTAGTGAGGTGCTAGCGATCAGAAAAGCTGCACCTGTTCCTGGCCCAAAGTCCATGTCCTCTGGAAAGAGTAGTGAAGAAAGCAGCAGCACCCAACGAGCAAATGGCGGTAACCCCAGGAGTCGAGGGTCAGCAGGCTGAGTAACTGGAAAAGTTAGCCCCATTCTCCTCCCCCACCCCCCCCACAAAAAAAACCCCTGCAATGACCCCTGCAACTGAAGAAACCCCTCAGAAGACGATCCCCGCCACGAGAGAATGAACCCATACGTTTGGTGATACCCAGGCAATGGCTCCAGGTGGTGGACTATCTGCGTGAGCAGCCAAGATGGAGAGGTTACCACTGACTTCTAAACTTGAGGGAGCAGGGGAAAGCAAAGTCCAGCGAAGTCCGGCAGGGGATTCTACCTCCATGGCTTTTGCTCAACCCAAAGGCCGAAGCTGGGGCTCAGATAGAGAGGCATCATCAGGAGGCTGTCCATCCAGGCCTGCAAGCTCCTTTAACTACCCCTATTTGGGCCAACTGAGTAGATTCCTGGGAGGCCAGTGGAGACCAAGGGGTTGAGACTGCATTCGTGGCTAGAGGTACTGCTTGGATGGTGACGACAGATTCAGATTCTGCTCTGCCTATGATGGAAACAATGCATGACTTATATTCTTTCACCAGACCTACACCTAGCATGACTTCCTTGTTCAGGAGTTACAAGGGCATAAATATTAGTCATTTGTTTGGTTTACCCAAGGCACTGGAAGAAGCAGTCAGTAGTGACTTGGCTTTGGATCTAACCACCATCTCTCTTCCAGATGAGCTCAGTAAGCAGCCATGGATTGAGCCTGGCTGTTCTGGATGCAAAGCCCTACCAACTGGTCCCAAGATGAGTGAGCAGTGAGGCGGTTCGTCTATGAGATATGGGAGTAGGCCCTGCCTGTCCTTCAGTGCTGCACGCTGGTCATGTTTTCAGGATATCCACACTAAATATGTATGATATGGATTCGTACGCATTGCCTCCACTGCATGCAAATGCATTTCATGCATATTCATCGTGGATATCCTAAAATCTCGAATGACTTGTGCCACTCAAGGACTGGATTTGCCTACCCGGCCTATTCTTCTGTGCCTCTGCCAATAATTTGTGTGGTAGTGAGCAAAAGAGAAGGCTGGATGCTGGAGATCTACAGTCAAAACAAAAATGAACTGGGCTACAGATCCTTCTGAAAAAAAGATCATCCGTTGGTGCAGAATGCAACTGAAAAACATGTACTGACACGGATCGTAGGAAGCAGCATCCAAAAGCGTTCCAGTGACTGGATCCTGCCTGGAGGCATTGAGGTCAGCAAATCTGATCCCACCTGGTACAGGCCCTAGGACGATCACAGCCATGGGGTCTGGTGCAGACGGTGAACCATTTCAGGTTATTCCCGTTGTTTCCAGTTCCAGTCAAGTTAAAAAGGACGTTGTCTGTTCTCTTGCCTGTTTGTTGCTTTGCGTTCTTTGTAACGGCTTCTGGAGTTGTTCCAGGAAGAAACAATTCCTTCTGAACTTTTGGGGAGGATGCTGTAAAAGGAGATGACCTGCTCCCAAGAAGAGAGCTTAGAAGGCCTGAAGAAAGAAATGAGAAGCCCTCCTAGTTTAAGGAATTTTCTTTAAGGCCCCTGTTGAAAGTAATATGGTTTTACAGAAAAGCACAATCCAAATCAAAGTTATGCAATATACTGTTGTTTTTTTGTAATGAAATTGCATTGAAAACTGGTTGTGATGATTTCTATCCTCACTATTATTAAACGGAAAAGATGTGAAAACTATGAAAATTTCACAAAATGTTTAAAAAAAAAACAACACCTTTACAACAATGGAATACATAAAAAAAAGGTCCATCAGACCTCATGTCTACTTTTGTCTAATGCATTCTTCTAAGGTACTGTAATGTATCGGGATGTTTTCCTGGGAAAAAATATGTTTCACAATGGTTCACAAATGTTTTCCCTCAGTCAGGATGAAGTGTAAACCCACTAGGCTTCTCCACAGACAAGCAAGAAGCTGAAATAGTAAGAACAGAGCCAACGCTCTTTCTAGAGAGGTGGAAAGAAAAGGGAAAAGCCAGAAGGGCTGGCTCCTGGAATCTGTTTTCACTGCTCAGTATTTTTTGTATTTTCTTGTAGGACTTTCCAGCTGGATTTTTTTCCTGCAACCTTATTCATTTTCAGTAAACTCTTTCTTTTGGCACAACCCATTTTTTGTGCCTAGTTTTCTTTTACTATGAGGCCGATGCACAACAGTGCGTTCAGCCGAGCGCACTGTATAACACTCGGTTGGACGCACGTCCACAGCCCCTTATGCTATAAGGGAATTAGCGCGTCCAAAATGTGAGTCCAACCCCCTGGCGAAACCAATAGCGCTCATCATATGCAAATGCGTGTGGATGAAGCTATTAGTTATTCACCCAAATATTAAAAAAAAAAAAATGTGCGCCCGACCTGCACATGTTTACGCCCAGAGCAGGTGTTAATTTCTGAGCACCCCAAAAAGTTGTACAGAAAAGCAGAAAACACTGTTTTTCTATACATCCTCTGACTTAATATTGTGGCGATATTAAGTCGGAGGAACCAAAAGTGGTCAGGTTAGGGAAACGGACGCTCAGTTAACCAGCTCGTAAAATTGAGTGTCCGCTTTCCTAACCCGCGGACAGGCGACCTCTCCTGGAAGCCCGCTGCTGAGGAGGCACTAGGGGCGCGCAGTTGACCCTAGCACCTCCTTGGCAGCGTGACCCCTCATTTACATATTGCATTGCGCACCCAGGAGAGGTGACTGGGCGCCCGTTAGCAGAGAAAGCGCTCAACAGTGAGCTCCCGCTTTCCACGCTCATTTATTGCATCGGTCCTTATGGGAGATCCCCTGGGCCTTACAGCACTGAGCTGTCCCCTGGTGGAAGAATCCTGATCTGGATCCGTAGTCAAGTTTTCCTTGCTCTGCAGTACTTAAAGGGACACCTTATCTTCTACAAGGGTTACACATATGGTATATAATAGATATAGGATATGTTATTTGTATACGATATGCTTGTCATATACACATTTTATATGTAATAATTTTATATTGTGAGGCCAAAAATCAAAGCATTTTATGCGGGTAAACACGAGTTTGCATGTATTAAAACAGATTGACATTATTGCCCCCATCCCTCTGCCCCGTGTAAGTAAAAAAACACGCGCTGTGAACCGTGCTCGTACTTTTCCCTGCATGAAAGAGGTCTGGGATGCAAAGCGTGCATGGAGGTTGCATATTCACATCTCCCTGTGCACGTTCAGGTTTGCCCTTCGGACCCTGCTTTAAAGCGAGAGTAAAGCAACTGTGAGTTTTGTAGCCCACATTGTGGGCGCCAGTGGGATTTTCAAGGGCAGTCTCCCTGAGGAGTCACGAAACAACCCGTGGGACTCTGAGCCCCAGTTGGGGGGGGGGGGGGGGTAGGGTTTCAAACTTGCCCCCCTCACTGCTACCCTCGATTTATATTCTGCAGCTCTGATTGGAGGATTCCTGAAGGTTCATGACTGCAACACTCAGCTAAAGGCTTCAGCTGGTAAAGACTTTCAGCCACCAGGTCAGGCGTGCAAGAAAACGCAGAAGCCTCGAGCTCAGTGTCCCTAGTCCTGCCTGCACAGTGACACCAGCGACTGCCCCCTTTTTACCCTCCCGTTTTCTCTCCGAAGAGCTGGCCAGTGAGCCTGCAGGAAGGACCTGCTAGGGACAGCTCCACATCAAGAAGATCAAATGAAATTAGATGGAAGGTCACCCAGGGAGCCAGGTTCCTTCTGCTACAGGGGGCCTGCACTGTGATCTGTGATCTGTCTGTGGTTCTGGAGAAACTGGAGAAGCTCCTGCGGTGTCAGCAAGGCATCTTATCTCCTGCGAGGAGCTAACGGGTGGAAGCCGATCCAGGGATCTGCTCCTATTCCCACACCAGACTCAGGAAGGAGTGCAGTGGAACTGGCCAAGTGGTCCTCGGGGTTTATCATTCAAGAAGGTTGGGCTGGTGGTACCCAGATATCTATGTCTTGATCTGCCCCCTTGGCACTCACCTTGTAAACATCTCCGTAGGTGCCACTTCCGATCTTCTGCAGCAGTGTAAAGTCCTCCTGGAGGTTTCTGGTGGAGATATCCAGAACAGGTCTGTCCTGGGTCTCCATGGTCCTGCCTAGACCCAGGTTCCCTGCAGGCAGCCTGTGACTCTGTGTGTGCATGTGTGGGTGTGTGGCTGACAGAAGCGACTGAGATAGCCACTGCAACTCTCTGAGACAGCAATCACTATTTGCTGATAAAACATCTCACTTTTTTCTTATTTCCTGTTTTCAATCTGAAATTGTATTTTGCACAGTGGGGGAGCCCTCTAGATGTGATGGATGATTTCTGCACCATGCTGAATCTCACCTGATTGCTTTCATAGGCTCCCCCCTTTTTTTTTTTTTTTTTTTTTTTAGAAATCCTGATGCAAAATTTAGCAACAGCAGGGCCGGATACATCTTCCTGGAGCCATAATCAAAGCTGTGCCCTTCCATATAAAACCTACAGGTTTCTGATCTTAATTAGCTGTACTGGTGCAGGTAAGAAACCTTTAACTACTCTGCACAGGTGAAAAAAACTTTTAACTACCCTTGCACAAGTTAAAAAAAGAAACAAAAAAAACCCTGAGGCAAATTTGAAAGCAAATACATCTGGGCCTGTAGAGCACCTGAACCTTTAATAGCTAATTTCAAAATTAGCTCCAGAGAACAAATGGTAAAAGAGTCTGTGTCCTTTGCAACTAAGCGGGAGCTATATGAAGTTAGCCCTTTTTATAAATAAAACTAAATCCCTTACTTTATCCTCTACTTCCACTCTAGCTGATCTCAAATGGCATTGAGTTATTTCTCAGACTTTCCTTCTGGCCTTTTCTAAAACAAAAATATTTTCAGGGTCTTTGTAAGTGGAAATGAGTGAACCAGACACTCCATTATCTGTCCTCCCCGGGAAGACGTCACTAGGTCTTAAGCCTCTATAGTTACTAAAAATGAATAAGAATACAAAAAGTAAGATTTTTTTTTCAATCTATGGATGAGGTTAAAAAAAAAAGTGGAGGTGGGCCTGGCCGGTGGGTCAGTGCAGTACAATCCCAGCGGCACGTTCATAACCCCCCACTCGACGAGGTGGAGGGGAGAGAGAATTGTGGTCGTTGCTCAAGGGTGACACCTAGTGGACCAGATCAGGTACTTTGAGAGAGGAGGGAAAAATCCCCGAGTACTTGCAGACAAAGGCGCATGGCATCAGATCACAATCCCAGATCCAATTGAGCTGGAAATAAAAAGGAGAAGCAGGAAACTGGCGGGTCAAGAAATAATCGAGGTCGTTGTTGCTCATCAACACTCTGATGAAGATGAAGCTCAGGAGCTGTGACATATGTTGACAGCTGGAATTTGCAGAATAAATGGAGGGTTTGTTTGATGAAGCCCAAGTCCATTTTGGGGTCTTGTGTGCTTCCTGTTTTTGTGTGCCTGGTGTGTTTTGATTGCTGTTTTCTTCGTTTCTTTTTTGTGGATCAAAGTCAGGCGAATGGACAGTTTGGGTGGGGTTGTGGTTTAGTGCAGCCTCGAGCTGGGCCAGGGAAGCTGCTGCTTTTTTTTTCCACTTCGGCCACGCTCCACACAAGAGACGCAGCTTATGGTAAGAATATAAGAAGCTGCTATACTGAGTCAGACCAAGGGTCCATCGAACCCAGCATCCTGTTTCCAACGGTGGCCAAGCCAGGTCACAGGTACCTGGCAAGTACCCAAAACATGAAATAGATCCCATGCTACTGGTGTCGGTAATAAGCAGTAGCTAATCCCTAAATCTACCTGATTAATAGCAATTTTGGACTTCTCCTCCAGGAACTTGCCCAAACCTTTGTTAAACCCAGATACACTAACTGCCCTAACCACATCCTCTGGCAACAAATTCCAGAGCTCAATCATGCACCGAGTAAAAATAATATTTACTCCGACTTGCTTTATATGTGCTATTATTTATTCCATTTGTATATTCCACTGTATCTCTGTATTCAGGGTGGATTACTACTTGCTAAATTAATGGAATGCCCCTAGTCCCTTCTATTACCTGAAAATGGGCTCTCCTACTCAGCTCCATACGGCAATCAGGACAGATTCACCCGGAACGATCTTGGCATTGGACGTGTCTTATGCAGAGCCGTACGTAGGCATTATAGCACGCGGGGACAAGCAATCAGATTTGCGCTCTCCGCTGGTGGCTCTCGCTTGTATTTCACTCATTTTTCCATCCCTGGGGGGCTTGGTGCCCTGGGTGTTTGTCCTTCTCTGGTTATGACCCTGCTATTGTGGATGGAGTATCGCATTGGAACAGTCTGCTTTCCATCAGATTTCTTATGTGTTTTGTCTTTTTTCATGCCAGAACGTTGTCCCTGATGTTTCATTACCCCTTCAGGGTCCAGGCAGACTTAAAATGTTGTCTTTTTGTGTCTGTGCTATGGGTGGGCGTTGGATACTTTATGATCGTGATATTTTTGGGGTTGCAGTTTTAAACTTTAAGTGCTGGGTTTTCTGGCCTTAGTTTCAGGTTTCATTTGAATGGTTTTGGGTGAGGTGGTTGTTTGTTGTAAGGGGGTTTGTTTGTTTATGGAAAAAGTATATAAATACTACACAGCGCAGTAATCTCAGGTCTTCTTGTAATAAATGTACTCCCTTTTATATTTCTCCTTTTAAATCTGATCACACGTTGCACAGGACCCTACCGCTGCCTACATGAGAAAGACATTCAGAATACGAGGTTGACATTCATGCTGCTCTCTGAATAGTGTGTACATCATCCAATACAAAAAAAAAAAACAACAATGTGAAGAAGGATGCTACATCAGTGAACCAAAGCAAAAATGAAGGCCAGAATCAATTTTCACAGGCATAACATAAAGCATTACAGAGAAAACCAGAGCGACTACTCAACAGGTGAACACTCGGAAGACCACTCCGTTAAGGACCTCACAATCAGGGCACTTAAAGGGAACTTTAGGATTACCCAAGAATGGAAAACATTTCAAATTAGGATGATCAAACACTTTGAAAGAAACACAGAAGTACCTAATGAGGACACTGTTGTTCTCACCCCTTATCAAATGTAGGCCCTTTCAGCTGCAAAGTTTTACTGTCTCGGCTCTCCTCACCTCTGTCATCCCTGCTCCCCTTTACTGAGCTGTATAATGATGCATGCAGGCAGCCTAAGACCTAGAAGATGCTGTAAACCCAGTGTAACTGCGCTGTTTCTTCACCAACCTGATGAAGAGGGTAACTTGCATTGTCAGTCCAACAAAAAGGGCTCACTTACAGCTTGTTTGTTGTCCTTTAATTCCGCGTATCCAAGTAGACTAATGTGGCAGTCACAATTCTTTGCTCAACTTTCACTCACCAAGGCATGAGTCCTGCGAGCATGTAGCAGCTCATGATTGTACAGTAGTTCCTGTTAGCTCTCTTTCAGGCCGATACAGTAAAAGTCGAGGGAGCGCATGCACAGGCCACTCTCCTGTGCACGTGATTTAGTATTCAAATGAGGGCCTGCGGTAAAAAAAGAGGCGCTAGGGATACTAGCGCGTCCCTAGCGCCTCTTTTTTGACAGGAGCGGCAGCTGTCAGCGAGTTTGACAGCCGACGCTCAATTTTGCCGACGTTGGTTCTCAAACCCGTTGACAGCCACGGGTTCGGAAACCGGATGCCAGCAAAATTGAGCGTCCGGTTTTCAACCCGCGAGCCGAGGGCTGATTTAAAATTTTTTTTTTTTAATTTTTTTTTTACTTTTGGGACCTCCAACTTAATATCACCATGATATTAAGTCGGAGGGTGTATAGAAAAGCTAGCTTTACCCCTTACTGAATTAAGGGGTAAAGCTAGCGCATCGAAAACACGCGTCCAAATGCGGGTTAACAGTGCGCGCCACTGGACCGCACTGTACTGTATCGGCCTTTTTGCTGGGTAATGCATTTCAAGCAAAGACCCAACCGTGACCACCAAGGAGCTGTCAAAAGAACTCTGGGACATAGTTGTGGAAAGGCACAGATCTGGGGATGCAAAGTCCTTGAATAACCCTTGCAGCACAGTCGTGACAATTATTAAGAAGTGGAAAGTCCCTTCCTAAATTGAGCCATTCTATTTCTTCCAAACTGGATGACTGAATAAAAAGGAAACTCATCAGGAAGGCAACCAAAAAGTCAATGGCAACTTTGAAAGAGTTACAAGCTTCTGCAGCCAAGGCGGGTCAAAATGTGCATGTGACAACAGTACCCCAAGCATGCCACAAATCTGGCCTATGTACAAGAAGAAAGCCCATCCTGAATTCCTTTTTTCCTCTGGGGTCACCTTCCCATCCTTGGGGAGCTATTGACCAGTTCTTCCAAAGTGGGGAAACACACAGGGCCAGAGTTTAGTAGATACGCGCAGGCATAGATTTGTGCGCGCAACCTGGCGCACACAAATCTACCCCCAATTTTATAACATGCGCGCGCAGCCACGCACATGTTATAAAATCCGGGGTCGGCGCGCACAAGAGGGTGCACACTTGTGCACGCCGAGCCCTAGGGGAGCCCCGATGGCTTTCCCTGTTCCCTCCGAGCCCCCCAGTCCTATCTAAAAACCTCCACTGACCTTTGTTGACAAAGTTGCGCCTGCCTCTGGGCAGGTGTAGGTTGCACACGCCGGCCAAGTGCCGGTGCGCGATCCCCCGGGACAGCCACTGTGCCAGAGGCCTCGGTCCCGCCCCCACCCCGCCCCTGGACCGCCCCGCCCCTTTTTTCAAGCCCCAGGACATATGCGCATCCCGAAGCTTGCGCCTATGCAAAATAGGCTCGGCGCGCACAGGAGCGGGTTTTCAGGGTTACACGCGTAACCCTTTTAAAATCCGTCCCACAGTGTCTAGGCTGGGGGCAGGATAACCTGCAGGCCACACTAGACTGAGGACACGCAAACACTAATAAAGAGCTCACTGCCCATCCAAAATTTGTACTCCAAAATAAAAATAATTTAATGAGATTTGGTCAGAACAAAAAAAACCATTTAGATAAATATCAGGAAACAATAACCAGGAAAAAATACAGTCCTTATCCTACATATCACTCCATCTCCATCAATGCCAGTATTTTGTCTTCAGCAGCACAAGAAAAAAATGTTTCTTCCCTATCCACAGTCACAATGTCAAGAGCAGCTCCAGGGATGATCGCTCCTGCTGCAGGCTGAAATCCTCAGCTTTTTTTTCAATGTTTGTTCTGCTTAGTTGGAATTTCAGCTGATATGGAAATGTTTGATATTTTTGTTATTACTCTGTAAACTTGTTATAGTTTGGTCTATTAACTAGCTAAGTGGATGAATGTTAGCTACAGATATTGAAAATTATAATAATTATAAATGGAGTCTGTCTGTAATTTAATTATGGTTGTGGATTTTATGTTAATAATATAGTTATGTAGAGATAAGACCTCAGTATTGGCAGGAGATCTGTAACAAGAGAAACTTCTTGTGGCCAATTGGTCCAGTCACTGCTCTTGTAATCTCTGACTTTAAACTTTTAATAAAAATTGCTTAAACTATTTTATTGAATTCATTTTTTATTATTATTCAGAAAGACTATAATTTTTAATTATTCTTTTTTGTTTTAATAAAAGCCGGATACCTGTCTCTGAGCAGTTTTTGACAGCACTATTGAACCTAAATTGATTGCAACCATAAAGCTCTTTAATTACTACAACAAATTTTTGCAGCTAAAGATTTTGTTGAAAAACGGTGTTACAATGTTCATGAGGTTACCAAAAAGTCTGTGTAACTGATGAAACTATGTTGCAACAATTTGTTGAAAAATATAGTTACTTCTGTAGCTCCTCGCTGCTTGCTTTGTTGAAAAATGGTTAGACAAAACTATTCATAAGGAAGGGCAAACATCTATACTGTTTAAATGGACATAACTGTCTCAAGATGAATTTATGCCTTTATACTGTTCATCAATTTATGCAATTCGTCAATTGCTGTGGCAGAGCATTGGATAAGAATGTCTTAATGCAAAGTAGTGCGTCGTATCTGCTGAAAATGCTTAGCTGACTCTTCAGATAATGACGTATCCCACATTTAAACTCTGTAGCTAAGCTTATATTAAAACTTAGCAATCACATTTCAGTCTCATGACTTAATGACCGGGCGGATGGTAAATATCACATCGCCTCATACTTGGTTATGAACCCCGACAAGATTGAAAACGACAGAACACTTATCTTGAATTTATGGCAGCCGTTTAGGCTGTAAGTTTTCACCAGTTTGTCGTTAGTCGGACCCAGAGGGTCTAATCGACACCGCCAACGCGGCCGGCGTTTCGCCAAAAACGCTGCTTCAGGGCGGACTAATTTTTGAAGAGAAAACTCCTTCTGCAACAATCGGGTTCAGACTGAACGTGGAAATGTTTGATATTTTTGTTATTACTCTTATTACTGTTATAGTTTGGTCTATGTCCATTTTTACTTATATTCTGCTTTTTGCACTTTTTTCAGCACTTCAAAGTGGATTACATTCAGGTGCTGTAGGTATTTCCCTATCCCCAGAGGGCTCACCATCTAACAGGCCGATACAGTACCGACGCGTAAAAAAAAGTGCGGCAGTGTATATCGCCCGCTCGTTTGGCGCGCGCACATTTTGGTTCACAGTCCGCTCTATTCAGTATTCAAATTGTAGGCAAATCCAAGTGGCAGCTAAGGCGCGCCAAACGCGCGCCTAAAGCACGATTAGAGTTCGCTATCGATTTTACTGTATAGGTGTTATCAAACCCTATACAGTATCCAGGGCGCGCTGCCCAAATTGCTCTTCCCTACATGTCATTTCAATTGACATTTGAAGAGGAGTTGTCATCACATTTCGAAAATGAATTCCAATACTCACTTGCCATGCCAAAATTTAAAATTGTTCACAAGAAATCAATAAAGACCTGTCTTGACATTGCCTGAAGAAGGGAACACGATAGACTTTTTCTTCTAAAAACCCATACTCGCGATGCGTTCAGATTCCATAAATGTATACCAAAAGTTATTTGTCAAGTGTAGCATAATAAATAGCTATCCAGCCTTCCCAGCCGCTCCGCCGTACAGCTACCAACTTTTCTGGATGCTCAAGGCAGTGCCTTTTTCTGCCCTCCGTCCATGGCGTGGACGTCCATGGTCGCAGGCCTGGCTAACTTCCAGCCTCCATGGGCTCTCGAGCACCCGGAAGGTTTGGTAGCTGTTCCAACATCTCTGTACGGCTACCAATTTTTCTGCACGCTCAAGGCAGCGGCCACTCTGCTGCAGGCCATGGACGTTGTAAGGTAGCATGGCCTGCGAACATGGAAGTTCCTGCCTTTTTCTGCCCAGTTCTTCATTTTCTGGACGCTCAAGGCAGCGGCCCAGCTTCCAACCTCCATGGCCTCTTGAACATCCGTAAGGTTTCATTTGAACAGGGGTTGTCATTTCGAAATGGACTTGTCCGTACAGCTACCAACTGTATGTTATATTATGCACTGACTTTCTGAAGTACCTCATCCCTGCTGTATTCAAGAATGCTAGTTTGAATTTAAGGAAACAGAGGACTCTGACTACGTGCTGGAATGCAGCCAGCCAACACCCCAGACCCATTAGCTGATTGGTCTAATACATTCTCAAATGAAATGGACTGCACTTATCTAGGAACAACACTTTGAATGTACTCTGATTGGTCAGTATGAAAGGTATAAAAGGTTATGCACATTACGGGAACTTTGGGGTGAGTTGGAGATTATGCAGTTGTATGGACCTGTCGCCCCCCGGAACAAACTGTTTCCTTGTGCTTTATTCCGGTCTCTGTTCATGTTCCTATTCCCTTTGTTTCTGTCTTTCTTTAATAAAGTCTCAAGTTACATATTGCTTCAGTGATTTTAGAATTAACACAACCTTTCCGGATGCTCAAGGCAGCGTACCTCCTTGGCCTCTCTTGTGCGTCCGGAAAGGTTGGTAGCTATACCGACATGTCCATACATGCGTGAACATGTATGGACATGTTGGTAGCTATACCAACATGTCCATACATGTTCACGCAGGCCTTTCCTAACTCCAATTCCATCTAACTTCCTTCTTTCAACACGCTCCGCTAGCATTAGCGTTAATAGCCACCTCTTACAATGTTATTTATACTTATATATAACTATCTGATCTTCATTTCCCTTCTCATTCCAAGTTATTGTTTTCCTTGTTATTTGTAACTGCTTTTCTGCACTATTGTTTAAATGGTAAAGTTTATTATAATTACACCCCTGTTTCTTGTGAACCAGCATGATGGGACCACCGTCTTGAATGTTGGTATATAAAAAAGTTAAATAAAATAAATAAATAAATAAATAATACAGCTACCAACCTTACCGGACACTCAAGGCAGCGTTACCTTCCACGGCTTCCTTCTCTCCAGCGTCCGTAGAGGCGTCCATGTCTCCGCTGGACCCGCGGAGCATCAGAGACGCCCAGAGTACCGTTGCATACTCACAAAATAGAACACAAACATACCTCCTCTGGTCTTGCAGCTAGGTTCTCCTGTTGGCTGTTGACTCTAATCGGCCGTCTACAATTCCCTCGCCGAGCATTTCTTATTCTGGTTCTCATCCGAATGAAAAAGATCGCCAAAGCCAATATATAAATGTTGTCCATGACACTGTCCGGTCCGATTCTGACTGTCACAGAGCACAACACCAAACTAACACCAGGGTCAGGGTAGGCGGTAAATATAGAGGTTAAAGGCGCGGTAAAAATACTGGTTAAAGACACGCTACTTTGGGCACGCGTTACTGTATCGAGGGAAATAGCTAATCCGATCATTAACATACCATATACATGCAGCGGGCGCTAATGGCAGCTCATCTTTTTCAGCACGCGGTAAGGACGCGTAAAAGACAATACTGAATCGTGCATCCAGCTTACGCGCTTAAAACGCGTGTCCAATGTGGGTTAAAAGACGCGCTAGCGCGGCCGCGCTTTACTGTATCGGCCTGTAAGTTTGCACCTGAGGCAATGGAGGGTAAAGTGACTTGCCCAAGGTCACAAGGAGCAGGACTCAAATCCTGGTCTCCTGGTTTATAGCCCACTGCTCTAACCACTAGGCTACGCCTCCACTCCCACTTTTTAAGGTTTCGTTGGTGTTTTAATGTACTATTTTATTATTGTGTTGTATTTTTTATGACTGTTTTTACTGTGAGCAGCCATGGAATTTTTTTGATTATGGCAGGATATACACATTTTAAATAAATAAATAAATAAATAAATAAATGAAATCTCCCCAGTCCTGCCCTGAGTCCCTGCTGGGCACAGTTTTCCTCCTGGTCCTATCAGCCCCCAGATGCAGTTATGGATCCTTCTCAATTTGCTTCTCTCTTTCCTTTCCCACTTCAGTCTTCCTCTCAGGTGTCCTGTTTCTCCTGGCTTCCCTAGCTGTAATTACCTGAAAGGATAACAGCAATGTTTCTCAGACAGTCTGGAGAAGCCTCAAACCCACATGTACACAGGGTTTTTGCAACCTTCTCCTGAACCTCGCCCAAAGGAACTGGGCCTGGCTGTCAGTCACAGAGTGTCTGTCACACCCTCTGTCCTCAGCATGAACCTCTTTCCTGGAATCTTCCCATTACAAATAAGTCACTACCTAAACAGGTACTTTTGTTCCTGAAACTTCTCACACCCACATTAACACATTCTTTCTTTACTGAAAGAATTTCCCTTGGGAGGAAAATCAAACTTTAGCATAACAAATCCCTGTTTGTTTAACCGTCAAACACCTCTTGTGGCACACAGGCAATACTGTAGCCATGTGGCAAAACATGTCGTGGTCTGATGAAATGAAAATAATATTTTTTGGCCTGAATGCAAAGCGTTATATTTGGCACAAACCCAACACAGCACATCACCCAGAGAACACCACCCCCACTGTGAAGCATGGTGGTGGTAGCAACATGTTAGGGGGATGTTTCTCCTCCGCAGGGACTGGGGCACTTGTCAGGGTAGCAGGGACAATGAATGGAGAAAAGTACAGAAAAGTCCTTGAGGAAAACCTGCTGCCCTCTACAAGAAAGCTGAACCTAGGACTGAAGTTCACTTTTCAGCATGATAATGACCTGAAGCACACAGCCAAACCTACACTGAAATGGCCAAGTCAGAGCCCCGACCTCAATCCAATCGAAAATCTGTGCCATTACTTGAAGATTACTCCTCATGGAACCAGACAGAGCTTGAACAGTTTTGTAAAGAAGGATGGTCTAATATTTAAAAATCTATGCATAGGTGGAGCCCTATCCCAACAGATCCACAGTTGTAATTGCTTCCTAAGAACCTTCCACCAGAAAGAGGGGCTGAAGACTTATCTAACTGGATTTCAGTTTTGTTTTTTGGATACCATATGTTTATCCCCAGTAAAACATTTTGTCCTTGAACGGTATAGCGTATAGATGGGTGGAGAAAAACCTTAATTTAAATGCAAGTCTAACGCATTGCCATAGCAAAATGTGTAAAAATGTGCAAGGGGGTGTAGACTTTCTATAGCCTCTCTCTTTCTCCACAGATAGATATCGGAGTCCTTGCTTGCTTTTTCTTTTCCTGTGAGATAGCCTGACAAATTTGAAATCAATAGCAAACCACCAAAGCGGCTGGGGTACCGCTCGCGATCCCTCCGGTCTAGAAGCCTACGATCAAGGATGCAACAATAGCCGGGCTGAGTCAGAATGCGCCCCGCTGTCGGCAGGGCAGGCGCAAGCAGCCAATCAAACGCCTGGGCTCAGAGCCCAATCGGGAGCCGAGCAAGGCGACCTATCAGCTTGTGGCTTACAGGGATTCCTTGGGCGTGAGCAGGCGCCGCGCCTGGCTGTCACTCTTCCATGGCGAGGGGGAGGCAGCATGGCAGAGGACAAGGAGAGCATCCGCTACTGCGCCAGGTTCTCCTACCTGTGCCTGAAGTTCACGCTCATCGTGTACTCCACCGTCTTCTGGGTGAGTGCCCGCACTGTCTGGATATGCCGCCTGGGTGTTAATCTGAATGTGCATACTGTGTGTGCATTGCTCCGGATGTACGCATATGTATTGCATGAACATACAGTTAAAGGCTCAGATACAATTTGGAACCCAACGTGCCTCCCCCCATTGTTTTGACCATCATATTGACAAAACGTAAGTTTGTTTGGTTTTTTTTTTTTTTTTAAATAAATGAAAAGGGCACGTTCTGGTGGTCCTTTACTTTTTGGTAGCAGGAAAGCCCTACATGAAAGATAACAGGTTTACCCACATTGCACATTGCTGTGGTGAACCCTTATCTGTCTGTGCATGTCTCGGCAGTAACGATCGTGGTTCACTGCTGCTGACCGGCATCTGGTGAACATTAGGCATCCAAGGAGCTTTCACAGCCCGGTGAATGGTGGCACAGGTGCATCCCTCGGTACCAGAGCAGGAGCTGGGGTCCCACCGCGCCCCAGGGCTGTTACCAGCGCTTGGAAGGGACTACGATGCATAAAGCGAAGGCAATCGCTAGGCTGTCCACGCATGGGAAGCAAGGCTCTGTCTGCCGGACTTGTAACGTGTAAAGCAAGTAGCTGCCAGCCCCGGGTCTTCCCGCAGGGTGAGGTGCAGGAGGAATTATCACCGTGAGAGGGGATCCCCGTGGCGTCCCCTAGCCCCTGCGCTCTTGGCGTGTGTTTGGAGGGGAAGGGGGTGCGTGAGGGCCTTCGCTCACTTCTCCTCCGGCATGGAAGGCTCCTAAAAAAAAAAACCGAGGCGCTTCTCGGGTATTTGCTCGCAGGGGTGGAAGCCGCACGGTAGCCACAGCTTTGTAAAACTGGTTCTGGGACTGCCTTGCCAAACCCGTTCCAGGCTGGCTCCTCCTGCCCGCCCCACCCCCCAGCTTCAGCTCCCTCTGCCTTGCAAACGCCACCTCCTGAAGGTATTTAAGGTACAAGGTGGGGGTGAGGGGAACACCAGTGGTGATCATCTGCCAGGTCATCAATCTGGAATCTTTTGTAACTTTCTTTTTCCCATTGGGGAAAAATGTGGAAGGTTATTTTGGTTTTTTTGTTTGTTTTTTTTTAAAGAAAATTATCACTGGGGGAGAGATGTCAGTGTAGACCTTCTAAACAAAAACGAGAGAAGCATGAAAACCACAGAAAAGAACTCAACAACAAAAATATATTTGAAAACTGAGATGAAGTGTGGACTTTCAGCCATGTTCCTTATATTAATGCCATTATGAGAGTGTCTGTCCTGGTGAAGGCCTCATGCACCCCCTGGGGTGATGCCTACATATAGCTGTTCTGGGACTCCCAGCTCACACAAGCTCCAGTTCTCTCCTTTAATCGGGCTTTGTTTGAAAGAATTACTGCACAAAGCAAATGGAATGTGAAGGGGAGGCTGCATTGTTCTTCCTCTAGCTAACGTCACTCATTCTCTGCCCCAGTTACTGGAACTGGAGCAGACCTGGGCTGGGAGTCACGAACTGGAGAGGCCAGCTGCAGGGAGAGGCATTTGTCACCACAGGTGAGGAGGGAGGGGACTGGATAGCATCTTGTATTTCATTCTTTTAGCATTGTTACTGGGCTCTCTGCTGGTAGGGATGTGACCCATGACCTCACACCCTCTCAGGTGTCTGATTGGTCTATAGTGGAGACACCATTGGCTGTATGTTCTGTGACACATGGGGAAGCAGAGACAGCATTAGGCCCTTGGGGGCCCTAAGCAGGGGGGGGGGAGGGGAGTGAATAGATAAAGAAAAGATTAAATGATTTCTTTGTGTTTACTGAAGAGGATGTTGGGGAGGTACCCGTAATGGAGAAGGTTTTCATGGGTAATGATTCAGATGGACTGAATCAAATCACGGTGAACCTAGAAGATGTGGTAGGCCTGACTGACAAACTGAAGAGTAGTAAATCACCTGGACCAGATGGTATACACCCCAGAGTTCTGAAGGAACTAAAAAATGAAATTTCAGACCTATTAGTAAAAATTTGTAACCTACCATTAAAATCATCCATAGTACCTGAAGATTGGAGGATAGCAAATGTAACCCCAATATTTAAAAAGGGCTCCAGGGGCGATCCGGGAAACTACAGACCGGTTAGCCTGGCTTCAGTGCCAGGAAAAATAGTGGAAAGTGTTCTAAACATCAAAATCACAGAACATATAGAAAGACATGGTTTAATGGAACAAAGTCAGCATGGCTTTACCCAAGGCAAGTCTTGCCTCACAAATCTGCTTCACTTCTTTGAAGGAGTTAATAAACATGTGGATAAAGGTGAACTGGTAGATATAGTATACTTGGATTTTCAGAAGGCGTTTGACAAAGTTCCTCATGAGAGGCTTCTAGGAAAAGTGAAAAGTCATGGGATAGGTGGCGATGTCCTTTCATGGATTACAAACTGGCTAAAAGACAGGAAACAGAGAGTAGGATTAAATGGACAATTTTCTCAGTGGAAGGGAGTGGACAGTGGAGTGCCTCAGGGATCTGTATTGGGACCCTTACTTTTCAATATATTTATAAATGATCTGGAAAGAAATACGACGAGTGAGATAATCAAATTTGCAGATGACACAAAATTATTCAGAGTAGTTAAATCACAAGCAGATTGTGATAAATTGCAGGAAGACCTTGTGAGACTGGAAAATTGGGCATCCAAATGGCAGATGAAATTTAATGTGGATAAGTGCAAGGTGATGCATATAGGGAAAAATAACCCATGCTGTAGTTACACAATGTTGGGTTCCATATTAGGTGCTACAACCCAAGAAAGAGATCTAGGCATCATAGTGGATAACACATTGAAATTGTCGGTTCAGTGTGCTGCGGCAGTCAAAAAAGCAAACAGAATGTTGGGAATTATTAGAAAGGGAATGGTGAATAAAACGGAAAATGTCATAATGCCTCTGTATCGCTCCATGGTGAGACCGCACCTTGAATACTGTGTACAATTCTGGTCGCCGCATCTCAAAAAAGATATAATTGCGATGGAGAAGGTACAGAGAAGGGCGACCAAAATAATAAAGGGGATGGAACAGCTCCCCTATGAGGAAAGACTAAAGAGGTTAGGACTTTTCAGCTTGGAGAAGAGACGGCTGAGGGAGGATATGATAGAGATGTTTAAAATCATGAGAGGTCTAGAATGGGTAGATGTGAATCAGTTATTTACTCTTTCGGATAGTAGAAAGACTAGGAGGCACTCCATGAAGTTAGCATGGGGCACATTTAAAACTAATCGGAGAAAGTTCTTTTTTGCTCAACGCACAATTAAACTCTGGAATTTGTTGCCAGAGGATGTGGTTAGTGCAGTTAGTATAGCTGTGTTTAAAAAAGGATTGGATAAGTTCTTGGAGGAGAAGTCCATTACCTCCTATTAAGTTCACTTAGAGAATAGCCACTGCCATTAGCAATGGTAACATGGAATAGACTTAGTTTTTGGGTACTTGCCAGGTTCTTATGGCCTGGATTGGCCACTGTTGGAAACAGGATGCTGGGCTTGATGGACCCTTGGTCTGACCCAGTATGGCATTTTCTTATGTTCTTATGTTCTTAAAATGAGCAATTGCTTAGTCCGCATATGCCTGGTGCCGGCTCTGTGAGAAGAGAGACAGTACCACAGTTCCAGTGACTGCTGTGTGATGTGTTGATCCGCTGCCACCCAGAGACTGTGCAGACTGCTTGTGCCAGATCTGGAAGTGCTGCAGGACAGCCTGAGCGATTCCTGAAAAGCTGGTTTGTCTGTGCTGGAGAGCAGGTGTCGCCTGCTGCCCTTCCCAAACCTGTTTCCACTTACAACCTTCCTACAGGGGAGTGAAGCCTCTCTCCGCAGCGCTTCATTCCTCGTTCCTCCCACTCCTTGCAGCAAACTGCATTCTTCTGCCATCCAAAGCCCAAATGCAGGGCTAACCCAGGTTTCGGCAGGCGCCACAGATACTGCCATGTGGGCTGAGGGGAAACTCCTGGAACCTCTGTGCCCTCATGCCCTTTTTCCAGTGTTTTTTTCAGATTCCCTTGGGGCTTTTCACACAAAGGCTCTCAGTCCCCATCGCGGACAATGCAGCTGTTGAAGACATTTCCGCCGCTGCGCTTGGCACTGTGGCCCGAGGCGGGGTCAGGACCAGCCAGGAGGGAGGCAGGCATTTGCCAGGCGAAATGTGCCAACACTGGGGCCTTCAAAAGCATTGTCTTCATCTTTTCATGCTTGGGAGGAGAGAGAGGGCGGTAAAACAGTGCCTTCAGCTTTGATGTGTTGCTAGGAAGAGTTGGGACAGGATATATGGAAAACACAGTAGCAAAGTGTTACAAACAGCCTGTTTTGAGGCTGGGGTGGGCAGTGGGAGAAAAGGGACAGTAATTTTACTTTCCGGTGTTCTTGTGTTGCATACTTGGCTGCACTGCTCCTTTTAGGCCTTGTAGAGATAGCCTGGCCTTTAGCGTGCTTTGTCTGTGACTTGTCTGTTTATATTCCCAGGTTTTCCCATCTTACTCCTTTTGCTGTTGCATAACAGCGTTTAGGTCATTTTCCTCTGAATTACCGATGGCAAAGAGATAGGAAGCTGACTGCATGGTAAACAAGGAATAATTTGGAGCACTGCTGTGTGGTTAGAGTAAGGGTCCATACGCTAGGGTAGGCCAAGTTTTGGCTTCAGTATGTGCCAAGAGTACAAAGACCAGGGGTCAGTCACACAATGAAGTTACTAAGTGATACATTTAAAATTAATAATAAAAACATATTTTTACTCAATGTATAACTAAGTTCTGGAATTCGTTGCCAGAGGATGTGGTGAAAGCTATTAGTGTAGCTACGTTTAAAAAAAGGTTTGAACAGATTCCTGGAGGAAAAGTCCATTAATCATTTATTAAGTAGGGTTTGCAGAAATCCACTGCTTATTCTTGGGTTAAGCAGCTTGGGATCTTATCTACCCCTTGGGATCCTGCCAGGTACTTGTGACCTGGCTTGGCCACTGTTGGAAACAGGATACTGGGCTTGATGGATCTTTGGTCTGACCCAGTATGGCAAGTCTTATGTTCTTATGTGCTAAATGAGTCCCAGTAAGTGAATGGCCTTAATGCTGGGGTTGGCTGAATTATTAATATCAGTGTGTGCTGATTGGTTGGATGGGTTCCTGTAAAACAATAGCCCATACACTGGGACTGGCTGCTTTACTGGTTTGGATCAGGCCCAGTAATCCTCATATGCTGTGGGATTGGCTTCAGTATGTGTTGGATGGGATCCCCAGGACAGGTTTGGAAAACCCAGAGTTAATTCTACATGCTGGAATTGGCTAAAGTACTGTGCCAATTGGATGGATGGCATTCCTCTGTCTAAGCCAATGGCTCTTCCTTGCTGGACTGAAGTTAACAAGCAGGAAAAAAAAAAAAATCAGATGTTGTCCCCCATGGCTGGTGTGTGTATAAGTTGTGTGCACTGTCTGTGCCATGAAAGCTTTCCCCCTGCAGTATCCCCTATCTCATACACCATCCACACAAGCAGATTTCCTTCTTGCTATGCGCTTGTTAGGTTGTTTTTGTGTAGTAAAAGCAGCCATTGGCCCCAGTCCACCACTCCCCCTCGTACTTCTGTAATAACCAAGAACTGCGTCTCTCAAACTGCCGGCTCCAGGGGTTTTAAGGACAAGTTTCAAAATGGATTAACATGCCGATAAGGCCCTGTCTGATAACCGCCCCCCTCAGTCCAGCTGGGATCATGCGAGGGGCTTCCATGCGGCATGTACATTTAGCCCATTCGTGGGGGGAGGGGGTGGCATGCTTACGTTGGGGAAGATGTGACAGTACTTGACCATTTCAGAAGTCTTCATGCACTTTTACTCTTGCGATATAAATGGGTGAAATGCATGCAGGTGCTTTCATCACGCTCACTTTTTGCTAATATTCAAAGAGAAATTACCCAGGCAGCATCTCTAAAAATTAGCATAAAGTTTTGCATGTTGAAAGCATGCCGCTACATGGGCTATTGGACAGTTGCCTCCTGTATTTCCTCTGTTTTAAAGGCAGCCTGTGTTGGTTTGGGTGAAGTTTGGTTGTCATTGCGGTGGAGAGCACATGCACGGGTGATGCCTGGGACAGGCAGCATGAAATCTATTTAACTTTCGTGATCCTGGTCACCTGGTTTGGCCACTCTGGAAACAGGATACTGGGCTTGATGGACCTTTGGACTGACCAGGCCCGGCACTACTGGGTGTGCATACTGTGCAATTGCACAGGGTGGAAAACCTGGAGGGGCAGCAGAAGAAGTAGCCCACGAGGCCGCCGGTGGACCTGCCCCACCAGCGGACCTGTACCACTGGTAGCCAGGAAGAGGCCTGTGGAAACCTCTGGTAGATCGCATTCCACCGATGAACGGAAGTACAGAAGGCCCATGAGGCTGCCGGTAGACGTGTGTGTGTGTGTGTTTTCTAAAATTTAGTTTGAGCTCTTAATGATTGGATATTATTCTCTTCCTTGGATCATTGGAAATATTTATTTATTTATTTCGGATTTTTATATACCGACATTCTCAATACAAGTATCGAATCAGGTCGGTTTACATATAACAAAACTTTCGCACAAATGGCGTTACATGGAACAGCGTTTCTTAACATATAACGTATAACATATAGCATTTAGCATATAACCTATAACATATAGATATTAATAATAAATTAAATTAAATATTACATAGATAATAATAATAGTAACTCGTCAACAGGACGTAGGTAAATATTCGGCATGTTTATAGCGAGAATAAATATCTAGAAAAAAAATTAAAGGGTAGACTAAATTGAGATTTGAGGGTATGGTTTTACTAATATGATTGATTTATATTCCTAGATTTTATTGTTTGATGAATGATTTATGAGGACTGGTGATGTTTCTGGTTTTCCCTTGCTGCATTGCATACAGAGTCTGGCTTGTTGCGGTTTGTGGTTCAGTTTCTGTTTATAGCTCTGAATTTATAGTTCATAGTCTCTGAATTTGGTGAGGATGAGGCTGTGTTCTGCATTAATTGAGTTGGAGTATTCTGTGTTTAAAAAAAAACAACAAAAAAACATACAAAGAGGAAGGGGCAGCACAGTAATTGTTCGCACAGGGCAGCAAAAATGCTAGCACCGGCTCTGGTTCTGATCCAGTAAGGCAAATCTTATGTACTTATGCTGATGGGTCACATCCATGATGGCAGTCTGTGCTCTGTGCTGCAAGCATTCTGCCTCCCATCTCCGTCCCACACGCAGCACAGATTCCAACATAAAAGTGTCAATGAGCTCACAGCTGTTTCACTGCTCAGCACATGCCAGGCACAGCTATTCTTTCCAGTCATGTTTCCTTCAAACCTGGGCATACCAGGACCATGAACCCCCTTGAGGGTTGACAGACTGAGACAGCCATAGCCCCCTCAGCATGCAAAAGACAATGTGGTCCGTATGTGCCTGTCATAGCCGTGTATGACACCTGGTGGGGACAACTATAACTGCCCTCGTGTCTGCCGTGCCTTGATCCTCAAGCCACGACTGCTTTGCTCGGTGCACAGCAGACACGTGTCCACAGGCTAGCCGCAAGCTCTCCATTGGGAGAGAGGATACCACATTTCCCGTCCTGTTGGGCACGAGACAAGTGAGCAGACACGGAGGCAGGCACACACTGCGGCACACGTCCCCTGGTGAGATCCAGACGAATACTCCGCAGCATCTCCTCTCACACCCCCATAAAATTGCCTTCCCCGTACGTATCCGGATCAGCCCAGACTCCTGTGTTTGTCTCCATCTGCTGGCAGGGATGAATAGAGTGTTTCACTGACACTGCTTCATAATCCCTGGTGCCACCTGCAGTTCCCTAGTATTTCTCTGCCTCCAGCAGATAGATGGTGGCTGGTGCATAAACCTGCGGAGTGTGAGCCTTTCCTCCTCAGGGGTGTTTGGGTCCTGGTGGATCCTTCCCTGCTTGGTTGAGGTGGACGAGCTGGAGGCTGGTGACGTTTTTGTATGCTCACTCCTTTAGTCCGTGGGATGTAAATCTGGTGATCCAGATCCCCCCTTCACGAGGCTGCTTGGGCGTCTGTAGGCTCAGGGCAGCTGGTATATATATATATTTTTTTATCAGCTTGCCTTTCTTTCTTTAAATTTCTGGTTTGAGTCTCTCCTTATATCTTTTTGCCTTTTGCTGAACCTGAGCTGGACAGCTCCGTGTTCTCTGCAGAGCAGAAGCTGACCAGAGTTTTAAAGTTGTTTTAAGAAAAAAAAAAAAGGTATGACTGTCATCACGGGCGGCTCTCTCTCCCTCCGGGCCCTATTTTGTAGCGGGTGTGCAGGCTCGGTTTTTTTGCTCCCGTTTGCCATGTTGCCCCACGAACCACAAAGGCTGAAAGGAGATGTCGGCACCCCCCTCACACAGACGCTGACCTCTCTGTTGCTACTTTCCTGGCAACACGTCACCAGGAAGAGCCAGCCTTCTGCCTCTCTGCCCTCTCCCCATCCCATCCCTTACCTCATCCAACAGCAGCAACAAATCGCACACAGCTCGCATCTCACACCTCCTCCTTCTACACAAACGCCTCGCTTGGTACACGCTCCCATCTCTCTCACAGCATATGCAACCTCAACTACCACACACACACCTTCTTCCACAGACTCTCATACACTCGCAGACCAACATCTCAAAACCTAGATATCTATACCCTCGATCTGCTCAGCATTAGTCGTAGCACATCCCTGTCCCATAAGATGCCACCTTCACACAGTTCATCCGCTAATGGCACGCACAGCGCATTATCAGCTTCAACCTGCCAAGACCACTAGCTCCAGTTATCAACCTGACGGTCCAAGCCCTAAACGATGCAATACTCACTGTCTGTCATGCAGAATTCACAACCCTTAACTTTCCCTTCATTACTGACAGGCCCTTCGTGGTCATTAAGAGATGAGTCCGACAGTTCTGCCTCACTGGATCGGAATAAACAGGAATGCTGGACTGCTTGCATGGCTTTTCATCGCTCGCCTTTTCCTTGCAGTTAATAGGTGCCTTTGTCCTGGCGGTTGGTATCTACGCAGAAGTGGAACGACAGAAGTACAAAACTCTGCAGGGGGCTTTCCTGGCTCCAGCAATTATCCTCATCCTGCTGGGCATCGTGATGTTCATCGTCTCCTTTGTTGGTGTCCTGGCTTCCCTCCGGGATAACCTCTGCCTCCTTCAAGTGGTAAGAATGTAATGGGTTCTATGATACTCTGTTTTTGGCTCACTGGCACCTAGGGTCGGGTGTCCGGTTTTATGGTGGTTCGGGATGAGACCCGGACTAGATGCTACGGTGGGGTTAGGGGATGGACTATGGACTCTGTGTGAGGCTGAAGGAGTCACATTGAGGGCAACTTTCAAAGCCATTTAACTTGCCTGGTGTCCCAGGATGCCACGTATGCCCTATCCTGCACTGCTGCCAAATTTCTGGAAACACCACACACAGACATGCCGTTGCAGTAAAACAGTTCTTTCTGTAAGTCTCAGGGCATTCGCTGGACAAAACAGTGCCCAAGGCAAAGGTTGCTTTCAATGCTGCCTCCTCCCTATCGGGGCTCAGAGACTAACTCAAAAAGGCAGCCGGGCACCCTAGAAACAGCCCTGGTAAGCCTATTACTGCATGGGTACAACAGCAGGCTACTCCCTGAGGCTCCAGGACGATGCAAGCATGGAGAGCAGGCATTGCCCTTGGGCTGACCCAAACCTTGTGCGGCCACCCACACTTCCTGCCTGAGCTATACGTTAATATACAGCCAGCTCCCTCAGCTTTCACCTCTTAAGCTAGAATGGCAGTGCTAAGTCTCTACCACAGTTGCTCTCTGACTGGTCCTTCCTGGCAGCCCTCTGGCCCCGGCCTTCCCAGCTGCCCCATCTCTTCATCATGCGTGGTCTGCCTGAAAGACGCACTCCTCTGGTTGGCTTTGAGCCGGTTTAAAAAGAGGCATTCCTGCAGGTGGTTAGATGGGGAGAGAATAAAAGAGCACGCATGCAATGGTGGCCCTAATCCACCGGCCACATGGATAGCAGATTTCACAGTGTGCGGGCGCTTTTGGGGTGGTTTCCCTTTCAAAACTGACTGCGGTATATGCAGGCTGTTAAAAAAAAAAAAAAAAGACACATTTTGATCTCTCTGTGCCTCAGTTCTAATGCCAAGTCTGCCGATTGACTCTGTGTGTGACCTTGAGGCGGTCGCTTTCAGCTGGTGTATGTCCTCTTCTCCCATGTAATATGCATTTTCTCATGATTCGGGCACTGATCAGCGGGGAGGGAATGCCACCTGCCATGAGGAGGGTGTGCCAGTGCACGCTATGCTTGGGGACAGTCCCAGCACTGGCCAGCAGGACTGGCCTGAAAGTAACTGAAGATGACTCCTGGAGGGACACAGCAGGTGCTCTAAGCTGGACAGGGCGTGATGCAGCATGTCTGCCATGTCTTTTGACTCCTCCTTGTCTTCTCTTGCAGTTTATGTACACCCTTGGAGTCTGCTTGCTGCTGGAACTCAGTGGTGGCATTGTGGCGCTGATCTTCAGACATCAGGTGATACAAACATGGATTCCTTGTATAAGTGGCCTCTGCACTGTCATTAAACAGAAAAGAATCCCAACTGGAGCGCTGCTCAGGGGGAGGGGGGGGGACTGATGCATGTCCCTTGGGTAAACCCTCCAGAGGGGTAGCCATGTTAGTCCCTGGTAGCAAGAACAGCACGGAGGCTGATGGCACCTTGCAGGCAGATTTATTGAGGTGCGCGTTTTTGAGGGCAAGCGTCGCATGGGATGCAGTGGAATCTTTGTCCTTGAAAGCTAACGTTTCAATAAATCTGCCCGTCTATAAGGTGCCACCAGCCTCGGTGTCGCTTATGCCCAGGGGGGAGGAAAAGGAGGATCTGCCAAGGAGTGGGAGAGACAGACAGGGGAAAACAGAGACAATAATTATGAGAGTGGAACAGATGGAGAAAAGTCGGAAAGGCTAACAGATACCATCAGTGCTAAGGAAAGAGAAGCCAATGCATTTTCTTGGGGCTGGATGCAGACACTGAGTCTTTACTTGTATTACAGAGCTTCCATTTATTTTTCTTTTCTTGGCCTGGCAGACTTCTTCTGCCTCCTGGGCTTCCAGCTCCATTGGAAATGGCCTTTCTCGGGCTACAATGCCATGAGCCTTCATTTGTAACCAAGCAATGTTGTGTTTTTTGTTTTTTTTTCTTCACATCTGTATGCAAATCACTTAGCCCTGCCATTCTACGTTCAATTTCCTCTGCCGGGGGCCACGCATCAGGGCTCCTTCTGGATCCTTGCGATCGTGGGCCCTCAGTTCGACCACAAGCTGTCGCTATTCATGTGCCGACTGGCACCTCCCTCCCCATCTGGCCACCCAGGGGCTGTGACCTGAGCCTCTGCAGTATCCTCACCTGGCCCGGGGAGAAGAAGGCAGGCCTGGGACAACATTCCCTGTAGGGCCATGCATGCCACAGAGCGAGCTGTAGTGTCTGTACCACTCGCCAGGACCTGACAAGAGGGGCAGTGGTAGCTCAGCCCTACTGCTGCCGACTGCTCTCCACCATTTGTGCCGGCTGTGCGAGCATTTTCAGAGCTTGTGGGCTGGCACTTCCTGGCTGCTGACTTTGGTACCCGCTTGCCGTGCTGGCACAAAGCGGTTGGCAATGGTGGGGCGGGTTTCCGTCACTCAGATTAGCCGAAGGAGGCAGAGGGTGCAAGGGGAAGGGAGAAAAAGGCAGGGGGTAGATGCCGGGGAAGACGTAGAGAGGTGAGGGGCAGATTCTGGGGAAGGAGGAAAGCAGGGAGCAGATGCT
Source organism: Rhinatrema bivittatum (assembly GCF_901001135.1). Classification (NCBI taxonomy): domain Eukaryota; kingdom Metazoa; phylum Chordata; class Amphibia; order Gymnophiona; family Rhinatrematidae; genus Rhinatrema; species Rhinatrema bivittatum. Next base: position 77,755,343 of record NC_042625.1, read on the forward strand.
TACTGGGAAAAGGCATGCGGCAGATACTGGGAAAGGGGGGGGGGGGTGTGAAGAAAAAAGGCAGGAAGCAGGTCCTGGAGAAGGGAGGGGGAAGGCAGGGGGCAGATGGGGAAGAGGAGAGAAAAATGGATGCTTGGTGGAGGCAAGGAGGAAGAAATATAGAGGGATGGGAAAGGGGGAGTTACAGGATAAGAAATGGAAGGGTAGGCGAGAGGAAAATGGAGTGGAGGAGTAGCTGAAAGATGTGAGAACAGAAGGGAAGAGATGGAAGTTGAGAAGAGAGAGATGGTGAGGAGAAAGGAGGCGCTCAGCCTGATGGCAGCAGCCCTAAGGGGCGGTGCTCCAGTAGAAACCTCCCCTCCCCCCATGCACAGGTTATGTGCCCACCTGCACGCCCCTGGAAAATGTTAGAGGGACCATGAGCCTGGGAATCCAATGCCAGTCCTATGCCACTTTTCCGTCAGGCCAGCCACGAATGTCCCATTTCTAAATGGTTTTTTCCCCCCCTCCAGACTGTAGAGCTTTTGAATAACAACATCCGAAGAGGGATCAAGAATTACTACGATGACCTGGACTTCAAAAACATCATGGATTTTGTCCAGAAGCAGGTTTGTGTTACCATCACCAGTGGGAAAACTGACCAGAACATGAAGTGTGGTGCTCCTCCCCCGGGGTGGGACGACTCTAGGTCCAGCTTCTTGTAGTGAGGAGGGTCTCCCCAGGCTCTGTAAAAGAATGGTGACCTTAGCGGCTGACGCAGAGCATGGGAGAGGGACTTCCTGGGCCCCACCTGTTTCTGAGCGCTCTATTAAATCAGTAGCACTCATTTCGTTGTAAAGCACCCTACATCCAACCACAGATTCTGCAGTATTTTTTTAATGATAGCAAGAGTGCATCTGGCCAAGCAGGGCAACTTGCTCCAGTAACAAGGATAGATATTGGGATGAAAACCATTGTGCATCCTCTGATGCCAAGAAAAGTCTCCTTTGCTCTAGCGTGGCGCCGTGGGGATGCCAAGGATGATATTTCTTAAAACGACCCTCTCCAGTATCCTTTGCATACAGGCTCATACAGTTTAGCCCATTGGCAATGCAGCTTGCATGCAGACGGTATTTGCAAACCTGAAGATGATTACAGATCTAGCGAGTGTCTCTCTCTCTTTCTCAGTTTAAGTGCTGCGGCGGAGAGGAGTTTAAGGACTGGGAGAAAAACCCATACCATGACTGTCTGGCCCCGGGGCCGCTGGCCTGCGGCGTACCGTACACCTGCTGCCTGAGCAACAAGGTGCGTAGGCCACTCCCGTCCAAATGGAGCCCTGGTGCCGCTGCACGGTAACAATGTTGGAAGACATACAGGAGGCGGAGGGCTTTGCTTCAAGCGTTCCTTTCCAGGCTGAACATTTTACAAGCTTTTAAAAATAAATAAATATATATTCTTTCTGTGCTTGCCTGCTTTTACGTGAGTGACTTTCAGAGGCCGTGAGGGATCACCTTGTGCTTCTTTCTTTCAAGTCTTTTTTTGTTTTTCTGCTTTTACTGCAGTCCATCGTAATGAACACATTGTGTGGATATAAAACTCTCAACAAACAGGTAATTTTGATAATTTGTATAAAATTGTAAACTCTGGTGCATTATGACTGAGCTAACATTCTCTAGGATGCTGATTCTCGCTGTTTCTCTCTCTCCTTTACTCTGCATGTCGCTGCATGGGAAGACAATCCTAATGCATTTGATATTGGCCTAGCGGGGGGGGGGGGGGGGGGGGGGGGCAAGGGCGTTAACGCCTTTCAGGACGAAAAAAACACAATACAATAGGCTGACTGACGAATATATTCAGGGTGGACCGGAAAGGGGTTAAGGGGCAAAACATATGAGCAGTTGATACAGGAATTCCCTAACTTGTGCCCGCATTCCCCAGTGCTTCTGTGTGGGACTTAAAAAAAATAATTGGAAATTCATCTTGGTTAGGCAGCTTAACACAGCTAATGAATAGTTTGCAGGATTTGCCATTTGCTCTTATGCTTTTGGATTGGCAGCTCAGTCGGAACTGGGGCCTGGAATTCAGCACTATGAGCCTGCGTTCACAAATGCACAGGGGATTTTTTTTTCCCCCCCTCTCTTTAGTCTTTATACCTTGTCAACTCACCTAGCCCAGTCATTGCTACATCGGTGTTTTGCCACAGCGCAAGCACTGGGGCTCCTCTCAGAATCCTGCAGTCATGGGCCCTGAATCCGGCCACCGGGTGCCGCAGTTGTACAATGACTAGGCCGCTCCCCCCTCCAGGGACTGTAAGCACGGTCTGCGAGGCAGAGAAAGGGATGCCCAGGGGAGCAGAAGACCTGGCCCAGGAATGGAACCCAAGTCCTCTGCAGCATCCCCAGCCATTGAGCCAGCCTTGCTTGAGGTTCATTTTATCATGCACCCGTTTTCTCGTATTGGAGCTCGAATCTGAGGAAATGATCCACATAAGTAGAGTAGCCTAGGATTTACTTCCTCACAGACAAAACTGTTCATGTAACAGGGATGGCAAAATAGCCTAAAAGGTATTTTAAAAAGCCTTAATGGATTTCACTGGGGCTTCAAGACACCCTCCTTATTCCCAGCACACATGCCAGGATGACCATCGAGAGAGCCTTTGAACATTGGGCATCTTTCTTTTTCACAGTGTCTGCCTGCTTCGCATCCTCTTCTTATGCTGGCCAGGAGTGCAGGGGTCTCCTTGGTACCAACAGCACCTGCTTTTAGCCCATGTAGAGCTAAGGAGCAACAGAGCCTATTAACCTTCCACCGTTTAAGAAAAAGGAAGATGTGGGTGATCCCATACTGGCTCTCCCATTATCCTTTGAGTCCTTATATTTAATTGATGCTCTGGATAAGATGGGGGAGGAAGAATTTCCTTATTTGTGGATTTTGACTCAACCCAGATAGGGATTGGCTACTTCAGACTATTTTATCAAGAGAGGTTTAATGTTCCATACAGGCCGATTCAGTGGTGAGCGCACACACAGGCCACTCTCCTGTGCGCGAGATTCAGTAAATGAGGGCTCACGGTAAAAAGAGGCGCTAGGGACATTAGCGCGTCCCTAGCGCCTCTTTTTTGACAGGAGCGGCGGCTGTCAGCGGGTTTGACAGCCGACACTCAATTTTGCCGGCATCGGTTCTCAAACCCGCTGACAGCCACAGGTTTGGAAACCGGACACCGGCAAAATTGAGCGTCCAGTTTTCGAGCTGCGGGCCAATTTTTTTTTTTTTTTTTTTTTTTACATTTTTAATTATTTTTTACTTTGGGACCTCTGACTTAATATCGCCATGATATTAAGTCAAGGGTGCACAGAAAAGCAGTTTTTACTGCTTTTCTGTGCACTTTCCCGGTGCCGGCAGAAATTAACGCCCACCTTTGGGTAGGCGCTAATTTCTGAAAGTAAAATGTGCGGCTTGGCTGCCCATTTTACTTAGTGAATTGCACGGGAATAACCAATAGGGCCCTCAACATGAATTTGCATGTTGCGGGCGCTATTAGTTTCGGGGGGGGGGGGGGGGTGGACGTGCGTTTGACGCACTATTACCCCTTACTGAATAAGGGGTAAAGCTGGTGCGTCGAAAATGCGCGTCCAAATGTGGGTTAACAGTGCGCTCCGCCTGAGCGCACTGTACTGTATCGGCCTGTTAGTTTGTAAAGTAATAGTTTTTCCTGATGTTGCTAAAATGACCTGAAAGAAAAAGAAGCAACTCCTTATCATGGGGGCTAGAGTCTTACAACGAAGAGGCCAATTTTAGATACATTTTCCATATAAATGTGTTAAGTACCAGAGTTTTAGATGTATTATTTATGAACTTGCCCAACTGGCCTTAGGCCTGATATTTAGCCTCTATCCAGCAAACATATCCAGGATATTCATCATTGTGGCCGCTCTCCTGAATATATCCAGAAAACTTAGATAGCTAGATAAGTTTATCCAGCCAACTTTAGACCTGTTCAATAACCACCTGATTCATCAAGGTATCTTCCCATGGACACAGAATGGGAGAGATGCCTTAGTGCATTAGGCCCTTAGCTAGATAAGACTATAGTTTTATCTAAGCTAAGTAGATAAATAACTGCTCCCCGTTATGCCCACAACAGCCAGCTAACTACTAGCTGGATAAATTGGAGCTTAGCTGGCTAAGTGGCACTGAATATCCGGTCTCTTGTTCTTGAACACTAGAATTGGCAAAGCTGCTACTCTTGCTTCCTCCAGTATTTACCTCTAGGTTTGATTAAGGTTGAAATCCACTTTAAGAACAATGTGACGGCTATGCAATGGCTATTTTTCCTTTATTTTCTTTCTTGCCTGTTTTTTGGGTTTGAGACTTGGATCTTCCGACTTATTTGTGAACCAATGTATGCATTGAATTATTGTTAGTTTCCTTAGGATTTAATGATTTAATGATTTCATTCGTATTTTATTTTACTCTGCCCTTTGCTTAACAAAAAGTATTTCTTTGATCCTGAGTCACAATATCATAAATAAAAAAAAAAAATTAAAAAGGAGGGACCGCCAGGCTGAAATGAGGGTCAAAACGACTTATAGGTATTTCCCTTATTTCTACATATTCAACTGGATGAGCACGGCAACCACAGTACTTGGCCCGAGACTGAAATGTAGCTCTGTCTTTTTCAGTAGGTGGGGACCCCACAGAGTTTCCAGTCTAACAATGTGTCTCGCTTTCCATTACAGCGCCTGGAAGTCCAAAACCTCATCTACACCCGAGGGTGCACAGAAGCGGTCATTACCTGGTTTTTGGATAACTACAGCATCATGGCAGGCGTCTTGCTTGGAATACTTCTGCCACAGGTAAAAACTGTACCTCTGCAGTTTTTAATTCAGGGGTTCCGGGCAGGAGGGGCCTTCAGAATATAAATATAGAATGTGATGGCAGATTTGCTTTCTATTGCAAAAAGTAGACCCCAGTTAATCGCCAGCTTTCCTTTAGTTATTTAAAAGTTTTGTATTCCATCCTTTGCAATACAGCTCAGGACAGATTACAGCAAGAACATAAACATTGGCTCTCAGCTGATCATAGCATGCATCTGTACATATTCCTGTACAGAGTTTTTCTCAAGAACAAAGGACCCTGACCTCTGAGGGTCTTAAAGAGCAATGAGAATATTTTAAACTAGGAGAGCTTCTTATGCAGCACATCAAACTTTAAAAGTGTTATGAGTTCTTGTATTGAACAGCATATAAATTAGTAAGTGCTACAAATCCTAAAATTGCTTGGCATGTGTACCCTTAATTTATATCAAATTTTGTCCTGCAATATTTTGGAATGTGTGCGATATAACTTCTTGATTTATCCTGTAGTTTCTGGGTGTGCTGCTGTCTCTACTTTATATATCTCGCGTTGAAGATATCATCAGCGAATGGAACAGCTCGGCTGATGTCTTGCTTGGTTCTGCTCAGGGTCCACCAGAAATAGAATTCTCCACGGTTGGCTGCTGCCGGTGTTACCCTGGTGAAGAGACCAGCGTCTGAGAAGCATCGAGCTGCGCCATGGCGTGGTCAGAACTAGAAATGTGCTGTCAGGTCCTACAGGTCCTCACCACTACCAAGAGCAAAGGGTTTAAATTATTTAAAAGATGGAATTCCTGGGTTTCTAGTGGTAACTCCTTCCTTTCCAAGGCCTCTGCTGGATCTACAAGACAGCTCTCTTGCTCAGCGGTGCTCCTGAATCAAACACAGGATTCCTGGCCCCAGGAACAATCTCGTTGCTGTTGCTCTTTCCATGATAGCACTTGGTATCTCCTCAACAGAACGTAACAACAGTATTGTTTTACTGGGGGGGGGGAAAGGCAGAGAATGAAATACAGTAGAATAAAATGTGAAGATATTCAGCTACAGTGATCTACAAATTTTCTTCAACTTGAAACGAAAAATGGTTGCAGAGGAGCCATCAAATGTGTAAAATAAGCAAATACATTTTCTGGTGTGCTTGCTTACATTTTTGTAGGTGTTTTCCTTAACAAAAAAAATCTAATATGCATCCACTGTTAGAAAGTTGGGGAGACTCAGAGGACAGGAGGACTTAAAACCTAGGTTAGGCTGTACTACTATGGAAGTCTGAGGGCCCTGCCTGCAGTTTGAGGTTGCGCAATGCACTTCATGTGCAAGGTGTGCTCACTTAAGAGCCAGGGTTCATCCTTGCCTCCAGTTATTAGAAGGACTTGATCTGTTGGAAAGCTGCTTGAGGCACAGAGACGAAACGTTTGAAATAGGCTCCTGAAGATTCTCCACACCACCATTACACTAACCCGCGGCTCCATGTGTGGCGTGCAATGAAATCTGCTAAAAACTGAATGTTTTTAATACTTTACTCACTACAGTGCTTATGTTTTATATACATACTTGAAAATACTAGTGAGACACTAAACATTAATGTTGAGATTCTCAGAAATCAGGGCATATATGAAAAGCTGGAAAATCTGTTTTGGTTATAGCAGACTGCTCTGAAGATGGATTGTGCTACTCAGTCAGGGCAGACTGCTTTCTTATGGTTGAGCAGCAGTACTCAATAAGGAGTAGACTTGTAAATCCCGGGGTTTACGCACCCAGGCCAATTTTCAAACTGCCCAGCCAAGCGCGTAAACCCCGGGATGCGTGTAAGTCCCGGGGCTTGAAAAAGGAGGGGTCGGGGGGGGGGGGGGGGGGGGGCAGGGCTAGAGGCGCCTGGCATAGCGGCCATTTGCATACACAAGTTTTGAAAATCTACCCTTACCTGTTTGAGAGGAAACTTATCTCAAACAATATTTACTTTAAAAACCGCATTCTCAGATTCGTGCTTGGACAGCTCATGCAAGCTTGCTGACTGATTTCCATGTGGTTCAAAAAGATGCTAGCATTGGGAAGTATCATTCTAGTATATAGCAAAGAAAAGTAGATATTTTTATATTTGTTACAGCTTTATTTATATATTTTTTTTTCCTTCAAGAGGAACTGCTCCACACTTTCCTGTGGCACCTTGCCTCTTTGTGCCTTTAATAGACCTGGGATTCTGAGGTGCAGAGATAAATATGACACAGTGGAAAAGAAAGTAACCCAGAGGGGCTGAAGAAGTAGTAAAACTGATGGTCTGAATGCACAGACAGTGCATTCAGTCTGCAGCTGACAAACCCAGCGAGACGTTCAAAGTATCAATATTTATACAGTGCAATCTGTGGCGAAACATGGAAATGAAGCCACAGGGCTTCCAGATGCCCATCAATTAGTAGCAGTTTGGGCTGCATCAGAAGTTTTATGCCTGTGGGCCATCAGAGCTTCCTATATATTAACCTTATGAGATGTACATGCTTCCAACTGCCAAAGATGTACCTTTTTTGGGGGGGTACTGCACTTACTGGACCTGAACTAACTACAAATTAGTTATCTCATAGTGTTTGAAATCAAAGATGGTTTATTTTTGTTCTTTGGTTTGTTTTGTTTTTTTAACTAAAACTTTTAACAAATAATGAAGAAAGCACTTCCCTTAAGAATGGCTGCAGGCTCTGTCTTTTCCTCAGGGCAAGTGAACTGGGCTCCCCGGCTTTCAGCCCTGTCAGGTGAAAAAGGGAGCGAGCTAAAAGAGTCCAAGCTGCCCCCCCCCCCCCTGCTCGTCTGCCTCAAACACCAGGGGGGGTGGTCCCACCAGGACCTAGCAACCCCCTGGGAGGCAAGCACTGCTGAAAACTGCAGTTCTAGGCTTTTTTTTTTTTTTTTTAACTCAGACTGTAAGATTTGTACCTCCATCTGCTGGAGACAGAGAAATATTGATGGAGTGCAGGTGGCACCTCCTCTTATGTGGCAGTGGCAGTAAAACTTTGTCTCCATCTGCTGGAGGGGAGGCAAAACCCAGGAGACTGCATGGATCTGGGTACATACAGGGAAAGATGGTTTATTTTTGTTTTAAATGGTGTCTAGAGCTCATGTGCTTAATTAAAATATGGTACAGTCCTCCCTAATTTTCTTTTTATAAGAATGGCATTGATTTCCTAATTCCTAAGTAGCAACACTGCTGCCTTAGCAGCATCACTCACTACTGTAAAGTGTGTAAAAGTTTACTACTGCATGGATTTTTCTATTTAAAGAGGGTTTTTGTTTGTTGCTTTTTGTATGTTTAATTTTGTGTTGGAGGGGAGCTGAAAGTGATTGATTGCAGGTGCCCTTGTTTGTTGCTATTGTCTTATCAATGCTTAAATGTTCTGTTTGAATAATAAATTTAATATATAAAGTTAAACTGTTTTTATTTGCTTTCTTTTCTCACTTAGAACAGGCATCCTTTAGTCAGTTCAATCACTTACCATGAAACAAACTTACACTTAGCTCTAGCTGGCACATTGGGAAGGGGGAGCGAAGGGCAGTGCTCAGTGCATGTGCATTTTACACTGAGATGGCAGAGGCTGCCTGCTGATCTCCAGCCATGGCTTCCCTGCCGGCAGTAACTAATAATGATGTGCAAGCTCACTGAAGGCTTACACTATTTCTATCCCAGGTGAATTGCAAACTTTCTTGGCTGCTGTTTGAAAACTAATGTTGGGCTCAGATAAAATAACTTGATGGTTGTAAGAAATATTTATTGCAGATTGTATTAAATTGTTTGGGTTTTTTTAAGCATGCACATTGCACTGCCAGAATGCTGTTGGTGAGGGAAGGGACAGGGCAGCAGACTAAGGCAGATTGGGGATGGAAGAAGGCCTGAGGCACTAGTGAATGACTGAGAACGCTGCAGCTACTGCAAGAGCAGTAGGATCATGGTGTGAATTGGTGCTCTGTTCTTACCCACACAAGGACGGGGTGAACACATCAATGTGACTAATTGGTTGCTCATTGGTGGTTGCCATGGGAATGTGAAGCCCGATTTGGTGGGTCTGTGACTCGAGGCAGCGAAGCATGTGTAGTTTGGGGGACACCACCCCACTCTTAGGCTGTATTGGCCCGCTGAACTGCCATGTGTGAAATGCTGATTCTAGCTTTTCTATTACAAACCTCCCTATATAACCAAGCAATCTACTTGGAATCAATGATTATTTTTTTTCCACAGATATAGTCTTATACACAAAGCATATTCCCAATAAACAAGCTATAGCTGCCTTTCAAGAACTTTCTTTCCTTCAAAACTCCAGTACCATTATTATTATTCCATCTTCCAAATCTATGGGCATATATCCAAACCTGGAGACCCACCGCGCAGTTGCGATCCTAAGAAAAAAAGAAAATTTTGAATTCCAGCCTGCACTTGCTTATTTTAAGGAGTACAAGTAAAACCTGCTTCCCTAACAGTACCCTGCTTCGATTCAGCAGCAGAAGTGTTTGGGGAACATCGCTCTTCCTACCCCCATCCCAAAACTCACACCTATGCCTCTGGATTCAGAGTCACAATGACCTGCTCGGGTTTTACGTTTCCATAGCAACTGCAGGCCTACAGCCCACTAGTTAAAGAGATATGTTCATCCTGTCGTCGTGAGCAACCCCACATGGCGCCGTATAATCCTGAAATAAAATAAAAATGTCAGCTGCAATAGAGATGATTAACTATTTCTTAACCCCACCCTCACCCTGGGATAGGAGCAGCGGCACGCGCAGCATTATTATCACTGGGGAGGGGGGAGAAGCTGCAGGCGGCCCGTGACGTTTCTCACGCCTCCCGGTGTCGGACAGAGGAGAATGAGGAAGCAAGGAATTTGTGAGATCGCAGTGAAAAACCCGCTTCTGGAAAAAAAAAAAAGCCCGACTATAAAATTATAAAGCAGAGCAATTTAGCGACAATGCGCCTGCGCTCCGCAACCCGGTCCCATTTTTTTTTTTAAGCCGGGAGCACCCGGAAGAGGGCGGTTTTACTAGGCCGGAAGCGGGCGCTGTTCCCGCCTCTTCTTCCGGTCTCTGTTACGGTGCGGATTGTCATGGCTTCCTTCGAGCAGATGCGAGCGAATGTCCTCAAATTGTTGAAGGGGATCGACAGGTATCGGGGGAAAGACTAGAAGGAGAGGGAGGCGAGCAAAGTTGAGTTTGATTAGGAGGTAGCTTGTTCTTTTTTCCTGGAACCCATCAGAGAGAGAGACAGGGTTCAGGGAGAGAGGTACCCAGCAAAGGGAGAGGGAGGAAGAAAGGACTGACCCGCAGTGGCTTACCATTGAAAACCGTGGAAGCCAGCATCTTAACAGGTTCGGGGCATGCTTAACATTGACATGGACGGCAGTGGTAGGAAAGGGATCGAAAGGTAAAAGGCGTGGGGGTAGGGGACCATTTTTATGCTCGTGTACCCAAAGTGGAAAACTGCAACCTGGCAGACTGAAAGGGCCAATTTGGGCTTTTTTTCTGCTATCATTTACAGGCCAATGCAATGTTAGTATGCAAAAAAAACCAAACCGGTTCCCTGTACGTACCCATCAGCCCAGACTCCTGGGTTTTACCTCCCCTCCAGCAGGCGGAGACAGACCAATTTCTGTGGACTCTGTCGTATACCCCTGAGGTGTCCCCTAGAGCCTGTCAGTATTCTTCCATCTCCAGCAGGTGGAAGAGGTGCTTCCCTGGAGTCCGGTATTTGTTTGGTTAGAATCTGCAGTCTGCGTTGCTCTCCCGCTGGAGTCCATTTTCCCGGCAATTCCAGCTTCAATTGCCGCTGATGGACGTGGCGCGTGCCAGTCTACATTGGTGGCTGTGTCCAGACAACTTACGTCGGGGAGAAGACTTGGAGATTCCCACGTGGATTGTGGTCACAACCAATGCCAGCCTCTCCGGCTGGGGAGCGGTGTGTCGGGGAACAGCGGTGCAGGGCCAATGGACAAGGATGGAATCCTCCTGGTCCATCAATCGCTTGGAGACCAGGGTTGTTCGGCTAGCGTTGCAGGCTCTTCTTCCCTTGGTGGAAGGGCGGTCGGTGAGAATACTATCCGACAATGCCACAGCAGTGGCTTACATCAATTGTCAAGGAGGAACCAGGAGCCGTCCGGTGGCGACGGAGGCACGGCTGCTGATCGCCTGGGCGGAACGGCACCTCTTCGGGATTGTGGCCTCCCACATTGCCGGGGTCGACAACGTGTAGGCAGACTTTCTCAGTCGAAACCAGTTGGATCCAGGGGAGTGGGAGCTCTCAGACGAGGCCTTTCGTCTTCTGTGCCAGCGTTGGACCAGGCCAACCATGGACCTCATGGCAACGTGTCGCAATGCCAAGGCTCCTCGTTTCTTCATTCGGCGACGAGAACCAGGAGTGGAGGGCATAGATGCTCTGGCCCTACCCTGGCCAAAGGATGTTCTGTTGTATGTCTTTCCTCCGTGGACATTGGTCGGGAAGGTGTTGCGCCGCATAGAAGTTCACCCGGGTATGGTGATTCTAGTGGCTCCGGAATGGCCACGACGTCCGTGGTTTGCAGATCTTCTGACTCTAGCCGTCGACGGTCTGCTGCGGTTTCCTCCGTCCCCAACTCTATTGCGCCAAGGGCCAGTCTGTTTCAGCGAGGTCGATCGCTTCTGTCTAGTGGCATGGCTTTTGAAAGGCAGCGGTTAAGTTCGAGGGGTTATTCGCCTGCGGTGATCGCCACGCTCTTGCACTCCCGTAAAACCTCTACCTCCAGAGCCTATGTTAGGGTCTGGGGGGTTTTTGAGTCCTGGTGTGTGGACCGGGACATTCTTCCTGCCAACGCCTCAATCCCGGAAGTTCTGGATTTCCTTCAGGCGGGCTTGTCCAAGGGTCTGGCCTTTAATTCCTTGAGAGTTCAAGTAGCAGCGTTGGGTTGTTTTCGAGGTAAGGTGCAGGGGGTGGCGCTTGCTTCGCATCCTGATGTGGCTAGGTTCCTGAAAGGAGTGAAGCACTTGCGCCCTCCAGTTGGGAATCCCTGTCCTCCCTGGAAACTTAATTTGGTCCTCAGCGCTCTTTGCTCGGCCCCCTTTGAGCCCTTGAAGAGGGCAACCCTGAAGGATCTCACTTTGAAAATGGTGTTTTTGGTCGCTGTTGTTTCGGCGAGGCGCATTTCAGAGCTCCAGGCGTTATCTTGCAGCGAGCCTTTGATTTTGGATGCGGGTGTTTCCTTGCGCACGGTTCCATGCTTTCTCCCGAAGGTGGTCTCTGCCTTTCATTTAAATCAGTCTGTGGAGCTTCCTTCCTTTGTGGGGTTGGATTCCTCTTCGCCGGAGGCCAGAGATTTGCGTAAGCTGGATGTGAAACGGGTATTGTTGAGTTACCTGGAGGTCACGAATAGTTTCCGCTTGACAGATCATCTTTTTGTCTTATGGAGTGGACCCAGAAGGGGTCAGAAAGCTTCCAAGGCAACTATCGTGTTGGCATACCTTGTACAGGGCCGGTCGATTCCGGTCGGGCTTGAGGCTCATTCTACACGCTCTCAATCAACGTCGTGGGCAGAATGTCAGCAGGTGCTGCCACAAGAGATTTGTAGGGCGGCTACCTGGAAGTCTACTCATACTTTCGTGAGACACTATAGACTTGATGTCCAGGCACCTGAGCCTGGGGAGTTCGGAGCCAGTGTTCTCAGAGCGGGACTCTCGCAGTCCCACCCTGGTTAGGGAAGCTTGGGTACATCCCAGGAGTCTGGGCTGATCTGGGTACATACAGGGAAAGGAAAATTGGTTGTTACCTGCTAATTTTCATTCCTGTAGTACCACGGATCAGCCCAGAGTCCCACCCAGGGAGAGTCCGCTCGGCCGGTAGCTCATCATTTCTGGTTGTTAGTTTCATATGCCCCCATGTTTAGGGTCAGAATTATAGGGCATTGTGTTTCAGTTTCAGTTACGAGTTCTTCATTTCCCTCTGCTCTTCGGGGGGAGGTTGTTCAGTGACAGTTGTGAATCTTTATTATTGTTCTGCTTGGGTACAGTGGAATACCGACAGACCCTAGGGGACACCTCAGGGGTATACGACAGAGTCCACAGAAATTGGTCTGTCTCCGCCTGCTGGAGGGGAGGTAAAACCCAGGAGTCTGGGCTGATCCGGGGTACTACAGGAACGAAAATTAGCAGGTAAGAACCAATTTTCCTCTGCTCATGATTGAGCGCCTGCTTTCCTAACGTGCGCGATGCAGTAGGCAAATGATCCACTGAGCTAAAAAGGAGGTGCTAGGGATAATGTTTGTCCCTAGTGCCTCCCCGGCTCAGGAGAAGTGGCTGTGTGCAGGTTAGGAAAACGGATGCACAATTTTAGAGTCCGTTTCCCTAACCTGTGCACAGGCACAGGTTAGGGAAATGAACGCTCATTAATTAACTTTTTTTTTTAAACATTACTCCTTTTTTTTTTTTTTTTGGTTCTTCTGACTTAATATCGTCAAGATATTAAGTCAGAGGAACTACAAAAAAGCAGAATTTTCTGCTTTTCTGTTAACGTGTGGGGCTCCGCAAGACTTAACACCAGCTTAATTTTTGAGACTAAAAAATGTCAGGCACACATTTATTTTTTACACAAGGGGGGAGTAGCTAATAGCCTCTTCAACATGACATTTCCATAAGGGGTTATGGCCGAGCATCTAACTGTGGGTTAACCTGTACGCTAGCCTGAGCGCACAGTATTGCATCGGCCTGTTAGTATGTTACTTTGAGAAAGACCAGAGGGAGGCAAGGACCAGATGCTGATTAATTTGAATGCCCATGTTTTGGTCCTTCTCTTTCTAGGTATAATCCTGAGAATCTGGCCACTCTGGAACGTTATGTGGAAACTCAAGCCAAGGAAAATGCCTATGACTTGGAAGCCAATTTGGCGGTGCTGAAACTGTGAGTGTGTGTGTTTTCCCCGTCCTCCTACCCAGGAGAAGAGCTGAGGGAACATGGGCTGGCTCGCTGCCCTGGCTACTTACAAAACGTCTTTGGGCTTTAGACAGAGTGAAGGAATTTCTTAGCTTTTGGAAAGACTTGTGGCTCATTTTCCCCCACTGTCTTTCTATTTTAGGTATCAGTTTAACCCTGCCTTCTTCCAAACAACTGTAACAGCTCAAATCCTGCTCAAAGCTCTGACAAACCTTCCCCACACTGACTTCACACTCTGTAAATGTATGATTGACCAGACTCATGTATCCTTCCTCACAATATGTCATCTTTAAGTGTGCTGCTTCCTCTCTCAGCTCTGTTTGTGGAATGGGAAATATGAAAGGAACATAAGATGTGCCATATTGGGTCAGACCAAGGTCCATCAAACCCAGCATCCTGTGGCCAAACCAAGTCACGAGTATCTGGCAAGTACCCAAACATTAAATAGATCTCAAGCTACTATTCCCTATTGATTAATAGCAGTTTATGGACTTCTCCTCCAGGAACTTAATCCAAATCTTTTTTTAAACCCAGTTACACTAACTGCTGTAACTACATCCTCTGTCGGTGAATTCCAGAGCTTAACTATGTGTTGACTGAAAAATAATTTTCTCTTGGTTTGTTTTAAATGAGCTACTTGCTCATTCATGGAGTGCCCCGTAGTCCTTCTATTATCTGAGAGAATAGGTAACCAATTTACATTAACCTGGTCAAGTTCTGTCATGATACTGTAGACCTATCATATCCCTCCCCCTGCTGTCTCTTCTAATTGGGTACAGTTTGGGCTTTAACTGATGGAAGAACTGGTAAAATTGTCAGAGCGTAAGACAAATGCTTTCTTACGTATGGCACTAATCACATGTATTTATACCAGAACTAAAAGTGTGTAAACACTGCACAGTGAAATCAGGTGACTAAATGGCTCTTGTGAGTCTAAGCAGAGATAATATACAAGTTTGAGTTCAGGAACATTAAGGGGGTCATTTACTAAGCATTTTTTCCGTAGACACAAAATGGGAGAAAACCTTTAGTAAATGACCCCCAAATGGCCTTGCTCAAGGTCACACAGTGAAACTGGTTGTAGTGTGGGATTGGAATGTGTCTCTCCAGGTTTTGTTGCTCTGTTCTCCATAACTTTGTGGTATCAGTTCTATTCCTTGAAAGTGGTAGATGGTCCCTTGAAGGTGATTTCTGAGGGAGGTGAGTCCTCCTCTCCCCATAATGGGATTGCTTGGCCTAAGTCTGACAAATTAGGAAGTGTCCAGAAGATAGACTTCATTAGACTCTGTTCTCACCCTGTGAGAATGGTAGAAGTAAACAGATGTGGGGAGGGCGTTCTCACCCTGGACCATGTTTTGGGAAATCATATGTTTCTCAAAACACGGTTTCAGATGTGCAGACGAAAAACACTGTTTATCCTGGCATCTGTAGATGTGCTGACTCCGTGTGTGCATGTGGCATGAAGTGCTTTGTGTAGCGGCTGCTGTCAAGAAGGGAGCCTGCAGGATTCCAGATGTGTGTTTGGGGTAGTGGATCTTGCCAGGGGAGCTGCTTGGGGGATACTGGCTTTGTATCTTTCCACATCCACACACACACACACAACTTGTAACACATGCACTGTGTCCCTGCCCCTCCCAGTTTTTGATGTCCTATCATTATTTTACTTTGCTACTTGTACAAGTTTCCTTGACTCCTGCCCTATAGCAAGAAGAGAGGCCCATTAGGCAAATTCTATACCTAGGGGATCTTCTGGAAACGTGTCACTTCCAGTCATTCTGGGTAAGTAGCTGGAGAAACATGGAGAGGAGCATAACTGTTGTGTTTAAAGAGAGAGAAATCAAATGCACCGTACAGAAAGCTGATGTTTCCTCTGTTAAGGCTGAAAGAAAGGGAGTTTTATTATTTACAAAATTCCGCAGTTTGTAACATGAAGCTTTGCAAGTTCTGTTTAATAAACATTTGGTGCTATGCATGTAATCTCCTTGGTATTATATGTTGTGTTAAAAGCATCAGCCAGTTAGATGCTGTCTTCATCTTCTGCATGAAGTCATTTCTTATTTCTGTAAGAGTGTTCTGATTGCAAATATATGATGTCTTGAGGAGGCGTTGCTATTTAAAATGATCAGTCTTATGTCCTCTGGAGTTTTTTCTTTGCTTTCCCTTATCGTCAGCATAGTTTATGTATCTTCATGTCAGCACCAAAAGTGCATTTCCATGCTAACCTAGGACAGCTTTTGTAAACCTGAGATGGGAAAAGGGGGAGTATCTCACCCAGCATTTATTAACATGCCAAGTGGGTGCCACAGAGCCGTGTTGCTGCATTCATGGTCATCTCTTGTGCCTCACTTTAAAAAAAAAAAAAAAATAAATAAATTAGAAAATGTTTCTTAACAAAAAGGGTGGTGGCCTCCCAGGAGATGTGGTGGACAAACAAGACTGTAACAATTAAAGAAAACTTGGGATAAGCTCAGAACATCCCTAGGTGGAAAGGCAAAGCCAGAGATTAGTTTGGCTCTACGGCATTGGAAAAGGAGGCAAACTAAGAAGACGAAGTTGGCCTTAGGGTCCTTATCTAATATTTCACTCTGTGTTTGTGTTCTTGCTTCCTGCAGCAGGCACTGGATGAGAACCTAGACCTACTGGATGGGGTGATGGGCTTTGAGGATTCTGTCCGAAAATGTAAGTGCAGCAAAAGGCAGATGGACAATGTCATGAGCAACAGGAACACATCCTGTGCATCACAAACCATCTCCCCCATTTACCTTTTATTGTTTTATTTTTTTTAAACTTAATTGGAAACGAACAAACCTAGTACAGCCTTTGTATCTTGGGCTCTGTTCCATGCAACGAATATAGACTTGGTTATAGAATTTTTAACCAGATTAACAAATAACATTTCTACATAAATACTCTCAAACATTATCACCTCCCTCAATCCCCTGCAACCCATTCCCTTTGCCCCCCATCTCTTGGTTAGACATTTTGTTCCCTTCAACTAGAAAATATTAACCCATACTCAAGTTATTGTATTAACAATGGTTTTTAAAAAAACTGCATCCTTAAGATGAATTGATAGCATTTCAATTACATTCTGCGCTTCGGCATGCCAGGCCTTCAGCTGGCCAAAATTATCCTGCAACCCACTCAGCGGGGCCAATGCAATAAATGTGGCAGAAAACGGGCACTCTGTGTTGAGCACCCGTTTTCCTACCATGCGCCCAGCTACCTCTCCTGAGCTCCCGATCCAATATTAAAATGAGGGGTCCTCCTAAAAAGGAGGCGCTAGGGACGAATGTGCGTCCCTAGCGCCTCCTCGGAATCAGGCGCACAGGAGTGGTGGCTGTCAAGCAGGTTGGGAAAATGGACGCTCAATCTACGAGCATCCATTTTCTCCTGCTACCGGCATATACACTTACAAGATACATAGCCTGGACCATCTATCTTGTGTGTATGTATTGTTTGTCCAAAAATGTTTTTGTTTTGTTTTTTTAAATGCCAGCCCCATGTGGATTTCCATGTGATGAGCGCTACTAGCTACGTGGCGATTTGGATGCGCTAATACCCGTATTGGATCGGGGGTTATGGACGTGTGTCAGGCCGTGCACAGCGGCTAGGGCACAGTATTGAATCGGCCCCTTTATTTGTAAGGGTAAAAATGTGCTGGAAGTGACTCCCACCACCAAACGTTTGTAAGGAGTTTTTAATTACCACCAAATCTGTAGTGACCAAGGGACATGTACAGTTTATATCCCATTTACAGCAGCCTCAGTTGCCCTTGGAACTTCCTGTAAAGGATACCTGCCTGCCTTTGTCTCTTTAGTCTGCCTGTGACTAAGTCTGTTTTCTCTGAGAGAGCTATGCTTACAATCTGTAAACTTAACGCAACACCTCTCAAGTCTGGCTTGTGGGGTTGACACAGCCAGATCTAATATATCCCTCAAGCTAATTTCTCAGCTTGGGGCTCAGAAATGGAGAGAGAGTACTGCCACTTGCTGCTTCTGAGCGCAGAGCTACAGGCTGTGACTCAGGACTACTAGGGCCACCATCGCGATGAGTACTCCAAGCTTTGGGATGTCCTTGAGCCAGCCTTTCTGCCCTGTCTGAATGGGAGTCTGATTCCCTCCTATGTGCGGAGGGTATGCTGGGTCATCTAATCATCAACCTCAGATGTAACCAACAGGAGTAGACAAAGTCTCTAACAGGCTACAATGAAGTAGCAGAATACCAGGGCACCCGCGGATTTTCATCCTCGGATTCCTTGGGTTTATACATTTTAGCCTGTAACTCATTTAACTGAGCATTATTGGATGCCAATGGTTTTTTTTGTAAAGTATCTTGTGAAGGGATTGGCGTGTAACTCTCTTTGTATTCAGATGGCAGTCTCAGGCTGTTTTTGTCAAGGTAATGGATGGAGTTTCTTTGCTGCTCCATCCAGATGTGGTTTTCTGACTGGCGCTAAGCGTTTACGTCGTCCCCTTAGTTAGCTGTACCCCTCTTGAACCCTCTGTTTGGTGCTTTATGGCTCTTTTGAGCTGTTGTGGGGGACATCCCCGAAGGATCTTTCTCTGAATATGGTGTTTCTGTTCAGCCAGGCGAATTTTGGAACTTCATTGGAACTTCAGGCCTTGTCCTTCAAATCTCAGTGAATGGGGTTTGTGGCAGACAGTTCCGTCATTTTTTGTCGTTCTATCTGAGGTCAGCCGGTTGAACTTAATGCATTCCGGCATCTGAATGTGACGGATCCAGAGAGTTACATTTGTTGGATGTCCTTCGGTGTTTAATTCGGTGTCTGAAGGTTACCAGTGGATTTTGAAGGTCTGATCACCTCTTCTGTGGAGCAAAGAAGGGGGATGCAAGGCTTTGAAAGTTATGATTGTGTGGTGAGGGAAAAGGAAGGGCGCATCCTGAAGAGACCAGAGCATAGGCAGCTTTCTAGGTGGAGAGTCAATTGGTTTCTTCGCCGGAGATCTGCTGTGCGGGAACTTGGTCGTCCCTTCACGCTTTCACCAGACATTATTGAATAGATGTTCCGGTGCCTGATGAGATGCTGTTTGGGGAATGTGTGTGACTTGGTCTTTCAGTTTCCCTCCCGGTTTAGGGAAGCTAGGGTATGTGTCAGGTGTCCGGACTGATCCCGGTATGAACAGGAAAGGAAATTTGGTTCTTACCTGCTAATTTTTGTTCCTGGAATACCCCAGATCACTCCCTATTAAAAGACCGCTCTCTCTCGGCCATGTGTATCATAGGGAAGACTGAAAAGCCTTGTCGTTCTTATGTCCACAGCAGGGATTTTGATCCCTGCTGTGGACATAAGGGCTCGCGTTGAAGGACTCTACCTTTGTTCCCCTGCTCACGTAGTGGAAGGAGTTTAGCTTTTGGATTTGTCTACATCTTGGCTTGTCTACAGGTCAATACTGAGGGACTGTAGGTTGCACTCTAGCTTACGTAGCAGTTTCAGAAACGTCTTTTTTTTTCCTCTGCCTCCATCTGCTGGAAGGGATGTAGAACCCACTTGTCTGACTGATCTGTGGTATTCCAGGAATGAAAATTAGCAGGTAAGAACCAGTTCTCCTTTTACGCAGATATGCTTCTTGCCACGGATCATAAAATATATCTACTTCCTCCTGCAACGTTCCGTCCAAAGCTCCCTTCAAATACTCAGTTTTATCTAAATCAAACTGCCTTCCTCTGGATATTGTAAGTTAGTATTATTCCTAGTTTTAAAATGTCATTCATTTAAATACTTCACCGTGCCGTGCTTGTAGTTATATCCCTTATTGGAACGGCAGAGAAACACAGCCTGCCGGACCAAAATGGGAAAATTAAATAGAAGTGGGAAAAAAGCAAGAAAGAAGGGTTACTTCCTGGAAAGGAGCGGCAGAGAATACGAATTTCAAGGCATCAATGGAGGGAACCTCCTTGCAAATCTAGGCCTCTGTTCTTTCTCCTTGTTTATATGTAATAAAGATCACACCCAAGTCTTCTGCACTACCTCCTTGTCACTTTGACGTGACCCTTTCAAACTGTACATGTGGCTCTGGAAACCTTGCCCTTTGCCTGTAGAAGTTTTGCGTTATAAAAATATAGTTTTGAGTTGCCACGTGCTGCCGATCTTCACCGCTAGGGCTCTTTATGTTACTGCATTTTTTAACTTTTAGTAGATGATAGTAAAATCTGCAACAGGATAGATTCCCAGAGAGGTGTGGAAAGCATGAGGAGTGACATGGCTGTCATGGGGATGTGGTACATGGAAAACCATGCCTGGGATATAGTTATACCGGGCTGTAATCTGTCCAGGAAGGACTGGTTAGGAAGGAAAGGAGGTGGCATGGCACTATATATAGAAAATAATATTAAAGTAACAGAATTGCAGGGCTTATGGGTAAAGAGGAGGCACTGTGGGTTAGTCTTGAAAGAGGGAATGGAACATTTAGTTGTATGGTGTAATATACAGACCTCCATCACAGAGATTTATTTATTTATTTAAATTCTTTTAATATACCGATGATCAAGACCAAGTCTTATCGTACCGGTTTACAATGTAACAAGGGGAAACCAATTAACAACTATATAGAAGGTAAAGTTACATTAAACTTTACATTAAAAAAGAGATTCACAAACTTGCTATGAAAGGGGGTGGCGCTATTGCTAGGGGACTTCACTCTGCCAGATGTTGATTGGAACATTCCGGCTGCAGTGTCTTACAGAAGCAGGGAAGACCTGTCCTGTCCGTTGGTAACAGAACCCACAGGGCAGTACTGGACCTGATGCTTGCTAATGGGGACTGTATCGCTGATGTAGTGGTTCGGTATTAGAGCACAAGAAATGAGGGTTCATTCAAAGGCGAGGGTCCTAGACTTCAGGAAACCTAACTTTGTTAAAATAGGGGAGTACCTCAAGGAGTCGTTACGTGGATGAGAAAATCTAGGGGAAGTAGAAGAGCAGTGGGCAAAACTAAAAGGAACTATTATAAGGACAATTATAAGGTAAATAAAGCAAAGAGGAAAAAGAGGCTGCTATGGTTTTCTAAAGAAGTAGCTGCTAAGGTAAGGGAGAAAAGGTTAGCGTTGATAAACTACAAGAGATCATAAAGGGGAAGACAGGCAACAATATCTGGAAAAGCTAAGAGAAACTGGGAAATTAGTCAAATGGAAGAAAAAATAGTAAATACCAGTAAAAGGGCGTCCCTTTTTTTTTTTTTTTTAAATATATTAATGATAGAAGTGCAGAAGCAGCATTGCGAGACACCGAGATGAAGGGGAGGAATATGAGGAAAGGGCAAAATTGCTTAACAAATATCTCAGTTCTGTTTTCACTGTGGAAGGGTGTTCTGGGTTCAGACTATGCACACTGGCATGCTGACCTGGGGAGGGGGGCTACCTGAGGGGCTTGCCCAATATAAACACAATTACTGGGCTTGAACCCAGGAGCTTATTCTCTACACAGTCACACACACATCACGGTTCCAGGTACTTAAGTTTATTTGAGCAACAGGAGGATAGAACAAATAAAATCAGGTCACATAGAAGAAGTAATGGTATAAAAAGTTTACATCTTTCCAAAGGCTCAACCTGTGCTATCACATCCAGGAGCCAGCTCTCTCATCTTACTCTATCTTATTTCTCCTTACACACTACAAGCGCTTGTGAAAGCAGTGATGTTCCCTCCTTCTGATTTCTTATCAAATCTCAGGCGCAACTGTCTGGCCTTCATTCTCTCTCAGGCTTTAGCATAAGTTAATTGCTAGTTTTCTCATCATAGACCTAGTGGAATAACTAAATAAACAGACTCTTGCCTGTTCGTAAACATTTCACAGGGCAAAACAGTAAATAAGAGTTCACTCAGTGGTTGGCCCTTGGCCTTCAAACTAGTCTGTGTCTGGGTGAAAACTCTGAATCCATACAGCCTACCCTCTATATACATCCTCAGCAAAAGTAACAAAAAATGACTCCAGCAAAGGGCCGGAAGCAGAGCCACATAAAATGCCGAGAAATAAGATTAGAAATGAAGTAAACCACAATCGATTTTCAGGACAGTGTGTTTGAGAGGAGCTAACTAAACTTAAAGTAGATAAGGCGATGGGGCCGGATGGGATACATCCGAGGGTATTAAGGAAACTTAGAGATGTCCTGGCAGCTCTGCTGGCTGACCTTTTCAATGCTTATATAGAGTTGGGATTAGTTCCGGAGGACTGGAGACTAGTGGATGTGGTTTCTGTTCTGTAGTAAGGAGGAGGCTGGGAACTACTGACTGGTTAGCGTGATCTGTAGGACGAGCAAATGAATGGAATCGCAGCTAAAACAGAGGGTAATGCAGTTTCTGCAATCCAATGGATTGCAAGGTCTGAGGCAGCATGGCTTTATCAGAGGTAGATCTTATCAGACGAATCTGATTTTTTTTTTTTATTGTGTGACCAGAAAGTTGGATCAAGGGAGAGCGCTAGATGGATTTCAGTAAGAGCTTTGACACAGTTATGCATAGGCGACTTATAAATAAATTGTGCGCCCTTGATATGGGCAGACAGTGACGGTCCAGGTTGGAAATTGGTTGCGTGGGAGGCAACAAAGGGTAGTGGTAAATGAAGTTTGCTCTGGAGGGGGGAGGGGTGCCTTACAAGCGGTGTATCTTGGACCATTTTTTCCACACTTTTGTCAGTGACTTTGTGGAAGGATTGTCGGGAAAGGTTTGTATGTTTGCCGATAGTATCAAAATCTGCAACAGGGTGTAGAAAATATGAGGAGGGATCTAGTGAAACTGAAGGAATGGTCTAGGGACTGGCAGCTAAGATTTAATGCTGAAAATGCAGACTCACAGATTTGGTTCCAAAAACCCAAGGGAGAAGTAAAGTATTGGGGGTGAAATTCTTTTAAATATGAAGAAAAAAGAAAAAAAAAAAGTGGCATGTGGGGCTAATTGTAGCTGCTGATCTTAGGGTGGCCAAACAGTGGCATAAAGCGATGGCAAAAGCCAGGGAGAGGAATGGTCAGCAGGAACAGAGAGGTCCCTGGTGATGATATACAAATTGAGCTCCACTCCCTACCTCCCTGTACTCTCCAGGTCTGCTCCTCTCTTAGAATTGTCCAATTCACTCTCTATCAGGCCCCAGTCTCCTGTGATTGTTCGGCCATGGCCAGGGCCACAAATTTCGCTCTTGCCGTGGAATTGGCCAGTCTTGGGCAAACTGTCATGGGAGACTGGGGCCCTGGTGGCAGCAGAACAGCACATTTACCCTTGCCCGCCCACCTGCCTGCCCCAGAAGAGAAACATTAAGAACATAAGAAAATGCCATACTGGGTCAGACCAAGGGTCCATCAAGCCCAGCATCCTGTTTCCAACAGTGGCCAATCCAGGCCATAAGAACCCGGCAAGTACCCAAAAACTAAGTCTATTCCATGTTACCATTGCTAATGGCAGTGGCTATTCTCTAAGTGAACTTAATAGCAGGTAATAGACTTCTCCTCCAAGAACTTATCCAATCCTTTTTTAAACACAGCTATATTAACTGCACTAACCACATCCTCTGGCAACAAATTCCAGAGTTTAATTGTGCGTTGAGTAAAAAAGAACTTTCTCCGATTAGTTTTAAATGTGCCACATGCTAACTTCATGGAGTGCCCCCTAGTCTTTCTATTATCCGAAAGAGTAAATAACTGATTCACATTTACCCGTTCTAGACCTCTCATGATTTTAAACACCTCTATCATATCCCCCCTCAGTCGTCTCTTCTCCAAGCTGAAAAGTCCTAACCTCTTTAGTCTTTCCTCATAGGGGAGCTGTTCCATTCCCCTTATCATTTTGGTAGCCCTTCTCTGTACCTTCTCCATCGTGCAGACTACCCCTCACTCACCGGCTCTTGGCCAAACATGAGGAGGAGGAACGGCGGCCTTGCGGTGCCTCTCCTCCCCTGCTGGGGCCTGAATGTTGCGCTTGCATGCCTTGGGCTAAAGCATGGCCCGAGTCTGAATTGAAGAAAGCATGGAATAAACACAGGAGATCTCCGAGGGAGCGATGGGAATAGTAAAGCTAAATGAGTTGAGTTGATGAGCAGACCGGGTAGACCATTCACTCTTTTTCTGCTGACTTGTTTCTGTGATCTAGTAAATGTTCTAGAATCTGGCAGCTATGATCTTGCATTTGGGCAACAAAAACTTAAGGCAGTGGTACAATGTAGAGGGTGAAATGCTTTAAGAATGAAACGAGCGGGATCTGGGAGTGATCATATCTAATTATCTTAAGATGGCCAAACGGGGGGGGATAAGGCAGTGGCAAAAGCGAAAAAGGTGCATAGGGTGAGAAATGGTCAGCAGAAAAAAAAGGTGATATTGCCCCTGTAGAAGTCCCTGGTGAGATGAAATATGAAATACGGTACAGTTTTGGAGACCGCACCTTCAAAAGAATATAAACCGGATGGAGTCTGTGCAGAGGTTGGCTACCAGAATGGTCTTTGTTCTAAAGCATAGGAAATCAGACCTAAAGATCTAAACATATATACTCTAGGAGCAAGGTGGGTTCCTGTTCATAACCCAGATCAGTCTAGACTCCTGAGTTTTGCCTCCCTGCCAGCAGATGGAGACAGAGAAGAAAAGCTTTACTGACACTGCTTCCTAACCTAGTGTGACACCTGCAGTCTCTCAGTATTTGTCTGTCTCCAGCCGATAAGAGGTGGAAAACCTACAATCTAGAGTGTATGTGTGTGTGTGTGTATGTATATATATATATAAGTTCAGCAAAGAAAGCCCTTCCAGCAGGTTATTAGGTACACGGTGGGGCCATCCCTCTTGGCTGAGGCAAACGAACAGGGGGTTTGTGACCCTGGACTATGTGGAGTTAGGATATCTGGTGATCCAGATCCCTCCTCCTGTCTTGGAGCCCGTGGTCATCTCTGCAGCCTTGAGGGAAGTATTTTTTGTTTTCTCTCTCAAAGTAAAGTTTGTTTAAAAAAAAAAAAAAAAAAAAGAAAGAAAAACAAAGTGAGGACTCTGTGACTGTTGGCTGCAAGGGACTAAGGCTCTGAAGCCAGCTGTCTTGCGGCAGGGTCCACACGGCAGGCCAGGCACTAGCATTTGGTATCTGCGGTGGGATCCTGGCAAGGCAGACCGCCACGCTGTTTGCAGTACGTGTTAATGGCACCGGGGAAGAGTCACACAGCAGCTGCCTGGCTTGTGGAGAGCTGCGCACACAGCTCACTGAGGATCGTGTGTGCGCCTGATGGCGTCTCCGGGGGAGAGAGCAGTTCCACGAGCAGAGCTCGTTGTCTCTGTCATAAGCAGATGAGGGCAGACCTCAAGATCTAAGCATGTCCACCCTAGGAGAAAGGTGGGTTGGGGAAAGATGTTAGAGATGTTTAAATACCTTCAAGGTTTCCATGCACAGGAGGCTCTGGAATGAGAGATCATGGGATGAGGATAAAAGGGAGTAGATGCAGTAATGTAAGGAAATATTTCTTTACAGAAAGGGTGGTGGATGCATGGAACAGCCTCCCAGAGGGAGGTGGTGGAGATAAGGAAAATATCTGAATTCAGGGAAGCATGGGACAAACACAGGGGATCTCTAAGAAAGTGGTAGGGATTGGAGAGATGAGCTGGTACAAATGGATAGCAGATAAGGTAGGCTGTATCTTTGGAGGGGGTTCTTCCATCACTTGTCTATGTTTTGTGATTCCGAGAACATCCCATTCCTTCCTCTTATAGGCATTCTAATAAAACTGAAAAAGCTGTTGCCTCACTTCTTGGTTTTCTAAATAAATAAAATGACACAATGTTAGTATTGTCTTGCATTTGGTGGAATGTGATCTCAGGATGGTTGTCTATGACCTGTGGGCTAGTTGGCCCTGTGACCTACTGTAACGTGTTCTTTTAATTGGATTGCGCCGGTCTCCGTTCTTTCCTCAGTTATCTGCCACGTGGTGGGGATCACGTACCAGCACATTGACCGATGGCTGCTGGCAGAGATGCTGGGGGATTTGTCAGGTGAGTTGTGCCTTGGTGTAGCTAGATTGGTCCTTGAGCAGAATTGCTGGATAGTCAGACTCTATTTGGTGACTCTTTGTGACTGTCTGAGGGGTCAGGCTGCCCTTAGGTTTCTGCTTCTTCATAGTAATAGATCCCCCATGAGCACTCGGTAATTACAGAAGCATTCTTTGGGAGAAACAAGTAGTAAATACTAGTGAAGTACTCCTATTGAAATGAGTGCCCTCAAGAGATCTAGCTACATCATAGTATTCTATTTATTTAAAATCTTATTTTCCACATCTTCCTAGAAACCAGTCCAGCGTGGATTACGATAGCAGGAGCAATACATAATAAAAACATGATCACATAAAACAGTACTTAAGTTTATTTATGTGGGTAATACTTAAATGAATATATATACAGTAAAATAACTAAACCGTTAATTAAAACCTTCATTCCAATGCTTCCTTGAAAAACAAGGTTTTAAGCTGCTTCCTGAATGCTCTTGCTTTCCCCTTATTTGCACTGGCAGCAGATTCCTCAGAGTCGGAGACAGAAATGGGAAAGCTTGAGTGCGTGACTGTGCATACTTGTAGACTTTTATGCTAGGCACTTTCAAGAGCCTGGCCCGTAAAGAGCTGGAGGGTACATGTCAGTCAAGTTTGTTACGCAGTGAAGAACATGCTTCAGGACCCATCAATTTATGTACAATTACCAGCAGCCTAAACTTGGATCTCCATTTAACTGGAAGCCAATGCAGTTCCTTAAGTGGGTGTCTACACGTGAGGCCCATGCTGCATCATTGTTAATGCTCTTAGCAGATTGTCAGGCACCCCTCCATAAAGGCTACGTCCTACAGTAGTGCAAATAGCACCGTACCAAAGGTCATAGCACAAGTCTGAACATGGCCATAGGGAGAGAAGGTCTTAAAGGTTTTAATGCTCTCAATTTGTAAAATGCTATTTTGGCTAAGTGGCGACCCTGTGGTCTCTATAAATATGGAGGATTCAGAGTTCCCTGCAAATGGAAGAAGCAGTTTGACCCTGTAGAAGCAAATGGTTGCTGTTCACAGGGCAGCACAGGAACAATACCAGTCATGCTTTTGTGCCTCATGTCTGTCTAAAAATGTAATGGGTAAGCACCTCCCTCTCGTCTCTTGCCGTAGACAACCAGCTCAGAGTGTGGATGAGCAAGTATGGCTGGACAGAGACGGATACTGGGAAAATTTTTATCTGCAGCCAGGAGGAAAATATCAAACCCAAGAACATTGTAGAGAAGATTGATTTTGAAAGTAAGTTGTTTTTTTTGGGGGGTTTGTTTTTTTTTGGAGGGGGGGGGGGGGGGAAATATCCAACACAGGATTCCTAAACATCCCCACCTTAAGAGACGCTCATCTTTCAACTACGCGAGAGAGAGCATTTTCCATTGCTTCCCCCAAAACTTGGAACACCCTACCCATAGAACTGAGGACCCAGCACATCCAAAAAACATTTAAAAAAGACCTAAAAACATTTTTATTCCGCAAACTCTATTCTAACTATCTGACACCTGATCATCCCAGCACTCAATAGAACTCGCAAGCATAATCCTCCTCTTCATGCTCTCCTGATGTACCCTCCTTTTCTACCCCTCCCTGTTCACTCCCTTGATCCATTAAGTTCTTTGATAATGTTCTCCGCAATATTCTGTTATTCAACGACTAAGAAAATATGTTGATTGTTCACAAAACCCTACTGTTCCCAACTACTATGTTAACTCCATTTAATTGTAAGATAATTGCATATGTTGGATGATAATTGCAGATTTGTAAACCGTTATGATGGCTCTACCGAATAACGGTATATAAAACCCTATAAATAAATAAATATGCGTTTAGGGACCTTTGCTAAGTGCATGGGTGGAACGTACAGGAAGGCACTGCTTTTACCCACACTACCTCCTGCAAGAGGAAAGCCACTTCCGTAGAATAACTGAGGCAGGAGCAGGTAAAGCGAATGCCGAACTCTGAGTCCATGGCAAAACTAGGATTAGAACCCAGGTTGTGGGGTTCCTATTTTTGCACTGTGACTGCCCACTGCAGGCTGCTCTGCCACTTTGCCACCCCCGTTGGCAACTTCCCATTCTCTTGAGGTTCATGACCTCCATTTTTCTTTTTTTTTTTTTTTTTGCAGATTTTTCTAGATGAAGAGTAAAGATTTGGCGAAGGTGGGTGAACTCCTTGGGTTTAATCTGTTTTAGCTGTTTCCTTTTTCATTTCAGGTGTATCCAGTATCATGGCTTCTTCCCAGTGACAGCAGCACACCTGCTTGCAGAATAGTTTTTCTATTTGAAATAAAATAAAAATGTTGCTTTTCTTACGCCCTGAGCCGCTGTCTCTCTTTTTTTCTGCACCTTATATCCACCACAGGGGGGTGATGGAAGTGGTTTAGGGGTGGGACCATGGGCCTGGTTTGCCTTTGGAGGCAGGAGGAGGAGGAGCATGTGGAAGGTGCTGCTGGGCCAGAGCTCTCCTCAGTCAGCCCCCCCCCCCCCCCCCCCCCCCTTGCACAAGAACTGAAAAGATGTTTGGTGTTGCTGGAGATTCAGCACACGTAGTCTCCCTTTGCCCGTCTATCCCATGGCTTTGGAGATGACTCCCACCCTTGAAACAACAGCCAAGTAGTGATGGCCATACAGCCATGATTACAAGCCTTAGGACTCGTGGAGGTTGGCTTTGTCCTGGGCCTTAGCTGAAGTATTTACATTTGTCGCCTCATGGACTGAGGCCATAAAGAAATCATTTACTGAATCTATACACAGACCAAAAAAAAAATAGAGAGGGTTCACTGCAGAGAGCTAGGACACAGGCTTCTCACCCGGCCTCCCACCCCAGATCCATCTATCAGCTTTCTGTTTATCAAGGCTTGCTCGATATGAGGGGAGGGGGGGGGGGGGCACTGAGGTACACCTGAGAATGCTTAGCATTCCTGGCTGTATTCACTAGGATTCTGGTTTTCTAGCACTCTTAACCACTTTGTGTACCTTCCCCCTAATCCTGTTTCCTCCTGTATCTTCTCATCCTCATCCACCTTCTCTTTCCCCTGTTCCAGCTCAATCTTTTCCTTTCCCTATTTACTTCTTGCTATTCCCTATGCGTGTCCTCAATCTTCACTGCATCCCTCTCTCTCTCTGCTTTTCCTACACTGCCTGCCTCCCTCCCTTTCTTCCCCACTCCCTCTCTCCCCCCCCGCTCTCACGCACTTACAGTAGCAGGAGCGTGACGCAGGCAGAACCAGCGCTCGCCAGTCAAGAACTAAGGAGTCATCCAGTCCGAACTGGAGCCTGCAGCACCGAGCCCTCCGAGGATGGAGCGAGTCTGAGGCTGCTCCGAGCTCCCTGCCCCGCTTCAGCACCAGAGACAGCAGCTGCAGAGCCCGGGCGATCAGCGCCGGCCCGGGGCCAGTGAGTGAGGCAGGGCGAATGTGCACAGACGGTGGGGAGAGGGTCTCTCCAGCCACAGGAGGGGGTGCGCTCTCCCTTCCCCCTGCGTCTGGCACAGACTGGGGGAGGGGGGGGGGGGATTGCCTTTCGGTGTTGAGCCCGGCCTGGGAGGAGAGGAGGCAGCGGCGGATCGGGGGAGGGGGGGAGACGGGGTGGGGGAGGGGGGACGGGATTCTGCGCTGCTGCTGCTGTGACGGATGCAGGAGGGAGGGACCACGAGAAGGTAAACAGCATCCGACATCTCCCGAGCCAGACACGGACCAATCCCCCGGAGAAAGCAAGCCTCTGTCCTCCGCCGGGCCTGGGCAGAGACCATCTGCGAGGGACACCGGAGAGAGCGATCCCGGTACCGGGCATTGCCCTGAGCTCCGAACCCTTCCCCCCCCCAACCCCCGTACTCACTCTAGGGAGCCGCCCGAGTCCCCATCACTGCCGATCGCAGCTCGGGCCCCCATCACTGCCCACGTCTGCAGTTCTTGCTTTGACTCCTGGGAACTTAATATATAGGGTCAAAATACTTTTTCTGCATAGTGGAGTGGGACCATGGACCCTCCCCCCCCCCCCCCCCCCCCCGGCAGGGCTGTTTCTAGAATGATTTATTCAAGAAGGATCTGGAAAGGTCTCGGCAGATTCAAATCAGCCTGGATGCTGGCACAGGCCCAAATGCAAAGGACTGAGGCTTGGCTTCTGTTGAGCAAGGAGGGGCAAGCATTGCCCCTTTGCCTGGTGGGAGAGAAGCTGTGCTAGGTATCACTGGGTTTTCATGGGTGAACACCTCCACTTAGCCGCCGGTGCAAGGAGCATCTGCACACTCCTGACCAACTCTCCTCCAGGTCCCTGGGGGAGAAGCTCAGTCCCATTCAGCAAAGTTGCTAAGGCAGAGCTGGGGGTGAGGAGGGGGCAGCAGAAATATTATGCAGCAGCAGAAGCCTGCATTTTCTCTTGTTTTATAACCTGTTTTCCAAGAGAAGGGTTGATAGGGGATGAGCTGTCTAAAGTCTCCTCACATTCTAATTCCATTATATACCAAAAATCCAGCAAGGGATACAGCAGTCTTTGCTTTATTTGCTTGACTTTGCTGAGATGAAATGGGATATTACATGGTGAGATAGTTTCATGAGACGCTGAAGATGGACTAGCACACAGCTTGAAGATGAAAACACCAGGGAGTGAAAGCTTTCTAACTATGCAATAAAACACACACACAAACACACACACACACACTTCTCTCCTGAACTGTGTCCATTTTATAAAGGTTTTTCTCTTGTATAAGAACTGGACAAACCCCTCCCCCACTTCCACACTTTTTCTCTATCTCATTTACCCTGCCCCTCTTGGTGCCATCTGTATTGGGCTATGGATAGCTCACCCTGATTCCGTAATACTTTGACTATGGTGACTACGGATGGGAATGACTGACCATAAGCTGACAATATTGTAGCTGTAGCTGCTGGGAATGCTTAGGAATGGTTACTGTGACTGTGGTTTCTGACCATGGTCAGGGAGCAGAGTCACTCAGGCCATGGCCAACCAAAACTTCATTATCAGGAGCACAATTGACCAAGGTTTGTGACTATGGAAGAAGAATACTTACCCCTGATAAATACCTTCTGCAATATTGTTTAAGATTCTGCTGAGCACAGCTTAATAATATTTGAGGATCCAGGAAACACGAGACTGGCTGTTCGGTCAGATCAGACTTATCCGTTTAAGTTTTCTGAATGTCTTTAGGGCTGTTTGAGATGAAGAACCTAACGCAACCCTTCTTTCCTTGAAAGGGGGCATTTGCAAACCATGACTAAAGATGACACGACAGAAGCCTCCATGGAGGAGGAGCGACGGCCTTTGGAGTTTCACAGCCCACTTCTGGAGAAGAGGAAGAAGCCTCTGGTCCACCATTCAGCACCGGCCCCTCTTCCCAAGGATTACGGTAATGGGTGCACTCTTCTTCCGGATGTCTTCCTGCACTTTGAGTAGGAGGTGAAAGTCGTTCTCTCATCTGAATACGGGATCTCGGTGGTTTTGAAAGCCCATCTATCTACCGTAACTGAAATAAAGAGGAAAGCTGCCTCATGTATGCATAGCCAGTATGCAAATTAGGGTCCACCACCTTCCTATACTCTCCAGCTCTGCCCCGCCCCCTCTTCCTAAACTCTTCAGCTCTGCCCCACTCTCCAGGTCCGTTCCTCTCTGTATTGTCTAATCCACTCTCTACCACATATAGAAATTGAGTTCCATCCCTCTCCCTGGCTTTAGCCTCCAGCTCCACTCCCTCTCTCTGAATAATCAATTCATTGCCTCCTACCACACAGGACATCCATGCTCAGCATGCACTCTCTAGTACCACACATCTCAGTTGTGCACTTCACAGTAGTTCTCCGTTCTTGGGCAGGCTTTTACCTCTGTGTACTATATCATCTTTATATAATTTTATATTGACTTGATAAAAAGGTATTACAAAACCAATTTGACCCATCCAGTTTGGCCCAAAAGGTGTACTTCAGAAGTCTGAATCCTCCCAGGAAAATGTTACAGTGTCATGGAAAATATGAGTACTTACAGGAAAATTATGATAAAAATGCATGAAAAAGTTCAAGAAAGCACCCAAATTCTGAATTTGTTGGGATTTCTTTTCCCCAGCATTCACATTCTTTGACCCTAATGACCCAGCATGTCAAGAAATCCTCTTTGATTCCAAGACCACAGTTCCTGAGCTGTTTGCCATCATCCGACAGTGGGTTCCCCAAGTACAGCATAAAATTGACATCATTGGCAATGAGGTGAGAAAATGACAAGTGACACTTCTGTTTCTATGGTGATGTTGCTTTACTGCACCGTTGCAAACTCATGGAGGGAAAAATGACCCACCAGGGTTTAAACTCTCACAGAGGAGGCCTGGCCCAGTGATTGCACAGAGATTCTGAGACATGAATTTGAGATTCCCCTCTGCCATTGTTTTTTTTGTGTGCCTTCGCCAAGTTACTTTATCTCCCTGGCTTTCTTGGGCTTAATTGAAAATAAGGTGCTGATCTTAAATCTGACTTTCCCAGTCACCAAATTATAATTTTTCCCAGTGGGAGAAAAAGGAAATACACATTTCCTATCTCCTTCTAATAAGATTGTGTTTCAGGAAGAACTGCACAGTGTGAGGATGATTATTATATATTTCTAAGTGAATAGTTCATGTGTCTCTTTTGTATACAACCCAAATGGATACTTTCCATTGTTTTATGAGGGGACCTCACATGGTGGATGGGAGTGGAAAATACAAAGCAAGGCCTAGTAGTTCACTGCGAAAGGCATACTTCAAAACCACTGCAGCTACCTCTGTGGATTATTAATATATTATACATCCTAATTCACTCTTACTTTGATCTGTCATCCTGTCCTGTGGGAGAACCCTTCTTGCAGTAGATTAAGAGTATCCTAGAATGTTGGCCAACGGAGCTCTCAGATTGGCTGAGCCCAGTTTACAAGAGGTGTCATTGAGCAGCCTTGGGCCCAGCAGTTAGCACATTGCTCATGTCACTGCTGGAGTTAAGAAGAATTCCAGTAATGACAGTAGTCTTAAGGCCAGGTATGACTACAGTGGGATGTGACATTTGTGCCTCCAATCTGGCTTGTGCCTAGGCTCAGCCCCAGTTCTTGTGTTTTTCAGATTCTGAAAAGGGGCTGCCATGTCAACGACCGTGACGGACTGACTGACATGACTCTCCTGCACTACGCCTGCAAAGCCGGAGCCCATGGTGTGGGTAAGAAAGCACAGAATGGCCACTGTGCTCCATAGGCACAGGGCCATACTGAGTATCTACTATCCTGTTGAGTATCCACTCTTCCACACTTTATGTAATCATGAATCTCAGGTGCATGCACGCACACACACACACACACACACACACACACACAGAAAAAAAGCACAGTGGGGCTGAGGTGGAGCCTTGGCGATACTTGTAATTGTCCCACAGCAAAACTGGGTACTGTCCCCTTTCTGCATCTCTCAGCATCATACACTAATGCAATTGCACAAAAGCCAGGAAACTGAACTGGATTTGCATATTTTCGTGTCTGAAGGAGATCCAGCAGCTGCTGTGCAACTGTCCAATCAGCTGCTGAGCCTGGGAGCTGATCCCACTCTACGAAGCCGTTGGACTAACATGAATGCGCTCCACTACGCGGCCTACTTTGACGTCCCCGAGCTGATCCGCATTTTGCTAAAGGCATCAAAACCCAAAGGTGTGTGCAGTCATGGAAATCCAGTACAAATCCCTCTCCCCTCCTCTTTGGAACTGGAGCAGCCGGAGAAGTCTGACCATGGAGTGTCAGATCCTGCTGCACGTTGGATTCAGCAGCATTTCCCAAGCTTGCGCTATCTCTGCCACCAGATGTAGCAATGAGCAGGGCACCTACCTCAGGCATGTGCATGAGCTCCCCGTTTTTTCATTTCTTTGTTTTCTTTCTGCGCAGTGCTCAATTCAACATGCAGTGACTTCAACCACGGAACTGCACTGCACATTGCTGCCTCCAATCTGTGCTTGGGAGCTGTGAAGTGTCTGCTGGAGCATGGAGCCAACCCCACCGTCAGGGTAAGGACCATTAGGAGAAGGGGTGAGGGGCTTCTGGACTATGGAGCCTACCCCACTGTCAGTTTAAGGCAACGGACAGAAGGGCATGGACTGCAGGAGCAGGAGCCAGTTCCACTATTAAAGTAAGGGCCACTGAGAGAAGAGCCAGGAGCTGTTGAGACTCTGCCATTATCAGGGTAAAAGCATGGAGAAGGTGGGGGGAAGAGCTGCTGGATCTGTGCTTTCTTTGGGCTAAAGACCATGGAGAGAAGGGGAAAGGGGGTGGTGGAGTAGACAGTGGCACAGGCTTGCTCTTATACCATGGCCTGATGGGGTGTTAGATGCAAACTGGGGCTGATTAGGGACCCCAGGGTCATGTCTTGCTCTCTTGTCTTTCAGAACAGTAAAGGGCAGGTACCCGCTGACGTGGTCCCGGATCCCATGGACATGAGTCTGGACAAAGCCGAGTCCGCCATGATAGCCAAGGAGCTGAAACAGCTGCTGCTCGACGCGGTGCCACTGAGCTGCAACCTGCCCAAAGTTACGCTGCCCAACTACGACAACATCCCCGGGAACCTGATGCTGACCTCTCTCGGCCTGAAGCTGGGGGACAGGGTCTTGGTGGACGCTGAAAAGGTACCAGAAATGGGGCTCTTCAGACTGACCTTCTGCCCTGCACAATCCATGAGGCGCAGGATCATAGAGAATGGATTCCTGCAATATGAATCTTGAAGTTAGGAACAATAATATAAATATACAGCCCCATTCACCCACAATCTCCTGCCAGCAGTGATAGGCTAGATAATTTATCACAAGGACATTGCCTGGCAACTTCCAAAGGAATAAGATCCAAACCAATATTTATTATTATTATTATTATTATTATTATTATTATTAAAACTCAGTAACTGTAGTGAGAACTGAGGCATACATAGGAAGATAAAGTAACTCACCCCAAAGTCATACACAGAGAAAGTTAGTGGCAGAGCCGGGATTAGAACTGAGACACGGAGCGATAAATGGATTCATCTATGGTCACATTAAAAATCAGTGGCTTAATCAAGGTCCCCTCCTGCTCTTGACTTTAGCACGTTCTGGTGTCATGGAGCTCGAGTTTGTATAGCAGGAGCTGCCACCATCAGAGGCCATAGTGCCAGGGTCAGAGTCTGGGGTGTCAGGTATCCATGTGGACTGGCTGTCATTGCTGATCCCAACTCGTGCTTCTGTCACTTCTTAGGTGGGCACTTTGCGCTTCTGTGGCACGACGGAATTTGCCAGTGGCCAGTGGGTTGGCGTGGAGCTGGACGAGCCCGACGGCAAGAACGATGGGAGCGTGGGAGGGATCCGCTACTTCATCTGCCCTCCGAAGCATGGTAAGAAACGCCCGAGAAGAGCACGAAGGAGAATGGCATCACAGCCAGGACATGCAGCAAGGAAATGCATTGCGTCACAGTGTTTCGTAGCGGTGCCCAAACTAATCCACAGTGTGAGTCTTGAGGTGCCCTTGCAAGATTCAGTATGATATTGTGGTCAGTACTGCATGTCCTGTCCGTGGAGGCAGCAAACAGAAATGTGCATTTATGTGGTGCTTGACTGGATCTCGAAATGCAGCCAAAGCCCTTCAGAAGCGTTCAAGCAGCCACCCTGGGGCAGAGGGCATCCAACTGCCTGGTTCACCTAGATGAGGAAAGAAGCAGCAGCATTTGTATTTATCCTTGGTATCCAGAAGATGTGGGATAAAATGAGCCACAGTCACCCCATAGCCAGTGACGGAAATGGGGATTAGAACGGAGGCACAGGGAAATAAAGCAGTTCCCCCAAGTCCACACAGACTGACCGAGCTGGGTTGAGGACTCAGCAGAATGGTCCTTTCATGAGGCTGTGGCTAATTCCTGGACCATCACATTGCACCTAGTAACATGTTTCCATCTTGCAACCCGGTCACCACTTCTCAAGCTTTGCTAGTCTGTGCTTCTATGTGCTAAATTTTATTTCTGCTTCTCCCCACCCCCACCAAATGTCTTTAGGTATCTTTGCCTCTGTTTCTAAAATCAGCAAAGCCGCAGACCAGACACCTTCATCGGTCACATCTACTCCGAAAACACCTCGCATGGACTTTTCTCGCATGACTGGGAAGGGCAGTAAGGAGAAAAAAGGTAAGGGCAAGCCAGGGCTGAAGAGGGCAGGGGTGGCTTTCAGGATGCCCCGTTTCCTTCTGGGTTACAGAAATTTGCATATGGTCAGGACTGGTAACCAACAGCAGGGCAGCTTTCAAAATCTTTGATGACATCACAATGCCTCCCTGAGATCTCGCCTCCTTTTTTTTTTTTTTTAACTCTTTAGAGATGATTTGTGTGGCAGCTTGCAGCTAAATTTCCTATAATTTATTTATTTATTTAGGGTTTTTATATACCGGCATTCGAGAACGCAGTCCCATCATGCTGGTTCACATTAAAACAAGTGTGCATCGTAAACAAAACTAAAACAATGGTGCGGAAAAAGGCAGTTACAAATAACAGGGAGATTAGAACTTGGCAGAGAGAGAAGAGAAAGGACAGGTTATTAATTCAAACATGTAACGATAGTGTAAAATAATATAAAATTCAAACAAGAAGGTTAGTCATGGTGTATGTGAAGGTAAGGATTGGCGTGGAAGGTAGATCAGTGATTGGAGATCTCGAGGCACTAACCAGGGACAGAGCAGCACTGAACTGAATTGTTTGCCTACAGGAAACAGAGGTGGCATGGGAGGGGCACATGAAAAATGTCGGCCGGCGGTCACCAGGCACTCTACTCTCTGGCAGACACCTGAAAGCCATTGGATGAATGGTTCAAGTTATTACTGTGGTGAAGTGACAGGCCAAATAAACAGATGGCAGAGTAACATACAACTATGATTTTATAAGGTCAATTTCCATGTAGGAGACTAGGCTACAAAAGTTAAACAGTAAAAATAAGCTATTGAGAAATAAAGCAGTGTTTGCTCATGCTATTTCATCCCAGGTCAGACTTCCTTTTGTATACGTCTCCGATGATCATAACGTAGCCAGCCAATGCAATAAAGCAATTGGGAATGTTGACAGCCTGTTCGGTTGCATAAGCAGAGGTAGCAGCAGCAGCAGAAAAAAAAAGTGAGACCCCCCCTTGATCAATGCTCTGTTAATTTCTGGAAAGCTGCACCCTTGGAAGGACATTGAGAGGATGGAAGTGGTTCAGAGAAGAGCCACAAAAAAAAATCATTCAGGACCCAGAGAGGCTTTTAACGCACTCAAAATGTGCTCACTGGAGGAAAGAAGAGGCAGGAGGAAACGACAGAAACAGTCACGAAAAGTACAAGAAGGTGACATTTTCCATAGAAAAGGAAATTCAGGGACAAGGGGACCTGATAGGAAGTGGCAAGGCGGGATATTCAAAGAAAACTGGAGAGAATTCCTGACTGAGAGATACCTGGGACAGCCCTAGCGGCAAAGGAAGTGGCACCCAAAACCGCTTGGGCCAGATATAGACCGTAGTGTTCAGGGCGGGTGGGGGAAGGGGTAACGGGTATGAGAAATGAGGGAGGGGGCTTGAGGGTTTGCTCGGTCAGATGGAAGGATATAGGCTGATGTGCGGAGACCGGCAGTACAGCTGCATCAGGCTAACAAGAAGGCCGGGGGGGGGGGGGGACGATGACCTAGGAACAGCAGTGTCCGGCTGGGGTCACCTGCACGCAGCAGCCAGGGGGTTATCCACCGGCACGGGGTAGCCGGATACTTTGAAGCGCATGGATTGTCACAAAGCAAGGGAGAGGCCCCAGGCGTTGGATGAAGCATAGCACTTGTAAGGAAAAGAAAGGCGATCGTGCCTGAAAGAGGCCGGCGCTGTAAGGGAATTTAAACCAGCTCGGGACAGATACAAAGGGCTGTGGTATGAACAGGGTTGAGAGGCTGGGGGAAAAAGATATGGAGGGGATGGACGGACCTGGTGTTGGGGTCAGCACGGGGAATTTATGTGTTCATCTACCCACAGCATACGTCTCTGTCTTTTTTCTGCCACCGATACCTCTGCTTGTGCAACTGAGCACACTGTTAACTTTCCCGGTTGCTTGATTACATTGATCGGTTATTATAAGGAGATAAAAACCTGACTGTTTCTATGGCATTCACTTATTGTGGCTTCGGACGTTTTTATGCCTACAGTATGTCATTGGGCAGGCCATCTAATAACAGCGTTTGATCATAGGGAGAGCGGAATGTCAATATTTACTGGGGTTGGTTTTAATTATATGTGATATATCACGGGGAGGAGTTTTTTTTTGGAGGGTGCACTTGTTTCTGTGAGTGGGTTGAAGTATTATTCTATGGAGGTATATTTGGAATTAAAAGCAAAAGAGGTGATTTACCGCATTACTATGTTGCATTGCTAGATTTCTTTGTGTGATGCTCAGATAACACAAACAGAAGACCGAGTTTGTTGACATTCCTCGTGCATATTTATATTTTTATATGACTTTTTTTTTTTTTTTCTAATGTGCATTACGGAAATCCTTCAACTGACACTGCTGGGTGGTTTTTTTTTTTTTTTTTTTTTCACTCAGCAGCGCAGAAGAAGTCGCTCTCGGTGGCCAGTCTGGACCGGGAGGGGCTGAAGATAGACATTGGAGACCGGGTTCTTGTGGCTGGGCAGAAACAGGGGATCATCCAGTTCTACGGGAAAACCGACTTCGCTCCAGGTGCAGCGCTTTTCCCCCGCACGGAGTTAGGGGGTGCAGCGTGCTCGGTGCTTGGGGGCGCGCAGTAAAATCCCAGTTTGCCTCTCTGTTCTGAATATGGATGTCTGGGTATAACGAAGGCATTTCTTTCCCCCCGCCTCTTTTATCGCCCCGCAGGGTACTGGTTTGGCATCGAGCTGGATAAGCCCACGGGAAAACACGATGGCTCTGTTTTCGGAGTTCGCTATTTCACCTGCCCCCCAAAACACGGAGTCTTCGCCCCACCCTCAAGGGTCCAGAGGTATGGTCCGACTCCCTTGATTGGCATTTTGTATTTCAAGTCTTATTCAGACACAAATAGATAAAACTATTGCTTGTAGTATAGCCTGGCACAATCCTTAGATACGCATCACAAGAGAATCATGCCTCAGTTTTACAGACAATAACCAAAATAACACCCAAACCTCCCTCCTCCATTCCATGATCACACGATTTTCGGCAGCCTAAAGACCCATTTCATTAGGTCAAAATAAATTAGCCCATATTCTGCCAATTTCTCCAAAATGAGTCATTTTTGCCAGCAAACGTGTACATGAAGCTGTGGATGAGATCCGAAAATGATTATTTGTGCTAAGACCATGTCCTTATGGTTCTGCTTGACTAGAGTTTGGGACACCAGGTGATATAAAATGAATTATTTTAAAGAACATCAGCCTGGAATTCCTGTCCTTTACATAAATCTTCCATAAGTGTGTTCTTGTCCTTGTCTACAAACTGAACCTCCAAATCCCTCTCCCAGGCATTCCTAAGACTGGCAAGTATTAGAATACCACATCCCCTAGAGGCGGCTATAGGCTGAGACCCCCATTTTCTGAGAAATACACCCAGTAGCTGTCCTTACACTGAGGCAATTTCTCAGTTGGACATATTTTCAAAATTTCTTCTCACCAAGATTAGATTCCTGTTGCAGATTACCAAAGGTCTTCACTCAAAATATAGTCAATACCTGTTTAACGCTTTTCATCCCTTTTGCCTCCCTATGTTCCCAAAACTCTGAGATTTTCCCTGGTAAAAGTGTGTATAACTTATGTGCAAGCTGCCAGATCAGCCATGTTGATTTCAATATTAGGGATGTACATCTGTTTGAAACAAATAAGGAATCAGAACCAAAACTGGCCATTTTCATTTTGGTTTGTTTCACATGAAACGAATCTCCTAAAACTATGAAAGTTGTCATTTTCATTTATTTCAGAAATTAGTGCACGCTATTTACAAACAGTGCATGCTTTTTTTCAAAACAAATGAAAAGGTAAAATTTAAAAATGCCCCCAAATGAAATTTGGGCAAAAACAGTTTGAACATGAATGAAACAGATGAAAACAATATTTGTTAGTACTCATTGTCCCTATTCAATATAGGATTCAAAGCTGTCCACTGTCTGAGACAGGATGCTGGGCTCGGTGGATATTGGTCTGACCCCGTATGGTATATCTTATGTTCTTTTGTAAGCAACCACCTCATTTAATTCCTGATAAAAAGCATCAAGTAGAATAAAAGGCCTTATATCTTCTTCAATTTGCACCCAATCACGTGCACGTACATGCATAGCCTATTTATTGGCGTTTTGCAGAAGTTTGGTTACTGAAGGTTTTTATTATACTTGGCCAGGAAACTTCCTCCTGATTGTTTTGTAAGCCCTGTAATTCTTTCTGTATGTATAAAGTTTCTATTTGTTTTTCCAGACTTGGAGGACCCAAAGACTCCCAAGGTGACAGTGCATTAGCGAAGAAAGTTCATCAAGTTACTAGTAGGTATAGCAGGTTCAATGGCTTTCCTCTCTTAACACTGCACTGCTCACCTGAGGTGACAGATGAGAAAGTGAGAAGTACTCCACCCCCTCAGTTTGGGCTCAGCAAGCCCTTAGTTCCATTATGGAAGAACTTCCAACATGAGAGGTTCGTTAGGAAAGCCGTCAGAATGGCAGACAGTTACCTTTCCAGAATGCCAACATGGGAGAGGCTTCTGCCACTGACTCATGCCTCCACCGAGCTGACAACCTCCAAAGACAAAGCTGAAGCAATGTAGGATTTCTCAGGTTCTTACAGCAGGCTTGCACTCAGGGCCCTCCAAGCCTCTGAGTATCAGTACTGTGGCCAGTTTTTTCTGGGAGGAGAGAGTGTTGCATGTCCATTCTCCCAA
The DNA here is from genome assembly GCF_901001135.1 of Rhinatrema bivittatum. NCBI lineage: Eukaryota > Metazoa > Chordata > Amphibia > Gymnophiona > Rhinatrematidae > Rhinatrema > Rhinatrema bivittatum. Next base: position 77,795,985 of record NC_042625.1, read on the forward strand.
ACTAAGGGGGTTATTTTCCAAAGCTAGCGCACGCGAAAAGGGACTTTTCACGTGCGCTAGCTAGATCGGGGAGGAGTCGGGGTGGCACCGGGGCGGATGCCGCGAAGACAGCGCGGACGGCGAAAAGGTGAGGAGCCTTTTCGCTTCCAATTTGAGGCCCAATAGCACCACCTTTTACGATGGCGCTTTTGGGTGCGAAAGCCGGCAGCAATCGCGCCACGGAGGGGCGATCGCTGCCGGCTATCGCAGGCCCGCCCCCTGTACCACGGAATTGGAGAGCCCGGCGGTATTAGTGAATCCAGGCCTAAATCTACCCCACAAGGGACCTGCGGCTGGCTCTCCAGAATGAGAGGGGTAGCTTTGAATGCCTGGGTGGCCCAGAACAAGACGGTAGGCTGCCACTGCGCACACTGTTCCTTTCAAAAGGAGTTCTGATTTTCCCTTTTAGTGACACAGCCAAAGCGTAACTTCACAGCAGTCAGGACTCCAAAAGATATTGCATCGGAGAATTCCATCTCCAGGTAAGATCCAACAGGACAGGAATCCAGTTCCGGTTCTGTTCTTTATCCTCTTGCCTTATTTGCATTTCAAGTTTTTTTCCTTATGCCTTTACATTTATAGGGAATAGCAAAACGTAAGTGGCGGTGATCCTTTTGTTTCTTAACTCATAGCTTACTCTTTATGCTATATTAATGGGATGGTCGTGTTTAATAGTGCACCTTCCTGAAGACATTAAGCCCGTCAGTGCTAAGGTTTGCAGTGCTGGCTATGGCCAAGTAAAGAGCAACTTTCAAACACTGGGGTAACATTCCGACTCCTCACATAGATGCAATCTTGCATCAGATTTTCAAAGGGAAGGGACCCACCTACTTTTCCCATTGAAAATTGCCACCAGGACATAGCACCCGTGGACTTTTGCAGCTGGCTTATGTGCAGGGAAAATTTCTCTGGAAAATAATGCAGGTAGATTTGAAAATACAATCTATGCAATTTATTTCCCAACTGTGCCCAAAACATGCCCGCAGCACCTCCCCTTATCAGCGTATGTACTTGTAGCTGCATATGAGTGTGGGGGGGGGGCAGGGGAGGCAGTTTTTTAAACTGGCATTCCCTGTACGTACCAGGATCAGTCCAGACTGCTGGGTTATGCCTCCCCTCCAGCAGATGGAGTCAGAGAAAAGAGGGCAGGGGAGGCAGTTTTTTAAACTGGCATTGTACCCGGGTTAATAGGTTTTAGTCTGCATAAATGTCTTTGAAAATTGTCCTTCTCAAGCACTTACTGTTGCCTTGGGAATTACTTTATTTAGTTCACCAATTTAGTAAGGAATAATTTTGATGTTTGGGAGATCGGGTCTTTTTTCATCCTCCATCCCTGAAGGGCATGCCTGGGTGACTCTTGGGAATTCTTGCCAGCTCAGGGGATGAATAGGCACTTTGGCCATGGTACCCCTTTCTGCTCTGTTCCTTGGCTTGCAGGGGCTGCCCCAATATCATCAGTGTCTTCCCTCCCTGTCTTGAATCCACCCAGATAGGTAGGGGATGCTTTGATGCTGCAGAATGCAACACCACAGACTGAGCTGTGAGGTTAACTGCATTATGGTTTTAGAATTATTTTGGGGGTGGGCACAGCAGTACCCTCAAATATCCTTCATTGTCTCTGGCTGTCCCCTAGGAGTGTCACCATATGCAGCCTACAGCTGCAGTGTCATCTCCAGAAGCCACTGTTGTCCTACGGGCAGTATGCTATGTGGATCAGCTCTGGGAGTGCTATGTCCACTCTGCTCCCATCCTTAACTGTTCTGGGAAACAGGAGCTTGCATTTGGATCTGGATCCAGGTCTCTTGCCAGCATGAGATAGATTTTCTGGCAATAAACCTTAGGACTGGAATGTCCTGCTATAAAGCTGTATTTCAAAATAATTATGTTCATGTCTTTCTTCTGTAGATTACTCTTCTGCTGCTGGTTTCCCTGGATGCTCCGTGCAGAGATGCAGTCCTAAAAAAAACTTCCACCGAGCCCCAGATCTTCCAGCCTATCCTTGCCCGTTTACTCCAACCTCGAGTCAAAGACTACTGCCTCTGTCCCATCCAGCCATTCCCAGTCACAGTCCTCGTGACCCCCCAGTGCCTTGTACCTTACTGAGCACTCCCCACCTTCTGTGAGAGGCTCTGTGTTTTTTCTTTTCCTAAGGGCAATAGAAATCAGTTCTTACATGTTGTAAAGAGACCTCTCCTGTTCTGTCTGTCCATCTGTTGCTTTTCCCCAGAATACAAAGCAGGGGTTCGTTCTCCATCCCAAACTCCCTCTGCCTGCAGATCACATGTCCTCCCAGTCTCCAAACACTGCCTTCATTATCTCTGGTCTCTTACAAATCATAAATATTCAGAAGCTGGCTTGCCTTTTTGTTTTAGCTCTGTTTCCCTTTTGTTCCTCATGGTACTGCTGAAAGCCATTTCCAAAAAAGAGAGAAGTTTCTCCATCTGCAAGCCCAAATTCTAAGAGGCTCCCATGCCTGGCTTCTTCAATCCATAGAGAAGTGTTTCAAAAGGCGGCCACGGGAGAAACACATCCCAGAAAATCTCTCGCTCTAAAAAATGAGATCAAAACGTAGGGTCAGGTAGGGATGGGAAACGCATACAATTTCTGGCTTGCATGTGTTTATGCTTCTAGCCCTTGCCTACCTGACTTTTTCTCTGTGTCTTCACATTAACCTCTTTAGGAGAAGATCTCCACCTGTAATTGATTCCCTACCTGCCTTTTGCTTTTTCTAGCAAACTGCAGTGTACAGCTGTCTCCGTGTCGTCAGGGCTCGGCCCCAGGGATGCAAGTCCCTGAATTGTTTCTCTTGCTTTTAGATGGAGACCTGGGTTGTGCCATGGCATGTACAGGCAGAGCAAACGGGGACTAAATCTCTACCTAAAAGTTTCAACAAAACCCGTTAATGCAGCAGGGTTTACTGAGTGCGATGTAAACTTTGGTGTAAAGGCTGTCCCATTTATTTATGCATCAAAGATTTTGAAACTGAAAGAGTTGAAAGAAAAAAGCCCTTAGACAATGTCATTGGATTTATTTTATTTTCTTACACTTGTTAATCGCCTCTTTGAATCAGACAAAGCGATGTACATCACAAGTCATACAAAAAAACGGAAGCCATAAACAATTATCAAGTTAAACCTAATATATCTAAAATAATAAACAGGTACAATCCATAACTTTATAATATTAAAAACCATAATCTAACTTAGATACATTAAAAAAATGCAAAAACAAATAGAAATCATAATCCTTCCCTTAATGCTTGTTATTTTTTATGCTCATGCTTCGGAGCTCCCCTGGTGCCGTGGAACTGGTTTGCCCTTGTTTAGGTTTAGCTTTTCCTGGCTATCAACGGATACTTGTTCCCTCGTGTCTCATTTACTCTCCATCTAAAGAATTTATAAGCTGGGTAGTGGTATTACCATAAGATATCGTAAGGCCCCTTGGCTAGCGCAGCAAATAAATGTCAAAATAAAATGCTTGTATCTAAATGATGACCTTTTGGCATCATGTGCTACCACAAACCTTCTCGCTCTCCCTGTTCTTAACAACTCTAAGCAGCATCCTCTCTGGACTGGCAGAACCGAGGGGGTCTCTTCTGCTGCGATTTGTAAGTCATTTGGTTCGTGGGTTGCTCCTCCTGCTTCCATCTTGTACAGAACTGCATGCTTCCGTCTATCCTACCAATCCCTGTACCTCTGGAAACTTAGCATGAGATAATTGATATGCTGTTACGTATCCAACATTAACCGTAATATTTTTAAAATTGATTCTCTGTGCATTGTTATGGCAGAGTTTATGTTTTCCTGGCCTGTATTCACATCAAAATACATCTTGCTATATTTTTTATTTTTTTTAAACGATTACATACTGGAGGGAATTAACATAGCTCTAATTTTCATAAGCCTATCAGTTTTCAGCTTTCAATGGGAAATGTGATTGATCCATCTAGCGAAAAACACTACAGCAAAAAAAAAAAAAAAAGAAAAAGTCTTTATAGCTAAACATGTCACATCTATTATTAAAGTGTCTTAGCTGGAGGAAAAAAAAACTCTGAAATTAACTATTTTTTATTTTCTTTCCTGACAGATAGAATTTCATGTAAAATGGTGTAAATAAATTGTGGAGTTCACAATAAATACTGTCATAAAAAATTCATTGCTTTTTGCTTTTGTGTTTGTTTTATATTTTGTAATTCGCACAAAACAGAAGTATGGCAATTGGATGAAATATAAATTGCTGGAAATAAATAGTTTAAACCTACGATATTGGGGTCAGGCCAGTGGCAGTACTATGTAGTACCACATAGGTTCAGTTTTCTACCAGGCCCTCTACTCTCTGGGCTGACCAGGACAGAGCTGGGGGATGCCACAGAGGCAGCACTCACAATCCATTGGGTGAGAGAGGGCAGCGTCCCAGTAATTGTGCAATGGTAACATTCCATAGCCAGATTTAGGGTCCATGATTTCGTGGTCCTGGAAGGAGTCTGGTGCACGTCCTCTCTCCTCCCCCCCAGTGACAGTGCTGAGTGAGTTGTGAGCGGATACAAAAAAATACCAAGTTATTGTCAATGAAGGATCATGGTGCTTCCCTGCCTTAGTTCTAACTGAACTTTCCTTTTTATAGGAATTTTTATTAATAAATTCAACAATCACTAAACTAAAAGCCAAGTTAACAATATATTAATAACCTGCATTGTTTGGTATCCTCACGCACATCAAAGCACATTTCAAGGTCTACTTGCCTTTGGCCAAAATAAAATAGAGGCCAATCTCTATGAATGGATGAACCGTAAGAGGCCCCGCCTCTTGATACAAATGATTGACTGCTGTTCTCCCACCATTAGACGATTCTCAGGCTTGCTCTCAGGAAGGGGGCGGGCCGAGAGAAAGGTCGATCTCTGGAGATTGGTTGTTTCTGAGATCTGCTCTGGAAGTGGATTGGCTAAGGTGTGGGCGGGGCCAGCGCAATGAGGACGGAAGTTGCTATCACCACAGCTCTGAGGTGAGTAAGCGAATGGAAATTAGCCCGGGCTAGGATTGATACAGAGCTCCGCAGTCTGGTCCCCTCGCAGCACATGCTGGGAGCTGTAGTACAGCTGTGACCCAGCGAGGACAGAGACCCTACAAGTTCCAGCATGTCCCACTACCAATCCAGTGTCATGGATTAGCCTCCGCGGGGATGCTGGGAACAGTAGTCCTGACTGTCACTCCCCTCCCAGCAGGTACCAAAGCCAGGCCCAGGTGAGCTACCCGATGTCCATTCCTCCCCTGTGCCGACAGTTGCTCATGCGCCCTCCCTCGTTCTGTGTTCTCAATGTCTGTGTGCGAGCACGTGGGTGGAAGCAGATCGGGGATTTGTGTATATGTTACACATTTAGGGGTTGACTCTCGTCTTCCCTCCTCCCCCTTGGCCTTTGAGTTTTCATTATTGTTGTAAGTTCGTCTAGAGCGTTGTTAAAGTGCTAAAGGGAATTAGAAATAACATTTGAGGATGAGCTCGTTGGTGGCGTGTAATAAAGGATACAGGCAGGACAGGTCCAGCGAAGTTTATTCTGCATACGCAGTTTACACAGACAATAACAGTGCAGGCTGAACCCAGCCCTTATGGTTAGAGATTCTGAACAGCTCTGCAAAATATTAAACACTTTGGTATCTTTGTGCTGCACCTCGCCACAAACCTAGGGATGCTGGCTCAGCCCACCTGATAGTGGCTGCTCCATAGACCACTTGTTCACTGACTGCGATGCTCAGCCACCACAGGTATGGGAGGATTACCATCAGCCATTCCTGGGTACAGATACCCTACCTGGACCTGTTTTACTAGCTGGTCCTCATACTCTCTTCAGGCTGTTCCCACCCACAAAATGGGTTTCCTGCCTAGGTGGCAGGATCTCTTAACATGCAGGATCCCTGTCACCTCTCTACAAAGCCTGGGGTCTTAGCAGAGACAATCCTTTTCTTTCACTAAATAAGCAATAAATTAGCAATTTGAAACTAGGAGTAAGCATGCTCACAATTCTTGTCAGTGCATCCTGGTTTCTTAGTAAATGCAACAAATGCTAATTTATCTCATGCATATTCATTGCAGATATCCTAAAAACCTGTCCCTGCAGCAGCTTTGGGAAGCCCTGCTTTTGTCACAGTTCCAGCCTCAGGTCTTTTCTCTCCCAGATTCCTTACTTAGGGACAAAACCTCAGCAACCTTTCTCTCAACCCAAACAAGCTGAGGCAATGCAGATTTTACCCCTATTGTATACACAGAATCAGAACAACATGCATGCAATGGGATAAAAGCAGAGCTAGATTAGTCTCTGATGGTTGACGTGGGAGAACTGGCACTCTTACCCTCCAACCCACCCCCTAAACCCGTGGATGTACCGTAATTCCAGATTCCTAGTTCATATTCTCAAAATCCTTTCCAGGTAATTTTGTGCTCGGAGCTGAACATAAATGTGATCTGGCCACTGCTGCTCACGGTATGGACTAGAGAGCATGAGGTCTGCAGCATGATCTGTGATTCGGTCCACAACACAGAAGTCGTTGCAAGTTTGCCTGGGGTGTGAGGTCTGAGCATGCCAGTGAGATGGAGGAGACTGGCTCTAGGATTTCTGCACTGGAGGCATTTTATGTAGGGCAGGTAAAGAGGGGACCTAGTGATGTGGAAGCGCTTGCAGCATCTTTGGTATTGAGCTCTAGTAGTAGTGCTGGGGGGGGCGGGATGCTTGTCCCTCTTTCCCCAGGGACAGTCCTTAATTACAGCTAAAATAAGCACTGTATTGTAATGTTCCATCCAATCCATTGCACATTAGTGGGAAATTCAAAAGCTGGCTATCCTCACCAGCGTGGAGCAGTGCAGCTGGTAACCCTAGCTGACTGAGTGTGCCATAAGGGACAAGCTATTCCTGTCCTGACTTTATCCCAATACAAAAAAACATTTTTGTTTTTTGAGGGAAACTGTACAAAACAGCATTAATTATGCTCTCAAACGTCTTAAAATCCTGGGAATCGGTATCAGAATACACAGTGCTTCAGTCTTATGAGCTCTTGCCCGCAAAGGGCTGCAACCCCTCTCCTTTATTTGCACTTTTTTTACGTCATCTACCTCTTCCCGTTCAATATTTTTTCTTTTTATAATAAGTGAAAACTACTTCAGAATTTACCCTTTTAAAGCACCCTTTTCACCATCTTTTCACCTGTGTGAGTTGCTGGATAGAGCTGGGATCAGCCAAGACGAATATCGCAAAGTGCCCCTGAAGCAGGCGTGATTTTCATGCCGAAACATTGCCAATGTCGGGCGGGCAATAAATAAGGAACAGCAAAAAACAAGATGAGTTGTGAAATCATTTAAGATCATTAAGAAAAATGCGATAAGCAGTCTTAAAATTGTTTGAGACTATTATGAAAATCACTGTAGGGTATTTTAAAAAGGGTGTTTTAAAAGGGTAAATTTTGAAGTAGTTTTCACTTATTATAAAAAGAAAAAATATTGAACGGGAAGAGGTAGATGATGTAAAAAAAAAGTGCAAATAAAGGAGAGGGGTTGCAGCCCTTTGCGGGCAAGAGCTCATAAGACTGAAGCACTGAGTATTCTGATACCGATTCCCGGGATTTTAAGAAGTTTGAGAGCATAATTAATGCTGTTTTGTACAGTTTCCCCTCAAAAAACATTTTTCGGTATTGAATATTGGGGGTATAGCCATTGAATTTCAATAGGTTTATCCCAATACATGCATAAACTAACTTTTATTAAAATGGGGAAAACCTCAAGGAGACATTAACTGGCTGGGGCAGTAGAAGAGCATTGGGCAACACTAAAAGCAGATACTTTAAGGGCAACAAATCTTTTTTTATTAAGAAAGTAAACAAAGGAAAGCATTTAAATATCTCCAAGGAATAAATGCACAGGAGACAGGTTTCTTTCAACAGAAATGAGGCGTCAAGGGAAGAGGGTAAAAGGGGTAAACTCAGAAGTAAGCTAAGGAAATGGTTCTTTACAGAGAGGGTGGTGGATGCAGGGAACGGCCTCCTTATGGAGGAGGTGGAAACAATGGCAGGAGCTGAATTCAAGAAAGCATGAGATAAGCACTGAGGATCTAGGAGGGAGAGAAAGGGGCTAAAGAGCTGAGAGGGGATGGGTAGATTACAAGTCCATGAGTTCAGGTTAAAACCAGGACTGGATTAGCCATGAAGCCAGTCGGCAACTCTACATACACCTGGAAATGGGGTAGGCCTGACTTGGCCCTGACGTTCTGGAGTGAATGGCTACACTGGGGAAGGGGGAGCTTCATGCTGGCACCCATCTCTCCAGCTCGATGCTTATTTTTCCTGTTTCTAGGTACCTCGAACTGTGTATTATGTCCCGGAGTTTATCACGTCAGCTGAGGAAGCCTCACTCCTGCAGCAGGTAAGCTCAAGATTCATATTCTGCCGTTCCTGTCCAGTCAGAAAGCTCAGAGGACAGGAACTAGAACAGGAAGCAAGGAAATGAAATGGAAATATCCTAGGAGCGCCTTTCAGACACACATGTACGACACTTAGCACAGCCTTTCTGCCTCCCCTGGCGCGTCCTATGCAGCGATGCTTCTCAGTGTCTGACTGAGGTTGGCTATTGAGGGTCCAGCTGCTGGTGCTAATCTAACTTTTCTTCCTAGAATCTCTGACAGAAAGGAGAAATACTTCCTTGATGCCACCAATAGTTCCTTCCACCTGCTAGCTGATTGCCATCTGCACATGGAACTGGAGCTCTGATGTTTCTAATGCTGTCCTCACATATTCTCTTCCCGTTCCATGTCCTGGGCCTCTTGCTTTCCCTGTCTTTTTCTTCTCCTTTTCTCTCCCTCGGGACTCTAAATTTAGGGAAGCTCCCCGGGACCTCAGCTTGTGATTCATGCTGTTTGTTTTTTGGCAGGTTTACAATGCCCCCAAACCAAAATGGACACAGCTGTCAGGAAGAAGACTGCAGAACTGGGGTGAGTGTCCCCTTTGGCCCTCTCTTACCATTGCCTGCGTCTGAGGCCATAGGGACTTACAAATAGAGATCAGAACCCTAATGGCACTGAGGAAATGCAGGGAAGTGTGTTTTCCGGGTAGTGTTGCTGTGGAGAGGCCGAAGGGATAGGATCTGGTGAACGGTGCGTGCTCTCAGAATTGCACAGCTGTCCCTTCCGAGGTCTGTGCATTCCTCTCTCCCTCAGCTCCTTTATCACACACTTGATCTCTCTTTTCCTTTATAATAGTTGGTCTCTTCCCCCCCCCCCCCCCCACTTCGTCACAGGTGGTTTGCCCCATCCCCGCGGGATGTTGGCCGAGAAGCTCCCAGACTGGCTACAGAAGTATGCCGAGAAGATTTCCTCTTTTGGGGTGTTTGGAGGGAATGTAGCTAACCACGTGCTGGTCAATGAATATCGGCCCGGAGAAGGCATCATGGTAAGTACCACAGACCCCCAGAGAGGTGGGGGGCACATTTGAGTGCTGGAGTGCCAGGCCTGTCACCTTGTGCCCCATGAGACCTCAGTTCCTCTAGCTGTCCTGTGTGTACAAATGTAATACATTGCCTTTAATAGCTTTGATATCTTTTTTTTTTTTTTGTCCTTAGCCTCATGAAGATGGACCTCTGTACTTCCCCACAGTAACCACCATCAGCCTGGGATCACATACCCTGCTGGACTTCTACCATCCAATCAGCAGAGGGCAGCACAGGGCAGACGAGCAGGTACAGACAGCGGGTACACAGGCAGAGTCCAGGGCACCTGCTAAGGGAGAGGGGAGTGGCAGTCACACAACAGTGTTCCCAATAGGGAGGATGAAAAATGTAAATAAATAAATCTGGGAACTTTTGAGCTGTGGTCACCCTGGGATTGCTGTTGAGTAGTGGGGTTGGGAGTGGGTATCCTGAGGTCAGGAGGACAGGGAGCAGACACCGCAGAGCAGACAAGAATTGTTCTGCTCCCTTTTCCAGCCCCTCTATAACTGTCCCCTGCAGGCCTCCTGAGGTGGAAGGGCTGGAGCAGTAAACAAGAAGGTTTCTACCTGGAGCTTTTTCAGTGTTTTGCCGAAGATCCAGAAACAGATACAAAGTCCTGGAGTCTTGGTAGTGGAAAGTTGCATGGGGAGAGAAGTAACTTTCTACAAGGGGTTTTCTGTAGTGAAGGTTGACAGGAGTGTTGTACTGCCATGTCTCTGTCAACGTCTGGGTACTTTGTGTACGTGTTTGCATGCCACAGGGTATTAATGTATGTTTGTCTGCCTGTGAAACAAATGCCAGGATTCTCCTTGGAATGCTGCCTGTGTGAGCTGCTTGGCTACTGCTCCGTCCCTGTGTCTGGCAGCTTTCACGCCTGAGGTGCCTGTTCTCACCCTCTCCCGCTGCAGGTAACGACCCCCCAGACAGAGCAGGACCGGTACTTTCTGTCTCTGCTGGTGGAGCCACGCAGCCTCCTGGTGCTTGGAGAGGACATGTACAGCTGCTACCTCCATGGAATCCGCCCTGCCACCTCTGACGTCATCACGGAGAACGTGGCCAATGTCGCCAGCTGCAGCTCCTATCGTGACAAGCCACTGCCACGGGAGACCCGCGTGTCCCTTACCATCCGCTATGTCCCCAAAGTCCTGAGGACAACTATATCCTTGGGCAGGAGGAAGTGAGCAATCATTCATTGACATCACTTGATTTCTTTCATCTGCCTCATATTCTGGGTAGAGGTTGTCTGTCTATATTAAAGGATGGGGATGGACTGCTCTGCTGTACTTTGGAGTGAAGCGAAGTGTTGAGGTGGGGAGAAGCCTTGCAAGAACCAACAGGAATCCCCCGAACAGGGCATGAGGACAGGGGAATAGAAAAAAACATTTCCTAGAAATACTGCAGTAAAAATAAAGGAATGAATGAACGGCAGAATCTATCTGTGAGCAGGGAGTGGTCAACCCAGTCATGCGCAGGACGGAGGAGGGTACCCTCCATCCAGAGCCAGGGCTAGTGACTTGTACTCAACAGTGAAGAATAACAGTCATTCTGCTGCTATTAAAATAAAATATAGAACCAATCCAGGCTGTGGTGTCTCATTTTACTGGTTGGCAGAGGAGCAGACAGGTTCAGATAGTGCGCCATACAGACCGGCAGTGCCACCATCGATCGGGGTCGCCCTGGAGACTGGGTCACGCTTGCCTCTTGGGCCGAATACCACTGCCGCTGTCCCTGAGCACTGCAGAGCCATGGGCTTCACCCGCACCGTCTCCTTTCGGTACCGGCCGAAGAGTCATTACAGAACTCTCCGAACTTGAAAATCTGCTGCTGGCAGGAGGGTGGAAATGTCTTCCTCCACGATCCGTTGTCACAGCATGCAGCCTGGAAGCAGCGTCCCGGACATCACAAGTGGCAGAGGAGTGTGTCTCTTGTTGTAATTGATCGGCTGCTAGGAGTGGCAAGTTTATTCAGAGAGCATGCAGCTAGGCTGTGTAAATAAAGCCTTAGGTTGAAAGAAAAGAAATAGATGCCTGTAGTCTTAAAACAATCCTTTATTGCAGTGGAGACACAAGGGTAGCCCGACTCTGGCCTTGTGTCTCCACTGCAATAAAGGATTGTTTTAAGACTACAGGCATCTATTTCTTTTCTTTCATCCTGAATAAAGCCTTAGGTGACAGAGGAGGAGCATGGAGTGTCTGGAACAGCAGCACCTCCAGCATTAGCCGCCTTGTTTCTTGTGTAATCCAACTGAAACATAAACTGTCATTAAGACGATGAAAGTCAGCACTGACAACGGAACACGTGTAAGGAAAAGCAGGTGGTGCGCCCCACGTATGTCGGAAACAAGCAGGAGCTATGGAGGATGTAGGGTAAGCATGCCCCTCTCCCTGCCTGCTTCTGGACCAGGCTCAGCTGTGAATCTGCCTCACATGAGCTGTGCTGCATTGGGAAGTGGAAAGTCTTTGACCAGAGTTACCTACCTGCCTCCGTGTCACTATAACTCCCAGCCCAGTGCATGCTGCAGGACAATGAGGACTGGCCTGAATTGGGATGGAAAGAGCAAACCAGGACTGGGCTCACATCCCATACGATGGAAGGTCAGTCCAGTCCTGGTTTTCTGTTTTGCCATCCCAATGCAGTCCAGTCTAGTGCCCTGCGAGTGCATTAGGATGGGAGTTCTAAACCAAGCACCGGCCTGATATCTTCTGATGACAGGGAGGCGCTTATCAACTTCGAAATACGCCCAGGCCACTTTTCTGTTGGACTGCTGCAAGCTGGGAATTTCTCTCCCTGTTTTGGGTGCGTGCTAGATTGGCTCGCTGTTCTCTGGAGAGAACATTGTGCCCCCTTCTATCCCCCCTTTCCATCTTTCCCTACTAGGGAGGAAGAGGCAAAGACTGAGACTCACAGGGTATGTCAATGTTTTTCTCTCACTTACCCCTGAAAGCAGCTCTCGGCATTTGGATTTGTGCTGTCAGCCAAAGGCAGTTTGCGTAGACGCAACACTTCATGCAGCCAAGGGTGAGCTGGGAGGGTGCAGCGGAGTGGGTCAGACTGCATCGTGCTAGTGCAGAAGGAAGCAATCATCTGTAAGTGCTTTGAGACACCGGTCCTGCCCACCACCCTGTCACTGTTTCCCCCCCCCCCCCCCCCCAAAGAAGTGTTATGGAGGTTTCTTGGTTTATTCTGCTTTTGAAGAGCTGGTGGTGCTTCAGGTAAAGAAAAAATGGAATAGCGCATCCCATGCAGCCTTTTCCTCCTCCGGGGTGATGTTTCTCTTCACCTCACCACTTGTGGAACGAGCCTTCCCTATTGCCATCCTTGTAGCATTTAATTTTATGGAAGATCTCTGGTGGTTACTCCTCCCCTTCCTAGTAATAACCACAGATAAAAGCCGAATGGTCCAGCAAGTTGCCCATGGTAGTAACTGCCGCTCTATGCAATTTCCCCTCCCCCTCCCTCCTCAATGCAGAAATGTTCCACTTAAAGTTAATATACTTTACCCTAATTCTTCCTTTACAACCTCAAGTCCCTAGGGATCGACAGTGTGTATGCCATGGCTTTTTGAACTCGTTTACGGTCCTTCTCTTCACCGCCTGTTCCGGGAAGGCATTCACCACCCTTCTCTGTGAAGAATTATTTCCTGACGTTGGTTCTGAGTCATCCCTCCTGGCGATTCATATTGTGACCCTTCATTGTACAGTTTTCTTTCTGTCCAACGGAAAAGGTTGGATGTTTGTGCATCATTTAAACCTTTCTGGTAGCTGAAGGTCTGTATCCCATGTCCCCTGCCCCTCCTGTCTTTCAGGGTATACTTATTTAGATTTTTCAAGCAGATCCCATGCTATTTTGGCCACCCTTCTGTGGACCGCCTCCGTCCTGTCTCTATCTCTTCTGAGATACGGGGTCCAGAACGCAACACAGGACTCCTGGTCAGGCATTTTTCCTGGTTTGGAAACATGTCCTGATAAGCTCTAGAACTTAAAATTCTTTGGTCAGCCAGGACTATTTTAAGACTTCCGCTGGGAAACAGACTGAGCCATTGAGTTGGGGGTTTTTTTGTTTCCTGCAAAGGTATAATTTAGGGCAGTTTATCTGATGGCGTATGGTTGCTTGAGCTCACAATAAAAGCTGGAGTGGCTGAAAGCACTGGAGGATGAGAGTTTTAAGACATCCCCAGAGGACCCCCCCCCCCAAATTATTTCCTTCCGTGTCATTCTGGGGTTGATATCCACTCCTGCTGTTCCGAATCCCATCCTGATGCATTTTGCAGGACAGGAACCAGGCTGCACTGGACTGGAAATTAAAAACCCAGGACTGGACTAGTACCTGATGATGACACAGACGGCTAGATGGGTGTTTCCTATTTTGTGAAGCAAATAAAATGCTCAGTGCTTCTAGTCAAGAGCTTGGTTGGTAGCTCCTGAGCTTGCTTTTGCTTCTCACCTGTTCTGCTGACTACTAAGAGAGGACTCCTGGCACTAGCAGAGAGACAGAGGGCACAAGGTCAGTGAAAAAAAAAAGTCTGCAGATAATGAGTAAAGGAAGTGCTGAAGAAGCAGACGGATAATAAACGTGCAGAAAGTGTTAATGGTTAGCCCGGGAGGAGGAGTTTCCCAAATATAGGCTCAGGGCGTGGCTGCACGCAGGTAAGAGCAGCACCTGATGTGCAGGTAGGAGGAGCGCTTCCTTCCCTCACCCTGAATCAGGTTACCTGGCCCTGCACATCCCTGGGTGTACGTGTGCCGCAGCTTCGCGCCTCAGTCCTGGGCTGGGTATCCTCCTGCACCTGTTCCAAGGGCAGGTTTTATCCAAGACTCAACTGTCTGCCATGGGTGGAAAAAGAAAGGGGGATCCCATTGAGGGGCACTGCATATCTGGTGAAGAGTGAGCCCTGCCCTGGGAGCCTCTGGATGCAGAACGATGGTAAGTTTAATACCTGCGGCAGAGCTACCAAGCGAGCCAGGCTGGCATCCTAAGATCAGGTCCTTCCACCGGCTCAGGGTTGTCACTCAATACTTATGAACTTCTGATACCAACACTTGGCTGTCCCAACATCGCCCTGTGGGGGAAGGGGAGGAATGCCCACATGAAATAGTCCTGGGGGGGTGAAATAGGACACACAGCTCTTCAGTCCAATCCAGAGGCAAGCCGAGAGCATCTTTTTATCCCAAGAATCTCTACTGCTGCGAGGTCAGTGTGCCAAACGTTCCAGCTAGACATCGCGATCGTAAGATGCTCAGCCAGGATGGAGCACGGGATCTTCGTCTGTTGTTGAGTGCTGATAAAAGATAAACACAGCCAGAACTCTGAAGATGAGGAGTGGGCACCAACGAACCCCCAGGGAGCTCAGAGGTACTATACGAATCGGGGCTCAGGTCCCCGGTCCCCCCCCCTAGGATGGCAGAGAAAACGGGGGGAGGACGCAAAAAACCATTAATGAAACATATCAAGGCAGGGAGCTTCTCACAACATTGCTGATATGAGATGGGGATTCTCAAGCAGACTGGTAGCCTTCTTCACAGCCTCTTAAATTCTTTGTAAACAATGCCCACTCCCCATGATCCAGGGGTATATCCTAGCCAGGCCATGACGACATGTGAGGGCTGGCTGTTATTGTTTCAGCAGCATTGATCTCCCCCCCCACCCCCAGGGCTGGGCACTCATCCCTTCCCTGTGCCACCCTGCTCAGTCATCGCCTTACAGGTCGAGGGCTGTGTAATTAACAAGAGGAATAAAAACAAGAAGGAATAGCAAAAGAGTTAACGAGTTGCGAGGGCAGGTGAGGCTGCGGTGCCTCTCGCAGGGGCACTGCTCAGTTCCGCAGCCCTAGCTCCCCCCTGCATCTTACCCCCATCTTGTAAGTCGTCTCTTTCCTCCGTCAAACCTGCTTTTAATCTGAGCTACGTTATCGTTTGACTCCATGAGCAGCCATAGGTAGATGTGGGAGTTTGATGCTACAGATGCAGAGCTGGTTTGGGTGCAGCCTTCCAGTTTCCTCTACGGTTACATCTTTCCCTGGCATGGGTCTCGCTGCCATTCAGTAGCAGGTAATGTTAGCAGTGCAAAGGCTGGACGCCCCTTTACCAGTGGCTCTGGCAGGACACAGATGCTCTCTGTGCTGTGCAGCCCCGCAGGGGCACTGCTGTGAGAGCCTGCATTCGATGTATCCTTGAATGCTTTTGCTCTAGAGTTACAGCCTCTTAATTACAGCCTCTGGCCTAAATTCTCTCTGTACCAGCGTACATACACCTACGCCGAGAGAGAGAAACAGCAACAGGCCTGTGTTCCTGCAGAGAACTGGGAGGGGGGGGGGGGGGGTACTGGCAAGAGTCAGAGGCCTGGGGGGACATGCTGGGGCAGAGGGATGAGAACAGCCTGCCTCCACCTTATTAGTCAACAACTGCCACGATTAAATGTCTGTGCCTGGGAGGGGGGGGCCCGAGTCAGACTTTTAGAGTATCTGCTGGAGAGAGGGAGCTTTCTTTTGCTTTCGAATTGGTAACAGATCCCTCGTGAAGCAGTACGATCGGCCTGCAGTTCCTCAGCCCTTCTGTACTAGAAGAGGGAGGGTCAAAATTGAGTAACTCGGTAATGGGTGGCAGATCGGGATCATTGGCTGATCCAGCCTGCCCAATTGTCATCTCCCCTGGTTTTCTGTCACTTTGAGGAGATTTATTTATTTGATTTATATTCTGCTGAACATATAAATTCCCCATAAACCAACATCAACACCAGCCCCTTACTCCCATGTCCCCAACCTCTCAGTGTTGGCCTTCACCAGGCCTTGTTTTCCTCCTTGGTTTTCGCACCTCCTACCTCTAATCCAACACACAGGCCCCATCCCATGTCTATGGGACTTCACTAGTGACCTTTCTATTTCGAGTTTCTGCTTTGGTGGGGTGGGGGTATGCATTTTTTCTCAGGACAGGCAGATGCAGTTCCTCTTTTACCCCCATAGCAGGCGCTGTCCTGTAGGTCCAATATGCGGGGAACTTGAGTTCATGCATGCAATGGGGAAAAACCAGGCGTGGATCAAGCTCTCCTGAAGAAAAACAAACTCCATAGGAACCAGCTGATCACCCTAGCTTACCACTTCCCTGTTGTGTGAGGCACAACAGGGAAATAGGTAAGCAGATACTTTATGCATTGTAGGTACGGTACCGAGAGAGCTCCTGGCCCTCTGCTTTCCCCAGTGCTGCCCAGAAACGTACAACTGTGCGCCTGCCCACTCATGTTACACAGCGACCTATTTGCACGTTTTCAGTTGTCCAGCTGCAAGCTGCCGATAGACCTTTGATCACATTAAGATAGCAGGTTACTGGCTGCGAGATAGCTGGTGTATGTCACATAAACAAACCTCTCTTTCGTTCTTGCAGCCGTGCAGGTACAGAGAAGAACCGAGCACCCGTGTGCTCTTAGTACTCCTTAGGGTGAGGTGAAAACACCTGCTGCTGTGCATGGAAGCAGATGGAGAGACTACATGCCAGCAGCAGCTGCTGCTGCCGCCGCCCAGGGAAATGCCCCACCTGTATCGGTCAGAGTAGGACAGCTGTAGCACCCGGGTCTTCTCCAAGATGGGGCTATCGTGGCCTCACCACACAAGAGTATCGTGTGCCCGTGGCCCTCCAGCTGTGTCCTCACAGCTCCATGATGCCAGTTGGGGACACTGTGACATGATTCCCGGGCCTGAGGGGGCAGGGGTGATCTAAGAGTTTCTGAACCCGACTTCCAGGCACCCTTTAGATGGGCTGGTTTCTCATACGAACCGAACCGAACATATTTCACCAATCCTTTGTAAATTGAATTGGTTACTTGTGCGTGAACGCATTGAATTTAAAATTGTAATGATCGTGTTTAAGCTTCTCAGTCTAGAGGGTTCTCATTGGGCAAATGCATTGCTACGTATTTATAAACCAACTAGAGGTTTGAGCTCTTCTCAACTAAACTTGCTCGATATTCCTTCTGTGAGGCAAGCTCGTCTATTCTATACGAGAGATACATCGTTTTCAATTGTTGCTCCATCTTTATGGAACCTCATTCCTTTTGAGCTGCGTTCTTTGGACAACGTAAAGAAATTCAAGAGGTTTTTGAAAGATTTTCTGCTCCATCGGGTCTTCAGTATTTTCTAGAATTTATGACCGTGACAGATTTTTATACCTTTTTGTTAGGTATGATTTAGGATTTATCTTTGTCTGATTACAATTATATTATGTGATAACATAATATTGTTGAGATTGTGGTTTCTATGAAACTTGATAATTTGTGTTTTTGATACGTTTGTCATGTTGTTGTTTTAATGATATTATGTATGTATGTTGTAAATCGCCTAGACCTTTTTGTGTTAGGCGTTTAATAAGTTTTAATAAGTGGAAAAATGGAAATGGGAATCTCCCTCTCTGTTTGGCTAAATAGATTAGATTACTCACTGACCCTTCTTTTATTGGAGTCACTTAAGCATTATTCAAAGATGTGGAACTACCTGAGCTTTGGATACCAGACAGGTTCCCTCGCCAGATGTGACCAAAGAGACCCTGTGGCCTCTAAAGCTCATGTAGAGCTTCCACTTTAAAACCTGTGACAAATATAGTGCCAGAGATTCCCTTCTATCATCAAATCATATCTTACAGTTCTCTCCCTTTCCTGTTCCCTATGTGTACTGTAAACTGAGATGTGAATATTGCAGTAACAACTGTAAATCTGATTGTAATGCACCTTGAGACCAGCTTGGAAAAGGCAGAATATCAAATGTTTATATTTAAATCAATATCGAAACATAGAAATGACAGCAGAAGAAGACCAATAGGCCCATCCAGTCTGCCCAGCAAGCTTTCACACTTATTTTCTCATACTTATCTGTTACTCTGACCGCTGAGTTCAGGGCCCTTATTGGTAGCTTTTTGATTCTAATTTCCTTCCACCCCCGCCAATGATGCATAGGTCAGTGTTGGAGCTGTATCAAAGTGAAGTATAAGGCTTAATGTTTGAGGGTTGTAACCGTCGTATCGAGCAAGTTACCCTGATGTTTGTATATTCATACTGCTCGGATCAATACCTTGTTAGATGTTGGCTGGATGTAAATCCTATTTCTTCATTCCCCCTGTCATTGAAGCAGTGAACTGTGCTGGATATGCATTCAAAGTGAAGTAACAGGCTTAAATTAGTTCAGGGTAGTAACCGCCGCAATAAGCAAGCTACTCCCACGCTTATTTGTTTACCCAGACTGTACAATTCAGTCCTTTGTTGTTGTCTGACTATAAATCCTCTTATCTTCATTCCCCTGCCATTGAAGCAGAGATAACGTTGAAGCAGAGATTTATGCTGGATATGCATTGAAAGTGAAGTATCAGGCTTAATTGATTGGGGTAGTAACAGCCGCAACAAGCAAACTACTCCCACTCTTATTTGTTTACCCAGACTGTGCTACCTTTTTGGTTGTTGCTTGAATGAAATCCTCTTTTCCACATTTCCTCTTGCCGTTGAAGCATAGAGTAATGTTGGTTGTTGCCTGAATACAAATCCTCTTTTCCACATATCCTCTTGCCGTTGAAGCATAGAGCAATGTTGGAGTCTCATTAACCGTGTTAATGTTTATTGAATAAGGGTATTAATCACCAGGTAGTAGCCGTCATTCCCGCAAGCCACCGCCATACCTCTTCTCTTCATTCCCATCCTCCAGGCTTTATGGATCCACAGTGTTTATCCCACGCCCCTTTAAAATCCTTCACATTTTTGGTCTTCACTACTTCCTCCAGAAGGGAGTTTCAGGCATCTACCACCCTCTCCATGAAGAAATATTTCCTGACATTGGTTCTGAGTCTTCCTCCCTAGTTTTAAATTATGACCCCTGGTTCTGCTGATTTCTTTCCAATGGAAAAGGTTTGTCGTTGACTTTGGATCATTAAAACCTTTCAAGTTTCTGAACGTCTGTATCATATCACCCCTGCATCTCCTTTCCTCCAGGGTGCACATATTTAGATTCTTCAGTCTCTCCTCATAAGTCATTCGATGAAGACCATCCACCTTTTTGGTCGCCCTTCTCTGGACCGCCTCCATCCTGCCTCTGTCCCTTCAGAGATATGGTCTCCAGAACTGAGCATAGTACTCCAGATGAGGCCTCACCAAGGACCTGTACAAGGGGATAATTACTTCCCTTTTCTTTTACTCGATATTCCTCTCTCTATGCAGCCCAGCATTCTTCTGGCTTTAGCTATCACCTTGTCACACTGTTTCGCCGACTTCAGATCGTTAGACACTATCACCCCAAGGTCTCTCTCCTGCTCCATGCACATCAGCCCTTCACCCCCCATCAAATACAATTCTTTCGGATTTCCACAGCCCATATGCATGTCTCTGCACTTCTTGGCATTTAATCTCAGCTGCCATAACTTCGACCAGTCTTCGAGCTTCCTTAAATCCCGTCTCATTCTCTCCACTCCTTCTGGCATGTCCACTCTGTTGCAGATCTTAGTATCATCCACAAATAGACAAACCTTACCTTCTATCCCGTCCGCAATGTCGCTCACAAAGATATTGAATAGGACCGGTCCCAACACCGACCCTTGTGGCACTTCCATTTACCATCACACATTGTCTTCTGTCCTTCAACCAGTTTGTTATCCAGGCCACCACCTTGGCACTCACACCCAAGCTTCTCGTTTTATTCACAAGCCTCCTGTGCGGGACCATATCAAAAGTTTTGCTAAAATCCAAGTAGATGACATCGAGCATTCTTCCTCGATCCAATTCCTTAGTCACCCAATCAAAAAAGTCGATCAGATTTGTCTGGTCCATCAATTCTGCTGCTTGAAGATAGTTCACTATTCTTTCCTTCAGCAGCGACTCCAATACTTTTCCCACCACTGAGGTGAGGCTAACCGACCTGTAGTTTCCAGCCTCCTCTCTGCTCCCGCTCTTGTGAAGCGGGACCACCGTCGCTCTTCTCCAATCACTTGGCACCACTCCCGTTTCCAGGGAACTATTGAACAAGTCACACAGCAGAGCTGCCAGCACATCTCTGAGCTCCCTCAGTATCCTGGGATGAACCGATCTTAGGTTGGTTCAGTTATCTTAAGGACTGTTGCGGCTATGAGAGCTTTGCATGCTGAAACCGATATTGTCCCCATCCCATGCTATTCCTCAAGAGCTGCAGAGTCCCCAGGAGGGAAGGCTCGCCAGTGGCTCCTGCTTCCTGGCTGAAGGTCATACAGAAGATGCAAGTCAGCGGGAGACCGGTGGTGTAGCTCTTGCTCAGAAAACTTTCCGCTGGAACACTAGAGCTATGATGGCAGAAAAAAAGACCTAGTCTACCGCTCTACACCAACTGCTCAGCTCTACAATCCCTAGCACTCCCTTAGAGATCCGCTGTGCTTGTCCTATGCTTTCTTGAATTCAGGCACTGTTCTTGTCTCCTCCACCTCTACTGGGAGACTGTTCCATGCATCCACCACCCTCTCTTTAAATAAATCTTTCCTTCGATTACTCCTGAATCTACCCCCTTTCACCCTTATCCAATGAGCCCTTGTTCCAGAGCCTCTTTGCTGTTGAAAGATGCCTGCATCCTCTTCTTAAATGAAATCTCATTGTTATTTAAATGTCTCCATCATATCTCCCCTATCTCGCCTTTCCTCTAGGTTATACATGCTTAGATCTCTGTCTGCATATGTTTTAGAATGAGGCCCTCTGACTATTTTAAGAACATAAGAAATTACCATGC
The DNA here is from genome assembly GCF_901001135.1 of Rhinatrema bivittatum. Taxonomy (NCBI): domain Eukaryota; kingdom Metazoa; phylum Chordata; class Amphibia; order Gymnophiona; family Rhinatrematidae; genus Rhinatrema; species Rhinatrema bivittatum. Next base: position 77,817,199 of record NC_042625.1, read on the forward strand.
TGGGTCAGACCAAAGGTCCATCAAGCCCAGCATCCTGTTTCCAACAGAGGCCAAACCAGGCCACAAGAACCTGGCAATTACCCAAACACTAAGAAGATCCCATGCTACTGATGCAATTAATAGCAGTGGCTATTCCCTAAGTAAACTTGATTAATAGCCGTTAATGGACTTTTCCTCCAAGAACCTTTTTTTGAACCCAGCTACACTAACTGCACTAACCACATCCTCTGGCAACAAATTCCAGAGCTTTATTGTGCGTTGAGTGTGAAAGAATTTTCTCTGATTAGTTTTAAATGTTCTATTTGCTAACTTCATGGAATGTCCCCCTAGTCCTTCTATTATTCGAAAGTGTAAAGAACCGAGCCACATCTACTCGTTTAAGACCTCTCATGATCTTAAAGACCTCTATCATATCCCTCCTCAGTGGTCAGTGGTCTTCATTCTGTTTATATATTTTTGAAGATGCGGTCTCCAGAAGAGTTCAAAGTATTCCAGAGACTTATTTACAGCTCAGGCCTTTTCACTGATAGCTCAAGGCAAGTTATATAGAAGTACTACAGGTATTTTCCTGTCCCCAGAGGGCTTGCAATCTAAGGACTCGATTTACTAAGGCTTTTCTCCCATTCTATGTCTTTGAAAAAATGCTTAGTAAATCAGGTCCCAAGTTTGTACCCGAGGCAATGGACTGTGAAATGACTTGCCCAAGGTCACAGGGAGTGGCAATGGGATTTGCACCCTGGATTCCCTGGTTCTCAGCCTGCTGAGAAGTCTAGTGGTTAGAGCCATGGGTAATATCTTTTTTTTTTTTTTGCTGACCATTCCTCTCCTTATGCACCCAAGCATCTTTTTGACTTTTGCCATTGCCTTATCCACCAGTTTGACCCCTTGAAATCATCAGATATGATCACCCCCCCAAATCTCACGCTTGTTTTGTACATAGAAGAATTTCACCTCCTGTATTGTACTGCTGCCTTGGGTTTTTGCAGACCAAATGCATGACCCTGCATTTTTTTAGCATTAAATCTTAGCTAGACCATTCCTCAGGCTTCATTAGCTGCCTCATGTTTTCCACACCTTCCTGGATGTCCATTCTGTTTATCATCCACAAAAAGGACAAACCATTCCCAGTAGTCCTCCTGCAATATCACTTACAAAAATGTTGAAAAGGACTGGACTGATCACTGTGGCACACCACTGGTGACTCCCTCCCCCTTTCCTATTGAGTGAACGCCATTTACCACTACCTTTGTTGCCTCCCATTCAACCGGTTTCTAACCTAGTCAGTCACTTTAGGGCTCAGTTTTTTTAAAAGTTCCCTATATGGAACCGTGACAAAGACCTTGCTGAAATCTAAGTACACTACATCTTCCCGATCCAATTCTCTGGACACCCAGCCAAAGAAATTGATCAGATTTGTCTGACGACCCACTTCTGGTAAAAACATGCTGCTTTGGACCTTTTAATCCATTGGATTCCAGGACATTATCTATGTATTACACAAATACGTTCGATATACGACACTAATCACCCACTGCATCAATTATTGCAACTCTCTATTTACCGTATGCGCCACAGAAACAATCTCACCCAAAATACTTATATCTTGGACGTATGTCAAGACTCACTATTCAAATGTTGTCGGTGACCTTCATATTATCAGGCACGAGTACTCGGGAGTTCCTGGTATTCCAAATGTGCAAAAGTATAATCATCGGTCAATATGTGAAATCCCAGAGTTTATATCATGAGCCAACGGTTCTTTTTTTGTATATATTTTTCTTTGCAAATAAAAATGTTTAATTAATGCACACAATGAACTTATCTTTAGCGTGCTGAATACGAGGGCCGAGTCAGCTATTCAGAGTGCCGGTGCACATAGACAGAAACAGTCTTTTTTTGTGCAAACCTTACCTCCCACCCGACATTGCAATGTTTCGACCTACTCCCACCCCCACCTGACGAACTTTACAGCTGGTGAAGTCTGGACTGATCATTACAAACCGGATAGTCTAACAGGGAGATGCAAGTACAGCATTTACTCCTGAGGAAGGATATTTATCTGAAAACACTGCAATATCAGGTAGGAGTTAAGGTTTGCACAAAGGAAGACTGTTTCTGTCTATGTGCAATATAATCTTCAAATGCCTCCAATTCTTACAGAGTACAGCTGCCATAATTTTGGTTAGAGCCAAAGCAACAGACCACATAAAGCCAATCATAAGGCAGCTACACTGGCTCCCAGATAAATGTAAGATGCAATTCAAAACTCTCTGCCTACTCTTCAAATGCATGAACCAACTGGCTTCTGCATATCTCTACCAGCTCCGATTCCCTTATGCTCCCACAAAGGAAAACCGATTTCCCCCCCCCCCCCCCCCATCCATCCTTGACAACTGACAAATTAACTTCTACAAGCTATTGTGCATTCAGCTGCTTTGCCCGTAAGCTATGGAACATGTTACCTCTTCCTCTTTACCTTGAAGTAACCTACCTTACCTTCAGGAAACAAGCCAGAGCTTGACTACTCAGTCAGGCCTTCTCGTAGATTCCACACCTTCCCTACAAAGACTTCCAGATCTCTGCATCATAAGACCACCCTATCAACCCCTAAGACTTTCTTAATTAATGACTCCTTTCCCTCTGCATTTGCTGCCAACATATGCTTAGGTCTTCAAGCCCACACCTCTCTCTACCCTTTACTCTCTAATCTACCAATCAGACCAGTGCCATGGCACATGTTCCACTGCATCCCTAAAGACAGGTGTGTCGCAAACAAGTATACTATTGATGGTACATAGAGCCACAACATAGATATTTTAAATAAGCAAATTGTTTTCAGAGTGTGTACATAGCAGAATTTATTAAGCAATAAGTCCCCCAACGTGGAACAAAGTCAGCATGGCTTTACCCAGGGCAAGTCTTGCCTCACAAATCTGCTTCACTTTTTTGAAGGAGTTAATAAACATGGATAAAGGTGAACCGGTAGATGTAGTATACTTGGATTTTCAGAAGGCATTTGATAAAGTTCCTCATGAGAGGCTTCTAGGAAAAGTAAAAAGTCATGGGATAGGTGGCGATGTCCTTTCGTGGATTACAAACTGGCTAAAAGACAGGAAACAGAGAGTAGGATCAAATGGACAATTTTCTCAGTGGAGGGGGGTGGGCAGCGGAGTGCCTTAGGGATCTGTATTGGGACCCTTATTTTTCAATATATTTATAAATGATCTGGAATGAAATATGACGAGTGAGGTTATCAAATTTGCAGATTATACAAAATTATTCAGAATAGTTAAAGCACAAGTGGACTGTGATACATTACAGGAGAACCTTGTGAGACTGGAAAATTGGGCATCCAAATGGCAGATGAAATTTAATGTGGATAAGTGCAAGGTGATACATATAGGGAAAAATAACCCTTGCGTTAGTTATACGATGTTAGGTTCCATATTAGGAGCTACCACCCAGGAAAGAGATCTAGGTATCATAGTAGATAATACATTGAAATCGTCGGTTCAGTGTGCTGCAGCAGTCAAAAAAGCAAACAGAATGTTAGGAATTTTTAGAAAGGGACTGGTGAATAAAACGGAAAATATCATAATGCCTCTGTATCGCTCCATGGTGAGACCGCACCTTGAATACTGTGTACAATTCTGGTTGCCGCATCTCAAAAAAGATATAGTTGCGATGGAGAAGGTACAGAGAAGAGCAACCAAAATGATAAAGGGGTTGGAACAAGCTGCCCTATGAGAAAAGACTAAAGAGGATAGGACTGTTCAGTTTAGAGAAGAGACGGCTGAGGGAGGATATGATAGAGGTGTTTAAAATCATGAGAGGTCTAGAACAGGTAAATATGAATCAGTTATTTACTCTTTCGGATAATAGAAAGACTAGGGGGCACTCCATGATGTTAGCAAGTAGCACATTTAAAACTAATTGGAGAAAGTTCTTTTTCGCTTAATGCACAATTAAACTCTGGAACCTGTTGCCAGAGGATGTGGTTAGTGCAGTTAGTGTAGCTGGGTTTAAAAAAGGTTTGGATAAGTTCTTGGAGGAGAAGTCCATTATCTGCTATTAATCAAGTTGATTTAGAAAATAGCCACTGCTATTAATAGCATCATTAGCATGGGATAGACTTAGTTTTTGGGTACTTGCCAGGTACTTATAGCCTGGATTGGCCACTGTTGGAAACAGGATGCTGGGCTTGATGGACCCTTGGTCTGACCCAGTATGGCATGTTCGCATGTTCTTATGTAACTGTGTTTCGCATGGGCTGCATCAGGAGGGACAGCATACATGTAATAAGGAATCCATACAAATAAATTGTTGAGTGGGAATTCCAGATTAACCGATGAGTTATATTACTGCCATGTACATCGAAACATTCCAGAAAGGGCATTTATATCACATAACATTAAATGCAGGATAAATTACTGACGGGTAAACAATCTTAAATCGCCATAAAGAGATGATTAGCTGAAAGCCTTGAAGCTCCCCTCTTTCTAGATTAAGCCACAGTGCCTCCTCCCTACTTTGCAGTTATGTTTCTTTAATATTATTTATTAGATATAGCGACGGTGCTCTGTTTCTTCCTACTCTGTCCTTCCTGAATAGATTGCAGCCCAAAATAACTACATCCCAGTCATGGTTTTCCATGTTTCAATGTCTCTGTGCTGGCCGTGGCCACTACAGCCAGATCATCCTCTTCCAGGCTGCTTCTAGATCTGAGACTTTATCTTCCATACTATGGGCTTTAGTGTACATACATTTCCAGATGTTGCCCTTTTTACCCATTTGTATACAAGTGTTTAACGTTTTATTTACCTGAAGACTTTTTTTCACCTATCCCCGATTATCCCAATTTAAAGCTCTCCTCAGTAGGTTTGGAAGACACTTCTCTCCTTTGTCAATAGGTGGACACCATCCCTTCTCAGTCCTTGGAATGCCATTCCATGGTCCAGGAAGCCGTAAACGATTTGTTCACCTCCAGAATTGGAGTTTCTCTCCCTCAGCCTTTATCCTCGACTGCAAGCACCGAGGAGAAATCTGGCCTACCTGCCCACCTATCTGATTCACCCTCTCTCCCGGAGCCTTGAAATCACTTTGGATGTGTTCCAGAGGTTTCCTAGCAGTAACATTCATGCCAACATGCATGAGCAGCACTGGATAATAATAAATAGGCTGGATGATTCTTGGCAATCTCTTTGTGATATTTTGGATCTTGGCATCTGGCAGACAGCACGTCTAATTGGCAGATGGTTGCTTCCATGTCCCTCAGAAAAGAGTCATCAACAACCACTAAGCTTCACTTCCTAAACACAATAGTTACTGATCCTGCAGCTTTGGGGCTCTCGAGTGTAGTCCCTCCTCATCCTGGGGTGGTTTCTCCACTTGCTCTTCCAGGGATGCATAGCAGCTCTTCAGCTTAAGTGAAGGTGGGGACAGGTTGAAGGTTCTACTGGTTTTGCTAGTCTGTGTCTATCTCTCCTTTCTCTCAGTGATGTTTTCCTTTGTAGATGTGTCAAGAAGCATTTCATTAATGTAGTCCTTGCATTCACTGCATCTTTGGGGTAAGGTGTCACTTTACAGCAAGTTAAAAAAAAGAAAGACACGAGGCATTGCAGGGAATGGCCTGGACCCGCTGCAGCTGAGCAATCACAGAGCTGGTGCCGCATGTCTCCCGAGGTGCGGGGGCCGACTGGAGGACCTTTTTCACTGCAAGGAGTATGAGGAACTTGCTCAAGCTTTGTTTCTCATGGAAAAGCGTGCGGGGGAAAGATGGCCGTGGCTGAATCATGCAGGAAAGGCTCTGCAGCCCGTGTAGACCGGGGGACAATTGGGATAGTCCGTTTTCGGTATCAGGTGCACTTTTTTTTTTTCCCAGGAGGTGACTTGGAGAGTGTGAGCCCAGAAAGGCCATGCGATCAGCATGGGGCTTATCTCCGGATTCGACCTCCAGTGCCACGTGATCCTCCCTCGGGCTCCCCACTTCCTCGCTCGCCCCCATAAGGCCAGGTAACCCTCTGGACCAGGCGACCACAGGCGAGGAGGCTTCGCTGATATGTAGGAGGGGGTTCTAGAGCAAGTCTGTTTGTGCCAAGGGCCCAGGTTAAGGGCTGAAGACCAGCTGAGGGGTTACATCAGTGGTGCACTAGGTGCATAGCAGTGCGGGGCCCATGGAGTATGCAGATTCGGGTGGCAGGTCTTCAAGGGCCAGCATGGGTGGCTGAGGGGTGTTCAGAGCTCCCTTCTGCCATCTCTGTTCCCTTTTCCCCTCTTACCTTCTTCCGAGATTGCTTTTGTTTAGCTTTGGAAAGAAGGTGTTCAAAGGTGAGAGCAGTACAGGAAGGTGCTCTGGCAATTAGGTGGAGGGCAGCTATGTGCTGAGGCAGCCTACTGAGGGCCTTTATCACTCTGCACCTGCTATGTCAGAGATGCTGGGAGGCTATGGTCCTCACAGGGCATTTAGGGGGCGAGTGCAGGAGTTAACGCAAAAACAGGTCCAGAGTTGGACTCCCTACAGCTGATGCTTGGGTGTCACCCTGAAGTGGATCTTTCTGAATTTGGAAAGGACTTATGATGGCATCCCTATGCTCTGTGGCAGAGCTGCATCTCCTAGCACAATTCAGGTTTGACATTGGGGTGAGTCGAAGGGACATTAATTGCCTGAGAATAAGCAAAAAAAAAAAAAAAAAAAGGAACAAGGGAACTGCTCAGGCAAGGGTCTGGCAAGTCGCAGTCCTTTCAAGGATCATGTAAGCCCATCCTAAAGCCCTCTGATCAAGGTGCAAGCCCGTCCATGGCGGTTTTGTCCTGGTGCCAGGGGAATAAGAGCATGCAAGGCAGTGCGACTGATCCACTCTTCTCCAGAGGTCATGGGGGACAATTGGCCCTCTTTTACGAGAAGTGGAGCAGGATAATAATGGACCAGTAAGTCCTCACAGTCAAACAGACAACTACGTCTGAGAATTGTTCATCCAATCTACAAGACCTACATGAGCTCCCCATGTGCCTTCCATGCCAAATAAGAGACGATTCACGTGTGTTAAATTGTCTATGATGCTTGGAGATGATTATCCTGATGCCCCCAGAGAAGTGGGGCAGAGGACGGTATTCCTTCTATTTTGTGGTGCTGAAGAAGGAAGGTACCTATCAGCCCATTCTAGATCTGGAGAAAGTGAATACGGCTCTGAGAGTGCTACATTTCTGAATGGAGACCCTACGCTCAGTGATTGCGGCCGTCCACTAAGGAGAGTTCCTGGCTTCTCTGGATCTCACAGAAGTGTCTTGACATATTCTCATGAGAGAGGAGCATCAGAAATTCCTTTGCTTCATGATGTGGGGAGCACATTTTCAGTTTTCCCATGCTCCTGTTTGGATTAGAGACAGCTCTGCAGACATTCACCAAGACAAAGGGGAACTAGGAGCCTCATGGTCTCTCGGGAGGCCCAGGAGCTTTGCCACTAGGCAGAGTGACATCGTGTGGTGCAGGCAGCATTTCATGTTGCTGGTGAGAACAACATTCAGGCAGATGTTCTGATTTAACAGGTGCTAAACCCGGAGACTGGATGCTGGCAGAAAGGGCGATGGTGTTCATTTGCTCCAGGAGGGTCATTCCACAGCTGGACTTGATGGCATTGAAGTGAAAAGCCAAAGCATCCCGCTTTTTCAGTTGGAAGCAGAAGATCAGAGCAAAGGGACTGTATGTGTTAGTTGTCCCGTGGTCATACGAGATTCTCCTGTAGAACTTTCCTCTTTGATCACTAATAGGAAGGTGTGTTGAGATGCACCCATAGTTTCAGCGTGGCCATGTCACTCGTGATTTGTGAACTTGATAAATTTGTCAGTGGATGGTGTTTTATGGCTTGGGCATCTTCCCAAGTTGTTCCTTCAAGGACCAATTTTCTTGGAACTGGCAACTCGTTTTTGTCTTGTGGCATGATTTTTTTAAAGGAACTATTTACACTTGAGAGGCTATTCAGAGGAAGTCCTTACCACCTATTTCAGGCTAGGTGACCTTCCACTTCTGTGGCCTATGTCAAGGTATGGAAAGTGTCTGAGACATGGTTCCTCAGAGAGAGTGCTGGTGTCTCAAGTTCTAACCTTGGCACAGAATGGTCTAGTGAATGGGATTGCATTCAATTCCTTAAGAGTTCAGGTGGCAGCTTGTGGCTCTTTCAGAGGTATGGTACACAAGGTATTCTGGGTTTTGCATCCAGATGTGGTCCGTTTTCTTCAAGGGATGAAGCATTTGTGTCCTCCAATGAGGCGAGTGTTGTTCCTCGTGGACCCTTAATCTGCTGTTGCAAGTTCTCTGTGGTCCTCAGTTTGAGCCATTGGGGAAGACGTCTCTGAAGGACTTTACACTAACAGTAATCTTCCTAGTGGCCATTTGTTTGGCAGGAGGTTTTCAGAGCTTCAAGAGTTGTCTTTTGGAAAATAATTTTCTTCAGTTTTCAGAGAATAGATGTCCTTGCTCATGAAATCTTCTTTATTTGTCGAAGGGAGTCTTTGACCTTCCCCTTAGACTGTGGAACTTTCTTCGTTTTAAAATTTGGATTCTTTTGATCTGCAGGCTTTTCTGGTTGGATGTCTGTCAAGTATCATTGCGCTACCTGATGGTCACTAACTATTTTTTGATGGTCCGATCATCCTTTCGTTCTGTTCGAGGGAACGAATATAGGGGGGAAAGCTTCGAAAGCCACAATTGCTCGATAGCTAAAGACCATTGTGTTTGTTTATATTGGCAAAGGGTGTCCCAATTCCAGAGTGGCTTCGGGCACATTCTACTTGGGTGCAGATGGTGCCTTGGGCTAAGTGTCAGTTGATGTCCCCACAGGAATTCTGTTGAGCGGCAACCTAGTCTTCTCTTTACACTTTCACAAGGCATTATGGCATTACCAACTGGAAGTTGGGAGCCAGAAGCAGCTGTTTTGGAGAGTGGGCTGTGAGTGGGTCTTTCAGATTCCCACTCAGTTGAGAGAGCTTGGGTACATCTTGGTGTCTGGAGTGATTTGGTGTATGAACAGCAAGGGAAAATTGGTTCTTTCCTGTTAATTTTTGTTCCTGGAATACCACAGATCAGTCCAGAGTCCCACCCTCTCTGAACAGACTGCTCGGTTTATGCTGGGTATAGGTACTAAAGAAAGTGTTTTCTCAGTTGGGGAGTTTTCATTCTCCTCTGTAGATGAAATGCCTCCAGTTCGGAGGTTCTACCTTTCCCCTGCCCAGTTTGGGAGAGGAGAAGTTGGTTTCTATTTTTGTCTCATTTTGGCTTGGGTACAGGTCATACTGAGGACTACAGGTGGCCCACTGGCTTAAGTACCACGTATTCAGTAAAGCTTTTTTTCTCCATCTGCTTGTAGGAGAGGAAACCTCATGCATCTGGACTGATCTGGGATATTTCAGGAACAAAAATTTTCTGGTAAGAACCAATTTTCCTTTCCTTTCTATGAAATCTAGAACCTACACACTCATTCCCTTTTATGTAACCCTGTTTGCTTGCTCACATGTAATTAAGATAAGATACATTATTCCATACCTCTTATCTTCTAGTATATAAAATGTATTGGGGGGGTTTTCCCATCTGGTGTGTAGGATTATAAATGTTCCCACAACCCTATTGGTGTCATACAGGATAGTGGGAGGTTCTTACTATAATGGAAATTCAGGGAAGACTTTGCAACCTAGAAAAAAACAAATCTGTCACTGGAAGGTTCCTGGTGGGCTAATGACTTATTATCTGGATTTAGGAATGTTGTCGAGATGCAGATCACAACTCCACCCTCAACTACAGGTATTGTGTTATGTACCAGGACCAGGCTCAGAATGACCTTGGATGGGATCCCCTCAGGCCCCTGGAAGTGGCCGAATGCAACATGTGCACAGCTTCTGTGGAGAAACGCATCAAGTGAGGACCATGCAAATAGATACTGCTAATTTATACACCCATTCCTTTTCATAGCTGGCAGAAAAGCTCCTTATCCAAATCATCATGAATCTTCTCTTTTTCTCTCTCCCTTCCCTCCCATCCATCTCTCTCTCTCAACCTCTTCCTCCCTCATCTGCTTCTTCACCCTCTTTCTTCTTCCCTCCCATCTCTCTCCCCATCTTCTCTTCTTCCCTCCCACCTCTCTCCCCATCTCCTCTTCCATAACTTTTCAATACCTCTATGTTCCTGCCTACCCCTAACCACCTCACCCCTCTTCCAGGATGCAGGAGGCATGGCAGCTGTGGAAAGCTTTTTTTGACACCCTTTCTCGCTATAAGGACTGGCTACAAGGAGCAGAGCAGATGGCTGCATGTCCAAATTCCTCACATGTTTTATATGCTGAAGCCAAAGAAGAGCTGAAAAAATTTGAGGTGCTGGTCACTTTTGTTGGGGGAAAAATAAGTCACACTTTTTCCCTTCTCTCTCTTCCCTTGGGACTACCTCTCTTTATTTTTAAGGTGTGTCTCAGTCTGGGATACACACCCTGTTCCCTGCATTCCTCCATTTCATTATGTGTTACGGGGTTGGGGGGAGAGATGTGTGGATAGTTTTAGCACAGGTCACTTTCTGCTCCTCTCCTCACCAGTGGATGAGAAAGGTCAACAGGTGGTGGCTGAACCGGTGCTGATAAGGTTCTCACATGCACATCTGCCTTCCCTCTAGGTTCTGCACAGAAAGGTCCAGGAGAGGCTGGGCCAGCTGGAGTCCCTGAACAGGCAGTATTGGCGGTTAGTGACGAAAGGGCCCCCTGTGGACTCTAACGCCAATGGGACTGGCCTAAAAGCCAAATTGAGAGCTGTGGTCCAGGACAGCAACCAGCGCTGGGAGAGTCTGCAGAAACAAGTCACAGCTGTTTACAAGAGGCTGAAGGTACACATGAACAGGCAATGGGGCATCAGGAATACCCACCTGGTCCTCTGGTATTCATCTTCTACATCGCCTACAGCTTCTTTGGATAGGCAATTAATATACTGAAGGAATAAAGAAAAGGGATGATACATAGGAAGTACAATCCAGAACCTGCTAAATCACTGCATGAGGCTGCTGGGTCCATTACTCTGGTAATTCAACTGTTCGTTGGCCAACACTGTCCATAAAGTGGTTTGGCTAATGAGTTTCAAAGGAACCATAACTGATACCAAGGAGCAGTTTAGTAGCCAATAATACAAGCAGATTAAGCAGATTTGGTACATCTTTTACTAGAGTGAAACTAGTAACAAAAAGTTGTCCTTCTCTTGGGAAGGATGATCTGCTATGACACACCAACTTGCTTGTGCTCCAATCTATATTTTTTTGTCCTGGCAGTTTTCTATTCTTTGTACTTCCAGCTCAATCAAAATCAATGTTGGGTTCTGGTTCCAGGAGGCTTCATTCACAATGACCCAGGATTTATTCTCCTATTTTATATTCCCTCTCTTCCTCTAGTGTACGTGGTCTGATCATTGCACTGATGGTCCTGGGATGGAAGCCATGCACCAGGGCTCCTTATGGAGCTCTGCAATCATGGGCCCTGAATCCGGCCACTCTTGAGGGATGACCATGATGTCCTCCCGCTGAGATTGTCTCCACAGCCTCTGCAGGCCCAGCCAACCCAGGAAGCGGAAGACCCAACTTGGGACATTCCACATCTATAGCATTGCCATTGTGCCACCACACTGGCCTGCTCGTACTAAAACCCTGAACAATCTCTCTACCTGGTCATCAAATTGTTGTATCTTAAATCATTCTCAAAGAGGCCAAAGCATGCTCTTCAGTGCAGTTTAGCTACATCTCTGTAAGGAAGAAGCTCTTAGCCGTATCTGTGCAGGCATGGAGGAGATGGTTAGGTCCTAGAGTGTCTCAATGGCCCTCACTCCTTTCTCATGCCTTCATCTGCTTTCACTCGCAGTACTTTGTGGGCCAGCGGGAGGAGTTTGAGTCTGAGCGGGAGAACATCAAACTATGGCTGACCGAGATGGACCTCCGGCTCACAGACGTGCAGCATTTCTCAAATGGCGGCACCCTGAAGAAGATGAAAGAGCTTCAGGTAATTCTATGTCGCCCGAGGTTGGGAGGGGTGGGGGTCACTTCATGGGGACGTGCCTGACTGATGTTTCTGGATTCCAGGCTTTCCAGGAGCACGTTCAGTCCAGTGCTGAACAGATGGATTGGCTCCTAGTGTTTGGTGAACGGCTGATTCAGAGGAGCGAGCCCCAAGACGCCGAGCGCTTGGAGGAAGAGCTGCAGGAGATCAGCTGCTACTGCCAAGAGGTCTTCAACAGAGTCTGTCACTTCCGGCGCAGGCTCATCAGCACTAGACTGGTAAGGGGGCCTTCTGTGCACACCTTGTACATGGACACACGCTGCCACTTGCTCTCTGCACATTCAGTCTGCCCCTCTGCCAGTCCAAGCTCATTTTTTTACAAATTGTACACGGTCCCTGAGAATCCATGCAGACTGAACGGTGGGTCAGTGGATATCTGGGAGGCTGCTTATGGTTTCTGCTCTTTGCTGAGAACTCCTCGTCTGTGCGGCAGGTATTCGAAGATGACTGGCTCTCTGACAGAGAGTCAGACCTGGATTCTGACTGCTTCTCTGATGTGCTGGAAAAAGATGAAGAAAACGAGGAGAGAAAGTGGGGAGAAAGTGCCCTGCACCTCCACACGAGCCTTTGGGGCAGAGCTCAACACAGGCACCCTAAAGACCCCAGGCTCTGTGCAGCTCCAGCAAGGTCAGGCAGCGAGGATTTGGAGTGGGATCCTTCTGTGGATGTTGGAGAATCCACGTCTCACGATGAAGAAGATTCTTCCTACTTCAGCATGGTCACGGGTATGAATTGTCCCTTCAGACTCCCATGATGCTCTTCCCGTCTCACAGATCCGAATGTCATTCCGCTGTTTCTGTTCCAGGTAAATCAGGGGTGTGGCCCTGGGAAGAGGCCGCACAGCAGAGGTCCAGCCGGTCCTCAGCTCATACCAGATCCAGGGCCAGTGCTGAAATAGAACTGCAGGTAAGTCAAACTGTAACACTACACTGAAAGCACAGGGGAGGCCTGCTATGTTGCTGAAAAGTGCTGGCAGCTAGTAGAAGCTAATTCTGATACACAAGAAGAGGCTAAATACGAGAGCAGGAGCCGGCACGACTGTCTATGGACCAGCAGTAATCTGGGACCAGAGTCATCGGGTATGTGAAAGGGACAATGCCCGTGACACAAGAGCGAGTGGTGACTTCAGTCTAGGTAGGGCCATAGTTAAACTGATGATTACGGTCTGGAAGCCTCAGGAAACTTGTCTGTGAAGGAGGACCATGCCTGAGGCTCACAGATGCTCTGACTGGCATAAGGATCCTCTTGACCTCACAGAATGGATGAAATGGTTTTTGTTTTTGCTTGGCAGGTATCACTGGACTCCATGGAAAACTGTGACGAGACACCTGATTTTGGGACATGGACCAGTAATAGGGAGGATTCTTTCTGCCCCTTGGGTATGTCTGTTGGTTTTCACACGTTTCTGTCCCATCTTCAAGTTCATGTAGCCACTGACCTCTAGAGGGCACAGAGGAAGACATTGCTAACCTTAACTGTCTTCCATTACACATCACAGGTCCCAAGGACTCTCATAGGAACGAACCCACTCAAAACATCCCTGACAGGCTGATGACAAAGAATGGGAGCTACTGCCAGGCAGAACCTTTAACCTCTGACCAGAATTGGATTGAAAGCTGGCTGGGACAGATGCAGTCAGAGCAGCTAGGGGAAGCACCGGGGTCACCACTTGGCATTCCACAGGTCAGAAGCTCTATGAATAAAACCTTCAAAGAATTATGAGGTCAATAATCTTTAAGTAGCCACCCTTCTTCCATCTTCCCTGGCTAAGGATCCCCATGCCCTCTACTGATCTGATTTCTCCTTATGAGCGTCATTGTGTTTTTTTCATTCTTCTCTCCGCACCAGGGATCTATGCAACTGGTTTCCAGCTGCCCCCTGTCCTCTGAGGACACACAATCTGTTACTGTGCAGCCCAAGGCAGAAGGCAGCAATGGTTACTGGTGCAGAAGAAATGGGCAGTATCCAAAGCAGCTGATACCAGCATCCAGGGCAAAGCAGGTCAGTAAGCACAGGATCCCCTGCTGCGCAACACCTTTGCCTCTGGTTGTCATTGACCAGTCCAATACAGCTTTACTCCCAGGCTACTTTTATAACTCAAAACAAGCTGGTGAGCTGTCACTTTTTTCTCTCTTTTCTTCATCCCAAGCCTGCTCTAAATATGGCTTGTGATTTTTGGAGGGTGGTGTGAGGGAGAGAGGGTGGGGATTGGCACTTCTGTTCCTTACCAGGCTCCCTAGCCCTTCATCAGAAGATTCAAAATAGCCACTTTGTTCAGGATCGGTGCTGAGCTACCTTTCAGGCATCTAAACAGCCTCCAACTGCAGACATGTTTAGTCAAATGATGCTTTTATTTTTGTCATCGTAAGCAGGTATTAGGATATTTATTCCCCCTGACACTTCATTCTATTTGTCTTTTTAGAAGCTAGACAGGCAGTGGCCGTCATGCAGTGCACAGGAAGTTACCATCACTATTGAAGAAAGGTAGGATGTACGTGCTCTCTCCAGGCCGATTACCTTTAAAACCAGTCACGTATCCATGGTTGTATTGTGGTTAACAAGGGTCAATTTTTTCAATGACTAGGGGTGGTCAGCAGGGCTGACCCTTGGGTAGGGCAAAGTGGGTAGCTGCCCAGGCTATCGTGAGATGAGGAGCATCTTGGGTGCTGCCAGCATTGCTCCTTGGCCTATTTAGCAGATTGATTGGGCAGCAGTGACGCGAGGAGGAAAGATGGTCCAGGTCTACCTCCATGCCCACTGCCATGCATGCAGCTGGCAGAAGCAATACTGAAGATGGTGTCAGGTTCCTGTACAGCACTGGGCCAATCTCACAGTATGAGCTGTGAAAGGATAGGATCGCGCAGCTGAAAACCGTGAGACTGCCCGGAGCAAATGAGGAAGCTGATGTCCTATTAACTGTCTCTTCTGCCAGCCAGGGAGCTCTAAAAGAGAGCCAGGAATACAGGAGCAATGGGGGAAGGGGAAGAGCAGCAGATTTATCTTAGAGGGAGGGAGAGTCTACAGGAGGCAATGAGAGGGAGACTTAAATGGGGACAGAAAGTAGGAGAGAAGATCCAGAATCCAGAGAGGATCACAGCTTGAGAAAAAGGGAATGGTGGAAAAGAGGGACCACATTTCAGTGGAGGGAAGATTGAGCGCGTACAGGAGCTCAGGGGCGAGGCAGACCAAATCTCGGGAGGAAGGGGACTCAGAGAGAGAGAAAGCACAGGGAATGGAGGGAGCTGGAGAGGGGAGATGATCTCGGATGATAAAAGAGACTGGAGCCAGTGGAGAGGATGAGAGATGGGAAGGAGCTCAGGTTGCTGAGAAAAGAGGCAGAAGAATGTAGAGGAGGACAGAGGATGGGTCTGACTTCAGTGCTGGGAAAAATAGTAGAAACTATTATAAAAAGATCAAAATCACAGAGCATTTAGAAAGACATGGTTTCATGGAACACAGTCAGCATGGATTTACCCAAGGGAAGTCTTGCTTCACAAATCTGCTTCATTTTTTTGAAGGGGTTAATAAACATGTGGATAAAGGTGAACCGGCAGATGTAGTGTATTTGGATTTTCAGAAGGCATTTGACAAAGTCCCTCATGAGAGGCTTCTAATAAAACTAAAAAGTCATGGGATAGGAGGTGATGTCCTTTCGTGGATTACAAACTGGTTAAAAGACAGGAAACAGAGAGTAGGATTAAATGGACAATTTTCTCAGTGGAAAAAGGGTAAACAGTGGAGTGCCTCAGGGATCTGTAGTTGGACCGGTGCTTTTCAATATATTTATAAATGATCTGGAAAGGAATACAATGAGTGATGCAGATGATACATTAGATTTTTATATTCTGCTTTTCACAGCGGATTACAGTCAGGTACTGTAGGTATTTCCCTATCCCCAGAGGGCTTACAATCTAAGTTTATACATGAGGCAATGGAGGGTAAAGTAACTTGCCCAAGGTCACAAGGAGTGACAGTGGGACCATGAATCCTGCTCTCCTGGTTTGTAGGCCACTGCTCTAATCACTAGGCTACTCCTCCACTCAGAGCAAATAGATCACAAGCAGATTGTCATAAATTGCAGGAAGACCTTGTGAGACTGGAAGATTGGTCTTCCAAATGGCAGATGAAACTTAATGTGGATAAGTGCAAGGTGATGCATATAGGGAAAAATAACCCATGCTGTAGTTATATGATGTTAGATTCCATATTAGGAGCTACCACCCAAGAAAGAGATCTAGGCTTCCTTCAAGCATTCCCAGAGAGCTAAGAACAAGATATAATCAACCCACTGTCCTATAGCATTAATGCAATGTTTATTTTACACTATTTATTATTGGCCTTATTTATATGTTTCATAGGTGAACTTAGTTTGTTTTTTTCTACTTATTATAAAGCAATCGTTTGATATGTTCTATGTAAATCGTTTGATATGTTCCATGTAAACCGCCACACGGCGGTAGTTATTTCAGTTACCTGTGAACCGGAGAGATATGTATTTTATACAGGAACTTCCGGTATATAAAAACCAAAAATAAATAAATAAATAAATAGTGGATAACACATTTAAATCATTGGTTCAGTGTGCTGCGCAGTCAAAAAAGCAAACAGAATGCTAGGAATTATTAGAAAGGGAATGGTTAATAAAACGGAAAATGTGATAATGCCTCTGTATCGCTCCATGGTGAGACCGCACCTTGAGTACTGTGTACAATTCTGGTCACCGCATCTCAAAAAGGATATAGTTGCACTGCAAAAGCTACAGCGAAGGGCAACCAAAATGATAAAGGGGAAAGACTAGGTTAAAGCTGTTCAGCTTAGAGAAGAGATGGTTGAGGGGGGATATGATAGAGGTCTATAAAATCATGAGAGATAAATGTGAATCGGTTATTTACTCTTTCAGTTAATAGAAGGACTTGGGGGCACACTATAAAGTTAGTAAGTAGCACATTTAAAACTAACTGTAGAAAATTCTTTCACTCAACACACAGTTAAGCTCTGGAATTTGTTGCCAGAGGATGTGGTTAATGCAGTTAGTGTAGCTGGGTTCAAAAAAGGTTTGGATAAGTTCTTGGAGGAGAAGTCCATTAACTGCTATTAGTCAAGTTTACTTAGGGAATAGCCACTGCTATTAATTGCATCAGTAGCATGGGATCTTCTTAGTGTTTGGGTACTTGCCAGGTTCTTGTAGCCTGGTTTGGCCACTGTTGGAAACAGGATGCTGGGCTTGATGGACCCTTGGTCTGACCCAGCATGGCAATTTCTTCTTATGTTCTTCTGACTAGGCAGTGGGTGAAAGACAGAGGAAAATAGGGGAAGACATTGACAGGGGGCATGGGGAGGAGGTGAGAGAGGGGAAGAAGGTCTAAGAAAGGGGGTGAGAGAAGAAGATAGCACACTGGTAGGTAAGAGATGAAAACAAGGAGATTTGTGAGGACTGGAAAGGACAATGGGGGTGAGAGACAGGTAGGATGGGGAGAGGCAAAGGAGTCCGCAAAACAACATGGCAGAGAGAGAGATGGGTATAGAGGAATCTGAAGGGGTGACGGGAGAGTCAGAAAGCAGGGTAAGGAGAATGGAGCCAGATAGCTGGAGATTCCTGAGGGGGAGATGAAGGGCTGAAAAGGGGCAATAGAAGGAAACAGAAATGATGGCAGCAAAGGACCAAATGGTCCATCCAGTCTGCCAAGCAGTATCTGCTGCACTGTGCAAGTTACTCCCATGCTTATTTGCTTCCCAGACCGTAAAAGTCGTTGGTAGCTGTCTGAATCCAATTCCCCTTTTCCCCCTGCCATTGGACCAATGCTGGAGTTGCATCAACAGTATGAAGGTTTACTCATTAAGGGTAGGAACCGCCGCACCAGCAAGTTACCCCCATGCGCTCTTTTCTTCATTCCCATCCTCTAGCCTTTAGTGTTTTTCCCATGCCCCTTTGAATTCTTTCACTGTTTTTGTCTTCGCCACCTCCTCTGGTAGAGTTAAGCTGGGGCAGCAAGTACGGGAGGGGAAGGAGAGAGAGAGAAATGAGATAAAAGGAAAAGATCATGTCAGAGACAGTTATAGGGGAGGAAGTAAAGCAAACAGAAAATGGAGAAGAGGAAGGCATTGAAAGCAGAAAAAAAAAAAAAAAAGGCCAGGACCAACATGATTAGAAAAAATGTAAATGCCCAAACACAAAGTAGAAAACATTTTAGGTTTTAGTGATGGCAGTGCTGAGGAATGTGCATCTGTGAAATCTTTATATTATGCACAGGAGAGGAGGAGATGCATTTGTTTCTCTTTCTACAGTGTTTGTTTATTTATTTAAAAGGTTCTTATATGCTGCACATACACACATTGGTGGATCTAGGCGGTTTACAATTAATGTACATAAAAATCAGTAAAATAATCAGAAATAAAACAAGCAAAGGAATAGCTGAGGTACAGATAACTTAAAGCACTTCTAAGAAAAATTAACTCTGGGGTTTTGGAAAGGCCATAGAGAATAAGTTGCACTGCATGCAGTCTGGCTTCTTGGACGAGCAGCTGGGTTTTTTTTACCTTTTTCTAATTTGTGTTTCTTTATTCTGTATTAGGTAAGAGTCTGTCTGTGCTTTGCATGTATGACAGAGGTGAGGCATTTTACTAGTGTTTAGTTTCTGCGTATGGATCTATAGCAGTCTTATTATGTTTTCCCACTACAAGGTGTATTGGTGTTCTAGGGCCCAGCGTAATATTTACAGTGCTGACTTTCATAGGTAGGATATTTGTTGTTTGAATTCTGGCAGTCACTATATGTTTTGGCATGGCAGGTTTGCTATATAAATTTGGAATGGGCTTTTCTGTTATTAGGTTTTATATTATTTGCAGAGCTCCTGGTACTGGAGAGTTTTGCTTTTATTGAGGTGATTCCAAAATGTTTTATATTATGTATACAGAATGAGTGGAGGGTAGGAGAGGGGGAGGAAGGGGAAGGGTGAAGAGTGGCGAGTGAAATTGTCTGGAGGGAGAGGGAGAGTGCTGAGAGGAGGAAGAGGGGGATGCCTGGAGGAAGGCGAGAATGCTTGCAAGGAGAAAAGTTGGTGGGACAGAGAGAATGGATGAGGGAGAAGAAGGGATAATGGCTAGAGGGAGGGGAGGAGAGAATGTGGGGTGGGTGGAAACAATGTCTGAAGGAGAAAGAATACCAGGAGGGAGGAGAGAAGGGAGAATACATGGGCACTACTGACAATTTTCACCTACGTTGCCATTTGCTGTAAAGGTAGTCAATGGGCAGGTTCCACTGCCATTGTCACACCCAACTACTCCCAGCCAGGAATGAGCAGGGAAGATAATGCAATGAACAAGCATGGCTTGACCTTTCCGAGGATCAGTGTCACCCATCCTGAGACCAGCCCATTTTCCCAGAAAGGGGTGCTGGTCAGTTAACACCAGTTCACTCTTATTCAAACTATTATCCATATTTTCTTCAAATGGAGAAATAAGATTTTGGGGAGAAAAGAGAAGGGTGGTTTTAGAATATATTATATCTGAGCGTAAGGGGCTGAGCACCAACCAGTGATGGGAAGGATCTTTTTTCTGTTTTCAAGTGTAATGAAAATTAGGCTACAGCTGCAGTTTTTTTTTAAAATTTAAATTGTAATAAAATATTAAGACATTACATAGGGTAGATAAACTGTATATGCGATTGTCTGTTTTTTGCCATTTATAGAAAGGCAAAACTGTTAAGACCATGTTTGTGGTTAGACCTGCTAGAGCTCTGGTCTTCCTCTTCTTTCAGCCTAGCCATGTGACTGTGGGTTAGGACTAGGGGTGCCATCTCTCATATGTGCCTGGTCCTCTTCTTGGCTAGTTGGGAGAAGCGAGGGAAGGGGGGGGGGGGAGAATCAGTCTCCAGGGACCCTCCCCATGCTTTCTGAGGTTACAGGTATGAGCAGCAGGCTAGTCGCTCTATGCCTGTGTGTGTTTGTCTTTGGAAAATGGCTTGTGTTAAATAATGCAGGAGACCATTTGCTCTCTTTCTACCCACACACATACAGACAAACAGCTGTCAAGCTGAAATAAAAATAAATAAATAAATAGAAATAGTACTGCCTCATAAATAAACAGAGGGGAGCATGGCAAAATTGGAGAAATTACTTGCCTGATAATTTCATTTTCCTAGTGTTGCTGTCTCACCCGGGTCAACCTAAGCAGGTTCATCTAGGTCTGGTTGTGCCCCATTACATGCATGAAAGTTGTAGGCCTACTTTTCTTGCAAAAATAAGAACGTTTCCATGCCTGCAATGTGGCACTACCAGCTCTGGCTGGCTGTTTGGGTTACTGTGCATGAGGTGGCAAGCTTAGGGAGTATGCAGAATGGCCCTCTCGCAGCAGTGGGCTTAGTTCCTCTGGGTCTGGCTCCAGGCTTTCTAATGGGGCAGAGTTTGGTAGCCAAGCCAGATCCCCAAGGGTTTGGCTACAACTCCTCCTTGTCACCTATTTAGTCTCTCACACTAGGTTGCTCTCTTTTACAGGGATGATTCGGTGTCTCTCTTGCTCACTGAAGAAGAGCCGCTGCCACCAAAGAGCCAGCTTGTGCTCTGGGGGAGAACCTTAGATCCCGTCTCGGTGCTGCTGGTCCTGCTTCTCTTGGCTCTTCTGCTGCTGTTCTCGGGGGAGACCCCTTGCTCCAAAGCCAATCACTATGCCTGGTCCCGCCACCTCATGCTGCACTATGTAAACGGTCCACCTCCCACTTAAGCCCAGCTGGGGAGCCATCAATCTCAGCAGGGAAGGACCAGAACCTTAATGGCTGCTCTACAATCCCTTTCCTGACCAAGGTCATTGCTACAGTGGTAGGGATGGACCTGGGTACACCCCAAGGAAGAAGGGGGGGGGGCGCGATTCTCACGGCTTATGTGGTTCCTTGCCTCTTTTTTTTTTTCCTTCATCGCTTTCTGCTGCAGCCACCGCCCTGATGAACGGCATATTACAATGGCTACAAGGAGTTTAAGTAACAAAAAAATCCCTCCATTAACTTTCTGCCTCTTTTACAAAGTGACGTGCAAAATCATTCTACCCAAGGAAATGAGGAAAGATTCTCTCTCGCCCAACTGGAACAGGAGAGGTGGTGGACAGATATGTCTGCTAGGTTTAGACAGATGCTGGAGCCATGCGATCATGCTGGGACTAAATCGAGTTTGGAGGATCACGAGTGCTTTGGGTTATCAGCGGGCTATGGCCAGTCATGCGATTGCCCGGTGGAGGAAAAATGGTACATCGTCGTAGCTGGGCTGAAAGGGACCAGAACCCCTTTCCTGGCACTCTCTTTTAGGTACTGGGCAGTGCCCTGCATCTTTTAATAAAAAGGTTGTACAGTAAACAGCTGCCACATTCCAAGCTAAAGGTGTTGTGTGTCCAAAGACGTTGCTGGGTGTTCCCATGTTTGAGCTGCAGAGAAGTGAAATAGCTGAGAGAGCAGCTGGCAAAGCAACAAGCGTCTGCCACACACTTCTGTTTACCGTAGCAGAGAGCACGACTGCAGCTAAACACCGCAAGGCTCAGTCCCTTCTTCCCATTGCAGTACCTTTGTCGCTCGGCGCACAATCAAGCTGGAACCTGTTGCCAGAGGATGCGGTCAGGGTGACTAGCAAAGCTGACTTTAAAATGTAGACTAGAGAAAGGTATTGCTAGCCCTCGGGCCGATACAGTAAAGTCCGCGGGAGAGTGGACGAACGCCCGCTCTCCCGGCGCGCGCACCGGCCCCTTGCCGGTGCACGCGATTCACTATGCAAATTAGGCGGCGCGGTAGAAACGGGGAAAAGGAGGCGCTAGGGACACACTCGCGTCCCTAGCGCCTCCTTTTTGACAGGAGCGGCAGCTGTCAGCGGGTTTGACAGCCGACGCTCAATTTTGCTGGCGTCGGTTCTAGAGCCCGCTGACAGCTACGGGCTCGGAAACCGGACCCCGGCAAAATTGAGCGTCAGGTTTTCGGCCCGACAGCCGCGGGCCGAATTCACTTTTTTTTTTACTCTTCGGGACCTCTGACTTAATATCGCCATGATATTAAGTCGGAGGGTGCACAGAAAAGCAGTTTTTACTGCTTTTCTGTGCACTTTCAGAAATTAGCGCCGATCTTTGGGTCGGCACTAATTTCTGAAAGTAAAATGTATTTATTTTATTTTTGATGTAAGGCTTGGCTGCACATTTTACTTTCTGTATCCCGCGCGCATACCTAATAGGGCCATCAACATGCATTTGCATGTTGAGGGCGCTATTAGGTGCTGCGGGTTGGACGCGCATTTTCCTCCTCTTACTGAATAAGGGGTAAGGGAAAACGCGCATCCAATAGCAGGCTAACAGTGCGCTCAGACGGAGCGCACTGTACTGTATCGGCCTGCCTGAGAGTAACAAGAAACAGATGTACTGTTTGGGATCTACTGGGTACTTGTGATCCAGACTGGCCAATGTCAGAAACAGAATGCTGGGCTCAATGGACCTTGCTCTTCACTTCCCTGAGGACTCACAGACCAATGCATTCATCTGGGGCCTAATAAAACATGCACCGGTTTGCAGCGCACATTTTTAAGTCCCAGATTTTCTTTTAAGCTCCCAATGCAGTAAGCTAATGCATTGGGAATTAAAAGCATGAAACTTTTAAAATGTGCGTTCGGCTCTTGCTTGGAGAGTTTCTGACTTTTTTTTAAAGTTTTTTTTTTTAATTTTTAACTAATTTTTGTTCATAGCACTGGAAACGTAACCCCTGCTCAGAGCTGGAAGTTTCCAGCGCTAAAAAAAAGGCACACTGGCCTTGGGGAGTATGGTTAATGCCCTCATTTTCTTGGGATTTCCAGGCAAGGGTGCTAAGCAGTACTTCTCATTTGAAAACATGCATTTTCTGCAAGCAAAACTCCTTGCTGCATTGGCAGTAAGTTTTGTACACAGGAAATGCACAATGAAGTGCAGGGAGAAGGGTGCGTTCAGTTGAATGCACCTTTCTGCAAGGGCCTGTTAAAGCTGATCAGGGCAAAGAGCCACAGGGCCAGAAGCACTGCTGCAAGAATCATCAAACGGAAGGAACCAGGCTGTAGACTTTCCCTTCCTGAGTGCTGCAAAGCAGTTAGGTTTTCAAGATAAGTGACGCTGAATATTCATGAGATTCATTTGCATACATAGCCCCACCCCCTGTTGCATGCAAATACATTTTGTGCATATGCATTGTGGATAGTCTGAAAACCTGAGCACATTGTGGCCCTTGAGGACCAGAGTTGCCTACCCTGCTGTACAGAACAGGTTGCACTGGGGTTGGGAAGAAGAGAGGAGAACCCCCCCCCCCGGATTCTGTACGGACTGAAGTGTAAACCTGCTTTGCTTTAATAACAGCTGAAATGCTGTATGACTGGAACTATCTTCTCTCAATTAACAGCTGACAGACACCTCACACAGCATTAATATAGGCAGGGACTGCAAAGTGCCGCACTTAGGGTCAATCTGCTACAGTTAAAGCTGCTCTTGGAGGGTTTTCTGCCCGTGGCATCTCCTTCACCGCACAGGGCACGGAGAGGAGGATTTGGGCATGCTATGCTACGTCCGCCTGGGACAAGGACAGGAAAACCCGCAGCAGAGGAGCTGGCAAGGGCCGTGGGGGACAAACCTTCTCTTAGCAACTCTGTGTCCGCCTACCCCAGGCTGCTCCGACACCGAGAAGAACATTACAGCTTCCTGCTGTCTCCTCACTGCGGTCAGGGGGCCCTGAATGGCTCAAGTTTAGCAATGGAAATCAACATCCCGAAATCTGATCTGTTAGAAAGCAATGAGCAGAAGAAAGGCCCTTTGTTCCAGGAAACGATGGCACAGGCTGGATAAGGAGCCTAAAGCCATGGGGGGGGAGAGTAAACACCTGCTGTATGTGCCTATCTCCTCCTCCATCTTTTCTCACTTTCTTCTCTCTCCCCTCCCTTTCTTATGGTTTTGTTTGAGCAGGTTTCTCCCTGCCCCCCCCCCATGGCAGGAAATTAAATCCTTGGCCAAAAGATGCACTATTTTCCAAACCAGGCACGCAAGCTGAGTGGTAGGGCTTTGGCGCGGCCCCTGTGCCTCACAAAGCAAGGGGGGTTTTCACTGCCAAGTGCACGAGAGACTGGACGGGGAGAGGTGGGGCCTGCCCGATAACGTGGCTGTTTGTACTGGAGGAAGGAGAGTCCCAGAGCATGGGAAGAAAGCTGAGAACTGTCCCAAGGGCATCCTTCCCCCAAGATAAGAAGGATCATTTAATTATGTGAGCAAACAGTTTATTATCAGTGTTTTCATACAAGGTTTGTGGTATGGGCTAGCGCTGTTCCAGGAGGTTAATACTGTCACAATCCCATGCTACACAGTTCACAATGCTCACATAAAATTCACCCCAAAGCACATCCAAAAACAATGTTGTAATAGTAGAATAGTCATAAAGCAATGATTTATTGCACAAATGCAGTTTTCAGTGGAAAGGGATTCTTTTTTTCCTTGCACACAGGAGGTTTTTAAAGGGTTTTTCTCCTCTTGCTTTCAGGTCAGGCAGGTTGGCAGGAATGTGCTGCTAAGCCATCCATCCCAGACGTGGCTGCACACACGTGAATAAAGTGCTCGACTATACAGTACGCTGAGCTCACACCCGGCTAAAAAGGCATCGACCCCCCCCCCCCCCCACGCCAGTGAGAGACGCGAGGGCGGTTTCTTCACCGGGAAAGTCAAATGAAGGGCCTGCTTGCTTCCGCCACCCAGTCCTTCCCCAGCTACCAACGACCCCGCATGCTCCTTTCCTGCAATTCATCGCGCGCTTCCCGTGGTGCTGAAGCGGCCCCAACCCCCCCCCCCCAGGTGTCCCCCCCCCCCCCTGCACATTTCCCTGGATGTTGAGCAACAGCCCCTCAATGGCGATAGGCTGCCTGGTTGCCATAGCAACCTTCGGTCAGGTGGATGCTCCCACTGCCCAGTCCCCGCCCCCGCCAAACATAGCTGCCAGGCGCCAGAGGAAGGGCGCAATGGGGCATGGACACACCCAGGTACGGTCGCACTTCTCAGCACCCGCGGTTGCTACTGAGAGACGGGATGAGGGGTAAGGATGGCCCTTTGGTCTGATACAGACTAACAATTTGGGGTTTTTTGGTTTTTTTTGGTCTTTTCCCCCATTGCCCCTGCCCCTCCGCCGACAGCCATACCAAGTGGGTAGCAAATCCAACCTGCGCCGACAATTTTTACCTTCTGAGAAGCGCGAGGGGGGGAGGGGGAAGCAGACACTGTAGAAAAACACGGGAGGCAGAGGCAAAAAGGTTGAGACTGCAGCAAAATACGAGGGGGGTGGGGGGAGCTGAAAATGCTGGTGCCACAAAAACACATGGGGCTAAAAAGGCGAGGAGGCTGATATTCAACACAAACCCGAGCGCCTATTTTCAGCTGGAATTTCACCTCCATTTGGGCCTGCAATTCATTTGCCTAGATTCAGGATTTAAGCTTAGGTGCCGGATGCTGAAAATCAGGGCTAAGCTCCTAACGCCCCTCCCTAACTCTGCAGCCACCCACTTTTTTTTTTAGAGGAGCCTAAAATTCAGGGGCTCAACCCATATAAATTTTCAAAAGGGCCAATTTAAGAGACCGTAGCAAGACACGGGGGGGGGGGGGGGGGGGGGGGAGGGCAGAGATTGAAAATGCGGGGGCCGGAGAGGCCAGGGAATGGCAAGAGAAAAGGCAGGCGGCTGAAAACGCCGGAAGCCTGCGGCATACTCGCACCCCCCCCTCCTCCCCCCCCCGGTCAGTGGGAGAACAGTCAGCAGGGGGCCGGCTACCCTGTTCCTGAAGAGCCGGCCAGCACCCCACCACCTCTCTTTGGGACAGCAGTGTACAACAGAAAGATCAATTTAAACTAAAAAAAAAGAAAGGAGACCCCAGCATCTGTCGATGTTCGCAGTTCCCCCTCTACACAGAAGAGTGAAAGGCAAAGTATTAAAAAGCCCACAAAGAAAAAAAAAAATCGGTGCAAGCTGGGACCCTGGGAGAAGGCATCAGGGAGAGCCTGGGGCACAAGGGACATAACCGCAGGCTTCAATAGAAAAAGCCCCTCATCCCATCCCCCTCATCATCTTCAAGCCGTGAAAACTTCTTCCCAACTTTTAAGCCCTGCAAAAGCAAAATCCGAAGGAGCTGGAAACTTAAAAATAATAAAATATTTAACCATATACAGAATATGTACAAAATGCTCAGTCCAGACTGTGTCCTCTCCGCATCCAGACTGCCCCGATCCACAGTCAGACTTCCGTGCGCCTCTTGCCCCCTCATCCACACTTACTCCATTTTTGACATCTCAAACTTAGTGGTGACAATTTCCTAGTGAGGGAGAGAGAGAGAGAGAAGCAGGTGACCCGTGCCACAGTTCCTCAGGTCTGACCACCAAGAACCAGAGATTTAAGTTAACAGGGATTACCTCATCTGAATCCAGCAAAGGCGGCAGGACCCTGCAGAGCAAAATGAGAGAGAAGGGTGAATGGTACACAGGGCACCTCAACCAAAACTCTCTCTCAGGCGGCCACCTAGCCTGACACGTGCCTCTTTCCTTCATCTCCGAAACAAACACACAGTACGCCATCAACTTACACGTCAGCCATGGAGGAAGGGATATTCTCCTCAACCCATTTCAAGTCTTCATCCTGTGCAAAAATGAAGAAACAGGGAGTTTAAATCTCTTCAAGCAAAAAGAAAAAAAAAACAAAACCCCAAGGCAGACAGAGAAAGGTCTCCAAATCAGCACAGGTCCTACTCCACAGCGACAGCCCACATCCCAAAAATACTACAACCCCCACTCCAGATTGAGCGAGATAGAATCCTCCCCCCAGTCAGCAATATAGGCATTGTCCCAGCGTCCATACTAAGAAGAATCCTCTTACCACCCGGCTTCCTTTTAGAATCCCGTTGGCTTCATTCTTCGTTCCTCTCATCTTCATCCCTGTTCCAAAACAAATCCCCGACCACCAGCATGAGAGAGGAATCCTGTCTCTCTTCTTTTCCCCCAGAGTCGCAGATAGGAATCCCATACTTCCTTCCTTGCGGGCACAGATAGGTATCCCAGAATCCTCTCCCTAGGGCCACAGATGCGACTCCCCTCTCAACCCTGCTCTCAGCCGCCATGCATGCGTCCCCCAAATAAAACACTGCACTTTTCTGGACCCCAAGCCCACCCCAAATCACTAACCATAGGCCTCGTTCACCGTCTGCTCCTCTTTGTCCTCATCCTCCTCACTCCCCTCATCCACGAGTGGCACAAAGGCATATCTGTGGGGGGAGAAAACCTGTCAGTGGAGGGGGGGGGGGGGGGAAGGACTAAGAGAACCTCTCGCGCAAGAACAAGAGAACGTGTCAGCGACGAGGCGCGGGGAAGAGTGAAGAGACACCCGAGACCCAGTCATTGTCGGGAGGAGGAGCCAGAGCACCAGTTCGTGAGAGCAGGAACAGGGGGAGCAGTCGGCGAGGGCAGCAGCATGGCAACGGATCAGTGCAGGAAAAACGATCAGGAGAGAGAGAGAGGAGGGGAAAACCATACAAGGCAGAAGGCAAGGGAAAGCTCAGACCTTTGGTTGTTGGCTGAGGGTCTCCAGAGGAACATGATGACCAACAGGATAAGAGAAAAGAGAAATCTCCAAAAAGCATCATTAATCCAGAGCTCCTGCCAGTCCTGAAAGCACAGCAGAGACTCGATATCAGCTTCCAGACCAGGCCTCTACCCCACCCAACAGAATTCGACATGCGGTAAAGGTCACCGTATCTCTATCCCAGCCAGCACGAACGACTGGCGAGCAGGTAGCGTGGACACCTCTCCACTTCTCCTCAGCAGAGCCAGAACCCATAAAGCTCCATGGGGCATGCGCAGACTGAAGGACTGCTATTCACCGGTCAGTGCGTACACAGCCCAATGCACAACAGAGCAGGCACCCACCGGGATATAGGACCCCAGACTCTCCCCCACCTCCACAGGGAGCAGCTGGTGCCTGGAATCTCTTTACTCACCGACTGACAACTGGAGAGTCGGAAAGTTACTGTGGACCAGAAAATGAAGATCACAGATGCTGAGGAGGAAAACAGACACAGAGGGTTTATTTATTTTTCCAGTTTGAAAGATTTCTATACAATATATATACTATATTTTTCCCCCAAAAAAATCTTTAAGTTGAAGTCTTATTACACACACAAAAAAAAATGCAAGCACATACGTTCCCCAAAAGAGAAGGCAAAGATTGCAGACAGGCCCAGAAGGTATCTTTCTAACCAAACTATTTGTGCAGTTCTGAAGGCAATCACTGGAAGTTGATGGCACTCGCACATTTCTCACCCACCTCCTGCTAATAAACCTTCCTGCTGGTAAGAACATCCCTCCGGTCTGTGCCCTGTCTGGATGTCCACAAGTCCTTTGCAGCCTTTTGTACGTGTAAAGGTTTCCTAGCTCCCGCCTTCCATGCTTTGCACCCAGTTAAGAATGAACCACCCAAAAATATTTGTAGAAAGCAAGCAAGCAAGGTAGGGTAAATAAATGATCACCGTTATGTTCTGTACCTTTCTGCATGTTCTGGAAATGTTTGCTGTGTACTTTTCTCTCTCTTTATTTCAGTGGATACTTTTATGATTGTATTACAGTGCAATGATTATAAATAAAGTGATTCTTTCACATTAAAAAGAAAACCAAAAGGATAAGGGCACACTCAACGGTGCTAGGACAACACGAGTCCGTGTCATTTTCACCCACAGGTGGCGTCTTTCTCTCAGTCTCATCCAGAGATGGATATTTTTGAGGGTAGGGTGGGGTAAGTCAGCTCCTGGTCAGCAGGCTGGCCTCGGTCAAGCAAGCACCAAAGAATTACCAGGGCGAGGTGCCGCAACACGAGACCGGCCACGATCAGGGTCTCGAGCCAGAGCACGCCTGCTCCCAGGGCTCTCGAGAGTCCCGTAATACTCCTCCCTCCCTGCGCTTCAGGGACAGACACAGGAGGACGGCTGAATTCCCCCTCGACTCACGCGAGCGGCTCTCACCTAAAGCTGAGCTTGAACACACCCTGAGGCCTCCACCACATCAGTAAGAGCTCTCCTCACGGAAAGCTGCTGACATAAGGAACCCCAGAAGAAGAATACACAAGCGGTTATTTCTTCCCTGCACGCTTCCTCCCTCGCTAGGGCACGGGGGGAGTCTGACATGGCGGCGCAAAGGACTCACCGATGACGGCAAAGATGAGGGTGTTGGTGAAGTGCCGGTACAGGGAGAGCTTTACCAGGTTTCTCCTCATCTTCAGCAGCTTCATGGTTTGCACTAGGCTGATGAAGATGTGCCTGCTGTTAAGGACCTAAACGAGAGCATTTTCCAGCAGCAGCAGGAGGAGCAGCACGGTGATGCCTGCGGGATGCATTGCAAGACCACCGCCGCCCCTCCCCCCCTCCCTCCCGGGTGAGCAACTACAGAGCTTCGCCAGCTTGGGAGAAGGGGGGGGGGCAAGATGTGGGGTATAATGCAGTGGCAATAATGTAAAGCTGGTGGTTTTAGGTAGAACGGGGGCAGTAACTCTAAAGTACATGGTGCTGGATATCGATCAGAAGGTTATAAAACCTTGCCAGGGCCATCTCATACCTGGTCCCATCCCACTGAGAGGGGAGAAAGAAAGAGAGAGAGGGGGGGGGGGGGGGGAGAGGGAGAGACTGGAGTCAGGTAGAATAAGCAGCACAGATGGAGGGGGCCGGAGCTGGGGGTGTGGGGGCTGTAGGGCACAGCCGGACTCCAGGGCTCAAGATGATTAGCTAGAATAAGGAGCACAAAACGAAGTGGGAAGGGGGCTGTGTAGTGCTGCAGAAAGACGGAAGGACAGGATATCCACCAGCAGATGGAAGAGTCAAGCATAGCCAAGGGGATGGCAGCCAGCAACACCAAGTCATCCATAGCCTGAGGAGAGGAAGGGGGTAGCACGGCAAGGTAAAGGAGGGGGAGAGACAGAGGAAGGTACGAAGGGGTAAGACAGGAGAGGAAAGCATCAGATAAGGAAACAGAACAACACAGCACAGGCGTATATTCTGGGTTCAGCTTACAAATCGCCCTAGTTTACTCATTTTTATCAGTAACCAACCCCATGTCCCTGCAGTGCTGGGCTGGAGCTGCTTAACCTCCAAGACGGTTAAGTCCTATGTGATGCAGGCAGGCCTGCGACACAGCATCTTGACATAGGACTGGCATAAGGCCAGTGCCAGTGCAGCGTGTCCTGCCATGCCCTGAAAGGATATCCACCACACAATGCAGGAATCCACAAAGGCCAGAGCAATTTCACAGGCAACAGAGGCTGAGCTGTTCTGCTCCTGGGGAGAGCGACAGGCAATAATCGAAGAATCACGAAATTCATCCCAAATGCAAAGGAGCAGCTGGGCCCCACTGGCACACACAGGGCCAGACTCTGCCCACACATATAATACTTAGCCATCCTCCAGTGGCCGTCTCTTCCCTCACCCTCTCCACATCTTCCCTCGGCCATCTCTCTCCCTCCTCCTTCTATTGGAGGTCTTTTCCCTCCCAGGGGATTTCGATCCTCCCTCTCTCCTTCTGGCACCCAGTGATTCTCCTCCCCATTTCTCTCCCCCTTCCGGTATTTCTCTCTCCTCCTCCCTTTCTTTCCATGACCTCTCTCTCCTCTACCCCCTTTCCTGTGGCTCTCTCTCTTCCCCTTTTCAGCGGCCACATCTTCTCCCTTCCTCCTTCTCCAGTGGACATTTCTCCTCTCTCTTCCCTCCCCCTTAAAGTGGCTGCTATTCTCCCTCTTCTCTCCTCCTCCCTTCCCATCTCTTCAGCGTTTCCCCCACCCACCCACTCACAAACTCTCCCCTCTCTCTCAGCACATCCCGCAGCTCTCAGTACCAGCTGCCATTCCCTTTCCAAGTCCCTCAAGGGCATTTCTCACCGACTTGACCCGCAGAATTCCCTCAATGATAGAGAAAAGCATATACAGCATCCCCACGCCAACCACTCGGTTCAACAGAGCTCCCAGGCGTGGCCTAGAGAGAGCAAAAGTCAGACTGTTAGATTTCATGTTACACAAGGCACCCGTTAACCTGCCCTGCCCTGGGGGACTGTGTCCCCTCGCTCCCAACCCAGGGCCGCAGACTGGAGCCCCGGCTCTTTCCGCTGTGCTGTAGCGATGCAGATTTATATCCCGAGTAATTGCAAAGAAACCACTTTTACACACTCACTTGACAATCCCATATCCCACACTGGCGATGATCACCAACACTCGTGCAAGGGTTCGCTTAACCGCACACAAGACCTCGGCAAAGATCATGGCCCCCTGGACTGGAAGAGAGAAGAGCAGAGCCTGAACGTGTCGCATCGCCCGTGCCGCTCTCTGTTGGTTAGGCGTGCCATGTCGCACCAAGGAAGGAAGGGGGAAACACCACGCCATCATGGGGGGGGGGGGGGGGGAGAAAAAGAGTACAGAGATTACCTATGGTGGTGGAGAAGTGAACAATGCGAGATCGATTCCTTACCTGACACTCCTTGGCTCTGAATGCTCTGGAACTCGGCGTAGTACACAGCCTTCTCCAGCATGCCCAGGAGCACCACGCCTCCGATCCAGAACTGAATCCGCAGGATGTCCCGCCAGTAGCAAGCCAGCAGCACCAGCCAGAGCGCGCCGTACAGCACGTAAACGACACACATCACCATGTAAAACTGCAGATGGGACGAGAGCAAAACTGTGACGCGGGAGGGGGCGGCGGCTTTTGGGAGAGACACCCTCGCTATTGTGTCGCGGGGGGTGGGGGTCGGCTTTTGGCAGAGACACCCTCGCTATTTCTAATGTATGTAACACATGCACCTCAAACGTACCCAACACGAGCACGAAGCAAGAGGATGAGTGGAACTTACCACCATGAGGGGCCACTCCGAGGCAGATGTGAACTGGTACCAGGGATTCTTCATCTCCAGGTCAACTTAGGGGAGGCGAGGGAGAAGAAAAGGCAAAACTGAGCAAAATCATTAAAAAAAAAACAAAAAAAAGAACACCACCATATGACATATCTCCTAAGTTTAAAGAAAATGCAAAGACTCTGGAAAGGAAGTACCAGAGAAGAAATGTTATAGGATCAGGACAGCAGGTTCTGCTGACCTCCTCTGCTGGAGTCAGAAAATACTGAGGGATCGCAGGTGGCACACCAAGTTAAGAGGAGTGCCTTTCAGTTTTTTTTTCTCTGACTCCCTCTGCTGGAAGGGAGACACAACCCAGCGGTCTGGACTGATCCTGGTACGTACAGGGAACTCCTAAGCTGTATCCCCACTCCCGTTGAGCTGCCACAGCCAAGCTCATTGCTCTGCCTGCAGTCTGTGACTTGAATCATCCATAAAAATCCAGCGAAGCAGAAAAATGCAGTGGATAGGGGCACAGAGCAAAGAAAACAGTACATACTGGAAAGTGTCCACTCCTCCTCTGATTTGTCACTAGAAATGTTCAAAATGAATATGTACGGTCCATCCTCCCAGGTCCGAGCCACGGCAAATACCTGCAGAGGAGGCAGGTGGAGATGGAAATGAAACGCTGAGCACATAGATCCACTGCATGAACTAAACCGTGGTGTGCAGACTAAGCACTCCGGGACTACTCTTGAGGTATACCAGGTGCATGTGAAAATATCGTGCATCCTAGGCAATGCCTGCATAGTAAAAATAAACCTAGCACCAGCCAGGCTTCTCAAAATCAGAGACAGCAAACCCAGAGAAGGTAGAGCTCTGCAGGCCATGCCTGTGTGCAAGGCGCAAAGCACGCAGCGAACACGGAGCAGGCTGGCTCCAGGCTGAGATGCGCTCTTGCTGACACTCTCACCTGTGGCTTTGCCTGTGGCTTTGCTGCTTTTTCTTCTGGCTTGCCAGCTTGCGCTTTCTCTGGAGCTTGCTTTACCTCAGCTTCCTTTCCCACATTTGAGTCGCTCTCTTTATTCGTAAGACTTCTGATTGCTACCTGCACACAAAAAAGGCACGAACGAGAGGAGGCAAGAGAGGAAAACGTGACAAATAAAAACACAGATAACTCAGCTAAAAGTCTGTGGTTCTCAAGAGCCCCAGAATCCTCAGCATCAGGAAAGGGCTTGGTAAGGGGACTCAGATCTGGTGATGGGATGAACAGATGGAAGGCGGAAAGGCAGCAGGGGGAAAGGATCTGAGACGAGGGGGAGCCCCTGTGATGGTGAATTGGTAGAGCGTGGTGGGAGCGGCTCATACAGGAAACACAGAGCCCACCTGCTTCTTGTCGGAAGTGGCCGCAACAGAATCAGAACCTCCTTCTGGAGCCTGCCAATGATATTAGAAATATAAAAAAAACTTTACGACAGTCCTTAACACTCTTCCACCACCCTCTGGTACTCCTGCAGTGATCTGTGGCAAGAATCCCTACTGAACTGAAAGGATTACCTTAAAATACCAAGTCACCCTTGTGCATACACCCCCACATTGTATTTGGAGGTACCCGAGTATACCCCCATGGTCTATATTAGGCGGCAGGTACGTGTGCCTACGCTCCTTACTCCAAAGCAAGGGCAGCCATCGGCACCCCCTTCCCTGTCTGGCGGCGCAGATGCCATGACCTGGCCCCTAGGCTGGGACAGGCTGCGCCCCTACTGGCCAGCTAAGGGAGCACATGGAGCATGTCTGGAGGTGGGAGGGGGCATACAGAAGTGGGCCAGGCAGGTCACAGCTTGCCCTTCTTTTCTCCAGTGACTCTGGCAGGGGTCAGTCTTGCCCACCCATAATCAACAGGCCTGCCCTTACTAGTCTAGCCCAAGTTCTGCCCACAAGGGGGGGTGCCTGGGAAGTTCAGCTTGACTCACCTTTTCTTTGGGTTGCAATTCTACTTCTGCATTCTGAAAAATAATGAAAAGACATAACTCAATAATAGTCAAGTATCAGGGAGCCCGCCCCGATTCCCAGCTTGAGCAGCCTCTGACCCCCATCATGTGATAATGCTGAAAACGCTACACTGCTGCTCAGTAGGTGTGGCTCCTACACCAGGCAGGCAGCTTATAGGGCCTCTGGGATAAACCAAATTCTGTTTCTGCTGCCGTGGCAGAGCCAGATATACGCAAGAACTGATTCTCGCTGCATACTGCAGGTCGTCTTGTTATGAGTCAGAGTCTGTCACCTGATCACCTGTACATTAGCTAAACACACATACAGGCCCTCTCGGCTGCTGAAGAATAATTCTGCACCAATTTTCAGCCTGCAGTCACAACATTTTAGAATCGCTAATTCCCACCTTCCCCTGGGGATGCCTTTCGCCGGGATTAGAGAAAATGAAGCTGGAAGGAGTGAGGGGTCCCACTTTACCTGCTTTTTCAGTGCAATTGGTTCTTCAAACTCTTTGACCACCAACTGAACAAAAGAAAAAAAAAAAAGTTTTAGAAGCCTACAATCAGCCAGGTACAGCATTGGGAGGCGTGGCCTAGTGCTTAGAGCAATGTGCTAAGAACCAGGGTTCAAATCCCCACTAAGACTGTTGTCAGAGCAATGCTGGGACGTGAGCATGCAGGAGGCGGGAAAAAAAATCCTCCTGCTGATTTGCGGGGGGGTGCCAGGAAGGAGTTGATGAGGGAGCCATGCAGGTGGTGAGCCCTGGGAGGGGCACGCCTCGCAGGCTCGTGTTTTGGGCTGATGGGAAGGGCGACTGGGCTACATGCAATTTCTTTGCAGGAGGAAGCGGGAAAGCCACACCCCCCCCCCCCCCCCCCCTTATCCTTGTCTCACCAGGCTTAATTTTCATAAATCTGCAGGAGGGTAGGGGCCATTGTCTGCCATCCTGTTGAACTTTAATTCTGTGGGAGACCTGGCCAGCCAGACTCTGGCCTACTATCAGTGTCTCTAAACCTGGCCAGCCAAATTAGGTGGCTAAACACAGAACTATAAAATACGGCAGCCCCTCCACGTCCCCCGTTCGGTCTTATAGACCCTTCCTCCCCCTCAGAGATCCCCTGTGCCTGGCCCATGCTTTCTTTAATTCAGATGCTGTCCTCCCCACAGGGAGGCCGTTCCATGCATCCACCGCACTTCTCTGTAAAGAAACATTTTCTTAGATTACTCCAGTGTCTACCCCCTTTCACCCTCATCCCGAGACTCCTCGTTCTAGAGCAGGGTGCCCGAAACTGCAGCCCGCAGAACAACGTTTCCCGGCCCCTTCATACTTTCCCTGCCCGTGATTGAATTGGTCAACGGAGAAAGGGGGTTTTTTTAGGCCACATGCGACGACAGTGAATGCTTCAATACTGCTGGGGGTCCCAATGCCCTGCAGCAAAAGTGGAAGCCTTGTGCAGCGAATGCTGGAAATCTCAAAGGGCCACAGTTCTGATGGGGTTCTCCTACTTCCCCTCCCAATCATAAGTCCAAGAGGGTAAATGTGCCCCCTCTCCCCCCTCCCCCTTGGTGAGTTGAAACACTGAATGCAGTCATTCACTTAAAAAGTTTGGGGATCCCCATTCTAAAGCCTTCTTTCCGTTGAAAGAGGCCTCGATTATATTTCCCTCTTCTCTAGAATATACATCTTTAGATCTTTAAGCATCCTTCTGGCTTTTGCCGTCATCTTATCTACATATTTGGCTGGTTTAAGATCATCCTCAGATCCTGGTCTTGCTTTGTACTCATAAGAACCTCACCCCCTATACTGAAATGCTCCCTTGGGTTTTTGAAACCCAAATGCATGACCTTGCTTTTTTTTTTTATTTAAATATTAATCCTTGGCTGCCAGACTCTAGACCATTCCTCAATCTTCACTAGATCCCTCCTTATGCTTTCCATATCTTCCTGGGCGTCCACCCTATTGCAGATTTTAGTGTCATTTGCAAAAAGGCAAACCTTTCCCAACAGCCCTTCCTCGGTATCGCTTATGATAGCACAGCAATTGGACCGAGAACCAATTGCTGTGGCACACCACTGGTAACCCTCTTTCCTCGAAGTGAACTCCACTAATCATTACACTTTGTCGCCTCCCACTCTAGAAAGTGACTGAGAGTCCATATCAAAGACACTCAGTTTATTTATAAGTTTATTTATAAGACGCTCAATCGGAACGGTTTCAAAGGCCTTAAAGAAATCTAAGTATACTACATCTAGCGCTCTCCCCTGATCCACCTCTCTGGTCACTCAAAGAAATTGATGAGATTCGTCCACTAAGATCTACCTCTGATAAAGCCATGCTGCCTCGGATCTTGCAATCCATTGGATTCCAGAATGCACTATCCTCTGTTTCAGCAGCGATTCCATTCATTTACTCCCTGAGGTCATGCTAGCTGGCCTGTAGTTCTCAGACTCCTCCTTACTTCCACTTTTGTGATGAGGAACCACGTCTGCCTGTCTCCAGTCCTTTGGAACCACTCCTGACGCTAAAGAAGTGTTGTTGGCAGCTAGTGTGTGTTTTACCTTTTCACCCCGGCCCCTGGGCCTGACCAGATTTTGGTCAGATTAAGTTTATCCCCTGGTGTAATTTAGGAACTTGACTTTAAGTGTGCAGCAGTGCAGGATCTAGGCAGTTAAGTATTTACTTAGCCAGTTAGGTCCCTTTTGAAAATTGATCTCTGATTAACAAGCATGTAAAAAAAATACATATATTTCCTCTTATTCTATGCAAACTACAAATACATCAGAGATACAAATTTCCCCAAACTGACAGAGAAAACAAAAGACTTCCTACAAAAGGACTAAGCAAGAAAAAAACTGCATAATCCTGGGAAAAAACAGGCCAGAAATGAAATCTGGCCAAAGATGATACTGAGCAGCACCAGAACCTGGGAGCTGTCCTTGTGATGGTCCATTCTGTACTGTGTTCTTTAACTTTACTGCTATTAGCATCATATTTTCCCCTTTAAAAAAAAAAACAAAACTTTGAAAAGACATGTATACATTTTTATGCCAATAAAGTTTCCTGAATCTGAGAAGAGAGAGACAGCCAGCATCAGACAAAGAGGGAGACAGACCACAGACAGCATGAGAGAGAGGCATTCAAAACCCACAGAGACTACAAAATTCCACCATGGTTGCTAAGCTGAAAAAGCCAGGCTACTAAGTGCAATTTGAATAAAATCAATATGCAAATTAGAACCTCATCCAAAGGCAAATGCCATCCCTTTTGAGAGCTTCTTTGGAACTCCCCAGGGCATCTCCTCACCTGATCAGGCTCTGTGAACTTGGTGCAGGGAAAGGGCTTGTATTCATGCCGAATGTATTTACCAGCACCTTCTTCTTGAATATTATAATTTTGCAGGTACCCTTTGG
Organism: Rhinatrema bivittatum; assembly: GCF_901001135.1. Lineage (NCBI taxonomy): Eukaryota > Metazoa > Chordata > Amphibia > Gymnophiona > Rhinatrematidae > Rhinatrema > Rhinatrema bivittatum. Next base: position 77,854,525 of record NC_042625.1, read on the forward strand.
CCCTCCTCACCTGATGAAAGGACACCAGAGAACAGTTCGTTAATAGCTGATAATTTGCAGAGTGCATGAACACCTTTGTACCAGACAGCTGAAGTGGTCTCTTCCCAGTGAGTTTACACCTGATCAGAGTAACGCACGAGGACACAGGTTACCTGCTCGAGTCCCCACAATTTGCCAGGCTTCTCTTACTGTTCTGTGGCTTCTGACATTTCTGCTCTGAAGGATCCAGGCCCCTCCTTCCCTGAATGCAATCTAAGCTCTGTCCTGCATCACTCAAGCTATCCGATACCCCAGCCCACAGACTTCAAGGGATCTCTGGAAGTAGATGGACTGACTTACATCCACGGCAACTTCTTCGTAACAACGCGAGCTGCGCAGCAACCACGTGATGGTCAGGTTCAGCGAATCTGGACAGCTCTCAGGTTGCACTGCAAGCAAAGAAAGCAATTCATGGGTCCCATGTGCATGCATGTACACACACACACACACACACACACACACAATAACTGCTAACTTCTGCAGCCTTAGCAATTAAAAAAAAAGAAAAGAGGAAATCTGACTGACTGATAGCATAGCAAGAGTCTGGCACCATGGACTGATTTATTATTTAGAGAAGGCATGACACGCCCATTCGCCCCCAACTCAGTCATTTATGTGGCTCCTCCTCTTTTCGAGAGAGCTGCAGAGGTGCTAGTGGGTGGGAGGAGTGAGTCCAGTCAGGTGGAAGAGGTACACCAGTACAATGTTGGAAAGCAGGCGGCTTGCCCAATGGTGTAGACTGTCCATGGCATCATGCAGGCTGGAATCCGAGATGGCGGAAGGCCGCTTTGGCTCACTTCAGTGTTGCACTACAAGCCGCTCAGTAAGGCTTTTCAGCTGGCATCAGTATCTGGAAAGCTACTGCAGGGATTGAGAAGCCTCTCTCTCGGGACAGATACAGCAAATATCTGAGCAGCCTGAAGAATCCATAGCAAATTAGAAAACTCACAAAACCGAAACCCTTGATGTTGAAAATCGTACGGATGACCTGGAAGCTAAGGGGAAGAAATTTTAAGAGAAGGAAAGCTTACTGGCTACGGAGAATTTCCTGCCACATAATAACCTTGAGAGACTTTGGAGAATGCGGCCAGGTGCTGTAATTTGCGTCCCATTCATTTTCCAAAAATCCACGCAGTCTCTGCTTTGGATGTGTTTAAAAGATATTAAGTATTAAAAGCATCGCCAGATTTCATATCCAAATTACCAGGATTCATTACTTATTGCCTTTAATGGAGAATGTGTGGCCTAGTGAATAGAGAGCAATGGGCTGTGAAACGCAAAGCTCAAATCCCAGGTCCCTCCTCACCTCCTCTCCCGTTGCCTCTGGTATCTACTTAGATTGCAGATATGCACTGCTCACAAAGTACATTATTGCTATGGACATTGATATGAACACGAACAAAACAGGAAATTCAGATTAAAAACCTTTTGTATACTTCGGGTATAAAATGTGCACCATTATTATATTACAAATACCATATAAATAAAGCAAATAAAACTCTATAAAGGTGTTTGGCTGGGAATTTGCTTCTGACTAGTAAAGGTAATTTTGCGGAGGAGCGGGGGAGAGAATGCATAAATTCTATAAAGGCATTTGGCTAGGAATTTAACCTATACTCCCTCTACCAGGAGCCCACCCACTCAAAGCTTTTGTCATTCTATAGGAAGCCGCCCAAGGAGGCAGACATTGGAGACTTCATTAATTAAGACTGAGGTAATTAAATTAACTGGGTAATCATACAAGACAAAACAATTAGATGTAATCAAATCTCTCTAAATCACTTGGCTTAAAATAGAATGCAAAACAGTTCAGGTAAACATATTATGGAGACAGAAGTCCAGCTGCAAGATGGGATTGTCCAGACCTTTGCGAGTATAGCATGTACAATTACCTCCCGAATGGGGAGATGATGTACGTGTGCACCATGTGCAAAGAACTTCTGATCCTCAGGGAACGAGTGTGATCCCAGAAGGCCAGGATTGCAAATCTGGAGAAGCTTAGGATGAGAGAGATGAATACGGAGGAGACCTACAGCAACACTGTAGAACAGTCCTGCCTCCACTCTGGCATCCCTAGTGCAGCCACAGAGGTGCCAAGTTGACAGGATAGGAAAGCATCAGCCTTGTATTGCAGGAATTAATCTAGTAACAAGGCCCAAATGTACAAGCCATGTATTGCCATCTCATGCTGGGAAAAATGTCTCCTGTGGGAAGGGCTCAGGCAGACAAGGTTAGAGACACAGTGGTCACTGGTAATTTTAACATCAGAGACATAGTTCAGTGGTTGCTGGTTGTGAAGACAGGACAATTTGTTCTTACCTGCTAATTTTCGTTCCAGTAGTACCACATATCAGTCCAGACTCCTGAGTTTTGCCCCCCCCCCCCCTCCGGAAAATGGAATCAGAGAAAAAAAGATTTGTTGACACTGCCATATAACTTCGTGTATTGACCTGTACCCAAGCCAAGATGATAACAATTAAAGCTACTACTAAGAATCTTGAATCCAAAACCCCTACAATGAATAAGAGGAAGATGAAGCCTCAAAATTGGAAATCCGTTTCAAGAACAAAGGAAACTATCACTGAATCCTTCAACCACTCCGCATTATATAGAAAACTATCAATACGAGCAGACTGCCCACAATGGAGGGTCTCTGGACTAATCTCTGCTATTCCAGGAACAAAAATTAGCAGGTAAGAATCAGTTTTCCTTTCCTGTCTGCACATTCCTGGGATGTATCCAAGTTCCCCTAAACAGGGTGAGACTGTGAAAGTCCCGTTCATAGAACACTCTCACCAAAGCACATGGACACTGGAGCATGGACATCCAAACGATAATATCTGGCGAAAGTGTGCAAACAGCTCCAAGTAGCCGACCTGCAAATCTCTTGCAGGGAGACTTGAGATTCAGCCCAAGACGTCTCTTGAGAACGAGTCGAGGGAGCCCTCAAGCCCTCCAATACAAGTCGACCCTTACAGATATAAGTCGAGCCAATAGCCTCTTTCAGCCAATGTGCAATAGTAGCTTTTGACTGCTTACACTCCCTTTGGACTACTCAAAAGTACAAAGAGGTGATCCGACATTCGGAAACTATTAGTAATTTTGAGATACCTCAACAATGCCCACCTTAAATCCAAAAGCCGAAGTTCTTTTGTGTGAGATGCAGAGGAATCAAATTTAGAAAGGCCAGAAGCTCCACAGTTTGACTAAGATGGAATACCGAACAACCTTCGGAAGAAAAGAGAATACCATGCATAATGAAATCCAAGACTCTGAAATTTGCAGAAAAGGATCCCAGTACGACAATGCCTGAAGTTCCAAGTCTCCTGGCTGAACAAATTGCCACCAGAAAACCATTTTCAGAGTTAAATCCTTTATAGTTGCTCTCTTCAGCAGCTCAAACAGAGCCTCAAACAACCCTCTAAGCACCAAATTAGGATTCCAAGAGGAACAGATCTTCTCAGAGGATGCAAACTTTTCACTCCTTGAAGAAAACACATCACATCCAGATGCACTGACAGGGAAAATCCCTGCACCTTATCCTGAAAATAGCCCAAAGGGTCTGGCCTTTAACTCGAAGAGTTCTATCTCAGCCGTTTCCTCTCAAAAGCCAAGCTGCAAGATAGAAGTGAACTGCCTGATTTGAAAATATTGGGCCCTGGAAGAGAAGATTCAACAGATGGTCAAACCTTAATGGCCTATCTACCACCATGTTGATCTAGTCCGTGAACCATGGTCAACGTGGCCACTCTGGAGCCACCAGAATCACCTTGCCCACCGGCGACCACGGGGGAAAGACATAAAGAAGAATTTCTTGAGGCCACGGTAGAAGCAGTGCGTCGATTCCCTCTGCCCCGTGTTCTCTCCGGCAACTGTAAAAATTAGACGCTTTGGTATTTTGTCAGGGCGTCATTAGATCCATGCAAGGCCACCCCTATCTGTTTTGAATGAGCCACATGGCCATTTCTGACAGTTTCCACTCTCGGGGTCTAGCTCTCTCTGACTGAGAAAGTCTGCCCCGGCTATGTGAAACGCTGCTGGCCACTCCAAGTTTTGCTCTGCCTAAAGAACCAACTCCTGGACCTCCTCAGCCACCTCCTGACTCTTGGTTCCTCCCTTTTGGCTGATGTAGGCCATCGTCATTGCATTGTTCAATTGCACCTATACTAGTTGATCGTGTAACCAGGGCAGAAATGTGAGTAACGCGAAATGTACTGCTCTTCTCTCTAACTGATTGATAGACTATGCTGTTTCCTTCTTGGACCATTGGTCCTGTGCCAACTGATCCTAACACACTGCCCTCCATTTGGCATGGGGGGTCAACTAACACCCAATCCAGAAACTCCAACTCAGACTGGCGCAAGTAAGCCACCATGAAAGACTGTCTCTCAATTCCCCCTCAAGAGGAAGGGGAAGATGAAACTCTTCCAATAAAGGATTCCATCAGGAGAGAAGAGCTCTCTGAAGGGGTTGCCTATGTGCAAACATCCATAGAATCAGTTCCAATGTTGATGCCATACAAATAGTCCCTGACAGGTGACGTATCTGACACTGTAATTTTAGCATCCTTTCTTCCATGAGAACACTTTTTCTGCCTGGGTGTTGAAACGATCCCTTAAATACTCCAGATTTTGAGAGGGGACAAGACGGCTCTTTGCCAGGATTTACTACCCAGCCCAGAGAGCTTAACCCCAGCAGTGCCCACTGTACTGCCTGCTGACAGAGGTTTTCAGACTTTGCTCGAATGAGCCAGTCGTCCAGATATGAGTGCATTAACACACCTTATCATCTTAGGGCCGCCACCACCCCCACCATTACTTTGGTGAATATAAGTGAAGCAGTTGTCAATCCGAAAGGAAGGGCACAAAACTGAAAATGTTCCCCCAGAATCATAAACCGTAGAAACTGCTGGTGCTCTGGCCTGATGGCTATATGCAGATATACGTCTGTCAAGTCAAGAGATGCCAAGAACTCACCCTTGCGTACTGCTACTATGACTGACCACAGCAACCATGCGGAAACATGGAACCTTGAGGGCCGCATTTATTTATTTTTTTAATTCAAAATCAGCCTGAATGTTCCCTTCTTTTTTGGTACCTAGAAATAAATACATCTGTTCTTTGTTCCTCTCAAGGAACTGGTACTATAACCCCCCTGCCACCTCAAGCAGTCCACTGTCCACTGAACCACCACTTGCTTGGCAAAGGAAGCACAAAGGGAAATTACGTATGTCTCTTGTATTGGCCAAGCAAATTCTAATACGTAACCATATTTTTCTCACTTAGAACCCACTCCTCGTAAAAGAGAGCTAAACGCTCCCTGATGGCCGAAACAAGAGTGGACTGGCCTCATTTCATTGTGAGGACTTTGTACCCCCGGTTCCCTGACCAGGGTTGTTACAGAATGCAAATTAGATTCAGCATGTTAGTGATTTTATACAATTTACTTTCTCGTGAAGAGTCGTGTATCCTTAACAGTAAACTGAAGTGGCAGACCCCTGTACAGGCTTTACAATCTTCCGGGACAAAATTATTACAAAGTCTTCCAATAAAAAACTACAGATTAGAACAGACCCATGGTAGAGCCTTTTCCATGGCAACACCAGTATTGTAGAATGCTATCCCTGAGCTTTCAGGAACATGGCAGACCTAGGCAGTTTTAGACAGCAACTGAAAACCTTACTGTTTAAAAATGCATAAGGATAAGAGCTGGTCAAACACAAATTGTAGGTTGTTTTAAAGTATGTATTAGGTGCTGATATTGTTTCACTTGTTGTTATTGTATGTGTTTTATGACTGTTATATAATCCACACTGAAAAGATATTCATCTTAAAAGCTGCAGAACACAAAACTTTTTAATAAATATATCCTGAAAGGCCAACTAGCGGGGGTGCGGGAGAGGTCCAAGAACTGGATTGGGCACCCCTGACATAGGAGATAACAGCAGAGAGATTCTACAAGACAAATTTAGGCTCTTAGAAAGGAAACTGAAATCCAGAACCTCAAGCATAGCATTTTCCAAAATACTATCTGTTCCATGTGCAGGGCCACAGGGACAAACAGGCCTTAGAAGTCTTAATGCATATGGATGAGACACTGGTGCAGGGAGGAGGGATTCAGATTCATAAGAAACGGGGGAACAGTCTGGGAAAAGAGGAGCCCATTCGATTGTGATTGCATCCATCCTAACCTGAATGGAATGAGGTTGCTGACACTAATAATCAAAAATGAAATATTGCAGCTTTTAAATTTAATTGTGGGAAAGCCAACAGTTGCTTGGGAGAGCATGAGAGAGTTTTGTGCTTACAGGTGTTACGGATCCACAGAAAATAATAGGTTTCCCTGATTCAAAGGATGAAAGGCATTTAAATAAAGTACTAGCTTTCAGGACCAATTCTGGGTTGCCTGAAGAAATAATTACAGAGGACTGACAGGGTATGATCATGAAAAACAGGGACACACTGAAGTGTCTTTATACCAATGCAAGAAGCCTGAATAGCAAAATTGGTGAGTTGGGAGTGTAAGGTGATAAGTGAGAACATAGCCATGACAGGCATAATGGAAGCCTGGTGGAAAGATGACAACTCGTGGGATACAGCAATATCAGAGTACAAGAAATGACAGGGATCGATCTAGGGGTGAGGAGCCAACTATGTCAGGTGTGGCATACAGTCAACTATGGTTAAACTTCAAAAGGATATGAGCCAATGTCTTGAATCCCTATGGATTGAAATTCCAAGAGAGGATAGGAGTTTAGTAGTGGGGGTATACTATCGTCCTCCAGACCAGATGGTGGAAATATGAGGAAGTGCATGATGAGATTTAGGGGGGGGGGGGCCAGCAAAGTGGAGGACACAATAATGGGGGACTTTAATCAACCCACCATCGATTAGGTGAATGCACCCTCATGTCATGCAAGGGAAGTGAGATTTCTAGATACAATAAATGACTGTTTCTTGGAGCGGTTGTTCCAAGAACCCATAAGGCAAGATGCTACACCACGCCTGATCATCTGTGGAATGCAGGACCTTGTGCAGCAGGTAACAGGGATGGAACTGCTGGGCAACATCAATTGTGCCTTCTCAAGGTCCCCGAGACAACAGACTCTGTGGTCTGGAGAAGACATAGAGGAATCCCCTCTGCTAACCTGTTTGGATCCATGTACATGAGCCCTTGGCCTAGTCGGTAGCCACTATGATCACTAACCCTGGATGCCCTTTTGCAGCACCCGACCCACCAGAGTCCACAGCTGAGTCAGAGCATCCAGATCCGCCAAATCCCTCTCCTTCCTGTGGCTGAAAAACACTCCCACTGTGACACTTTTTTCAGTGACCATCAAGTCCATGACAGGCTCCCCCCACCTGCTTACTACCTGGGAGAAAGAGGACTCCTGAGGTCCAGGATGTGTCAGCTCAAGAAATCCATTTAAACATTCTCCAACCCTGCTATGTGGGCTGCTGAAAGCAATCTCACATGCTTTTCTACCCACTCTAGCAATAGGTGCATCTCTCTAGCCATCCGAGGGCTTTTGCTACCTCCCTGGTGATTTAGATACACTGCCTCTTGGCTCCTTTCCCCTCCTCCAGGCACTGTCAGCATAAATCAAAGTTTCCTATGTCCACACGCCAGACTCAGCAAGTGCTATAGGAACCACCGTGTTTGGCGTGCTCTGTTGGTACCAATATTGCTTACCCCAAGAACACTATTCACTGCTCTTCATCGCAGCCAACCACCATGGCACTGACCACCGCTCAGTGCTGTCCTGCCAGGCTCTCCCTCCCCCCCCCCAATTTTATTTTATTTTTTTAACTTTAATTAGCCTGGTCAGGAGGAAGGGGAGAGGAATTAAGAGACCAAACCAGGAGAAGGTTAGGATGCAGAAGGCAGGGAGCAAGGACCCACTCAGTCAGCCCCCACTTGGGTGCACCTCATCGCCCCTGGAGAAGACTGTTTAACCGGTGAGAGGGGGGGTGGGGGTCACCCCAGATCTCTTCTCTCGGCCAAAGCCTGGCTTCAGGTTACTGCATATGATGCTTCCCTACCATTTGTTGAAGACAGAATATTGGCAGGTAGAGGTCAGCATGGAAGCCTATATGGGGTGAAATCAGAAAGCCTGTTCTTCTCTGTCTCCATCTGCTGGGACGGGGAGCATAAATCAATGCGTCTGGACTGGCTGAATGACGAGAACATAGACTTTGACTCTTATCAGTTTATTACTCCCAAAAGTAATTAAGTTATACAAGACATTTCTTTAACTGATACGGTTCTTGGATGACACGGGGAGATATGTTGACCTATATTAATCATATAGTTGCAAATTGCTGAGTTCCTTGCTTCCGCTTATATTTACAATTTTTTAATTTTATTTGGATTCTTTCCCATTTTGTGGCGTTAGGGCACGGGACATCCACTCTCTCTCTCGTTTTCATTTTGCCATGTATCACAACTGGAATATTTTCTCCGTTTATATTTATGCTGTGAAGCTTTGGAACTACTGCTATTTCCGTACAAGTGTTTTCACTTGGGTGTAATGTGATTAACGTTAACGTTTAAAGAAAATAAAAAAAATAAAAAGCACTCAACTTAGCCAATGCTACCCAACACCCAAGAGTTCAAGAAAACTTTCCTTGGCAGCATATTGCTCACTCAACACTACCCACCACCCAGGAATTTGAGGGAGCTCTCCATGCTGAACATTACACCTCCCCCCCCCCCCCCCCTTAGGAGGCTCTCACTGGCCGCACCTAACACATCCAAAACTACAGACCAACCAAGAGCTTGAGGCGACTCTCTTCGGCAACACGCAACTCGCTCAATATTATACACCACCTAAGGGCTTGAGGAAATTTTCCTCAGCAGCTGCAACTCATTCAATACTTCGCACCACATAGATCACCCAACAATACAGACCTACCAAGGTTCTGATGAGCTTCTTCTCAGCAGTATGTACCCGGGTGGCAATGCTGGGCACTACAATGCACAAAGTCCCCAGTTCAATCCCTGGGTTGAGTTGGGTCTTCTGCTCCGCAGGTCAGCGGGAGCTGAGAATGCTGTGGAGGCAGCATTCACAGCTCCGGGGGGGGGGGGGGGGGGGGGGAAGAGTAGTGATCATTGCTCAAGGGTCACACCTAGCAGCCAGTTTCAGGACCCAAGACTGCAGGGTTCTGGAAGAAGTGGTCCATAGTCCTCAGCCAAGGACAGTCACACTGCAATGATCAGACTAGGCAGATTGAGGAGGCTATTAAGCAGGAGAAAAATACCCAGGTAGTTGCAAATAAAGGCTCATGATGCCAGATCCCAGCCTTCTGATCAAGCTGGAAGCCCAAATGAGCAGGAGGAAACTGCCAGTTGAAAAGCATAACAAAACAAACATTTTGTCCCACCCCAGAACCCAAGGTGGCTCTTCTTAGCAGCATGGAGGAAGCCTCTTACCCTTTAGAGATATAATGGTCCCATTAAACATGATCTTGTGGAAGGTGAAGATGTTCTCCATCGACTTCTGTGAAAGCAGACAGTGAGGAGAGTTACTCCAGTGGACAAGATTAGTGGCAATTTATTTACCAAGCAACACTAGGAATACCCATCAGCATAGATGCCAAACTGCTGAACTGCAGCACATTACATGGTTCTGGCTATATTAATGCTCCCCTCTCCTCCTACCCTACCAGAGGCTGGTGTGTGGCCCAGGACCCAATAGAGTTACAATTACAGGTTTTTTTCCAGAATGACAGTGAGGACTAATACATCATGCCTTATCTTTATGCACTTGCCAAAGCAGACCATTAGATGTAATCCACTAACAGATGCCTAACTACAAAAAGGGATTTTTCTGTATTAGGCTCTGTATGGGGAGAGGGGAAAATTTTAGCAGGTGTCAGGTTGAACAACCTGTATTCAATAACCTGCATATAGTGCAAAACACTAACTAGACTCTCTGAAATTGGAATAGCTGGGACAGTTCTTCTATGATTCAGTTCCCACTTCAAGGATAGTAGACAACAGATTTGCACGAGAGATGGAATATCCTTTTGGTACCTCATTTCTACTGGAGTTCTGCAAGACTGGTCCTATTTAATATCTATCTTGCACATTCAACCTTTTCTTGTTTGAGAATGCTAAAACTCCAGCTTCTAATATGAAGGGTATGAATTCTCCTTTGCTTACAATGTGAAATTCTTTGTTGCCTCTATCATTTCATTATATTTTTGTTTTGTTTTTTTACTGAACAGAGAGTGTGAGTTATAAATCTTTTAAAATAAATAAGTTCAAGAGAGACAGAACATCAAAACATTGGAGGACTAATACCATCCATAATACCTGGGAGTGACTGGCCCCGTGACTAACTTGAGGAGAATGAAGATGTAGCCCTGAGCTTTAAACCTAGGAGCCCCAGGGATACAGACATTATAGGCAGCAGAGCTGTCCCTCTGTTGCTGTGTACAACTCACCTACAAGAGCTATTGGGGTCGGAAGAGGGAGATGTGCCTCATCCATTCTTTAGTTTATACAAACTTAATGACCTGGAAAGCCAAATAAAAGCTAATACCTTGTTTTCAACTGAGTTCCAGGAAGAAATTTACTAAGGTCACACAAAAAGAATCAATGACAGAGCTGAGGATTAGAACGGAGGTACAGAGAAATAAAGGGGTACGTTTTCAAAAGCTTAGTTGGGACTTAAGTCACATAAGTCATCCGAATGCATTTAAATGGATTTTCAGCTGCCTCCAAGAATGCATGGGTTCACAATGTGAAAAAATGTAATTGCATAGAAAACAGGTTATCCCGGAACATGTCAAGATTTATATCTTTCAAAAATGACAAGCCCAAAGAGCATGCCAATTTACAATATGTGACGTGGCAAGTATATTTGGTCACAATATTTAAACTCAATTTTTGCAGATGCCTTGTGTTTGAATATTGGGTTTGTTCTGTATGTGTTTAAAAGGACACTTACATCTCTGCACTTAGGGGCACTATTGACACATGAGTGACTCACCCAGAGGATCAATGGCAGAACTGAGATGATGGGCAATTTTCAAAATGCAGTTAGGAGGCTAGATCCCTTGTTAGGTGGCCGTATTTAGCCTTCCTAAAAGTAGATGTTCCTGAAGGTGTAACTTGGCTGGGCAGAAAATTGTGCATGAATATTGATTATTCTAATCAATGTATTTCTCCAATTCAGCCCTCTTCATATTAAAATGACTATACTCGTCTATTAACACTTCTCGCATATGCTACCTTTAAATACCCCTCGTTCAATGTTATATGTTAAAAGTTATCATTTGATTGTTTTTTGATCTCGTTGTTAAAAATGTAAACCGGAGTGAAGGCCTTCACCAATACTTCGGTATATAAAAACCTATAAATAAATAATCTGCATGCATGGCTTCCCCTACCTACTCCACTACGGAAACAGCAGGGGGAAACATGCAAGTACTTTTATATCCTTTAGAGAGCAATTCTCAGTCTGCCCATATGAGGACAATGTTGGCAGGTATTTTCCTTTAAAAATGGCTTAAGGAAAAGCACCACACAAATCTGCACCTCCTCTTTCTGCCTAGGAATAAATAGGTATCTATGAAAATTCTCATGTCCATGGGCAAACCACCGTTTTAGCAGTGGAAATTACTTTGAACGCTGCCCATCACCCTTTACCACAACTGCCTCTTCATTGGCGCTGGGGTCATTCCCCTTCCCTGATCTTGGGGTCTAATCCAAGATGCCCCGTTGACCCCCAACTCTACTGTTATGGCTCCAGAGTGTCCCTGAACCGCTAGTGTGAATAGAGGAGTTCATATGGGGGCTACCGGTAAAGAGAGGAGTTATAATCCCCGCTTCTACCACTGTGTATAATCTCAGGCTAGTCACTTTGGGGGCAATTTTAACAAAGACACATAAAGGAAAAGTACATGGATATATTTCAACTTGTGTACCTTCACGAATTCTCCCATCTTTGGTAATTTGCAAGCTACCTCTCCCCGACCTATCACCAGGGAATATGCAGCGAGATCACGTAAACCTTGCGCTCTTCAGAAATCACCTCCTGCCTGCTTTTCTCTCAGATGCTGGGGGAAAGTCTACAGGGACTATGAAAGAACAGCCCCAGGGACCGACAGAATGATCTGGCCGTCCAATCCCAGCTTCTATCGCACGGTATGTCACCGACTACCCGGACCCGACCGGCAGGGAACTGCCATAGCGCCTACGTGATGCATCTCCCCAGGGGGGTCAGTCACCACAGAAGTGCAAGGAACCAACAAGAAGGCGGGAAGCGCCATCACCAGGATCGCACCGCACTGTCAAACCTCAGGCCAGAACCGTTAGTACCGAGCCACCGAGAACACTCACCCTGCCCGCCTTGAACGTCCACTTGCCGGGCTCGGACAGGGCTCGCCCGGCTGGCGCCAGCAGAAAGAACATCAAAACCGGCACAAGGGCCTTCGCCACGGCCGCCATGCCGCCAGGTCCGCTTCCGGCTTTCTGACGTCAGGATCAACAAGAGGAGGCGAAGAGCAGCAAGACGTGTGGTTAGGTTCTGCAGTCCTCCAAACCCTCCCCGGGCCTTGTGACGTACAGAGCTAGAGAGACTGTCCGCAAAGGACAGTGTTGATAGGACAAGTCTCCGCGTGCATGCACACGTGACTGGCTTCGTGTTTTTTAAGGGAAGAGTAAGGCCTCCTTTAAGAAAAGTGCATGCATGGATCTGTAGTTCTGATATGCAAAATGAGGCAGGTTCCTTCAAAGGAGTGTGCATGGTAAATAATGTTTCATTTTGTTTTCCATTTCTTTGAGGCTTTTCTCATGTATTTGGTATTGGGTTTTTTTTAATATTTTATTTGATTGATATCTTTAAAACAGTGTTGAGAGACTGCATCTCCCCTATACCAGTGTTTTCTATAATTGTTGATAGGCTCTGCGTGCTAAAAAAAATTCTTTGGTGCACCGTTTTAGTAGCTTAGTTCAAATTTATGCACCATGAGCCAAGTGTGCCTGAATAAGTATAATGCAAATATTATCGGGATTTTGAAAATGTTTTAATGAAAGTAATGCTACATTAAAAGTTATTTTTCCTTATCATTTGCTTTTAAATAACTAGAAAACATCAAATTAAATGTGATTACATATTTTTTATAGGTAAGCATATTTGTATAGTACAGATACCATTTTATGTGCGCTATGTTTTTCCAATTGTGCAGGGTTCTTGATTCGTCTGGGAGCACACAGCTTAGAGAGAACAGCGACTGCTAATCCTCAGGAGACACCTCAAGCACAAATTTAAAAGTTGCTCTATTTTGGGCCACAAAGCGCAACATATTCTTCCTCACTCGCCCAGCTGCTAAAAAAACACACCTCCAATTCAGGACCTCAGCCCCCACCCTTACCATCATCTACCTCCACATCCTAATGGGACTGGGAAGATCTCTAGTTGTTCCTGACCTGCTAGTGCCGAAATCCAAAATGGCACCAACCAGCAGCACCATACTGGCATTATTTTGAATTATGCTGCTGCTAAATGGCACGTCTTTAGATCTGGAGTGACTAGGGATTGCTTCTGCCCCATTAGGATGAAGGTGGTCTGGGGCTTTCACTAGAAAGGAGTTTGTGTGCCAGCAGCCAAAGCAGGGCAATTTTTTATTTGTGTCTTGGGATTTTAACTGGGGCCAATTTCTCTGAATTTATTTAAAAAGGCAAGTAATCCAAATAAGTAAACATTAACAAAAGCTCAACATTTGGTTGGTTTTTGTGTCCTTTTGGAATGGAAAAAATACAAATGAAACAAGAAATTTCACTGTTTTAAAAGGATAGCATATCCCTACTAAATATGTAATTAAATTGAAATAATAATAAAATGTCCAATAAAAAAGTATCACCTTATTGTTAACTTTTATTTCCACAAAGTGCAAGCAATGGGGTAAAATTAGGAGCAGCTGTCTTAGCCTGATAAATAAGAACCCAGTTCACAGCACTTACAGTGACTGTATTTAACTTGCAAATGCTGTGTCTCCTGTTGCTCAGAGCTTTTTTTTTTCTTTTCTTTTTATAGGGCTGAGTTGCAAATAATGATTGCACTGTATCAGACCTCCCTTCCCCCCACCAGTACCACCACCATTAATCTCAAGAACCATCAGATTCTCTTGCAGTAATTCTTTTGCAAATTCCCATGATCTGCCCTTTGATGAATCTTTTCATGTTCCATGTTCTCCTGCTGTATGTACCTATCTATCACCTCCCATCAATGGGGCTGACACAATAAAAATGCGCCGAAAGCAGGCACTGAGTGTTCAGCGCCCACTTTCCTAATGCAGCCCCTAGCATCTGTCCTGGGGGCACCATGCAATATTTAAATTATGGGTCGCACTGTCAAGGAGGCACTAGGGTCAATTGCGCCCCCTAGTGCCTCCTTGGCGGTGGCTGTCCGCAGGTTAAGAAAACAGACACTGAATTTATCGGCGTCTGTTTTCCTAACCGGCGCACAGCTACAGATTCGGAAAATTCATGCTGGTTAACTGAGCATCTGTTTCCCAAATCTGACTGCTGGCACTCCTTTTTTTAATTATTTTTTTTAAATCTTTAAAACTTTTGTTCCTCTAACTTAATATCATCACGATATTAAGGTGGAGGAGGTACAGAAAAGCAGTATTTTCTGTATAACTTTTTGGGGTGCTCAAATTAATGCCTGCTCTGGGCAGGCGTTAATTTGAGTGTAAAAATGTGTGGATTGGATGCACATTTTTTATTGTGTGTGAAGTGAATAACTAATGGCCTCATCGACATGCCTTGTGGAGGTGCTAATTTCCTTATAGCATAAGGGTCTGTGGACACGCCTCCAAAATGCACATCCAACTGCTGGTAAACCAGTGCGACCCCAGTGTGTGCAGGAGAAAGGGAGATGCAGGTATCTTTTGGGAGTTATTTATCAAAGCAGCGCAAAATAAAATTATATTCTATTATTACTTTTAATCATTTGTAGAGTACTACCATGGGGACATAGACACATAAGAGACAGTTCCTGTTCCCTAGAGCTTACAATCTAGTCAAGATACAAGGCAAATAAGAGACTTGCAAGTCTTCATGCAGGCTTTTCAGGGCAGGCAACCCTGTCTGAAGTAGCAGAAAGACTCTTTGGTGCAGGGGTTTCAGTCACAGTGCGATATATCGGCTTGTCTCTCTCATGTAAAAAAATGTTGCACTAACTTGGACCTTCAAATCAAACACCAAAAATGAGACATCAGCAAAAAACATTACATAGATAAAATCACACTAAAACATTGAAACACATAGGTGGGTATTTATAATAATGAGAGCAGCAGAGTTCTGTGAGTTGCAAGGCTTTCAGTGTACAAGCAGGTAAGCTTAACAGAACCACATTACAGTAATCTATTAGTGTAAGTATCAGTGCCTTTGTAAAAATGGAGCTATTGAAATGTTGCAACCGTCGCGGCCCGATGGCTTCACTCCGCCTACCTTTCTTTTTTTGCGACTCCTCCTGCTCCCTGTGGACGTCTGGCTGCCGCAGCGTATGCCCACCTTCCTCTCTAGCATCCCCGGACCAGCTTGGGCGCTACCTCTCGCCATGCTCCTCAGGTACCTTAGGGCGCGCGCGCCGCATGACCTCATTCTTATATCCTCTTTGGCGCGAACCTCAGGGACGTCCCCCTGTGATGACGTCATGCTGCCTGGATATTTAAGCCTGTTATTTATTGCTAGCCTTTGAGTTAGCAAGGGATTTCCTACGGATGGGATTTGCTCTCTGTATCCAGCTACTCTGCCTCCAACTTCTATTTGGACTCTTTTCTGTTAACAAGGTACCCGCTCATCGGGGGCCTCGCTGCTTCTTTCAGGTCGCTATCAGGAACTGGTACTTGCTCCTTGAGGGCCCATGTTCCCTGACTCGCTGCCTGTGTCCATCTCCTCTTCTACTTGGAAGAATTCACTACAGACACCATCTGAGAGTACAACTACCATCTACTCCTCAGAGCTGTTTCCCTGGAACCAGGTACTCGTTCCTCGAGGGCCTGCCTCCGTTCCAGCACCAGTGCCATCTTCTACGGAGAACTGCTGCGTGAGAACTTGCCAACGAGTCTCTGTGCCCAGGGATCTGGTACTCACTCCTCGAGGGCCAACTCTCCCTATTTTGGGGCTTCTCCATACTGGGGACTCTGTGAATATCTCAGTGTACTCATTTTCTCAGTTCTTCCTACAGCACTGCTACCGGAGAAGCTGCTGTTCCAGCACCCTGAGGAATACTAGCCCAGCCGGGCTCCATCTTCTACTCACTACCGCCACCTCTGGTGGCTTCATAAACTGTCTAATAAAAGATATAATCTGTGTTTGTGTGTGCGGAGCTGAGCCTGACCTGTGGCCCCTCACAGGACTTCCGCCCGTGGGCGTGATCAGCTGCCACAGTGTCCAAGGGTCCACCCAAACCCTACAAAACATAACATGAAAATTGTCCCTCTACTTCCACCCCAAAAAAAAGTCCCTTATGTTACCTGCAGCATCCTGTTATATGTTTTATGTACATCACCTAGGGTCTGGTGCATCAGGTAATACATACATTTTTAATAAACAAAATATGTGGGTACTTTTGCGCTTGCAGACTTCATAGCATGTGGCTTTTTTTTTTTTTATCTGTCAACACGGTATATGCATGCAAAAGTATTTTGTACCTGTTATTTCGGCAGGTGGCAGAACGGGGGGGGGGGCACTTTTCAGCCTCTCAGAGAAGAGGAGATGTTGCAACAGGCCAATTTACCAGGGCAAATCAGCATTTACCTGTGTGAATGGCTTTGCTAATCGCCTCAGAGTGGCTAGAAAGTGTGCCTGGGGTTTGCAACCCATGCATTTTTAGCTGCACTGCAACAGGGGCATTGCTTTGAGCATCTTTCAGCCAGGGAGTATAAACAGCACACGCACTTGGAAATTTAGCCCCCACCCATCTCCACTCCACCGTCTGCGCAAATAGTGGGTGCAAATAATGCAGCTTGTCCATCTTGGCAGCAGACAGGCACTTTGTCAGGAAAGCCACCGAAGCGACAAAAGTACATGCGAACTTTTTAGCTTACACAAATGTCTCTCAGAGGAGTCTGGGTCATTAAGTGGATAACAAACATGCCCCTCCACACCCAATCTTTTAGCTGCAGTGCCAGCTCCCATAACACCACCACCGACTACAGAGCAGAATCAATCACCTCAAATGGGAGTGGGAAAGTGCTCATTTTCACTGAGGCTAATTTTCAAAAGGAGTTGCACACGCAAATGTAACTACAATAATAGCAATTTTCAAAAGCCATTTACTCGAGTAAAGGTCACTTATGGGAATAAATCCTATGGACAATTCAATGGCATGTGCTGTAGCAATTTTCAAAAGCCCACTTACTTGAGTAAAGTGCATTTATGGAAGTAAAACCCAGTTTTACTCAAGCAAATGCTTATTAAAATCAGGCTCTATGTGTGTCCATTTTTCTAAATATGAAAATAAAACTGACATATCTGTGGGCAGAGCACCAATAGTGATCTTGTTTTGTTAGTGATGTCTTACAATGTTTTTTAATTTATTGTGAATATTTTTATTGTAAATTGCTTTGATTTATTCATTTATACAAGTAAGTTGGCCTATTTAAAATAATCAACTAAACTAAACTTTCTCAAAAGCTAGATGCGTAGGCCAGGCTCCAAAGTACAGCCATTATGCTTTAAGTTAAATAATTATTTTTATCCTAAGGTTATCCCCAGTGCACTCATTCCAAAAAACTGATTCATAGCCTGCAGCTCCTCCCTCTCCTAGAAACCACAGTACGTTCTTTCCTGTGAGCCTTCTCCCCACTTTCTCCCACTCACCAATAGAACCGGCCCTGCTTCATTCCTCCAGCAGCTGCTCTCATTATGTGCCGCCTAGACCCAGACCTCAGCAGTGAAATCAACACCTTCTAACCTGGGCCAGATTGAGCCAGTATGCACCCATAGGCAACAGGGGAAGGGGAGTTATCCTCCTCTCTGAGCGCCTCCCCACCCCGCCTCATCTTTTAGCTACAGCGCCGGCTGCCGTAACAACACCACAGAGCAGCATCAGCGCTGGGCCTTCCATGGCCCTTTCGCGCTGTCAGACCCTGCGGCGCCCCGCCCCTTCCATCGGTCTTAAAAATAGGCCCCACCCCCTCCTTCCTGTGGGCTTCCTATTACCAGGGAAACCCATGTGAGGGGGCGGGGCGCCGCAGGTTCTGACAGCGCTGATTCTTCTTCGCGATCTGTGCTGCTGCCATCGGAGCCACCAGGGAACAGAGGCGGTAGCACAGTGGCAGCTGTAGGATTTAGGCAGAGGCAGCAACGGTTCACCCTTATCTCTCCTTAAGGCAGGGGCGGGGCCAGAGGTCGGTGGGCGGGGCGCAGCAGTCCTTCCTTTGCTCTCCTTAGGGGCAGGGCCAGAGCATCGGTGGGCGCGGCGCTGACACCCTCTTGTTCTTTCGGGGCGGGGCCAAAGGGCGGGGGCGCTGTAGCTCTGCTCGTACTTCCGGTCCGGACACGGCCACTTTTTTGGACCTCTTTTTCCCATTTGGCGTTTGCAGCAGGTGAGTGCGGGCTGGACTCGAGGTATCCGGGAAGCCAGTAATAGAGGCTTGTCGCGTTTAATGGTGAGTGGGGTTTCCAGGTCCTGCCATGTTTGCTATTCGGTCCTCGCGCAGCGAGGCCTCGATCATTCCCTTATTAGCTGTTCCTGGGGCTGAGGCCTTGGTCATTGCCAACTTTTAGATCCTGGGGCCCCCGAAAGCCGTCGGATACTCTGTCCTGAAATTCCCCTCTCTGGATGTCTTCAGTTTCTGGATGTTAGTTACTCTATCATTGTTATTCCTTGGAATGGTTAAGACCCCAGGAGCTCTGTTCTGGTATCCCGCCTTCCCTCCTACGGGTCCTAGGAGCTTCCTGCATCTGTATCTGCTGCCTCTGTCCCCCTTCCCACGCTTACTCCTCAAAGAAGACTCATGTCTTCAGATCTGGTATACCAGAAGCCAGCTAACCACTTATTCCTCCCTCCCCAGTCCTAGGAGCCTCCTGCCTTCCCCACCACTTGCTGGTCTCTGAAGACTCTTGCTCCTGTATTCTGTGCGCCCCTACTCTAGATCTTTGGTCGCAGGAACCTCCTGCGTCTGTATCTGTTGCCTAACATGTGCCTACTATATGCATACAATATTTTTCCCATACCTCTCAACACCCCAGATCTGGGGTCCTGTCCCTGAATCTACTGTACCTCCACCCAACCCTAGCCTGACCGCAAGACTTCTCCTATATCCTGTGCCTCCCCCCCCCAATTTGGCATCATAGGAATCTCCTGTCCCTTGTATTTCATGCTAGCCTTACCCTACACACTGATCCTAGGACACTTGCTCCTGTATCATCTCTTTCTCTCTCCCAATCTGCCCTGGCTCTTTAAATATATATTTTTTACTGATGCGTACTCCTTTATTTTCAATTAAAACCTGGTGCATGACCTGACCAGGTTATTGATGCCCCATTATTACAAGTTTTGTGGTCAAGGAGATGTGCTGTCCATGCTGTGATCACAAAACTATTGATGGCTTCCTGGCTTTGCAGTGGCATTCTTGTCTGAAATCTATGCTTTTTGTGAAACGTTGACTCTTGTAGATTTTGTGATAGGGATGTTGGCTTTGGGACCTGGGTGCGGGTTCTGGTCTTTCCATATCCTGAACAAACAAGGGGGGTCCCTCACTAGGATTAGAAGAAAGGAGACTTTAGTTCATTGGAAGGTAAAGATTTACTTTTTCTTCCTGTAGGGAGCTTTAAGGATAATGGATTTCATGGCCTGGCTATCTTTTCGACAAGGTGTGGCCTATATAATAACCTTGATGTTAAAATGGCAGTCCTAGAATGGTTGATCTTGTTTAATATTAGTGGGCAGCCTCTGGGAAGCTGCCAGTCCTTCCTCCCTCTCTTCCATTCCCTAACAGTGCAGATCACTCCAGGTCTTGCACTGAGCCAGGTGCACATCTTGTTTTCCTACTCCTGCTTAGCTTGGGGCTTCTGCTTGTTCAGGTGTGGCTTGCTGAGCTAGTACTGAACACTGCAGTGCCTCCAACTGCTACCGAACAAGATTCAGAAAGCTGTACCTGGACAGCATGAGCATTGCTTATCTGCTTAAATAATTTATTGGCTTTTAAAAAGCTACAGATAGCAGAAAGGAATATGGCATATGTAAGATGATGCTTTATTAAATTGTATAAGGAAAGGGAGACAGTAAAAAGCAGAACCCGCTCCCTTCCCCCCCCCCCCCCCCCCCCCCCCCCAGCTGCACACCAGTCCAACACAGGCACAGCCAGTGCTGCCCCAGCCTCTGAGTCTCTGAGGTTCACTTGCTGTATGCGCTTTGCTAATCTTAAATTATTTACAGCCCAGTGTAACTGTGGCGGTTGGATCGATGGTGGAAGGTATGGCAGTGCAGATGATGGAATGGTTCCTCCAGCACTTGCCATTTGGCAGACCTGTATCAACCATACCCCCATCAAGTCTTTGTTGGTATCGTCCATATTTTCCCAGAGTGGAATTTTTCCGTTTTAAGAGAAGGGTGGGGGGGGGTGTGTGTCGGGGGAGGAGGGAGGAACAGGCTAGGCCACTGTAGGATAGAGAGAGCTTTAATCTGATACCATGCGATTTTTGCTCATTCATACTCTTTCCTGCAGGTTCTCCCTTTGACGCTCACAGGATGTTTCTTGTGAATAATTTTTTGAAAGGAGGCGGAGGAGGAGGTTTTAATGCTAGTGGTATAATTGGTGGAATTATAAGTGCTGTCAGGTGAGTATGTGCCTTCATTTCTGGGCGTTCTGTCCCCTTTGGCAGGGGCCCGCTGATCCAGACTATTTCTGCAGAGCTTGGTTCTAGGTGCTGATTTGTAACCCCACCTCCCTTTTTTTTTTTTTTCTCTGTTTATAGTGAGGCAGCTGCTCAGTATAACCCAGAGCCTCCGGTAAGTCTTACTTTGCAGACACATACCCTCCCCTATGTGGCTGCTCCTTTATTTGATTTATATTCTGCTTTTCAGCACTTCAGTCTTTGGGAGTTCTCTGCTCCTATCCCAAGCCCTTCCAATCAGGCCGATACAGTAAAACCCGGGGGGGGGGGGGGGGGAGAACAAGCGCTCTGAGGCGAGTGCTTGCCTGTGCGCGCGATTTAGTTATGCAAATGAGGGCCCGCGGTAAAAAGAGGCGCTAGGGACACTAGCGCGTCCCTAGCGCCTCTTTTTTGACAGGAGCAGGTTTGACAGCAGGCGTTTAATTTTACCGGCGTCGGTTGTCGAACCTGCTGACAGCCACGGGTTCAGAAAACGGATGGCGGCATAATTGAGCATCTGTCTTCTGACCCGCAGGCAGCAGGCCAATCTAAATTTTTTTTTAAATTTTGGGGCCTCGGACTTAATATCGCTATGATATTAAGTCGGAGGGTGTACAGAAAAGCATTTTTTTCTGCTTTTTTGTACATTTCCCTGGTGCCGGCAGGCGTTAATTTTTGAAAGTAAAATGTGTGGCTTCGCTGTAAATTTTGCTTTCTGGATCGCATGGGAATAATAGGGCCATCAACATGCATTTGCATGTTGCGCTCGCTATTAGTTTTGGGGGGTTGGCAGCGTGTTTTCTATGCACTATTACCCCTTACTGTATAAGGGGTAAAGCTAGCGTGTCAAACGCGCAGCAAAACCCGGGCTAACAGTGCGCTCCACCAGCCTGATAGTGAATAATGATCAGAAATGTTAGGCACTTCCTCTTTGTCAGCATCTACGTATTCCTCTACCTTCACCTTTTGAGTCTTACAATCACACGTCTGTATTTCCTTCTGTCACTAAAATATCTAAATATCTTGGCCCTCTTACTGTATTAGCTATTTTTTTTATCATCCCCCAGATCAGTCTAGACAAGTGGGATTTTCTCCCCTTCCAGCAGATGGAGACAAAGAAGAAAAGCGTTCCTGTACTGTTGGTACATACAATACTGTGCCATCTGCAGTCTCTCAGCAGATACTGATAGAGTAATGTTTTAGCTAGTGCCCTGTCCTGAAGAGGGGGTTTTGACAGCCAGTGGTGCTGGCTTCCTCATTCCCTGCCCTCATCTCCCTCTCATTTGGCAGGTCCCTTCTACTACTTCTAAGAAAACTTGAAGCAGAAAAGTATTAATTTTTTTCTTTCTAAGGGGCTTGGTTTTAGGGGGGCACTGTCTCTTTAAGAGGTTTACAGAAAAAAAG
Organism: Rhinatrema bivittatum; assembly: GCF_901001135.1. Classification (NCBI taxonomy): domain Eukaryota; kingdom Metazoa; phylum Chordata; class Amphibia; order Gymnophiona; family Rhinatrematidae; genus Rhinatrema; species Rhinatrema bivittatum. Next base: position 77,876,809 of record NC_042625.1, read on the forward strand.
GAAGCAGAGAGATTAAGGGAAACTGGCTGAGTGCAGGGTAGTAGGCCTCTCAATCTGAGAAACAGGAGAGGCTTGCAAGGGTCCTGTCCATGGTAAATTACTGAAAAATATATCCCTAAAGAAAAGCAGTTTTATATTGTAAATCTTTTATCTCCTACCCAATATTTTTAAAGCACACGAAATTACAAAAATACTTAGGGGTTGATTTAAAAAAAAAGTACACCGAATTTTAATAGATACGCATGTATCTGTTAAAATCTGGGGTCGGCGCACGCAAGGCTGCGCAAAATCGGCAGGCTGCGTGTGTCGAGCCACGCAGCCTGGCTCCGTTCCCTCCCTTCCCCTACCTAACCCCCCCCCCCCCCCCCCCCCCCACCTTTATTCCACGAGTTACGCCTGCCTCAGGCTGCCGGCGGCCATGTTCTGGTCTGGAGGGTTGGTCCGGAAGCTGCGGCCACACCCCCAGACACGCCCCCCCCAGCAAAGCCCCAGGGCTTTGCGCACAGCGGCGGCCTATGCAAAATGGGCGCACCAGCGCGCGAGTGCCCTGCGCGTGTAAATCTGGCCGGATTTACGCGCACAGGGCTTTTAAAATCCGGCCCTTAGCTTCACAAACATTCAAAAAATCCACCCAACATGGATCATGTTTCAGCAGTCATGCCTTCATCAGGGGGTTTACATTAAATCATTCACACTTGTAGACGCCACGATTTCCTCTAGCGAATGAAATCCTTCAGCAAATGTGCTGACCGTACTCTTTTTCTCAAAATTTTTTGGCTAATTTTTTGTTTATTTTGTAGTAACAGGGTTTTGGGATATTTATTGTTCTCCCTCTGACTTTTTTCATTATTGATAATTTTGAGAGGAGTTGCTTGGTTTTGTGATTTTTGGATACAGTATCTTATCACCATCAGTACAGGAAAGCTTTTCTTTGTCTCCATCTGCTGGGAGTAGAGAAAAGCCCATGGGTCTGGGATGGTCTGGTGGGATGCAAGATAAGAGAGAACCAATTTTTCAATGTGATGCTACTGAGGTCTGTCTAAAGTCTTTTGCAGTGCTCAACTGGTGTTGATGGGAATGTTTGACCTGTTGGTGATGAGCTGATGTTGAAGTGTTTGGTTTATTGGTTGAGGAGACTAGTGATTAGCTGAGGGACTCGTTTGTTTGTTTCCAGCCCCCACGCTACCATCCTTCCCATGCGGAAGCACATGAGAGTGAGGAGGAGAGCCAGTTCCGTCGTCTCTTCAAACAGTTAGCAGGAGAGGTAAGTAATGGCAAGGATCCAGCCGAAATAGTGAATGTTACCGCTCTAGCTGCAGTCTGTTCCCATCAGAAGGGGCTCCTGCGCTCTGAGTGAATCTGGCCTTGGGAGGAGAATGCAGGGAGCAGTAGCTGGAAGGTTGGGGCTTAGCATCCATCCTGCACATGGGGGGGGGGATGGGGCAGGTTAGCACTGATCCAGTTCTGATCTCTGTGGAACCTTTAGAGTGGCAGGCGGCTTGTCCTCAGTGCTTGAATTTGTTCCTCCAAATACCACCAGCACCCTCTTTGTAGAACTGGGAAGCCACTAAGCTTCCCTGTAAGCTATGGTGTGTGCTTGCACACGGATGGTGAAACGGCACACAGGAAACTTGTAGGGATGTGCATTCATTTTGAACGAATGCGCAATCCGCAACGTGTGGGTCCACGAAACGGTTGGCGATGTATCATTAACGAATAAAACCCCCACTCTCCTGACCCCCATCCAAGACTTGCCAGAAGTTCCTGGTGGTCCAGCGGGGGTCCGGGAGCGATCTTCTGCACTCGGGCCGTCTGTTGCCAGTATTCAAAATGGCACAGATAGCCTTTGCCCTTACTATATCACAGGGGCTTCTGGTGCCATTGGTCAGCCCCTATCACATATGGTAGGAGCAATGTAAATTAATAAATATCCCTAAAAAAAATAATTTATATATTGTAAACAATGTGCTCTTACCATATGTGACAGGGGCTGACCAATGGCACCAGTAGCCCCTGTGACATAGTAAGGGCAAAGGCTATCGGTGCCATTTTGAATACTGGCAACCGACGGCCCGAGTGCAGAAGATCGCTCCCGGACCACCAGGGACTTTTGGCAAGTCTTGGGGAGGGGGTCAGGAGGGTGGGGGGTTGTAGTTAATTAAATTTAAAGGGTTGGGATGGGGGGGGTTTTGGTGGGGTTTTTTTGGTTTTGTTTGTTTTTCCAACTTTAATGGAAAACGAATACAGAATGCAACTAATGAACGAATCGGGTTTCCCTGAAAACAGATGCAACGGATTTGGGTCCCAGCGCAATGAATACAGAATAGCAGCAAATCTTTTTCCTTCTGCACATCCCTAAAACCTTGTGGCATGCACAAGAGAAGGAAAATATAATGGCATTTCAGAGAACCCTATGCACAGATGTCTGCTGCTTTGCAAACAACCCACAAATAGAGGGAACATTTGGAGGCCACTGTCTGCTTCCCCTGGAGATCTGGGAACGCTCAACCAGGCTCTTTTCTGCAGTCCTGTTAAATAGGTTCCTTTCTTCCACTTTCTGACATGGGACCTGAGGTCAGGAACAGACTCACCACTTTTTCTTCCCAGGTTTTTGGGCACTTGCCAGGTTCTTATGGCCTGGATTGGCCTCTGTTGGAAACAGGATGCTGGGCTTGATGCACCCTTGGTCTGACCCAGTATGGCAAGTTCTTATGTTCTTAGTATAAATCATGACTCCACCTGTGCCCAGCACACCTCTGTACATATCACACTGACTTTTTTTCCATTGTCTTTGTGGGCAGGATATGGAAGTGAGTGCTCCCGAGCTGATGAACATCATGAACAAGGTGGTATCCAGACGTAAGTCGCTTTTCATAGTAACTGCTCAATGTTCCTGGCCAGTGAGGAGTTCACAGACCTTACTGATGCTTGTGGCTCTGCGTTGATCCATCTTTAGTAATTTTTATTGGGATGTGCATTTTTCTTCTGTTTCGGCAGGTACACGTGCACTTTCCACACAGACTAGAAAGTTGGCAAAAAACTGATATGCGCATAATTCATTATAAAAAAATACACGGACGTTATCCGTTTTTTCATGTGTACTTGAAAGTCAAAAAAATACTTGCGTACCTGCTGAAATGGATGAAACTAATGCCTAATCTTAATATTTCATTACTGAACATTTTACATGCTCCATTTACAGAAGCCATGCTAGACCAGGTACAGCAAATTACAATAATTCAGTTAGTACTGAATTATGAAGCTATAGGTAGATCAGGAAGCTGCCTCTAGAGCTGGGATGGGAACCCTGGCCTACACCCTCGCCCTCATTGTTTAATGTACTCAAGTCCCTGTTTCCCCAGCTTTCCTTTGACGGATGTCCTGACTTGTGTTTATAGATCCAGATTTGAAGACCGATGGCTTCAGCATTGAGTCATGTCGCTGTATAGTGGCAGATTTGGATGTATCCTTTCAGTAAAGGGGAAACCCAGAAACGCCTACATCAGAATGATGGCAGAAAAAGACCAAATGGTGCATCTAGCCTGCCCAGCAAGTTTCTTATATTCCCTGTACATACCAAGATCAATCCAGTCTTTGGGGTGTAGGTATAGTTACTTAATTCTTTATATTTCTGGCTTGGGTACAGACTAATACTGAGAGACTACAGGTGGCAGTGTCAGTAAAATGTTATCTGTCTCCATCTGCTGGAAGGGAGGCAAAACCCAGGAGTCTGGACTGATCTGTGGTGGTACAGCAATGAAAATTAGCAGGTAAGAACGAATTTTCCTATAGTAACTGCTGTGCCGTGCATGGTTACCCCAAGCCTTATGTTGAGTAGTAATATTAACAATCAAACCAAGCACTATCAAACCTGTTACAAAATTACTGCTAACACCTTTTTACAGGGTGAGCAGCTTCCTTGATGATCCAGATGCTGCTGCTTGAATGTGCTTTGCTTTTGGACTCTGCTGTAGAAGCAGTCCTGCACTTTTTCCCCCCCCCCCAATGTACTGCTTATGTATATGCACAAAGACCATCCCCATCAGTCCTGCAGGGATGTCTGCACAGACTCTGGGTGGCTCTCCCATGGGGATGTCCCTGTGACGAGTTCTCTCGGGTCTCCATTGTTCCTTAATTGAACTTCTGCAGAGTGACAGCACAGGAAAGCTGGGCTTTGAAGAGTTTAAATATCTCTGGAACAACATTAAAAAGTGGCAGGTAAGAAAGTGACGAAGTTATCTTCCCTCTTCTCTCCCCATCCCTTCTTCCACAGAACAGAAAACTGTCTGAATGTTGTGCTCCCCACCAGCCTTTCTCTCGTGTCCTAGAGCCGGCACCTCCGTTGTTTGACACCAGTGGTGCTCTGTGGCCCTTTGCTGTGTACAATTCTGGTCGCCGCATCTCAAAAAAAAGATAGGTCTTTAAGATCATGAGAGGTCTTGAACAAGTAGATGTGACTCTGTTTTTTACACTTTTGAATAATAGAAGGACTAGGGGGCATTCCATGAAGTTAGCAAGTAGCACATTTAAGACTAATCGGAGAAAATTCTTTTTCACTCCATGCACAATAAAACTCTGGAATTTGTTGCCAGAGGATGTGGTTAGTGCAGTTAGTGTAGCTGGGTTCAAAAAGGTTTGGATAAGTTCTTGGAGGAGAAGTCCATTAATGGCTATTAATCAATTATACTTAGGGAATAGCCACTGCTATTAATTGCATCAGTAGCATGGGATCTTCTTAGTGTTTGGGTAATTGCCAAGTTCTTGTGGCCTGGTTTGGCCTCTGTTGGAAACAGGATGCTGGGCTTGATGGACCCTTGGTCTCACCCAGCATGGCAATTTCTTATGTTCTTATGCTAACCATGCTCTGGAATTGATTTGTTAAAACTTCTGCCTGATGAGGAATGCGATGTGTGTGTTTTGGGGGGGAGGGAAAGGAAAGCGGTGGGTACCTGGTGTGTATGTGTGGTGGGAGGCATTAAGGAAAGGGGGGGAGGATTTGGTAGGGGGGCACTGTGTGGGGTGGCAAGGTGGTGGGTACCTGAAGTGGTGTGGATCTTTTAAAGTAGGATGGCATCTTGTACAGTTACTAAGCCCCACTCCATGCATTTCTGTCTTTCTCTGCAGGCAGTTTACAAAAGGTTTGATGCTGATAGATCAGGGACCATCAGTGCCTCGGAGCTGCCGGGAGCCTTTGAGGCTGCAGGTAGGGATGCCCTGGGATATGTATGGCATGCCGTCCGTGTGTACGCTGTAACTTACTGTCACAGAGCAATGCTTATTTGTAATGTGCTGTCGGTGAACACAGCACTGTGTAGTCACCCCAGCGACTATTACCAGAAAGCACCATCTCTGTATGTAGCACTGTACAGCGCAGACGAAATGAGAAATTGACTTTAGATGTCTAATACTGATTTTCTGAAGTGATCATTTTTCTTCTCTCTTGCATCCCTCCCTCTACACAGGCTTTCGGCTGAATGGGCAGCTCTACCAAATGATATTCCGCAAGTATGCTGATGAAAATGCCTGCATGGACTTCGACAACTATATCTGCTGCCTGGTGCGATTAGATGCCATGTTCCGTAAGTTGCTTGTAGCGGAGTACAGCAGGGAGGTCACATGAGGGCATGCCCTGTCCAGTCTAGTCACTGTCACTCTTGTTTCTGTTCTGTAGGCGCCTTCAAAGTCTTGGACAAAGATGGGAACGGAAACATCAAAGTGACCCTCGAGGAGGTGAGCATGCGAGCGCGTACAAGTTTCTAGCGCCTGCCTTCCACCTCCTTTGCTTCTCCCTTAATGGCACTCTGAGTGAGGAATCCTTTTCTCAGGGGTGGAGGAACATTTCCTGCCCCTTGGCCCTTAAGGACATCCACTCTGTGTTCATTTTTCATGAGAGCAGTGTGCCTGGAGGAGATTTCCCCATTTCTCTGCTGTCATGGACTCTCTATACACACAGCAGAATTCCTTGATTATTCCGGCAACTCTCCTGGGCCTACTCTTTGATAGCGTCAGTAATCACTTGCCTGAAGTGCAATCGAAGTATCTGGTGCAGTTTTGTGGGGGGAGGGGGGTTCCCCATAGGGGTGATTCTTTCTTTTTTTCAGGTTTTTTGGTTTGTTTTTTTTTTTTAAAACGTGTTTGTTTTGCCAATCCAAAAATACAAACCATTCCACTGCAAAACTAAAAAAAAAAACAGATTTAAGAAAATAAAAGGAACTCCTGTCTTCCACAATTGAACCTAGGGCCTGGACCGGACCCCTTCCAACCCTCCCCACACTTGCCACAGCAGGGACCTCCCTGGGCCCCTCCTGTAAAATCTCTGCTAGAGCCTAGGGAGCTTCCACCCTGACAATTTGCATTTAACCCCCGTTTAAGGGAAGTCATGAACCCCTACTTGCTGTTGCCTTGCATGTAGCAGCTTTAAAAATGGTGCTGTCCACCTGGAGGGTGGTGCACGAGTGACGGTGCTTTGGTGCTAGTCTCCGGTGCAGTCAGTCCCATTAGTGTCCAACACCAAACCAAAAATGTCCTCCATTTTGTTGTATTTTTGAATTGGTTTGAAACAAATCCCCCATCCCCTAGGCCTGGGTGCTTGTGGGAGCCCTGTCTCCTGGAGTAATGCGGAGCGAGTGTACAGTGACCACCTCCTTTTGCCTTTCTAGTGGCTGATGGTGACGATGCGCTCCTAGACCCAGCTGGAAGCCTCGGTGCTGGAACCTGATCCGGAATGACACTGCTGTCCAGAGAGCTCTCACCTCTATTCCTGCATCTTCGCCAGGGCCCAGCTCTGAATCGCAGGAAACCTTCATGAGTTGGCTTGCATTTCATTATCTGACTTTCTAATTGTAGTTATTTTCACGGCTGTTACTTAGGAAAATGCGTTTCAGGCTTTTATTTTGTAGCGTATGTAGCTTTCATTTCTAAACTTCAGAACGATGTGGGCCCAGTCCTTCTAAAGCTTGTGGTGGGAATGAATCCCTCTCTCCTTAATGTCCAAGGAAGTTAATTTGGGAGCGTACTGTGCATAGTAACACAGCATGGAGCCTGCTGCAGCCACAGGCAGGGTCTAAACCCAGCTTCAGGGGTCCCCCTGTGTCTGATCGAATCTTGTCGGGGTTGTTAAGTCCATTGTTCTGTTACAAGAACTGAAGGCAGGGGCAGAGCGTCTACTCTACCCAGTTTTTCTTCCTGGTGCAGTGCCACAGCCCCCACTATTCCTGCCCCACTTTGTAACTAAGGATCCTCTGTGCTTATCTGGGCTCTTGAAGTCTGTTTTGTTTTTTTATTATTGGTTTGTTTTTTTATCTCCACTACCTCCTCATGGGTGGTCATTCCATGCATCCACCACTCCTTTTTTTGGAGGAAATATTTTTTTTAATGTTACCCCTAAATCTCCCCCTCTAAACCTCTCATCAAAAGAAACCCGTCCGGATAGGGACCAAGCCCTTGACCTGGGTGTGTGTTAGCACCGTTCTCTAACCAGTTTGGGTGAGTTGGGTAAGCGGTAGTGGGGTGACACTGGTAGGGTAGGAGCCAGTGTACTTTTGTATGCCATTTCTCAAGCCCTCTGTGGAAACTGAAGTGGGGAAGGGCCAAGGCTCCTTGCTGGCTGGGCGGGACCTGTTATGGGTGCATAAAAACTTCAGCATCAGTGGGGAAGAGGAGTAACCAGTGACAGCTCGGTCGCTGGTCATTGCACTTGGCCTTTGTAGTGTATCAGGCGAGCCATAGCACAATGCACCACCTGTTTTCGATATAACAATAAATGGAGGATCTGATTGGTTTAAGTCTCATCTCTTTCAGGTCTGGCTAGCTGACCTTATTATCCCTGTCACTGGGGGGGGGAAATTGGTCTGATCCATTCATTTCTGGTATTCAAGCCCCTGCCCCTAGTTGTGAGGTTTTTTTATTTTAAAGCCTGGTCTTCCTACTCTAGCTATCCTAGCATTAACCATTTTTTTGGAGCTTGGGCCTATGATAGCCCAAACTGGATAGCAGAGGCCCCTGCCTCACAGGCTATGCACCTAAATGCCAGGCAGTTTGTGGCTGCACATGCTTCAACCGTAGGAGGGCACGGATAGCTGCTCAGTAGAAATGCAGCCCGGTTTTCCAAACTGTTGTTGTCTGAGGCCCATCTGGGGAGCTGCCATGTGTACAGAAACTTACGGCTAGGTTCCTGGAAAGGCAATGATATGAAATGAGAGGGCAGTTTCAGCCAGGATGCATGGAGCTGGGTCTGGTGTACAAACAAGTTTCTCTGCCTGTCCTTGTCACTAAGTCTTGTACACACACAGCTGCAGCAGAACTGGTTCCACCGGTCCATGCACAAGAGCTGCGTTACCGCAGGGCCATGAGGGTGTGGCATGATGCCTGGATGATTCGATGTGATTTTCTGGACTTTTCCAACGGTGAGAGGGGAGAGAGTACCAGGCTTAGTAGTGAGTCTCTCAGCCCTCTGCTTGCTAAGGAAGGACAGCAAGAACTGCTCCCCCTTACACGGGAAACGAAGTGAGTAGAGATACCAGGAGCAGGCCTCTTCCACAGCAGCCTGGCAGTAGCGGGAAGGGTCGACTCCAGTACCAGGAATTGAAGAACCATTTTTTTGTCCCTGAGTGGAACCAGCTTTCAGAAATGTTTCTCTTCTAAACTGAGTTCAGTTTTAGCCAGCAACTCTACAAAAGAGTTCAGTACTCAAGCAGTTTGTATTTCTCTTCCCCCCCCCCCCCCCCCCCCCCCCCACTGTTACATAGAAATTTCATTTAAATAAAATCATGGGCCTTCACCAAGTGCCATCCAAGATACAGCCCATTGAGTGCCAGTGTTATAAGGGGCATTGTAACTAAACCAGGGTCTATAATGCAGGGTTCAAAGTGTCTCTTGCAGGTTCTTCAGATCATTTCTCTGCCAAGTGCAGAGTCTGAGCTATGAGCTGAAGATGGGCCCTGTGTCTTTTGGGTGAGATTTAAGAGCCTGTACAAGGTTGAAGGTTATTGCCCTGGCCCACATCCCCCTGTGGAGCATGTGACGTATGTTAGGAACATTACCCAAGAGAGAGGTTTAAATGTGACTATAAATAGATCCGGTCCTCGCCCTCCCCTCCTGGGCACACAGCCGGGGCTGTGTCTCTAGCAGAGCATGCCCAGGAGCGAAGGGTTAGTGCTGTAGGATGGCTTTTACCTTCCTGCCTGCCTCGTGCAAAGGTAGCAACTCTTGCCCCCCATCTCCCTAGAATTTTAGACAGTGCCGTTGTCCAAGTGGGCACCAATGCCCTAAAAAAAAAAGTAAGTGCAGGAAAGAGGTTCTGAAAGCCAAATTCAGGATTGTAGGTAGAAAAGTGAGATCTAGACCCTCCAGAAGTGCTCCCCATTCTATGTGCAGGACTCCAGAGCAAGGCAGAGCTCTGGGGACTCACTGCATCGATGAGATAATGGTGCAAGCAAGAGGGCTTTAGATTTGTTAGGAACCAGGCAACATTTTGGGGAAGGGGGGAGCCTCCTTAAGGCCAGCAGCCTGGTTCACATTTTAAAAAGAGCTCCTTGTATGTACCCAGATCAGTCCAGACTCCTGGGTTTTGCAATTCTGCCAGCAGATGAGACAGAGAAAGTTTAAACTGATACTGCTCCATAACCCTGCGTTCCACCTGCAGTTCCTCAGTATTTCTCTGTCTCCAGCAGATGGTAGATAGTGTAAAACCTGCAGTTCTGCAGTCAGGAGCCCACTTTATTTATGTATATATGTATGTATGTATGTTATGAGCCATAGAGCAGCTTTTAACGTAAATGAGCGGGGAAGCCAACAGTTGCTTAGGAGCACATGGTTTGGAGTGAGGTATCTCCAATGAATACAGTCATAACACAGAAGTTAGAATAGGCCAAGAGAGAAGTTGTGATAGAGGCAGGAGCATTTAAATAAATAGCATACAAAGATAAATGATTCCAAACTCCCCAGTTCAACCTGCTACTTAGATTGTGAAGACAGTCCTTGAGGACCACACCAAAAACCCAAGTTTTTGGGATATCCACAATGATTATGCATGAGATAATGTGCATATGCTGCCTCCATTATATTTATTTATGCTTTTTATATACCGTTGATCCAAAAGGTAGATCACAAAGGTTTACAAATATAGCATTGAAATACAGTATAGAAATGTAATACATTTTTATTTATTATTTATTTTGAGTTTTTCTATACCGCCATTCGCATCATGTCGGTTTACAATTAACAAGAGGTGAAGGAAGACAACAATTAATAAGAAACATTAACAGGTGCTCAAAAAAGATTGCAGTTACAATAAAACAAACATTACAAACAACATTAATATAATAGTGTATAAAAGATATAAAATAACTATTAAGTACTTCAATAATGGAATTCTAGGGAATTTAAATAGAAGAACTAAGAAATTATCAATAGGGAATTAAGTATAATATCAGTCATTGTAATATATATTATATGCAAATCTGTCTTATGTATATTCATTGTAGATATTCCAAAATCCTGGCCTGTTTGTGGCTTTTGAGGATAGGAGGTGGGCGCAGCTGTAATAGGCATCTAAGAGACCTAGTGGAAAGAGGATAACCAATGGGTCACTGTGATAGCAGGGTACAGATTATATCAGAAGGATGGGTCATGACAATTGGTGGAGGAGTTATGCACTGTATGTTAAGAATGGCATATGGTCAAACCAGATACAGTTCTGCAGGAGACAAAATGCACTGTGGATTCTTTTATGGATTAATATTCCATGTGTGATGGGGAAGAGTAAAAGAGTGAGGGGTATATACCATCCACCTGGCCAGGCTAAAGAGATAGTGGAATGTAACAAATTAGGCAACACAATGGGAGATTTCAACAACCGCTTTAGTGGTTGGGTAAATGTCGCATTGGTATAAAGTTTCTAGATGCCATAAATGACTGCTTCATCGAGCAGCTGGTTCTGGAACCAACACGAGGAAAGACTACTGTCGATATAATCCTCACCGCAACAAAGGCTGTGATGAGAGAGAGAGAGAACAGTGGTGGGGTCACTTGGTAATGTGATCATAACTGAATCAGTTGCTGAAGGGGGAAAATAATAATAATAGTCCTATTTATTCATTGGTTTGCACCATCTCAACATGTATTCAAATGAATTACATAATGAGAAATATAAAATAATATTCACCACCCATACATTAAAAGCATTGCAGAAGACAAAAATTAGACTCTATAAAAATAATAGCCAATCCTATTGTCAAACAATATGACAACTCAGCCTAATTGTAAAATACTCAATTTATTGGAAAGGATGCCTGAAATTGCCAGATGTTGATTGCCGTCTGAAAATGAAGGTAATCCTGCTGACGTCAACATTCTTTCAGAAGGAGGACTAAGGAGCGGGAGCCGCTGCTGAAAATGCTCTATCTTTCATCTGCAGTCATGCTTCTTCCTTTGAAGAGCATAATGAGCATGCTGGATTGAAATGGTCAATAATGACTGCAAATATTCTGGGCCCAACCCACTTAGAACTTTATAAGTCCATATTAAAATTTTAATTCAAAATTTTAACAAAAGCCAGTGCAGTCTAATCAGTAATGGTGTGACATGATCCCTGTAGCCCACGACCTAAAAGTTTTGCAGCTGTATTTTGAATCAATTGAAGTCTTTTGAGCACTGACATTAAGGAAAACTACTGCAGTAGCATTTTTTTCTATTTCACTTTTAAGAGGGAGACTGAGAATATTAGAAAATTAGAAGAAAAAGGACCCCTAAAAGAAGCAATTGTAGTGGCATGGACATTGTTTAAAAACACCATTTTGGAAGCCCAGACACGATATATTCTATGCATTAAATAGGTAGAAAAAAGAGGAGGTCACATGATGAGCTGATCGTGAAGAGATGTGCAGGCCTACACCTCCTCATCCCTGAGCAATATCCTTCTCCATCCTAGCAAAAATTGCATAAACCTGACTTAAAATGCTGAGGGATTTGATGAAGTCTTCTCCTGCTCTATGGGCAGATCAGACAACTTAAAATTCAGAAACTAAGTAAGAAATCTGCCTTTGATAAACCTGAGGCCTCCAGAGAGCAGGCCTCAGATGAGGAATGGCCTATACTATCTACTCCGCATGACATGACTAAAACATTGCAAATAATGTTTGAACAACTGTCAGATAAACTCCCTGCTAACTTTGATGGTAATTTGGGTGTAGTTGTAGAAAAGATAGCCCTGCTCCAGGACAATCTAATCAATGCCTTGCTTAATCTAGTGGAGAAACTGGAAATGTCGCTGACCGGAGCCTGGAATAAGGTGGAGGTGCCAGAGCACACAAAGGCATCACAGGCAAGCTTGATGAAATTGAAAATTGGGGGAGAAAGGAAAAATAGTCGGCTTGTAGTGCTTCCTGATGGAGTGGAGGGAGTGCACCCTGTGGTCTTCTCCACGTGGCTAACAGAGACTGGGCCTTGCTGTTAAGGGAGGCTCCCTGAAACGCAAGCATGTTCACAGAGCCCTTGCAACACACCCCCCCCCTCCCCCCCCCGCTCACTATGTTTTGGGGACACTAGGGATGGGACATGATCCAGGGCAGAAGGTTGTTTTTATTGTGGGGTTGTGGTGTGGTATTCTAGCAGCTGGAGGTTGATAGGGGGGTGTCCGGGATGTGGGGGGGGGGGGGGGGGTGGCAGGGGTTGGAGAAGGGTTTTTTTGTGAGGGCAGGTATAATACAAAAGGAAGGGATAAAGTTTTTGTTATGTGGCAGATTCTGTGCCCCGAGAGGTCTCCTGTGCAGACTTTCTGCCATTATTTTTTTTTTTGGGGGGGGGGGGGGATTGGAAGGGGGCTGTGTGTGGGAGGGAGAGAAGGTGCTCTGTGCAGCTCCTTCTGGATTAACTAAAGGGGGTAGGATTTGGGGGGGGGGGGGGGGGTGACGGGTGGTTTTTGGGGTAGTTTTTATCAAGTTGGTTTTTTTTTTTTTTCAATTAAATGGCATGATTTATGGCAGTTCATATGTTGTATTCTTTATAATGCTGTCCAGATTGCTCGAAGTAGATGTTTTATAAAGCAGTGCACAGTGTTGTGACTCATGACCCATACGCCAGTTAATTTTATTACGTTCAATGTCTGTGGTATATCATCTCCCATTAAAAGGAAACGGATCCTGCCATTCCTTAAGAAAAATAAAGCTTATGTATCCCTGCCGCAAGAAATGCATCTCACAGGCCAAGAACATGACAAACTTGCCCATCCCAGTCCTGTTTTAAATTCATTTATTTTGCCTCCTATCCAACTATTGATGAACAGGGCATTACCCCTGAAGGTTCTTAGTGCTAAGTGTGACCGGGAGGGGCAATACATGATGTTGGAAGGGACTTTACATACCCAAACCTTTGCTATAGTCAATGTATATGGCCCCAACAGGGATCGTGACAAATATTACAGAGGGGCTCTTGAAAGCGATAAGCTTCACCTCCCTCCCTATTGAAGTGGCAGGGGATTGGAATGTTTGCCTCGACCTGAAGATAGATAGGTCCTCCATAGTCCGGGTGGTTTGGAACAAAATGGCGGATGTCCGGAGAGCCAAATTGCCTTGTAGTCCAGTGCACACTGCACAGCTCATAACGCAGGCTAGATTTCTGTCTTTGTTCTAACGGGATTGTCCCTGAAGGCGAGCTTTGTAGATATTCTTCCCGGTCACATTTCTGACTGTAACTCGGTCCTTCTGTCGCTTGACCTCACCCAGGCAATGCCCGAGGGTGGGCCAGGGCGATTAAATCTGTCTCTGTTGGGGAAGCTGGAGTTCTCTGATTTAATTACTCAAACCATTACAGAATTTTTTGAGGTGCATGCTGAGGCAGATTATAACCCCACATTGCTCTGGGAGATGTTGAAAGTGGTTTTAAGGGGCAAAATTATCAATTACACCAGACACCTGCACAGGGTAAAGCTTAGGAAGGCGAAGGAACTGAAGGGAGAAATCCTGCGCTTGGAGCAGCATAAAGCTCATTGTTCCAGAGCGGTCTGGAACCAACTCCAAAGATGAGGAAAGGAGCTAGATGTGCTTTGAACGGATCAGATAGAATGTTCAATAAGATACTTGCACCAGAAATTCTATGAGCATGGCAATAAAACTGGGTCCATGCTGGCCAGGCTTTTAAAGAAGCGGAGCCAGGAGACTGATATTAATGACGTACGGTTGAGGGATGGTAAGGTATCTGAAAGATATTAGCTTGGCCTTTCTTTCATACTATTCTGACTTGCATTCAATGGGGGGGAGTTATGATCCACAGCTCCTCCATGAATGCCTGGCCTGTGCTGGCCTTCCTCGTTTAATAGAAACACAGACTGAGAAGATCACTGCTACAATAATGCTGCATGACATGCAGAAAGTCATTGCTGGATTGCCCAATAGCAAGAGCCCTGGTCCTGATGGCTTTTACTTAGCCTTTTACAAGAAGTTCTCAGGAGTAGTCTCCCTGTTGCTTTGGGTATTGACTATCTCAGAGAACACCCTGAATTTCCCATTGCCTAGTGGATGCAACTATTGTCTTGATTCATAAACAGGGACATGATGAATTGGATCCTGGTTCATATCGACCCATCTCTCTCCTTTATGCTGATGTGAAAATTCTAGCTAAAATTCTACAGCTCTATTTAGAGAATATAATGGTTCCCTAGTGCAGGATGATCAAACTGGATATATAAAGGGGAGATTATCCACTACTAATACACGTAGGGTATTTAATAATATCATAGCATTGGTCAAGAAGCACAGACTTTCAGGGATGATCCTGTCATTGAAGGTGGAGAAAGCCTTCAACAGGATCCAAAGGCCCTTCTTGTTTTTACAGTATTGGAGGGCCTATGGGTTCAATGGGTGGTTCCTTAACTGGATTTGAGCATTATATTCTCACACTCGTGGCTCGAATATTAACTAATGGCTTTCTTTCTGATTCCTTCTATATTCATTGTGGGACCATTATTGCCCCTTCTGTTCAATTTGGCTATTGAAGTGTTGGCTCCACTAATCAGGCTAGACCTGAAAATCCAGGGTTTTCACTTTAATGGAAAAACTCACAAAATGTCTCTATACGAGGACAACCTATTATTGTTTTTATCCCACCTGAAGGTCGTGGTGCCTCGGTTGTTAGGTGTTCTGGCAGAATATAGTGACATGCCTGGATATAAATCAGAACTCTTCCCGCTGGGGGATGGGAAGGGTATGTCGGTCCCTCAGTGTTCAGCCCAATTTCAGAGGGTAGTTGAGGATTTCAGGTACTTGGGCATCTATAGCCCCCAGAAGTTGGTCGGCTTATATAAGTTCAGTTATGCCCAGGTAGGGAGTGGAGGGACATGTTTGTGTCTTGGGCAAGTAAAATCGGGATCCTAAAAATGAATATCTTGCCCGGTCTTATATACATTATCTGTTTCAGTGTGTGCCTCATACCTTCCCTATACATTTTTCTCTCATATCAACAGGGAAATCTCTAAATTTATCTTAGAAAGGCAAAGCAATCTGTGAGATCTATGTCAAATAGAGGGATGGCGCTCCTAAATTTGTGGGGCTACTGGGCATCTTGATTGACTTGCGTGAAGTACTAGCTGAATAGGGACAGCAGACTGTCATGGTTATAGCTAGAAGCAGGCTTAGCAGAGGGAGTGGATCTGCTCAACTCCCAACCATATTTCCTTCTTCGCCACATGCAAGTAGGGCCATGCGTGCAAATCCCATGGTTGCTCATTTGGTGAAAACCTGGTGGGATCTTTGTAAAAATGTAGGGCATACATGTGGTTCTATTTCCCTCTGACTCTGCATAAGGACAACCCCAGTATATAGACCTGTACATTCAGTGCGGAGATCGAGGATCGGTGGGCAGCAGATCTAAGGTGTTTGGGACAGCTATGGGATGAGTATGGCTGATATTCATTTGAGTCGCTAAAGGTGGAGTTCAGACTTTGCCTGAAATTAAGAGATGTTTCTTAAGATACGAGACACTATGGTCAAAGCTGAGATGAAGGAATGGAATATTAGAATGCCCTCTAGGGTTGAAAAAAGTGCTCATGTGGGCAGAGGAGAGCTGTAAAATTATAACCCCCTTGTACAAAGCAATTCTCCGTGCATTTGAAGATAGGGAACCCCTTACGCCCCTGATTAGTCAATGGAATTTAGATACGGGACTTGATCTTGGGGAAGGAGAATGGAAGTGAATATGGAAGAAGGTACACATGGTCACTATATCTTCAGAAAGATGACAAGAGGCAGGTGGCCCCTTATAAACTAACCAATTTGTTGAGGCATAAGCTTTCGAGGACAGAATCGACTTCATCAGATGCATCTGAAAAAGTGGACACTGTCCTCGAAAGCTTATGAATAGTAATTTCAGTGGAGACAGGTAAATAGTGGAGTGCCCAGTGCTGGAACTGGTGGGGTTTTTTTTATATATTCATAAATGATCTGGAGTAATGAGTGAGGTGATCAAATTTGCAGATAACACTAAATTATTCAAAGTTGTTAGTTCACGAGCCCATTGTAAGGAATTGCAAGAGGACATTGAAAGACTGGGGGATTGGGCGTCTAAATGGCAGATTAAATTTTATTGTGGGATGAGTGCAAAGTGATGCACATAGGGAAGAATAATCCAAACTATACATCTATGATGTTGGGTTTTCTATTAGGCATTACCAGCCAGAAAAAGGATCTTGGAATCATCGTGGACAATACTTTTAAACTTTCAGCCCAGTGCACGGTAGCGGTCAAAAAAGTAAATATAATCTTAGATATTATTAGGAAAGGAATGGAAAATAAAAGAAAGCATATCATAATCCAGGGGTGGCCAACTCTGATCCTTGAGAGCCACAAGCAAGTCAGTTTTTCAGGATATCCACAATGAATATGCATGAGAGATTTGCATGCACTGACTCCATTATATGCAAATCTATCACCCCAAAAAGTTGTACAGAAAAGCAGAAAATACTGTTTTCTGAACCCGTGGCTGTGCACGGGTTAGGAAAACGAATGCCGATAAATTCTGCATCCATTTTCTTAACTCACGGACAGCCGACCTCTCCCTAGCGCCTCCTTGGCAGCGTGACCCCTAATTTAAATATTGCATGTCTCCCCAGCAGAGGTGCCTGGGTGTGTGTTAGGAAAGCGGGCGCTGAACACTCAGCGCCCGCTTTCTGCACATTTTTTATTGCATCTGCCCCCAAGACTGTAAAGTTTCAAATGGCTTAATCTGAAACTTGTAAACCTGTTCTGAGCCATCCAACTGCCAGGGGCTGC
Source organism: Rhinatrema bivittatum (assembly GCF_901001135.1). Taxonomy (NCBI): domain Eukaryota; kingdom Metazoa; phylum Chordata; class Amphibia; order Gymnophiona; family Rhinatrematidae; genus Rhinatrema; species Rhinatrema bivittatum. Next base: position 77,894,070 of record NC_042625.1, read on the forward strand.
AGGTTCTAATGCCTACTGCTGCACACAGCATGGGGCCCCTGTCCTCATACCTGTCACAGAGCATGGTGCCCTCCCTTCAGAGGCTCTGCCAGCTGTGCCCTGAGGCCTAGTCTTTCCTCTTTCACCTCCTCCCTGCCTCTTGCTGGGCTCCCCTTTTCTCTCTCTCTCTCTCTCTCCTTCCTTCTCTTCCCATTCTTCTTGCTGTACCAACCCCAGTTCCTCTTCCCCCCTCCTCCTCCCACTTTCTCTCTCCCTCCCAATGCTCCCCATCTCTTCTCCTCTCCTCTCCTCCTCTCCCCGCGCGGCCCCGTTGCCCTGGGTAACAGCATCCTCAGCTCGCTCGGTTTCCGCCTCCAGGCGGTCCCTGCGCTCCCAGGCGGGGAGGGGCGGCCAATGGGAGCGCGGCGGTCCCCAGGGAGCCTGAAGAGCTGGCGCGGCGGCGGGAGATGCTGAGAGGCGGCGGCCGGAGCAGCGCAGGGGACCCGCGGCTGGCAGGTAGGGGCCCCGCCCCTGTCGCCAGGGGAAGCGGAGTTTCGGGGGGCGGGGGCGGCTCTTGCCGGGGCTGAGGGGGAGAAAGTTCTTACTAAAGTGAGTGCTGGGGTCCTCGTCCTGACACCAGCACTTGAGCCGCTGTTGCATCAGGTATCAATATAGTTACCAGCGCTTGTGCAAGCCTTAGTGCCACTTGCTGCAAGTATTCCGATAATTACCAATCAGATGCAAACAGTGCAAGCATCACTGTCATTGCCAATGCTTGTGCGTGCATTAGTGCCGTTGTTACTGCTGCTGCTCGTGCAAATATTACTAGTATTTGCAATAGTGCAAATATTAGTATTATTTCTGCTGTGCCTGCAAATATTAGTTCTTGTTAGTTTATATGTAGTTTTTCTTATATGCATTATTAATTTTGATATTGTACGGCGCCCTTGAGTAGGTTGCTATATAAATAAAGAAGTAAAAATAAACATAGTAGCGTCAGTCCTATTGTTAATGCAAATATAGCAATTAGCAGTATTGCCAGTGCAAATATTATTTCTGTAATTTTTAATAGTAGGACTATTGTTGGGGCTAGTATTAGCGATGCCACTTCTTCTTGTGCAAGGATTAGTACAACTTTTGCTATAAGCATTAACATGTATTAGTTTTACAGGTGTTTAGTGTGTATTGGTACTAGTGTTATTAGTCAGTGCCAGTACTACTGTTAGCACCAACATTACTAAAGTATTCGGTTATATTAATTTTAGGATTCCTAATTGTGATTTTCTTCTCTGAGTTCCCCCCGTCCACAACCTCTGTCCCTCTTCCCTTTCCATTATTATCCAGTTACATACCCTGCTGTCTTGAGCCCTTCCCTACCAGCCTTTTCCACTCTTCCCTCTGGCTGATTATGCAGGCAGTCATCCATTCCACTGTCCTAAAAATCCATTGCCCCCCACCCCTAAATCCAAAATTGTAATCCCTTTTATTGAAAAGCATCCTACATTTACAGCAAAGCACAATAGTAGTTCCATAGTACTGTCGGTATGTAGAATAAATCACAGACTGAAAAGCTCACTGAGAGAAGTGACTTCCTTAGGATCAGACAATGAGTGGCAGGATTGGAACCTAGATCTCTGGTTGTTAAATCAATTAACTAGGAGGCTACTCGGCCACCTAATACACACGCGTTCCCGGTCCTGGGAGGCAGCATAATCTCTTTTCTCCCCAAAAGGGGTGAGACAAGAAAGCGATGACTCCATGCCAAGTTGCAGGTGTTTAGCTTTGCATTTAAAGCTGTACTCATTCAAACAAAGCGGTGGGGCGGTAGGAGGGATAACAGACAGAACTGGAGTCAACCTTTATTATTTTCAAATGCAATCCGTAATTCATTTCATGGTGAGGTAATGGTGCACTGGGACCTTCCTGCTCCCTCCTGGGCGAGGGCAGAAAAACATCGCGTGGTACGAAAGATTTCACAGTACACCTGTCCACTTCGCTCTCAGCATAGGTCCTCAGTGCAGGCAAAGCCATAGGTGCTTCCTAAATAAGAGACATAAAACCACAAAATGGGTGATCTCAGTAATGCACAAAACAAGTCAAACCTTGCAAAACAAAAAAATCAGGTTTCATATAATGGCTATTTCTCAGTGAGAGAATTTGGAGAGCGTAGCACTTTGTGATTGCCCTGGGTGGGTAAATAACAAATGAAAGAGGGCAAGATGTTTGCAAGGGGAGCTACCGCGCCTTTAGATTCCCCCCTTCCCAGGTGGGAGTTCCAATCTTGGCTTCAGTCAGCAATAAAAAGAGACGGGTGGGGGAGCGCACAGGTCCTGCAGTCCCAGCCTCTCCCTGCAGGTGGTGCTCTAGGGAAAGGTGCAGGAGCTCTGGCTACAGGGGAGCTTACAGCAGGATGAACAGAATGGAACCGTGTGGGAAGTGCTGACAGAGCGGTACAAAGACAGGGAATATTGCAATGAGTTTTTAATTCCTAAAGGTTAAATGTGTGAAGCCATTGGAATGAGGAAGAGGGAGAACAGGGGAACCTTGACCAGTCTCTGATGGGGCTCTCTCTGTGTGCTGTTTTAAATAGCATTGATAACGTGGTTCATGTGCTAGGCGGCAGTAGTAATAGATGCATTAATTTTGTCTTAGGACAAAGCCTTATAACACAATCTTAAATCTATAGAAATACTTTTTACCTTCAGTACTACACTCATATGTTGGTATATTATTATTATTATTATTATTATTAATCAATAAGCATTTGGATATGCAGAACATACAAGGTTTGGGTTATACACAGTTTTTAAACAATTTTCCTTTTCTTTTTTCCTTTCTGAGCTGTTTGTGTCTGTACTGCAGAATCCAATTAACACCATTTAGCAGCTGGTTAAAACCATAATTACTGCCATCAACAGTGTTTGTCAGCTGAAATTCCACACTCATGGTTTACTGTATTGATGACCGCCCCCAGCACCAGGTGTGCTTTGCCCCTCCGTGATGACCCACAGTCCCCAAACCTCTCCATTCCTCCCCCACACAAGCAACACCTGCTGTTCCACTATTACAATATCAGACCCACACATAGCTGTGTCCTGCCTTGTAGCATTCCCCCCCCCCCCCCCCCCCCCCCCCTCGCCATTCTAGGACTGGGAGCCTCCTACACCCAACTCTGCTAGTGCACTTCTGTCCTGTCCTGCAGTACCTCATACTATTCTATGACCGAGAATCCTCCTCCTGCCCTGGTCCCCATAGTGCTGCTAATGTAACTCAGCTCTGGCCTGCAGCATCCCCTGCTATTCCAGTACTGAGAAAAAAAACAACCCTCTCCCCTCCCCCCACACCCACCCACCCACATCTGCTAATGCACTTTAGTCCTGCCCTTACAACACTCCCTGCTCTTCCAGTACCGAGAGTCCCTCATCCCTGCCTTGCAGCACCTCCATATAGTCCAGTACTGAGAACATTACCTCCCCTGCCTCCCACAAACACACAACTCTGCCAGTGCACCTCAATCTTGCCTTGCAGCATCCCCTACTACTTCCAGTACTGAGACAAAAGACACACCCCAGACCTGGAAACCCCCAGGTTTTTGGTTCAGTAATTCCAGCAAGTCTCTGTTTTTGTTCACTATTCCTGGGTGTTGTAATTCTTCCCTTCCTCCACCACTCCAGATACACGTGGAACCCGAGCTCTGCACCGTGGAGGTAGAGAATAAACCACAAGGCCAAATCCAACTGGTGTGGCCCTGCTGCCCCCTCAGGTGAGAGTCCTGAGCAGGCTGCATTTTGGACCTGGAGGTTAAAAAAAACAAACCCATAATCACAGACAGAGAAAACTCACCGTTGTGAGTTTTGAGATTTTCTCCAGTGATTCTGTAAGCATCATGCTGTGACAAATTACCAGGGACCTTTTAGCAGTGCAGAGCCATCAAATTATCCGTTTCCAAGTCCCAGAGCTTTTGTGTTCCTTATGTATCCTCCTTAATATTTCTCTGTGACAGAGCGCGCACCCTGCTATTAACTCATATTTGTCACATTTCTTCCGCCCACGATTTGCAGACGGGGTGACCCACTGCATGTTTTTATCTCCTTCCAAAAGATGCAGAAATGTGCCCTCCAGCGGCGTTTGCAGCAGGGCTGGAATGTAAAGGTGGCACCGCAATGAGCCTTCTATCTCCACTTGGCGTTTGGCAAGCTAGTCAGACATAGGTGGCGTCCGTGGGCTGTAGGAGAAAAAGCCAAGCGAGGTTGCCCAGGAGCCGGTGGAATTTGGGCAGGGTAGCATGTACTTCCTACTTATACTGTGCCCGCACTGGGGCCCTGTCTGCCGCCAATTCAAGATGGTATCATTCTTACGTTGTACCCCATATGCCATGGTGGAGAGCAAACGTACGCATGGCAAGAAATGGATGCTTTAAGGCAGAACATGACGACCCAATGACTGATGGAGTTCCAAGCCCAAAGAGCCAGAGAATAGATTGTACCTTGGGATCGACTTTAGATGAAAGTTTAAGTGTGCCGGGGGGGGGGGGGGGGGGGGAAATGAGCAAGGGCAGAGGATTTCTCCCACCCCTGCTCCAAAAGATGGTTTCTTTCTCTGCTCCCTTTTCTTTTGCCTTTCCATAGCCTTGGGGGTGGGGGGTGGGGGGGGGGGAAACTGTCTTTTTTTTTTTTTTTTAATCTCCCACTGAGGGAGAGGGGGAGGGGGAGGGCCATGGTCTCTATAGAAATAAGAACTTGCTTGACGGCAGAATACACAAAGTGCCAGAAATGTGTACGTTCTCTCTGGGTCATGCTTGCTGCTCTTCTCTTTTCCCTTCCTGGAGTTCGTACAGGTTTTCCTGCTCTTGGGACCGGTAGCGCGTGGCACCGGGTGGCGGTGTGATGGAATCCGAGCATCAGGAGATCCAGCGGCGGGTGAATCAGGTCACCGATGAGGTGAGCGGCTTCAGCTTTTCTCCTTCCACCTCCTAAAAGGGACAGAAATTCTCCTGGGTGGAGCCAGCACAAGCAGGGTGGGGGGAAAGCTGGCAGAGTAGATCCCACTTGGGCAGAGAGACAAGAGGCATGGGGCTCCTTGTTAGCAAGCGAGGTGCTGGAGCATCATTTAAAAGGCGAGTAATTGGTGTCCCAATATCTGGGAGGTTGGAACATGTGGCCCTTGATACTTGGGGAGGCCCTGGTACTCAGAGGCCCACAATTTGGTGCTTTGAGGCCATGGACTTGGCAGCACAAGAAGACATAAAGTAATGTAGAGCCCGCTTCATCCTTGATCGAGCCTCCCATACATCTATCCATTCTTCTAGCTACCTATACATCAGTCCTTCCGTCAGTCAGTCCAGTCTCCCACCCGACTCTCTTGAATGTATACCATGCGTATCACTCTTGGCATAGATAAAACAGGAGGTAGGTGGGTGTAGCTGGGAAGAAGGTAGATCAGGCATAGAAATCTTAAGAACTCGCTCATGCCTGCTAATAGCTTGCTTTTCTCTCTTATCTTCTCCCCTCTTCTTCGTCTGTCCTTGCACAGTCTCTGGAAAGCACAAGACGAATGGTGCAGATGGTGGAAGAGGTAAGATCTGAGACGATTATGGTCAAGGGGTTTTGCCACACTTTCTGATTTCTGCTGAGGGGAAGCTCACTCTGTCAAATTCCCGAGCACAGGAGGCAGTGCCGTGGGGAGGCTCAGACTGGCACAGTCCCAGCAACTGCTTATCTATACCGGTGTAGTGTACAGACCTCCAACTCAGGTGGAAGAACTGGTCAAAAAGGCATCCAAAAGTGTGTGTGAGTGTGTGAGTGTGTGTGTGAGTGTGTTTGTGTGTGTGTGTATGAGTGTGTGTGTGAATGTGTGTGAGTGTGTGTGTGTGTGTGTGTGTGTGTGTGAGTGTGTGTGTGTGTGGGTGAGTGTGTGAGTGTGTGTGTGAGTGTATGAGTGTGTGTGTGTGTGTGTATGTGAGTGTGTGTGTGTGTGAGTGTGTGTGTGAGTGTGTGTGTGAGTGTGAGTGTGTGTGTGTGAGTGTGAGTGTGTGTGTGTGAGTGTGTGGAGGGGGAGTACTGTTGGTGGGAGATATTAAGCTGCTGGATGTGAATTGGACGATCCTGTCTGAGGACTTCATCAGAAGCAGAGAGATCTCAGACTTCCTTCTTGGGGCTTTCCTCAGACGCATGGGCCACAGAGCCCACGAGGGAAGATGCAATGCTGGACGTGTCAGGAACGGAGGAGGGTGGCGGCAACCTGAACACCAGTGATCAACATCCGATGGGTATAATTCAATGTATCCGCCATGCAACGGTCCCTCTACATTTTTTTTTATGGGCTGTGTGCGCAAAAGTGCTCTCGTGTGCAACGTAGCGCAGGAATTTGTGCGCACTCATCTTCAGCACACTGCTCTATTTTCCTTTTTAGTGCGCGTGCTGTGTTTTCCCCGGGGGGGGGGGTACACGTACACAGGCCATGAAACAGCTTACAGGGAACGTTGCTGCCAAAGCAGAGAGGGAGCACTCAAAAATCGAACTCCTGAAGCAAACAGTTAAAAAAAAAAAACAACCCTAAGTCCTGGCTTTAAAAAATGCCAGCACTGGTGAAAAGAGGGAAGGGCAGGGTGGGAAGGGTTTCAGTGAGCGACTAACAAAATAAGAGGAGAAGAAACCCATAGGGCTTTGGAAAGAGGGGGGCAGAATAAGTAAGGGCAGAAAGATTAGCAGTCAAGGATCTCAGAAGCAGGAGCACAGGGAGGAATATCTAATTAAGATGACAGGAGCAGGCAAAGGCAGTAATCAGCATGGCAGAGGCGCAAGTGGAAGAAAAAATAGGTAAGGCGAGGTGGCAAGACTTTCTTCAGGAGGAAGGGCAGAGGTGAGATGTGTATATTTCTTTATTTACTCACATTTCTTACCCTCCTTTCCAACAAGGCTCAGCATTGTAAGATTGAGGAGAAACGTGTAGGTGTGGGTTAGGAACGGGGGAGGGGGGCGGACAAGTTAAAAAGCAGAAACGCTAAGCAAATTCTTCCGCTAGGAATTCACCGGAGTGAAGAAGGTTCGCCAGGTGTTGGCAGGGATGGGATCCGTATGGTGGTAGTGGGGTGGGTGGAAGATGCCGCACCGTCTGCGGAAGGGGGTGTTTGCGTTGAACTAGCAAAAGTGAAAGTGGGCGAAGCCATGGGGCCGGATGGGATCCACTCTGGGACATTAAGGGAGTTCAGAAAGGTTCTGGTGGCTCCGCTGAAGGGCCTGCTCAGTAGGTGCAGCTCCACGGGACTGGAAGGGCAGACATTCCTTTTCTAACAGAGAGGAAGCTGGAAATTACGGCCTGGTCAATGGGACTCCAGTCACGGGAAAATTTGTGAAGAATCTTGGAAACGAAAGGCTAATGAAGCATCTTGAGCCTGAGAGGCTGCAGGATCCAGGAAGCGTGGGTTTACCAGAGGGAGATCTAAAGAATTAGATCAGAGGTGGACGCTGGATGTGGGTTTCAGCAAAGCTTTTTGGGGCTGTCCTGCATAGGAGGCTCTTAAACAAACTGAGCGGCCTGGGGGTGGGATCTAAGGTGATGGACTGGGTTAGAAACTGTCTGAGTGCTAGATAAGAGAGGGTAGTGGTAAATAGAATAGCTCTCTGAAGAAAGAAAGAAAGAAAGAAAGATGTGTGGACTGCCTCTGGGCCGGTTCTGTCCCCTATCTTTGTGAGTAATATTGCAGAGGAGGATATGCAGCAGAGTGGACATCACCGAAGGAAGAGGCAGAATGAGATATAAGAAAGTTCAAGGAATGGCCGGCTGCAGTTACATTTCAGTGCTAAAAGATTCAGAGTTATGCATGTTCGGAGGTGGAGAAATCCAAGGACACGGTGCATGATGGGATGAAGGGATCAGAGAGGGTGTAGGGGTGAGGGAGAATGAATGAGGGGATCGGAATGGGTGTTGGGGGGAGGGGGAGTAAATAAGGGAATAAGGGCAAGAGTGAATGAGTGTATCAGAGAGGGTGCAGGGGGGAGGGGAGGACTGAGAGCGAGCGAAAGGATTGGGGCAAGAGAGAGTGAGGTGGGTGAGGGAATGGAGGAGGGGTGCGGAGAGAAAGAAAGGGGATGGAAGGGTCTGTGAATGAGGGGAGCAGAGGGTTGTCACAGAAGGGATCAGCAGGATTAACAGGAGGGGTACGAGTGATCTTGAGTTCCTTGCTTCAGTCCAGGAGCCCCTTGATCCTCTGTCTCCACTTATTCCCTTTCTCTCAGGTTCCTGATTCCTCCTATCCGCCCTCTTTTCCGTGCTTATGTTTATTCATTTTCTTGATTAATTGCATCTTATTACATTTAAAACAGAGTGATGTTAGAATAAAAATTCATAATGCTAACTTTGAAAACTAAAATATAGTATAATAATCAAAAAAACAAATAAAATAATGGCTAAAATAAAAATAACTCATCCACCAACAAAAGAGAACAGTGATATTTGATGCAATCACTATTAATTACCAAACCATATTTATTGTACCTATTTTGAATATATTGAAGCTGGTTTCATATATGGTGTAGTGTTTAGAGCTTAACCTCTTGTTTGAAGCTTGTATCCTTAGACTATTGTTAAGATAAGAGTTAATGCTCATCAACCTTCACAGGCCAAACAACCATGAGACACTCATTTTAATCGTTTACTAGCATTAATCCCAACCTTATTTTATTTTTTTTTTATTTTTGTTGCAGTAAAAACTTAGAATGAAAGCATACTTTATTGTTAAAGTTCCTCCCTGTTCTAGGTAAACCGACTTGATATGGTTATTACCATGAAGGTCGGTATAGAAAAATGTTAAATAAATAAATATCTAGAAAAACTTATCTTGCAATGGTGTTAGTCTTCTCTTAAATATCCAGAGCATGAAGAACCCATATGTCCTAGACTTTCCAAAGAGACATTACAAGCCCACAGGCTTGATGAAATTATCATGCTGATCTTGACCTAACAAAGACGGCGTGACCCATTGAAAGACCCAACGCTGCAGCATTTCGGCGTTGTTTCGCCTGCATCAGGCGTCTTCTATTTGTTCTAAGATAAAATAAGAAAATATTGTAACTGATAGGGATGTGAGCACATGCGCGCATCCATATAAAATTGTGCGCACATGTTTGCGCGTACAGCCTATTTTATACCATGCGCACATATATGCGCGCATGTTATAAAATGGCTGCATCCTTTGGCGTGAGCTGGCCTACACGTGTACATATGCACCTGTGCAGTTGTTTCAAAGTACCGTTCCTGTTTTTACTGCAACAAAAAATTCTGAAAAAAAGCAAATAAGGTTGGGATTAATGCTGGTAAACGATTAGAATGGGTGACTCCTGGTTGTTTGGCCTGTGAAGGTTGATGAGCATCACTCTTACCTTAAGAATAGACTAAGAACACAAGCTTCAAACAAGTTAGGAGTGTAAGTTCTAAACACTACACCATATACGAAACCAGCTTCAAAATATTCAAAGTCGGTACAATAAATGTATTTTGGTAATTAATAGGGATTGCATCAGATATCACTGATCTATTTTGTTGGTGGGTGAGTTATATTTGAACAGTTGATTGGCTCCTTTTGTTTTTTGGATGGTGGACTAAAAATGAAATAAAACATAGGTTGGAAAATAAGAAAGCACAGTAAAAAAAAAAAAATCGGAGCAAAATAAAATAACTAAACTAAGATGAATTAACTAGGTGGACAAAGCTTTGTTAGAATTACTAAAATGAGAGAAACTGACTGGATGGATAGGCCTTGAGAAAGAGGGACGTCACGAGGACCGGTCTGTATTTTAAATAATTTTTCTCCAGCCGTATGGAAAGGGGCAGCGAGTTCCAAAAATTAGGGGCTGAAGGAAGAAAATCAAATCTCCCCGGTTCTCTCAAAACGAATCTCCCTGGCTGAAGGGAGCACTAAGAATTCTTGCTGGGAGGATCGGAGCGTGAGTAAGGGAGCAATGTGAAGGTGCTCCCTCCAAATTCTCTGCTTCTCCTCCTCCTGCCTGAGATTCCTTCTCCATCAGTCCCTTTCTGAGATTTTATTTACTTATTTATTCAAAGGCTTCTGTTCCGCTCCCTCCACTTCACAGAGTGTTCGGTGCAGATTACAGCAATTCCTAATTAATACAGCACATCACATATATAACATCTCAAAATTACACAGACATAAAAGTCTGGCCATCAGAGAAACATAGAAGTGACGGCGGAAAAGGACCATCCAGTCTGCCCAGCAAACTTATGGTAGTATCTGCCGCGCTGTGCAGGTTACCCCATGCTTATCTGTTTCCCAGACTGTAAATGTCGGGCCTCTCGGTTGCTGTTTGAGTCCAATTCCCCTTTACCTCTTGCCATTGAAGCAGAGAGCAATGTTGGCGTTGCATGAAAGTATCAGACGTATAAAGCCCTAGCTTTGGTTCTTTGTACATGATGGGCATTATATGCTGCTACCTTCAACAATGTTTTGTTAGCTGATCGTAAATTACGACCAGGTCTGTACTTCTTTTGTAAGACGCATCTCTCAACCAAGCTCAAAAGCTTATGCGCTATAGTGTTAATCTTAAATTTGGATCTCAACCTCACCGGCAGCCAATGCAGCTCCCTTAATGTGGTCACTCTGGCGTAATCCCAGAAGGATACATGTGTTAGCATGATGGATCAACTGCAGTGCATGCAACAATGTTTTAGGTAAACCCACATAAAGAGAGCTGCAATAATCTAGTTGACCTAGGACCAGAGCCTAGCACAGTTCTAAACATGTCTCTCGGCAAGACATGTCTAGGTGGCTTTAACATCTTTAACTTATAAAAGGAAGCTTGAGCCACTTGGCAAACATGAGAGTGCATGGCAAGCTGAGAGTCCAGTAGGACTCCCATATGTTTTACCTGTTAGAATCGGTAAAACATTGTTCTCAACTATAATTGGAGGTACCTCTGAGATTAGTGCTGGTAACCCCACCCACATTAGTTTTGTTTCGTGAGATTCAAAACAAATCCATTCTTTATTAACCAGTGATAATACATGTTTGAAAAAAAGACACTGGAAACCTACCATTCCTCATCACACAGCATATAGATCTGTACATCGTCTGCATAGATGAAATATGTGAGACCCAATTCCTTTAACAACTTTCGCAATGGGGCAAGACAGAGAGTGAAGAGGGCGGAGGACAGTGCAGATCAATATCATACCATCTAGAACTAACCTCACCAATTTGGATCTGCTGTTTCCTTCCATTTAAAAAGGAACCAAACTATTGCAGGGACAGCAAAATAGTGTGATTTACTGCATCAAAAAGCTCACCACACGCCAAATTGTATCGCCTCTCTCTCCCCATTCCCAGATTTCCCTCCCCTCTATCTTCCTTCTCCCTTCCCAGTACCATCACTAAGATCCCTTTCCCCCCCAAAAAAAGAACCAACTAAATTAAGAGGACACGGAAATGTCAGAAAAGGACTTTATTTTAATAAACTAAAATGTACATAAATCAACATGCAAATATATGCAAAATTAGGCAAATTTGCCATCTTATTTGGTAGCTCTTGCCACAGAATCTTGAAACATTTGCCATAGGAAATCAGGGGGACTGTTTATATCCAATGATTTCAAGCTAGCTAATTATTGCAATAGCTTGTCTGTTTATCCAGGCCTTCTGCTGGGCTTCCACTGTAGAACTCTTCTGATTTCTTATGTCCATGAGCTTCTCAAGATTGGCCCCAGCTAAAGGGCTGCGCTCTCTGCTTACCTGAATCCCAATATATCTTACTCCTTCTCACAATTCATTTACTTCCAATCTATAGGCATGCGGTATTTATACTCATTGGGCCAGATTTTAGTAGCTACGCGCGGGCGTAGATTTGTGTGCGCAACCCGGCGCGCACAAATCTACACCTGATTTTATAACATGCGCGCGCAGCGGCGCGCATGTTATAAAATCCGGGGTCGGCGCGCGCAAGGGGGTGCACACTTCTGCACCTTGCGCGCGCAGAGCCCTAGGGGAGCCCCAATGGCTTTTCCCGTTCCCTCCGAGGCTGCTCTGAAATCGAAGCAGCCTCGGAGGGAACTTTCTTTCCGACCCCCCCCCCCCCCCCACTTCCCCTCCCTTCCTTCCCCTACCTAAACTGCCCCCAGCCCTATCTAAATCACTCCCTCACCTGTATTTTATAAGTTGCGCCTGTTACCATTCCTCCCGTAGCTGTGCCATGGGAGGCCTCTCACCTTCTCTGGAGGCCACTCCGAAGCTGGGGCCTCGCCTGAGTAATCCTTTGGATCTTGCTCCACAGCCTGATAGGCCTTCGGTGTCAGCAAGGCCTACCCGAGGCCTACTCCACTGCAGCCTGGATGCTCTGGTGTGGGCCATGCCCTTCTCCTAAGGGGCGGGCCCGCGGCTCCTCTCCACTCTTATAGGGCCAGAGAGGTGTGGCCTATCTGGACTCCTCCCAGCCAATTGCCTGCTCCTGAGGTATAAAAGCTCTTCTCCAGCACTCATGTATTGCCTTCCATTGGAGTTACTCATCTCTGGAGGTCTCCTCTTCCAGCACTCTGTCAGGCCTGCGTTCCAGCTTGGTGTCCGGTGTCTTGCACATTCCTGATGTTCCTTGATGTTGGTTCCTGTTGTTCCTTTCCCAGTCCTCACTCCTGACTGCTGGTGTGCAGTACCTCGTCCCCTTCCTGCGCTGGTCCTGCTCCCGCGGATCTAGGACAGGGTGGTCCGTGACCAGACCAGTGGTACTGGCTGTGTAGGGCGCCCTGAGGGAAACGTCTGAACCTTCCAAGTTCCTGAGTCTATGTCTACAGTCTACAGTTCCCGAGCCTTTGTCTTCAGTTCCTGAACCTTCGTTTGTTCTCGTCCTGCGCTGGTTCCGCTCCTGCAGATGTAGGACAGGGTGGTCAGTGACCAGACCAGTGGTACTGGCTGTGTAGGGCGCCCTGAGGGACCGTGCTAATGTCTGAACCTTCCAGGTTCCTGAGTCTACGTCTACAGTCTATGGTTCCCGAGTCTTCATCTTCTGTGCCTGAACCTCCGTCTGCCCATGCCCTGAGTCCGGCCTGCTGCCTTTTGCCATCCCAGTGGCAGGTCCGAAAGGGCCGGGAACTGTCGGAGGATTGTTCATTACCAACATTCCATAGTTGGTTCCAGAGGCATGCAGGTCTGGCTGGGGATCGGGCCGTCTCTCGCCACCCACGCTGACACATGCTACACCTACCCTTGGCGCGGTCCTGATCCACCTGGGATTGTGCCAGGGGCTCAAGGGCACACTCCCTCTAAGGGGGACTGCTCTCCCAGCGCTCCCCATAACAGAATGTAAGGCCTTCCGAAGGCCGTCCGAAACATAACAGTGCCGGGCCTATGCAAAATAGGCTCGGCGCGCGCAGGAGCAGGTTTAAAAGGGTTACGCACGTATATTATGCGCGCAACCCTTTTAAAATCCGCCCCTAAATCAATAAGTGATTATTCTACAATACAGGACGTTGGTGAGACCTCACTTGTAGTGTTGTGTCCAGTTCTGGAGGCCTTCCCTATGGAAAGATAGACACTGGAAGTGGTCCTGAGCAGGGCCATCAAAATGGTGCAGGATCTGCTCCCAAAGCCCTGCGAGATGAGATTAAAACTAAAGACCTAAATATATGTTAGGAGAGGAGAGCCATTCAGATGTCTGAAAGTAAACTGTTTCCATTGGAAAGAAAGTCTAGAACAAGAGGTCAGGAATTTATGTTTTTCCCCATAGAAAAAGTGGTGAATGCCTGGAGCAGAGGCCATGGGGGACCCAGGTTGGAAGCAGCAGGCTCCAGCTTGAGAGGAAGAATGGAAAGAGAAAGGGGGAGGGGTAGTTAGTTAGATTGGTCTAGCGGGATACAAAATGGGGGGTTAGCCAAGTCTTTCTGGCAGGTTGGCCATAACTGGGCTTTCTCTCTCAGGCTGCGCAGAGCTGTTAGCAATCAACTGGACTTAGGCTGAGTAGAATCAATAAAGCAGAGTGAAGGAGTGGCCTAGTGGTTAGACCAGTGAACCAGGAAAACCAGTGTTCAAATCCCACTGCTGCTTCTTGTGACCTTGGGCAAGCCACGTCACCAGGGAAATACCCGCATGTAATCTGCTTTAAAGTGCCTGAAAAAGCAGAATATAAATAAAGTAAACCACTGTCCATTTATTGTTGGATTGTTAAATTTGCAGTCATATACATGTTAGTTTCTCTGGTTTTCTGAAAAAGATTTAAGAATGATTATGATGCATTTATACTTTCGTAAGATGAATGCATTATTTTTAGGACAAAGAATATGGATCTGTCTTGATCTGGCTGGAGTTTCTTTGCGAAGTAGAAAGCTTTTCCTAGGAATGAGATAGGATGTTCGCACATTAGGTGCTTCTTTCATGTTCATTTAGCCATGTAAATGTGTGATTAAATATAATTTTGGCTTTAAATATGTTTTCTCTGTCCAGAGCATCTGAGATCAATTTTAGATAGCCGTAAAGTGCCTGAGCTAGATACAGTGTTAAGCAAACCTAAAGTCATTTTAGGTCGTGCCAGACCTAGATTCCAGTTTCTTTGTAATTGTTTTTCCTCTTTGATGATCTCCCATGTTTATGATCCTGCCCCCTATATTTGTGGGTTTAATGTGGTGATATTCTAGGACTTGATGGTTTCCTATTTGTATTTCTTTTTGTATGTTAGTAATGTTTGGAATGCACCCGAGCTTCTGTAACAAAATATTCTTAATTGACTTTATTTTCAAAATTAATAAAATATAAAGTTAAAAATAAAAAAATTTGCAATTATGTAAATAAAGCTACAGCTCCCTAGAGATAAACTGTCCTCATAGGAAATGATATGCTACAAGTGGTCACATTCTGTGGATGGCAGCTGGGATATATCTTTAGCAGTGAGGACAAGAATAACTGGACAGACTGGACAGGCCAAGTTGTCTTTTTCTGTTGTTAACTACTATGTTACTGTGCTACTATGTTATTAGCCCTCAGGAATTCATTGGCGGCCCTGTGATTGACTTCTCTTTCTTGTTTCTGGTAATAGAGTAAGGATGCCGGGATCAGGACTCTGGTGATGCTGGATGAGCAAGGAGGTGAGAACGGGACAGAGAGAGAGAGAGGGTGGGGGGAGGACCACACAAACTCTCAGGAAGGTGGGGAGGGCATGCTGGATGAGCAAGCAGATGCGAGACTGGCAGACGGCCAGAAGTGTTCTCGTCTCTCTGCTGAGTCCTCCTGAAACTCCTTTTCTCTGACGCCGTTAGGTGGAGAGTTGAGAGATGTCGCTCTTTGCGTTCCCTCATGTCCATAAGACTCTAGCACAGGGGTAGGCAACTTTTGTCCTCACGTGCCACAAACAATTCTGGTTTTCAAGACATCCACAATTATATATGCACGAGATATATTTGCATACAATGGAAGCAGTGCATGCAAATATAACTCAGACATATTCGTTGTGGCTTTGCTGAAAACCAGACCTGTTTGTGACACTCCAGGACCGGAGCTGCCCACTCCTGGCTCTAGCAGAAGGGAATTCTGAGAGGAGCAAACGTGCAGAATTGTCAGCATTTTTGTCACATGAGAGGGAACCTTTCTCCAGAGAGTGAGCAGGTGGCTGATCCATCGCTTGTGTTTTATCAGCGTAAGCATGTGGCTTCCACGCAGAGAGGGTGGTGTATGTGTGTGCACGCACATTTGTCTGTGTGTAGGGGGGGTGTTGTAGTGCCATCTGCTGCTCAAATACAAAATCTTTTTTTATGTGTGAGAGAGAGAGAGAATGATCACAGGAGACTAAGTAACACTCTCTCTTTGTTCAGCTTTTTCAGTCCTTGAACTTTAACTACCCCCATCCTATCCCTGGTCCTTCTCTACAGATCCCCAACAACCCTGTTCTACCCCAGAGACTTACCTGAGTCCATCCTGCCCCAGAGACTCACCTGTCCCTGATCCTTCTCCAGGGACTCAATTGCCCCCATCCTATCCCAGAGACTTACCTTCTTCTGTCCTACCTTAGAGGCTCGCATGCCCCATCCATCTTGCCCCAGAGACTCACCTGCCCCCTCTTGTTTTGCCCAGAACAGCTGGACCGTATCGATCAGGGTCTGGACCAGATCAACCAGGACATGAAGGAAGCTGAAAAAAATTTGACAGACATGGGGAAATGCTGTGGCCTGTGTGTGTGTCCCTGTGATAAGTAAGTACCAGAGCAGAGGCTGAGGCGTAGCAGCCAGTTATGTGTGACTTGCCCGGTCTGTCAGGGCGTAAGACTTCTAGCAATGTGCAGAGGGACGCCATACGTTGCATTCGGGATTCATATTTGTCGGGGGGGGGGGGCAGATATGTTGCATTCGGCAAGGGGGGCCCCCCGATACATACATGCGTTAATTCTTATTCGTTTCCTGGCTAAAATTGAATTAAGTACAAACCCCCCCCCCCCAAGATTTACCAAAATTCCCTGGTGGTCCAGCAGGGGATCCGGGAGCCATCTCCTGCACGCACACCCTCAGCTGCCAGAATCCCAACCGATAGCCTTTGACTTTCTATGTCACAGGGGCTACTGGTGCCATTGGTCAGCCCCCTGTCACATGGTAGGAGCAATGGATGGCCGACGGTCGGCCCCTGTGACATAGTGAGGGCAAAGGCTATCGGCGCCATTTTGAATACTGGCAGCCGATGGCCCGAGTGCAGGAGATCGCTGCCGGACCCCCGCTGGACTTTTGGTAAGTCTTGGGGGGGATCAGGAGGGTGGGGGGTTTGTTTAAATTGGCTCCTTTAGACGGCCGAATAATTTGGCGAAGATTCGTTGTATTCGTGGGGAATCGCGATACGTTTCGCTTCCCCCACGAATACAACGAATATGGCCCTATACGTTGCGGATTACAAATACGTAGGAAACGAATGCACACCCCTAAAGACTTCTGCAGCCTTTCTCAGAGATACGCTAGCAGGCAGAAACTATAATACACCCTGTCGCAAGGAGGAGATCACCCAGGTCCTACTTTTCCAGCTGGGGCCCTGACAGTGGGGACACCTTAAGTCCATGAGAACCCAGCTTTTTCCATAGCGCTGAGTGGCCAAGAGGTAAAGAAGTTCCCCAAAAATCTAGTTTCACAGAAACAATTAACACAAACGACCAAGTCTGAGAGGCTTTTGAAAGCTGAAGGGCAGTAGCTGGCTACTGTTGCCCATGCAGAGACCTGCAGTGCCTTAGGTATTCTTTATCCTCTGGCTGCACTGTGTTATTTAAAGTGCTGACGTGTGCAGCCCCTGCATCTATTTATCTTGCTGGGAGATCCCTAAAATCTCCTGTAATTTCCATGGGAACAGCATTACCAAGCCCGTCCGCCCCTGTGCTGTGTGGCCAGGAATAGATGCCAAGCGGGAGCGAATAGGGAGGGAGATGCCTCCCCCGCAGCTGTCCTGAGGCTGCAGCTCATCACCGGAGAGAAATGGGGGGCTGGAGGGGGGGGGGGGAGCGGCGGAGGGCAGGGAGCATTAATGTTATAGGGAGGACGGACATGAAATGAAACAGCAGCAACAACAGCGCGGACCACAGGGGGTGGTGAGACCAGCAGCCACGGGGGAAAGAGCCACTGGAGAAGGGCTCAGTTAATTCATCCGAAAACTGTAATTTTTTCACCCTTAACATTTTGATAATTTTTCCCCTCCCATCCTCTTTTATGTTCCACCCAAGACTGAAGAATATCAAGTCTAGCGAAGCCTACAAGGCAGTTTGGGGCAACACACAGGATGGGGTGATCTCCTCCCAGCCCTCCCGAGTCACTGACGAACGGGAGCAAATGGTGATGAGCGGTGGCTACATCCGCAGGTGAGACCCATCTCCCTGCTCCTCCCCCTCCCCTGCCTTCTCCAACAGCTCTGTTACCCCCTGCAGGTGAGACCCGTCTCCTTGCTCCCCCTCCCCTGCCTTCCCCAGCAGCTCTGTTACCCCCTGCAGGTGAGACCCGTCTTCCTACTCCCCCTCCCCTGCCTTCCCCAGCAGTTCTGTTACCCCCTGCAGGTGAGCCCCGTCTCCTTGCTCCCCCTCCCCTGCCTTCCCCAGCAGCTCTGTTACCCCCTGCAGGTGAGACCCGTCTTCCTACTCCCCCTCCCCTGCCTTCCCCAGCAGCTCTGTTACCCCCTGCAGGTGAGACCCGTCTTCCTACTCCCCCTCCCCTGCCTTCCCTAGCAGCTCTGTTACCCCCTGCAGGTGAGACCCGTCTTCCTACTCCCCCTCCCCTGCCTTCCCCAGCAGCTCTGTTACCCCTGCAGGTGAGACCCGTCTTCCTACTCCCCCTCCCCTGCCTTCCCTAGCAGCTCTGTTACCCCCTGCAGGTGAGATCTGCCCCCGCAAGGCCTGACCAGCTACAGGGAAGAAATGATGGTCGGCGCTAAGCGGTGCTGCTGTCTTTGGGTTTCAGGGCAATTGATGGTCAATGCTTAAGAGCAGGCTCTGGTGTTTCTTTGGCCTCAGGGTGACCAACGATGCCCGGGAAGATGAGATGGAGGAGAATCTGGGTCACGTGGGCAGCATCCTCGGGAATCTCCGGAGCATGGCGCTGGACGTGGGGAACGAGATTGACATCCAGAACAAGCAGGTCGACAAGATCATGGAGAAGGTGAGGGAGAAGTCCATGCACTCGGCCTTTCTATGAAGGGAAGGACCAGAGGGATCATCCAAGGGGGGGGGGGGTTTCTGGTCTCCTTTGATCATGGAGAAGGTGAGGGAGAAGTCCATGCACTCGGCCTTTCTATGAAGGGAAGGGCCAGAGGGATCATCCAAGGGGGGGGTTTCTGGTCTCCTTTGATCATGGAGACGGTGAGGGAGTTGTCCGGGATTGGGGGGGGGGGGGGGGGGAGCTCACGCCAGCCTCCTGTAATCATGGAGGAGGTGACTGGGGTCATCTGGGAACTTTATCCAGAACCCTATGAAGGCTTTTGGCTGCTTGTTATCCACCTTTAGTTATCCGGCCCCCTTTCCGATGGGAGGAGCTTCCCAAGGATCTTAGAAAAGAGAACAGCTGTCCGTGCTTTTGTAAGCGATGGAAGGCGTTGTTTTATCTTCAGGTCTTCGGGCAAGTGTGCCGATTCATTTTTGTTTTGTTACTGTTCTGTGTGTGACTTATATCGGGCTGTGGGCAGGGCTGAGAATAACCTGAACATGTTGTTCTTATTGTAGATTTTATGATTGCATTTTATATGGGTTTTAATTATAATCACTGTTGAGGGATGAGGAAAGAGGGGATTTCAAGTAACTAAACTAAGGTGAGAGGAGTCATCCAGGGGTCTCTCTTCTTTAGCCTCCTATGAAGGGAAGCTGCTGAGATTGTCCCCATGTGAGCTCACTGCCTCTCCGCCTTTCTCTCCGCAGGTCACTGTAAACGAGGATCGCATCCGAGAGGCCAACACCAAAGCGAAGAAAATTCTCAAGAATGCCTGAGGGACCAATCTCACTCCAATCTCTCTGCTGTACCTGCTCTCCCCACCCCAAGTCAACTCAGCTCATGCAATCTCTCTGCTGCACCACTCCAAGCCTGTCCGGTCCCTCTGCTGTACCTGCTCTCCCCACCCCAACTCAACTCATGCAATCTCTCTGCTGCACCACTCCAAGCCTGCCCGGTCCCTCTGCTGTACCTGCTCTCCCCACCCCAACTCAACTCAGCTCATGCAATCTCTCTGCTGCACCACTCCAAGCCTGTCCGGTCCCTCTGCTGTACCTGCTTTCCCCACCCCAACTCAACTCAGCTCATGCAATCTCTCTGCTGCACCACTCCAAGCCTGTCCGGTCCCTCTGCTGTACCTGCTCTCCCCACCCCAACTCAACTCAGCTCATGCAATCTCTCTGCTGCACCACTCCAAGCCTGTCCGGTCCCTCTGCTGTGTCTGCTCTCTCCACCCCCACTCAATTCAGCTCATCCAGTCTCTCTGCTGCACCACTCCAAGCCTGTCCGGTCCCTCTGCTGTACCTGCTCTCCCCACCCCAACTCAGCTCATGCAATCTCTCTGCTGCACCACTCCAAGCCTGCCCGGTCCCTCTGCTGTGTCTGCTCTCCCCACCCCCACTCGATTCAGCTCATCCAGACTCTCTGCCTTACCTGCTCTCCCCACCGCCATTCAATTCAGCTCGCTCTGCTGCACCACTCCAAGCCTGTCCGTTCTCTCTGCTGTAGCTGCTCTCTTCATCTTGGTTCCTTCCTTCTGCTCTACTTATTCTCCCTCAGTCCGGCCAGTTCTCTGCTGTACCCATTCCACCCTCTCCCCAGCCCAGTGAGTCCTCTGCTAAACTGCTTCTTCCCCCAACACCAGCAGCACTGCTTTACCAGCTCTGATTACTGGTACCTCCTGCAGTACCCGTCAGCCTGGCCGGTCTCCTGCTGTACCCGCGCTCCCCAGCTTGATCCCTTGCTTGAGCATATTCTGAATCCCTGCACCATCTAGGCCTGGGGGTGACCCCAGCCGAATGGCACCTGATGCTTTTCTCCGAGCCCCTCCAACGCACTGCTTATGCCAGCAGACTGTAGCATCACTTCTGGTCTGCCAGATTTACTGAGCAAGAGAAAAGTACAGGAATACCGGATCCATTGCAGTACTGGGAGGGGGGGGGGGGGGAGTAGGAAGAGGGACCCACTGAACTACAGGCAGGGATGGAGCGGCCACTGCAGGGAGGAAAGAGGGAGACAGTGCACTGCGGAGGGGAGAGAGCACAGGAGCTATGGCACTGTCAGGGGAGGGAGAAGATGAGTCATTTCCATCTGAAGTGGTGGTGAGGGAGGGAGGGAAAGGGAGAGGAGGACAATCACTACTTTTGGGGGTAGAGGAAGGAGGTGAATTGGGGGGGATATATTAAGGAGGTGAATAGAGTGGGAATTATTGCACTACCTTGGGAAAGTAGGGTGGGGAGGAGGGGACTCTAGTACACTGTCAGGGGAGGGGAGGAAGGGGAATCACTGCACTGTGGGAGGAGAAGCAAGAGGAGGGAACTAGTGTACCACATGCAAAGAGGTAAAGCCAGGGCTAGTCTAGCCTTGTTCTTGATGACCTGGAGCCATGAGGGGAGAGTAAAGAAAGGGGGCGCCATTGCACTGGAAGGGAAGCTGTTAGGCTGCCAGAGAAGGGGGTGAAGAGGTGTCCTGTACGGCGGAGAACGTGCTCCCGCCTGCACACTCTCGCGCAGCCCACGTGCAGGCTTCCTACCACAGCTGATGTGCTGGACTCCACGTTGCGGTGCATGCTCAGGCTTCCGTGTTGCAGTGCATGCTCAGAATTCCGTGTTGCGCAGCTGCAGAGCTACGTTGTCGATTGCTGTGTGAACACTTCCAGCCCTGGGCACCAGGAGCCCTCCGTGTCAATGTCTGTGATAACCTGGTCACTTACAGTCCAATAAAGAAAAGCAAGTGCGGTGTACCCTCTGGCTGCAGAGACCTTTATTACAGCTGTTCTAGGCACAGAAAGGGATTGGGTTGCAAACATGCAACCCACAGTTCACAGCACATGACAGTATATATGTGTGGCATCATTTGGAAAGACTGCTTTATTTTTTTGATTTGTATTACTGGGTTGATCTATTCTCCCCACCCCCAGTGAGTGGGGGATGGGCCTGTTTTGTGCATTAGGGCAGTGTGTTTCCCAGCCCTCTCCTGGAGGCACACCTAGCCAATCGGGTTTTCAGGATTGGCACAATGAATATGCATGAGATAGCTTTGCATACCCTGGGTCTCCAATGTATTCAAAATCTATCTCATGCATATTCATTATGGATATCCTAAAAATCTAATTGGCTAGGTGTGCCTCCAGGAGAGGGTTGGGCTCCCCAAACTTTTATCCAATGTGACCCCAGTTTAGCAACTGAAAATTCACATAACCCCAGAGAATGGGCAAAACAGATTAGCAGTGGTGCGCTTCCCCTCCATCAATCACTCCTTCTCACCCTCATACTCCATCTGATCCCCTCTCTCCTTCCCTCCACCCACCTCCTCTCTCAACCTTAAAATCTCTCACCTCCCTATCCCACCCCTTCTCTCTTACCGCTCCAGCCCTTTTCAAATCTCCCAGTTAATCCTTTGCCATCCCCCTCCCACTCATCCCATCTCCCATTGTATCCTCACTCTCATCCCCTATCCCGGCCTTATCTCCTCCACCCAATCCTTGGCTCACATTCTCCTCTGCTCTTCTTACAGCCCCCAGTAGATATTATGTCATTCCTCCTCTCTCCATAGCTAATCCCTCTCCACCTTAACCAACTCCAAAAAACTCCATTTGCCTCTCATCCCTTTCTTCATATAGCCCCCTCCTCCAAACATCGCATTGACCAGTGTCAGTGGCAACATTTTCCTTTGGGCCCTGGGCAAAAGTAGATGACAAAGGTGGGGAAAGAGGGCAGGCTGATGACAGGGGCAACGTTTTTCTCTTGGTTAGGTTCAATGGTTAGTGAGGAGAGAGGAGCAGTGGTAATCTCCATTGGCTCATGCACACTCTGCCCTCCCCTTCTTTCATGAAGGTGATCTGCAAGCAGGGCCAGTGCAAGCATATTTGGCACCCAAGGCAAATCTTTGTTATTCACTCCCTCCCCCTCCCCTACTTAACTACTGGCAGCAGTGGCTCCAGCACAGTACTCCCTTCTTTGACAGTACTGGCTGTGATTCAGCCCCCTTTAGACATTTTATTTACCAGATTTAATACTCTGCTACCTCCACATTATATTCAGCAGGAGTTTGCCACCCCCAAAATCCTGGCACCCTAGGCAACTGCCTAGTTTGCCTAATGGAAGCACCGGCCTTGTCTGCAAGTAGGAGCAGCAATAGCAATGAAATCAGCCCAGGGCCTGTGAACTAGAGCAAGTTCACAGGACCTGCCACAGCCCTGGGTCACACAGAAACGTATGCAAGGGTAGTGCCACTGCAGGGCGAATGGGTGTGTGCGGGTTCACTGGCCCTGTGCTGACTTCCACTACTAATGCTGCTGAGACCTGAAGTGCCACTTGAGGCACTCGTGACCCCAGCTGAAGGTTTTGTGACCCCCATTTGTGGTCCCAACCCACAGTTTGGGAAGCCTTGCATGAGGAACTATTTTGTATCGATTGTATTTTTATCTGTGATGTAAACTGCGTTAGGTTCATATTTGTGAAGGAAGGTGGTACAGAAGTGTAAAATGTAATAATACACAACATGAGACAGCATAGAAAAATGGTTCCCAAACATATCCAAGTGATCCCACATCCCAAGGGTAACTAACTCCGATCCTCAAAAGCCTCAAACAGGCCAGGTTTTCAGGATAGACACAATGAATATGCATGAGATAAATTTGCATACCATGGAGACAGTGCATGCAAATCTATTTCATGCATATTCATTGTGGCTATCCTGAAAGCCAGACCTGTTTGTGGCTCTTGAGGACCGGAGTTGGCCATTCCTGCCACAGCCTGTCAGAGTTTCAGGATATTTATAATGAATATGCATGAGATGAATTGTGAGAGATCCTGCAATTCTGAGTCTATGGGGTCAGTAGGACCAGTTTGGGAACAATTGCCCTGGAGGCACACCTAACTAGCTGGGTTTTCAGGATATCTGAAATGAATATGCATGAGATAAATTTGCATACATTGGGCACTCAGTATATGCAAATGCACCTCATGCATATTCATTGTAGCAATCCTGAAAACCTGACTGGATAGGTGTGCCTCCAGGACAGGGCTTACAAACACTGTAATATACAACACCCAAGGCACACAACCCGCCATAACATACTACCGTTTCAAAGTTTTAATTTCCAGAAAAACAGACAATAAGTGGAAATAAAGATTTGTGAAGCTCTGCATGTTTCAGACCACGCAGCAATTTGGACAGCTTGTTACTCCATGTCAGCATGACATTCTGCTCCAGTCCGTGTTTTCTAACTCCCCTCCCAGTGCCACTGAAAGATCTAGGCGGAGTGCTTGGAAAACCAGGCCTGGGTTAGAATCTGTTGCAGATAGGATATTTGGTGATGAATTTACCTGGGTGGGGAGGTCAGGGACAGTGGTGCCTGCTTCCCCTTGGCTCCCTTCATTTTCCCTTTCTGGGGAGGGAGGCCTTCAGCAACTGGAAGACGGACAGACAAGTTCTAGCGAAAGCAGAAAGAAGACAGATTTCCATCACCAGACAGACAGCTGCGCTCTCTGCAAGAGAAGGCACCCAGCTCCAGCCAGCTTTTCTGCCCCTGCTTCCAAATAGGCTGGGGCAGTGGAGGGGAAGGATCCTCCAAACCTGGACTGGCCCAACTGTTCCTCCTGAGCTGGAGCTGAGCAATTACCTTTGGAGAGAGAATGAGGGGAGAGATGGAAAGAGAACTTATTAGGGCAGAAAATAAGAACAGAAGATGTGCCATGCTGAGTCAGATCAAAGGTCCTCTGAGCCCAGCATCCTATCTCTGACAGTGGCCAGTCCAAGTCACTAGAAAGGACCCAGTGGATCCAAAAGAGTAGATCCATTCCTGAGTGTTAATTCCCAGGAATAAGCATTGGCTTTCCCAAGTCTGCCTGGCTAATAATTGTTTATGGACTTTTCCCTCTAGATCAGGGGTGGCCAACTCTTGACCTCAACAACCACAAATAGGCCAGGTTTTCAGGATATCTACAATGAATATGCATGAGGTATATTTGCATACAATGGAGAGAGTTCGTGCAAACATACCTCATGCATATTCATTGTGGGTATCCTGAAAACCTGGCCTGTTTATGGCTCTTGAGGACCGGAGTTGGTCAACCCTGCTCTAGGAACCTGTCCAAAGCGCTATTAAATCTGGCTGTGTAAGATGCCTTGACTACATCATCTGGCAACAACTTCCACAACTTGATTGTGTGATGAGTGAAAAAATACTTTCTCCAAATGGTTTTTTATATCAGTTTCATAGTGTCCCTTGTTTTAGTAAACATTAATTCCCTATTTAGCTGTTCCACCGCACTCATGATTGTATCCTCTCTTAGCCTCTTCTTCTCCAAGCTGATGAGCCCTAACCTGTTCAACTTTTCTTCTTCAGGGAGCTATTCCATCCCTTTTTCCATTTGTATTGCCTTTGTCTTTTTTTGAGATGGGGCGACCAGAACTGCAGACAATACTCAAGGTGCGGTTGCACCATGGATCGATACAGATGTCTTATGATATGCTCCATTTTATTTTCCATTTTTTCTGAATCATTCCTAACATTCTAGTTACTTTTTTTGACTTCCAACTCACACTGAGCTGAAGATTTCAATGACTTGTTCATAGCAATTCCTAGATCCTTTTCCTGGGTGGTGATTCCTAATACAGATCCCAGCATTGTGTGCCTATCGTTAGAACTTTTCTCCCTTGGTGCATTAAAAATTTCATCTGCCATTTAGATGCCCAGGTCCTTCTGCCAGTTCCTCATAATCCACTCATACTTTAACAACTTTGAATAATTTTATGTCATCTGCAAATCTCATCACCTCACTCATTGCTCAGATCATGTAAGAACATAAGAAATTGCCATGCTGGGTCAGACCAAGGGTCCATCAAGCCCAGCATCCTGTTTCCAACAGAGGCCAAACCAGGCCACAAGAACCTGGCAATTACCCAAACACTAAGAAGATCCCATGCTACTGATGCAATTAATAGCAGTGGCTATTCCCTAAGTAAAATTGATTAATAGCCATTAATGGACTTCTCCTCCAAGAACTTATGTATGAATATATTTAAGAGCACAGGTCCCAGTACAGACCCCTAGGGCACTCTACTATTTACCCTTCTCCATTGTAAAACTGACTATTTAGTCCACTCTGTTTCCAGTCTTTCAACCAGTTACCAATCCACAATAGGCCACTGCCTCTTATTCCATGACTTTATTATTTCCTGAGGTATCATTAGTGAGGGACTCTGTCAGATCCAGATACACTATTTATCAACCAGTTCATCCTTTTCCACATGGTTTTGTACACCATCAAAAAAAATCTAGTAAATTAGTAATGCAAGACTCCTTTTTGCTAAATCCATGTTGGTTCTTCCCCATTAGGCCATGTCTATCCCTATGGTCAGTAATTTTGTTTTTAAAAATAGCTTCTCCAATTTTGCCCAGCACCAATGGCAGGCTCGTGGATCTATAATTTCCAGGACTACCCTAGAGTCCATTTTAAACGGTGCCATTATATTGGCCATCCTTCACTCTTCAGATACTGTGGCTATTTTAAATAATAGATTATAGATTACTAGTATTATAGATTTCATATTTGAGTTCTTTCAGAACTCTGGAGTGAATACCATCAGGTCCTGGTTATTTTTTATTCTATTACTTTGCCCTATTATATCTCCCAGTTTCACAGTGATTTGCTTCAATTCCTCAAAATCATCATCAAAGAACATTTCTGGTGCATTTCCTCAATATCTTCCTCGGAAAAGACCGAAGCTTGCCCTTGTCTTCCTTGAGCGCGCCTTTTACCTCTTGGTCATCTAGCAATCCGGCTGATTCGCTCATAAACTTCTTGCTTCAAGTGCACTTGAAAAGGTTTTTATTAGTTTTTGCCTCTCAGGTCTTTCTCTATCATCATGTTTCTATGTTTCTTTTCAAATTCTGTCTTGGCTTACCTTATTAATGTTTTACTTCTAACTTGCCAGTGCTTATGCTCTTTCCTAAGTTCCTCATTTGGATCTGCTTTCCATTTTCTGAAGGATGGCTTTTTGGCTTTAACTGACTCTTTCACGCCACCATTTAACCATGCTGGTAGTTGTCTAGTCTTCCACTGACCTTCTTTAATGCATGGAATCAGGGCGGTTCTATAATGAGGCAGGGTGAGGCGGCCACTTCAGGCGGCAAAAAATGCCCCTGCACCATCTGCCTCATCCCAATGCTTCTCGTTACCAGAGCGGCTGGCACATTTAAAAAAAGCAGCATGAGCGTCCCTCATCACTGCCTCGTGCTTCACAGCTTCACTGAGCATGGGCAGGGCTGAAGCTAAGGTGCGACTGTCGTGTCCTCTTGCCTTGCAGCTTTGCCCTGTCGCCGCGCAGGATGTAAGTAAAAAAAAAGAAAAAGGTTAATGCTATGGGCACGGCAGTGTTATTATTTTTAAAAAGTTGGCGGGCAGCATTTCATTAGTCATGTACCGCACCCGCAGTGGTGTACCCAGGGAGGAGCAGGTGGGTGCGTTGATGGCCGATAGAGAGGCCCATATAGTTGCTGGCGGACCTCATCTCACCAGTGGCTGAGCAGGGAATTATTGCTGCTATGCTGTGCCGACGTGCACAGCAGGAAGATGGGCGGGGCCATGGTGAAGTTCATCCCACCACGGCCCGAAGAAAAAGGTCATGTCCAAACGCTGCTCCTCTTCAGTATGCTGAAGAGGAGCCATGTTTGTGGCAGGGCTGCCGCAGATCTCACCTCGCGGCAGCCCAAGAAGAGGAAGCCCAGAGGCGAGAGAGAGAGGCTGAGGTCCTGTAGAGTGTATGTGTGTATGAGAATGAGCTGAGAGATTGTGTGTGTGTGTGAGATTGAATAGAGAGACTGTGTGTGGGAATGAGAACCTGAATGTTTGGAGAGACAGCATGTGAGAGCCTGTGTGTGTGTGAGAGAGACAGCATGTGACAGTGAGAGTTTGTGTGTTTGAGTGAGACAGCATGTGAAAGAGAGAGTGTATGTAAGAGGAGAGCATGTGAGAGTGAGAGCTATGTGTGCATGAGACAGCATGTGAGTGTGAGAGCTTGTGTGTGTGTGTGTGTGTGTGTGTGTGTGTGTGTGTATGTGTGTAAGAGACAGCATGTGAGAATGAGAGCCTGTATGTGTGTTTGAGGGAAGAAGGGAAGATGACAGATAGAGAGAGAAGAAACAGAAAAAAAGACCCTGTAAAAGGAATTGGCATAAAAACAAGATAGGGAAGATGGAAAAAAAAGTCTGTGACCAACCTTTAGAAATCTAAGATCAGACAGCAAAGGTAAAAAAATAAATAAATTTAATTTTTAGTGAATGGCATATGTTATCTTTGGGAATGTGCAAAAGTAGCACTTTCTCTATGCCAATCTCGCAATGTACGAGATCAGCATGGAGGAACTGGAAGCCTGCAAATTTTTAATACTGCAGGGCTTGCACAGAGGAGGCAGCAGAACGGTCTTCAGTGCCAGTAGCAGCTATCGGCGCCTCCCCAATAGCCATGTGGCAGAAGTGACAGTGACAGCAGAGGAACGAGAGAGACTACGAAGATGCTGGTAAAAGAAAGAGAGGGGTTCTGCCTTCAGTGTGTGCATGTGTATGAATGGGAGTCTGCCTGGGTGTGTGTCTGTGTATGAGAATGAATGGGTGCCTTCCTGGGGTCTGCCTGTGTGAGAATGGGTGTCTGCGTAGGTGTGTGTGTGTGTGTGTGAGAATGACTGGGAGCCTGCCTGGGTGGTAGGAGGAGAGTGGTGTGAGAATGAATGGGAGCCTGCCTGGGGGTCAGTGTGTGTGTGAGAATGAATTGGTGCCTGCCTGGGGGGGGGGGGTCAGTGTGTGTGTGAGGGAGCTAGTAAGAGTGAGAGCGTGTGTGTGTATGAGAGAATCCAGGGGAGTAAGAGCTTGTGTGTGGAGGGTGGGGGAAGAGAAAGGATCTTAGAGCCTCTGTGAGAGGGAGAGGTTGTGAGTGTGCATGTATGTGTGTGTATATGACAGTGTATGTATGAGAGAGAATGGACATGCGAGTATGCAGGATAAAATTTAGGCAACCCCCTAACCCTCGACAATCTCAGGGTAACTGGAAATCAAGAGTTCCAAGGTACGGACAGCAGAGGCTTTTTTTTTTTATCCTTATGGGTGTTATCTGATATATGTGCTGTTTTTAAATATTTTATTGGTGCTTGGGCAATTTTTTAAAAATATATATGATTTTAATTAATAGAAATTATTTTATTTCTCAGCTTCATGACGTAGTCGTTTATGGCCATCCAGAAACTTTGCCTCCTTAGCATGTTCTGATCACAAATTTACCCAATCAGTACTGGAGGAATTGAAATCTCTTGGTATCATTATGTTGCCAATTTTATTTGCCTTTCTAATTGTGATGAAAAAAAAAGGGGGGGGGGGAGGGGAGAGGCAGTAAAAGCCCCTCCCCCCTTCTTCCAGAGAGGAGAGGTGGATAAAAGCAAAGCCAAGACATCTCTGGGCATTATGCTGTGGTATTGGACCTGAGTGATATGTGTCTATGAATGGCAGCAACAGCGAAGCTTTCCTACCGAAAATGGTGATGGGGTCATGGTGAGCCGGTAAAGAAGGGCATCCCCCCCCTTTCAGGTGCACTGGTAAGCAGTTGTTTTCCTGCCGCGAGAATAAAACCAGGGTAGGCACAGCTTCACGTTCTGCGGTCACTACTTCTACAGTAACGCTACAGGCACTGCAGAGTGACTGTGGCTGCCAAGCAGAAGGCTGTGCTCCATCCTAGATGGACTGGTGACGTAAGAGAAGGACATTCAGGCTGGCTTGGGTGTCATCAGACAAGGGGAAGGAGTTTTGCCTGTAAACTGGGAATCACTCAGCAGGAAACCTGATCTGAGGCTTGCTCAGTAACTCCTCAGTCCTTGCTTTAAAGGGGGTGAGGGAGAGAGACTGGAGATACTGATGGGAGAGGGTCACTGGGTGATAATATTCACAGTCATAAGGTCCATGAACACATTTTAAAAAAACTACAGGCAGGGAAGAACAGGAGCTGAAGAGGCACCTAATCTACCCCAATCCCCTACCTCCACTGTACCTGAGCCATCTCAGCCAGAAGTCTCTCTGGCCTCTTAAAATCCTCCAGTGACAGAACATCGCCTTAACTATCCTTATAGTTGGAAATTCTGTCTGATGTCCATCCTAAACCTCCCCAGCTGCCGTTTAGGCTTATTATCTCTTGTCCTACCCCCCAGTGAACATGGACAACAGCTTATAACTCTCCTTTTATTTGGGGAGGGGGGGTGATCTGGAAGATTCTCTCCTGCTCCTCGGGGACTCCATCTCATTCAGAACCAGGTACTTTGGTCCACGAGCCCTAAATTTGTCCACGAGGCATCACCATTGTGAAATGACTAGGTCTTCCTCCTTCCCCTAAGGAACGTGAGCAGTACCTCCGCAGCATCCCCAGCTCCGGCAGTCCCCAGGGAACAGAAGACCTGAGCCAGAAACTGAATTCAGATTCCTACGTATGCCAGTCCACAGCAGTACTACGAGCTCATTCCCTGCACCATAATGGAGAGAGATGCCTCTGAACTGGTGGGGGGATGAGGCTCCCTTCCCTTTGCCCCAGGGCTGCGACACCAGTGTCTGGATGCCGGAGCCACGACTGGAAGCTCACCTGGAAGATTTTCTGCTTCTCCAGGACTCGGTTCTTCATCTGATTCCTGCTGGACGTGGAAAATCTTTGCACTAATCCGCAACGTAGCATCTGTGAAAATACATAGAAGCCATATAGAAAACCAAGAACATGACAGCAGAAAAGGACTCAATTGCCCATCTAGTCTGCCCAGCAAGCTCACATCCTATATGAGTCACAGACCGTCGGGGTCTGGGCCTTGTAGATTACTTGTTTGAGTTGTGTCCTGGTTAATTAGTTAAGGGTAAAATGTGTTGCATCTGTAAGTCCCCGCCCCTTGATTATTTGCATACCGTTACTTCCTCTTGTGCTATTTGATTTACCCTGGTGCCTCACCCCTTTTTTTCCCCCAGACTATATACTTCATGTCTTAGTTTTCTGCTGTCAGATTTTTTTTTAACTGTATGAAGGATCCTGCCTCTTGCATGGCTCTTTCCTCGTTTCCCTTCTCTTGCCTCTAGGGCACAGTATGTTACAAATCCGAGACACGGAGAAGCGAGAAGCAGCACCAAGGTATGCACTCACCTGTGCCTTCCCACTTTCAACAACAGAGCGAAAGTCCAAGCACAGCAACTCAGTCCATCCCGACCAAATGCCAGGTTTTTACCACATTGTCTGCATGGCCATGTAATTCTGCTTTTTCTACTTTGCAGAGGATCAATGTTCTCCCAGTTCTCTCTGTAATGTCCATCTAGGAGGTGGTGAGGATCAGAGAGACACCCTTAGAAAGTAGGATGCTGTCCTTGGACTGCTGCGTTCCCACCTGGAGCAGACACTGTTTCTCAGCATCAGGTGCTTCAGTGGATACCTACTTCACTGACCACTGGGCACTGGACCATGTGCTTTGCTCAAGCACTGCCTCTCTGGATTACATTTTCTACATAAAGATCTAAAAATGACCATGTTTTCTTTTTTTAATTTACAGACACCATATATATTGATTTACATGTGAATATCTGTTGAGATGTATATCTTTCTAATTCTTTCCTAAAGGGAGAGCTAAGTATGCATCATGACTGATGCCACCACAGGAGAGCTTGGTGGTCTTTAACAGATTTTATTTCCCTAAGAAAAGCAAGGAGTACATCTCTGTGCAGGCAAAGGGGGCAGATTCAGGACCAGCTCAGTCTCTGGCTGTCAGGAAAACACAGCGCTAGCAAGGCACATTATTTTCTAAATTTATCCCCAGAAGAGGATGTGATACCCAGAGTAGCACAGATCCATCATAGCGGGGAGAGCATGGACCACAGGAAGACAGCTGCACAGACACCCCCCCCCCCCCCCCCCCCATCAAGCCCAGGACAGCAGTGAGAATAGCACAGACCCTGCCCCGGGAGGGCAGTGATCAGTGACCACAGGATGCTCTAGGGAAGCAGTGACTGCAGCGCAGACCCAGGACAGCAGTAACCTCAGGATGCTTCTGAACCCCTCCCACAGGACAGCAGTGACCGCGGGACACCCATGGCTCCCTCTGCCTTTCATCAAGCAGAGTTATTTGTAAAAGTCTCCAGCTTGGACAATCCCTTCTGAAATCAAGTGGTTCCCCCCCGTCTCAGTTTCTTTCTCAGAACAGTGAAATGCTGGCCCTGAAACTAAACTTCTGAAAGTTTCTAAATTGCGAGCTTTATGCAGCTTCTCAGAAAGAAATAATTCGGCAGAGGGCTAAGTCTGAGAAGGGATAGGCCGCAGCAAGCCGGCGGCAGGAGGGTGTAGAAGGGTTCCGTGCCCAGCAACTGCGCCAGGGTCAGGGCAAACAGGCTGGCCTGGCACAAACAGAGATCTCCATTTACCAGCAGGCCGGCCATGCCCTCCCCTCTCTCTTTCCCTTGGAGTTGCTGTCCAGTCTCTTTCTTCCCCTTGTTCGTGGCTCTCAGTCCCTGCCCTACAAGGACAGCCAGGAAACTGCTCATCTGTTCTGTCCCTTCAGCCAAACTAGGGGTAGCAGCTCAGTCCTTCGCGGAGCTCCCTGCCAGCGAGCCTCGGGGCAGACAGAGCGAGACTGACGGTCTAAGGCAGGCGTAGGCAACTCTGGTGCTGGAGTGCCACAAACAGGGCTGGTTTTCAGGATATCCACGATGAATTTGCATGAGGTATATTTGCCTGCAATACAGGCAATGCATGCAAATCTATCTCATGCATATTCAGTACGGATATCCTGAAAAAACAAGACCTGTTTCTGGCTCTCTGGGACCAGGGTTGCCTACGCCTGGTCTAGAGTTTGCAAATTGACTCCAGATTTTCCGAACAAGCTGATCCAATCCTGGTTTTATTCTATGACATACTGGGACTTGTAGTTCCCATTTCATCATCATCACCATCATCGTTGTTTATTTAGGACGTGCTTTTCCAACAAAAAGAGTTCAAAGTGGTTACAACAGTGAAATCAGTAATTGGGTGCAGTTACAATTAAATGTCAAAGTCAATAGCAGTGGTTTGTGGTTTTGGGCTTTCACTTGGGGGTGCTCTGGAGGGCGTTTCGGCATTGGTACGTTGGAGGGAGCGGGAGAGGGAGACCCCATAAGCAATAGCAGCTCAAGGAGGAGGTAGTTTAGTGGTGCAATTTCTGAGGGTCAAAGGTAGTCTGTGATGGTGTAAATAGTGCGAGATGTTAGAGCTCTCTAGTGGTGTTAATGAGTGCAGGGGTGGCTGGTGCTGAAAGCTGCTTTGAAGAGCCAGGTTTTTTAACCGATTTCCTAAATGTTAGGAAGTCTGGGGCAGGCCAGATGATCCAGAGCCTCAAAGGTCCTTTTCCTGGTGCAGGTGAGGCGCGTAGCTCTGGGGGACGGTGTCACACGGCGGGCTTGAGACCATGAGCGAGGCGGGCAGGCTGGGTTTTAGGGGCTGATGGAGCTGCCGAGGTAGGCAGGGGTCGGCTCTTTCAGGGATTTCTAGGCCAAAAACAGGATTGTAATCCCTAAGAAAAGCAAGACCACAAGTCCATGCAAGCTGTGGAGTAAAACCAGAAGTGGTTCAGCCTTTCCTGAAAATCTGGAGGCACCTGGCAATCCTACATCTGTCATAAGACAGACAAATGCACAAAGACACAGTTATGCACACAGATGAAGATATCGCAGTCATTACCTCTCCTCTCAGTGCCTTACAATGAGAGGGGAACCCTGTTCTTCGAGTCTATCATTTAATGCTGAAAGTTTTCTTTTAGTTCATAAAACACAAATTCTGGACCCCTCGCCAAAGTGGAGGGAAGTGGACAAAACCACTATACAATCTAGTAATTGTTCTCAGTCCCCCTCCTGTTATCTGTTCCAAGTATCGTTTACTCAAAATAAATTCACTTCCCCTTTTCAAACCATAAAAGAATCCGGCAGAGTCACACACAGAAAATCTCTCCTGCACCGAAGGTGAGCTCGCCTGCACAGACTCTCCTGGTGTCTGATTGTGCTGTACGGTGTAAGTTACCTCTATCACTCTCCTCTTGGGAGACACTCTCTCTGGCTTGACTGTGCATTAGGGTGCAAATTCGGTCTGTCCTTGTGCTGCCAGGAAACACTTTCTCTCTTCTTCTGACTGCTTCATGGTATAAGTTAGATCTGTCCCTGTGCTCCCAGGTAAAATTTTGTCAGGCTATGCTTTGGGTGACTCTGTCCCTGTGCTCCGAGATGACATGCTCTCTCTGTGTATCACTGAGTTTTAGGGTGTAACTTAGCTCTGGGTGACACTCTCTGTATATGTCTGTGCTTTAGGGGCAGAGGGGGACAACCCAGGTCTTCATGAGTCACAAACAGTTCTGGTTTTCAGGATATTTTCCATGAATATGCAGGAGGCACTGCCTCCATTGTATGCACTATGTCTCATGCATATTCATCATGGATATTCTGAAAACCATTTCTGTTTGTGGCTCTCAAGGACTGAGGTTGGCCACATCTGCTCTAGGGTGTAAGTTTGCACTTTCCCTGTGCTCCTGGAAACTTTCTCTCCCTGTCTGACTGTGCTTTAGGACAGGGGTTCTCATCCCAGCTGGGATTTCATAATACTCATAATTAATATGCATGAGATAGATTTGCATACAATGGAGGCAGTGCATGCAAATCTATTTCATGCATATTCATTGTGGATGTCTTGAAAACCAAACCTGTTTGTGGCAGTCGAGGTCTGGAGTTGCCTACTTGTGTAGTACTAGGGCTAGGGGACACTTCCTGAAACTAACAAGTAACAGATTTAAAACAAATTTAAGGAAATATTCAGTCAATACCCAGTTAAGCTATGGAATCTGTTGCCAGACAATATCGTTAAGTCCAAATTTAAAAAAAAAGGTTTTGGGCAAGTTTCTAGAGCCAGGGGTAGTGAACTTCGGTCCTCTAGTATCACAAACAGGTCTAGTGTACAGGATACCCACAATGAATATGCTTGTCCATTTGATGCAAAGCTGTCTCATGCACATTCATTGTGGTGGTCCTGAAATCTAGACCCATTTGGGGCACTCCAGGACCAGGGTTGCACACCTCTATTCTAAAGCACAAGTCCATAAATAATTACTAACTAGACACATTTTGGTCTTCTCTGCCTCTAAATTCTAGGGGAGATCAACAGGAAATAAACTTTCATATTGGGATTTGCTAGGTACTTCCAGGTAGCCTGGGCTATCAGAAACAGGATGCTGAGCTTGATGGATCATTGGTCTCATCTAGCATGCCCTTCATATGCTTTTGTATTATGTAGGGTGTAAGTTAGCTCTGTCCCTGTGCTCCTGGGTGACATGCGCTCTCTCTCTCTCTCTGACTGTATTTAGGGTTTATGTTAACTTTGTCTCTGTACTCATGTATGACATACTCTCTGTCTGTCTTTAGGGTATGACTTAGTTCTGTCCTTATGCTCCCAGGTGACTCTGTAGGTGTTTAGGATGTAAGTTAGCTCTGTCCCTGTGCTCTTGGGTTACATTCTCTCTCTCTTTCTGACTGTGTTTAGGGTTTATGTTAGCTTTGACTTTGTGCTCTTGAGTGACACTCTCTCTATCTGTTTTTAGGGTGTGATTTAGTTCTGTCTCTATGCTCCCAGGTGACTCTGTAGGTGTTTAGGGTGTAAATTAGCTCAGTCTCTGTGCTCCCAGGTGACACTCTCTCTCGGTGTGTGTTTAGGGTGTAAATTAGCTCTGTTCCTTTACTCCCAGTAACACCCTCTTCCTGTGTTGCAGTCAGCATGGGATTCCTTTGTTCTCTCTTGCTGCTCTGGGGCTGTACCCTGCTGTTCTCAGATGCACTGTATAAGGATCTCTGGGATGAAGAAGAAGAGCAGAAGCTGGGGTAGGTTGATTTCTTTGCAGCTTGTAACCAGATGGGGCGGGTTCTCCCTCCCTGAACAGTGACCCCAGGCAAGCCAGGATATCTCAATCTTGGGCCGATGCAGTAAAGTGCGTGGGAGAGCCGGCGCTCCAAGGCGAGCGCCCGCTCTCCCGACGCGCACCCAGGCCACTCTCCTGGGCGCACGATTCACTATGCAAATGATGGCTCGCGCTAAGAAGGAGGGGCTAGGGATACTAGCGCGTCCCTAGCGCCTCCTTTTTGGCAAAAGCGGTGGCTGTCAGCGGGTTTCACAGCCGACCCTCAATTTTACCAGCGCCGGTTGTTGAACCCGCTGACAGCTACGGATTCAGAAAATGGACACCGGCAAAATTGAGCATCCGTCTTCCAACCCGTGAGCCATGGGCTGATTTTTTTAATTTTTTTATTTTTTGGGCCTCCGACTTAATATCGCTATGCTATTAAGTCGGAGGGTGTACAGAAAAACAGTTTCTTTTCTGCTTTTCTGTACACTTTCCTGGTGCCGGCCGAAATTAATTCCTGCTTTTGGCAGGAGTTAATTTCTGAGAGTAAAATGTGCGGCTTGGCTGCACATTTTACTTTCTGGATCGCGCAGGACCAACTAACAGGCTCATCATCATGCATTTGCATGTTGCAGGTGCTATTAGTTTCGGGTGGGGGGGGGGGGGGGGGGGGGTTGGCGGCGCGTCAAAAGCGTGCGGCCAAACGGGGGCTAATGGTGCGCTCAGTCGAGTCTGTGCAGTGACCCAAGGTGAGGTGGAGGGATAGTGGAATATCATAAATCCCTTACATGGATGAAAAAAAGTCTGATTTTTATTCTCATTTTCTAGATTTTGTGACTGGAAATGCATGATGTTTGTGCAATCCTGGCCTGGTTCATTCTGTGTGGTGAGAATACCTGCATCCCAACCTTTCCCTGACCCAGCCCTTACCTTTATCCATACCTGAGGACTCTCTGGATTTCACCCAGAGACTCCACTCCCCTACTTTATATCAATAGCCAGGCTCTGGGGAAACACTTGAAACCTGGGGGCCTCTGTGTTTACTGCTCCAACCCCTCCCCTTCAGGAAGCCTGCAAGGAACAGGAGGGAGCAGGGCAACTGTTTTCTGCTTTACACTATCTGCTCCAACTTCCCCCTTCCTCAGGAAGCCTGCAAGGAGCAGGAGAGGATGGGCTGGAGAAGGGAGCAGAGGAATTATTTACACTATCTGCTCCAACTTCCCCTTTCCTCAGGAAGCCTGCAAGGAGCAGGAGAGGATGGGCTGGAGAAGGGAGCAGAGGAATTATTTACACTGTCTGCGAAGGGTGAGACTGGAGCAGACACAACAGGCAGTACGGAGGGAGAAAGTGGAGGGCAGGGGCTAGATGAGACACAGCTCAGCCTGCAGCTGTGATTTTAGGTCTTGGGATTCATTTGAGGGTAGAGTAAGAGAATACACGTTGGTGGGGGTGGGGGGGGGGGGGGAGGCAAGAATAGTGCTGGGGTCAGGGGCGGATTGGCCTATCGGTGGATTGGGCATCCTCCGGTGGGCCGGTCGTGCTAGTCACGTGGTCTCTCCTGGGCTGGCCTGGGCAGCGAATCCCCGGGCCGGTCTTCATCGGGAATCCGCCGCTGGCTGGGGTCATATGTGGGGGAAAAAGGGAGGGGGAGGGAGAGAGAGAGAATGTGAATTGTGGGAGGATGGAGGAGAGAAATCTGATACACATTCCTCCCTTTCCCCTGTTAATTGACAGCAATCTCAGGGTGAC
The DNA here is from genome assembly GCF_901001135.1 of Rhinatrema bivittatum. Taxonomy (NCBI): domain Eukaryota; kingdom Metazoa; phylum Chordata; class Amphibia; order Gymnophiona; family Rhinatrematidae; genus Rhinatrema; species Rhinatrema bivittatum. Next base: position 77,931,363 of record NC_042625.1, read on the forward strand.
CACAGCACTAAAGTTCCCAGATATGCCTCTTTCCTTCGCCTGACCCAGTCTTTATCTAGGGTCTCCAACTGGAGGCCGACAACTATTAGGGCCTTAAAACCAGCAATTCACTGGCTGCCAGCCTCTTCAGGTGCAGACATTCACCACCAACATGAGTTACAACGAGAGGTAAATACCGCCAAAGATTTCTGGAGCAAAAGCCAAAGGAGCAACGAACGACAGAAATGAAAAAGAAGTCTCCCCCCTATCCATAAAACGTAGTGGTGTGTGAGTGACGTGGCCCTGTGTGCACATGGGGAGGGGGCAGCACCGCAACCATCCCTGCTCCAGTGCAAACAGCCTCCACGTGCACTGATGTTCCCGAACACGCAGCGGCTCTTCCGGTCACCCACTGACTCTGCGCTCAGGGTCCCTCCATCCAGGCACAATGATGGGCCCGTGCACGCGCAATAACGTCATGGGGGAGCTGGAGAGAGAGGATGCTTGGGCTGGTGGAGGATGGCGAGGGAGAGGCTGCTGAATGGGTAGGGGCGGAGAAAAAGATAGGGGGGTGGAGTCTGAGAGAGTTGCAATCTGGGAGCGGGAAAGTTTGAAAGGACTGAGGGAGATGGGTCCGTGAGAGAGCTGGGAGTTGGTTGGTTTGCATTTTGGTTTGTTTTTTTTTTAAGTCTGAGTTGATAACCCTACTTTTTTTTCTTTTCTCTGTCCTGTGCTCTGCCCTTCCCCTGACCAGTCCTAGTCTAATCTCTCACTCCTTGCCTTCATCCCAAACATTTCCCTAAGCATCTCTACTTTCTTCTTCTCCCCAGTCCTTCTCTCTCACCTTCCCCCAAGTCCATCCTTGTCCTCTGCCCTTGCCTCTCAGTCCTCATCCCTCTTTCCCCAGTCCATACTGTCCTCCCCCCTCAAGCCTTCATCATCCTCTCTTCTATGTTTCTTCCTCTCCCAACCTCTCCCCTCCTCCCTATTCCTTTACCCTTCCCTCAGCAGTGAGATCCTTATAATCTGTTTTTCTTGTTTCTCATTGCAGTTCCTGGGGAAAAGGTTTAACTGTGTGATTCCCTTGTCTATTAATGACTGGATCATTCACGGCCTCTGGTAAACTGACGTCTGCAAAAGTGATGATGTTAGCTTCACGACAGGTCTTTTTGTGACATCACGATGATGTCATCGACAAACATGATGATACCATGACCATATCAGATGACTCTTTATCACCGAGGACAGGCTGAGTCAGGCCTGGTTTTGCTCCAAAACAGGAACTACACCTCCCTGCATGCAGCAGAGTAAAACCAGGCCTGGCTCAGCCTGTCATGGTAACCTTACCACTTGACAGGCTTCATGATATCATTCAGACACGCCTCTCATAACATATCAATGTCATTTTTCCCCAAATGGTAAAACTGCTTTCATTAACCTTTCCCCACCTTCCAGGCCCAGTGGTGTCAGGGAGTGCTGTAACTGCTGGCACCTCTTCCGCTCAGACCTACAGGTGAGCACTGGCCATGCATCCATCTGTCTCTGTATGCCTGGCCGGTCCTCCTTCTGTTGCTCTGTCTGTCTGTCTGTCTGTTCATCTAGCCTTCTATCTTTGGATGTCCATGCGTCCCTTTACCTATCTCTATCTTTTTGCCCTGCCTTTCTCTGTCCTTCCAGCTGTCTGTGTCTCTCTATCCCTGTGTCCATCCGTCTCTGTATGCCTGGCTGGCCCTCCTTCTGTTGCTCTGTCTGTCTGTTCATCTAGCCTTCTATCTTTGGATGTCCATGCGTCCCTCTGCCTATCTCTATCTTTTTGCCCTGCCTTTCTCTGTCTTCCAGCTGTCTCCGTCTCTCTATCCCTGTGTCCATCTGTCTCTGTATGCCTGGCCGGCCCTCCATCTGTTGCTCTGTCTGTCCGTTCATCTAGCCTTCTATCTTTGGATGTCCATGCGTCCCTCTGCCTATCTCTGTCTTTTTGCCCTGCCTTTCTCTGTCCTTCCAGCTGTCTCCGTCTCTCTATCCCTGTGTCCATCTATCTCTGTATGTCTTTCTTTGTATTTGTCTGTGTATGTCTGTCAGTCCGTCCACGTGAAAAGCACAGAACAAACCTCTCATGAAGAGAGTCCTGCTTCTTGACAGCTCTCTAATATAGCTTATATCATTCACATGGATTTTTCCTTTTTTTCTAATTTGCCAGAATAGACATTTTAATTAATGTGAGCCAAGATCTAAACTCCATTCTAGTGAGAGCAAGAAAAAAAGACTTTTCTTTGTAAATTTACCTTGTTGGTCTCAATTCCTGACACCCCCCACGCCACACATTATCTCTTAAATGCTAGCACTGTGTTCCCCCCTTCCCCCCTCCAGATATGATTCCTGCTCACCTGCTCCCGGACCCAGGCCCGGATTTAGGCAGAGGCAACATGGGCAACTGCCTCAGGCACCAGATTTGGAGGCGCCAAATATCCAGGCCTAAGAGGAGCCTGCATCTGCTTCCTTTAGTGCCACGTGCTGGCACAGCAGCAGCAGCAGCAGCGGGGCACCATCACGGCACCCAGCCCAGGGGAAGCCCCGCTCTGAGCTCCCTCGGACTCCTTTCCCACTATGGGAGGGGGTCTGCTATAAAATGGATTTATTCTCACCTACAGTTGTCTGGGGGTGGCGGGATTTCCTGGGGAAAATGTAGGGGCTTGGGGGCCCATTTTGTTTTGCCCTGCTTCCTGTGTAGTGACAGCCTCCTTTTCTGCCTGGTTGCTTTTCCCCAGGGCCTAGAGTCACAACTGTCTTTGCACTGGCCATCTTTGATCAACCAGACCAGCTTCCTCTTCTGGTAAAGACCTTTCTGTTTGCTTTCCTACGCCGAAACATCCAAAGCCTCCAGGTGCAGGTGGTGGTGACCAAAATACTAACTGAATTAAAGAGAAAGCTAGAGGTCAGCTAAAGTGTAAGACTGAGGCAGAAAGTAATTGGGCAGGCTAGATGGGATTTATAGTGCTCATCTACTGTCATATTAGGTTTCATACTTGGAAATGCCCAAATCAGGCACTCAAAAATCTTAAAACCAAGAGGCAAATTATATTAAAAAATGAACTATGATCCACCAGACAGAGCTGTGCTGATCCAGACTGCACCAAACTCATTCAGTGTGCCTGTGAGATCCAGACTGTGCCATTCCAAACCAGACTGTGCCATTCTGTATCAGACTGCACCAATCTCATCCAGACTGTGCCCTTCTCATCCAGACTGTGCCATTCTGTATCAAACTGCACCAAACTCATCCAGGCTGTGCCATTCTGTATCAGACTGCACCAATCTCATCCAGACTGTGCCCTTCTGATCCAGACTGTGCCATTCTGTATCAAACTGCACCAAACTCATCCAGACTGTGCCATTCTGTATCAGACTGCACCAATCTCATCCAGACTGTGCCATTCTGTATCAGACTGCACCAATCTCATCCAGACTGTGCCCTTCTGATCCAGACTGTGCCATTCTGTATCAAACTGCACCAATCTCATCCAGACTGTGCCATTCTGATCCAGACTGTGCCATTCTGTATCAGACTGCACCAATCTCATCCAGACTGTGCCTTTCTGTATCAAACTGCACCAATCTCATCCAGAATGTGCCATTCTGATCCAGACTGTGCCATTCTGTATTAAACTGCACCAATCTCATCCAGACTGTGCCATTCTGATCCAGACTGTGCCATTCTGTATCAGACTGCACCAATCTCATCCAGACTGTGCCATTCTGATCCAGACTGTGCCATTCTGTATCAGACTGCACCAATCTCATCCAGACTGTGCCCTTCTGATCCAGACTGTTCCATTCTATATCAGACTGCACCAATCTCATCCAGATTGTGCCCTTCTGATCCAGACTGTGCCATTCTGTATCAAACTGCACCAATCTCATCCAGACTGTGCCATTCTGATCCAGACTGTGCCATTCTGTATCAAACTGCACCAATCTCATCCAGAATGTGCCATTCTGATTCAGACTGTGCCATTCTGTATTAAACTGCACCAATCTCATCCAGACTGTGCCATTCTGTATCAGACTGCACCAATCTCATCCAGACTGTGCCCTTCTGATCCAGACTGTGCCAATCTCATCCAGACTGTGCCATTCTGTATCAGACTGCACCAATCTCATCCAGACTGTGCCCTTCTGATCCAGACTGTGCCATTCTGTATCAGACTGCACCAATCTCATCCAGACTGTGCCCTTCTGATCCAGTCTGTGCCATTCTGTATCAGACTGCACCAATCTCATCCAGACTGTGCCCTTGTGATCCAGTCTGTGCTATTCTGTATTAAACTGCACCAATCTCATCCAGACTGTGCCATTCTGATCCAGACTGAGCTGTGTGCATCCGGACTGCTGACATGTTGATCCTTAATGCAGTTTGCTCTCTGCAGGCAGAATGAATGGCACAAACACGGCAGCTGTGCTGGCTGCATCGAGACTCTGAGCTCCACCAGCAAATATTTTGGGACAGCCTTAAAACTCCACACCCTCTACAGCCTGGACAGGTAATGCGAATTCTCCAGCTTTGGACTACCAGGAAGCAGCATGGCATTAGCCATGTTTATAGTACTGCGGGCAGGGTCTGACCACTCACACTCTGGGCAACCAGGAAGCAGCAGACCATTACTTACAGTCATAGTAGTAATGGCAAGGTCTGATCCTTCCTACTCTGGGCTACCAGACAGCAGCAGGGTGATGCCCATAGATATATGACTACTGGCAGGGTCTCACCCTTCTCGCTTTAAGATATCAAATAGCACTAGGACATTGCCCATGGATATAACATTAAAGAGGAGAGTTGAGGTTTTTACTGCCCACCTGTGCCTTTAATCTTTTGTCTGTAAAATTGGGAACACATAGCACAAGATGTGAAGGAAAATTCAAGGACCTGGGGATCTACAGAGTTACACTAGAAAGTAAATTGGACAGGCTAGATGGCTCTGTGATCCTTTCTGCCATTTATTTTCTGCTTTCATATGTTTGTGATGAATCACTCCTCAACTATCAGGGCCGTACTGTATCTGTATGTCATTTACTTTCAGTGCCTTCCAGAGAGCTGGGATTGTGCCATCCTGTGACCGCAGTTACCCGGTATGTACTCCCCACGTCTCCCCAGATGTGCGAGGTTCCCTTGTGTTCTAGCAGCTGGAAATATTCCATGGAATTTGTAACTGATCCTATAACATACAGTAATGCATCCCGTTGCACAATCCCAAAGCCTATTGCAAAACATATACGCAAATCCCTAATCCTGTACTCTCCCTGTGACACCCAACCCATAGAGACATGGCCCCCCAACAATATATGTAAACCCCATACCCATAGTGTCTCCAAGAGACCTTCTCTCCTGTGTTTCTAAGGTTAGGCAAGGATGTCCTCTAATAACTTGGCTTTTTCTGTTTCCAAAGTATAAGACTCTCTCCAGGATCTTGCTGTCTGCTTTCAGGGTGACCCCTGACCTGCAGTGTGCAATGGATGAGAAGGTGAGGGGCTAGCTCTGCATCACTTTACATAGAGATTCTGAAGCATGCTTACTTAGCTGGTGTTTCTACACATCTGTGTAGGCATGTGCATACATGAGAATGTGCGTAGGCCTAGGTGCATAGGTAGCAGCAGCAGCAATAGAATTAATTAGCAACTGGACCTGTTTGCCAGCTGGAAGTACAGTAATAACTGGAAAATAAAGGCGTTCACGTAGCCAGGTCCGTCTGATGGTCTTTGCACTCCTCATGTTGACTAGGTCCGTGCAGCAGGTTGATGGTAATGGGGCACTGTCTGGAAAGGCCATGAGGACCTAGGAGGCTGGATGTTTGGGCAACAGCCATACTGGGAATATTTCACGGCTTTGTGTTTAGGCATGGGAGGAGAGGAGTGCTAGGTGTGAACTAAACAGGTGATCTTAGTGGAGCACTAAGGAGGCAGACCTCAAAAACTGTCTTGGATAAGGAGTGAATCCTATAGGTGGTCACTCGTTATGGCTGGCAGCTCGGAATCTGGGATATATCCTTTGCAATGTGGACAGATCTGTTGAGTCACTACGGTCTTTTTCGGCCATCATCTGCTATGTTACTATGCATGTGTGGGCGTTTGCATGTGTAGAAGTGTGTATAGGCGTGTGCATACACAGCAGCAGACGTGCCGAAGAACTATTGACAGAGTAGAGGCGATGGGGAGAAGGACAAGCAAAACTGTGCAGAGTCTGCACCAAAAGCCCTGAGATGAGACTTAAGAATCTAAAACATGTACACTCTAAAGGCGAGGAGAGATGGGGGGGAGATATGATAGAGACATTCACATACCTCCAAGGTATAAATATAATACACACGGAGCAAACCTTTTTCAGATGAAAAGAATTGAACAAGAGGTCATGAGATGGGGCTCAAAGAGAACAGGCTAAGGAGAGTAACATCAGAAAATATTTCTTTACAGGAAGGGGGGGTGAGCGAATGCAGAGATGGCTCCAGAAGTGGGATAAGGGCCCCTCCCCCAGACAAGGAGCTTACTTTCCTCTCCCCACCCCGGCTAAACTACTTTCATTGCCTGAAGGGAAAAGCACTTGGTGCTTGCCCACCCTGAAATTCACCGAGCCCCCCTCTATGCCGCTACTGAATGCATAGAATGTGGAGGCAAAACCACTAAGAGAATCCCAGAAAGCCTAGGAGAGTTACAGAGGTGATCCGGGTGCAAAGAAACAAGGGGAACGCCAAAGATCACCCGGGGTCTGTGGCATTTCAAACAGAAACATATTGGGCAGGCTGGGTGGGCCTTTGTATCCCATGTGCTTACGTTTGCTTGGGATAGCCACAAAGGGACTGTAGGGGCAGGGGCAGGGGGAGGGGGAGGACCACAGATCGAGGAAGATCTGTGGCTGCACTGGCTGGACCAGGTGGTCGCACATTATGGCTGGCAGCTCGGAATCTGGGATATATCACTTGAGATCTTCCTCGTTTCTCTGTTTCTGTAAATGGGTCTTTGTATGCAGCAGCGTGTCCCTGCTCCTTGCATCTGACACTTTCTCACTCTCTCTGCCCTCCCAGGGCCGTGAGGTTCTGGTACAGGTGAAAATTTCTCTCTATAGGAATTTCTCAGCCGGGTGTGAAGACTTCCAAGGAGCTTCAGACCCCTCCGGCAGCCCCTACAGACCCTGCAGAGAGAATGCAAACATCTATTACTTTCCCATAAACAGAAAGACCCCACGAGACCCTTGTCCATGAGCGCCAGGCAGCGGAGGCGGGTGGCCTGTAAGAAGCTTAGACGTAGCATCCTGGAAAGCCGAGATGTCTCTCAACGGAAGGAATGCATGGTCACAATAAACCACGGCTGATTGCAGAGATACAGCGCGTGCTGGGCCTTTATTTCAGTACTGTGTTGACTTAGGAGGGCTACGGTAAAGCACTGCCTGGTCCCGCTCCCACCTGCCCACGTAGCCTCTTGGAGCCCACATAGCCAAGCATGCACGCGCCACTGTTCTGCCTTCCAGGGCTGCGTGTGATGGAGGAGAGGAATATTATGGACTGTTGCCAGATGGGGCTAGTTCACACCCCGTCAGGCTCCTCTTTCCCCCATAATCAGGCCGATGCAGTACCGTGCGCTGGCCACAGCGCACGGCTCAACGCATGATTGGACACGAGTTTTAGATGTGCACATTTTTACTCACCAAAATTAACGCCTGCCCCTCGAAAACTGAGCGTCCGTTTTCCTAACCCGCTGTCAGCCACCTCTCCTGGGCACCCGCTGCCGAAGAGCTGCTAGGGGCGCACAGTTTCCCCTATCACCTCCTTTTTACCATGGCAGCCCATTTGCATTTTGCATTGGGCGCCCCGGAGAGGTGGATCGGCGCTCATTAAGGGAGCGGCACCCGTTTAACGCGAGCTGATATTGCATCGGCCTGTGTGTGTGAAAAATGTGCATGCACAGGGAGGACCAATATTGGGTTACTTCCACCCAGGAGAGAGGTGGTGGTGGTGGGGGGGGGGGGGGGAGCTGCATGTCAGAATGGGGGGGGGCACCACTCCTTCGGAACATCCCAGGGGAACCAGGCCCCCCCTCAGATTTTCAGAGGAGAGCCTCCCCCGCACCTCTGTAGACTGCTCTTTCACATTTTCAGAGGGGGGAAATTTGGGCTAATTGTTTTGGGTTGTGATTTTTTTTTTTGCTTTAGGCTACAAATCCCTTTTCATTTCTGGCAGCGCTGGGATTATTTACCAGCTAGAATACCTGGGTTCAGCTGGCAGGGTGGATTTTTTGTTCCAAAACTAACGTATGGGGTCAGGGCCAGCACCATCTCTGCTTTCCAGTTGGGCTGCAGTAGGGGAAAGAAAATCAGTGAGCGGCGGTTCAGAAAGGTCCCAGATAAGGGACTTGGTAGGTTATCAACACTGCGAGCTGAGCCTATACTTTTTTCAGATTTACCTCACACCTTTTCCTTGGTAGCGCAAGGTGAGTTACACGTATTTATTTATTTCAAGCTCTTTTACCTCACCTATCAAAATCCCTAGGCGGCTTACATTCAGGTACTGAATGTAATTCTCTAGAGGGCTTAATTATTTATTGATTTAATAAAATTTCTATTCCGCCCAGATTATAACATGCCATCTATTTACTAAGCCTTTTTCCCATAGGCACAAAATGGGAGATAACGTTTAGTAAATAACCCCCCAAGTTTATACCTGAGATAATGGAGGTGGAAGTGGCTTGTCTAAGATCACAAGGAACAGCAGTGGGATTTGATCCCTGGATTCATTAAGATCTCAGCTTGTTGCTCCTAACCATTAGAGCACTCCTCTGTTTGCAGAAAGTCTCTGCCGTGGAGTCAAAGGACTGTATGCTCAGATCCCTAAGTCTCTTTGGTTAGAATAAGGGTTGTAACCATATTTGGGAACTCTCTGGATTTGGCCCAGAGACTCTGGAATTTAAAGGAATTGCTGGGTCTCCAAGCCAAAATCTGGAAACTCCGAGTGCTGCTGCATAAGCAGGCCCCAGGAAAAAAAAATGTTGTTTAGACCCCTGCTTCCTGGAGAAGAAAAAGGGGCTGCGTGGGACCCACATAGGAAAAGGAAACGGGAGGTGATCTGCCGGCCTTGTGGTGCAGCAGCAGGAGGAGGAGCAGATCCAGTGGGGCCCTTAAGAAGGAGGCTGTTGTCACTGGTGGGTTGAGGTAAGGAGAGAGAATGAGTGAGCATGTGTGTGAATGAGAGAGAAAGTATGTGTGTGTGTGTGTGTGTGTGTGAATGAGTGAGCAATCTTCAGAGGGATAGCTGTGTTAGTCTGGTGTAGCAGAAAAGACAGGGATTGAGTGGCAACTCATAGATGTATCTGACAAAAAGGATTCTGTCCTCAAAAGCTCATACTTTAATAGTCAGTCTATAAGATGCCACTCGACTCCTGTCTTTTTTGAACGAGCAAGATTGTGTGTGTGAATGAGTGTGAGTGACAGGGAGAAAAGCGTGTGTGGGCATGTATGTGTGTTATTGTGTAGGTGGACCGTGTGCAGGCCCAGATTTAGGCATTGGAAACATAGGCAATTGCCTAAGGCACCAAATTTTCAAGGTGGCAAATACCCAGGCCAAAGGGAAGTGCAACTGTGCCAAGGAGGTGATTGCTCCAGGAGTCTGCATAACATTCTGGGACTTTGAAGGGTGCTGTGGGGAATGGGATATCTCCCACTTTCCAGTATTCAGGATCTCCCACCACCCACTCTCCAACCCTGCTTATGGGTGCCAAATTCTTAAATGCAACCCTGCATATGTGTGAATGTACAGGTGTGTGTGGAAGAGGGGGAGAAGTCTGTATGTGTGGACGTGTGTGAGAGAGCATGTGTGTGAAAATAAGCTTGTATGTGTGTGAGAGTATGAGAGTGAATATGAGTGTGTGAGAGAAAGTCTGTGCACATGCTGATGTCCCATCTCTCCCCAATCCTCATTCCTCAACAATCTCAGGGTGAGTGGAAATCAGAAGTTCCTAGGTATGATTGTAGCCCTGGAGGGTGCAAACTACTTAACCACACAGAGGGAAGGAAGACAGGGGAGGACTGGTGGAAGCTTGGATACAGAGGAGAGATGCATTTGTGGATACAGAGAACAATAAATGGGGCGGGGGGAGGGGGAGCATTTTATTCTGAGAAACTCAGAATTAGTGCAAAGCAGCTTTTCAGTGCTAAACTGCTGCCCACAACCCCAACCTGTGATCTTTTCCGGTGCCTCCAGCCCTGTGGCCCCCATCTCCACATGCATAGTACATGGTTCATCCACTAGAAAATGTGGGGACTGGGCATGATCCTGGCAGGTGTACATATGTAGAGCACAGACAGGCTAATGCAATATGGGCACGTAAAAAATGGACTCTCAATGCTGAGCGCCCGCTTTCCTAACGCGTGCCCAGCAACCTCTCCTGGGCGTGCAATCCAATATTTGAATGAGAGGTCATGCTAAAACGGAGGTACTAGGGAAAATTGTGCATCCCTAGCGTCTCCTTGGCATCAGGTGCCCAGGAGAGATGGCTGTCAGTGCGGGTTAGGAAAATGGACACTCGAAATGAGTGTCCGTTTTCTCCAGCTACAGGCACAATACACATGCACAAGATATACAGCCTGGACCCTGTATCTTGTACATGTATATTGAGCGCCCTGACTTTTTTTTTTCAAGACCCTTTTTTTTACCTGGATCTACTTTCTGAGGTTCCCCTTACTTAGACTCGGGACAATACTACGAGGGATCACAGAAAGCAGGAATTTTTTTTCCAATGAGCCCTTGAATGCTGCAGACCTTAATGCCAGCCCTGGGCTGACATAAAATTTGCCACCTTGCAATGGGCACATTGGCCGCTTGGGGAATTTTTTGAATCGCACGGATTAGCTAATAGCCTCATCTACATGTTCTTTACATGTGATGAGCGCTATTAGTTTCGCGGCATTTTGGATGCGTTAACCTCATATTGCAGATTCAGGGGTTATGGATGCACGTCCAAAACGCGCATCCAATTGCGTGTAAAGCTGTGCGCTGCCACCCTCTCCTCCCCAGTAAGAAAGGCGTCTGCTCGGGCAGACTAATTAATACCAGCCTTAGGAGACAACACTGCTTTACTGTCAGCATTTAACCACATACTTATTTTCAAAGAGAGTTCATATAATGTTAAGTCTTTTGAGGACTAGGTAAATGCTGCTAAAGCATGAGCCTGGGAGGTGGCTGCATGTTTCTGAAGTATTAAGCTGTACCATATTGGAAACACAAAAAAACGAGGCCCTCACTGCTACCATCGCTACAACCTGTGGAAATATGCCGGGACCGAACTCGGTCCACCTACTGCCCATCTCTGCATTGTCATTGGCTGGCAGGCTGCCCACTAGTTGATGATTGGCTGGAGGAAGTGTCACTTCTCCGTTGGGCGGGGACAAGAGGCTAGGCTGAGATTCTGCACGTGGGCACGGCGGAGGAGTGGAGATTGGTGAGTGGGGCCTTGTAGCCCATGGAGGGCAGACGTTGGCCCCGGGGTCCGAGTTAGGGTCCCGAGGAAGATACGGTCTGGGGTTCCTTTCTTCTTTACCCCGGCCCCTTGGTTTTCCCCTTTTTGTGTTCCTTCTCCGCATCCGTTGCTCCCCCTCCCCGGCCTCTACAGTCCAGACCTCCACCCAAAGTGCGCTTTTCTTCCCACTCCCAACTTCCATCACAGGTGCCAACAAGTCATTCACTTTAAGGACGGAGACTTGGCCAGTGCTGCGTTTTCGATTTATAACCCAGTGCATTATGGTATTTGTAGTTCCTGCTTCTTACATTTTATCTCGGCGCTGCGGATATTTTAATGTATCAGGATACGGCTGTGAGAAATCCAGGACAGGCCTTAAATCTCCCTCCTTGAACTGGATGACTTAGCACTGCCGCTCCTTGTACCCAGCCTCTGCCTCACCGAGCCACTTTTTATTAGACCTCTAGTCCCTTCTCCCCGACTTTCTCCTTCATGGCCCCTTGTATTAAGCCTCCCCCACAAATCTGTTGCCTTTTCTTCTTCGCAGCCTTCACTTCCTCCAGGAACCGGTGGACCACATCTCCACCTTTCTGAGAATTTTTTTTCTTCATGCAGGGCAATAGACCATGGAGGAGGGTGTGCGTGAGAGCCGCAGGATGCCCCGGTTGGCCGCCTCTCTCCACGGACCCTTCCAGGCGTGGGAACCAAACCAGCCAAGGGGATCTGTGGAATCCCCGTCTACATGGGGAAGAGACCGCCCCGAGCACTGCAGTCTTGCACCTTTTGGTTCTCCTTGTCCATTGGATATCTGTCCACTGAAGGACTCTGGGGTGAAAGCAGCATCATCCAATGAGGAGGGAGAGTTCCAGAGGGAAGGTGCAGTTGGTGGCCGTGAGTCTGATCCCAGCATTATGGGCAGTGGCAGATTTATACCCTCAGTGTTTGAATGGCAGGCTACCCCAAAATGGTACGGCATTGCAGCTCATGGCAGGGTGGCTGCCCATAGGCACCTGCTTACTCTGCTTATTGGGGGGGGGGGGGGGGGGGGTTTCAATCAGTGGATTGCCCAGGGGGAGGGGCAATCAGTGTCAGTTTGAATCTGAGTGGTGCTCAGGATGCCATGGGCTTTGCAGTGCCATCTGATAATGAAACTGGCTCCTGGCACAGGAATTTTACCCAGGGCCAGCAGTGGCAGGAAGAAGTTTAATCTTGGCTGTGGTTCTCCGGACAGAGGCGCCCCCTCCGAAGACCTTTCCACCGCCTTCATTGGAGCTGCTGCGGAGACACTGGGACAGATTGGAGAGCTGCCCGGTGATGCTGCTGAATCAGTACATGCTGTGCGCAGGGGTGAAAGGGCGTTTCCTGGAGAGCAGCGCAGCAGGTGAGGAGAGGGAGAATGGAAAAGGTATGGGCCCCTTGGTCCACCCAGTCTGCCTACTGTGCCTTCACATTTCTTACTTGATCTGTGGTCTTCTCTCTCCAGGCAGCCACTAAGATCTCCTTGTCTCTGCCACTGTTTTGCTCTGTTCCAGGTGCCTGCCCCCTCCCCTCCGAGTGAACATGGCATTACCTTTCCCACCTGCGTTATCACACTCGCTGGCTGCTATCTTAAGTTCACCAAAGAGGAGAACTTGGGTCTTTTTTACCAATCGGTGACTGCCCTTGGATTTCTGCGGCCCCGAAAGCATGATTTTATTATTTTAATGAAAGCATGATTGTTAAGTCCTTATCATTCCTCCAACTCTTGAAAATCCACTTTCATCTTATCTACCCGTCCGCATGCCTGTTCTGTTACAAATGTTCATATCATCTGCAAACAAGCACCTTTTCTAGCCCTTCTGCAGTGTCACTTATAAAGACATTGAAGAGGTCTGGACTTGGCGTGGATCTTCGTGGCACCCTTCTTATTGCTTTTTTTTTTTTCTCATCCGAGTAGATCCCCATCGACCACCACTCTCTGAGCTGTGTTGCATCACAAACTCCTCAACCCAGTGTATAATTATTTTTCCAGCTCCCATACGGTCTGCCTTGTTTATCGTTCCACCCTCCTGAGCCTTGGACCCGTGTTCAGTGGTGTAAGTGTTCAGGGGTGCAGGCCGCCTCTCTCATTGTTTCTGTTGTGTTTCCTCCCATCAGCCCCATCTCTTCAGTTCTCCCTCTGTGCTGTGGTGGATGGGATGATCTTTCCTGAAGGGATGGGGAGCAGTAAAAGAGAGGCCAAAAACCGAGCAGCCCAGAATGCTCTTCGCCAGCTGCGGCAGCTGCTGGAGTTGCAGGAGGAGAAAGGTAAGAGATAGATACATGCCACTGTCTGCTGACTCTGAGAAGGAAATACACTTGCACCCCTGGTGTGTGCCGACTCTGGGCAGGAATTATAAATGCACCCCTGGTGTTTGCTGACTCGGGGCAGGGATACACGTGCACCCCCTGGTGAGTGCTGACTCTGGGCAGGCATTCTGCATGCACCCCTGGTGTTTGCTGACTCGGGGCAGGGATACACGTGCACCCCCTGGTGAGTGCCGACTCTGGACAGGCATTCTGCATGCACCCCTGGGGTTTGCTGACTCGGGGCAGGGATACACGTGCACCCCCTGGTGTGTGCCGACTCTGGACAGGCATTCTGCATGCATCCCTGGTGTTTGCTGACTCGGGGCAGGGATACACGTGCACCCCCTGGTGAGTGCCGACTCTGGACAGGCATTCTGCATGCATCCCTGGTGTTTGCTGACTTGGGGCAGGGAATGCATGCCCGTCCCTTGGTGTCACCTGACTCAGGATTAAGGATGCATTCTTCTTTCCCTCCCCTCCACCCCTGTAGTTGCATGAGATGCTTTATTGCAGGGACCCTCAGTGACTGTAGGCTGTGCCTTCTCACTTACATCCCTCGTCAGCCCATAGGCAGAGCTGTGTGGAGAGTCCTGGGTAACCAATGAGCAAATTATTTTGTATCTAATCGCAGAACCAGCATCGGATGGTAAAGCCTCGAACCGGGAAAGCACGGCTCAGATTACTCTACCAGTGGGTATGGCCCCCTGTTCTTGCATTGTCTTGTTTCCATTGCACCCGGACTTGGACCACTCCCCGCCTTTCTCCTGCTCTTGCACATTCTCATGTCTCTTCCCACTTGTTATTTAAACCGGCTTTTTAATTAAGAAACTATGGCTTCCAGTTTGCTGCTGCAGTTTTGCATTGCTCTTATGTTTAGTCTCCAGGATTTAATAACATTTTCCATTGTTTTCCATTGTTTTATGTATTTCCCTGTACATACCCGGATCAGTCCAGACTCCTGGGTTTTGCCTCCCCTCCAGCAGATGGAGACAGAGAAAGTTTTGACACTCTGCCATATATTTTTACATATCTTGCGATTGTTCTATGTAAGGGCCATGCCCAAAAGTTCTTAGTTGTATGTAAGCCGATACGATGTGCAAACGGCTATCGGTATAGAAGAAACTCTAAATATATGCCAAGGTGCCACCCACAGCCTGCCAGTATTCCTCGGTCTCCAGCAGATGGTAGAGGTGCAAAGCCCACAGTCCGGTTTGATCGATTAGCTAAAGAAAGGAATTTTTTTGATTGAGCTAGTAGTAGGCAGAGAGGTTTGTTAGGATTAAAGTTAGATTGAAAAAAAAAAAAAAAAAGCTAAAAGTTGGAGTCTCAAGCTGCCCGGAGGGTTGTGAGGTCCTGAGGGACCATCCCCTCTCGTGTAGCAGGCAGCTGCTCGTGGGGATCGAGGACCCTAGCACCAAGGACAGAGCGGCTCTGGGGGTGAAAACAGAGAGTCTGGCTCACTCCCCCCCCAGAAGGAACTGAGACATAAGAGGTCTGCCATGTCAGCCCGGGGGTAACTATAAGAAAAAAAGTTTGGTTTTTCTGTCCACACTGATGCTCCCTTCCCTTCTTGCGACTGCTGCTCCGGTTTTTTGTTTGTTTCGCCGCTTCTGTGCGTTGCCTTGATTTTCTGTTCAGACGACTGTCATGCCATGCGTGCGGCTCTGTGTGCATGCGCGATGGGACTCTGCTCTTCGTGCCTCCCTGGGAGAGTTGGCAATCGGCGCGCATGGCTTCCTTGAGGCCTCCTGCATCTCAGGCGGCTTCGGCTGATCCGTTCCCGCGGAGCGCGGGAACGGCGGCCATTTTGAGCACACGCAGGGGAGCCGCGAGGGGGGAGGGGATTTCTCTTCCCGATTTATCCCCACAACAGCTCTTCTTTGGGGGAGCAGATGAGGCAGACCAGACTCCACTGGTTCTGATCATGGCCCTGAGGGGCTGTGGACTCCTCCTCTTCTTTTTCTTCAGAGTTTGTTTTGCTTATGCATAAAGCCTTAGGACCAAAAAGGCTGGCAAGAAGCAAGTTGAGGAGAGTTCACCTAGCGGCATTTCCCACAAAGTGGCTCGCAAGTGGACCAGGTCTAAGGGGAGCCGGGACACGGACAAAGTGGGTCCCGGTCCTGCTAAGGTGCAGCAGCAGTTAAGAACGGGTGGCAATCAGGCGGATACGGATACCTCAGAGGACCAGGATTTGCAGTCCAAACCCTCAACGGGGATGGATGGAGATCCGGACCAACAAACGGATGAGGTCCATGGTGCTCAGGTCCTTGAGGGGGATGACCCAAAAGTAGTCTGTCTCTTCAGAAGAGAGGAGCTGGGTCCGCTCATCCCCTTTATTTTGGGGGAGTTGGGTATCGATGGACCGCCGGAAGAAGCTAAGCAGGGGAATATGGATCCTGTTTTATTGGGCCTGAGGGGCCCCACTACTTCCTTTCCATTTCATTTCTCCACCACGGATTTGCTATTCTGGGAATGGGATACCCCAGACCTCTGATTGAAGGAAGCTTTAGAGCTGTTATGAGTTCCCAAGGTGGATGCTGAAGTGTCAGCGGTCACCAAGAGAACCACCGGGGAGACAGCCCTCAAAGACTTCCAGGATAGAAAATTGGAACTTCAGCCCAAGAAGATTTTTGAAGTGTCCACTTTGGCAGTGCATGCCGCCATCTGCAGCAATTTTGCCTTACGGGCTGGCCTCCGCTGGGTTCAGCAGCTGCAGGCCAATGAAGACCTTTCGGAGGGTGAGGCTTTCCAAGCGGGTCGGTTGGAAGCGGTGGTCACTTACAGTGCGGATGCGCTTCATGATCTGTTGCGGGCCTCGGTCAGGTCCATGGTGTCCGCTGTATCGGTCAGTGGATGTTTTGTCAAAGGCTCAGCTCGGCTCTTTACCCTTTAAGGGTAATCTTCTTTTTGGTAAACAGTTGAAGGACTTGATTCAGTCTCTGAGAGAGAATAAAGGTACACAGATTGCCGGAGGATCGGCCCAAGTCGAGAGGCTCCTTCTCTGCGAGGTCTCACTTTCGTGGAAATCAGAAGTTTCTTCGGGTCCTGCCTTTCGGTCAGGAGCTAACAGACAGCAGTCATGGCCTCAGTCCTTTCGTGGCCGTGGTTCGGGAGGCCTGGAACTTCAAGCTCACACTGGAGCCAAATCCTCGCAATGAGATGAAGCTGGCGCATTCTTCGGAGACCGTCGTGGGGAGCAGACTGTCCCTTTTTTACGAGGAATGGGCCAAGATGACGTCGGACCAGTGGGTCCTCACAGTGATAAGACACTGTTACGCGTTAGATTTTGTATGCCGTCCTCGGGACATGTTTCTTGTGTCTCTGTGCGCATACAAGGAAAAAAGACAGGCAGTGCACGACACGTTGCGGCGTCTTCTAGCCCTGGGAGCCATTACCTCCGTTCCAGCGGGGGAACAAAGAAGAGGCCGATATGCCATCTATTTTGTGGTGCCAAAAAAAGAGGGGACTTTCCGACCCATTCTGGATTTAAAGAGTCAACAGATGTCTTCGTGTGTCTTGCTTCCGAATGGAGACTCTGCGGTTGGTGATTGCCTCCGTAAGAAAGGGCGAGTTTTTGGCATCGCTGGACCGGACTGTTGCATACCTGCATATCGGCAAACAGAAGGCCCACCAGCGGTTTCTAAGGTTTTTCATCCTCTGTCATCATTATCAGTTTCAGGCTCTGCCGTTCGGACTTGCCTCCGCTCCCAGGAATTTCACCAAGATAATGGTGATGGTGGCAGCGCAACTTCGCTGGGAAGGATTGTTAGTACATCCATATCTGGATGACTGGTTGATTCGAGCTAAATCAGAGAAGCTTTGTCAAGCGGGTGCTGCAGCTTTTGAGATCGCTCGGGTGGGTGATCAACTTGGCCAAGAGTCACCTCATCCCCTCTCAGACCTTGGAATTTCTGGGAGCTCTATTTGACACGCTGCAAGGGAAAGTTTTTGCTGACGGCAGACCGCGTTACCAAGATGCAGGGTCAGGTTCGGGCCCTATTGGCCAAACCTCTTCCCAGAGTGTGGGATTACCTGAGGGTCTTGGGTTCCATGACTTCCATTCTAGAGCTCGTGCCGTGGGCCTTTGCGCATATGCATCTGTTACAGTCGGCATGGCTGTCCAGGTGGAGTCCGGTTTCAGAACAGTTTCATCTGCCTCTATCACTTCCAGAGTCGACGAAGACCAATCTCGAATGGTGGCTCTGCTCGGCAATTTGCTGCAGGGAGTTTCCCTGATAATGCCCGAGTGGATGATAGTGACTACGGACGCCAGCCTCTCCAGTTGGGGAGCGGTATGTCTTCGGAAATCAGTGCAGGGACAATGGTCTCTACAGGAGTCTCGGTGGTCCATCAATCACCTAGAGACCAGAGCGGTATTTCTGGCCTTACAAGCGTTCCTTCCTCTGGTTGAGGAGAAATCGGTCCAACTCCTGTCCGATAACGCGACCATGGTGGCATCTATCAATCGCCAAGGAAGGACCAAAAGTCGACCAGTGGCGGAGGAAGCTCAGAGGCTGATAGGCTGGGTGGAGCAGCACTTGGCTCGCATCGCGGCATCTCACATAATGGGGGTCGAAAATGTGCAGGCGGACTTTCTCAGTCAGAACTGCCTCTATCCCAGAGAGTGGGAGCTGGCAGACGAGGCCTTTCGGCTCATTTGTGACAAGTGGGGCACTCCCTGTCTAGATCGGATGGCGACCTTCAGGAATGCCAAGGCCCCGCGGTTATTCAGCAGGCACAGGGAGAGAGGTGCCGAGGGCGTGGATGCTCTGGTGCTCCCCTGGCCGACTGACGTGTTGCTTTATGCGTTTTCTCCGTGGCCTCTCATTGGGAAGGTACTCTGTCGCATAGAACTTCACTCGGCAGAGGTGATTTTGGTAGCCCCAGAGTGGCCAAGGCATCCATGGTTTGCAGATCTGCTCAATCTAGCCGTATCGGGTCCTCTGCGTCTTCGAGATGTCCCGGTTCTCCTTCATCAAGGCCCCGTCTGTTTGGAAGAGGTGGATCGCTTTTGTCTAGCAGCATGGCTTTTGAGAGGCGCAGGTTGAAAAGCAAGGGTTATTCATCGCGGTGGTCACTACCCTTTTAAGATCACGCAAGACATCTATGTCCTTGGCTTACTCCAAGGTGTGGAAGGTCTTTGAAGCCTGGTGCATTGAACGGGAGATTGACCCTCTCCGGGCGTTTCTAGCGGATATTTTGTGTTTCCTTTTGCTAGGCCAGCTTGTAGAATTGTCGTGCAATTCTCTGAAGGTTCAGGTGGCTTCTCTTGGTTGTTTTTGGGGTTCCATTCACAGACTGTCTTTGGCAACGCATCCGGATGTGGCATGTTTCCTTCGAGGAGCAAAGCATTTGTGACTCCCGGTCCGGCCACCTTGTCCTTCGTGGAGTCTGAATTTAGTCCTCACCACTTTGTGTGGTTCGCCCTTTGAGCCTTTAAAACAGGCGACCTTGAAGGATCTTACATTGAAGGTGGTGTTTCTGGTAGCTATTTCATCAGCTCGGAGGGTGTCAGAGCTTCAGGCGTAGTCTTGTAGGGAACCATTCCTGCGGATTTCTGAGTCGGGAGTTTCCTTATGTACGGTACCATCCTTTCTTCTGAAGGTGGTTTCTTCTTTTCATCTGAATCAATCGGTGGAACTTCCTTCATTTGCGAATTTAGATCGGGCAGATCCCCTCGCACGAGACTTGCGGAAGCTGGATGTTCGTAGGGCGCTAATGCAGTACCTGGAGGTTACATAAGAACATAAGATATGCCATACTGGGTCAGACCAAGGGTCCATCAAGCCCAGCATCCTGTCTCCAACAGTGACCAATCCAAGTCAAAGTACCTGGCAAGTACCCAAACATTAATTAAATCTCAAGCTACTATCGCTTATTAATTAATAGCAGTTTATGGATTTTTCCTCTAGGAACTTATCCAAATCTTTTTCAAACCCAGCTACACTAAACTGCTGTAATCACATCCTCTGGCAATGTATTCCAGAGCCCAACCATGCGCTGAGCGGAAAAAAAATTTCTTCAATTTGGTTTTCAAATGAGCTACTTGCTAGCTTCATGGTGTGCTCCCTAGTCCTTCTATTATCTGAGAGAGTAAATAACCTATTTATATTACCTTGTTCAAGTCCTTTCATGATTTTGAAGACCTCTATCATACTCCCCCTCAGTCGTCTCTTCTCCAAACTGAACAGCCCTAACTTCTTTAGCCTTTCCTCATAGGGATGCCATTCCATGCCCCTTATCATTTTGGTCGCCCTTCTCTGCACTTTCTCCAGTGCAACTATTATCTTTTTTGAGCTGTGGCAACCAGAACGCCTTTTGTTTGTCGGACCATCTTTTTGTGTTGTGGAGTGGTCCAAAGAGAGGCAGTATGGCTTCTAAGACTACGATAGCTTGCTGGCTGAAGGAGGCTATCACCTCGGCATATTTACTGCGTGGGAAGTCCTCGCCGGTGGATGTTCGGGCACATTTTACTAGAGCGCAGGCTGCTTCCTGGGCGGAATGCCAACATGTTTTGCCTCAAGAGATTTGTAGAGTGGCTACGTGGAAGTCTTTACACATGTTTGTGAGACATTACCGTCTGGATGTCCAAGCTCCAGATTTGGGGGGGTTTGGAGAAGGAGTGCCTCGAGCGGGCCTCTCAGGGTCCCTCCCTAGGTAAGTTAGCTCTGGTACATCTCAGGAGTCTGGACTGATCCGGGTATGTACAGGGAAAGGAAAATTGGGTCTTACCTGATAATTTTCGTTCCTGTAGTACCACGGATCAGTCCAGAGTCCCGCCCCTTCTCAGCATCAAGGCAATGGAGAGTCCGCTCAGTCAATGTTTGTCTAATTTGGGTCTGAAGATCAATCTTTTCACCCTGTTTAAGGGGTTTGGGTCATGGTTTACTGATCCGGTTTTGAGTTTACGGTTCCTGTATATAGTTAGTTTGGTTTTGGACCATTCTGCTTTGACATTGAGTAATTCTGGCAGACTGTGGGTGGCACACTGGTATATATGGCAGAGTCTGTCAAAACATCTGCTGGAGTGGAGGCAAAACCCAGGAGTCTGGACTGATCCGTGGTACTACAGAAACAAAAATTATCAGGTAAGACCCGATTTTTTTCCTTTTATTTAGCTAAACTTCTCTTATAAGGCTTTTATTCAGTTGTAAGAATAGGTTTTGTTCATGCCTGCTTTACTCTCTTATTTGATATCTGATGTTGATTTATTATTTTGTTTGATGTCAGTGAATTTATACTTAGTATGTGTGCCCCGCTGAGACAAGCTCTTCGGATTAGCAGGTAGAAATAGCTTTGTTTGTTCTGTCTGTATTTATATTTTATTCTTCACCTTGAAATGCTACAGGAAAGGTGAGTCATAAAGTTGATTTGATCCTTTTCTCTCCTGTGCTTTGTACATTCACACACCCTTCTTCCGTTCCCTGCTCCTTCTCGCTTTTTCTCATGTCCTCCTAGGTCCCTGCAGGATGGGGTATGTTCTTTTTCTGAACATACCCCGATCAGTCCAGACACGAGGGTTTTGCATTCCTACCAGCAGATGGAGGCAGAGAACAAAACCTGAGGCACTGCTACCTGCAGTCCCTCAGTATTTCTCCGTTTCCAGCAGATGGTAGAGATGCAAACCTTCAGTTCTGACTGATTTTTGAGACTTGGAGATTTGGCGATTGGATTCAGCTCCCTCAGGTGCTTGGTTCCTTTGTGGACCATCCCTTGGGTTGAGCCGGGCGACCAAGGGGTTTGGATACCCTTGGCTGTTGTGGCCTGCTGTCTCCGGGGACCTTGATAGCCAGGGGACTGGCTCCCTCTTAGTTTCCCAAAGTCTCTTCCTGTCCACCGCTGGCTCTATTCAGGGAAGTTCCCTTCTTATTTTTGTGGTCAGTGTTAAGCTTGTTTATAAAAAAAAAAAAAAAAAAAAGCGAGAAGCAAGTTTTAGGGAGCCAGGAGATTCGGCCTATGATGCAGTGCCGGGGCATTGATGAGCGGGAACTACCGCAGCTGTAAGGAAGGAGAGGGATGTCCAGGACTGCAAATTGGAGATTCAGTTGAAGCGCGTGTTTGAGGTGTCAGTCTTGAGTTTGTGAGTCACAGTGTGCACTAGCGTGATGCAGTGGGCTGCTTATACTGGATCCAGAAGCCTCAGGAACATCCCTCGTCTGGTGTGCTCGCCCCTGTTCAGGCGGCTCGCCTCTAAGTGGGTGTGGCTTATGTGGTGGATGCTTTGTATGGTGTGGTGCGTACATCGGCCAGCAACGTGGTCTCGGTGGTGACTGCGCGCAGGCTTCTGTGGTTGCGTAATTGGTTGGCGGACATGTGGTCCAAGACTCAGCTTTGCAATCTTCCCTTTAAGGGGAAGCTGCTTTTCGGGGAGGACCTGGATCAACTGATGAAGTCCCTGGGGGAATCCAAGGGAAATAGACTGCTGGAGGATAAGAAGGGCAACAAGAGAGTTTTTTTTCCTCCCCAATCCCGTTTTCGGGACTCAAGGAGGTTTCGGTCTGGCAGAGGGGCTTCCTCCTCGGGTTCCAAGCAATTGTTGGGTTGCCAGCAGACATTTCGGGGTGCCGGCAGGTCCTCCAGAAGTGGATCCGGTCAGGGGACTGGAGGAAATAAGGCCTCCCAATAAAGCCAGGTTCGCCCACTCCTCGCTAGATGTGGTAGGGGGCAGGTTGTCCCGTTTTTAAGAGGAGTGGGTCAAGATTACCTTGGACCGGTGGGCGCTGGAGCTTGTAAGAGACTGTTAATAGAATTTTTGCGTCCGCTCAAGGAAGCTTTTCTGGAGTCCCACTGCTCTTCTAGAAACAAACAGGAAGCGATAGAGGGGACTCTGCAAAGGTTAATCAGCTTGGAGGCCATAATTCTGGTGCTGCTAGGCGAGCAGGGGTGGGGGAGGTACTCAATCTCTTTTGTGGTACCAAAGAAGGAGGGCACCTTCTGCCTCATCTTGGATTTGCAAAAGGTAATCTTAAGCTTGCAGGTGCCGCGTTTCTGGATGGAGACGATGCGTATGGTAATAGCAGCAGTCTGCAAAGGAGAATTCCTGGCATCTCTTGATCTAACCGAAAGGACCATCAGAAGTTTCTGTGGTTCAAGATTTTGGGTCAACACTTCCAGTTTTGGGCTCTTTCTTTTGAGTTGGCCACAGCACCCCGAACCTTCACAAAGGTGATGTGGTGGTGGTGGCGGCGGCGGCCTTGAGACGAGAAGGGATTCTGGACGATTGGCTTATCTGGACAAAGACGGAGAAGGAGTGCGTTCGATCTGTGCAGCGAGTGATGAACACCCTTGGCTCTCTGGGTTGGGTCATCAATATGGCACAGAGTCACCTGGTTCTGTCTCAATCATTAGATTATCTAGGAGCCCGCTTTGATACCCCGAAGAGCAGAGTGTACCTGACACCGGACAGATCGTCGAAGTTGCAGGCGCCGGTTACATGGCTGTTGCGTCTGCCAGTGCCATGAATCTGGGATTACTTACAGGTGCTGGGACATTGGATCTGATTCCATGGGCCTTTACTCACATGTGTCCGCTGCAGAAGGCGTTGTTGTCCAGGTGGAATCCAATGTTGGAGCAGTACTATCTACCGTTACCCTTTCTAGCGGAATCCAGGTCCAGTCTTTCGGGGTGGCTGTCAAGGAGCAATCTGGAAAGGGGAGTGGACCTGGAGGCTCCAGATTGGATGGTCTGAAAGCACATTCGACTAGAGCGCAGACAGCCTCTTGGGCGGAGTGTCTCCCCAAAAGATCTTTAGGGCCACGCTGTAGTCCTCGCTTCATACTTTCACCAAGCATTACCGATTGGATGTTCGGATGCAAGAGGAATACGACTTTCGGTGAAGGTGTGGAGAGCGGGTCTTTCGGGTTCCTGCCCAGTGTAGGGTTGCTTTGGTACATCCCACTTGTCTGGACTGATCTGGGGATGTTCAGGATAGGAAAATGTGGTTCTTACCTGCTAATTTTCTTTCCTGTAATAACACATATCAGGCCAGAGATCCGCCCCAGTATTACTACCGAAAGACTGATTTTCCTGGTATTTTTTGCTGTATATCAAAGCGTTTCTTACCAATTAATCTGTTCTGTTTTGTTGGATCAAGTGGTTGACTGTTTGGATACTGGAATTATTTGTTGGTCTCCAGTTCAAGGGTATCCAACCCTGGGGTTTTTCAGTTTGCCCTGGTATAAGGGAATGTTTTCTAATCTTGGCTTGGATACAGGTCAATACTGAGGGACTGCAGGTGGCACTCTAGTTTATGAGGCAGTGCTTCAGTTTCTGTTCTCTGCCTCCATCTGCTGGTAGGGATGAAAAACCCACTTGTGTGGACTGATCTGTGGTATTACAAGAACGAAAATTAGCAGGTAAGAACCACATTTTCCTATCCTCCTCTCTGTAACTGCATACATGTTCTTGTCCTTGCTCCTCCCTACACGTTCGCATCCTCTCTTCTCACCTTGCACTTTCTCCCTAACCTCCTTCCACGCCTTAGAGGTTCTTCTCCCCTGCTCCTTGCATGTTCTCGCTTATCCCCACCTCCCGCTCCTTAGGGGGTTCTTCTATGGCGGGCAAGTTTTTGCTGTCCCTGAGGTGCTCTGTTCTCCCTCTCCCACAGAGACGATGCTGGCCCATGAGGACCGCTGCGCTGCTATCTGCAGCTTTATTTACGATTACCTGCTGGAGAACACTAAGGAATATCAGAGCTGCAAGAGCAGTGTGGCGGCATTTATCCTGGAGCGGGGTAACAGTGGGGGATTCACCGAGGCTTGGGAGAGGATAGAGGGTGTAGAAAGGAGCCGGGCATGGCCTGAAGGCCTGAGTGTGGAGCAAGGTGCTCTCTCGCTCATGGCTGTGTTACAGCACTGTGCACCTTCTAGTAGTGCTAGAGACAGTATTAGTAAGCATGGTTCATCTTCAGCTGGTGGTCTGTGTTTGTTGCTTTACTATCTACAGAGGCTGCCGAGAGCTTGGACCAGTATGGAGATGTGTATGAGGCGGTAGCATTAGGCACAGGGGAAGTGTCTTACACCGGTTGGATGGAGTTCAATGGCTTGTTACTGCATGATATGCATGGCCTGGTCATTGCTCGCAGAGCGCTGCAGAGGTGAATACTGAAATGCGGAGAGGGACCACATCTCTCAGATCCCAGTACTGAAAGAGCAGGTCATGTTGCATTCCACGTTACACAGACTTGGGAGTCACCAGATTTCTAGGATCCCCTCTCTTGGGTGTAGCTTCCTCCTCCCCCCTGCTGGCTGGGAGATGTCTGGGATTCCCCTCCACTGGCTATAGGTTCTCTGCAGTTCCCCCCCGTCCCTCCTCCATTGGCTGGGGTATGCTTGGAGTTATCCCTGCGAGCTAGCACAGCTGAGTATCTTTCTGCTAACAGGTACCTTTACAAGCAACTGATGCTGTTCCACAGTGGGATACCCATGGCCACGCAGAAGTCCATCTTCTGTTATTCAGAAGACACAGGTCTCCTTCGCCTAAAACCCAAGATCTTTCTGCACCTCTTCCTCAGCAAGAATCCTTCAGGAGCAGCCGAAAATTTCCAGTAAGTCTGACTCCCCCTCATTACCCCATGCACGTATACATTCTGTACCTCTAAAAGAGCATTCATGCCTGTATAGCTTCAAAGGAGTATACCACCTGTATGCATGTCTCCAAGGGAACATTCACCCACCCGTGCATGCATTCACATATACGTACAGAAGTGCACAAACATACATGCCCACGTATGCCTACACTTTGAGAGTTCCACTTTCTATTACACGTGTATTGGAAATTAGAGATGTGCATTCGTTTAAAATGAATGCACAATTCGTCATGGTTCGAGAGCACTCAAAAATGAAAGAAATTAGTGTGCACTAGCACGAAATTCGAGAACCACAGAAAAAATGAGATTACCTGCGGGGATCCAAACCAGATCACAAACCAAACAAAAAACGATAAACATCTCTATTGGGAATACACCTGCATACCTGTTCACATTTGTTTAGCACAGGTGAAGCACTGTGTCAGATTCTTAATGTTTTCCACACACTTTTCACAGTAATTTGTGTCTGGAGTATGACTCCTCACTGGCTCTGCACATCCAGGCCAAGGGGGTCCTGAAACCGGCCTCGTACTGCCGGCCAAGTGTGTTGGCTGCCCGTGTGTGCTGCATGTCTGGCAGTGATAAACTTACTCGCTGGAACGTGCTGGGAATACAGGGAGCCCTCCTCAGTCATCTTATCTACCCTGTCTACATCTCCAGCTTGGTACTAGGTAAGAAAAGGGAAGTTGGAAACAGCCCCGCCTGCTGTGCCCACCCCTTCTCTTGACTCTGGACTCTTCTCTGCCTGCAGGAAGCAAGTTCGCAGACACGGCTGCAGTGGACCGGGTGATAAACCAGAGGCTGCAGCCCGAGGAGCGTATGAACCTGCCGAAGCCCTACGCCGTGAAGCGATTACAGGCCTTCCAGGGGCCGCAGGTGTCCTCTGTGCAGTGCGAACAAGGCTACCGAACACTGAGTCTTAACTGGACCCGGGGGGACCAAATTTTGGAAATAGTGGACGGAGCCACAGGCAAAGTGACTGAGAAGTGAGTAACCAGAAAACAGGGTTCATGAGAACACAGTCTCTCTCTGTCCTGCTATGACCTCTCCCTTTCACCCATGTTGATCCATTTTTGCCTTCCCCGCTCCCTCACCTGTGCTGAATCATTAGGACATAAATCTCTCCACCTCTATCGTAGGGAGATGTTACTCTTCCTGTGCTGGAGAGGGCACCCAGGCTGCTCTGCATGTGTGTGTTTGGGGGGGGGGGGGTGCGGTGTTTTCCTTGATCATGGGGGCGGCTGGGGGACAGTGAGCAGGACCGTGTTGCTCTGCCTCTGTGCTGGGCCATGGGAAGAGGGTGCCGCTCCTGTTCCCTGATTCGCTTTGTTTGTATATTGCTGCTGCTAAGCACTTCTCCTGTCACAGCTCACCCACACGGGACAGCCCTTCCCGGGGCAGTCGCCTCTGCAAGGCTGCCATGATGAGTTACTTCCGGGGCCTTCTGCGGCTCATGAAGAGGGATGATCTCCTCCAGCTGCCCACTTACCAGCAGGCGAAGGTAGGCAGAGGAAGCAGGGCACGCAGAGGCAAAGGCATTAACTTAGCATAGCCCAAACTTCTTTAGGATGCAGTCGGCCGAGATGTGCAGTAGTGCAACACGAACATCCGTGTTTGCAAAAAGTGGTGTTTGAGTTACTGGTGGAGTACAAATTGCTTTTTTTTGTGGCTTTTTCCACGTTTCAGATGGCAGCTGTGGACTACCAGCAGGCCAAAGCTCAGCTGTACAGCCACCTGAGCAAGAAAGGCCTAGGAGACTGGCCCAGGAAGCAGCTGGCAGACAGGTTTCCCAGACCAAGGAGAGCAGAGCAGCTGCTGGGTGAGGCTACTCACTGACTAGGGAGGAGACGGCTTGGAGCTGAAGCTTGGATGTGCTGCAGCTGCCTCGGAAGCTTATCATGTTCTCATCCCATCTGGGTACTGGTTCTGGGCCAGGGACAGGAGGAACTGGACTCCTTACTTTCCGTTAGCTGGTGGTTCTTTTAAGTTACTGTTGTTTTAAATGTAGTCTTGTTTTGGAAAGATGGCCGCCTTGCCTTGCCTGCAACTATAGTGTTAGCAAGGAGAAAACAGGAGCTGAGATTCCTGCCTGGCTCCTCGTGCTGGCCAATCTATGCTTAGGTTGTTGACAAACTGTTAAACCTAGCCTGTGGCAGGATGGATGTCCACAGGCTCAGGGCTGTATTTGTTTTTTGCTCGGTTATACAAGAGCTTGCAGTATGTAAGAGGATAAGTGTGTTCAGTGGGGGGATTTGTTCTTGTATATAGTTTACATCCAATGGTTTGAATTGGTTATTCCTTGTGCATTTATTTTTTTTAATAAAAAATACTTGATTTAAAAGAATGCCTCATTTCGTCTGGTTGTTGGCAGGAGAGCCTCTGCCACAATTATGTTGGATGGAAGGGGACCAGGCACTGTATCTTGCTATGATAATTTAGGGTTGGCTCAGCAC
The DNA here is from genome assembly GCF_901001135.1 of Rhinatrema bivittatum. NCBI lineage: Eukaryota > Metazoa > Chordata > Amphibia > Gymnophiona > Rhinatrematidae > Rhinatrema > Rhinatrema bivittatum. Next base: position 77,959,203 of record NC_042625.1, read on the forward strand.
TTGCGGCTGGTTTTCTGCATCATGAACCACTCGAACAGCACTGATCAGGCACCCAGAATTTGGAGGGGAGCAAGCACATGCATTTTGATGTTACTTGGGTACCCAACAAATATAAAAACAAAACCTCTTCTAAAATAAGAGAAAAATCAAATGCAGGTTTATTCATCATTCCTTTCAGGCAGCCATCTCAGTGCAGAGTAACCCAGCCTACAGTCATGGTTCTGGCTTTGTGCTACCTGTGGGCCTGCCGGGGGAGGGGAAGGGGGGGAAATCGGCATCTGCTCGGGCAGGCCGAGGACTCTTTCAGGGTCCTGCCCAAACAGGCCAGCACCACCCTTGGGCTGCTGCCTCCAGGGAGAGGCACTATCCCCCTCCCCACAGCACCTGACACAGCAGCCTGGGACTTCTGGAGAGCGCTTTCTCTATCGCAGGCTACAGGGGAGGGGGGCATTCCCTCCCATCCCCTCTCAATCCCTATATTCCAGGGTTAGGGGCTGTGTTTTACTGCAATAAATGAGGACAGATGCAGTTTTCCTGTCCCTGTGGTGCCCGGCGTGCTCTCCTCTCATGAGATGCCTGTATAGTTATATGTTAGATATTTTGAATGGTTAAACTGAGGCACCAATGGCCTCAATTGTTAAATATAAAGTAGTTAAGGTGGAGAGCTGCTACCATAGCCCGAGGAAGAAAAGAACATCAAATAAATAAAGCAAAGGAATTAATTTAAAATAAATAGGAAGAGCTTGTGCCTCCTGTTCTTGCACTGGCTGTCCCATTTAGTTATCAGTGGGGGGAGGGGGAGGTCTCTAGCAGCAACCCCCACCCCCGCCTGCCCCACCCTGTTTCAGGGGAGCGCTCTGGATGCGGATGTTGGGTTTCTGGGAGTCATTGTGGGTGGGACCGGTGCCCACACGGTTCTTGATCTCGGCGGCCATAGTGACGAAGGCCTGTTCCACGTTGGTAGCATTCTTGGCGCTGGTCTCCAGGAATGGGACCTGCAGGGAGTCGGCATATTCCTGCCAGTAGACGGAAATGAAACTGGTTAAAAAAAAAAAAAAAATCCTACATCCAGCCTCAAGACAGATAAATTCATAGTGCAGCCTGGTCAGTGGTGCATAGGACAAAAGGTGGTGAGCTGTGCTTCAGTTAGTTGTGTGATATCAGCCCATTGGCAAGTGCTGCCGAGTCACAGACTGGTGGGGGAAATGGCCCACCACTATGCATAGACAGAGGCTGTGGTCCATCGCTCTTCAGTTGTGTTCAGGGCAGGTGACGAGGGGGGGGGGAAATGTTTGGGGCAGGCTCTAACACTCCTGCCTGCACAAGATGGGGAACATGCCCCAAACAAGGAGAGTGTGATCGTTGAGGGCTAGATGCTGCACTGACCTTGGCTGTTGTGTAGTCAACGACCTTCTTGGTGGTGAGGTCACTCTTGTTCCCCACCAGTAGCTTGTTGACATTTTCGCTGGCGTAGCGGTTGATCTCTTCTAGCCACTGATGTACATTGCTGAAGGAGTCCTGTGTGTGGAGGAGGAAAAAAAATGGGTGCTTAGCAGTGGCGTTCAACATGTAGTGACAATGGGGGCTGCATAAGAAATTGGGTGCCTGATCCATTTACACAGAAACAGAAATGACAGCAGAAAAGGACCAATGGTCTATCCAGTCTTCCCAGCAAGCTTCCCTTGGTAGGATCTGCCATGCAGGTCATTCCCTGTATGTACCCGGATCAGTACAGACCAGTGGGGTTGTGCATCCCCCACCAGCAGCTGGAGTCAGAGAACAAAACTCTGGGCGCTGCTTTAGAAGCAGTCCTATGTTTTTTCCTTAATGTCTGCATATCAGTACCCCAGACTCTGGGGGAAAAAAAAAAAAAAAGTCATGGCTCGGACTGGTTGTCTGAATCCAAATTCCTCTTTCCCTCCACCCCCCACCTTCGAAGCAGAGAGCAATGTTACAGTTAACCAATAAGTCTCGATGCTTTTGATGCAAGGGTAGTAATCCCATGCCTTCTGTTAAAAGGCAGTAAATGTTGCTTATCAGATACTCCCAAAATGCAGAGCCAAGCTAACTAAACTACAGAATCACTCTCTTTTCCTCAATCTGACTTCTAGTGAGCATCTGCTACTTGCAGCTTCTCCATGTCTTGAGGGGGCATGTGCTATAGTTTTGGGTGGAAGATGACTCTCTCCTAGCCTGACTTGTCCCTGCTACAGCAGTCAGGACAATGGCCGGGTCCATGACGTCGCAGTCTTGTACCTGATCTGTGACATCGTACACAATGATGATGCCATGGGCCCCTCGGTAGTAGCTGGAGGTGATGGTTCGAAAGCGCTCTTGACCTGCTGTATCCCACTGGAGAGAAGGAAAGAGGGGGGGGGGGGAAAAAACAAACCAGTAGATAAAATTCTGCTTCCTGACCTCTGCACTCAGGCTGCCAAAAGCACAAGTGGAAGAAAAGAGAGTTTAAGAGGTAAAGCACAGTGACGAGAACGTCCGTGAAAGAAAGAAGGCCAGAAGTGGGATTGCAAGACTGAGAGGTGACGAGGAGGAATGGATGGAGGAGGTCAAGGGACAGGCAGGAATGCTAATGACGTGTCCAGGGTCACAGGGAGCATGGGCAGGATTTGAACCCTGGCTTCCTTGTTTCACAATCTGCTGCTCTCCCCACTAGGCCACTTCTGGAGAAGGACTGCCGATTGTTTTCAAGGGTGCATGTGGTAGCAGGGGAGAGGCCACACCATTTATAAAGGGGAGTGTTTGGGTGGAATTAAGCAGACAAAAGCTAAGGGGCTGGATGGGATTAGGATATTAAGGCAGCTCAACGCGAGTCTCATAAACGACCTAGTCCACAGATCTTTGGAAATGGATTGCTTCCAGGGAATTGGAAAAGGATAAATGTCCATAAAAGTAACAGGAAGTTGGATACTACTGCCAGTTAGTCTTATTTCTGTGGTGGGAAAATTCAGTAGAGAAGGTTTTGAATTATCTGGAATCCAGTGGATTGTGGGATCCAAGGCAGCACAGTTTTACCAGAGGGAGATCATGTCAGAGAAATCGGATTGATCTTTTTTGGGCGATTACAGAATGAGATCAAGGCCATGCATTCCCACTGTCCCATGTGGGAGACTCGTGAATAAAATGAACAGCCTGGGGGTGGGTCCCAAGGAGGTGGACTGAATTAGAAATTGGATGACGGAGAGTAATGATAACTGGTATTCACCATGAGGGCAGAGAAGTAGTGGAGCAATATCCTGGTGGGGTTAGAGGGAAAAATGTGCCTTTTTTGCGGATGACTCTAATATTCGCAAGAGTGGATACTTCTGTGGGAGAAGGCATCATGAACAGTGATGTAAGAGGGCACGACGTGTGGACAAATAATATAAAATAGTGCAGTCATGCATTTGGGATACAGAAATCTGAGGGAACAATATATGTTGGGGGGGGGGGGGGGGGGGTGAGAAGTTGATTTGCACTGACCAGGTTAAAGAGCTTGGGCTGATGCTGTCTGGTGATATCAAAGTTGCAAAACCGCGTGATTAAGGCAGTGGCCAAAGCCAGGAGGATGCTAAGGTCATTAGAGAGTGACATGACCAACAATAAAAAAGGAAGTGATAATGCCTCCACTACCGGTCGTTGGTGAAACCCTGCCTAGAATCCTGTGTCCAATTTTAGAGACCACACCTCCAAAAAAAGATAGCTTGGAAGCAGGCCAAAGGGGCTATCAAAATAGCATGGGCTACAGCTAAAGCCATAAGAGATGAATTAAGACCTCTACATGCCCTAGAAGAGAAGCAATATTGGGGATATTGTAGAAACATTTAAATATCTGAAAGGTATTAATAACGCACAAGATATAACCTTTTTCAATGGAAAGCTAGTTGTAGTACGAGGGATGATGATACAAAACGCCAAGCAAGTGGGCTCGGGAGCAATGTCAAGAAATATTTTTTTCAGAGAAAGTGGGGTGGACATGATGAATGCCTTGTTGGAGCAGGTGCTGGAGGCTGAATTGGTAACGGACTGCAGGAAGGCATCTGACAAATAGCGAGGATCCTTGGTTGCACAAAAGCAAAGTGATGGAAGCATGTGCTAGCAACATCGCAGGCCATGAGGGTAGCTGGACTGTACAGGAGGCCGATCCTCCCCAGAGACTGGCAGGGGCACCACCTGCATGTGGAACGGGAAATGCCAATTTAGTTCTTTGGCTTCGCCTGTATTTTGGGCCAAAAAGCAAGCTGTAGAAAGGAGATAGGGCAAAATGGCACCAGATGGAAACATATGGGATCAATTAGTACGGAGGGAAAAACTGCATCCCCTCCACACATTCTCATTCATCTAGGTGATGACAACCTTGCAAGCTGCAAGGGAGTTGTGTTCATAGTAAAAATTAGGAAAGATGTTGATAATAGCTTTATTCTCCTGAGCTAGGATCGATTGGATATCAGCCCAAGGAGAATATGGAGAAATGAGATAGAGTCGAAAAGAAAAACGGATAACCTTGGAAGGTATCTAAACTTGTTTAGGGAGATTGACATGGGATGTGGATGCAGCAGCAATTATAGATTTCCTAGCATGGAGCCAGATGGACTCATCTTGAATGGGTTATGTGCTCCCCTGCCAGCAGATGGAGACGGAGTCCGGTTTCAAAGCTGACGTCACCCTAGTTACACCCCTGCAATGACCTCAGCCCTCCAGTATTTCTCCGTCTCCAGCAGATGTAGACATGCTTTCCCTATGGGGATCGCTTTACCTTTTGGAAGAAGAACTTCTACTTTCAAATTGGAGAAAAGATTGAGCCCCGCTCTCCTGCGGTGATACCTAAAGGTCCCTCCCCCAGTTAAGAATTCCTCAGGAGGTGTGCCTTGGTCTGGTAGCCAGTTCCCGCCTGACTCAGTCTCTATCTGCTAGCAGGGGTGCACATAACCCATTGGTCCTGAGTCCATCTGTCTACACTAAGGAAAACAAAATTATCAGGTAAGTAATTTCTCCAATTCATAGCTGCGCCCAGCTGGCACGCTGCAAGTTCAGTAATAACCAGAAGACTAGCGAAGTGCAGGCGCTCACATAGCCAGGTCTATCGGGTGCCAGATTTTTGGGCAATGGCTTTGTGGATGGGCATGGGAATAGAGGGGTACTGAATGTGAATTAAATAAAAGACCTTACATGCTCATTTATCCAAGACGGTGGAAATCTAAGGAAGAAGACGACAAAAGCTGTCCTGAATAGGAAGTGATATCCTACAAGCGGTCACACTCTGTGGTTGGCAGCTGGGATATATCCTTAACCGTGTGGACTGAGATACGTTGGCAGACTATTTTTGGGGTCTTTTTCTGCCATAATCTACTATATGGAAAAGTATATAGGAAAGGTAGCAGTAAAACTGGCTGGCACGCAAAGCTGGGCTGCACTATGGCTTACCCATAACCAGTCTCACCAAGTGCTCGGAAAAGATGGACGAAAGAGGGAAGGAGAAATGGAGTTTGGAGTAGCAGCATTCTTAGTGTGGGCCTGTACACAGTGTAACTGGCTTTGGAGCTCCTGAGTGACCAGGACAATATCGTCCATGAGGGTGCAGTGGAGCGCTGGGACAGGTGGCCACGCACCTCCGCTGATGGCATGCTGGAGCTCTCAAACGTCTGGCACCAGGAGCGCTTTACTTGTATTCACAACTTGCTTTCAGCCGTAATTAAATTTATATTCCGATTTTTTTAAGTACTTCAAAGCAGATCACATGCAGGTACAGTAGGAGATGTGCGAAGCCCCTTCTCAAGGCATGGAATCTCTGGGAGCTCCATTACTGCACAGTACCATACCCCCCCAGTGCATTGTGGGATGGGCGTACTCACAATCTGCAGCTTGATGGTCTTGCCCTCCTGCTCAATGGTTCGGATCTTGAAGTCCACCCCGATGGTGCTGATATAGCTGTCCGTGTATGTGTCATCCTGAGAAGGTAGAAATGCAAGGGGTAAAGGTGGCAGGGAACTGGGCCGATTTGGGCACCTGCTATAAATTTAATGAAATCCAATACCAACAATACTTACCGCAAAACGAAGCAGCAGGCATGACTTACCGACACCAGAGTCGCCAATCAGGAGGAGCTTAAATAGGTAGTCACTGTAGGGAAAGAGCAAAAGACAGAGCCTGTGATTCTCCGTCAGTCCGTGGCCCGGCTGTCCCATCCCTCCAATGTTCGTGAATGAGGGGTACGAGGCATTATCGGTACTCACTACTCTGGATTCATCGCGGACATCCCGGCAGCTGGAATTTTCTCTCAGAACAGTCTCAGGGCTTCACCTCTGATGTCCTGCTTCTCAGTCTACACAGAGACAAGTAAAAGAGGTGAGAGCTCCTGTGCACTCAGCAACCTAGCCCTGGATTCATAGACATTAGCTTTGTTTTTAGCTCTTACTAGCAGAGGGTGTGGTCAGTTTTAATGCTGGTTGGCTTTGGCTCGGATAGCTAAATATTTTGGTCTGCTCTGTTTTCCTGGGCAGCTTTCTGCACCCAGCACAAAGACCCAATGCTCCGGCCAGGCAGTGAACAACTCTGCACTGAGGCCCTCCGCTAGCTCACAACTCTTCGGGTATGAACTGGCTCATTGTATGCCAAGGGAATTTGTTCCTGTGATGTATCGAGCAAGCCTATAAAATCCCTCCCTAAACCTAAGCAACGCTAGCGAAGGAGACACAGGAAAACCTACTGCAGGCTGGTTAATGCAAGAGGTCTAAGCCACAGCTAGGCCACAGCAGGATGGATGCACTGAAAGCCTCGTGCTATTGGCGATCTTTGCCACGGGAGCAGGTGCAGAAAAAGCCCCCCCCCCCACCCGGGCAGACCCGGCTCCAGAGCCAGGACTGCACCGCAGCGGGCCAACCGGAGTGCTCCAGCCACTAGTCACTGTAACCCCCAGCACAGCTTACCTTGCTGTAACTCTGCCTGGGGACTGCTGTGACGGAGCAAGCTCCCACTCCCAGCAACATGAGCAGGGCAGAAACACCGCTACAGCTCAGAGAGGAAGAGTCGAGAAAGGGCGCAAGGTGGCCAGCTCTGCATTCCACTCTGGTACAACTTTATAATTTATTAACAGTAGGGAGAGATACCATTACAGCAAGACTGCCAGCTGTCCTCCTAGAAAGCTCGCTTGCCTTAATCCCCGCAGCGGCAACCAGGTGTCTCCTAACAGGTCGGCAGTAGGCTGTGCGATAACCAGGCAGCTGTGTGCATGATCAAGGGCCTGATTTTCCTATCCTCTTCCTCCTCTGGCAGATGAAACTGGCATGGCTCAGCCTTTCCTGTCTGCACTGGCTGGGATGCATCCCTTCATTTTACCATCCTCTGCAACAAAGCTTCCCGCTTCCCCATGGCACAGGCTGGGAGAGAGGAGCCACTCTCACCCAATGCAGCCACAGGCCTGGCGATGCAACCAGGAAGAGTGGTGAGAGGGGCTCCTGAGACAGAGTTCCTCCGGCTGAGGAATATGGCTAGGAGGGAGAGAGCTGCTGCTGCCATCTGACAGATACAAATGGAGCCAAAGCTGCTAGCACACAGGCGACGGCAGTTCCTTTCCATCTCCATGCCGACTGGTACTAGTGGGAGCCACCCAGGACCCGAAAGCAGGAAAATACAATACAATTATTTATACTGGGTCTTCAACGCAGGCAAATTATCTCGCCTGTTCATTGTGGATATTCTGCAAACCTGACTGGCTACGGGCCGGGGAATAGGGCAGCTTTAGGAACCAGTGGTGTGTGATGTACAGGGACAAGGGCCTGAGATTACTGAGACGGTGCCTGGTCTAGGAATTTATACAGAAGCAGAACATTGTTAGTGGGATAGGGCAGCTTTAGGAACCAGTGGTGTGTGATGTACAGGGGCAAGGGCCTGAGATTACTGAGACGGTGCCTGGTCTAGGAATTTATACAGAAGCAGAACATTGTTAGTGGGATAGCACATAGCGAGGCAGAGGTGCTGCTATAACTAAGTACATAATACAGAGAAACAGGTTTTTTTTATGTGGCTTTTTATATTCTGCTACCTCCAACACAACTTGAGCGGAGTGGTTAGTACTACTGGGGCAATACCTCTCTCTCCCTATATCAATAAGGGTGTGCGGAGCCTAAGGGTTAGACCAGTCGGCTGAGAACGGAAGGAGCCAGGGTTCAAATCCCACTGATGCTTCTTGTGACTCTGGGTGCGTCGCGTTACTGTCTCAGGCGTAAACTTAGATTGTAACCCCGCTGGGGACAGGGAAGTATCTATGGGGCCTGAATGTAATGTACTGTGAGCTACCAGTGAAAGGGGGTGAGCTAAATAAATACCGTACATAAGTCAAGGATGCTATATCCTACAAAGATAATTGTTATGGACAATGTGTACATATAAGGAGGGGAATACAGCACAGAGAGAGTATCTCAAACATAAGGTTTTTATGGACAGTATCAGGGCATCATTAAAACAGGAAACGTACATAACACACAGAAACATGGCATTATGGACAGAGTATAACCACCATCTCTTTTCCATTCGGGTTTACCAGCAGCCTGAAAAAAAGGGGCGGTTGTGTCCCAACCTGCTCCATCTTACGTCTACATCAAGCCTACAATTTTCATTGAGGTCACTGGAGGAGTAGCCTAGCGGTTACAGCAACAGGCTGGGAAGCCAGGGTTCAAATCCCACTGTGACCGTGGGAAGGCCACTTCACCCTCCTCCACCGCCTCAGGGCCTGATCTACTAAGTCTTTTCTTCCATTCCCTGTCTATGGGAAAAGTGCTTAGTAAGTGGGGCCCTGAGATTGTAAGCACTGGGGCCAGAGAAATGCCTACAGTGTCTGAGTGTAACTCAGCTTGTGCTACCAATGAAAAGGTGTGAGCTCAATCGACATAAAAATTGCCAAATTCTGTTACCAAAAATACCCATTCTTTCTAACACTGTCGGCAATGAGGTAAGTACAACGTATTGTCAAGGCTAGCTCTTCCTTTGGCAGATTCCGTCGTAGGCTGTGGGACGACGGAGGAGTGAGACGGACCACCGAGATCAAAGTGCACTGTCTGTACTACCATACAGATATGAATTCTGGAAGCTGTACCACACCCAGCTCAGGCAACCCTAGCAATTCCCTCAATGCTTTCCCAGGTCAGTGAGCGGCACTGGTTAAAAAACGCAAGTGGAAAGGATTGGAAAACAAAACTGGGAATATCGGAATGCCTTTCTATTGATCGATGGTGCATCTGTACCTTGGGGCATGGCATTCAGCTCTGGTCACCCCATTTCCAAAAAGATATAGCCAAACTAGAAAAGGGGCAGGAAAAATGATAATGGGGATGGTGAAATGTATACTTATCCGTTAATTTCCTTTCCTTTAGTCCTAGCAGACTAGTCCATACAGGCAGGTCAAGGACTAGCCTGCAGGTCGAAAAGAAGGAATATTTCCCTTATGAAGAAAAGTTGATCAGGTAAGAGCTCTTGAACTTGGAGAAAAGAAAACGGAGAGGGGCTAGAACAGAAGTATATAAAATCATGAGGGGGTGGAACAGTGATTTAATCTGTCAGACAGTAAAAGGGCTAGGGGACACTCCATGAAACTAACAACTTAGCAGATTTAAAACAAACTGTAGAAAACTGCTGGTTTGAGTACAAAAGTGCTAAGCTATAGAATTTGTTACCAGAGGATGCGATCAAGGTATCTGGCATAGCTGGGTTTTAAAATGAATTCAGACAAGTTCTTGGAAGAAAGGTCCACAAAGTATTATTATCAAAATAAACTCAAAGAAAGCCACCACTTATCTCTGAGAGCGGACAAGAAGAAGTGGATCTGTGGCTTCTTCCTAGAGATCTAGAGTGGCCAATGTCAGAAAAAAAAAAAAAAAAAGACGCTGAGCCAGATGGACACTTGGTCTGATCCAGAATGGCACTTCTTATCCATAATCAATATAAAATGGCAAGCTAGGATCCACAACCGAGAAGTCCTTGAAAGGTGCCAAGTTCCCAGCATGGAAGGAATGGTGGTGAAGGCTGAGCTTCAGCGGGCAGGGCAGGGCACGCCATAAGGCTGGAGGACACCAGAATTCCCAAAGCTGTGTCCTGTGGCCAGCTGAAGAGTGAGCACAGATCACAGGGAAGACCTCGCCGGACATTCAAGGGCACCCTCAAAATCTGTACGGTAGACTTCAAAAGCTAGGAGAGTTAACTAGAAGCAGCTTTGCCATGTGGCTGTCCATAGCTTGGAAAACAAGCAAATACAAGCACAAAAGGAAAAGGAATGAGAGAAGACCTCGGGCAAGTCATGTTATCCCTAGATTGTAAGCCATCTGGGGATAGGGAAATATTTACAGTACCTGAATGTAATCCGCTTTGAAGTGCCGGAAAGCAGAATATTTAATAAACAAAAAAAGCCAATTCTGCAAATCCATCAACTCCAGGTTTCACCTGTGGTCTTATCTGTGAGTCAAGGATGGGTCTTATATAACATCAGAGGACACGTAAACTTAGTCAAAAGGAAATTCTCAAAATTCATACATCGGCATTAATGGGATTCTCCATGATAATAACCATTCCTTCTATATCACAGGGACAGTCACAGGATTATTATGGGCAGTATATAACATAAGGGACAGATAGATGGTACCAATTTTATTAGCCTGACTAATCTCTGTTAGTATTTTACAGTCTGTTTCCTCATCCTGTCTCTCTCTTACCTCCCCATCATACTTGCAGTTTCTATCCATGAGGATTCCAGAACGTCCATGTGTGATGGAGACTAGTATAGTAGTGGGGGTAAACTACCACCCACCTGGCCAGGATGAAAAAACAGATTGTAAAATACTAACAGAGATTAGACAGAGTTGTTCATGGGATCTGGGTGCTAGACTGGCTGCTACTTTCCGCAGTATGTGAGCTGGCTGGAGTGAATTCAGTGACAGAGATAATAATTGGGAGGGAGGGATGACATCACCTGCAGTCTGACTCTGGAGGCTGCATGGGGGAGGTTAGTGGGTGCCAAGCCTAACCCCATTTCACCTCACAGTGCTGATTGAGCAGGCGATGGGCAGAGATGGCAAAAGAAGGGGGAGCAGGAGTGATTTTTTTTTCTGACAGGATCCATAGTCCCAGGGGGGGTGTGCTGCCGGGGGGGGGGAGCCAGGTAGTGCTGCAGTGGGAATTAGATAAGTCACCAGAATTCTACTTGAAAGCAGCTCTGTGTCCTTCTCGACCCTAGTTAATGCCAAGTGGCTGTAAAGGTCAGTGGCCCTCCCAGAGTGGCAGCTAGGCAATTTGACGCCTATGGTCAAGTAACAAAGTGTGCCCTCACTCTATACACAACATGAGCTTGGAGATTCTCTGTTTTAACTTAAAATTTAACATTATTATTTACAATCTATAAGTAAATATAAGTGTGACCCTGCTCCCAAAATTGTGACCCATAGATCTGTATGGATGTGACATTTAACATTTACCCAACTGATTATTTATTTGAACAGTTTTTCTTTCAATGTAATATACTTGTTATAAAAAAAAAAAAATCTCTATACTGTGCACAGTAATTATAAAATCCACAAGCCATCCCAACAGATTCTAAAACAAAAATGATCTCTTTTTTGTATAAGCCATAGGGGTTGAAAAAGGTGTGTGTGCCTTAAACCATAATATCATGCTTTTTTCTCTTCTATTGAATTATGGTATTTTTTATTATATTAAACTAATTAGGATCTAGATTTCACTGACAAATCAAACACTCCACTACCAGGTGCATTGTGATGCATTAAAAAACGCTGCTAAAAACATACTCAGAACCTTTGTAGCAAACTGCATACCATAACAGCAACAACCTTACTGATGAGAGAGAAGCACTACAATTACTACTACAGGCCCTAGAACACCAATAGACCTTCTACTGGAAAAACAGAACAAGCCATAGATCCCTACACAGACACTGCATGCTAACAGAATCCCTAAGTGCAGTCATACAAGCACAAGACAGGCTGACCCTTATCTAATATAAAAGAAGGGTCCACAAATTATATTCAGAAATATGCAGACAAAAATCAAAATGGAAATCACAGTACAACATGGAAGAAAGAGAAACAGAAATAGAAATGCAACATCTAAAGATATAAGAAATGTGCATTCCCAAAGCTTGACACATTCCTCTCTCGTTAAACTGAAAATAAAATGTTCTATTTTCTACATTGTGTGGGCAGTTAATTTGGTCCTGATCTCCTTTTGATCTTCTCCTAAGTTCTTTTCCAGGATCTCCTTCCCATTTTCCATTTCTCCTCCTGTCTTCTCCCTTTCCTTTCCTGCATCTGTCTCTGACACTGATCTTTCCCTTCCATCTTTACTCTTTATTTTTCTTCTCTGCCCTCTAATCTCAGACACAACTAATTCCCCTCTATCCTCCAGTCCTCAGTCTCCTTCGTTTTACCTGTCACCTACCTTCCAGCTCTCTATCTCCCACCCCTTCCCATTCCCTCCATCTTTCATGCATCCCCAAATTCTTATTCCTTTTCTGTTTTTCACCCATTCCTTAGTTCCCCATTTCCACCTTCTGTACTCATACTCAGCCCAACCTTACCTGCCTTCCTCTGCCTCTCTCAGCTCCAGCTCCCTTCCTTCCCACACTTTTCCTCCTTGGCCCCTTTGTTCTGTCCCTTACCTCCTACCAAGCCTTCTATTGCTCCTGTTTCACTGCCTTCTGAGCCCCTTTCCCACCCTCTCTCACCTTCACAACACCCAACTCCTTTCCCACTGCCTCTCATACTCTCTCCAGTACTCCAGATCCTTCTCACCCTCACTCATACTTTCCCCATCTCATCTAACACACACCCCCCCCCCCCACACACACACACTCATATTCACCCAACTGTCTGCCCCAAATGACTGCTCAATCCGTGTCCCTGCTCTCGGCATCTCCAAATCCTTGTTCTGCCCCCCCCCATCTCAGCTTCCTTGCCTTCCCGAGTCCCCAGTCACCGAGTCCCTGTTCTTTTCCACTCTCCTACCACCCAGTATCCGAGTCCATGTTCTTCACCTGCTCTCTCTCCCTAGTTCCCAAGTGACAGCCCTGTTCTCCCCCCCCCCCCAATCCAGTTCTCCCTCTGCTCTCCCAACCTCCTGACTTCTCTCACAATCCAGTGCCCCAGGCCCCACCTGAACTCTACCCTAGTCCCCAATCTTACCCTGCTCTCCCACCCCCAGAACCCCAGTCCCCACCTGCTTGTGACTGGTTGCAGGGTGGAGCTACTGTCAGACAAAAGTACTGGCCAAATAGTCAAGGCTTAGTGGGGATGAGTCAACATGGTTTTAACAAAGGGAGGTATTGCCTTACAAATCTATTAAATGTCTTTTGAAGGAGCAAATAAATGTGGATAAAGGTGATTTTCAGAAAGCATTTGACAAAGTCCCCCATGAGAGACTCCAAGAAATTACAAAGTAATGCGAAAGGACAGAAGGCAGTCTTTTATTATTAGAAAAAGGATGACAGAGGAGATATGATAAAGGCTTATAAAATCATGAACGGGATGGAATGGGTAAACAAAGGACGGTTATTTTCCCTTTCAAATAATATTAAAACAAGGGGAGAGTCCATGAAGCTAGCAACCAGCAGATTTAAAATGAATCGCTCGGCACACAATCAGGTTGTAGAATCTGTTGCCAGTGGCTGTTGTCCAGGAGACAAGCATGGTGGGGTTTAAAAGAGATTTGGATGAGCTCCTGGAAGAAAAGTCCATAAGCAATTAGTAGCCAGGCAGGCTAGAGAAAGCCACTGCTATCCCTGGGAGCAAGCAACAAGGCATTGAATCCACTCTTCGAGATCAGCCGGGTATATCCAGTGATCAGGACTGGCCACTGTCCTGACCACAGTGGCCCTTGGTTTGACCTACCTTGACATTTCTTATATACTTATGAGTATATAACTCACAGGAGCATGGAGTTATAGACAGTATATAATACATAAAGGAGAGGGATGGGTTATCATATGAACAGTATGTAACCTATGATTATGTAAAGTGTATAACATATAAGATAGGGATAGTTATGAGCAGCAAATACCTCACAGTAGATAATGCCAAACAAAAACACAAAACACCAGTCCACCTGGTTTTGCCCAGTTGTTCCTGTCCATTTTGTCAAGGATATATCCCAGCTGCCAGCCACAGATCATGAAGGCCTGGAGGATATCTCCTTGTAAGCTCACACCCAGCACATCCTCCGTTTTTAAGTCCAACCATAGGATCCCACAACGCCAGTGTGGCTATTTGACCCTCTGGTCTCCTAAGCCCCTGTGGTCTTTCCAGATGGTGCACCGCCATCACCACCAACTTGTTGCACTGACCTAGTCAATATGAGGAGAGCATACCCTGCCAAACAGACCCAGCGATGTGAGAGCCTGCATTTTGGCTAGGAACTCAGGTTTTTACTGTACTGGCAGGCCAACAGTGGCCTTCAAGGGATCCAGTGAATCACCGGCCCTAACTAATTTCCTTTATGTATTTGAGGGGGTTTTAAAATATTTTTTTTAACATTTCTTTTTTTCGAGTCTGGCAAGGATAAACCAAGCCGATTCTGCCCTCAACCACGCCATCCACTTCACTGACCCACAGCTGGCCAGGTAGCAAGAGTTTCATTTAAGTGAATGTCATCTTCTGCTGCCGCACGGCCGATCTCGCAGCTCTTATCATGAGATCAACCCCGTGGTAGCAGATGACGTTGCATCAATGCGATTCCTGCTAAAATCCATGCTACAAAAAGAACTCGTGATCTGTCAGGCCAACCACGGAGCCCAACCTGTGGCCTGCCGGAGAAGAAAGGAAACCCCATGGCTGCCAACGGAGCTGGGGCCGGAGGAACCACTAGGCGAGCTAGGCCTGTACCCGGCAAAATTTTGAAAGGGCAAAAAGTGCCCTTTCAAAATTCTGCCAGCCATCGCCTCACCGTGCCACCCTCCCGACGCCACCCTTGTGGTCCAGCGGAGGGCCCGGGAGCGATCTGCCGCTCCCGGGGTCTCGACTTCCACTAAGCAAAATGGCGCCGGTGGCCTTTAGCCCCTACCATGTGACAGGGGCCAACCAATGGCACCGTAGCCCCCACCAGGTATTTTGTAAGTTTTCTTTGGGGGGGGGGGAGGAGTCAGGGCTGCGGCTGGGGGCGGCGCAAGGCTGAAGTTGCCTAGGGCGCCCAATCTCTTTGCTCCGGCCCTGAGCGGAGCCCATCCCACCGGCAGCTTAAGATGAGTCCTGGCAGGTCAGTGAGGAGCTTGTACCTCGGCAACCAAAGGAAGGATCTGCAACCTTGTAGCATGAAAAGAGGAGGAGAGACCAGGAGTCCCTGAGTCTCTGGGAGTGAGAGAGTGAGGGTGTATAAGAGCGAGCAAGCCGCTGAACGTGAGAGTGTGCTTGTGTGTGTATGTGGGGGTGAGAGCCACTGAGTGTGAGAGAGTGCCTGTGTATGTGAGGGAGAAACAGCCAGAGTGTGAGTGCACACAAGGGAGAGAGAGCCACTGAGTGTGACTGTGCCTATTTGAGCCAGTAGGGTGCAGGGGCCACTGAGGGTGAGTGTGCATATGTGTGAGGGAGAACACCATGAGTGTGAATATGCATGTGTGTGAGGAAGAAAGAGAGACTCTAAGTGTGAATGTGTGTGAGGGAGAGAATGCCTTTTTTGTGTGAGAGTGCCTGTGTGTTTGAAAGTCACTGAGTGTGAGAGAGTGATTGTGTGTGTGTGAGGGAGATAGCGCCATTGCATGTGAAAGAGAGCCTGTGTGTGTGTATGTGAAGGAAAGTGTCACTGAATGTGAGAGAGTACCTGTGGGTATGTGAAGGAAAGACAGCCACTGAATGCAAGTGTGCATGTGTATGAAGGAGAGTCACTGAGTGTGTGTGTGTATGAAGGAGAGCCACTGAGTATCAGTGCACATGTGTTTGTGAAGGAGAGAGAGCCACTGAGTATGAGTGTTCATGTGTGTGAGGGAGAAAGAGCCACTGAATGTTAATGTGCATGTGTGTGTGAAGGAGAGCCACTGAATCTGAGTGTGCATGTGTGTGAGGGAGAGAGTTCCTTTTTTGTGAGAAAGTGTCTATGTGGGTGAGAGCATGTCTTTGTGTGTGTGAGGGAGAGCGAGCTACTGAGTGTGAGAGTGATTTTGTGTGTGTAAGGGACAGAGAGCTACTGTATGTGAGAGTGCCTGTGTGTGTGGGAGAGAGAGCCATCGAGTATGAGAGTGACTGTATGTGGGTGTGTAAGAGGGAGAGAGAGCCACTGAGTGTGAAAGTGTGCCTTAGTATAGATGTGTGTGTGTGTGTGTGTGAAGAAGAGAGAGTCACTGAGCATTAGAAAGTGCCTGTGAGTGTGTGAAAGAGAATGAACACATGTTACTGTGTGTGTATGGGGAAGAGAAAGAGGATAAAGTTTGTGCACCCTCTCCCCTGCCATCTAATCCAGGACAATCTCAGGGCGACTGGAAATCAAATGTTCCCAGCTAAGGAGAGCAGTTGATTTTTTTTTTTTTTTAATTCTTATTACTTTTAATTGTTGGATGTTATTTGATATGTCTGCTGATTTAAATATTGTACTGATTTGCAGTGCTTCTCTTTCGTGGGTAGGGTGGTTGGTGTTTCAGTCCTGGAAGTTAGTGTTGTTTTGATGTGACAGATTTATCTCTTGGAGTAACTCTATTCTTAACAGACTATGATAGCTTTTATTGGATTTCTGTAATTGTTATCCAAAATACTGTACATGAGCTATTGAGACAATATGGAACCCATGTTTAGATGTGAAGAAGGGACCTATGTAGTTTTAAAAACTTTTGAACAATATTTTTAGGTACAGGTATTTTAAGGCAGCCTGGCTTGTTCTGTGTTGGTGTTTTAGGGCCTAATGTAATATTTGCAGTGTTGCCTTTTTATAGGTAAAGTTGTTACTGTCTGAGTGCTGGCAGTTACTGCTGTTTTAGTATGGTAGGTTTACTATATTGTAATTGTTTATTCATGGCTTTCTGAGGGCTAAGTCCACACCCAATGTATGTTACAAAAGGCCTAATGCCATATGGGTTCCGTCTTTTGTTTGTTGGGAAGAGGGGACAGAGGAAGTAAGACTGCTGAAGATTTGGGGGGGGGGGGGGTGTAAGAGGGGAGAGGGGACGGAGGGAGTGAGACTGCTGGTGACTCGGAGCGGGGGCTGAGGGAGCGAGACTGAATTCATTACTATAAAAGTCACCGCATGCCACTGCAGGCCTATATCTCTTTGATTATTTGGAGCTAAGAATCTTCTGTACCATTACCATTTTACCTTCCATCAGATGCTTCAGGAGGGAATCCACCACCCTTTCCATGAAATACTATTTCCTGACATTACTCCAGAGTCTAACCCCTGCATTCTCATGACTCAACCCTTGATCTAGAACAGTGGTATTCACTCCCAGTCCGAGGGCTGCAAACAGATCAGGTTTTCAGGATACCCCTAATGAACATGCATGAGATAGATTTGCATCCACACTGCCTCCATTGTCTGCAAATCTCTGTCATGCCTATTTATAATGTATTTATTTAAAATATTTATAAACTGCCTATCACCTATCCATTAGGGATATCCTAAAAACCTGATCTGTTTGTGGCCCTCAGGGGCTGGGAGTGAATGCCACTGTTCTAGAACTTCCTTTCTATTGAAAAAAAGTTTGCTTCACGTATGCTATTAATCCTTTCACATGTGTGTCTAACCACATAAGGCCAATCTTATGCAAACTGCACTGGCTCCTGGTCGAAAACAGGATACAATTGAAAACATTTTGCTTTGTCGTCAGGTGTGCAAACAACCCAGCCTCTGAATATCTCTCCGAGCTTCTGCTCTTCCATACTCCCACAAGGCTCTCCTTTTCTCTCCCTCTCTGGCTTCTGCCAGATGAACTTGCACCAGACTTCACACATGCAGCTGCTTTGCCCCTGAATTATGGAACAAGATACCACTAGTCCTTCGCCTGGAGTCATCATACCTTACCTTCAGGAAAAGAGTTAAGGCGTGGCAATTCAGCCAGGACTTTCCCTGAATTCCACTTCAGACTGTATCAACTTTGACAGAGATAGCAACAGAGACTACCCTTTTTCTGATTAATTCTATCATACACACACATTTATTCTTAAATCTCATCTATGGCTTCTGGTGAAGATCCTGCATCATTTTGGTAGCTCTTTGGACTGACTCCATTCTGTCTTTTCGAAGGTAAGGCCTCCAGAACTGGACATAATGGTCCAGGTGAGAGCTGTACAACATCATACTCACTTTGTATTTTTGTTTATTTTCTTGCTTGTAATGTCTCTCCATATGCACCCTTGCATTCTTCTGACTCTGGCCAACACCTTGTCCCACTGTTTTGCTAACTTGTAATCATCAAATATAATCTCCCTAAGGTCTCATTCCTATTCTATGGACATCTATGTCTTGGCCCCTGTGTATCTCTCTCTCAGATTTCTGCACCCAAAATTTTTAACTCTGCATTTTTTTGTACGGAAACTTAGCTATTAAGTAGTTGACCACTAGTCGAGCTTTCATAGATTGCTTGTTATTCTAGCTACTCCCTCAGACATGTCCACTCTTTTGCAGATCTTGGCATTGTCTCCCCAAAGACACTTATTTCCCCTAATTCCTCCACAATATCACAAAGGCACTCCACTCATCACCCCCCTTTCTTCAGCATAAATTACATTTGTTACTACACTCTGTTGTCTGTCAACTCTTCCCTAATGCCACTTATATAAAAAGGGACAAAATTTGCCCTTCTCCAAGGCTCTATTGAATAGGTCCTTCAGTGGACCCTTCAGCATGCTAAGATGTATCCCTCTGGCTCCATAACGCTGTCCATTCTGCTTTTCTAGTTCCACACAAACATTATCCTCTGTGCATGCATGGCCTCTACTCTGCTACCATACATCCCCCTATCCAACAACTGGTGGTCTTTTCCAGTCCCCTTTTCAGTGCATAATGAACAGAAATATTTGTTTTACATATCTCATTTTTCCTCCTCCTCCCTCATTGCCTCTGCATCTTACACTCACCTCCTCCCTGCCTCCTTTCAGTGACATATCTAAAAAAAATAATCACCTCATTTTACTTCTTTAGCTATCTTTTTTTTTTATGCATGCCTTTCCCATCCTGACTACTTTCTCCGTTTCTTTCAACCTCAAACAGATATTCTTCTCTGTGCTCTCTGTTCCCTTTATTTTTTTGAATGCTGATTTTTTTTTTTTACCGTTTTTCACCCACCTCTTTTGAAAACATTGCAGTAAATAGAGTTGCTATGGTCAGCATATAATATACAAAGGACAGTATGTAATGGTCCATGGGCTTAAGGACAATATATAATTTGTAAAATGGGGAATGGTTCTGGGAGGGACAGTATATATTCTATAAGAATTGGGAGATGGTTATCAAAGGGGACAGTATATAACACATAGGGTTGTCATGGACAGTGAACAATATATAACAGGCAGGGATGGAGAAGAACATAAACACAGGGACAGAGCATAGCTGGGGTCGGAGGGTCATGGACGACAGTGCAGGGATAGTTAACATAGGGGCGGTATATAATCATTGATATGGAGGTATGGCCAGTGTATAAGGAAGGGGCAGGAGACGGGTATCATAAGAGACGGGCACGTGATTATAGATGGGTCATATATAAGGGACAGGATAGTTAGCGCAGGGCTCTCTTATAATATAGGCCAGTGTACAATTTATAAAGGGCAGGGGATGTTATTATTGCTGATTACTGGGACTTTCCCAGCCCCCATCCCGGCCCCGGCTGATACTCACCCAGCTCCCGGATCTTACCTTAGCACAGGCCGCGCTGCCATCAATCCGCCGCCGCGCCCCGCCCCCGGAAGCCACCAATCACGCGGTGGCGGCTTGCTGACTGACACCCCGCTCTCGCCAATCCTGGTGCTGCCGCAGAGCCTTCCCCCCTCTGGCCACGCCTTCCTGACAAAGGCCGCAGCCAATGGCAAAAGAGGGACGTGACGCGCGCAAGAGGCGCAGGCGCTGTGGTGGGCTCCGGGCGAGAGAAACAGGAGTGTCCCAGAGCCAGTATCGGTGGGGAAAGCGCTACCCCTGAGGTCTCACTACCCTGGGAGAGAAAACACTAGAGATCGCCCCAGCTCTACACGGAGACAAACTGCTCCGGATGCACAGTGAGGAAAAACAAAGGAGGCTGCCCCACGAAGGAAGGGAGAGAAAACCCTGGAGATTTGCAGGAAGTAGGGAGAGAAAGCATTGGCGTCTCCCCAAAGTACAGAGGGAGAACACACTGGAGCCTGCCCCAAATGTACAGGGAAAGAAAATACTGGAGACTTCGCCAGAGAAAGCGCACTGGAGACTGGTCCAATGTATTTAGAAGGTGAAAAAACACCAGAGACGGCGCCAGCAAAATCTAGAGAGAAACCCACTGACAAAATATGTTGTAAAACACAGAGAGGGAAAACACTGAGACAGCCACAAATATTCAGAGAGAAAACATATTGGAGACTACTTAAATATACAAATGAAAACCACTGAAGACCATCCCAAAAATATTTAACACATTTATATACCACATAATCAGTACAAACTATAAAAGCGGTTTACAATATAGGGAAAGAAAACTATGAGATTGCGCCAATATGCAAAGAGAAGAAACACCATAGACTGTTCCCAAAACAGGGTGAAAATCACTGGAGGCTATCATAAAAGAAAATACTAGAGACTGTCCCAAAACATGTAGAAAGAAAACAAGCAATGAATTTATACTCCCACTGGTTCTATACAAATTGGGGGTGGCATTCATTTGTTGCAGTAATGGTTGAGTCACTTTCCCAGACAATAGGGTTTTATTCACACAAAATTCACAGTTTAGTATGCATAATCATGTTTTTATGCACACTGCACTGTTTTGGATTACTGTGGCTTTTTTTTTTTTTAATTTATATTTTATTAAGTTCTTTAAACAATTCTACATTGAAAAAAAACAGGCAAATATGCTATAAAAACATAATCAACATATAACAATTATTCCTTCATAATAATCAATTAAGCATATTTAGTCCACATTACGGGAGGTTTTATCAAGTATTAAACATAGGTAAACTGTATTCAACTTTACAGATTTAAGGAGAGAAAAAAACATTTTTTTTTGCAGTTCATTTCTCAACCATTTCTTTATCCACTAAAAATGACTCTAAGTGGAGGGATCTTGGAAGATACATTTATTTTTCTGATGTGTCACAGAACACTTACATGGGTATTTTAAATAGAATGTTGCCCCAAGGGCTAACACTCTAGACTTTAATGTCAGGAATTGTTTATGTCTCAGTTGAGTTGCCCTGGCCACATCAGGAAATATCTGAATCTTTTGACCACAAAAATTATAGTCCTTTTTTTCAAAATATTTTTTTAATACTTGATTCTTATCTCGTTCTCTACAAAATGTCACTAACAAAGAAGACCTCTGTGATATGTCATCTTGAGACGCTTCTAAGAAAGAAGTTAAATTTGGTGAGTGTTGAACAACTTCCATATCCTCTAAGCCCACTTGAGTATTCAATCTCGATTTTGGAATATAATATATTTTTGATATACTGGCCTCATCAATTGAATCAATAGACAATACCTCGCCTAGATATTTTTTCAGTAATTCCATAGCAGATATTAATCTTGTTTCTGGAAAATTCAATAACCTCAAATTGCGAACTCGATTTTGATTCTCAAGATTTTCCAACTGCCTATGGATTACTAATCCGTCTTTTATATAGGAACTATTTACTTCTTTAAGCACATCTATTTGTGTGGTAAAATTTTTACTTTGTTCTTCTAGTTGTAATAAACGATTACTGTGCATCTCCATAACATTTTTAAATTCAGCAGTAGTAATTCTATTTTGTTCAATTGAATTAGTCATTATTTTCTGTAGACTATCTAATGCCATCCAAACATCTCGTAAGGTAATGTTCTCTGGAACAATGGATCCCCCGGCTGCTTCCATCAAGCCTGGGTCCAATTGATCCAAATTTATGTCCAAATCTGATATTACTTTTATAGGATGAATATTACCTTTGTCTAAACTATTCAAAGGCTGAGATGTAATAACAGACTCTTCAAGATTTGGTTGATTTAACTGCTGTGGTCTTTGGACTTCAGGAGATCCTGATGAAAAAGAAATATCAGAGATATTCCTTCGTATTGCTTGACTTACCCCTCTTTCAACATGTCTGTCCATCGGCCCCCTCAGTGAAACTCCAGGCGATGATGTCCTGCCCATATATAAATAATAAAATTTCAAAGAAAATTCTTCAAGAAGGGGCGCGCCCCTTTGGCGCGCGCCGTAACCGCTTGAATTTAAAGGCAAACCAATCCGTCCCCCGACGGTGACATCACGGGGGGCGGAGCCAGGACCAGGAAGTAGGTTTCCCCGATAGCGTTGTTGAAGGGTGACAAAACTCACTCTAGTCCCGACCAAAACCTCTCTCTTGGAGAGGTCTCTCCCAGCAAGTTCCTTCGGTGTAGCGCCGTAACAGCTTGAATTTAAAGGCAAACCAATCCGTCCCCCGACGGTGACATCACGGGGGGCGGAGCCAGGACCAGGAAGTAGGTTTCCCCGATAGCGTTGTTGAAGGGAGACAAAACTCACTCTAGTCCCGACCAAAACCTCTCTCTTGGAGAGGTCTCTCCCAGCAAGTTCCTCCTTTTTTTTTTTTTACTCCCAATGCATTAGCATAGTATTAGCTTACTGCATTGGGAGTTAATTTGTTTTAAAGCATGCATTATGAAACTTGTGTGCTGAATTTCAGTACATAGTTTAAACACACTGCTTAATACACACACCTCTTATTACATCGGCCTCATAGTTTAGTTATTGCAGCTGCGGTCCTGAGGCCGGGAATCATGCACCAAGGCTCCTGGAGCCCTGTATCATGGAGTGTAAATGCGCCCAGGTGTCACCTTTAGTGATCTTCATGTCTCCCTGTCCCCAAATGCTGGCTCCTCAGTCCTAGCCGATCCAAGCTGCGGAAGAATTTTAGCAGGGTCTCTGCATGGCAGCATTGCTACTAATGTTAGCATGATGTTACCTGTACCTCCAGTCTCAGGGCCTCTGCCTAACCTGCCAGCCAGACCTGGCTTGCCCTTGCTGCTAGGACTTCTAACTCCTATTGACCCATCTGCTAATTACCATATTGACTCAAATATTAGACACAATTTTTGGACATTGTGCATGTCCAAAAACTCATATCATCTTACTCTTCTGGCCAAAGCTTTTCCCACCACTGAAGAAGAAGGTGACGTTTCCTCCGGCTAGCTATCTGCTAGGCTCTGCAGGAATGGAGGTGTAATATCGGCCTGGTGGAGCAAGCAGCGACTGCAACAAGGAACCTTGGTATAGCCAATCCCTCCAGGGCCCAAGGCTGAGGCGAGGAGACTTGGTAGAGCCACCAGGGTCCAAGTCAGAAGGTCTGGCCTGACAGTATGTATCTGATCTGGGTGAAAATGAAAGACTGCCATGAAGTGGCCCAGTACAATGAGTGCTGCTGAAAGTACTGGGTTCTATTGCATGGGCTTGAATATAAGGAGACCATCTTATAGTCATGCCAATACAATAGTTCTAGCAAGGAAAGAAATGCCAAAGACTACCCAAAAATGCAGAGAAAGGTTACTTCAGAAACTAAGAATAAAGGGAGAGAAAATACCAAAGACTGTTACAAAAATATAGGGAGAGAAAAAAAATCGAGACTACCTCAAAGATACAGAGGAAGAACTTTGACACCATAGACTGTCCTAAATACAGTGGGAGAAAACACCAGAGACTTCCTTCAATGTACAGAGAAAGAAAATGGAAGACTTCTCCAAAAATATAGGGGAAAAAAACAAACAAAAGACTACTCCAGATACACAGGAAGAGAAAAAAATAGAGACTGCCTCAAAATGCAGGAACTGAAGATAGGTGGGAGGCCTGGCAAATGCAAGACTGGAAGTGATTAGAACTTGGAATAATCCAACACATTGAGAAATGTCTTGAAATACATGAGCAAGAGAATCATTGCTTAGAGAAGGGAGAGACAATGATTAAGACACGATGTGTTTTATTGAATATGTTAGTATGAGACATCTGGCCACTCTATGCAGTCCTTTATTTCCAAGGAATATGTATGGCAAAGAGATGGAATATCCTGGTGTTACTGAGCTTCCCATTCCATCCAGAGTTGAAATTATTGCCTGTGAATACCCCTTAACATTCAGTGGTACCCATGGGTGGTCTGGGCAGGAAATTACCAAGTCATCTTTTTCTACCCTGTTTTTCTTGCATCTGTTCTGTTGTCTGGAAGGGAGAACTCCCACTATGGATATATTTAGTAGGAAGTAAATATATAGCATGCACTCAAAAAAAATGAAGAGCGTTTAAAGGCCTCAGTATTTTGTTTGTGATGGCATTTGGCAAGGTTCATGGAATAGCTGTAAGATATATGTTGAAGTAAAGGGGCCATTTGTAAATGCAGGGATCTTGGAGATGACTTTTACAGAAACAAATTGTGATTATTTTATAAAGAAGAACATTTTTCAGTCACCAGATTCCAGTTATGCAGCTGTGGAAGCCACTTGTGAAACTCCCAGCCATGGCTCCCGAAGAAGCAACTCATGAAACCAGTCATGCTTGGCACTCGGAGAAACAGCTCAATGCGTAAAGCAGTCTCACTCATGGCACCCAGGGAAGCAGCTTGTGAAACAGTCTCTGCCAGGGCACAGAGCCGAAGTAGTATTCTTACTTCCAAGTAGTCAGGGACCATGGGTGAGGTGGGTCTTCATAGTCCATGCAACATCTGGCTCAGTTATTTGAGAAATCGGATGCTCATTTTGTGCTCAATATTCATTTTCTCCAAGGACTGAGGATGAAAAGGAGACATCAAATGTATTAATATACCACAACAAGGGACGTTTTGTTGCAAAACTGAAACACGGTGACATATAACCACCCATTTGCTACCGCCAATGGTTCTCAATCCTGATCTATCTGGCCTTTTTTTTAGGATATCTGTAATATGTATGAGAAAGGCCCTGTATACAGTCGGGCGGATACAGAAAACGGCACGGGAGAGCGGACGAGCACCCAGGCAGGAAAGTTATGCAAATTAGGGCCCGCAGAAAAAGGAGGTGCTAGGAACACTAGCGCATCCCTAGCGCCTCCTTTTTGGACAGAAGCGGCGGCTGTCAGCGGGTTTGACAGCCGACGCTTAATTTTACCGGTGTTGGTTGTCGAACCCGCTGACAGCCACGGGTTTGGAAAACGGACGCCAGCAAAATTGAGCATCCGTCTTCCAATCCGTGGGTAGATTTTTAATTTTTTTTTTTATTTTTGGGGTCTCCGACTTAATATCGCTATGATATTAAGTCGGAGGGAGTACAGAAAAGCAGTTTTTTCTGGTTTTCTGTACACTTTCCCTGTGCCGGCTGAATTAACTTCTGCCTTTGGGCAGGCGTTAATTTCTGAAAGTAAAATGTGCGGCTTCGCTACACGCTTCGCGCTATTACCCCTTACTGTATAAGGGGTAAAAATAGCACGTGGAAAAAGGGCGGCCAAACGAAGGCTAAAGGTGCGCTTGGCCAAGCGCACCATACTGAATCGGCCCGACTGTGGTAACAGCTTAATACTGTGGGATCTGCAATTTCTGCAAAATCATAGCTTGAATAGGACCTTACCAATTAGCAGTGCCCCACACTTATTTTCAGGTCGATACAGTAAGGCCGCCTTAGAAAGAGTGCGGCAGTGCCGGGCGCACCCTCGTTCCCCGCACGCACAGTCCTGCTCACATACCGCTCGATACTCTATTTAAATTGCTTGCAAATGCAAGCCGCGTCTGCGAAGCGTTAGGCGAAGGGTTAGGCCCGCGCAACCCATTTTACTGTATAGGCGCTTAATACAGCGCCTATACAGTATCCTGGGTGCGCTGGTACCTGTCATTTCAACTGACATTTGAAATGACAGGTACCAGGAAGTGGATGGTTCCCCCCCCTCCCGAAGCAAGGCGCAGACGAAAATTAAAACAAAAGTGTAAAAAAAGTAAACTTACTGGCGAGAGCCGGCGGGCGCGCGTTCGAGGCGGGAGCGAGTTCATCGAGGCGGTAGCCGGCGGGCTGTCATCGAGGCGGGAGCTGGCGGGCAGGTGGGCGCACGTTCATCCAGGTGTGGCAGGAGCCGGCGGGCGCGCATTCATCCAGGCGGCGGGAGCCGGCGGGCGGGCACGCGTTCATCCAGGCGGCGGCGAAAGCAGCCTCCAGCAACCCCCGCTGGCAGTGAATGAATGCACGCCTGTGTACGCCCGTGCAATTTCGGCGCTCAAGGCGTGACGTCACGACGTTTGACATCACAGCACGTGACGTCGGCATCCTCTAATGCCCTGCCTTGAGCGCCGAAATTGTACGGGCGTACACAGGCGTGCATTCATTCACTGCCGGCGGGGGTTGCTGGAGGCTGCTTTCGCCGCCGGCTCCCTCCGCCTGGATGAACGCACGCCCGCCCGCTGGCTCCCGCTGCCGCAGCCTGGATGAACACGCGCCTGCCCGCCGGCTCCCACCGCCGCGCCTGAACAAACACGCGCCCACCGGCTCCCACCGCCATCGCCTGGATAAATGCGCTCCCGCCGCCACCTGGATGAACGCGCGCCTGCCGGCTCCCGCCTCGATGACAGCACGCCCGCCCGCCGGCTCCCGCCTCGATGAATGCCCGCCGGATGAACACGCGCCCGCCGGCTCCCACCGCCGCCGCCTGGATAAACGTGCGCCTGCCGGCACCCGCCTCGATGACCGCACGCCCGCCCGCCCGGCGATGGGGGATTCGGAAAGTGACATCCAAGGTATTTATACCCATTTTTAGGTTTTCTTTTGTGGGAAAGTTTGCCATCTACCCTTAACCCTTGACTCTTACGCAGGGGTAGGGGTAGGCGGTAATTTAGCAGGTTAAACGCAGGGCAAAATGGCAGGGTAAAATAGCGATAGTCGTGGTGCGCGTTACTGTATGGGAGGGAATAGCTAATTCGATGGTTTACATCTGATATACATGCCGCGTGCGGAAGGGGTTACCCGGGGATTTAAAGAGGCGGTAAGGATGGGTTAAAGGGGATAGTGTATCGCAGGAAGGGCTAACGCGGCCGGAAAGTGAGTAGAAAGCAAGTTAGGAGCAGGGTAACTGCGGCCGCACTTTACAGTATTGAGCTGTTTGTCTGCTACCCAGCTACAGCTATTTGAAGTTCATCCCACAAGTTAGGTTCTTTGCATGAGATAAATTTACATACTTTGCAGACTCGGTATATGAAAATCTCTGGATTTAAGATGACACCAACCACAGGCAGAGGACTTGGGGCAAGTGGAACCCTCCTTCCCCTCCCCCTGGAAATCGGACATCAACAGGCGTCCCACTGTTTAGGCACCTTCAGAATTTGACACACAAGGCACGTGCCTGGGCCTAAATCCAGTCCTGTGCATATTCACTGCAGCTATCCTGAAAACCAGGCCAGGTAGGTGTGCCGCCAGGTCAGGGTTGAGAAGCTCTGCTTCACAGATCCTGTAACGCAAAGCATGAGGGGTCTGTAACAGGACAGAGGTGCGAGGGACCATTCCTCATAGTTTCTGTAATGGAGAAGCATTTAACTCGCTATGATCTGAGCTCACTGCTGCAACACCTGTGGCTTGCGCCTCCCTCTCTCCCCCCCTTTGTGTGACTGGAAAATGGCTTTATTGTGAGGTGTGACAGGAGCACTGTGCTTCATGGAATCCCCACCCACGAATGCCTCATGGACACCACAGATCCAACCTTTGTAAACTCGTCAAAGGAGATAGCGTTGTCACCGTCCAGATCTGCCTCCTGGATGGCCCTGTCTGTGATGCTTGCCAGCTGCTCATTGGTGACCTGCACGCCAACCATCATCCGTAGCACCTGTGTACCAAACACACAAGAGTTTCATTCCCTTTGATAGTCACCCAGTTCTGTTGGTGCTTTACCTATACTAACACCTTGCAGGCACTCCAATCCGTTTACATTCCCTTCATCCTACACAATCCTGCACTGCCCTGTGCAAATACTTCCTGTCCTCTGGTGTTTGCAACGTTCCTTACCTCTAGAAGTTCGTTCCTGGAAATCTTTCCATCTTTGTCCTGATCATACAGCTGAAAAGCAACTTTACAAAAAAAACAAAAAGCCAAATAAAACTAATTTAAACATCTGGAGAAATGAAGTCATCATCAAAGTTGGTGGTAGGATGTATTCCCCAGGCACTGACTCCCAGGGGAAGAATGAAGGCCCTGGATAAAGAAGCCCTGTAAAAATGGATTTTATGTGCTTTGTCTGCTGTATGAGGTGATTTATTGCATAAAGCATAACCTGATCAAAGCCTATTTACCAGCTTACCAAAAAGCTACTGCTAAGTGAAGAAAAGCAGAAATCTTTTAAATTCAGCTGTTTAACAATATTTGTAGAAATGGGGCGGTTTCCCCCCTCCCTTTTTGCTGAACTCTGATCGGACTGGCTGCATAGGCCTGCAGTCACAGCACCGTTCCCTTTTCTGGTTCTGAGTTAAGGGGACATGCTATTGTCTCTAGAGAGTCTCTGACGGAATGTTACTGAGTGCATGTGTAGTAAAACATGCCAGGATCAGGATCCTGCTGCTGAATGCATCACTTTGATTTCCCCTTGACTTACATTTCAGTTTGCTTTTCCGGCTGTTGATCAATTCCTGCGTACTGAGGTCCTTTGGTTTATCTTCCTCGATAGGGCGAAAATGGGCCAGGATGTGAATGAATGATCGAAAATCCACAGACTCGCTAGCAGGAGAGAAAAGAATAATTGTTAAGTGTCTGCTGAAAAATCCAAAGAAGATGGTGGTGAGAAGACTATGGAAGACCTTGGGCTCAGTCCAGCAAGTTCTGCTGAAGTCCAGTCGTTTTATTACAGTAAATTCCCCACTATAGTAAACATTTCTTTCCCTGAGTTTCTGACTGGAGCAAAAACTTTGTTACAGAGATGGTGTAATCACTTGATAGTACAGGTTAGCTAACCAGGACACACAAGCAGCACTGAAGCCTACCCGTTTGCTTCATATATAAACCTATATAATAACCCAGTAGACATCAGCAGATAAGGACCATTTGGCTCACCCAGGGGCTCAAATAATAAAATGTGAGTAAAAAATGTGTGTTAAATTTTAGCATGCATTCTCCTTTCCTCATGCACTGAAAATCAAAATTCCCAATGCAGTAAGCTAATGCCATGGAAATTACTGCAGAATTTTAAAAAAGTGTGCCAATACAAAAATGTGCACATAGACTAAGTTGTATATAATTCAGGAGACCACACCTTCAAAAGAATATAAACTGGATGGAGTCAGTCCAGAGGGTGACTACTAAAATTGTCAATGGTCTTTCTCTAAAGCATATGGGGACATGTTTGATGTAAAGATGTATAATGTACAGGAAAGATGGGATGAGGGTGATATGATAAACATTTAATAACTCTTAACGTATCAATGCGCAGAAGGTGGGCCTCAACAGAAAGGAGGCTCTGCAATGAGGGGTCATGAGATGAGGATGAAAGGGGGTAGACTCAGGAGTAATCTAAGGAAATAGTTATTTACAGAGAGTGGCAGATGCATGGAATGGCCTCCCCATGGAGATGGTGGAGACGAGGACAGTATGAAATCAAGAAAGCATGAGCCAAGCATATAGAATCATTGAGTGGTGTGGTAGGGATTGTAGAGCTAAGTAGTTGGTGTGGATGGGCAGACCAAATAGGCTATATGGGCTTTTTCTGTCGTCATATTTCTATTTAACTGAAAAGGCACTAGACAGGCATAAAGTGAAAAAAGTGCTCTTGGGCAGGCTCTTAAAGTATCATAATTGTTTATGTTTATTTAATAACTTAATATACTACTTCTCCATATAAAATAATATATTGGAGTGGTTTACAACAAAAGCATCAATCATAAAATTTGCAATATAAAATAATGCAATAAAATACTACAAAACATATTTCAAAACAATCAAACAAATATAATAAAACTGGAAACATAAAAAACAAAAATAAAATACATTATTCCAATACATTAAATAAAACTGACTATTATGCAATGCTTGCTGTATGTACAACTGTCTATCATCACCTCCTTCTCCGATTCATTACATAATGCCCACCATCATGCTGCTGTCATGTAGCTCCTGCCTGACTAACAGTTCTGCCAAGTCTTACGGACCATGAAATGAGACTAATCCAGAGAAGCATGAATGAACACTGTACGGTGAGACAGCTGTGCTAGTCTATGTGCCTTCCCCAAAGAGCTTACATAATAGAAAGTTGCATATACAGCAGTTCTTGGGCTAAGGGTCTCTGGCTTGGGGGTTCCAGACTCAGGTACTCTGATGCTTAGACTGTTCTCTTTTTTTTTTTAGCCTAATGGAAATTGTAAATCCTGGGTAAGATATGGAATAAAAGTTAACTCACATTTCCAGAGCTAGTGTTAATCTATGGTGCTATACCAGCATGATCCCAGACCTGGGGTGATCTGCTGTGTAGGTCACCCTGGACCTGGGTCGAAAACCCTTGCAGGCAAAAATTCCAGGTCCATGGACCACTGGGACACAGCAGTATAGATTAACATCAGCCCCAGAAATGTGAGTCAATCTTTATTTCATCTTTGACCAAGAAATGAAATTTCAAATATTAAAAAAGATTGTGCAATCACCTTCAGGATCTTTAATGACCCTCCCTGCATTGGGGAGTAATAATACCCAACGCCTTCATTAACATGGGATTTGCATGAAAGTGCACTAATTTCAGTGCACATTTTTCATCCTGTTTGTGCGTACGCTTTCTGAGCGCTAAAGCACAAGAATGCATGTTCCATCTAATGTACCTTGTTACATCAGCCTCCCAGCCTGTTCGGTTGCCCCGCCTACACTGTTTGCTAAGGAGATCTCCCAGGTGCCAGTTATCCAAGTTTGACTGACTGCACAAGGTCAATCTGTATCCTTTTTTGCTATTAGCCAGGGAGTGTAGCCATTCCCTTCTCCCTTCCCCTTCAATTACACCTGAGAGGATTCTTAGGTGTCACCTACACACCTTGATCTAAATATGAAAATAACATAATTCAAACTTGCTTTGGAGAAGGGTTAGCAATGCCGCTGCATTAGGGCTTAATCTGTAGGCAAAAAGGAAGTGGAACTGTGGAATGGGGAGAGTGGGAGCAGGGTCAGCTGTGACCCTGTATGACCAGGGCTGGAGTGAGCTTGCTTCCAAATGCACTCTCACACACATGCAGGCACAGTGGTGGATTCCCGAGGAAGACCGGCCCGGGGATTCGCCACCCAGGACGCATCACGTGGTCTGCCGAGCGCGGCTCTGTCACAGCCATGCACGGCAGACCGGTGACTGGAGCGACCGGCCCATGATTCCCCGATAGGCCAATCCGCCCCTGTGCAGGCATACCCAATAGGAACAGAAGCAGTGAGACTGAGGGGCATTCATCCTCAAGGCCTCCTCAGTTATGCCAGAAATAATCGAGGCCAGGTGGCTCCTGTTTCAGGATAAGCTGCTCTGCTTCCCCTGGGGACTGGGGGCCAGAAATGATCCCTGACACCACCAGCTCTACAGTATCTGCTTCTGCAGGGGAACCAGAACTAATTTCCTGGAGTTGCCAGGAAAAAAGGTAGTAGAAGGCTATTCTGGGTTGTTCTGCCAGAAATTAAGCCTTGGGTAACAGCCCAAAAAGAGGTTGAATAATGACTGCTGCTCATAAGTTTCAAACTCGTGCTAATAAAACCTCTTTTGCATTTAGCTCTGCAGTGTCTGCGCCCCTTTCCCTCCTGTTCTGTGGGGTACAGGAGAAGAAGGGGCTGGCTTGGGGAGCAGAGTGCTCTGTTTGCTGCAGGCTAACCTCTCCTTTCCCCTGCAGGCTTGAAGGGGAGGGCTGAAAATAAGTGGTGGAACTGCATTCCAGGCCGTTTCCCCACAAATTAAGCCCTGCTCTGCAATACCTGTTCAAAGCCGCATCATTACATTTCTGTGGTTCCCAACCCAGATACAGAGAACTGAAATTATTTGCTAGGAGAAGGTCTTGATAACTGGGTATCTTCTTAATTACACCAGCCTGAAATTTCTGGGGTACTTAGGAATTACGCTTCTTAGATCAGTATCTGCGGCATCCCTCTTTTGCATCTTACTGTCGCCGTGCTCCTGCACGCTTGTACTACAAAGTTCAGGCTGACCTGTTCTCAAAGAATGCATCGATGATCCTGTCACACAAAGGGTTAACAGCCAGCTCTCCAATGCAGAGAAAATTCTTTTTGCTGGAAAGAAGGATAGGCTTGTTAGGAATAATCTGATTTTTCAAATATGAGGAACATGCCTACACTGAGTTGGCAAATAAGGTTGTTATGCAGGTAAATCCATGTGCATACATTTGGGTGAAGTAAAACAGGAGTGCAAAATTGACATGCAGCCAACCAAGATCCACCCCCTCACTCATTGTCTCCCTGTCCCTCTTTCCCCCACCCTCATTCCTTCCCTCTCTTCCCCTGCTCCCACCCCTTCTCTCTCTTCCTTTCCCCCACTCCCACCGTCCATTCCCCAGGATTCTTCTCGCCCATCCTGATCAACAGTAGGTGGAGGAGCGTGTTGGTGCCTCGGGCCGCCTCCTTTACCACTTGGCCCGACTGCTGTATTCAACCGCAGCAATTGTCTTGAGCTGTCGAGGTGGAGGATGCGGTCAATGCACCACCGCTGTCTTCCTCCTCCTGCTGCTGCCTGCCTGCCTGACTCAGGCCCAGACTTTGGTTGGGTCATGGCCCCTACAGCCCTCCCCATTCTGATGCTTATGCTGTGCATTAGCAGCATGCTATCTATATATGAAAATGCAAAGTTTGTGTGTACATCCAAATACCTGCTCCTACCATGGCTCATTGTGTGCTGACAAGTTTTTGACCATTATGAAAGTAGTTGCCTAGTTTTAGGTGACTGAAAATCTACTTACTCATATATGGCTTACTTATGGGAGTTAACTCTATTTTTACCTGTGTAACAAATGATCAAATCGTTGAAAATCTACCCTCATATTTACATTCAGATGAAGCTTCAGATGTTTAGCACTATATGTATTAAAAATATGTCCTGTTTTGTATGTGCTTGGAGCTAGTTACCTAAAACCCTGCTTAGGTGCACAATTGCTTATCTTTGAAAATTTACCCCACTATCTGGGGGCATGAACACTCAGCCCATCGGGCAGGCTGATGAGGCTACTTAATAGCCAGAATCCAGAGTGCTAGGGTTCGATTCTCATTCATCAAAGCATAATGCTGACAGAAGATGTGTTATTCATACATTATCAGAAGAGGAGAAAGCCCGAGCCCAGGGCAGAGCTGCAGATTTGGGGAAAGGGAGCAAGGGCATTGAAAGGGGAGGGGGGTGCAGTTTACTGAAACCAAGCATTGTAGTGCATTTCCCTCAGATACACCTTACCTAAGATAGCCCTTGTCCTCTTTGTCCAGTGCTCTGAAGCGATGGTGCAAACGGACAATGTTAGCCTGAGAAACTGAGTACAAGAGAAGCATTTAATCATTAACCCTGCGGGGGGAGAAAGTAGATAATGCTGGGAGCTTAATGATACCTTAATTGAAGGTAAAAGTTCAGGTTTTAATGTTTCACTGAAGCAAAATCAAGATGAAAGGCGAGCACCAGATCCTGTTTACCACAAGGTAAGAATGGCTCATCACAGAGAGGACTGCCACAAGGTCTTCCACTCGAATCACTTTTGAACTATTCATCCAATTGCATTCAAATTTCCACAGATAATAGGGCTTCCCAAACCTGTCCCGGAGACCCCCAGGTTTTCAGGACAGTCACATTGAATGAGCATGAAGTAAATCTGCAGTATGTGCAAATTTGCCTTGTGCGTGTTCATTGTGGATAACCTGAAAACCCGACTGGCAGCAGGGTCCCCAGGTCAGGTTTGGGAAGCCCTGTAAAAGTAGAGCCACCGACCAGTGACCTCTGGCTCATGCTTTCTATGTGCCCCTGATGTCCCTTCTTTTGGAAAACAAGTCAGGTCAGTAGAGATCACAGCACATTGTGACATCATTGTGCTGTCCTGCTACTGGCTGACCCAGTATTTTTAAAATTGCCTCGCTATTGGCTAGTGCCTCTGGTCCTCAGCCGACTCCAGCTCAGACATCATGAAATGCCCACATATCTTGTTTTCAGTATTTCGTTTATCATTGCTGGAAGTGCATTTCATATTTCTTTGCCTCAGGCACCCTCCTTTATCCACTTCCAGGCTGACCTGACCCACTATTTGTAATATGACGTCTAGCATGCTAATTCGCGATTATTTTTTTTTTCCATTTCATTTATTTATTGCTTCTGTAAAAACAAGTCGCCATTCACAGCAAAGTTATAGATTTAGCAGCACATACAAACACAATCTAAAACCTCACCAGCTGCAAGGCTGCAGAAAAAGGAAGGGGAGTTTTTAATGCAAAGTCTCCAATCCTGCAATAACGAGGAAGAAACTGACAATGTTAACAGCTGACAAGAGCTGGGCAAAGCCAAGCCTGAGGAATTTCATCAATGGCTGCTGTGTGCTAAACTTTGCTAGTCTGCTGGCACCCCACAGCAGCTCTCGGATAACAAGGCCAGATGGAGCTGCCTTGCCAGATTTCGTTGCTTTGGGGCTGTCCAGCGCTGACAAAGGGAAAGTTTTGGTAAGATTTGCTGGACGTGTGCCGGGGCGCAGCAGTGCCTTACCCCGAGGGACTGCGAGCAAACGCGCCAGATGTTTGCGAGCCGCCCCCTTCAGGCAGCTGGGGAAGGTCTCTCCCAGATGTTAGGTGTCGACTCTCCGCTTGCCTCCTACCCGTCCCCAGCTTTACTTAAACATAGAACTAGGCTTCCTTCCCCAGTTTCCAGCTGCAGAAGGCGTACTCACAGCCTGTCTCTCTTCTGATGGCTTCCATGTCCGGGATTTTGGAGAGGTGGTGGGAGCTCTGAGACCCCATGCCGTGCTCTCCCGCTGCCCTGGTCTGGATGGCGCCCAGGTCCGGCTCCGCGCGCCCTGTCGCACCCTCTCAACTCTCGGGACTGGGATTAAACCTTCCTCCAGCCCTGGGATCCGTGGCTGACTGACAGCCGGGGCACACCAATCTGGGAGCCTGGGGGCAGGACTTTGTGTGCTCTTTTAAGGTAGCTCTGTTTTATCACTGGAAGGAAGGAGAAGGAGAGCTGCCGACTGGTTTAGCTTGTGAATGATCCCCGAGCGAAGAGTTGAGGCGTACGAGAGGAGTCGTGCCGGCTCTGTGCATGCTTGACCACCCACAAGAGCGGACATTTGTTTTGAGTTTCGCACCCCTAATCGTTTTGAAAGAGTAGATCCGACGGTGACAGCTGTTCCCAGGAAGGAGGGAGGGAGGTGGCAGAGAACTGCAGTCTGTAATCGGGGCCACGAGGAGGACGGTCCGGATTGCACGGGGATTCTTAGCCACTCCCAATCTGCACCCCCCCCCCCCCCCTGTCACTGCTCAGAGCATAGGAGCCAATTTTTCAAAATGATTGGGGGTGCTAAACTCAACCCAAATCACCCCTTCCTGGATACAGTGAAGGAGCTTGCTCGATCTTGGGGGAGTGCTGAAGCACCCAGTGCACCCACAGAGCTGGCACCTATGGATCAGAGTTCTCTTTACGAGTGGGAACATCAGCAGACACACGGAGAGATCAGTCGTTCCACCAGGAATCCGCTGTGAAGTTCAGAGAGATCACTTATCAAGGCTGCAGTTGTCCTATGGTTCTTCTGTAAAGCCAAGTGGGGAATCCGGGATTCCAGTCCCAGCTAATCATGGCTCTTAAAGCAATAACAGCAACCGGCCACTGGGCTTCTGCTCATAACTTATAAAGCGACCTAATCGAGTCAATCCATTCTCCTGGCTCTGGAAGGTCATGGCACTGCCACTGTCAGAGCTGCTGGATGACCCCAGCTCTGAAGGGAGATTACAAGCCACTCCTAGCTTTATTCTACTCCCCTCATAACATATATTGGCACCTACAGTGATAAGGTCGGATGGAAGCTGCAGGATTACAGATACCACAACACACTGGAATGTAAATTAAAAAAAACCCCAAAAAACCCTGAACGCTCAAAAACTGAGTCTCTTGCCCGCTTTGTAGCACATGTCCTTCTAAAGGACAAGAAAATGGGAAAACATAGAAATGACGGCAGAAACGGACCAAACGGTCCCTCCAGTCTGCCCAGCGAGCTTATAGTAGCATCAGTCTCGCCATACAGGTCTCCCCCATAATGGTAGCATCAGGGGTGGCATCTGCCATGGCATACAAGTTCCCCCCATACTTCCCAATCCATCAAAGTTAGGGTCCTTGTTGGTTGCTGTCTGAGTCCAAATCCCCATTACCTCTTGCCATTGAAGCAGAGAGCATCAAAAGTATCAGGCTTATTGGTTAAGGGTAGTAACAGCCGCACGAGCAAGTTACTCCCATGCTTATTTGTTTTCCCAGACCTTAAAATTCAAGGTCCTTGTTGGTTGCTGTCTGAATCTAATTCCCCTTTTCCTCTTTTCCCCCTGCCATTAAAGCAGAGAGCAATAACGGAGTTGCATCAGCAGTATGAAGATTTATTGGTTAGGGGTAGTAACTGCCACCCAGCAAGTTACCCCATGCACTCTTTTCCTCATTTCCGTCCTGTAGCCTTTAGGGATCCACAGTCTTTATCCTATGTCCCTTTGAATTAATTTACTGTTTTCATCTTCACCACCTCCTCCGGAAGGGCATTCCAGGCATCCACCACCCTCTCCATGAAGAAATATTTCCTGATGTTGGTTCTGAGTTGTCCTTCCTGGAGTTTCATTTCGTGTCCCCTAGTTCTGCTGATTTCTTTCCAATGGAGAAAGTTTGTCAAATGTGCATCATTAAAACCTTTCAGGAATCTGAAGGTCTGTATCCTATCTCCCCTGCACCTCCTCTCCTCCAGGATATACATATTCAGGTCCTTCAACCTCTCCTCATAAGTCATTTGATGGAGACCCCCACTACCACCACCATTTTGGTCGCCCTTCTCTGGACCGCCTCCATCCTGTCTCTTTTCCTTTTGAGATAAGGTCTCCAGAACTGAACACTACTCCAGGTGAGGCCTCACCAAAGACCTGTAAAAGGGCATCATTACCTCCTTTTTCCTGCTGGTTATTCCTCTCTCTAGGCAGTCCAGCATTCTTCTAGCTTTAGCTATTACCTTTTCACATTACTTCGCTATCTTTAGATCATCAGACACTATCAGCCCAAGGTCCCTCTCCTGCTCCGTGCACAATAGCTCCCCCACCCTCCCATCACATACAGCTTTTTTGGATTATCGCACCCCAGATGCATGACTCTGCACTTCTTAGCATTGATATGATTCCCAGCTGCCATATCTTCAACCACTATTCAAGCTTCCTTAAATCCCATCTCGTTCTCTCTATTCCTTCTGGCATGTCCACTCTGTTGCAGATCTTAGTATCATCCGCAAATAGACAAACTTTACCTTCTATTCCTTTCGCAATGTCACTCACAAAGATGTTGAACAGGACCGGTCCCAACACCGATCCTTGTGGCTCTCCATTTAACACCGTTCTTTCTTCAGAGTGGGTTCCATTTACTATTACATGCTGTCTCTATCAGTTAACCAGTTTGAAATCCACACCAGCACCTTGGTGCTCACTCCCAAGCTTCTCATTTTGTTCACAAGCTTCCCTTGTGGGACTGTATCAAAAGCTTTGCTGAAATCCAAGTAGATCATATCAAGTGCTCTTCCTTGATCCAATTCTTTAGTCACCCAATCAAAAAAATCAATCAGATTTGTCTGCTAAGACCTTCCCCTGGTTGTTGTGTCCGTCGGTTCCCAACGCCCTCTCTCCGCCCTCCTTACCTCTTTGGCGCCTCCCTCTTCATCCACGGGAAGATTGGCTGCCGCGGTGTTCTTCTGCCGAAGTCCTCCGGCGTCCCTGGACCGGCTGGATGCTGCAAACCGCCATGTTTCCTGGAGGCCTAGGGACGCGCGCGCGGCCCCGACTGAAGTACCGGTGATGGCGCAAACCTCGGTGGCGTCCCACGAAGATGGCATCACCCATGACGGATATATAAGGTCTTAGAATTTGCTAACACATCGAGTTAGCAAGGGAAAGGGTTACTCTACCTAACCTACTCTGCCTCCTCGGACTTACCAGGGGTACCCACTCCTCGGGAGCCTTGCTCTCTCCTTTGTTTTTCAGGTGACAGTCTGGAACCAGTATTCGCTCCTCGAGGGCCCTCGTTCCCAGACTTTCTCGGTACTATCTTCTGCCTGGAAGTCATCACTGCCAACTACATCAGTGAGTTACTATCGCTCTCTCAGAGCTTTCCCTGGAACCAGGTACTCGCTCCTCAAGGGCCTATACATTCCAGCTCCTGGGCTTCTATGAGACATTGTGTGAGTGTTACCATCAGGTTCAGTACATGAACTCTACATACCATGCCTATTTTATTTATTTATTTATTAATTTATTAATTTTTCTAAACCGATGTTGGTATAAACCTTCACACTGGTGTACAATGTTTCTTTATAATAAAATCAACATACAATACAATAGTGCATAACAACAAGGAATACAATCATAAAAATCTAAAACTAACTTAAAATTAAATATACAAAATAATTTAGTTAAGAACTAAACTTTAAATATACCTAATAAAATAACATTAAAATTTAAAATAAAAATGTTAAACATAATTAATAAAAAAAAACAAGGAAAATTTCTAACTGGCTTCTACTTGAAATGCTTCTGCTTACTCACTATATTTCAGTTTCTCTACAGCTCAGCCTCCAGGGATCACTGTTCCAGTATCTGAGGGACTACAGCCCAGCCCAGCATTCCAGCTCACTACTGCCACCTCTGGTGGTTCAGTATACTGTCTAATAAAAGAACTAGTGATTGATAGCCTGACCGGTGGTCCCTCTCAGGATCTTCCCCAGGGGGTGTGGTCATCTGCCACCGGTCCAAGGATCCACCCACAACTCTCCTAAATAACAACAGATTGCTAATTCCAAGCAGACTGTTAACTCCAAACTGAACACTGGTGAATCCATGCTGCCTCGGGTCCGGCATCCCACCGGATTTTAGATAGTTCTCTATCCTTTCCCCCTCTATCCTTTCCCCCTCTCCGTTAATTTTCCCACCACTGAGGTGAGGCTAACTGGCCTGTAGTTTCCAGCATCCTCTCTGTTCCCATTCTTGTGAAATGGGACTGCCACCGCTCTTCTCCAAACTTGTGGCACCACTCCCGTTTCCAGCGATCTATTGAATAGGTCCTTCAGTGAACCCGTCAGCATATCTCTGAGCTCCCTCAGTATCTTGGGATGAACCTCATCAGGCCCCATGGCTTTGTCCACTTTCAGTTTTCCTAGCTCTTCCCATACATTCTCTTCTGTAAATGGAGTTTCGTCTACTCCACCCTATCTACTGTCTTGTTAACAGCAACGGTCCTTCTCCAGGATCTTCTTTAGTGAACACCGAACTGAAGTATTTGTTTAATATTTCCGCCATGTCTTCGTCTCTCTCCACACATTGATCCTTGTCACCTTTCAATTTCACTATACCATTTCGGACCTTTCTCCTTTCTTTGATATATCTGAAAAATGTTTTGTCACCTCGCTTTACCTCTCTGGCAATCCTTTCTCCTGCCTGACTTTTTGCTTTCTTGATTACATTCTTTCTCTCCCTCAGTTCCTCTTTTTGGGATCTTTTATATTTCTTGAATGCTGTTCTTCTTGTTTTTATTTTATCAGCCACCTCTTTTCTCTTGCTTTTGTTTACTTTTCTAACATATTGATTTGTTGCCTTTGTAATTTCTCCTTTTAGTTTGGTCCACTGTTGTTCCACCCCTCTCACTTCCCCCCAGTCTTCTAGTTCTCCCTCCAGGTGCTTCCCCATTTCAACAAAGTCCGTATTTTTGAAATGTAAGACTTGGGTCTTCGTGTGACTTCTCTGTCCCCTATTTGTGATTTCAAACCATACCATTCGATGATTACTGGTGGAGATTGTTCATGATGACTACCTGATGAGAGCTGCACAGGATGATTTATCTCACTTTACTTTCTAACACATTTTAACTCTTCTGGGATGCTAAGCGTGTGGCTTTCTCTAAATTTTATCGCAAAAGGGGTTGAATCAGCAAAAGTTTGAAATCTGTGAGCAGCAGCACCAATTGTCCAGACTTCACCCCCAGCTACCGTGGGTTCGTTCGCCTCTCATTTAATTATAATTGAGTACATTTGATTATCTTGAAATAATACAAAAACATCTCCCCAAACTGAGAGGTACATCATCCATTCAGTCACCTCATGCATGGATCAGAAGGGGCTGAGCATCCTGGCTGCAAACTTAGGAGTTTCCTAAAGAAATGTAAATTACCACTGTGGAAACAGATTGGCAGGGGAATGTTATTGTCCAGGGAAAGCAAACTAAAAAAGAAACAACAACAAAAAAAACCCCACACACAAATATAACATTCCCTGATCCCCCATCCTCCTCCCATACACATTTCAAGTTTCCCTAATTCTGTTGAATGTTTTACATTATCCAATTTAATTCAAAATACTTTTCCTGGCACTCTCCTAGCCAAAGGCAATCTTGGCTGCTCATGGGATACATTTCCTTGGATCTGTAAAGAGAAAATCCTCAGTACGTATACAAACTCTATCTAAACCATACTTGCACAGAAAAAAATACATGCACACGTACTGGGCATAGGATAACAGCAAAAAATTCCTAGTTATTTTAAGAAATCTGCTTCTATCCCTCCCCCTTCTTTTCCCCTCCTACAAACCTGTTTTCCCATTGATATTACATTTTCCAAGATAGTTCCTTAAGAGTTGGCAGTCAGAATGCCAATCCCTTACTAATCCTCGCATGAGGTGAATGAATATAAAATCTACTCTCACTTTCGGTAGTCCTTTTTGTATTTTTTAAAAGAGAATTGAACTATATGACTATACTGGATTATGAATGTTTATGAAAGATGCGAGAATGAACAGTAGCCAGGGTTGAAACCTTGACAATTGGCGCTACTGCTTACAAGTTTCAAACTGGTGCTGATTCAATCTGTTTTTTTGTGTCGGCTTGTATCTGTTCACATATCTTTCTGCTATTTTGGCATCAGACCTTGCAGCTGCTGTTTTGCAATGTGATTGATAGCGACTGGTTGGGGAGGGGGGGGGAGGAAAGAAATCCAAAGCTGCGATGTCCATAAGCAGCCTCCAGGAGGTGCTGCTGGATCATGCTTCACAGGCTAAGATGCATGGTCCCCGTTTTTGGGTTTTTTTTCTTAAATCTGCCAAGGCTCACGTGCGCACTTCCCCAGGAAGGTCAGGTTTACAGAATTATGTGGAAGCAACAGCAACAATAAAAAACACTCGATTTGCTGAATTTTAGCCACACGTTTCAAAGTCATTCATCTAGGGTCAGAAAAATATGAATTTAAAAAAAAAAATCGGTTTGAACCAATTCCTCCCACTTTTCACAGTAAAAACACCTTTACTAACTTGGCTGGTAACCCTGGTGCAGCCTTAGCCTTCTGATTCCCCTTATTGGAGCTGGCCAACATATTTTTTTTATTTTGCAGCAGAAGGTAAAATACCTCAAACTGGATGTCTCTAGATATTATGGCAGGATTCGCGTTTGTTTGATTGGGGATTTTTCATAATTTGTATTGGCAGAATAAACCAGACCACAGCAGTCAAGAGGCAAGAGAAATATACACAAACTTGCTAACAGATTTAACAAACCAGCAGGCCGATCTAATAAAGCGGCGTGGAAAACGGGCGCTCAATGTTGAGCGCCTGCTTTCCTAACGCACACCCAGCCACCTCTCCTGGGCCCGAGACCAAATATTTAAATGAGGGGTCGCGCTGTCAAGGAGGCACTAGGGACAAACGTGCACCCCTAGCGCCTCCATGGCAGCGGGCGCCCAGGAGAGGTGGCTGTCAGCGGGTTAGGAAAACGCACGCTCAATTTTACGGCGTCCCTTTTCCTAACCTGACCACCGGCACACTTTTATTTTATTTATTTATTTTTTTTAACTTTCTGTTCTTTTTGTTTTTTAACTTTCTGTTCTTTTTGTTTCTCCGACTTAATATCATCACTACCATCTGGTAGTAATATCACCACTACCAATGTGCAGGTTGGGCACACATTTTTTTTTTGATTGAGGGAGAATAGCTAATAGCCTCATCAACATGCATTTGCATGTGATGAGCACTATTACTTTCGCGGGGGGGGGGTTGGACGCGCATTTTGGATGTGCTAAGCCCCTTATGGGATAAGGGGTTGTGGACGCGCGTCCAAAACGCACATCCAACCACTGGTTAAACAGTGCGCTCAGCTGAGTGCACTGTATTGCATCGGCCTGTAGGACAGGGCCATCAGTCAGAGTATCCCACCCGATTGTACATTTTATGCGCTCCCCCTCCGCTCAAAACACGTTCCTCTTCCATTCAGGTGGACTTGTCACCCGCTCTGCTGGCACA
Source organism: Rhinatrema bivittatum (assembly GCF_901001135.1). Lineage (NCBI taxonomy): Eukaryota > Metazoa > Chordata > Amphibia > Gymnophiona > Rhinatrematidae > Rhinatrema > Rhinatrema bivittatum. The sequence goes on from NC_042625.1 coordinate 78,001,787, forward strand.
CAAGCCACACCTCTCCAATGCTTTGGTCAAGCTCTCCAGGCTGGTTTTAGACATAAGCCACACCCGTAGCCAAATTCTGAGGGCAGCCAAAACCTGAGATTTTTGTTGCTCTCTACTCTTGTGGGGGGGGGGGGGGGAGTCTCCCTACTCTCCCCAGTCCTCTGTCATCTTAAATCCGGCCCTGCAATGTCTCTTTGGCTTGTTCTGCTAACGTGAAGATGAAGTGATGCCATGCAGCTTAACGTCTCTTAAAGCATGCCGTCCCTCCCTCCAAGACGGTCACGGTCAGGCACGGTCCATGGCCGCAGGAGCACCTCATTCCCTGGTTCTTCCTGCATCCGTTCCACCAGCACACATTTCCTTACGGGTTTCACAGGCTCGGGGGGCGTTGGCAGCGCTAAAGCCCTGGGCACTTGTCCTTGTGGGCAGTGGAAGACTTGCGCCAGCGGTTGGGCCCAAGCCAGGGTGCTGGAGGAAAGAGAAAACGACTTTGTGTTTGTTGCCATGCCCACCGCTGGCACGCTTTATTGTTTGACTGAGTCCCGGTCTATACTGCATAAAGCAAGATGGATCATGTGGCTTTTGTACGGCGTGGTGGGCTTCCATACAGCGAGCATGAATACAGATTTAAAAACAAAGAATTGGAAAGGAATGCAGGTAGTAATTCATGGGAAACTAAGGAGACCGAGTGAGTACTAGAAGGACATTGAGCTGATCCAGTCTCCTCACATTTTCTCTTCCTACTTAATCTCTGATTTACCCCTCCTTAACCCACCGCTAAAGTTCTTCTTCTGAATTCTGATGCTAGTCTTGCCTCTACCATCTCCACTGGGAAGCTGGCCCCCTGCATTCAATGCCCTTTCTGTCACCACTTTTCTCGGGGCACTGCTGAGTCTGCTGCCTCCCGCTCGGGATCAAACAGGTGCCTTTTCCCCTTCTTGGTTTTCTTTGTTTACATTTAAGTCCCCCAGATTCCCAGTAAATGATCAATAAAACTGAGTTTGAAGATACACATTTTATCAGATGAATTGGTACATCCTAATTCCTCCCTCATGCTAACGGTAGACCCAGCCAGGAATAATATTATATTTAGGCGGTCTCTGAGATTGACTCTGGTCTACGGCGCAGCCTTTGCTTTCATGCCAACATGGACATACAGTCATTTCTTCTGGCTTCTCCTCTGTCAGTGCTTCAGTCCCAGCGGGGGGGTAGGGGAGGGGAGTAAAGGGGGGAGTTATCAACCCAGCAAAAGGATGCGTTCAAGGCCACTGGAAGTTTGTATACAGAGGTGCCCTGCTCGCAGGCTTCCTTTACAAACAGGAAGTGATGCACAGCGGATGGACAGATGTGCTAACAGTAGAACCAGATGTGGGGATTACTGGGGTTTTTTTTTTCTTTCTTGTATCTGTCCTCTGCTGTGCTCTTCTTCCCTGTCTGAGAGGGTGCAGGATGTAGGGGTGTCTGGGTAGGCGCGGAGGAAAGGGGGTGCTTTCCAGACGGCTTCCAGAGTGAGCTGACAAAAATAGCTACTAGCGAGGCAGCAAACAAATCCTGGCATGCTGCTTGCTTCAGAGACATCGCAGCACTTATTATACCAAAAGAGACATCACTTACCGCATCTATTACACCACAAGAGACACCACTCACAACGCCTATTATATAGCATAAAGCATTTGTGTACCAAAAGACACATCGCTTATAACGCCTATTAAAAACCATAAAAGCAAGGCAGAGGATTGTACTGGGTTGTGCAGGTGGACAACTTGTACTGGGAGTGTGGGGGAGCTTGAGCCAATCACAAATTCTGTAGAAGCAAAACATAATTCTGCATGTTAAAAATGAGGGTGAACATCACTAAATGTCAAATACTATTTTGTTTAAAATACTGGATCTCTTTTTGGGTAAAAATTGGTTTAAACCAATACAACAAAAGGCAAAGGAACAGAATATGATGCCAGATAAGGCCCATCCACGTTGCATGATTTACGTACTGTCTGTGCAATGTCACAGATCCCAGGTGATCTCTGGCTCTCCCCTCACCACTTCGCATCTAGGGCTCCTCTGTTACTTCGCCCAGGTTTTCTTGGATTCCATTACTGGTTTTGTCTCCAGCACCTCCCTCTGGGAGGCCATTCCATGCATCCACCACTCTTTCTGTGAAGAAATAATTGCCTGATGTTACTCCATCCTGAGTCTGCCCCCTTTGAGCCTCATACTGTGACCTCTTGTTCTGGAACTGACCTGGCACTGAGAAAGCTTTGCGACTTGTTAGTTATATCTGCAAGGTACTCGAAATGTCCCTATTAACAGCACAGCCCCTATTAACTTGCACAGAAGGCATGCCTTGAGGGCCTGTTCTACATATACCATGCCACAGTGCCCATCTCATATGATACACCCCTGCATTTCCTATCGACATTCTGCTGCTGAATAGAGTATGATGAAAGAGGACTGATGGTGGGAGTAGTGGGTTTCTAGCTAGGCTGCCCTGTCCTCGGCTGATGATTCATGTACCTCTAAGCAGGAGAAAGATCGGCTTTAGGTGGAAACTCTAAATTTGGATATCTTTCCTGTTTACTGATGTGCTGATTGCAATGGAGTATTTTCCCTCGCTGTGTCTGGAGTAGGAAGCTCTGAGGTATAAGATGCCATTTTTCTACTTGTTCAGGCTGGAAAATAGCATTCATAAACCAGGACGCTAGAGCCAACTTGACTACTTTTATTTTTTTTTTGGGCCGTCAGTTATAATGCACTGGCAGCTGCTGCAAACCCTTTCCAAAACTCAAAGGTCATGTGAACCCAGGACTGAACTGTGACAGGAACACAGGGTATTATGGGGTACCGTGACCTTAATCCAGGAGAGGCAGGGCAGTGTATGGGCTCTGTGACCTTAATCTAGACAATCAGAGCAGTGTAGGGTACCTTAACCTTAACCTGTGGGCAAAAGGAGCAGCTGCCCTGGGCCCTGCATAACTGGGGGGCCCATTGCAAGAGCACAGAGGGTTCTGCCCCAATTATTCTAGTCAATGCCCATCTCAGGCAGCATAGAACAGCCCTCTGCTTACTGCTCCAGCACCTCCTGTCCCAGGCAGCCTGCAAGGAACACGAGAAGAGGGATGAGCCCGAAGCACACAGAGTACAAAGCACAGCAAAGAGCCACTTTGCTGGCTATTCTGCCCTTCCCTTCCTATTATTCAGGGAGCAGGCGAGGAGGGGGTGAGTTTGGAGAAGACACTGCAGAGCAAAGAATAGCCATTCTGTCTCCTAATTCAGCCCCTCTTCTTTGTTCCTGTCCTGGCCTTCGGCCTACAGCAAACAGGAGAAAAGGGCAACATTCAGAGTGGACAGCAGAGCAAAGAAATATTCAGTTTTTGTCTGCATAATTCAATTTTTAAGTTCAAGATTTAAAAGTATGATATCCAATTCTATGTTTTCCCAGTATTGATTCTGGGAGGGTGGTGGTGGTGGGATTATGATTGTTCAGTTTGATTATCAGAATCTTAAGGTGGGGAGAGAGCCTATGGACATGAAATCTAACTGGGGGAGCACAAGTCTAAAGGTTGCCAATAGCCTTGCACCTGCGCTTGTGCTGGCCTGCACCGGCTGGAAGGAGAACGAGGCCTCTCGCCACACTTGCATGGGCCTACACGGGTCAGGAGAAGGTGGGGGCAAGCTTGGGTCAGCCCACATGGGACGGTAGAGGAGTGCTTGCACTGGCCCACTCGGGCTGGAAGGAGGAGGTGGCGTGCGGCTGCCGTCCCATCCGCAGGCACAGAGGGAGGAACCTTGCAGCAGTGGGCTGGCGGTATCAGAATGAGGGGGTTAACGGAGCTGGGGAGGTCGAGAAAGAGAGGAGGATGCTGGGGTCAGGAAAGCAAGGCAGGGAGGTGGTCAAAAGTAGGCTAATGGTCAGAGCAGAGGGCGGAGAACCAGGGAAGCCAGAGCTCTGTATCTCAGCTTTTCCCCACTGCTGCTCCTTGTGACCTTGGGCAAATCACTTCACCCACCATTGCCTCGGGTGCAGATTTAGGGCCTGATTTACCAAGACTTCTCTCCTATTCTGTGTCTATGGGAAAAGGTACTGAGTAAATGAGATCCTTGGACTGTGAGCCCTTTGGGGGGAGGGAACTACCTGCTGCACCTCACTGTAGCTCGCCTTTGAGCTTGGATTTGGGAAGACAATGTCATTTAAAATCCAATCCAAATCCGGAAGCAATAAAAGGGGCTCATCCACCAGAGTTTGCCCAGGATCCGATAAGTGGTTAAAGCAGCCCTGCCTTAACTCAGGACAGAAAGGGCAGTGCGGGGGCAGCGGGACTTTAAGCAGTGCAACGGGCCATACTGGGCTGGGTGCGCTTGGACACAGCGGGGTGCAGTCCCCCCCGAATCCAAACCCGCTCATGCGCATTAATGCAGCCGGGCCAGGGGGCGTGGGGGAATAGGATGTGTGTTTGGGGGGCGGAGCGGAGCAATTCCCAGCAAAATTAGTTCCCATGAAAGTGAGAAAGCGAAGCAGCAGCGCTGCTTCCTATAAACAGAAAGCCCCCCCCCACTCCCAGGCAGCCCCTCTGTTTGTTGACTTTCCTGATCGCTGATAGGGGTGTTTGTTCAGGGCCTTAAAGGGACAGGAGCCGGCTTTCTCAGAAACTGCAGCGAGCTGCCCGGAGGCTGATTAATGGGAGATTGGGGAGGAAGGAAGGCGAGTCTGTTTATTTCTAATTTACTTCTTCCGGTCTTCAAGGAGATAATTTTTACCTCTTCATTTAGAGTAATCCCCCAGCCCATTAACAAGAGGACAGTGGAGGCTGCTGAATCTACCCCCTTCCAGCTTCAGAACGTGACCCCTAGTTCTACCCCCTTTAATACCGTCCAAGCATTTAAATGTCTATCCTCTCTTCTAGGGTATACTGTTAATGGCTCTTTTTGGGGCTGATGCAATTGAAACACGCTAAAAGTGGGCGCTGAGGGTTCAGCACCTGCTTTCCTAACGCGCTCCCAGGCACCCCTCCTGGGGGCGCCATGCAATATTTAAATTAGGGGTCGCGTTGTCAAGGAGGCGCTAGGGTTGCTTGCATGCCCCTAGCTCCTTCTTGACAGCGGGAGCCCACAAGCGGTCGGCTGTCCGCCAGTTTAGAAAACGGATGCCGAATTTATAGGCGTCCGTTTTCCTAATCGGCGTTCGGGAAATCGGCGTTTTCCTAATCGGTGTTCGGGAAACGGACGCTTGTTAACCGAGCCTCCGTTTCCCGAACCTGAACGCCGCACTTTTTAAAAACTTTCAAAGTTTTTGTTCAACCTACTTAATATCGGAAGGATATTAAGTAGGTGGATGTACAACTTTTGGGAGTGCTCAGTAATTAACGCCTGCTCTGGGTAGGTGTTAATTTTTTAGCGTAAAAATGCACATTTTTTTTTTGCATTGCGAGTGATTCCCTAATAGCCTCATTGACATGCATTTGCATGTGATGAGCGCTATTAGTTTCACCGCGCATTGTGGAAGCGCTAATCCCTTATTGCATGAGGATTAGGTAAGCGCCTACACAACTCGCGTCCAATTGCGGGTTAAACAGTGCGCTCAGTATTGCATCGGCCCCTTTGTGTGTTCTTTTATGTCTTCTTTTTATTTAACCGTACACTGCTTTGTAGCCTAATTGGGAGAGGCAGTTTAGAAATGTGATCATAATTATCTTCCTGGGCTGTGACTGCTATAAATCTGTCCCCTCAGTGCATTACGTTTATGGCTTGTACCAGCAGTTTTGCACTGGTTCTTCCTACACTCTCTCTCTAGTGCATCATCCTGAAATCTTTCCCCGGTGAAGGGAAAAGGTGGACTTTTAAAAAATTTCAAAATTTGAAATCACCATGCCTGCAAGAAATTGTCCTACCTATAATTGTTGGTTTTGTATTTTGTGCAATGCCAGCCTTCTATAGTGGTAACTTTTTTTACACGGTGTCGCCTGTTTATGTCTGTACAGCAGTGTGTACACTTTGTAGCACCGTATAAATATTAATAGCAATAGTAATACTGTTGTGAGTAGTTTTGACTATGAATTTGGCACAATATGGCCTACTTACCGTTGTGCCAGAAAACTGCCAAAGTACACCTTTGCAGTCAATCCTTGTGTCCCGTGTGGCCACGTGGCCCACCAGTTTTCTTTCAGGCTGGTTATGTCTTTCACTAGTGGGATCCTGGCGTTTGTGCTCCTGAGAGCCGTCTCAGCAGAATGAAAGTGCCAAAGTATTCTCTCCCTGCACTATGGTGTTTCCAAACACAGGGAGCAAGATGCCAGCAAAAAGAAAAACCCTGCAACGTATGTCTCCAGGCTAATGACTTGCCCAAGGACCCTCCGTCAACTTTCCAGCCCCACTAATTTAGGCCAAAATGACAGCTCTTGCTTTCTCATTCTCTCTCATTTAGTGTTCCTGTAGGCCTGTGTATTTTACTGGGAGATTAAACCTCCCAGGTAGGGCTTTTCATTCAGGTACGTTAGTATGTGGTGTCTGTCTCTAGGCATTGGGCTGTGGTTGTCATTGTCACCACACTTCATGGCATCCTGCCTCTCTTCTCCAGAGTTTACCACAACAACCCTTGCAGGATACGACTTTCTCCTAGATTAAGAACATCAGAAGTTGCCATACTGGGTCAGACCGAGGGACCATCATGCCCAGCATCCTGTTTTCCAACAGTGGCCAATCCAGGATGCAAGTACCTGGCAAATACCCAAACAGTAAACAAATCCCATGCTACTAATTCCAGTAATAAGCAGTGGCTATTAAAATCAAACTGACACATGCCAAAAATACAATGTGAGTAGATTGTATTGGCCACATATATACTGTATAAATACCTGCCTACTGCTGGCATCGGGCAGAGCTCAACAGAAGATCTTTAATCTCATGTTCCCAATACCGTGTCATCTATTTGTCGCTCAACCAGCAGTGCCTGGAGCACGTGCCCCGATGACTGGGGCACGGGACTGCTTCTCTGTACCCTTCCCCCTCCCCCACGTTAATTTGCCTTACCTTTTCCAGATCCTTTGTCTTTTTGCTCTGAGCGCACGTCTTCATTTGTTTGCAAACCGTCTTGATTTTTCCTGGCCACTCCTAGCTAAGGTCTGAGCCTTGGGATCTGTAACTAAAGCCATCTACGAAGGCCTGTAATGGACCCCAGGATGTCCTGATGTAAATGGCACCTAGGCACCCCCATTTCCATCATTCTCCTTTTTGCCATGGGAGGGGCCGGTAAACCCTTGCTTGGACTTGACAACTCCACTGGTCCTTCCTTGTTTTATCATCTCCCTCAGTCTCTGGGAGATGAACCCTGTCTTTTCTATGTAAAACCCTTTACATTCTGTTGACGGCTCCCTGTGGTATCTTACTTTGCCTCCCGCGGCCTTAATATTTATTTATAAGCATTTGATTATTTCTTCCTTTTTCAAACGGCAGGCCCAAGGCAGATTACATAAAGTAATGAGGCACTGAGCACATCATTAATGAATACATACAGATAGGATAACCAATAGGAAGGAGATTTCTAGTCAATATGTACAACATTGGATAGGAATAAGGCGGCGTTTGGGTAGGAATTGCGCATCTGTAGGTATGGAACATGTTAAACAGCGGTGTAACAGACATTAAGAATCAGAGATAGCCTGGAAGTGGGCGAAGCTTGTGGGATTCACGGTCAGGAAGACTTCTGGAGGGCTAGGGCTGAGTCTCGGTTGTGCAGTGCAGGAGAAGGCTTGGTTAAACAGCCAAGCTTTGACGTTTTCCCGGGTGGTGAGGTAACCAAGTTTCCCGCCGCAGCACTAGGGGAATCTTGTTCCGTATTTCAGGGGCTGAGCAGCTGAGCGAGTGACATCTCGTGCACCTTAGCTTGGCTGCAGCCAGTGGAGGGGAGGGGAGAATGGCCGTTTGGGGGCAATCAAAATCCCCTCATGGGGGTGTGGGAGAGCAGAAGCTAGGAAAGATATTCAGGGGCCAGTCGGTTCAGACTTCTCCTGCTTCCATCTATTCTCTGGCTCCGTTCTCTTTCAATCTGGGAACGATACAGGACCATATCATCATCAAGTGTGTTTGCAAAAAAGACAAACTTTTCCTTCTAACCACTCTGCAATGTCAGGCATCAAGATCTTGAACAGAATCAGCCTTGAGGCATTCCACTAATTGCCTCTTTCTCCTCAGACCGAATTCTATTCACTCCAGGCCCCCACCTTGCAGCCCACCTCCAGGCTACTCGGTTTATTTCAGAGCCTCTTATAAAAAACTGTTATCAAAGGTTTTGCTGAAATCTCAGTAAACCACATCCCAGCATGCATCCTTGAGCTAATTCTCTTGCCACCCAATCAAAGAAATGAATCAGCTTTGTTTGACACGATCTCCCTGTTTCCTCGGATCTTGCAACCCACTGGATTCTGGATGCTTTCACCGCCCTTTCCTGTACCAGAGTCTCTGTTGATTTTCCCACCACTGAGATAAGACGAGTTGACCTGTGGTTTCCATCCTCTTCCTCTGAAGAGGAACACCTCCTGCTCCTTCTCCGGTCCTGCGGGAGCACTCTCATGTCTAAAGATCTATTGAACAGATCTTTCAGAGATCCCACGGGAAGCTCTCGGAGCTCCCTTAATATCCCAGGATGTATCTCATCCAACCCTATGAGCATGTCCATTTTCGGTTCTGTTGGCTCCTTGCAAACACTCTCTTCTGTAAATTGTGTGGCATCTATACCTCTCTCCCATACCTTCCATGAATCCATAGTCTGTGGACCTTCTACTTAGCACTTCTGAAGCACTACACAACATTCGCAGTGCTGTGACATATGCAGGTCTTCCAGTCTCCGCTTCCGTGAATGTTGGAAAAAGGGCCTTTGTTCAGCCTCTCCCTTTTCCTCACCATCTCCCACACAGCCCTCCTTTTCTCCTCTCAGTCGAACAGTTCCACCTCTGCACGTCTTTCTTTTTGTCACATCGCTGTAGGACCTTCACTCCCGCCTTCGCCGTCCTGATTACCTTTGCTGCTTCTTTCAGCTTTACCAAATATTTTTCCCCTGTGTAAGGGTGTCCGTTACTAATAGAGCATGCATCTTCATGGATTCATATCTATGAGATCGGTAAGAGGCGCCTAATGCTGTTTCAGTTGCTTCCCACTGGGAATGATCTTAGACTAGGAGCATTTGTGCTCATGGGCCTTCCCGAAATTCTTCCTTCCTTTCTCTAATTTCTGCACATCCTTTTCCTCACCTTCCCCTCCCCCTGGTACATGTCCCTGGCCCGCTCTTCACAGGTAACCTGGCGAGACACACACACACACATTTTGTGTCTTTCACCACTGACTTTCTTTGCTTATTGGGGGCGATAGTGCAATGAAATCTTCGCCTGTCCTTCCGGGCAGATGAAATGGGAAGAGTGACCAACACTGCACGGGGGTGGGGAATAGGACAGCGTTTGCATCATGAGCTGCCCGTGCCAGTGACATAAGCAGCGATCTGGCCTACGCGACTGTGAGCGCTCCAGAACGGAGCGGGGCGGGGGGGGGGGGAGGGGGGCTGTTGGTGCTCCCAGCAGCGGGATGGCTTCCCCGGGCGCTGCCTGACTGTCGCTCCTCACAGCGTATCCTGTTTTGAAGCGCATTCTGTAAGGGGCAGGAAGTTTAGGACTGGAGTTCACAAGTCTGTTTGCTTCGTGCTGTTCTTCAATCAGTGCGTCTGGCTCTTTACCAGAAGGAACTAAAGCAAAATTTGAGAGAGGGCATTTCAGAGGAAGCAGGTTCTTAGGAAGTCATGTATGATATACACCTCCTGGCAACAGAGAGTCATACCCTCTGGGTATTGCCAGAGGTGGCTTATACTACTAATACCATTTCTACACTACTAGGCATGCACAGGGTTGGTTCCATACACCCTCTTGGACACTATCAGAGGTGGGGTATATGCACCTCATGGCCAGAAATGAGCCATGTACACCTCTCGGGCATTGCCAACCCTGGTTATATATCTTTTCTGGCTACCTTTCCTGAATACCACCAGTGTTGTTTATTTATTCATATTTAATTAGTTGCCATATTAACCATGCCCATAGTGACCTACAAACATGTGTTGGGTACTACAGTAGGTTGCGCATAACCCTCCTGGGCAATGCCAGCACTAGTTGGATACTTCTCTTGTGTCCTGCTACTGGTGGGTTATATATCCTTCCTGGGCATCACTATATATTCACATAACACTTTTACCCTGGCCTGTAACTGAAGACAGCACCGTGGAGAAAATGCTTAGTGCCGCTCAGCCTTTAACGATGTGATGACAGCTGGGAGTGAAAGACCTTCCTCTGAGGGTCAGAGGGCAGAGGATTTCACAGCACAAGGGGCCATGAAGGGCGGTACGTGCTGGGGGAATCCTCTATGTTTTATCCATTTAAACCTTTAGCTGTGTTGATATAAGAAACCCTGGAGAAGGCACAGATCGATCACAGAAAGCACAGGGGCATAATCAGGATCTTTGGGGATGCAACACCTGCATGGAAGGCAGGGAGGGGTCTAAGCATGGGAAGAGATGAGAGAGATAATAAATAGTTGGCTGTCCTTGTCCCCCCCCCCCCCCCCATTGCGCCCATCACACAAGGGGAAAGGCTAAGGATCTCATGTGCAGTGCTGCAGCTGGAACTTATTAATGGGCTAAATTAGACATCATCCCCTTCCATATATAAATCAGAGGCCCACGCAGACCCTGCAGACTCTCAGTTTAATAACAAGTTACGGATCATGCGGGCTCTCCAAAGCCCATATTCCACAGTGATGCTGGACAATTTTTGGTTGGCTCCAGAAAAAACGTATGATAGGCTATAGATGCAATCCAGTGCATTTCTAATCCAGCAGCAATCGGCAGGTCCAGCTTTCTCCAGGACTCTCCAGAACGGTTGCTAAGTACCCTGTATTCTCCGAACAGTCCCCCCCCCCACTCTCTCCTTTTTTCCTGTCCCTGGCTGGGTAAGGGAAACAGGGAGAAGGATAAATTTACACTGAAGCAAGGCTGTGGCATCTTATCTTGCTGGCTGTTCCCCAGCATAAACTTCCTGTTGTGTAACTGAAATCAGGATCGGTTGTTTCTGATCCCCCCACCCTATAGAAAAAAAAGAAAAAGATTTCTCTGCATTTGTGTTTTTATTCCAGAGAGAGAGTGTGTGTGTGTGAGTGTGTTGGGAACTGGGGAGGAGGTAATGGATATTAAACTCATGCTGAGGATCTCTTGTTAGTGGGGGTCGCTACAGCTTTCTTTACCCACTCCAGCCCCTTCTCGAAGTCTGAAATCTAAAGCTCTCTCCTCTGCTTGCTGACCACTTTGGTACACTATATGTTGGTATAGAAGAAACCTTCTCTTCCTTTACTGCTATTCAAACTCTGAGACAGAGAGAGCGAGAGGAAACACCTTCCCAAAGGTCATTTGGGGTTAACCGCTCTGTGACCCCCCCCCCCCCTCAGAGTTGTTATAGTAGCCGTGTCTTTGCCCTCCCAGGGGACATGTTGAGAAGGAAACGGGGCAGGGGGCAAGTCATGACAGCCCAGCTGCCTGCCTGGCTAGTGGCCACACACTGCCTGTGCGTGCTCTGCGGTTAGAAGGCCAGACACATTCCCCACTAGGACAGTGCCGGGGCAGAGGGTTCTTGGAGGTCAGAGACAGCCCTCTGTCAGGCCGAGCTGGAAGGCTTTCAGAGGCCAAGGGCAACCTGGTCAACAGCTTCTCCCTCCTGCATTGCTAGAAGTGAGCTTGGGAAGGGCTGTGTGGATGAGAATTCTGGGTGCTTTGATAGTGGAGGGGGACAGTCAGGTGGGCTCCCTAGACGAACCTTCTGTCATATTCCCCCCCCCCCCCCACACACACACCAGTTTACCTACTGGTGGCAGCTCCAGCATGGTGCTTCCCCCTACTGGTGGCAGTGACTCCAGCACAATGCTCCCTCCTCTGGAAGCACTGCCTCTGGCACAGCCTCGCACTGGTGAGATTTTGCCATCCACCAAATGTTGGTGCTCTAGGGGCAACCGCTTGCTTTACCTAATTGAAGCACCGGCCCTGAGGAGAGTGAGGTGGGGGGGGGGGAGGGGGGAGTTGGGCTCCACCTCGTGCTGGATGTTGGGTGTCCAATGCCATCACAGCTTGTTCAGGAAGGAACCTCTGACCTCCCTCCCTCACTGCCTGCCAAACAGGAAAAATAAGACCCTTATAGGACATAAAGCAAAAAAATAAGGTGACGCAAGGTGAGGGAAAGAGGAGCATTGATGCAAAGTGCATGAAGGATCTACCAGAGCCAGGGCCTATGCCCCTTATGCGGATTCTCCGTCACTGCTCTACCAGAGCCAGGGCCTGCCCTCTCTTTCCTGAATCGGTGGCTTCTGAGCCGGACGCAGGGCCAGGACTCCTCATATGGTGAATGCCTGACATCACCCTACCAGGCCCAAGGCCTGCCTTCATCCTGTCCTGACTTTGGGACATCACTCTACAAGAGATAGCCCTCTTCATCCTATCTGTGTCATTATCTAGTCCAGGGGTGCTCAAACTGGTCCTTGGGGCCACTCCCCCCCCCAGCCAGTCGGATTTCCAGGATATCCCTATGATATGCATGAGAACTATTTGATACATAGGAGGTAATGCATGCAAATAAATCTCATGCATATTCATTAGAGAGATCCTGAAAACCTGTCTGCCTGGGGAGGGGGAGGGCACCCCTAAAAATGAGCACAAATGGGTGTGATCAATTATTGTTATTGCTAAGGAGCAATCATATGACTTGAATCGTGGGATTATTTCAAGTTATTTTCCAGTATCTCTTTCTCTCCACTTCAAGCACTGGTTTATATAATTGTCCTGCTATTGCCGAGTCCCTTCCTGACTGCCACACAAATGACTTTATCCTCACTCTAAAGTTAATGGCACTCTCTTGCATGGATGATCCATTCTCAGCCAAAAATATATATATATATATATTCTGCAAATAAGTGCGGCTCCCATAGCAGAGCTGCTTCCAGGGACTTCAGCCTTCCAGCAGCAGTTCACCTGTTGTCTACAAACTTTCTGTTAAGACAGACTCATGTTTTCGTTCAATAGTATTTAGGCCATGGCAAGGCTGGCGCGGGAACCTGCACCCTTTCCTTCGGGGGACCTTCTCTGAGCACCTCTCTTTGGTCTGTAAATCTAATCATTGGCTTGTAGATGCAGCCCGGAGACAGGAACGACTCTGGAAGTCAGCTCAGCGGGCTGGGGTACCCGAGCAGGAAACGTAACTTGGCGTGCTTTGCTTGCGATGTGCTGAGGGTCTGCGTTCAGCCCTGCCGATGACTGGCTCGTTGCTGGCAGTGGTCGGGGGCCTGTGGTCCAGTGACCTGGGGGGGGGGGGGAGGGTTAGCTTGCTGTGTTGTGGCAGCTACCCTGCCAGGGGCGGTATATGGGACGGAATACTGCAGTTTACGCATAATGACTTTGTTGTTTTGCTCGGGTACTGGATTGCAATAAAGCTGAGGCCTTTGACCTCCCAATTACAAGTGTGGATGTGGATTATTTATGATTGTGAGAGGCTGGGCGTGAGGGTGAGAGGCTGGTCCAGGGTGTCTTCATATTATTTCTGCAGCCCTGCCCTGTGCGGAGGTTCAGGGCTGTTAGATGCATTAAGTCCTTGCAAAGATCAGAAGGATTTTGCACAGTAGCTCTGGTTTCACACACAGGTTCACACTTTCAATCACTGGAGGAGAGGAAGGCTCCAGGGGAGCCAGAGAGGGTGAGAAAATCTTTGCTCTTGTGAAAAGGTGACAGATGATAACAGGACCCCAAATAAGAGGCCCTAAGTATTTATCTCCAGCACCCCACTTTCAATAATATTTAGTATTTATGCAGTGATGTCAGCACATGCACGAGCAACCAGCATTAAAGCGCATGTCCCAAAGATCTTATAATCTGAATTTTTAGCAGAGAGAGTTTAAATAACTTGCTGACGGGTGGACACTGTGAAGAGTGGCAGTGATGGAATAAGTTCTCATGGAATTGGTACATTTTGGAATCTTTAAATTCACCATGCTTACTGTCAGCCATAGAAACCTAGGTATACATGTATTTATGCACTCCTAGAGTCCACTGTGAAAAAATTAAGAAAGAACATTCAGTGCAAGACCTAATCTTAAGCATCTGATCTTGCATTTGGATGGTGCTCTGGTGGATTTCTTATTGTTCCTATAATTTACTGGGTCCTATGGAAGGGATTGTCATGTGAGGTTCTTTAAACTGGTATTTACTGACAACAGGAACACTTTCTGTGGAGCTGATTTACAAACATGAATGTACAGGAAGAAAACTGATTAACATATGGAAGAATTTTCTGTTAGATAGAAGCATGGGTACAAGGTTGATTAAGAGATAGAAAAATCACTGGATAGACAGACACATGGATAGATATGTTGTGGAATAACATGGGAAGATCATTGATAGGCTAGATGGTTAGTTTGGTTGATAGATGGAAGTATCATTGATTGGGTTGGTGGATGGAGAGATGCATAGGGCAGGTTGATAAACAAATGAGAGAATCATCAATTCAATAAATGATGGACAGATGGATGGAGAGATGAATTATGGATATCAGATGGAAGGACTGATTGGACAGATAGGCAGCTTGTTGATTAATCATTGATGGGAGAGATGATGGACAGACAGATGGAAAGGTAGGTTGTTTGATTAACATGGATGATCATTGATTGGACAGATGAATAGGCAGGTTGTTGATTAATCATTGATGGGAGAGATGATAGATGGATGGACAGGTAGGTTGTTTGATTAACAGATGGAATGATCATTGATTGGACAGATGAATAGGCAGGTTGCCGATTGTTCATTGATTGAAGAGATGATGGACAGATGGATGGACAGGTAGGTTGTTGATTAACAGATGGAAGGATAATTGATTAGACAGATGGGTAGGCAGGTTGTTGATTGTTCATTGGAGAGATGATGGACAGATGGAAGGATGGATAGGTAGGTTGTTGATAACAGATGGATGGACCATTGATTGGATGGATGAATGAACAGATGGAGGGGGATTTAATAAGGCCTTCGGACATCACAGTCGGATTCCACAGATGTTGGTGTCTCTTCCCACAAAACAGAATGCTGGTTAATTCCAAAAAAAGAAATCACAGTGCCTCCCACTCAGCAAACTATAGCCGTTCTTTCCACATCTGGAATGAGGCGGGTTCTACCTGAAATTGCAATGAAGTAGTTAACAAGACTCACACCGGAATGTGTTTCTATATTGTCGGGGAAACTTCATTTCCTCTTATGGCAAATAATGGAAGAATCAAGTGCTGGAAGAAAGATCACTTCCTTTCTCATCTCTTGACTAAAAATAAAACCTAAACAGGAAACAGTTGGTAACAGCTAATGGCTATCTTTCTGCATGCCTATCCCCTCCTTTTCCCACCTTAGCTCTACCCTTTCCAGCTTCCCACACTTCAATTGCTCACAGGAGCCAGAGCTGGGACTGGAACCCCGTTGTAATCATTCCTCCAGTGGCACTCCCAGCTCTAGCTCATGGAGTTGGGCTTCCATCTGAAAGCTGTATTTGCAAAATCATTTGGAGAAAGAAAAGAAAGTTTCAGCTCTCCAGCTACCAAGGAACATTAGCCTGAGATCTGTAGGTCACTGCTATGATGCATTGGCTGAGCTTTATGTAGAATAGCAGGAAGTACTGCAGGGCAGGAATGAGGTGCATTGACAGAACTGTGAATGGGGGATTCAGCTCTGGAATAGCAGGGGTACTGCAGGGAAGGAATGAGGTGCATTGACAGAACTGTGAATGGGGGATTCAGCACTGGAATAGCAGAGGTGGGGAGCTGCAGGGCAGGATAGAGGTGCAAGGGAAGAGCTGTGTGTGGTGGTCTTAGTACTGGCATATAAAAACATAGAATACGGTGGTTGATAAAGCCCATTTAGAGGATCATGTTCTAGGGGTAATGCCTAGGCACTAAGGCCAGTAATGTAGATAATTTCCACGTGCATTGGCATTACCACTGGAGCTCCTGAAGGTAACTGACTAACATGCAAACCTTTCTAAAAAGATTGGAAATAACCTCTAATAGTGTTAATGCTGGAGTGACTATCCAGAGTTAAATCCTGCGAGGTTGAAGGTTGACCTTCCAATGCGAGAAAAGTACACCTAAAGTGCAGTTACATTTCTCTTGTTAGGAGGGCTTCATATATGCATGGCAAAGGGCCTGGCCCACCTCCTCTACACCAAGAAAACTTTGGGCTTCTGGATCCTGGCACTCTACCTCTGACCGCCACAAAATCCAAATCTGGCATTCACCGCTTCTCCCCTAAGATTCCTGACAAGTTTCCACTAGCAAAAGGGAATTGGTGTCCCTTATGTTGGCAGGGTGACAAATTCAAAATGGCGCTAGCACATCTCACATCATCATCTGAACCTGTTAGCAGGAGGCCCAATTGACATTTCAGTGGGGTTAGGGGTGGGAGGGTGGGGCTTGGAGGCCCTTAAATGAATTCCAGAGTTGGGAGAGTGGGGACCTGGAGGCCCCACTCATGTTTCCAAAGTGGGTTGGGGCAGGAGTGGAAAAATAAACTTCTACCCTTCCTGGCGCCCGATCCCTGCAGCCCATGATCAGGAACCATAGTTCTTAGAGCCAGTTATCCTGCAGAGGTTGCTGCAGGGCAGGGCTGAGGTGGCAGCAGGATTGCTGCTGGGTGGCAGAGTCGCTGCTGACATAAGCAGAGATGCATTTTCTCAGTGCTGTAACAATGCAATGCCTCAAGTTGAAGCAGGCATAGGCAGCAGAATGGGAAGGCCACCAACGTTTTGCCCCAGAAAGCATCAGCAACCAGGGCAGGATGTGTGTGTGTGGGGGGGGGGGGGGAGCAGGGGCAGAGATTGATGTGTTTGGCCCCTCCTCCAAACCCAAAAGGTCTTCCACTGCCCCCAGGAGACGGAGATGGGGGTGGTAATGGTGAGTTCTAGAGGTAGCTTTATATTTTCCTTGTGATAAAGTGCTGGAAAGAGTCTTGTGCCTGCTAAGAAGCAGATCCTTCTGTACTGCCTCTGTTTAGCAGTGAAGGAAAAGAACCAGGGCAGACTTCCTGGGTCGGCACATCCAGCAGAGAGCTCCAGGAAGGCAGGTGGACCATGGGCAGGGGGGATGGGCTAAGAGCCACAGAGTCCTGGAAAGGAGGCCCAAGAAAAAGCTGAGCGAGAATGGGGAAGGGTGGGAGGAGAGAGGCAGGGGCCTGTCTTTAAATCCAGAGATAAGGATTCAGTAGATAGGGTAGAGCAGCCTGTTCAGCCCAGTGAAATACAAGCAACTGAGCTCATTGCAGTGCTGTTAATGAAGGATGTGCGCCTTGTATTAGGGAGGGTGAGGAATGTGCAGTGCACTTCAGTGCTGTGTTAACGAGGGATGTGCAGAGTTACGCTGGCTTTATTGGTGAAGGGAATGCAGTATATTGTAGTTTTCTGGAAGGGTCATGCAGTCTAGCACAATGCAGTGCTGTTAGTGAGGGGCATGCAGTGGGCCTCGGTGCTCAGTTTGCCAGAGGAGGCTGCCGTGCAGTGCTCCATTCTGCCGTGTTAGTGAAGGGTGTGCAGTGCATCTCATTGCTGTGCTGGTGAGGTGGAAAACACGGCAGTGCTGGGGACAGGGGTTTGCAGCACACCTCAGTGATGTCATGGTGAGGAAGTTACAGCACACTGCTAGCAAGGGGTGTGCAGTGGAATGCAGTGCAGTTGGGAGTAGGTAGCATACCACGGTGCTGTGTAAAGAGGTGTTAAGGGCACTGCAATGATGGGTTAGGGAGGGCTGTTCCCTATGCTGCACCACAGTGCTTTGTTAGCCAGGGGTATTAGTGAGAGGTGAGCAATGTACTACGGTGCTGTTAGGGAAGGATGTGCAGTGCACTGCAGTGCTCGTTAGGGAGGGGTGTGCGGGGCTCTGCTGTGCTGTGCCTCGCTAGTAGTGTGTGAATGCTGACCTGCAGGCAGCTGCGCTCTTCATCAGCCGGGAGCTGTTATGCACCGAGGTCCCCCCCCCCCCCCCCCGGGCCTGCAGCTTTTCTTTTGTTGTGCAGCTGTGAATTTCCTGTTTTCGAAGGTTGGACTGTGGGAAAGCGGAGCTGTGCGCAGGAGATTGGGGGCGAGGGGGAAGTGGGGGGAGGGAGCAGACTGTAGTTATTTATTACTGTCACCTTTACACAAATAGGGCCAGAATCCTTCGTCCCAGGAGCTCCCGGAGCACCAGTCCTGTGCAAGCAGTTACAGGCCGACCTCAGGGAAGCCGCCCCCCAGAGACACTGGCAGGGTGAATGCGGTCCTTCCCGTCCCATGGGGGAGGGGGACAAAAGCTGAAACAAGGGAATCTCCCCCCGGCCTGGAAAACAGCCCCAAAGCAACTGGGAGACGGAGAGTGGGTGAGGGCAGGGAGTTAATGGAGAGAAAACGTAACCCTTTGTCCAGCTGTTTGAACCTGAAATCCCACTCTACAAGAATTCGCCTCCATGACCCCTTTCCTGGAGCATTTAGGTTGATGGTGGCTGAACGCTGCCAGCTACTTAGAGGGAAACGGCTGCATCAGGTGCCCTTTCCCTGCATCACCCCATGCCCCTTCTTGCTCAGCCCTCACTCCAGGCTCCCCTGCCCTGTCTGACAAGTTCCCCTACTGGGACTGACTTTTCCCTCTCTCACACTTTTTTTTTTTTTAAACTAAGGGGCAGATGCAATAAATGAACATGTAAAGCGGGAGCTCTGCTAAGGGACGCCCAGGCACCTCTCCTGGGTGCGCGATGCAATATGTAAAATGAGGGGTCGCGCTGCCAAGGAGGCGCTAGGGTCAACTGCACGCCCTTAGCGCCTCCTCGGCAGTGGGCTCCAGGGCGAGGTCGCCTGTCCGCGGGTTAGGAAAACGCACGCTCAATTTTACGCCATGGTAAATTGAGCGTCCATTTCCCTAACCTGACCACCGGCACTTTTTTTTTTTTTTTAAACCTTTTACTAAGTCAGAGGATGTGCAGAAAAGCAGTCTGTTCTGGTTTTCTGTACAACATTTTGTGGTGCTCAGAAATTAACGCCTGCTCTGGGCGTAAGCATGTGCGGGTCGGGTGCACATTTTTTTATTTTTTTACACTTGGGGTGAAAAACCAATAGTCTCATCAGCATGCATGGAAATTTGACCTCATGCACGTTGCTCGTGGAGATCCTGAAAAGCGGACTGACTGGCTGAGGACCCCCCCAGGACAGGTTTTGGAACCTCTGGTGTAGGTGAAGGCCCCTCTCTCCCTGTGATGTCACCCGGCAGGAATGTCCCTGCCCGTGCTGACATAAGAAGTCCGGGTCACACCCTCACACTACCATATGAACCAAAAAGAAATACAGATAAACCGCTCCGAAAAGCAGAAAGATGTCATTTCCAAAGGCACAGCCTCCTGCAGACGATAAATCTTTCCTTGCCATCCTTTTCAAAAGGTTTTTTTATATTGGACTTTTTAGACCGTACAGAACACCATTATTCTGGTAACTGCAGAGGTTCTTTAACGGCAGTGGGAACAAAATTCAGCTAGAAACCCAAAAAATTGTGGTACCAAAACGTTGAAAATATTGTTGAAGAAAACAAAAAGGGGGGGGGGGGGGGGAGAGCGGGAGCAGGCGGGTGTAAGGAAAACCAGGAGGACATTCTGTATCTTCCCCAGACAGAGACACAAAATTCATCCGACAACGTACACAGTTTTTGTTTTGGCAAAATATATACTTTATTTGTTTCTTTCGATAGGAAAGGGACGTACAAAAACAGAATGACAAGAAGGTGTGCACACACTCATGCACACGCCTCATAAATATGAACACATTTAAATAGCTTTTATATAGAAGATATAATAAAGGCCATCTTGAAGCTCTGTACACTGCATTTTGTTTTGTTTTTTTAAATAATTATTAAAAAAAAAAGGTGAGCTTTCCAACGATAAGGTTTTTTTTTGTCATATAAAATAGTTCTTTATTTCCTGGGTATTGTTTTTGACGCTCGGCATTCAATGAGACTGTTCTAGTTTTTTTCCTTTTCTCCCTCACAAAGTCCCTCAGAAAATCTTTCAAAAAAGGGGGAGAGGAGCTAAGTACAGCTTCACCACCAGCATCCATTGTCCTTCTTCCGCCATAATGAAGGTCAAAGCCCTTGTTCCTCCCCAGTGTCCTGCCACCTGTCCGGCACCAGGAGACCCTCTGGTGTAAGAAGTCTCTCTGCTCTGGCTCAAGGGCTTCTTTGCTTTAGCAAGTTCAAGGGGCAACAGGCAGCACGCCTTGACTGACAGGTCGCACGGTGGGGTTTGTTCCATCGCCATCTCTGCCGACAAAAAGGACCAGCCTCTTTCTCAAAGCCGGAGCCCAAGGAGTCCTTGGAACGTTCTAGAACTCCTAGTGCAACTTCTTCCTTGCTTCCCTTTCACGTCCGTCTGCCGTTCACACGTGCCTCCAGATGCGCCAAATCCATCCGCCATGCACATGGATAGCCACATCCGTTCTCCATCCGCCTCATGCCTCCAAGAGACCCGGGGGGGGGGGGGGGGGGGTCCAAAAAACTGTCTGCCTCGTGCGAGTCCAGGATAACCCATATCCATCCGCCTGCTGTCTTAACACTTACCGCTTAGCCACCTGGTGTCTCGGACACCACATGTCCGCCTGCTGTCCGATGCCTCCACCACACATCCAACCTTCTAGCAGAATGAGTTCCAAGCCAGGGTTTTCAAAGGGTGCATCCGTTCCATAAATAGCAGCAGAAATAAATATTAAATATTAAAAAGTCTATATTAATATAAAACACCCAAGTCCGGGAAAGTTGTAAACATTCTTTAGATGGGGAGCTCAAATGGCTTTAAGTCCAAACAGATCTTCAAACCTAAGAAAAAAAAAGAGAAGAAAGGAGAAGAAACACTTCATTAAGAATTCACAGCATTGCGAGGACCTTTCCTCAGTGACTCCGGGCAGGAGTGGGATCTTTCACCTTCCCCCTACTGCTGCTATGGTGAACCTTGGAGACTGTGGCCAGCCACACTCTCTCTTCAGTGTGGCATGGAGGTGCTATGTGGTCAGTGGCTGCTCTGGGTGAATGAACAGATTAATGCCCCGGGAGAATGCCTCAGAGGGATCTGAAATCCTGCATGCAGTCAAACTAAACATAGATCCCACTTTCAAAATTGTATGCAACATGCCATAGAGGGAGCCATGTTATTGAGGTCATAGATCAGTTTCATCCTTTGACCTTTTATTTTTGCTACTGGTGCTTCTTTGAACTGAAAATATGTTCCAGATGCACTACTATAAAAGGAAAAAAAATAGTAAGTAAAATGCTCCCATTTCAATTGGCTACTGTGGATGGCATCACTTGCTAAAATGACTCTTTTCATGTTAACTGGATGGCATATTAGAAGGTTACGTAACAATCTGGAGAAGTGGGGAGCATGAGCAGATTCAATAAAGCTTACAGGACATTTGCTTTCCTCACTGCTCTGCAATAGGAATATCATAACAGCCACCCTCTGACTAACCAATCGTGGTCAATTCTATGCTATCAGAGGGATTATTCCTCAAAACCAAACAGCCACCTCAGGAGTGAGCTGAGCTTTGCCCTGTCTGCCCGCTGAAAAAGTCTTTTTCCATCACTTAATTGGAACTTCTGTCTTGCTTAGGAAAATAGACAAAACTCTATTCAGCATTGCAACTGAGTGAATCCCCAATGGACATCATTGCAGTTGTCCCTGAAAAGGAACATCCTATTTCCTACACCTGTTGGAGGTGTATGAGGCAGTCCTATCCCTAGGTGAAGAAGAGATTTCAATCCTAGGCTCACTCATGTAATTAGATGCTTACCTCAGGACCACACGAGGCATCGCTATCAATTTTCAGTCTACTTGTGAGATTGCACTGAGCTACACCCAAGTGCAGAGTTAGCCAAGGAAGGGAGACGTGACAAGCTTGCAATCTGGGTAGTCTAGAAGGGCCATGGAGAAGTCCCCATTTCCATCAGGGCATGGCCACAGCTAAATCCTGATTCTTTGCTACTTTAATACTGTCACTCAAAACTATTTGTAGACTGGTCCCTTGCTGCTGCCCATGCTAGGGCAGATATCAGCTGATGTGGCTTCCAGTGGAAGTTAGCATAGGCAAGCCATAATCGTTAAAATAGCAGGCAATCACTATTGAGAGGAGAGAGCTGGGGAAGATACAGAAATTACAGTAATTCATAACCCATCATTAAAATCATCCATTGTACCTGAAGACTGGAGGGTGGCCAATGTAACCCTCATATATTTAAAAAGGGCTCCAGGAGTGATCCAGGAAACTATAGACCAGTGAGCCTGACTTCAGTGCTGGGAAAAATTGTGGAAACTGTTATAAAGAATAAAATCACAAAACATTTAGATAGACATGGTTTAATAGTACACAGCCAGGATGGATTTACCCAAGGGAAGTCTTGCCTCACAACTTTTTTGAAGGAGTTAATAAACATGTGGATAAAAGGTGAGCCAGTGGATGTATTGTATTTGGATTTTCAGAAGGCGTTTGACAAAGTCCCTCATGAGAGGTTTCTAAGAAAATTTAAAAAAGTCATGGGATAGGAGGCAATGTACTTTTTTGGATTGCAAACTGATTAAAAGACAGGAAACAGAGAGTAGGATTAAATAGTTTTCTCAGTTGAGAAAGGTAAACAGTGGAGTTCCTCAGGGATCTCTACTTGGACCGGTGCTTTTAATATATTTATAAATGATCTGGAAAGGGGAGCGACAAGTGAAGTGATCAAATTTGCAGATGACACAAAATTATTCAGACTAGTTAAATCACAAGTGGATTGTGATAAATTGCAGGGGGATCTTGCAAGATTGGAAGAATGGGCAGCCAAATGGTAGAAGAAATTTAATGTTGACAAGTGCAAGGTGATGCATATAGGGAAAAATAATCCATGCTGTAGTTACACAATGTTAGGTTCCATATTATGAGGTACCACTGAGGAAAAAGATCCAGACATCATAGTGGACAATACATTCAAATCATCGACTCAGTGTGCTGAGGCAGTGAAAAAAGCAAACAGAATGTTAGGAATTATTAGGAAGGAATGGTGAATAAAATGTAGAATGTCATAATGCCTCTGTAGCGCTCCATAGTGAGATCGCACCTTGAGTATTGTGTACAGTTCTGATCACCGCATCTCAAAAAGATATAGTTGCCCTGGAGAAGATACAGAGAAGGGCGACCAAAATGATAAAGGGGATGGAATGGCTGCCATATGAGGAAAGACTAAAGAGGTTAGGAATGTTTAGCTTGGAGAAGAGACGGCTGAGAGGGGATACGATAGAGGTCTATAAAATCATGAGAGGTCTAGAATGGGTAAATGTGAATTGGTTATTTACTCTTTCAGATAGTACAAGGACTAGGGGGCACTCCATGAAGTTAGCAAGTAGTACATTTAAAACAAATCTGAGAAACTTCTTTTGCACTCAAAGCATAGTTAAGATCTGGAATTCATTGCCAGAGGATGTGGTTAATGCAGTTAGTGTAGCTGGGTTTAAAAAAGGTTTGACAAGCTCCTGGAGGAGAAGTCCTAAATTATTAATCAAGTTGACTTGGGGAATAGCCACTGCTTATTACAAGCATTAGTAACATGGGATTTATTTAATGTTTGGGTACTTGTATCCTGGATTGGTCACTGTTGGAAACAGGATGCTGGACTTGAAGGACTCTCAGTCTGACTCAGTATGGCAACTTATATTCTTATGTTCTCTTGATGCCTTCTCAAAAGGATCAAATGCCAAATTGGTAAGATGGTTCTTACAATCAATTGCTTAGAACTCAGTGGACAGATGTAGTGGAGGCAGAGAAGATGTGGCCCTTAGCCCAAGGAGGAGTTGGTGCCACCTGAGGAGACTACTCCCCAGGTTCCCCTGTCGGCAGGCGAGGCTGAACTGAAGCAAGGGCCAACTGGATCTTCGCCACTGGAAACCCGCGGTCCCCCCAGGTGGAGCCCGTAGGGACCCGGGCCGCTTGGATTTAGGTGGGCCCTTGAGAAGATGGAAGATTCGGAGTCCGGTCCAGGGTCAGAAGCCAGAGAGTCGCCAATCACCAGTCCGAGGTCAGAAGCCAAAGAGTGGTCCAGGAGCAGGAACAAAGGTACCAGAGGCACAGACACACTTACGAGAGTAAGCAGACTCATTGCCAAGTCGAAGAACAGGAAGAGGAAGCCTCCATAAATACTCCCAGGCCTTTCATGTCATCCGGGCAGCTGAAGGCAATTTGGTGATGATGGTCCTTTAAGAGCAGCAGGCGGCTACCTAGGAGAGGGTCGGCCTGCTGGAACCCGGAAGTGAGACACACAGCCCGTCGCTGCGGAGAGAAGGCCGGGGAACAAGCGCTCCAGCGCCGACCTGACCGAAGAAGACTGATTCAGCCCGGAGGGGAGCAGGGCCTACCTCGGTGACATCTCCCTGTCACGGTGCCAGCGGTGGTCCCGGCGCTGCGGAGAAGGTTAGTGGGGGACCAGCCGTGGACGTCCGCGGCTGAGAACGCTAACAACAGAATTTCACCTTGATCCATTTGGAGCATAGCGTTCTGATAATGTCTCCCACCAAACCAATCCAATGTCTGAGATTCATGCCCGGGGTGCAGGGGGGGAACTAAGATATGCTTCTTAGACTTCTTGATGCATTTGCACAGATTTGAACACCGCAAACTGGTGTGGTTTGGGAACCAGTTGAATTCCTTAGCTGCCTAGAGACACAATGTTTAGTGTCCCCATTCTTACCAGTTGAGAGGATGGAATTTGGATTTTTTTCACATTCTCTTATGCACCTCTTGCCAGTAGGAGTAGACTGGCACTGGCACTGCCGCTGACTCTTTTGGGGCGTCCAGATACTGGAGGCCAAACAGTGCTTCTCTGGGCCAGTGGCAGATTAATGATCACTTGGGCACTGGTGCAGGTTTTCATTTTGTGCTCTTCCCCCACCAACAAAAACACACAACCCTCCACTATACCTTCCCCATGGCCAAATGTGCTTACACCCCGCTCCCCCCCCCCCCAATAACATCCACTGCTATCAGCCCATGCTCCCCCTCCCACTACTGCCCAATACTCGCAACCCACACTGTCCTCCACTCAGGGATCTTACTCCACACACCCCCACCCTGCCCAGTTCACTCAATTGTCTTTCCCTCCACCCAGGGTTCTCACCCCATACTCTGTCCACCACTGTTCTCATTCCACAATCCCCCTGCTACCCAGTGCTCTCACCCTGCGTTCCTCCCTGCCTAGTGTTTTTACCCCACGCTCTCCCTCTCTACAGTGCTCTCACCCTACATTCCCTCTACCCTACTCAGTGGACTCACTCCTCTCTTCCCCATCCAATGCTCTCACCCTCCACTCCATCCTGCCTAATGCTCTCATCCCACACACACACACCCCTAACCCAGTGCTCTTACCTATGCTACCCCCTCCACACCTAGGACTCTCACTTCTGTATTCCCCTGCCCAATTGTTTTCACCATTCTCCCCCCATTGCGTTCCTTACTCCCACATCTCCAAGTGCTCTCATTCTTCTACACCCCATGCTTTTAGCCTTCTCTTTTCAGCATACTCCCTTCTCACTATGCTCTCACCGCCCCCATTTCCTTCTCTCCACAGCACAGTGCTCCCACTCAGTAATCTCCCCTTCCTCTTAAAGCCTGTTGACCTAGGCCAGTAGTGAAAGAACCTGTTCCTAGCAAGAGGCTCTCTCTCTCGCCTACAGCAGTTGATTGGTTCTTGTGAACAAAATGAGCCAATCAGCTGTAGGAGGCAGGGCAAAAATTCAGCAGGTTTCCTCTTCCCTCCAACTGGCAGCCAGGAAAATGAGAGGATTCCACAGTCACACGAAAGACGACAATACCATTAGAAGTAGAGACTAACTGGCAATCTAAAATGATCTTTTCAGAGCCACTTCAGTCTTCCTTTCTTGGGGGTCTCGTTCTGTAGGCAGCGTTTTGGGAGTTATGTGGCTAGATCGCTGATTCAGGATCATTGAGGCAGGCCCAGCGGCAGTGTCAGCATTCCTGGTTCCTAATCCTTGGTTCCTGGTTCCACTGTTTGTCTTCCCTGAGTTCCTGTGTCCGGTTCGTCTTCTGAGTTCTTGTCTTCGTGGTCAGTCTCCCCGCCATCTGTCTTCAATGTTCTCCTTAGGTTGAGCCCTAATATGCCAGGGCTAGCTGGAAGTAGACCCAAGCCTCTGTGGAGGTGAAGATCTGTCTCATAGAAGAGGTTGTGGTCCCTCATCCTTCCTCCTTTTTGTTCCTGGTCTCATTGGATTGGACTTCTGTCTTGACATTGGATTGGACCTTGATGCTGCTTGACCACTGCCTGCTCACCATTACTGATTGAACTCTGCCTGCTCTGACCACTGCCTGAACCCTTGGCTTTTCATCCGGATGTAGTGCATTTTTTCAAGGGGGTGAAACATGTTCAGCTTCCAGTCTGCCAGGTGATCAGTCTTGGGCTCTGAAATTAGTCCTGAGATTGCTAGCAGTAGCCCTCTTTGAGCCACTGAGGAAGGTATCGGTCAAGGACCTAATGCTGAAGGCCTAGGGGGGGGGGGGGGTTCTTCCTAGTGGCCATCTATTCACCAGAAAAATGTTGGTCTCTGTCTTTCATTTTATTGAAGATATGTCAAAGTTTCATCAGAATCAGGTGATATCACTGCTTGTGTTCAGATTGGAGTATACAAGGTCAAGGGAGACCCTTATACTTTCTAGATGTATGCAAGCACTGCTTAGGTACCTGAAAGTCAAACACACCTTCTGGAGGTCAGATATGCTAATCATTCTCTTTGGAGGATGGTGAAAGGGGAAGGAAGCCTCAAAAGCATCCATTGCCATGTGGATTAAGGAGGCAATAACTTCAGCTTATATCAGAAAAGGCAGAAGGATCTTGGAGGTGCTGAGAGTGCACTCCATGAGGGCACAGGCCTTATAGTGGGAGGAGCAAAAACTAGTCTCTCCACAAGACGTATGCAAGGCAGGCTCGTGGGCTTCTTTACATTCATTTATCAATCATTAGAAGAAGTCAGATGTTCAAGCCAAAGATGCGGGGGTTTGCACAAGAGTCCTGGAGCATGTGATAGCTTCACGCTGCCCAGGTTAGGTACTGCTTGGACACTTCCCATTCATCTGGACTGGTCTGGCAGGATGATAAGGAAGGTGAAATGTAAGCATACCTGTTAATTTCCTTTCCTTGAGTCCTGACAGACCAGACCATGACCCACCCAAGGGGTCATAGTATCTTTTTCTTTTTGGTTCTTGTTCATAAATATTTAGGAAGCCCCCTAGTATTGGCAAGCAGGGGAGGAAAGAAAAAATGTTTACAGAGAATGACAAACAGGAGAGTCTGTTTGTGGTACTCAGATGAGTCTATATATAATTTTTATTTAGATATTCAGGGGAGGGGAGGGACAAAACTATTTGGAGATTAGACAAAGGCTTGGGGACAGCCTTTCCTGCTGCACCCAGCTACATAAGGGTGCATGTCAGACAAGGCTTGTGGTGCCTCCATCTGCTGGCAAGCAAGGATAACCCATTCATATGGATTGGTCTATCAGGACTTATGAAAAGGTAATTAACAGGTACCCTTCAATTTCACTCTTGCCTCTAAAGTTGCTCTTGAATATTGCTGATCCAAAAGAGTTGTGGGGCTCAGCAGGAGGACTGACTTTACTCAAAGTGTCTCAAATGTCTCAAAGTTGGAGCTCTGGAGACAGTGAGCAAGCTGGATGGGAGGTAAAACTTTCCTCCATGCAGAGCTGTTTAGGGAGTGGGATCACATATTCCAGTAGCCTGCGCTATAAAAGAGATCAATGCTAATGATCCTTTTTCTTTTGCTCTTGGCTGCATGCTTGAGCAGTCAGAGTCTGATGAGCAGTGTGAGCTGGGAGAATAAGACCTGTCTTGTTCTCTGGGCCTGTCCTTAGACTTCTAGAAGTCAGTATAGCTCCATGTGCTTCTTTGATGCCTTGGGCACCAGCTTGGTGGAAGTGCAAGTGGACTTCAAGATGAGACTGCAGTCTCATCTCTCATCCTGCAGTCTCATCTCTCATCTCTCATCTTGCAGTCTCATCTCTCATCTTGCAGCTCTTGATGGCTTTTGGCCACATCCTGGTGCAGATGCTGCAGTGGGACATGTCCTCCTTCTTACCCAGACATCTGTAGCAGGGCTTGGGATGGTCTGTAATTTACACTCTTTGTCTGCAGTCTGGGATCTTCGTGAAGCCCCTGGGCTTGCTTCTCTGCCATCAGCAGAAGAACGAATGATGTGAAATCGAAAAGGTGAGAATTTTCTTTTCAAAAATAAATGGCCCAAGGGAAAAAAAAAAGTCTGCAGCCAGCAAGGCTTGTCTGAAACTGCTGCAAAAGGGGCAGTGAAAAAGGAACAACATTTACACAAAAAATCCTAACTAAAAGGAGGAAGCAAGGAAAAGAAGCTGGAAGAAAAAAAAAAAAAAAAGACACCAAAAAAATACCGAGGGAGCTCAGAAATGCGATCATTAATTCCAGCCGTAGGAATATGGGAGCTGCCATGCATGCCCAAAGGGATTTTCAATCCTTCTCTGGAACTTGCCCCATGTTGGTGCAGTCAGATGATGTCAGACCCCCTCCACCACCACACACAGACACGCACACACCCGTGTGACCGAAGCAAATTGCTTGTCTTTGGTAAACAACTGTACAACGGTTAGCAAAGCTTCACAAATGTCCCCCCCAAAGAAGGAGGAATAGTCACCCACAGGATAAAGGATCCAGATACAGCAATTGGCATAGGGTTAAGTCAGCAATCACTTTCCTAACTCTCCAGGACTGAGCAGAGGCAGCAGACACCGACTCCCCGAGTCCTGATGCCCTTGCAGACTAGTGCTTGTGGCAGCTGCTTGCCGGATACAGAGGGATGGCCAAGAACTCTGCAGCCAGTTTCAGTCTGATAGGAAAGAGGAAACTCAGGCATTGATTCATCGGTCACCAGCAGTTCTGCTTTATTAAAGAACGGTGTGGGGGGGGGGGGGGGAGCAGGCCCGCAGTTAGGCAACTGCTTAGGGTGCAAACGTTTGAGAGACACCAAATATCCAGGCCAATGAGGAGCCTCCGTCC
Source organism: Rhinatrema bivittatum (assembly GCF_901001135.1). Taxonomy (NCBI): domain Eukaryota; kingdom Metazoa; phylum Chordata; class Amphibia; order Gymnophiona; family Rhinatrematidae; genus Rhinatrema; species Rhinatrema bivittatum. Next base: position 78,030,961 of record NC_042625.1, read on the forward strand.
GCTTGCTTCAGGGCCATGTGCCGGCACAGCTTCAAAGGGGCGCAGCCATGGCACTCTGCCTGTGGGTGCCCAGATCTTAAATATGGCCCTGTTGGGGGGGGGGTGGGGGGAGGCGGGGGTAGAGAGCCATAACCTTGTAGGTTGGTCATGTAAAGGGGTAAAGAAAGGGGGGTCTATAACAAACAGCACAAGATTTACCTTCAGGAGACCAAGACTCCACATTGTCACGACCAAGTCTGGCCAGAAAAGTGCTATGAACTGCAATTACAGTAAACGATTGGTTAAGCCATTTTTTGGTTGTTTGCACATGGGGATGCGGGCTGTAGAAAGTCTGCGGCAGTGAAGGCAACGCCGCTGTGACATCTCAGGGAAAGTTCAGCTGGATTCTGAGCAAACCAAGCGCTTGGCGCAGAGAGCCCCAGCCCGCTAGAAACAGAATGAGGTCCACGACCAGCTGATTCCGCTTGAAGAAAAGCCTGGGTATTAATCAAACCTTTAAAACAAAACAAAACCCTAAAAGAAAACACATTTTAGCTTAAATAGCAAGCATCCCCTGTCTGGAAGGCTGTGAAGTGCCGATAAACGATTGCTCTGCTACCTTCTGGGGAGGGCTGCAAGAGTCAGGGTCACCCTAAGGATGATCAGCAGACAGCGAGACCCTTCCAGAACCAGCCCCGGTCTCGGCGGACCTTCCTTCTGCCTTGCAATGGATGCATGTTTTCTTGCATTTTAAGTCTCTTTGTGCTTGAAAAAGGCCTCACTCAGGATCCTGAAGCGCAGAGTGGCAGCAACCAGGAATGGGCCCTGGAGAGCACCAAACTCTTTGCAGGTCGTACGGTAGCTTTTCTTGGACCCAGACAAATGTTTTTAGGATAGAGAGGATTTGGGTTCAGTGGGCTGAAGCCTATGGTTTTATAGACTGTTTGTATGGTCAGTTTGGGAGGGTGATTGTTATCATTTCAGCGTTTTCCTTGTGGTGTTTTGGTTCTATTTTAAAATTATAATGGATGCCAATAGGCTCCAGGAAGGTTACAAAACTAACTGGACAGGCAGGAAATAAAATGTAAGTAAATAAATTATCCAGAAACAATGTGGAGACCCTACGGGACCACAGTACATCTGAAGAAGAGGAGGGCCTGTGTGTGCTCCCGGAAGCTCATGTACCATAAGGTGCTTGGGTAAGACACTGGGTCCAAAAGCTGGCATTGTACAGCCTGCAAGGAGCAAAGGATCCCCAAGCCAGTTAAAAGGCAATAAACTAGGTAACCATCTAATTGTAGCCCAAGCCACAGTTTGCTTGTGGCTTGGGCAAAGAGTGGGAGAAACCCTTTAGATTAGAAGCAGCCTCCAATGCATTGCAGTGTTTGATGAATCTCCCTGTGCGCCTCGTTGTCTGACTGCATCCCCTTGGGGCAATTCTGCTTCCTCATACGCTTTTTGCTTAGGGTGGGATTTTGATACTGACATTTTCAAGGCTTTCTCCCAGAAGCCCCCCCCCCCCCCCCCCCCATCTATGGGAGGGTGCAGGAGGAGGAAATGAGGTTCAAAGAGTGTGACCCCCTCCTTGTTGCCACCACGGCACCTGCACCACGGGTCCCAGCCTGCCCTACCTTAAGCTTGTGAGTAGCTCTTAGCCTGGAGGCCGGTTCCTAGGAGGGGGCTGGGGAAAGCATGGAGAGGGGGGGCAGACTGCAAGATGGATGTCAAACTGAGGCGACCCCCAAAGACCAAAGTCACTTTCAAACAACTTTCTGAGGGCCGTTCTAGGGTTTTAAAGCTACCTGCTCAGTTTAATGGCTAAAATGGATCCCTGTTTTACTGCTTCATTCATCTCTGACTGATGCTGATTCTCCTGGGAGCTAAAGGCAGACAGTATCGCCCTGCAGGCCCTGTTCCTGGCCTTCACATTCCATTGCTGTGACCTTTCCCATTGCAGGGTCAGGTCTGGGACTGGGGGGTCACCTGCCTGCTTGATGACATTTTGCTGTTACATATCCCTCAGTATGGAGCAAGTCTACAGTTTGGAGCCATTCCTCTCTGTAGAGGGTCTCCTGCCTCTGGCACAGGCTGGGAGCCACTTCAGTGGGCCACAGGCAGCTCCACTGCCCTCCTATCTCACCCACCCCCTGACTGCATGCATACCCCAGAGAGCCATACAGAAGGCAGCACCTTAGTGGTTCGGAAAGGAGACAGAATTCATTGGAACAGCTCTGCTTTGGGCAGAGCAGGACCTTAAGCACACACAGATTCATTACCTCAGTTGCAAAAATGCACTGCTCCGGGGGGTCTGGAATGATATAAATGGGGTGATAACCCCCCTCTTTGGGGTAACCGATGGGTGAGCTGCAGTGTCTCTGCTCAGATTTTTTACTGCAATAGAAAGAGGGAAGTGTGTGTTAGAAAATGTTCTCAAAGGATTGAGGAGAGAAACCGAGCCTCATCCGGAGCTGGCTTAGTGCTAGGAGGGGAGAGGGATGCAGCATGAAGCAGACCAGGAGTTCAGAGAGAGAGAGAGAGAGAGAGACCAGAAGAGGAGAGAAGAGGGGAGGGAGAAAATAGAAAAAAACAAAAACACAAACATGAAGGTAAATGGGAAACTGAATATGAACTGAGAGAAGGCAAACGACAGACAGCGGGAAAGCGGGAGAGAGGAGCGAGACAGAGAGGGGAACTGGAACAGGCAGCCGCTCACTTCTCCTGCTTCTTTTTGCCGGCAGACGGCCCCTCCGAGACGTTCCGCTCCAGGAGCTTCTGCTTGTAGTTGAACTTGTTGCTCAGACAGTCTGTGCTGAAGCGAGGCTCCTTGTTGGGCACCTTGAAGCGCCCTGGTGCGATAAGGAAGGAGTCCCTCTCTTTCAGGTTGTTTATGGTCTCCAGGCCACTCTTGCTAGGCCCTTTCCCTTGCTTCTGGCCCAGTCTCACCTGCCTGAGGACCAGCATGGCGGCACACACCATCAAGACTAAGGTCACCAGCCCAAGGCCGAAGGAGATAGCCAGGGCGGCTGGGAACGGGTCCTCCGCTGCCCGCCGGCTTGGGGACGGGGTGGGGTCCTGGACCCGGAACTCGCAGCTGGGGCCCATGTAGCCTGGGGGGCACTCGCACACGTGTCCCGAGAAGTGAGTGTAGCAGGTGGCGCCATTGGAGCAGGGGTTGCCGCTGCAGGCATCCATGCGCACGCCGCAGTCCTTGCCACCATAGCCCAGGGTGCAGGAGCAGGTGTAGCTGTTGATCCCATCCACACAGGTGCCACCATTGGCGCAGGGGGTCCTTGCACAGTCGTCGATGTTCAGCTCACAACGGGCGCCGCTGAAGCCAGCCCGGCATTTGCAGATCATGCTCCGGCCCAGGTCCAAGCAGTGGCCACCCTAAACCAGGGGGAGAAGCAAAGGAATCATGTGCACCCCCCCACAGCAAAGCTGTCTCATGGACTCTGCATGCATTACCAGGTCAGAGAAGCCTGGCGATTAGATCCAAGGTCTGGGACACATGTTCCTTGGCCTTGGAACTTGGGCTGAAAGCTCTCGGGGGAAGGGACTCCAGTAGCTGTACACTTTATATTTGTAGAGTGCTGCATATGCTTATAATTCTATATAAAACTACAATCTAGCCTCACAGTCACTAGCCCAGATCAGGCTCCCCTGCTCTCCCGTCGGAGCTAGGAGAGATGCAAAAAACTCCCCTGGAACTGGACACCTGGTGATTGGACAGGATGCAGCATCAGAGGTAGCTTGGAGTAAAACTCTGTCTGAATTTTATCTTATATAAGAAGGGGACCCTGTGTGGCATGGCAGTCGCAGTGCCCTGTGTGGTCCCATCTAAGACGCTGTACGCTATGTATACCCATGTAGTGCCCCTTCAGGGAATGAACCCCCATCTTTACCATTCAGGCAGGGACTGTCCCAGTGCCCCTGTGTGGTCCCATCTAAGATGCTGTACTCTATGTATACCCATGTGTATACCCAGTGCCCTGCAGGGAATGACCCCCATCTTTACCATTCAGGTAGGGACTGTCCCAGTGCCCTGTGTGGTCCCATCTAAGACGCTGTACTCTATGTATACCCATGTAGTGCCCTGCAGGGAATGACCCCCATCTTTACCATTCAGGCAGGGACTGTCCCAGTGCCCTGTGTGGTCCCATCTAAGACGCTGTACTCTATGTATACCCATGTAGTGCCCTGCAGGGAATGAACCCCCATCTTTACCATTCAGGCAGGGACTGTCCCAGTGCCCTGTGTGGTCCCATCTAAGACGCTGTACTGTACTCTATGTATACCCATGTAGTGCCCTGCAGGGAATGAACCCCCATCTTTACCATTCAGGCAGGGGCTGTTGCTGCAGCGATCGATCTTCTTCTCGCAGTTGGAGCCATGGTAGCTTACAGGACAGCGGCAGGTGTAACCCCCGCTGGGCTTCTCGGCGCAGGTGCCACCGTTGAAGCAGGGCCCATCAGCGCAGGTCATTGCACTGATCTCACAGTTCTTGCCATAGAAGCCCTGCGGGCAGGTGCATTTATAATCATTCTCCAGATCCTAGGAGGAAGATACAATCGTTAATATGGCCATGAATCACTGCTGGACAACCAGCCAACATCATTGGATTACCAGCCATCAGCACCCTCCATTCTCCAGCATACTGAGAGCTGCACAGCCCTGCTTGTCACCAGCCAATCAATATTCTCCCTTCATTCTGCAGCAGGAGTGAGGAATCTCTAGTCCTAGAGGACCAGACACTGGTCGTGTTTTCAAGATATCACTAGTGAATATACATGAAGCAAATTTGCCTACATTAGAGGGAGCTCATGCAAATTATCTCATGCATATATCCTGAAAACCTGACGGGTGTGGTCCTTGAGGGCTGGAGGTTCCCCACCTCTGTTCTACAGCATGTTCAGAGCTATGAATCACTTCTAGATCATCAGTCAATCAACGCCCTCTCTTTTCCCTAGTACTAAGAGCTATAAACCATTGCTAGGCCACCAGTCAGTCAGCAGCTTCACTTACTTAATATTCTAAGATCTATAAACCATTATGGAACCATCAGGTAATCAATACCCTACATTCCCCAACAATAAGATGTATAAACCACTGCTGGACCATCAGCCAATCAGTACTTTCCATTCCCTATCACTGAACTATAAACCGCTGCTATACTACCAGTCAATTCTCCAGTACTTCCAACTATAAACCATGTTTGGACCATCAACCAGCCAGTCAATGCCTTCTATTCTCCAGCACTCAAGAGCTACAAATCACAGGTGGATCAGCCAATCACTATCCTCAGTTTCAGGTTCGTCAGCTCCTACAGTGGAATGGTTCAGTATATGAGGGACCATTCTGGGCAGCAGGGTGGGACCGGGCCATTTAAATGAACAAACATCTAAGAGCTTCTCTAAGGTTGCCTCTGACTGGATTAGAGGTGTTCGCTTCGTTCCCTCTACGAAGCACCCATAATTCAGTAGAGAAGCCTGGCAGCCTTACAAACACTGATTATTCTGAACAAGGCTCTTATTATAATGACATTCATAACTCCTATGGGCAAGACATGTCCCAGAGCTGGGCTGAAGGGGGGTGTGATACTGACGTTGCAGCTGCCTCCACTCTTGCAGGGGTTGCTGTCACACTCGTTGGTCTCGATCTCACAGCCGGTGCCGATGAAGCCGGGTCTGCAGCTGCAGGTGTAACTGCCCTGGCCGGTATTGGTGCAGGTGGCCCCGTTCTTGCAGGGCCGGTGGTTGGTGCAGTAGTTGAGGTCCTGGTTGCAGAAGAGTCCGCCCCAGCCCTCCTGGCAGTTACACTGCCAGGGCTGGGTGCAGGTTCCATGGAGGCAGCCCGGATAGCGGACGCACTGGTCGCAGGCTCGGCCCTGCCAGCCGATGCGGCACTTGCACTCCCCAGGCCGCTCACAGTAGCCGTGGCTCTCGCTGCAGCCGGGCAAACAAATGGCTGTGAACATGGTAAAACACAGAAGAGAGAGAGAGAGAGAGAGAGAGAGAGGTAGAGGGAGATTCAGTGTTAAACAGGGTAAACATCTGGCACCTGCCGCCATCAGCGCCTGAACAAAGGGGCCACATGTCAGCGGGCGCAAGGGGTGGTGGAGGGGGGAGCAGGAGCGCGCGCACGCTCCCACATTCAGTGCGCCCACCCCCATTGTTCCAGGGACAATGGGGGCCTGGGGTCTGGGCAGTCCCTGAATGCGAAGCAACTGACCCCTTTGCAAATGCATTCACTCAGCTTAACAAGCAGACCCCGGGAACACAGGCTGCCAGGAAAAACATTGTCCTCGCCCTCCCTCCACAAGTGCAGACAAAAAGAAGCGATGGGAAAGCTGGTTAACACTCCTTCCCCCACCACCCTCGGCTTTGTCCTTCCTAGGAGACAGGCTGCTGGGGACTAAAGGAGGGTCTCGGGGGGACCACAGCCTGAATGCAGCTACCCACCCCCACCCCCCTGCGGGAACTCAGCCACCATATGCTGCGGCTCAGGCCACTTTGTACAGTGATTAAAGCCCCATGCTTGTATTTGTTTGTCCATGAGCGACGGGACAGGGTGGGAGAAGGAAGGATTAACTCACTCCGCCTCCTAAAGCGAGGGCCAGGGGGGCCATCTGATGAAACGTATCAGACAGGACAGAGAAAACAAATACAAAAAAAAGAACTTCACACAATGCTGGGTTAACCGGTGGCATTCGCAGCTGCCGAACGGGGGGGGGGGGGGATAAGCAACCAGAGAAGTTTATGGAAGTTGTGTTTAACAGCCTCCGGCTGACAGCCCAACAATCGTCCCGGCTTTAGGGCATCGCTGAAATCAGGACTGCTGGAGAGCTGCCGGGACAACTCTACACATGCCCTGCTCCTCAGACACTTCTAAGCACCTGCTGCTTCCCATCCTTGGAATCGAGAAGCTGGCTGGGCAAGGCAGACCTTCGCTCTGACCTGGGGGCCGATGCAGTATTGGCGCACGAAAAACGGGCGCTCATGATTGAGCGCCCGCTTTCCTAACGCGTGCCCACCCACCTACCTCTTCCAGGTGCGCGATGCAACAGGGTAACGAGCTGCTACGTAAAAAGGAGGCGCTAGGGAAAATTGTGCATCCCTAGCGCCTCCTCTGTATCGCGCACCCAGGAGACGTGGCTGCCAGTGCAGGTTAGGAAAATGGGCGCTCAATACAAGCGTCTTTTTTTCTCTGGCTGCCGACAAAAACAAGCACAATATACACAGCCTAGACCATGTATATTGTGCGTCCAGAATTTTTTTTTCAAGATTTTATTTTTTGCGCGATGCTGCTTTCTGTGGTTCCTCCTATTTTGTTTTGCGACGATACTAATAGGAGAAACCACAGAAAGCAGGGATTTTGGGGTTTTTGACTGCAGCATGCCTTAACGCCAGCTCCTGAGCTGGTGTTAAATTTGTCGCATTGCAATGGATGCATCGGCCATGCGGGGAGTTTTTGAATATCATCATCTACATGGAATTTACTTGTGATGAACATTATTAGCTACGTGCTGGTTTGGACGCATGTTTTGGATACGCTGATCTCAGTACTGCATCTGGCGTAAGTCTAGCACATTCAAAAGGCGCGGCCAACCGCGCATTTAGCAGCATGCTGACCTGAGTACACGATATTGCATGGACCTGCTGGTGTGGAATATACTATGGGATGGCTGCAATGAGATGCATTCAGCATGGTTTTACCTGCAGTCATGTGCACATTTGTTGTGGGCAAACGTTATTTATTTATTTATTTATTTATTTATTTATGGTTTTTATATACCGGGAGTTCCTGTATACAATACATATCACTCCGGTTCACAGGTAACAGTAATAACTACCGCCGGCTGGCAGTTTACATGGAACAAATCTTGTTACTCCCGATGCAGCAAAGAGCTTTGCGCACAGAAAATGTAAGTGTAAAACTGCCTTCTCATGGAAATCCCATGCTAATGAAGACTTTAGCTATTACCAAAACCACACTTCTCCCCATACCCCCCCCCCCTTCCCCATGCAGAGGGGTGTGCAGAATTAATTCCTGTTGTTTTAACACTAGAAACTTAACTCTAGTCAGAGGTGAAGCAAAATTAACTCAGTTTGTCTCTGATGGGAATTAAATTTCCAAACCAATGAATTATAATTTGGAAATCATGTTGTGTGTGCATAAAATATTATTTGTGTGCATAATTGTTTTTTTGTGCACATATCTGTTTTGTGCACACAACACTGGATCTGGATCTAGAATGATTCTTCCTCTGCTTCACTTGAATCCAGTTCAGACTCTCAGTGCTCGCCATGTCAACGTCAGAGCGGTGAGCTGTGACTGCTGGGGGAAGCAAGGCAAATAAGAAAGATGGGGGATCCTGCTAGACACCAAAAGCAAGATATTTTACTGCCTCTGCTGTCACTGCTTGGGAGAATTGGTGTTCGGAACTGGTGGTGAGAGAGAGCAAGAGCTGTAGCTGTGCACCCCAAGTTAAAATGCTGAACACAAAAGGCTGAGTGCACATTTTAACTTCAATATTTTGTGCGTTTCCATGCTTTTCTGGTTTTTTTCCCCACTCCCATTTAGTTACTGCATCTGGAGTTATAGGTTTTTATTTTAACCTGCAGGTTAAAAATTTCTGCACACAGTTTTACCAAGCCCCTTATTGCATCAGGCTCTGCGCTTCTTAGGGCAGGGGATACTCACGCTCAGAGCAGTAGTCTCCTCTCCAACCAGCTAGGCAGAGCCGGCTGCCATCTTCAGCACAACTGTAGTGACCAAAGGGGTCATCCCGGGGCCGGCAGTAGTCCGAGCAGCTGTCCCCGTGGTAGTGCTCGTCACACAGCACGTGGTAGGAGTAGCGCAGCTCACTCTGTTCACCCAGGTGCACATCCTGCGACCAGTCCTCGCCTACGGCCAACCGCCGCCGGGTCGCCAGGCGACTCACCAGGTTCTCTGCATTCTCTGGGGGTGGGGTGGGGAGGAAGCAGACATCAGAAGTGGAGTAAAGTCACAGACACAGGCCACTGAACCACAGTGAAGCCCAAACCCACCCACAAGGCAGTGGGCACAACAGGGCATGAATCAGAGAGAGGGAAGGAACTCCTAGGAGCTCAGTCCCTTTCCTAAATCACACCAGATTACTCCCTGTCCTTATTAGACAGCAGGAGGACATTTTGTGCCTTTATTATATAGCAGAAACTGGGATTCTATGCTTGTTGTACTATGGGAGCTCAGCCCCTGCACTTATTATTACACGGCAGAGGATCACACTCTGTCCCTTATTAAAGTACAAGAGCTTCGCCCCTGTGCTTATTATATGACAGGGGACCTTATTATACATTAGGGAGCTCGGTCCTTGTGCTTATTATAAACCATGAGCGCAACTCCTTGATCTTACTATACAGTGGGAAACCACTCACTGCTCTTATACGGAGGGAGGTTTGTTGCTGCCCTCATTATACAGCAAGAGCCCCGCCCCTTTCTCCCCATTAGACAGCAGGCGGTTGGTTGCTGCTCTTATGTTACAGGGGGAGCCAAAGCCATCTTTGGGATCATATTACATATAAATAAATAAATAAATAGGGCCCCTCCCACCCCCATTTCATTACTGCACAAGGCAAAATATGTATATACACAAACTTATTTCCTTTCCCTTATACCCCCTCCCCACCTCTGCTTCCCTCACCCCATCCCCCACTACATTTGTGTGGCTGCTTTTGCAGCTGATCTGGTTTCCTCCTTTAGTCATTGGCCCAAGTCTAGGGTTGCCACTTTGGCTCACCCTTCCCACCCCAAAAAATATAGCCAGCACCACCCCCGTCCAATCCATATACTAATTTCCATTTTTTATATGTAAGTGATGTTTCTTGTTATCTAATGTAGGGAAAGATGTACCATGCATTTTTCTCCATAGACACAAAATGGTCAAAACCCTTTAATCTATCTGTCCCCAACCTGGTATTTAACTCACCGCTCAGCTCTATGTATGCAAGTTATAGACAATGCTCCTACATTCTTATCTAATCTACACTACACCAGTCTACTTATTTACTTGCAAGCTCTCTCATCTGTAAATCATATATGTATGTATCCATTACTTACTATTCAATGCCTTGTTATTTTAATTAATCTGCCTTGAATGCTTATAAATAAATATCAGGAGCCCAACACTGAAAGCTGGTTAGCCAGATAAGTAGTGAATTATTTGGCTATGTTCAGTGGTCATCACCTAGCTGGATAAGCCACTTATCTGGCTAAGTAGTTAGCTGGATATTTAATGAGGGGCAGTGGGTGGATCAGGGCAGCACCACTTAACTGACTAACTTAGCTGGATAAGTTCCAATATTTGGACTTATCCGGTTAAGTTAACCGGATAAATTATACCTGCCATAGAGCAGGTTTAACACTCGGATATAAGTTATCTGACTAAGTGTTGGCAAATACGGGGATATTTGGCAGCATTACCATGCTGCCGAATATCCCATGTAAGTTAGCTTGGACGAGTCTTATCCGGCTAACTTACACAGACTTCTCATGTCAATATTGGGTCCATAACAAATGCCATTCTAGGCCAGACCAACAATCCATCAAGCCCAGCATCCTGTTTTGGGGCCAATCTGACACATTTGAAAATACCCGGCAGATCCCAGTGCGCAGTTCTATTCCATGTTTCGGTCTCCCAGAAGTAAGAGGCAATCCCTAAATCTACCTGGCTAGTAATTGTTCCTTCAGGAACACTTTTGCAAAACATTAACCGCATCCTCTTCAATGTGTTTCCAATCTGCTGCCAGTTACGTACATGGTGTGTCCCCTAGTCCTAGTAGTATTTGAAAGGGTGAATGACTGTTTTACTAACTTTCTCCACACCGCTCACATTTTTATAAACCTCGGTCATCTCTTCTGTAAGCTGAAGAGCCCTAACCCATTCAGCCTTTCCTCAGAAGGAAAGCCATTCCATCCCCTTTATTGCCCTTCTTTCTACCTTTTCTAATTCTGCTGTATCTTTTTTTTTTTTTTCTTCAGATGGGGCAAGCAGAATTGCACACAGTAGTCAATGTGTGGTTGCACCACAGGTTTATACAGAGGAATTACAATGTTCTCAGTTGTATTCTCTGTTCCTTTCTCAGTAATTCCTAACATTCTGTTTGCGTTTATGACTGCAGGAGTACACTGAGCTGAGGTTTTTAATGTACTGAATATAATGACTCCAAGGTCCTTTTCCAGGCTTAAAAACAGCCAGGCTCAAGTTGCTTGATGGCTGTAAAGCAGTCCATATTGCTTAATAGCTGCATTGCAGCTTGGCCCCGGTAGGCCCAGAGACCATTTTTAAAGTGCGGCTGGCAGGACAGGAGCACCTGGGGCTTGCTCCTACCCCTTTCTCTCTTCAAATCCCTTCCTCTCCCCCCCCCCCCCCCCCGATGGAGTAAGTAGGATCAGAGGGAGAGGCAAATGAGCTGTGTGGGAGCAGGGTGGGGAGGTTATTTTGGGTTTTTTAAAAAATGTTTATTTCAGCAAACAAACCAAACACTAAACAAAATGAATTCCAAAAAAACAAACAAACCCCACAATAAAAAACAATGGAAGAAATGAAAAATTTTCCTTTGCACATCCCTAGTGCAGCTCCGCACTGTGTACTTATAGTTTGGATTATTTTTTTCCTAGGTGCATCATCACTTTGCATTTCTCCGTGTTACATTTCATCTGCCATTTAGATACCCAGTTCCCCAGCCTCTTAAGTTCCTCCTGTAAATCCTCACAATCTTGTTTGTGTATAAACAACTTTGAATAATTGTGTCAACCTGTAAATTAGATCATTTCACTTATTGCTCACTTTTGCTGAATATGAATAAAGTGGTCAAACACTCATTCAGGTCCAGATCCCTGGGGCACTGTGCTTCTACCTCTCTCGGTTGGGAAAGCAGACTAGTATTTAGTCCTGGTTAACTAGTTCCTAATCCACAACAGGACACTGCTTCCTCTCCCAGGACTTTTAACGTTTCCCAAGGAATCTCATACGGGAATCTCTCAAATACCTTCTGAAAATCTAAATAGACTGCTTTGCCTTTATCCACATGCTTATCTACACCTTCGAAAAAATGCAAGTCATCATTAAAATAAGGCACGACTTCCATTTGCTAAATCCCTGCTGGCGGTTCCCCATTATCACCTTGGATAGCCACATGCCCAGTAATTCTGTTCTTAATAACTGCCACCATTTTACCCAGCACCAGTGGTAGTTTCTGCATCGCCCCTGGAGTCCATTTTAAAAGGTGGTGTTGCATTGGCTGCCTGCCAGTCCTGAGGTACAGTGACAGATTTTAGTGCTGGATAACAGAGTAGCAGGTCTACAGTTTCACATTTGAGTTCTTTCAGAGCCCCAGGGTGAATACTACCAGATGCCGGTGATTTGCTACTATGTAGTTAGCTCTAGCACCTCCTCCAGATTCACAGTGCTTTGCTTCAGTTTCTCGGAAACAGCTGCTACAAAGAATGGTGCCAGTGTGGGCATCTCCCCAACATCCTCTAGAGTGAAGACCGAAGCAAAGAATTCAGTTACGTTTTTCTTCTAGAACCTTTTCCTCTGAGTGCTCTGCCTCCCCCAGTCATCTCATGGTCTAGCCGACTCCCTTGCAGATTTTGTATGGATTTGAAAAAGATTATTAGTTTCTGCCTCTTTAGCAAGCTCCTCCTCATATTCTCTCTTGGTCTGCTTTAATGTTTTACTTCTTGTTTATGCTCTTTGCTATTCTCCTCATTTGGTCTTGCTTTCCAACTTTAAAAAAAAATAAAAAAGTTTTTTTACTTTGATGGTCTTTCACAGCACCATTTAGCCATGCTGGCAGTTACTGGATCTTCTTTTGACCTTTAACTGGTCTGTCTTTTTAAAGTTAAATACTATTGTAGTGATTTTATTTATTATTTTTAATCCACTGATTATGTCAAACCTAATTGCATTATAGCTGCTATTGCTGTGGCTCAACCACCATTGTCCTTTGCAGCAGATCTCGTGTCCACTGAGAACTAGATTTAAAGTAGTTCCCCCTTTCAGAGTCCAAGAAGCAGTCATTTATGGCTTCTAGACACTTTATCTCGCTAGCATGTCCTGAGGCAGTCACCCATTCAGTACTGAAATCTCCCCTTATTATTGTGTTTCCATTTTTACTAGCCTGTCTAATCTCTGTAAGCATTTCAGATTGTTTCAGCATTCTTGTCAGGTGAATGGCAATATATCCCCACTAATATACTCTCTCTCATCACACATGCAATTTTTATCCATAGAAATTCCAGAAGCCAGTCTCTTTTATCCTGCTTGACTCTATGCCATCCTTAATATAGGGCGCCACCTCAGCACCAGTTTGATCTCCTCTGTCAATTCGATATATTTTGTACCAGGGTACCCCAGTGTCCCTTTGGTTATCCTGTTCCCACCAGGTCTCTGAGATGCCTACAGAGGGCACCATGTAAGCTGCAGACCTAGTGGGTACTTTGAACTTGCAGGCCTGCAAGTTGGTTTTTCAAAGGGAAACTCCTTGCAGAATTTCCCTTTGAAAATCTCTTCCCCAGTGGAGCCCCCATGAAGACCTGCAGAGAAGTTAGGTGTCTATGGGGCCCTTCCCCCAACATCACCACTTTTCCCCACAATGTGGGATGCGGCAGAGGTGGTGGGGAAAGGGTGCAGGGGCTTTTTAGTGCAGGTAGACACCTGGCCCTGTTATATCTTCATCTAACTCTCCCATTTTATTTTTTAGACTTCTGGCATTTGCATGTAGACATCTAAATGTATTTTTTTTCTATTCACAACCCACGTATTAGTAGTTGATTCAGGTACTTTGGAATCTTTTATATTAAGGTCAATATTCAAAAGCCATTTAGATGGCTAAGCTGTAGCCGCATAATGAATTTAGCTGTATAAGTCAGGGGCGTTTCTGCATGGAGCAGAATTGGCCACATAAGTTATGCAGCTAACTTCAATATTCGGACTTAGCTGCTTAATCTATGTGGCTAACTCTGGTCAGGCAATAGGGCCGTCCTAAAGTTAGCAGGTTAGACAGAAGTGGTTGAAAATGGACCCCATGTCTGCTCTTCACTGAAATCCAACTCTTTCATGGTACTCTAATTTTCCTGTTTTAACGGTATCCTTTGAAGATACCCTACTCTGAACCATGCGCTCCCAAGAGAGCGATTGTTGGTTTTTCCCCTATGATTTGGTTCAAAATCTGCTCGCTCTCCTTTTTAATTGCTAGCACTAGCAGCTGGCTCCATTTTTTGTTAAGGTGGAGCCCATGCCCTTGCAGTTGTTCCCCTGTCCTTCTTCCCTCTCTCTACCCTGCCCAGGTCTCAATCTCCTCCCCTCACTCGTCAGAGATCTCCCTGGTTTCCTTCACCCTTGCCTCACCCCATTCCATCGCAGTCATTCCTTCATTCCCCACCCTACATGGACATCCATTCCTGCCCTTTCTCATGGCTTAGGGAAAAGTGCTGAGTCTGGCGGTAGCTCATTGTTGGTGGCAGCAGCCGCCTTCAGTCTGTGGAAGGGGCCTGTGAATCCAGCACAGGCTTCCAGACCCCATGGTGGCTCTACCCTGTACATTAAGGTGGAGGAGACTCTGGAGGAGACTCTGCAAGGTCTGGGATCCACCCACAGACTGACTGCTGCTGCTAATGCTAGAGGGATAAAGTTCCTGGATGGAATAAATGACAGCTTTATGGAGCAATTGGTTCAGGAACTGACAAGAGAGGGAGTAATTTTAGATTTATTTCTCAGTGGAGCACAGGATTTGGTGAGAGATAACAGCGGATATCCACAATGAATAGGCATGTGATAGATTTGCCTACACGCAAATCTATCACATGACATGCCTATTCATTGTGAATATCCTGATGGTTCAGTCCATCTGAATCATTACCCATGAAAACCTTCTCTGATACAAGTATCTCCCCAACATCCTCTTCAGTAAACACCGAAGCAAAGAAATCATTTAATCTTTCCGCGATGGCCTTATCTTCTCTAAGTGCCTCTTTAACCCCTCGATCATCTAACAGTCCAACTGACTCCCTCACAGGCTTTCTGCTTCAGATATATTTAAAAATGTTTTTACTGTGAGCTTTTGCCTCTACAGCCAACTTCTTTTCAAATTCTCTCTTAGCCTGTCTTATCAATGTCTTATATTTAACTTGCCAACATTTATGCATTATCCTATTTTCTTCTGTTGGAACCTTCTTCCAATTTTTGAATGAAGATCTTTTGGTTAAAATAGCTTCTTTCACCTCTCCTTTTAATCATGCTGGTGATTGTTTTGCCTTCTTTCCACCTTTCTTAATGTGTGGAATACATCTGGACTGTGCTTCTAGGATGGTATTTTTTTTTTTTTTTTAACAATGACTATGCCTCTTGCATACTTTTTACCTTTGTAGCTGCTCCTTTCAGTTTTTTTCTAACTATTTTTCTCATTTTATCAAAGTTTCCCTTTTGAAAGTTTAGCACGAGAGCCATGGATTTGCTTACTGTCCCCCTTCCAGTCATTATTATGATCACTATTGCCAAGCGGCCCCACCGCCATTATCTCTCACCAAATCCTGTGCTCCACTGAGAAATAAATCTAAAATTGCTCCCTCTCTTGTCAGTTCCTGAACCAATTGCTCCATAAAGCTGTCATTTATTCCATCCAGGAACTTTATCCCTCTAGCATGTCCCTATGATACATTTACCCAGTCAATATTGGGGTAATTGAAATCTCCTATTACCGCACTACCAATTTGGTTAGCTTCCTTAATTTCTCTTAGCATTTCACTGTCTGTCTCACCATCTTGACCAGGTGAACGGTAGTATACTCCTATCACTATAGTCTTCCCCAACACACAAGGGATTTCTACCCATAAAAATTTGATTGTGCATTTAGTCTCATGCAAGATGTGTATCCTGTTGGACTCTATGCAATCCCAGACATAAAGCGCCACACCGCCTCCAGGATACTCCTCTGTCATTGTGATATAAACAAATCACGGTGAACCTAGAAGATGTGGTAGGCCTGATTGACAAACTGAAGAGTTGTAAATCACCTGGACTGGATGGTATACACCCCAGGGTTCTGAAGGAACTAAAAAATGAAGTTTCAGACCTATTAGTAAAAATGTGTAACCTATCATTAAAATCATCCATTGTACCTGAAGGCTGGAGGGTGGCTAATGTAACCCTAATATTTAAAAAGGGTTCCAGGAGCAATCCGGGAAACTACAGACCAGTTAGCCTGACTTCAGTGCCAAGAAAAATAGTGGAAAGTGTTCTAAGTATCAAAATCACAGACATGGTTTAATGGAACAAAGTCAGCATGGCTTTACCCAAGGCAAGTCTTGCCTCACAAATCTGCTTCACTTTTTTGAAGGAGTTAATAAACACGTAGATAAAAGTGAACTGGTAGATGTAGTATATTTGGATTTTCAGAAGGCGTTTGACAAAGTTCCTCATGAGAGGCTTCTAGGAAAAGTAAAAGGTCATGGGATAGGTGGCAATATCCTTTCATGGATTACAAACTGGCTAAAAGACAGGAAACAGAACATAAGAACATAAGAAATTGCCATGCTGGGTCAGACCAAGGGTCCATCAAGCCCAGCATCCTGTTTCCAACAGAGGCCAAACCAGGCCACAAGAACCTGGCAATTACCCAAACACTAAGAAGATCCCATGCTACTGATGCAATTAATAGCAGTGGCTATTCCCTAAGTAAACTTGATTAATAGCCATTAATGGACTTCTCCTCCAAGAACTTATCCAAACCTCTTTTGAACCCAGCTACACTAACTGCACTAACCACATCCTCTGGGAAAAAATTCCAGAGCTTTATTGTGCATTGAGTGAAAAAGAATTTTCTCTGATTATTCTTAAATGTGTTACTTGCTAACTTCATGGAATGCCCCTAGTCCTTCTATTATTCGAAAGTGTAAATAACTGATTCACATCACTCGTTCAAGACCTCTCATGATCTTAAAGACCTCTATCATATCTCCCCTCAGCCGTCTTTTCTCCAAGCTGAACAGCCCTAACCTCTTCAGCCTTTCCTCATAGGGGAGCTGTTCCATCCCCTTTATCATTTTGGTTGCCCTTCTCTGAAATTAGGATTAAATGGACAATTTTCTCAGTGGAAGGGAGTGGGCAGTGGAGTGCCTCAGGGATCTGTATTGGGACCCTTACTTTTCAATATATTTATAAATGATCTGGAAAGAAATACGATGAGTGAGGTAATCAAATTTGCAGATGATACAAAATTGTTCAGAGTAGTTAAATCACAAGCAGATTGTGATAAATTGCAGGAAGACCTTCTGAGACTGGAAAATTGGGCATCCAAATGGCAGATGAAATTTAATGTGGATAAGTGCAAGGTGATGCATATAGGGAAAAATAACCCATGCTATAGTTACACAATGTTAGGTTCCATATTAGGAGCTACCACCCAAGAAAGAGATCTAGGCTTCATAGTGGATAACAAATTTAAATCATTGGTTCAGTGTGCTGTGGCAGTCAAAAAAGCAAACAGAATGTTGGGAATTATTAGAAAGGGAATGGTGAATAAAACAGAAAATGTCATAATGCCTCTGTATCGCTCCATGGTGAGACCACACCTTGAATACTGTGTACAATTCTGGTCGCCGCATCTCAAAAAAGATATAATTGCAATGAAGAAGGTACAGAGAAGGGCGACCAAAATGATAAAGGAAATGGAACAGCTCCCGTATGAGGAAAGACTAAAGAGGTTAGGACTTTTCAGCTTGGAGAAGAGACGGCTGAGGGGGGATATGATAGAGGTGTTTAAAATCATGAGAGGTCTAGAACGGGTAGATGTGAATCGGTTATTTACTCTTTCGGATAGTAGAAAGACTAGGAGGCACTCCATGAAGTTAGCATGGGGCACACTTAAAACTAAACGGAGAAAGTTCTTTTTCACTCAACACACAATTACACTCTGGAATTTGTTGCCGGAGGATGTGGTTAGTGCAGTTAATACAGCTGTGTTTAAAAAAGGATTGGATAAGTTCTTGGAGGAGAAGTCCATTACCTGCTATTAAGTTCACTTAGAGAATAGCCACTGCCATTAGCAATGGTTACATGGAATAGACTTAGTTTTTGAGTACTTGCCAGGTTCTTATGGCCTGGTTTGGCCTCTGTTGGAAACAGGATGCTGGGCTTGATGGACCCTTGGTCTGACCCAGTATGGCATGTTCTTATAGAACAGGAGCTTGGTCCTTACCGTTGTAAGTGAGAGCTGGGCTCTATCCTTAATATACAGTGAAAGATGGGTTGCTGCCCTTATTATACAGGGGGAGCTGGGCCCCTGTTTATTGTAAGGGAAGAATCCTGCCTTTTCTTAGATGTGTACTGGTAGAGAGAGGGCTGTCTGGTTTCTGCTGCACTGCACACATGGACCTAGAGTACTGAAAGAGATTCTTCTGGTGTCCTTCTATTGCTTTCGTTCAGTGACCTCTAGAGAGCTGGAAAGGAAAAAGCTGCTTACTTTGTGAGTGAATGTATTACTACTCGGTTCCGGCTTCAGTGAGGTTAGGACTGTGTAACCCACCTCCACCCCTGGGTGCGGATGCTGTGACTGCCAAGCAAATAAGTGGTTAGGCTGAAAGAGGATCAAAGTAATGTGCCAGGGGTTAATACCAGGAACAGCAATCATGCCAGGGATACCAAGAGCAGCAGCAAAGCAAGGGAAGAAATACCAGAGTGGCAGCAGGGCAGTGCCAGAGAGCTCAAAGCCAGTAGGAAGGATACTGGGAGCAGCAGTAGTGCCAGTTCCAGGGATATCAGGGCTTGTTTCCTACCTGCAGGATTGTTCACTTTCTTCCCTCCCAATTGTTGCCACCAGTTATGTGAAATTACACCAGGGGCTGATGCACTTCTGGGTTTCTTCCTTTATGTTTCTACAGGGGGGGGGGGGGGGGGAAATGCTGTGTGCACCTAAGGTGATTGTAGGGTTGGAAGCACCGAGGTGACCTGCTTGGAGCGGCACTTACGACCCTAACAGCGCTGATGTAGTTGTGTCAGGCTTATTAAAATAAAACCCTGCAGTATCTCGCAAGAAGTGATTGTGGTTAAAACCAGGGCTTAATTTGTGGGGGAATGACCTGGAATGGAGTCCGGGCACTTCCTTTCAGACAAGAGGCAGAGCAGCAGGGGAGTTGTGCTACAGCCCCTCCCCTCCAGGCAACCTACAGCGAAGGGGGAAGGGGAGAGAGTTGAGCCCGGTGCAGACAGAACAGAGACTCTGCTCCCTAATCCAGCTCCATCCTTCCTTTCTGTAGGGAAGGGGGGGGGGGGGGGAGCGGGTGATCCTGAAGCAGAGCAAAGAACAGACACAAAAAGGAGCTGAAGGACCCCAAGTTTGAAACTTGGGAGCAGCAGTGCCTTGGTGCTGATGACTGGCAGGCACTACTGTTCATAAGTAGTGATCTGGTCTTAATTCAACACTTATTTGTATCTGTTAATCAGGCTGTAATTTCTGGCTGAATGACCCAGAACGGGTCTTCTGCCACCTTTTTATTTATTTATTTATTTATTTATTTTTGCGGGACCTGATGAAGTAAAGCAGAGCTGGCAGTGTAAGTCAGTTGTGGCTCCCCTGCAGAAATGGAGGGACGGATATTCAGAGCGCATTTAGTGCTAGATAGCTGGTTAAGCAGGACTGATTTGGCTTCTTAGCAGCCGCTGAAAATCCAGTTATTTGATTAGTTGTGGGCGGGCAGATGAGTTGTGGGCGGGCAGTGGACGGTGCTACTTATCCAGTTAACTTACCCGAGCAAGTAGCGATATTCGCTCTTATCCAGTTCAGTTAATCGACTAAGTTAGCTGGATAAGTTAGACCTGCTATATGGCTGGTCTAAGTAGCAACTTCTATGCATATATTCAGCTTCACAGCTGTGCCGCTGAATGTCACTTATTTATTTATTTATAGTCTCTTTTATACCGATATCCGTTCACACATCGCATCGGTTTACAATTAAACAGTAACCGTTGGGCAGAGCCCTTACATATAACATAGAAATACAAGTTAACTTTTGGGCAGGGCCCTTACATGTAACTGAGAACAAAGAGGCTGAAACAGGGATAGGGGATAGAACTGACTATGCCGGGCAAAGTCCATAAAATCAATAAATAGATACAGCAAAACACTATATACGTATAAACAAAACTATATACATAGCTATGAACATAACATATGAACACTTAAGTTACTTATCTGGATAACTATAAAAACTGGGCCTGGAGATGGAAGAGGGTGTTTGCATAGATGTATGGAAGAGATTGTGGGTGTCTGTAGTATATGTGGCCTGCTCTCTCCGCTTCCCTCTTACCAACCTCCTCTAGTCCACAGTTCCACTTCCTTTTTGTCTACAAATTGAGCCCTGGTTAAAACTCAGACTTCAATCAGCAGGGGGAGGCTGGATGTTTTGGACAGTGGCTATACATTTATTTTTAATAGATTTGTAGATTGTTAGAAAGCTTGCTGCTCACACATGGAAGGGGACCCGGGTGTCAGATTAAGTGCTGGTCTTGTAAGAATGAAAGGTGTTAACAAGGCCTGACATGGCCTCTCCAGAGGAGATGGTGGAGGTCAGTGCATTAAGAGATTCTGGGCACACTTGGGATGGATATGGAGGGCAGTAGCAGGAAAATGGTAGAAGGTTCAGATAAAAAGACAGGTGTGGGAGGGGTGCAGGGAGAAATAACGTTGGGTTGTATATGGGTATTGGATGCTTATCTACCCAAAGTGGAAGAACCTCAATGGGGCAGACTGGATAGGCCAATTTGATCTTTTTCTGCCAGTATTTACTATATTATGGTTCTACAAAATACCTGCAATGGGGAACAGAAACCAAAAGCTGACAAGACACTTGACATGCTTGAGGCCCTGAGGATCCCAGAAATAGAGCACAATGATCACAAGAAACTCTCCCAACCTCACCGATCCTAATGGGAGAGGACTTCTATGGCACTTTACAGGCCACGGAGAGGACAAGGCTGCTCCTCCTAGCTGGGGAAAGAGAGGGCAAGGATATCCTTGGAGGGCTAGAGCTGATCCCAGTGGAATGGGTCAGAAGATAATGGCCAGATCATGTGACCAGAGTCGGACTCCCTCACCTGTGGATGCATCAGCGGTGTTTGTATTCCAGGATTCAATGATGAGAGAGAAAGTTCCCTGAAAAACAGAAACAGTGTCAGAATATGGGGGGAAAAATTGCCTATAAGATGTTATTATTATTATCGTCATTTGCATAGAGCTACCAGCTGTACATTGCACTTTACATAAACATAAGAGACAGTCCCTACTCCTTGGCATTTACAATCTAGTCAAGACAGACAGATAGGATACCCGGATAAAAAGTTAAAATAGTGAGGTCATGATTGGGTGGGATTAATAGAGAAAGGGGCAAATTTAATATAAATAAAACAGACATCAAATCTCTGGTGCCCAATGCAATGCCATCTACAGATCTTTTGCCCCCGAAAAATGCCAGAGAGATTCTCATCAACTTCAGCTGTCTTGTGCCATGAAAGAGACCATCCCAGAAACTTTCTGCCACCTAACACCATGCCAGGCACGGACACTGCCTCAAAAGTCATGCCATAGACTCTCTCCTAAGTCAGATCATCCATATGCAACATATTGCCACAGCAAAAGCAAACCCCAGTAACCACCAAGCCAGACACACCCCTCAACCCTATGCCTCCCAAAGCCATGACAAACACTCCAAACACAGACCCCCAAATTCATCAGAAATATCCCCCCTAACAGCCATTCCTGAGGATTGCTTCCCATTTATTGTTCCTCCTGGGAGGGGGCGATGGAGTTGGCAGGAGAGATTTCCAGGTGCTTTTATTCTCTTACCGGCCACTTGAAATGGAAAGGCACACGAATCGGGCTGCTGGCCGCGATGGAGCCCGGGTCTGCTGAGATGATTTCACTAAGGGCTGCCCCAAAGGTACATGGGGGTTCTGGAGAGACCACAGCTTGGGCATGCTTCAGGCACACCCGGAAAAAAAGGCGGCAGGGACGGCCACTCCTGCAGAGGCTCCGGGAGCTGCTGAATGAGTGGACCTTGAGCTCAAAGATGCCAGCAGTCTTCACCTGCAAACAAAGGGAGAGAGGAGAGTGTGACAGCAGAAGAGGGAAAGGGTTTCATTTAACAAACGCCACCACCACCCAGCTAGGTTTCCCCCTCCCCCCACCCCCTCAATGTATCTGGAATATCTGCGGTCCCGATGTCGTAGGATGCGTGGGCTGTGTGCAAAGTTTTACACACAAAATGTGAACAAAGTTTTTATGCAGTCTTTGCTCTCAAGACAACAAGGAGTTTAGCGCGCAAAAAAAACCCCACGTGCGCACAAGTTAGTGCGCTTCCATTTAATGAAGGCATTAGCTTTTACTCGCCCATGCAGGGAGACGAGTAGGCTTAACTCAGTTTAACTCTGGACATAGAAAGGTCCATGTTCAAAAGCATTTAGCAGGATAACTCAGATGTTAAATGGCTAAGTGAAAATGTATTTGTTATATTTATAATCTGCAACAGCTTTGATCTGTGCACCTTACAGCATAAACACAGTCATACAGTTTTTATACTAATTTAAAATTATACTGCATATGCTTGTTTAAAAAGATCAATTTTTTAAATTTTCCTATAACTCCTCCATTTTCCTCAAGTCGTTTGCAATTTTATTCCACATCTTTGGTCCTTTAAATAGAAAAGGCTCTGTTTCGCATTTCCTTATGATTTTCTTCCCTTAAAAGATTTAGTTCCATCAGCTGCACTTATCCGGCTAAATTCTAACTACCGGTAGCTAATAAGTTAGCCAGATAAGCTGGAGGCATTCTCAGGGCGAAACTGGCTATGTTCTCCAGCTAACTCTGCTCTCCGGACGGTGACCAATGATGGACCTCAGCTCCTGGTCAGAGCTGGAGTAAAGTCACTCGGGATAATGTTAGGCTCTGGGGCTGAATCTGAAGTTCATGGTGCGGGGGTGGGGTCCTGTATTTGGAATTCCTGCTCATAAAACAGTTTGTGTACAAATCAAGTTTTCTGCACAGAGAATATGCTTTGTACACAATGTTTTTTTATGTGCACAGGTTTTGTATTTTGTGCATGTTAAGCAGGTTTTCTGTACACATTTTCCGGTTTGCACTTTTTTTTTTTTTAAACTGCTGCTGCATCAGCTTTCTGCATTGGGTGTTAACTCAGCTTTTGTTGCATAGGTAAAGAAAATGTAAGCTAAAATTTGGCTCACATTTTTTACTCCAATTTTAAGACTTCAGGACATGCTCATTGCTGACTATGAAGGCTGGCTTGACCTTTCTGTTGATTTTAATATGGTCATCAAGGCAATGCTGGATATGTGCTCTCTGATATTTATCAGTCCGGATGGACTGCAGCAGAGGCTGCTCCAAACCTGGGACACACTCAGCAGGGCAGTCTCTTAAAAAGGAACCACAGCTTCTGCTCTGGACTGGGACTCTGCACATCACTAATTCCCTCTCTTTACTCAGAATATGGAGGAGAAATAGGCAGTAGATAGCCAAAGAGCAGGAGCTGGTGGGAAGTGATTTTTAGGCTTTGGTATATCAAAGAAGGTAGCAGGTGGTATGAAAATACACCGTTCCCACTTCATGTAAGAGGATATTAAAGGTGACCCAGAATCCACAACTGCCAGGGGCACATCCAGCAGCACTTAGCATTTTGGTGTCTCTTGTGATTTTTGACTCCAGCTTCTTTGGGAGGAATCTGCCAACTGATGTTCCAAGAGTGTTCAAGCAGATCTTAGCAGCTTTTAGAAAGAGAACCACAAAATGTCCCATCAGAGATTCTGAAGAGAGCATGAGCACATTCAGCGGGTTTTCCGGTAGAGTGCACCTGTATGGCTTTCTGCCCATCCTCCAATGCACAGCATATGTTTCATGCACTGTGACTCCTCATAGTTCTCGTAGCTGTTTCCTTTAATCGGATGCAATCTGGCCTTCCCCAGAAACCTCTGGATAGTGATTGTGGGGGGAAAAGCATGCTACTAGGTAAATAAGGTAACAGCAAAACAGACAGGCTCATACACTACAGGTCAAAAAATGGTTGCACTTTGCTTTGGGCAGCCACTGAAAAGGTGAGCGAGAAATATAAATAAAGTAGTAAATAATAATGATCAGCAAAAATAAAATCAAGGGAGGCGCATGCACATTAATAACTAGTCTGCTTGTTTAGTTCCAGTGGAAGCATGGTGGGGGCCTAATTAGTTAACAAATAGCACAAACAGTGCATAGATAAGAATATAAGACACTTATCAAAGACATGCCAAAGTCTCAGGGATTATATTTAACAAAAAAAAAAAAAAAAAATGCAAAATTGCTTGCAAACATGTAAAAAACAGACAGGTTAAACAGAAACAGAGTTAGTAAATAAATGCATGAAGAGAACTGACAACCCAGGCTATAAAACAGCAGAAGAGAATAGTCTTGCATGCTTTGTGGAAGACCCGACTTATGTTTCAGCTGACTCTCTAGCCTGCCTCCAGAAGGGGAGTCTCCGCACATGGTCTGCTTTTTATTTGCACAAAGTTGTGACATAACACATAGTAACACAGTAACTGATGGCAGAAAAAGACCCATGTGGTCCACCAGTCTGCCCAGCAATTATTTTATTATTATTTATTTTTGTGAGGTTACCCCACTAGGGATCCTCTGTGCTTTTGAATCCCATCACCATTTTTGTCTTTACTACCTCTCCCAGGAGGGCATGGACTCCTCATTGAAATGAGCAATAGGGATACTACCATGACCAAAAACAGAGCCAGAAATGTGTTGCTAGCAGACAACGGCTGGAATCACGCAGCCAAAAGAAATTAATACAAGCAACAGAAATGAGATGTCAGAGGCTGGAAGGAGAGCACAATTTACATTGGCAAAACAAATATAGTTTCCCTGCTTTAAAAGGACTCCTCATTAGTGGTGACTGCAGGGCAGCTTCTCTCTTCCCCCAGTGTGCGACCGGGTGAGGATTTCAGAAAGCCCAGGGAGATCAGCCACCAGGGACCCGAGCGTACCCTGCAAGGTGTGGAGGACATTTTGGGGGAAGTCCTGTGGCTGCAGAGGGAAAGTGATGGCAGCAGGTTTAAGGGGCGAAAGGCTGTCCCAGAGGGCAATCTCTGCACAGAGGGGGAAAAGTCCACATCTACCTTTTACCTGCAGTCTGTGCCCCAGAATCTTGCCATAGGTACAAAGTGTACTGAGTCTTGTACCTGGTTTTTATTGTGTGGGTCAATCTGTGTGCCTAGTTTTCCTCTCCTGACACACACACAACCCAGGACCCCCTCAATGTGCCTATTTTAAGCCACATTGGGGGAGGGCAATTTTCAAGGGAACTGTGCATTAATTTCGGGGTAAAACAAACCAAAATGAAAATGTCTGATTTGGTTCAGATCATTTGTTTTACAACAGATGCACATCCGTAGCAAGAAACATGATCTTGGCAACCTGAAACGTTCAGATTCTTCTAGATAACAAAAACTTAGGAGGACTGCAATAGTTACCAATGTGTTTGACCACTACAATACTGACAGAGCAGCCTTGCCAGAAACTGAACAGTGGGGTGGGAGACAGGGAGAGATAACTTTTACAAATCTTTTTTTTTTTTATCTGGAAGAGACCCTGGTGAAAAGAGATGCAGAAGTGGCATTTACCATCAGAAGTAATCTTTCCAACAGGCTAGCAGACCCACTCGTTATATTACATTTTCAATTCCTATGCTGCTCTCCTCCACCAAGGACCCAGAGGGGCTTACAGCATAACTTAATCAAGCAATGCATACAAATACAAAATATGTAAATATCAAAACACTAAAGCAATAATCTACCCCCAGCCCATCCCTCTCTCAAAAGAGAAGGAAACATCTAAAATAATCCTATCCCCTGCAGGTCACCTCATCAGGAGTGACCCCCTGCTCACAGAGGTCTAAGTCTTATAGTTGGCCTGCAATGACATTGATGAAGGGGCAGGACCACCCAAAACAGAAGGAGGAATAGCCAAATTAACAGATGCCACCTACAACAGCCGGGGATGAGAAGGAAAGGAAGAAATCTGATAACAAAAGTCTCTTCTCATTTCCACAACATATATCTTCATCTTGGCAGAATGGAAATGGTGCAAGTACCCAGTCCCTCCCAAAAGGGATCCCAAAGAGGTGACCTCCTCTTGCCAATTCCCCATCACCACGGGCCTCCTCTTCTGGATGGCCCAGTGATGTCAGTGGGAGAGAAGAGCCAAAGTCAGGACTGAGCCAGTAAGCAGCAGGACAGCATCTTCTTCATCTAGAGGGAGCCTGGGGGCAAAATTCCCCCTCTCCCAGCAGCTCCACAGGAAAATGCTCCCTTTACTGCTGAGAAGAATACCTCTTACTGGGCTGGCTCAGTAAGAGAGCTCTGCTGTGCATTGCAGAAGGATCAGAGTTTGATTCTTTGCTCAGGTCTTCCATTTCCTGGGTCTAGAGATGTAACAGAAGCCTCTAGAGAGTGGCTGTCATGATCATCATACAATGGTAACACCTCATTGCTGGATTTAAGGCATGAATGCAAGAAGGAGCTCTGGTGAATGGCCTCCAGTGGAGGACCATCACTATAATGACTGGGTTAAAGTAAATTGGGAAAGGATACAAAATAAAGGAGAAAATTCCCAAGTTAATTGCAAATAAAGGCTCATAGCACCAGATCCTAGCTCTGATCTAGCAGCCCAAATGAAATGGGAGAACTGCTTCAAGATAAGAAGAGGATAGTGCTTACCACATAAATATATATTGCAAAGCACATATAGTTGGTCTAGAAGTTCTAAAATCACAACCAGTATCTGGCCAAATGTCCTCACTTCCCACAGTTGAAACAAGCAGAGTAACCCAATGACTGTGCTTTAAGTATGGAGTAGAGTTGTTATTTTCTGATGACTGTTGGGATCCTGTGCTTTCACTGACACAGTAGGAAGCCTGTGTGGGTTGTCTCTCCAGTCTCTGCACTACTTTGAGCATCAGCTGAGCCTAATGAAAGGCATATGCAACTTTCAAGGCATTATCCAGGGGGAGCCCTGGATGTCAACACACCCAGTTCCTCATGGTTGGTCCAACTTGTCCAGGAACTGCTCCAAAATGACCTGTTGGCTACCTCAAAGTTTGTCTTTGCCTCAAGCTGTAGCCACTTCCATCCGGCATCTTTTAGCCAATGAAAAAGACTTTGTGGAGGGTTGTGGCAAGCAATAGGGAGTTAGATAAGTGGACCAGAAGAATTTTGTTACATAGCAGGTGAGAATAATGGCACAAAGGTAATCACCAGTCAATGAATACATGTGGATCAATATATTACACAAAGCTTAGCATAAGACTTTTTAAAACATGATAGTTTTCTTTCTTAGTAGGCTTAAGTGACAAGTCAGAAAAGAAACAGGAAAACTTCTGCTGACTGATTGTTAATGCCAGTGCCTAAACTGTCTGGGAGTCATGCAGCAACAGGATGTCTCCTAGCAAAAACGCAGCTTAGGGCATAAATCTGCTGAAAGTATGAATTCTAAATAGAATAACTGAACTTGTACAACCTGGACTAGAGCCAGAAAAGAGTATAAGAAAAAAGAAAATAACAGCTTCTGGCAGAGAGAGCACCTTAGGCATCTCATGGTTTTTCTCCAGGCCTGTGTCTTCATATTTTCCCAGATACATTGACTCACAAAAGGGAGACTATGAGGGAAGTATCTTTGTACAAATCTTTATGCATAGCTTTATTACTGCAATACTATTTATCTTTACTGATTTTGCAATATTTGCTGCAATACTGTTTTGTCTTTGCTTATATTTACAATATTTAGTAACCCAAGTATTTGCTTTTACAAGTTGTGTTTGTGTGTTCTATGATGTAATACACCAACACTCATTCAATCATTTACATTTGGCATCACAAACAGAATATTACATCATAGAAACACTGATTGTTAATGTTTACAGAAAAGGGTAGATTTTAAAGCATGCATGCATGTCCATGTGCACACAGTTCCTAGCATGCACACATGGATGCACTGATTTTATAACATGCACACCAGATTTTAAAATCCATGCATGCATGGAAGGGAATTTTACAATGCAATGTGCGGAGATGTGAGTAGGGCTTCCCCAATTCCCTCCCAGTCTGCTCCAGTTAAGGAGCAAACCTCCCTATACCCCTTTCTAATCTTCCTACCTTTTCCCATCTCCTCCATGACCTCTACCCCGTACCTAACTCTTAGATTTTTTTTTTCATCTTTTACCTTGCTGCTCCTTTGAAGCAGCAGTAGATTCTGCACGCCTGCCAGTGCATACTTCCCCGGGACAGCAGCTAATGGCACTTCAGAGCATATCAGGGGATACAATTGTGGTCAGGGCCATTATAAAATGCATGCAGCATGTGCAAGGCCCAGCCATGCACATTACATGCACAGCCTTTTTAAAATCGGGGAAAAAATAAGGATCTGACACAGTTGATGCCAGACTGGTTCCCAGCTATAACTTGTTACTGTGTAGTGGAGCAAATAGAGGCTAAAGTGACCACGATTTTAGAAAGAATATGGTTGGAAAAAGCAAATGTGAATGGGAAACTTTTTTTTATTGTTAAAAGCTAATAATATTCAGTAGCATAATGAGAAAGGGAGATTGAACAGTCAGATCACTTTCCTAGCAAGCAGAATCAGGACTCTGAAGCATAATTAATAGCGTTAAGAACAATGCTCTGGTCAGCACAGTCCCAGCATGACCTGACAATGAAACAGGTAGTTATGGCTGTCCAGGACTCTGCAGCATGCTATGCTCAAATCCTTGTACAAAGATTGCAAAAGGGATTACAGGTATCTACAGCAAAGGTGGCTGCCATTAGGGGGGGGATACCTCAGCTACAAGCCCCGATATCTGGAAGACATGTGATAGCGATTGCGAGGAGGCAGATGATGAAGTATTGAGTGGTAGTGCCTTCTGGTGGTTATCAAACATTCAAAGGATGAGCCAGTTGAGTCTGACTAGGAGGATGAGCCCCAGATTGGAAATAATGGTAGAGCCTAGATAAGAATAAGGGACCAGATTCAGGAAACAAGGGGAGGAAAAAAATGGGGTAAAACATTAACATGGCAGACAATAACCACACTGTATACTGCAAAACAGTTGGCTCAGTGGATAGACAAACACAAAGAGAAGAAAAGTTTAGGGAACTGGCAGATCAGGGTGGTGCACTCATGGGATCCATATGTAAGGAGCACTTCAAACCATTAGTGGTTGCCTTATCTGAAAATGCCTCTTCCTGTGACTACTTAATGTCATTGGTACAGCCTTAAGTAGAAAGTACTGGGATCTGGACAATTGGCCTGGTCCTTGAAGGCTGGAACCATAGAAAATTATTTCTAAAGGGACAAAGGGCTACAATTAGCCATGCAGAGGGTCCTGCCCCTTGAGTATGAAGATATTCAGTTTACATGTCATGATATGAAGCCTTTTGTACAAACTGCTGGACCAGTATGGACAGGATTAGCTTTATCTTTAGTTCAGGAGGTGGCAGATCTGGATCACAACAACATGATTAAAGAATTGATTGCTAAATAGGAAGACCTATATGCACTGGAGAAATCTGAAAAGGCATTTTTCCTGTGAATATGGGGATTTGCTTAGATGGGCCCCCCTTCCTTATTCCTCTCAGGATTGTTTGCGTAAGATGCCCTTCCTGCCTCTTCAGGATAAAATCTGGCATGCCCGCGTCTGTATAGGTGTTGATAAAAATGATATGGACAGGTTACCCACTGAACAACTAATGCAAATGTTACTGAACAGGCAGGAGTTTACAGGCATTGGGGGTCCTTCGGCTTCTGCAACTCCTGGATTCATCTAATCTCTGGTAGGAAAGTTTCCCATTCACATTCCAAGCTTCTGTTGCCACATTAAAACATTTCTCCCCCGCAGGTGATCAATAACCTCATATGAATGTAACTGTTTCATGGTAAGGGGGAAATAGGCAACAGATCAATGCTCTGGTGGACACAGGGGCAGAGGCCACTATTATTAGAGGTAATCTGCATAGGTATAGGGGCCGACCAGTGCAGTTGGATGGATATGGAGTTTGTTACAACAGGTGTGCAGGTCTTAGTGCATTTAACTACTCAGAATGGTCACAGATTGTCTCTTCCTATCATTGCTCCCCAGAAAGATTGCATATTAGGTATTATTTTAATCAAACTGATTGGGAAATAAAACATGGGCAGATGTTTATCTACTCAAAACAAAAGGGTGTGTCTGCCACTCCTATGGGATCTCTTTCATATCCTATCTCTCTCCCAAAACCCACTGAGATTGTACATTCTAACCAGTTCACGATAAAGTGCCCCTCAGCAGTTGTACAGACTTCTATTGATGAATTAAGGGAGGCTGGGGTAG
This sequence comes from Rhinatrema bivittatum, assembly GCF_901001135.1. NCBI lineage: Eukaryota > Metazoa > Chordata > Amphibia > Gymnophiona > Rhinatrematidae > Rhinatrema > Rhinatrema bivittatum. The sequence goes on from NC_042625.1 coordinate 78,061,390, forward strand.
GGACACCTGCAAAGTCTCCTTTTAACAGTCCTGTGTGGCCATTGACCAGTGCTAAAACAGGATGGCTCAATCTTATTTGAATGCTTGACCCTCTGTACTTAATATTCTATGTTCCTGCCAACAGACTAGACTTAATATCACCGCTGAGGAAAAAAACAATCAACCTTTGTGTGAGGGACAGAAAGTGTGGGCTCATTTTCCACTGCAATCATCCGATTGGGTCAGAGGAGAAATACTTCTGTACTTACTTATCAAAGGTCAGACGGCACCCGTCTTCCTGCCGGTACATCACCTGAATGTTGCAGAGGGAAAAGTTCCATGTGTTCATCCATGTGTGTTCTGATGGTTTTACTGACATTGGGTGTTTTTCCTTCTTGCTTTTTAATTACGTATGTATGGGGTTGGAAAGATATGGTAATATTACGTTTTATGATGAGAGAGACATCTATTTGAGCACTGAAATGCCAGAGACACTTTGAAATTATACAAGTAAAACAAAATGTCTTTTTACATCTGCTTACCCTTCAAGCAAGACAATTGAGTTTCTTATTGTTTAGTATGTTCCCTACTTGTTCTCTCAGTGGAGGTAGGATTAATCTCTTTGCCTATTCACCTGGTACTTCTTAGCTGCAGTCCAGTGAGAGATGTCCTGATATGGTGCTATATTTGTACAGACAAGAACTATACACCTTTCACCCCATATAATATTACACTGTGTCTGGTTTTTATAACCTAATGTTACTTTGGATTCATCCTGTGATGTTTATATATTTTTTCTCTCCTACTGAGCGACAAATTATTCCATCCATTGATTTTATGTGGGTTAACACTGTCATTAAGTGGAACCCAGATGCCCAAAAAGGTCCCCTCGGAGTGCACATGGCATAGTTACAGCCTGATAGCTCAATGTTTAGTGCAGGAACATTCTGATTATAATGCTAGGAAGAAGACATTTACTATCTATCTCATGCTCCTGTGGTCCTGCACATTATGCCATAGACCCTTCTGTTCAGTATACCACTAATTAGGTTACAGTAATGACTTGTAGCATTCATAATGTCACTAAAAGTTCCTGTAAGAAAGGTGCTTGGGAAATCTCTCTTATTTTGACTTTAGTTTTATTGGCACAAAAAATGTCAGACCCTAATAGAACTGAAACTTTCTGGTCTAATCATACACACACATACCATGACAAGGTTTATCTGATTGTGATCCCTCTCCTTGGGTTCCAGTAGCAACTTTGTTCATGAATTGAATATTTACCCCTAAGCACAGACAATATGACAAGCATGCCGCTTCAGCAGAAGCCGTAACTTGGGGTTCTTTAATTTTGACTAAAAGGAACAGCTTAATTGCTGTGTCAACACTCATATTTGGAGCTGGCCATAGTACAGCTAGATTGGCCACAAGTATTTTGCACCTATAGGCCATTGTGGAGTTATTTAAAAAACATTATAGTAGAATTACAAAAACATACTTTCATTTAGTTAAGAGAAATAACTACTATTTTACAGGATCATAAATTGGCTCTGGATCTACTGTTAATGGCACAAGGAGGCCTTTGTCATACTCTCCAGACCACTTATGGTCAACAGTGTTGTATAGAGGTTAATGATCGTACCCTTATAATTCTTAATTAAGCAAGGATTTAGAATAAAATTATAATTTGACTCCCGATTGGCTAGCTGAACCAGAATGGCAAAAGCCTTTTCTATCTTTATGGGAGCAGATTAAGGGATGGGGAACAAAAGTACTAATCTATATTTCTTTATAAGGTTTGCATATTGCATTACAGTGGTCTTTATTATATGTTTGAAGGTATTACTACAAAGAATTGTTGTCCACCTCATGCCCATCACCATATATGAAATACCACTGAGATCAAGAGCTGAGAATTTATATGAAGGAGAATGTTTATAAGCTATGGAGTGAGCGACAGCATAAAGAGCTGTCACGTGATAATTTTAATAAAAGTTGAAAGAAAAGTCATTTAAGTTGACTTTGCTAAAGTAACATAAGGCTAAAGGGAAATCCACATTTTTTAAATATTCTTGACAGTCTTTTAGGTGCTTCCTTTGTTGCAAGACTTGGTGGGAAAAGGAGATTGACAGAGGGACTCATTTCTATTCTCTTAATATTTTATTTTCTTTAATAAGTAGATTTTAGTTATTTGGTTTTTATTTTATATTGAATTTTATTGAATTTTATTCTGTTTCTAACTTTTAAAAGATGATTTTTGCTTATGTAAACCGTAAAGATAGAATCTTGTGTTCTATGTAATGGTATATAAAGGTTGCATAAATAAAAGGCAGTTAATTTATGTGAAGAATTTTGTTATGCAGCAGCTAGGAATAGTGGAACAAAAATAATTACTAATGAATGAATAATGTGGATCAATAAATTGCCCAGAGCTTAGCATAAGACTTTAAAACATGATAGTTTCACTTGTTTTTTTATTTAGTCTGCTTAGTGACAAGATAGAATAGAAACAGGAAAACGTTTGCTGACTGCCTGATAAGGTCAGTGCCTAAACTGTCTGGAGTCATGCAGCAACTGGATCTCTCTTAGCAAAACTGCAGTTTAGATCATAAACTTGCTGAAACTGTGACTTCTTAATAGAATAATTGAAACTACACAACCTGGACTAGAGCCAGAAATGAGTATAAGAAAAAAGAAAACAGCTTCTGGCAGATCAGAGAGAGAGCACCTTAGGCATCTCATTGTTTTTCTCCAGTCCTGTGTCTTCAGATTTTCCTAGACACATTGACTCACAAAATGGAGACTGAAAGGGAAGTATCTTTGTACAAATCTTAATGCATAGCTTTATTATTGCAATACTATTTATCTTTACTGATTATGCAATATCAGCAAAGGCAATACTGTTTTGCCTTTGCTGATATTTGCAATATTTAGTAAACCAAGTATTTGCTTTTACAAGTTATGTTTGTGTGTTCTATGACAATGCACCTCCACTCAATCCACTGTTTCCAAGGGTGTGCCTGTATCACTGTGGTTTACATTGCTTGTGCCAACTGGATCAGTACCAGTTGCTGGCTGCTCACCAATGCCAGCTGCTGGGTCACTTGTTCAGTCATAGTTTGGACTGCCTCCCAGGTTTTCTGCTGCCCATCGGGTTGCTCCATGCCAGCCCACTGGCTTTGACCCCACAAAAGTCTGCTAAAGGGATTTACTCTGTTCTGGAACACTCAAACAACTTCCCTTCTCCTTGTAGGAAAAAAATAAAACCTGCCTGTTCAGTATTAACTTACTATAGATATAAGTCCCTGACTCCAGGCAAAGCTATCCTTCTTAGCCTGTTTGTAAATTAAACTTTCATCTGCTGCTGTAATGAGATCCAATTAAGGAAGGAAAAACATGTCCCCTTTTTTTCTTTTGGCATAGTTTATCTGTGTGTGCAAAGCTTTAGTGCAAAAATCCCAGAACAGACACTATATGTGGCACTTTGAGCAGACTTAGGGTAGCCAGAGGACAGATTCAGGATGCACTCTGGCAGAAATCTTGCATAACCTTCTTTATTAGTGACAAGAAAACAAAAGCAACTCAGCTAAACTACACAGTTTAATATCACAAATGCAGCTTCACAACTTACAGTTCAGCAGTGTTCTTTCTCTAGGCTTCCTTTTCTTCCCTGGGCCTGGCTAGTTATACCCCTTCCCAGGGTCCTCTGCCCAGACCAGGATTCCCTGCTGTCTTAGGCTTAAAGTGGACCAGGCCAGATCTCTGGATCCAGTCCTTTAAGGTGTTTTGGGGCTTTCTCCTGTATACTCATGCACAATATGTATATATTTATTAGGTACAGATACGATCAATTACAAGTAAATTTAAAAAAGCCGGCGCGTGGAAAAAAACTGAGATATGTGCATGGCTGAGCAGCAGGCATTTTAGAACAGCCGCGATGTGTGGAAGAGCCAGCCATAAGAAAAGGGGTGAGGTATGGGCTGGCCGGGAGAGTGCCATTTTGTGCTGTCCCGGTAAAGTGCACACTGGCAGCCAACTGGCGTGCACAACTTACTTTAGCTCTCACATGATGCACCACCGACACTGGAGTTGTTCACTAAGGAAAAACAATCAAAAGCTTTTAGTTGGAGACTAACCCTGTCTACAAAATGATGCAGACTTTTGTACCTTTTTTAAGGAAACCTGGATTAAGTTCTATGTAAACAAACAGGAGATATATGTCAATCCAGGGATTGTATGGGAGGCTGGGAAAGTAGTGATTACAGGACAGATTATATCACAAAAAGAAATAAAGACAGATGAAAATATTATGCAACTACAAAATCTTTAATAACACTGAAGAAAGATGTGTATAAACCTTTTCTAACACTGATAAAGAAGCAAAGAGTGCAGCTAGAGAGGCTTTAAATGTACAAATATGGCAGAAAGCTGTTTTTCATACAATATTTCAGATATGAACTATACTAATTTGCAAACAAATCTCGCAAATTATTGGCAAGATTAATTACAAAATAAAAAAATCTCATTTTATTAGGGGCATTAAAGATAGAAATGGGATTTTAGTCACCAAGAATTCAGATTTCATTAAAGCTTTTAGTGACTTTTACACATCATGCTATGCTCATTTTGAGTTAAATGAGGAGAGAGTGTTTTTCTAGGAGCTTAATATTCATAGGATATCAGAAATATTGCAGAAATGAATTGTCCCTCTCACAGTGGGAACTATTACACGTTATTAAACATCTCAAGTTGGCAAAGGCCCCAGAACTCTATAAAATACCAAAGGAGGATAGAGTTAGATGGCTCTTGCTTTAAGAAGGAACTCCTTTTGCATTCCAATTTTGCATCGAGAGACCCAACCATGGCAAAATGATATAGATCAATCTCACTGACAAATCAGGACCTGAAGATCTGGGCAAGCAGACTTAAAGTGGTTATATACAATATTCGACATTAAGATGGCTTTGTACCTAACAAGCAAGCAGTGGTCGAGATGTGTAAATTCATAGTGGCTATCTACGTGGCACTTTAGAGAATTCAGGAAGCCATGGTTATGACATTAGATGCAGAAAAAGCCTGGGATGCAATCTCATGGAACTATATATATGTTGCATAATGGACCATTATTTATACAAGTGCCCCCCCAAGCAATGGTTAGAGTATGGAGGTATGAGGCAGGGCCACTCCCATCCCCATTGTTGTTTATCATAACATTAGCTCTGCTAGTTGTCAAATTAAGAAATCAGTAGAAATAAAAATGAATTTGTATGCAGATGACATTTCGTTAATTATAGTAAATGCAGGAGAATAGTTTTTGGAAATCATGCAACTGTTTAATTTTCAGGCTTGAAGATGAGACAAAAGCCTTAATCCTGATAAATGTGAGGTACTCCCATTCTGGAGTCCTTGAGGTCTACATGGAATGGATAGATGATTTCCCATTACAAAGGGTTTCAGATCAGCTCAGTATTTGGGATTAACCTGAATCTGCTACATCAGCTCAACACTGAAGAGACTTAAAAAAATAAATAAATAAAGAGGATCTACTGAAAATATGAAGACGACCTCTCTATACGGCTGATTGACATTAATATTTTAAAAATTGCCTATGTGGCATATCTTGTAATTTATGAGGGATTATGACATTTAAATAAACAATCATAAAACTTTTATGGAGAAGGGAAAAAAGTCATGATTAATTTTGGAAAGGTAATGAGAGAGAGGAAGTGGGGTAGGAAAGCTCCCAGATATCATCTAAGATTTATGGCAGACTGGCTCCATGATTCTAGTAAACTCACATTGCTGCAAAATAAAAAAGAATCTGTCACACGGGAAAGACTTTCCAGTCATGCTTCTCTTCCAATGATGAAAGATGTTAAAGACAAGAATAAAGCTACCCAGACACAAGATCACACATCACAGTGAACAGCAAGGCAGCACATCCCTGGGGAAACATCCTTTAGGACCAGACCATTGCATCAATAACCTTATGATCAGTATACCTAAAGGTGAATTCAGAACAATTCAGTAATGCAAGACCTTTTACATAAAAATGACCAAATACTTCGGAACTTACATTAAAAAAAACCCTTAACTAAGACTTGGGGGATTTAACTCACCACCAGAAATAATACTACTGCTTCTCTATCACTTCCTTATCACTCTAACATGTCTCCAAACAGCTAAGACTATCCAGGAATCAACCAGGTAAATTCTTTGAACTGGTATGAAACTTTTCAAAGCCTGAACCACCATGGAGAATTACACAGCTGAAGACTTTGCCCAGTTTTTCATGGATACAATCCTAGCTATTCATTCCTCTTTTGATACTTCTACTCTCATCTCCATTTCATGCATTCCTGACCCAAACCACCCCAAGAATACAATAGTCACTCTTACCCCAGCAGATTCAATCCTACTCCCTCCCTCTGTCTATCTGTATGACTTCAGGACAATCTCTCCCCAGAATGTGGAGAGCCAACAGAGAATCAGCCAAGTCCATTAGAGCCTATCTCCCACCCCTGCCCCAACCCCCAGATTCATCTGTAGCTTGAAGCAAGACCTAATCCCCTGGCAAATCAACATAATAAATGTCATCTTAACCAGAGATTTCCAACCTTGCTCACTTAAAGCAATCATCAAATCTATCCTAAAAAACCTGGCTCTGATCCAGAAATAATCAACTATCATCCAATCTCTAGCCTTCCCTTCTTGTCCAAGAGAGTGGCTAACGTGATAGAATTACAGTTTCTAGAAGAATGCAACATCCTACGCTGTCACCAATCTGGTTTTAGAAAAGGTCATGGTATAGAATCTGTCCTCTTGACCATCACCAATATTATCCACTCACATGCAGACCAAGATGACAACATCCTCCTTGTCCTCCTAGATCATTTGGCTGCCTTCAATACCAATCACAAACTCCTGATCCAATGCTTAAGGGAACAAAATTGGCATCAAAAGTTTGGCCATAACATGGTTTGAATCATTTCTATCTAACAGAACACAATCTGTCCATGAGCTGATAACATGTCCAAACCCAGAGATCTCACCTATGGAGTGCCTCAGGGCTTGGCCCTCTCCCTGATTCTTTTCAATGTTTACATTCATCCTATATGTGACCTCATCTAATCCTTTCAACATTGAATGCCACCTATTTGCTGATATCTAATTATGCACCAGAATGGGATCTGACCAAATTGCATCCATTGCAAACTTCAATGATTGTTTTAGAGCAGTGGCTTAATGAGCACAAATTCAAGCTAAACCTCTCCAAATCAGAACTTCTCTGGTTCAGCTGACAGGGGTCAACCCCTACAATCATTACCTTCCCTGCCAGATATTCTATCACAGGGGTTAGACTCAACCAAAACTTCACCATGGAAGTTCACATCAAAAGTGATAAGGACTTCCTTAATGTACCTGCGCCAGATCTGTCAACTGTGCAACTACCTCGATAAATAGTCTTGCTATTGTAATCCATGCAGTAATCACCAGCCGAATTGACTTCTGCAACTTCCTATTTAATGGCATCACTCTGTACAGTATGTATGATATGTCTCCAGCTCCTTCAAAGTAAAAGTTTTGGAAGGAGCCAAAGCAACTGACCACATAAAACCTATATTCCCAACTGGGTAATTGCCAGGTTCTTGTGGCCTGGTTTGGCCTCTGTTGGAAACAGGATGCTGGGCTTGATGGACCCTTGGTCTGACCCAGCATGGCAATTTCTTATGTTCTTATGTTCTAACTATACTGGCTCCCAGTCAAAAGCATGATAACTTTCAAACATCTCTGCTTTGTTTACGAGTGCATGAATAAGCACGGATCCGAGTACCTCTCCCAACTTTTCCTCCTACTCACCCACAAGATATCTCCAGCCCTCCCAAATGACTCTTCTTTCTTCTCTGGCCTCTGCCAGAATGTCCTGCACTATACTTCTCACCTTCAGCTGCTATGCACCAAAAATTTGGAACAAAGTGAAAGTACCACTACCCCTATGGCTTGAGCCTTGCTGCTTTATTTTCAGAAAAAAAGCTAAGGCATGCCTTTTCAGCCTGGTCTTCCCTGCAGACAGCCCATTTCCCCTGACCTAACTGTGTACTTCTGATTAACAATTTGAAATTATATACCTTGCTGTGAATTTTGACCACCACTGTAAGTTATTTCAATTGAGATTGACTTAAATTGATTATAAAGTGCCTTGAGGCCAGCCTTGGTAAAAGGCAGATATTAAATGTCTATAAATAAAGCCTCCTTCTTCCCCTTCACACAATCATTGTAATGTATTTTATGATTCACTTGTATTTTCTGGGAAGGAAGGGAGTATCAGCTCACAAAGCTAATCAAGAAATGTTTCAAATTAGTCTAATAAAAAAAGTTAACTTAGAAAAGTATGAAATTTTCCCCATTGATCGCAAACTGCCTATCCTGGATTATTTTTCAGAGTTTAGGATAGTGGAGAAAGGTTTTATTTATTTGGGTGTCTATTTTCCAAGAGATACTCACTGAAGAATTAGTCTACTGAAAATTAACATTCTCTCCAAACTGCTTTACCTTTTCCAACATGTGCTTCAGCAGGTGTTCTCTGATTTGCATAGTCTGATGGGCAAATTAATCTGGAACTACAAGCCAGCTAGGATTAAGTTGAGTCTATTATGGATGGGCAAGCAGCAAGGGAGGATGGCTCTGCCCAACCACTGTATTTATTATTGGGAGGCTAGACTGTTGTGTCTTCAGGCCTGGATCTGTGGTTCAAAGGTTTCATGGTTGTCTCTAGAATGAGAGCAGGCCAATATAATTAATCTTGCAGTTCTTCCTTTTATGCCCCCTGCCTTGCCACAGTACCGTAGAGTGAGTAGATGTAGCCCCATATTGACACATAAGTTATGAGTGTGGTGGCAGATCAACAAATTCCTTGGAATAGACGGGGAGGACCTATCACCCCCACTTATAGCAACCCGACATTGTCAGGGTGTACTTTCCCCCCTGTCTTCAAGGAGTGGAAGGAGCAAAGACTGGTTATGTATTTATTTATTTTAAAGTATTTATATCCCACCCCTCCCAAGTTACTTTTGGCCCAGTTGTGGGATGATGAGGTTGGTATGCAGACTTTTCAGTCTTTGGTGGAGGACTTTGAAATTAGCCCTGACCCACATGCTCAGTATTTGCAGTTGCACCAGGCCCTGTTGAGCCAAGTAAGTATAGAGAATCCCCTGCCCTCTTTAAATGACATGGAAAAAGGTATCAGTGACCCAGATGTATGGGTTCATGGTGTAGCATTAATATATCATAGGATTCTGGAGGATAAATATGGTAAAGATACCCCACAAGCCCTTCTAGATGTCTGGAATAAGGATTTAGATATTCCTCTGGTCAGCAGGGGTTGGAAAACTAACTGGGCTCTTGCCCAGTATATATGCAAGGAGGGTAGCCTCGATATGATTATTACGCAGAACATATCTAACTCCGATGTTTTATGCTACATTCTCTCCTCACCTGCTGGAAGGGCTGTGGGGAAACTGGCACCTTTGTGCATTTGTGGTGGCACTGGCAAAGCGCTTGACAATTCTGATCCCTAGTCACACAGGAAGTTGTGATATCATGGGCTTTTCAATCTTTATTGGGCCAAGGTTGGGACTGTTAGGTAGCGGGGTTGGCTCTTCAGTGCCGGTCAAACACAGGGTATTAGTGTGACTATTATTGGCTGCCAGATTTACCATAGCCACTTTCTAGGAAAGAGCTCCAAGTACCCAAAATTGCTGAAATTGAAAAGCTATGATATGACTTAAAGAATGCAAATTATAAATATGAGCAAACATGGGGCCCCTATCTGGAATTTTGTAAGCAGTAATACAAGTTAATCCACTGGATTGTAACCTTGTCTGTATTGCTGGAATATTGCTCTAAATTGTATTTTGTTTTGCTGGTCTATTTCGGTCTGAGCTGTCTACTATATTGTATGCTGAAAAAACTTGTTACATAAAGAGTTAAAAAAAAGTTAGTCCAATAAAAAGGGATCACCTTATATAAAATATTCTGTTAACCATCATTTCTGAACATTCACTGGAAACTGAAATGCAAAAAAATTGACTAATCTGTCTCTAGTATAGAATTAGCAGGATTTTTTATATATATGGAAACATTACAACCTTGTAGGCATTATTGGGATGAATGCTTGGGAGAAAAATATCATTGAATGATATGGAAAATGTTTTTGTTTAAGCACACGTGGATGTTCAGATGGAATAAATCGAATTTTGGATCATCCAGAGAAGCTACATAACAGACCAAATTATACAATGCCACATGACATGTTTTCCCTCTGACAACCCTATTACATGTGATAAAGATAGAGGTTCCTTCTTACATATCTTTTTATGTTCAAAAGGTTTGGGATGCAGTTCTAAGGAAAAGCAACAAAACTGGAATAAACATTGCTCTTGCAAAAGTTCTGGCTTTATTGGGAATTAAAGATGACTCCCATTGGCCACTGAGGAAAACAAAATTATGTTTGATGTCAGCAAGATGTTTTCCAAAATAAGACAGGATATGGGCAGAGGTGAATTATTAACCTGCCTGCATTGCTGCAGAGCCCGTGGGTACTTTTGACCTGTGGTCTGTGCAAATGTACAAAGGAAAAACTAAGCTGATAAATTTTACTTTAAAAGTTGGCCAAGGGAAAAAAAAGAGGTACCTGCAGAGATTTGCATCTCCTATTTTTTCTGACCAAAATTACAAATATTTTAGAAATGTAAAGCTATGCAGATGGTTTTCTCCCCTGTAATGCATACACTACAATGGGGTAAAAGTGCACGGCAGCATGTAAAATTGTATCCACATACAGAGTGGGAAGTTTCCAGCCAGGCGATCTACATCTCAAAAATGCTTTTTACCTATGGAAATCCCTTTCAATATTGTCCTCTGAAATACTTATAGATTTCACACACAGTAGTAAGTTTTCATGCAATCAGTATCTGGGGCGATTTGTATGTAGAAATAAATATGATAGTGTGGAAGGATCGGCAAATATGAATGTTGGAGAAATAAAAGAAAACGAGAGAGAAGCAACAAACTTTGGAAATTGTGTTTCTTTAAATGTGTATGCAAGAATTTGAATATCTCTTTGAATGTGATAATCCATATAATTTTATACCCGTTATGAACTCTCTCAAATAAATATTGAGTGAGTGTGTGTGTGTGTGGGGGGGGATGACAACTTAGGAGCTCTGCTGTTTTTGAACATCGGTCCCATGATCCCAACTGCAAGCAGCCAGATTGTTTACATGAAAATATAATAGTTTTGCCTCTTTTTTTAAAACTGACTCAGGAATAAAAAAAAATTACACTTAGGTGAAGCAAATGCTCAAATTAGTCAGGGAGAAGTGTGCTCGCAAAAGCTGCTACTCATGACATCTCAATTAGCAACAAAAGTTGCAGCAACAGAACAGCTAAGTTGTAATCATAATCCAATTTCTGTTCCTTCTCAGATTTTTTAACATGCTTGCAATAGTGGCACAATGTATCTTGTGTATCCTGGCTACATTTTGTAAACCTTCTGACACTGGCCGTGTTTTGCCTCGCTCGTTGCTTGCTAGGGGAATTTTACGTTTTCAGCAATAACAGGGCCATATACAGCCTACATTTAGCTAAAAACAAAAAAAAAGCGAAAAAAAACCCCATCTCAGAAAAACCATGTTCACTTGACCTTTAGAGAATATTCTAGCAAATCATAGTTATGTCTACCATCTACAAAGTACTTAAAAAAAAAACTCTTGAAAAGTCAGCCTTCTATGTAAAATATTTAACTTCATCTTACCAAGAACAAACTACTTGAACATAAAAAAAATACTGCCACTGTTCAATGAGAGCTAAAAACCCACTCCCCCAGTTCAACATCTCCAAAAAGGAGCAGCGCGCCACAACACGCATTTAAAAATGGCGGCTGAAATCATATGATGAAGATTATCCAATCATTTTATAGCTTCAAACAGAGCTGGTTGTATTTGTATTAATTTAATTTGTCATCGGAAGATGTTATGCAAACTGGGCGGCCAATCAGAAAAGGTTTGTGTCTCCTGGGTGGCTTGAAGTTTAGAATAGCGGCCTTGTACTGTTCATACTCACTCAAATCCATAAAACATCAAGTGACGATATACATGAACAGAAAGCCAAGAAAATAAAAAACACACCTGACATTCAGTCATCCAACCGCGGCTCCTGGGCTCTGGATACAAACCTTATCTGATTCGTTCCCAGTTTGCTTAACAATGTGTTACATTAAATCAATACATATATAAAACTTCTGTTTGAAGCTATAAGATGATTAAGTATCATTTTCATCAAGTGATTTCACCCACCATTTTTTTTTTTTTTAAATGAGTCGCAGTGTTGCCAGATTGGACTATTTCATGCCCACTTAGGCTACTTTATTGCCTATTGGGATGGAAAAAAATTGTGTGTGCGGTTAGGCCACATATGCCAGCATCCCCCTTCGCCTGCTGCTGGTTTCTCTTAAATTCTGGGCTTGACAGCAACAGCCTACAGTGAGCAGCCAGCCAAAAATGGCAGGAGCTGTCTGGCAAAGAAGTTGCACCTGCTGCAGGATTTGGGGGGGGGGGGGGGGTGCACATAGAAGAGGGGAAGCCGTTCCATTGCCTCCACTTCCACATACGTTACAGCCACCATTGCTTCGTTCCATCCCGGGAGCCCCTGCCACCAGTGATGAACGTTTCCTGCTGAAGCTCCCTAACCCACAGTTCTCAGTGGAGAGGTTTTTGTTTTTTTTTTTCTTCACTTGGTCAAGCCTGAGCTTTAACGTGCTGGAGAAGGGAAAGAGGCAGAGTAGTACTGTGGGACAGGAGGCAGGGAGAGAAAGGGGGAGAGAGAGGGATGCTGAACGGATGGGAAGGGGGAAAGAGGAGTGGATGGGAGATACTGATCTGGAGAGGGGGTGGGATGGTAGGGGAACAAGGGGCAAGAGGAGTGAAAGGGTGTAAGGCAGAGAGAAGGGCAGGGGTGGCAGAGAAAGGGGCAGGCAGGAATATGGGCAATGAACAGTGGATGAAGGAAGCATTGCTGTACAAGGCACCTATTTAAAGGAGCCTTGCCCATGAGCATTCAGTTTAGGATGGAGCACAAGAAGCAGAGGGAAAGTTTATTTCTATGTGCCAAATAAAGAGGAGTTCTTGTGGATAGGGTAGGGACAAGATTTGCACTTGTGCACATAGTTTTGCATTTTTAAAGAATGTAATCCCCCCCCCCCCCCCCCCAAAAAAAAACAAAATAACAAAACTTCCCGCACATATTAGCAGACATCCTCTCTTATAATTACCTCCTAAAGGGGTCATTTTCAAACAGCTTGCGGAGGGCTATGGGGACAAAGTGCCCACAGACCTTGGGCCACATTTTGTAGATTTTGGTGCAAATTATTCCAATATGCACGTGTAACTTTCTGCATGTACACCTATGCGCATACATTAAAAAAAAAAATAAAATTGCACGTAGGCATGTGAACACTTACCTCGCTCAGAATCTGCTCCCTCCCCAGACCACAGTGAGGGTGAAATGGGGTTGCTTGGAGACTTTTATACAGGATTTTTGTGCGTAAATTGCTTTGGATGCCGGAGGGAAGAGGAAAAAAGATGCAAACGTGATTGCAGCCGCAGGGAGAGGGAGATGGTAGACTGAAGAAAAGCAAAGGCCTATGAAGCTGTAGGAAAAGCAAGAGAAATGAGCAGAGAGCCTCGAGGGAGGCTCCCGCTCTACCACAGCTGCTGAGGGGCCTAGTGGTGATCGTAACGGCTTACAGGGGGTCCCATAATTTTGTCAGGTGTTGGCAGATGCTGGTGTGGCACTCAAAATGTCGTGGCATGTCAGCTTTGACATGTGTCACAGGTTCGTCATCACTGGCCTAGGATATTACCTTTATGTAAGACTGGTTGTCTTTGATCATACTTTTATTTGCATGAAAAATTCTTGAAAAATAGATGGTCTTAGCTCTCAAGCTGAATGACTGAACAGTCCGGGTGGCTCATTCATTGAAGGGCGCACTGTCTGGCTTGCTGACACCTTGCATTCTAAAAGCTGGGTTACTTATGAAACTGTGTTTTGTTTCCCTCTATTTTTTTTGTTTGTTTTGTTGTGTTGGACTATTTGGGATACAACGGCTCTCCTTTTGTATTGATTTGCTCCATGGTTTACTCCAGCTGTGCACCAGGCTAAACAAGAATGTCACAGACTGGAACGTTCTTGGAGAAAAACGGTCTGACATAAGACTGAGGCATACAAAACTGCATTGGGGAAGCATAGACACCTCACTAATGAGGCAAAATGATCTTATTTCTCAGATAAAATAGCAGAAGCAAGCTGAAATCAAGTCAACGCATTTTATATAGCAAAGCAATTAGCTACAGCTGATACTAAATCTAGGTCATCTGTGCACATGGCACAAGATCCTCTCAGTGTCGAGGAATTTGCACATTTTTTGGAGGACAAAATATCCCAAGTCTACAACAAATTTCATTTCTGTAATATCTTAGAATCACCAATTGATGTTTCTACATCTGGTGCATGGGATGATTTCTCTTCAGTAACAGCGGATGAAATTATGCAGACTTAAGTTCACTTAGAGAATAGCCACTGCCATTAGCAATGGTAACATGGAATAGACTTGGTTTTTGGGTACTTGTCAGGTTCTTATGGCCTGGGTTGGCCACTGTTGGAAACAGGATGCTGGGCTTGATGGATCCTTGGTCTGACCCAGTATGGCATTTTCTTATGTTCTTACTTCTAAATTAAAAATCCATCTGCCTACTCACTGAATCATTGTTCACCTGCCCTTATTAAAGTCTTACACCAAGATCTGAGTGTGCACATTGAGTGTGCACATAGTGAACTTGTCCCTTTTGGAGGGTTGTATGCCTCGAACAGAAAAAGGCCTCTGTCAAACTTTTATTGAACCAGCCCTTGCTAGACCCATCTGTATCTAACAATTGTAGGCCCATTTCTACACTCCCATTTTTAGCTAAAGTCATTGAGAGTGTTTTGGCACAGCTAAATGATTTTCTGGAATTTTAGACCTCAGGGAGTCACTTATTAGGTGTGATGCTGCAACCATTCGCACCACAGCGAACTCTAAGATCCCAAAACAAAAGGTCTTAACTGTACCAGCAGTCCTGAATACCTACCTGAAGCGCATAAGGTCCAAAATTATGGAACTCACTACCAGAGTCATTATGAATGATCTCAGAAAGAAAGATATTTCAACGAGAACTAAAGACTTGGCTATTTAAAAATGCCTATTTCTCATCTTAACCATATCAGAATGCTGCAATGACAACATCAACAAGAGCAAAGTCAATATGAAGTGATGAGAGACTGAAAGTATCTCATGACAATCCCCTTAAAATATATCCCATTATCCCTAGCTATGACACTTAAGTACATAACTATAGACTCACATGAACCCTCTGTACTATACCAAAGAATGTGTTACACCAAAACAAACATATCTCAAAATAAATATACTACCGAAGTATGTGTTGAACAAAAATATGAATGTTACTTTTGTAAACCGTTGAGATATTCACTTGGAACGATGGTATATAAAATAACTAACTAAATGTGATGGTACTCCTCAGTATCACAGTGGCTATCGATACATTAAATCATACGTACTATTTTATTTTCCCACTTATCACAAATCGGAATCTCTAGTACTGTTTTAAAATGGTTCAAGCCTTATATGTCTGGTTAGTGTCAAAGGGTGTCCATAGTGATGGCCACTCCAACTGGCAGGATATGTCTATAGGGATGCTACAGGGTTGTGCTCTTTCAGTAGCACTATTTAATATTGACATACAAAGGCGTAGTAAGGAGGTTGGGTGAGGGGGGCAGTCCACCCCGGGTGGCAACAGGGGGAGGGGTACCATTGCCGCTGGCAGGAAGGTCCTGCAGCGATGCAGAACAGTAATGTGCCGGGAGAAACTCCGCCTGCAAAATCAAGAACCTACAGTGGCAGAGGTCAGCGGTGCCACCAGCATTTCCTGGAACCAGCACAGTGGCAGAGCACAGGACCACTATTGCCGCCAGCAATCCGGGAACTGGCAGCAGAAGAAGAGGCCCTGCTGTACTGCCAGCAGCCGGAGAAGGGAGACTGGCCCTGTGAGTAAGCGCTAGTATGAGGGTGTGTGTGTGTGTGTATGAGTGTATGAGAGGGTGCCTGTGTGGGGGTGAGGTGAGAGAGGAAGCCTGCATGTGTGAGAGATACAGAGGAAGCCTGCATGTGTGAGAGAAAGACGGAGGAAACGTGTGTCTGTCTCTCATACCCACATAGACACAAACAACATATGCTCCCTCTGTCTCTCCCCAAGCATGTATGTGAGTGAGAGACAGAGGGAGCATTTTTTTGTTTGTGTCTGAGTGTGTGTACCCCCAGTTCATTACAATCTCAGGGTGATAGGTATGGAGAGTGGGGGATTTTTAAAATCCTTATTAGATTTAATTACTGGGTGTTTTGATGTCTGCTGTTTTGAAATATTTTATCGTTATTTAATAAATTTTTAAAAATTTGTACAGGAGCTTCTAATTATTGAATATTCTATTCATCAGCTGTTTTGAAATGTATATATTTTTTTTTTAGTATGGTTTTACTATTCTGATTTATATTTCTTGATTGTATTGTTTTGAAAAATAGTGATTTTTTGCTTTTCCATTGCATACAGAATCTGGCTTGTGGTTTCCAGTTCAATTTTTATCTGCGTGTGTGTGTGTGTGTGTGAGAGAGAGAGAGATAGAAGAAGCATGTGTGTGTGTATTTTAGCGTGTGATAAAGACAGAGGAAGCGTGTGTGTGTGAGAAAGATGGAAGAAGCATGTCTGTGTGTGAGAGAGACAGAGGAAATGTATGTGAGAGGTACAGAGAAAGTGTGTGTGTGTGTGTGAGAGAACACACATGTTCTGTCTCTCCAAGCATCTGTGTGTGTATGAGAGAGAAGGAGCATATTGTGTGTGTGTGCATGCATGCTCCCAGTGTACAACAATCTTAGGATGACAGATAATGGAGTGCAGGAGATTTTTTAAATCTTTATTAGTTTTAATTATTGGGTGTTATTTGATGTGTCTGCTGTTTTGAAATATTTTATCGATCTTTAGGAAATTTTAAAATTATATATGGGGGGGGGGGGTGCCAAACGTATCCACCCCAGGTGCCAGATACTCTCTGTATGTTGCAAATTTTATGTATATACAATTTTTTTTGTCAAAGCCATCTTTTTGGTGATCTACTAAGGACTTAACTTTCTATTTGTTTAACATCTATTGGAGTTTGTCTCTTAACTGCCTGGCATTAAATTTAGAGAAAACTGAAATTGTTTTGAACAGACTCCCTGCTTCAGATACTCCTGTAGAGTTTAAATCTGAAGGTCTAACCCTCCCAGTGGCTTCTCAAGTTAGGAATCTGGGGATAAGTTTAGACTTGGATTTTTGCATAAAACCTTATATTCAGGCTTTTGTTAAAAACTCATTTTTTAAGTTTATATGCTATGTAGATTAAAACCTGTACTACATACTGATGAATTTCATGTGGTGTTGCAAGGTCTTGTGTTAACCGGGCTTGACTGTTGCAATTCGCTATTGGAGTTGCCTACATCAACATTAAGGACTGCAAATTATTCAAACTTTGGTGGCAAGATTAACTGGTCCCAGTAAGTATATAAACATAACTTCTCCAGACCCTTCATTGGTTGCCAGTAGAATGCCATATAAAAAAAATCACCATGTTAGTCTATAAACTAACAAAAATAAGATAGCTCCCTGGATTTGTGTTATATGGTCAAAACCCGTGCCTTGTGTTGGAGTAGATTGCCCTTGAGATACCATCATACAAACATGTCCATTTGTCTGAGGCATGGGAACAAGCCTTTTCAGTTGCAGGACTATACCCTGGAACTCTCTCCCACAGCAACTGCGTACTTTAATAGATTCAACACATTTTAAGAAAGCCGTAAAGATGCTCTTGTTCAAGACAGCATTTGGATAAATGTGAATCTATAGAAGGAGTGTATTTGGATTTTCAGAAGGCATTTGACAAAGTCCCTCATGAGAGGCTTCTAAGAAAACTAGGGGTAGGAGGCAATGTCCTTTCATTGATTGCAAACTGGTTAAAAGACAGGAAAGAGTCGAATTCCACTGTTTGCTCAGTGGAAAAAGGTAAACAGTGGAGTGCCTCAGGGATCTGTACTTAGACCGGTGCTTTTCAATATAATTATAAATGATCTGGAAAAGAGTACAATGAGTGAGGTGATCAAATTTGCAGATGACAAAATTATTCAGAGTAGTTAAATCACATGCAAATAGTGATAAACTGCAGGAGGACCTTATAAGACTGATAGATTGGGCATCCAAAAAGCAGATGAAATTGAATGTGGACAAGTGCAAGGTGATGCATATAGGGAAAAATAACCCATGCTGTAGTTATATGATGTCAGGTTCCATATTAGAAGCTACCATCCGGGAAAAAGATCTAGGTGTCATAGTGGATAATACATTGAAATAGTCAGCTCAGTGTGCTGTGGTGGTTAAAAAAGTAAACAGAATGTTAGGAATTAGGAAGGAAATGGTGAATAAAATGAAAAAGATATAATGCCTCTGTATTGCTCCATGGTGAGACCACACCTTGAATACTGTGTGCAATTCTGGTTGCCGCATCATAAAAAAGATATATAGTGGCACTGGAGAAGGATGACCAAAATGATAAAGAGGATGGAACAGCTCCCCTATGAGGAAAGGCTAAATAAAGAGGTTAGGACTGTTCAGCTTGTAGAAGAGACGGTTGAGGGGGGATATAATAGAGGTCTATAAAATCATGAGAGGACTAGAACAGGTAAATGTGAATAGATTAACTCTTTTGGATAATAGAAGGACTAGGGGGGCACTCAATGAAGTTAGCGAGTAGTACATTTAAAACAAATCAGAAAATTATTTCACTCAACACACAATTAAGCTCTGGAATTTGTTGCCAGAGGATGTGGTTAGTGCAGTTAGTGTAGCTGGGTTTAAAAAAGGTTTGAATACGTTCCTAGAGGAGAAGTCCATTAACTTCTATTAATCAAGTTGATTTAGGGAATAGCCACAGCTATTACTGGCATTAACAACATGGGATTTAGTTAGTGTTTGGGTTCTTGCCAAATACTTGTAGCCTGGATTGGCCACTGTTGGAAACAGGATACTGGGCTTGATGGACCCTTGGTCTGACCCAGTATGGCTACTTATGTTCTTGGAGAAGGAGCTTAGTGAGGTACCATAATTTTTGCCAGAAATGTTCTCTTATCTATGTTCTCATGTTTTATATTTGTGTTTTATTATGTTATTAGTTTTCTTTTAATTTGTTTTTCTATGTTGTGCTGAATTGACTTGATTATAGTCTTTTTAGTTTCACATGAATATGTTTTATGGAATCTGTGGAATATACATATATATATATATATATATATATACATACATATATACATACATATACACACACACTTTGTGGATGGTAGCCATAACTAAGGATTTGCTAGACAGTTCTCTAATGGTCAAGTGAGTGAGGATTTTGAGAGGGTTTTTTTTTGCTTTTTTTTTTCTTGATTTTTAGCTTAAACAGATTGCTTATGAATATGCTGAAGATGTAAAATTTCCCCAATAAGCAGCCAGTGAGGTGAAACACAGCTAGTTTTGGGGTGAGAAGGTTTACAAAATTTAGACAGGTTCTACCAGGAAACTACCCAGGATAGTATAAAAGCATAGGGGTGAATTTTAAAAGCCTGGCATGCGCCAAAGTTGGGAGATACGTGTATAAGTCAGGTTGATGTGTGCCACACAGATTTTAAAGGCTCCTGCATACACACATATTTCCTTGTATGTGCACAAATTTTGTTTCCCAAAAAAGGGGCATGACATGGGTATTCCAGAATTTATGAATGAAACCAGCGCATAAATATTTATGCGACCTAGTGCACATCGGGGTCCCCTACCCTGTATCTTTACTTCTGCTATGGATGGTGTGTAAGTAGTAAAACAAAAAAGACCTAGGTTAGTCAGCAGGGTTTTAAAGGTAGGGACTAACAGGGTAAAAGCTTGGCTAATTAACTAGGGGAGGTTAGGAAGTCCTAGCTTTTATCTGGGCAAACTGGGAATGACCTGGGGGAAACTGGTATAATTGTGTTGCCACATGTGTCTACTAAAATCCCCCCACTTACGCATAGAAGGAGCATTTGCATGCACATGCGGGTCCATATAAAGTTGTGCACACATGTACAGCCTATTTTATACAGTGCACGCATATACGCACATATTTTATAAAATGGCAGTGTCCTTTTGCACGAGCCAGCATACACGTGTACATGTGCGCTTCCTCACTGGTATCAAAGTTTCCACCATGGGGATCATTTTGAAAAGGATTTACATGCTTAAAACTGGGTTTTACATGTGTAAATGCACTTTATGGATATAAGTGGGCTTTTGAAACTTGTTTCAATATATACCATTGAATTGTCAATGTTTTACCCATGTTAAGTACATAAATAGGCTTTTGAAAATTGCTGGTATGTTATATTTACATGTGACTCCTTTGAAAATTACCTCCTAAAATTTGTCTTTATCATCCCTAAAGCATATATAACTCCATTCAAAATGTATTGAGGAACGGTCATAAAAATGATAATGGAAAATGTTAAAAAACAAAACAAAAACAAAGGCCAAATGATTTTAATAGGTCCACTTTACCATAAATGCATTTAAGAATAACCCCAGAATTAACTTGCTTGTATTCCTGAATTTTTATAATATGAAAGCACTAAGCTTAAAGTCCAGAAGCATACAATGACTGCTTCGATAAATTCAGTGTCAGGGGAAGCCTCGCCACATGGTTTTCCTTCCAAACCCAAATGGTCCTGGTATCCTGTTTACTTGTAAATCTAAAAAATGATGAAGGAAACAATTTAAAAACAAAACAGAAGTGATAACACCAATTATAATGCTGATTGCTATGTGAAAAACTATAACTGGTTAAACACAAGCGTCCATCCTTCTAAAAACCATTGATGTCTTATTCTACTTCTATTTTCACAGTCAAGTAGAGCCTTACAAAATACAATTACTAATCAAGGAATTAAACAAGGTAGCATTCCATCTTTTCACTTAAGCCATGAGGGTGATACTGAGTTTAATGAAAATTCCAAAATTATTTTTGAAAATTAAGCAGAGGTTGAACACCACTGTCTCTCTCTAACTGTAGGATCATGTTCCAATATAGTCCAAAATAAATCTTGAAAAGAATGTTGAAATTGAATGAAGTGTGACACTAAAGGAACATCTAGCTTTTGAGTGTTGATGCAACTTTGATGTTATAAAAGGCATGTACACACTGCCCTCAGGGACATAACTTTTTTAAACAGGCGCACATGTGTGGGCATGTACCGGCTTGCGCCCAGGCACGTGGCTCTTTTATAACATACGCATGTTTCTGCATGCATTTTATAAAATAGACTGAATACATGCACATTTGTGTGCAATTTTAAGTGGGCACACACATATGTGCAAATGCCGCTTCTACTGTGTAAGTGGGAGGATTTGAGTAGACATGTGCCAATGCAATTGCCCATTTTCCCAGTTCGCCCAGGGAAGGCACTGGACATCCAAACCACCCTACTTTAATAGCCCTCCTTCCCCTGTTAGCCCCAATTCTTAAAACCCTGCTGATGTGTAATTTTTTTTGTTTTATTACTTGCACAACCATCCACAGCAAAAGTAAAAGTTACGTGGCAGGGGACCCTGGTGCATGCAAGAATTTACACGCTGGTTTCAATGTGAAATCCAGGAATGCCCATGTCCCACCCAGACCATGTTCCTTCCGTTTTTTGGGAAAAAATTTGTGGGCACAGCAGGCGATATAAGCATATGCGGGCACCTTTTAAAATCTGCTTGGCGCACGCCAGCCTAACATTCGCATATCTCCCGGTTTTGGCACGTGCTGAGATTTTAAAAATTCACCTTTTGGTGAGCTCTGCATAAATCAACTTACAAGGGCATTGGAAGAGATACACAACCCATGCATTAATGTAATCCATATAACCTTTTACAAATATAGTTCATTCGGTAACTGGATGTGTCTATGTGGATAAACTGACAAAACGAACAATGCCCACAAGCTGGATGACCCAAAGGCGCGTTGTTGCAGTCATTATCAACTTCTGGTCAAGCAGACTTGACCAGAATGTCACAAATGTTGCATTCTCTAGAAAACACTAATCACAGGGGACCTAGCAAAAATATGTTGTAAAGTCAAAATGTGCCAATGTTTACGAAGAATATCAGGCACTTCATGTGCTCTATTTGAAAAGCACAAGACATGTTAGAACGTGATCTTTCTTCTGTTGATAAGAGAATAACCGTGAACAATTAGCATATATGGCATGTTTATATGCAGCCTTGATAGCAAAAAAAAAATAAAAATAAAAATAACCGCGGCTCAAATCTTCGAGCCATATCTTGCACCTGTATTTTAAATTTACCCATATCAAAAGAGAATGTGAAGAAAAATATATCGATATAACACCACACAATGCCGCCTGACCTCCACCCGGAACCATGTACTCAAATTAAAAAAAAAATTAAACATGGCTCTTCAAACAGGCCTTGCCTTAATGCCCTTTATCTTCCCCCCCCCCCCTCCATTCCTCCCTCTTTTCTCCTCCTCCCCACTTTCCTCTTTATAGTCTTTCCCCCATGACTTATCACCTGCAAATATTTTTTGTAACTACCCAATTACTTGCACAACCATGTGAAATTATACTCCTTGCTCCTTATACCTAGCATGAATATTTAATTACTACTTTCCATAGTTCGCTACCTACACGCCGTTCCATGTAAACCGATATGATGTGCAAACTGTTATCGGTATAAAAAAGCCTTAAATAAATAAAATAAATCCTAATATGTTGAAACCATGTAGACATTACAAATCCGATATTTTTTCTCTAGACAGGATGGATCAGCAGATAATTCACTGATTCAACCCAGATCAAAATGGATGCCACCAGGCCTGGTTGATCCTCACATTAGCCACATTTATGGATTTAGTTTTACAGGATTTAATAAGTAGGTAGACTCAGTCTCCAGCGAGGACAAATACAAGCCTTGCAAGCATTGGCTAACAGCTAATAGTGACGCCCACTGATAAAGGGGGTGCAGTAGGCCTTCAGAGTCATCGATGTGTGTCAAAGATGACTTTTCAAACTTACTTAACCAAACTAGAAAAGTTCAGTCCAACTAATTTAAAACAGGAAAATCAATAAAAAAAATGAAATGAGTTTACCAATAAGGGTGGAAGAACTTGATAAAGCAATTGAAACAATTCAATGCAGGAAAACTCCGGGCCTAGATGGGATCCCTCCTGAAGTGTTCAAATAATGCAGCAGCTCTGAGTTTTCATAACACATGCTTAGTAAAGTAAGTGCTGCCTTAGGATTTCAGACATCATCATTGCTACCATTTACAACAGAAAAGGTGAAAGGGCCGTCTGCGATAATCCCGGTAAAGTTCTGTTATCAGTTGCTGGAAAGATCCTGGCTAAAATTCTTCTGAACAGAGTAGAAAGTGTATAGGAAAGTTATCTTCCAGAAAGCCAATGTGGCTTCCATGCAAAAGATCAACTAATGACCTAATTTTCTCTATAAAGCAACTACAAGAAAAGGCCTCTTTGTAATATTTGTCAACTTGATACAGTGGATAAAGGAGGAGTCTGCTTAAACTTTATGGTTGATCAAAGCACTTTATCAAAGTAATACAAGAATTTCGTGATGGGATGACTGACTGAATTTCTGTGGCAGGAAATGTTACTCATTCCATATTGTCATGCTGTGAAACTTTTTGCCATGTCCTTAGCTGGTGTTCTCACTGCAATGTCAGAAAACCATTTGTACCAGAAGAGATGGAAAGTAGTTAGAGCAGTATGCTAAGAACTAGGGAAACCAGGGTTCAAATCCTTCTGATGTTTCTAGTGACCTTGGGCAAATCACTTCACTTTTCATTGCCTTGGGTCAAACTCAGATTCCTTAGCGTCCAGACAGATGAATCCTGAACCAGTGGGTTATGCACCTCTACCAGCAGATGGAGATGGAGCAAACTGATGTCACATTCCCTGTATGTACCCGGATTTGTTCAGACTCCTGGGTTTATGCATCCCTGCCAGCAGATGGAGACAGAGAAAGTTTTACTGACACTGCTACATAATCTCTGGTGCCACCTGCAGTTCCTCAGTATTTCTCTGTCTCCAGCAGATGGTGGATGGTGCAAAACCTGCAGTTTCTACAGTCTGGAGAATTTTTTAGTTTTGTGAGCTTTCCTGCTGAGGGTTTTTGGGTCTTGGTGGATCCTTCCCTATCTGGTTGAGGTGGACGAGCTGGGGTTCGGCGACTTTAGTATGCTTGCTCTGTTGATCTGTGGGATGTAAATCTGGTGATCCAGATCCCTCCCCTCATGAGGCTGCTCAGGCAGTTTTAGGATCTGGGCTGCTGATTTTGGTCAGTGTGTCTCTCCCTTTTTGAATCAGGCTGATCCTCCTGTAGTGCTGGACGGCTCTGTTTTCCATGGAGTTTTGTTAGTTATTAAACTTTAAAGTTTAAAAAAACAAACAAAAAGAGAAGAGGATCAAAGGTAAGGGATGGCTCTGCTCTGTGGAAGCAGTAGTATAGGGAGGAAGGCTGATTTTGCCTCTCCTGATTTTTTTTTTTTCGTAGAATCAGTGCCGGGGTTTCTCACCGGTGTGTTATGATGCACGGCTCTGTTGACCGTGCTTGTGGCTCAGCACTGGCTCACCTCAGCCACTTAGGACTATGTGCTATGTGTTTTTTGGGGGAATAAGGGCCGGAGGGTCTGGTGGAGGCTAAGCAGTGTAGGCAGTGTACAGGCTCTCCAGTGGCGACGCTCCCTGTCTGCAGGGGTCGGAGCCTCTTCATCCTCTGGCACTACGGGAATGGTGGCCATTCTGAATGGACCACCATTCCCGTAGTGCCAGAGGAGGGGGGATTTTCTCCTGATGTCTTCCACAATCTGTGTGAGGAGGAGCAGGGAAGTGTGATTGAGGATTTTGCCTCAGACCTGCTACTGCCTGGTTCCTCTTTGGCTGGCTCCCATCATGAGGCATATTTGGCTCAGCAGGCAGGGCTGGGGCCTCAGCCTTTTGCTCCTGGGAGTCCGGGCATGTGTTCTAGATCAGGGCTGTCCCAGATACAAAGGCCTTCCATGGTTCAGTGCTTACTGGGTCCTGCTCCAACTGGCGAGAACTCGGGTGCATCTGTTCCATCAGGGGGAGCTGCCAGAGATCCAGGGGCTTTATTAGCACAGGACCAAAGGGATCCAGACATGGATGACATGGGTTCAGGAGACAATTGGGAAGAAGTCCCGAGTTCTGAGGGGGATGACCCAAAGGTGGTCTGCTTGTTCCGTAAGTAGGAATTAGGACCTTTGATTCCACAGGTCCTAGAGGAGCTTGGGCTGAAGATTCCCCAGGAAGATTCAGACTTGGAAGGGGCGGACCTGGTCTTGGATGGGCTTAGGGGTCCCACGACAGCCTTCCCCTATCATAAGTCAGTGAAGAAACTGGTGGATCATGAGTGGGAAAATCCCAATGCCTGCTTAAGAGTGGGAAGAGCGATGACGAAACTTTATCCTTTGCCTGAGCAGAGATTGGAGTTGTTTTTCCCTTCTAAAGGTGAATGCTGTGGTGTCTGCTGTCACAAAAAAGACGACTATCCCGGTTGCGGGTTCCACGGCTTTGAAGGATATGCAGGATCGGAAGCTTCACCTCAAGAGGATTTTTTTAGGTATCTGCACTGAGCTTATGCTCCAGTTTCATGCAAAGAGCTTGTTTGCATTGGGTACAACAGCTACACGACAGGCAGACAAAGTCAGGGGCCAAGGCAGATAAGGCTAAGCACTTAAAGGTAACGGTGGCCTATGTTGCGGATGCCTTGTATGACTTGGTGCAGACTTCTTCTCGCATTATAGGATCCACTGTGTCAGTCAGGTGTTGTTATGGCTGTGTAACTGGTCAGCGGATGTGTCGTCTAAGATCCACTTGGGTTATCTGCCCTTTAAGGGACGTTTTTTTGTTTGGAGAAGACCTGAAGCACTTGATGAAAGATTTGGGAGAGAACAAGGTGCATAAGTTGCCGGAGGACAAGCCTAAGGGCAGGCAGTTTTCAGACTTGCTCGCATTTTTGGGATGTTAGGAGGTCTTGTCCTGCGAGAGGAGCCCCAGCTTTGCAAAATTAGTTCGCTCTGTAAGGTCAGTCCTGGGGGCAGTCTTTTCAAGGAGGCCAGAGACCCTTTAGAGCTTCCACAGGAGGTGGAGCTACAGGACCAAAGTCCTCTCAATGAGGCAAGGCTGGTCCACTCCACTGTTCCCAGTTTAGAGGGTCACCTAACTTGATTTTACAGGGAATGGACCAAAGTCACTCAGGATCAATGGGTCCTCAGCATAATAGGATTTGCTTGGCCTGTTTCCAACCTGTTTCTAGTCTCTCCCTGTGGGTCACTGGAAAGCAATGGGCGGTGCGCAAGAGGCAATGTGCAAGAGGTGGTGTTGAAGGCTAGGGGCAATGATTCCAGTTCCCCAAGATTAAAGGGGCAAAGGAAGGTATTCCATTTATTTCATCGTTCCAAAGGAAGAAGGCTCTTTCTGACTGATTCTGGACTGGAAGTGAGTCTCTCAAGGTTCCGGATGAAGACCCTCAGGTCAGTGATTGCAGCAGTGCACAAGGGGAAGTTTTTGGCTTCTTTGGATCTGACAGAAGCTAACCTACATTATTTCTATTTGCCTGGACCACCAGCGGTTTCTGAGGTTCATGGTACTGGGCCAGCACTTCCGGTTTCAGGCTCTTCCCTTTGGACTGGCCATGGTGACACACACATTCACCAAGGTAATGGTGGTGGTCTCAGCAGCGATAAGGTGCGAGGGAGTGCTGGTGCACCCTTATCTGGACGATTGGCTCATCAGGGCAAAGTCAGAGGGAGGTTGTCGCAGCTCAGTGCAGGTAGTGATAACTACACCCAGTTAGACTGAGTTGTGAATTTAGCGAAGAGTCACCTGGTGCCATCTCAGACCCTAGACTATTAGGGGCACAGTTTGACACATAGGAAGGCAAGGTGTTTCTGACAGAAGAGCGAGTTTGCAAGTTTCAGAGTCAAATACAGCACTTGAGGTTGCAAGTGCCCAGAGTTTGGGATTATTTACAGGTTCTGGGCTCGATGGCTTCAATGCCATGGGCCTTTGCACATATGAGACCCTGCAGAGAACACTGTTGGCAAAATGGAGCCCGTTCTCAGAGGAATTTCATCTTCCTTTACCTCTAGAAGGATGTGTGTGGGACAGTCTATCTTGGTGGCTGCTAACATCCAATCTAGTTGTGGAGTCAATCTGGAGGTACTGGATTGGGTAGTTCTCACTACTGATGCCAGTCTCTCTGGTTGGGGAGCAGTATGTCAGCGACAGTTGGCTCAGGGCACTTGGTCATGGAAACTTATTGGTCTATCAATCAGTTAGAGACCAGGGCAGTTAGGTTAGCATTGCTTGCAATTTTGCCTTTGGTACAAGACTGGTTGTTGAGGGTCTTGTCGGACAATGCAATGACTGTAGCCTACATCATTTGGCAAGGAGGAATCAAGAGTAGAGTGGTGGCCCAGGACGCTCAGGAGCTAATCCTTTGGGTGGAGTAACATTTGGTTCAGATAGAGGTGTCACATCGCAAGCATGGAAAATGTCCAAACAGATATTCTAAGTAGAGGTTTTCTATATCCAGGGGAATGGGAGCTGTCCGAGACAGTGATACAGCTTAGAGAGGTGGGGCTGTCCCCACTTGGATCAAATGGAGACCTGTCTCAATGCGAAGTCGGCTCGGTTTTACAGTGGAAGATGAGGGTACGGGGCCATGGGAGTCAACACTCTGGTGTTACCTTGGCCTCGGGAGGTTCTGCTTTATGTGTTCCCCCTTGACCATTGGTAGGCAAGATGTTGTGTCAAATAGAGAGACACCCGGGCGAATTGATGTTGGTAGCCTTGGAGTGGCCACTTTGGCAGTGGTTTGTGGATCGGTCAACTTGGCAGTGGACGGCGCATTGCAATTCCCAGCGATAGGCTAAACTCAGATAGCAGACACTAGTAGGTGGAAAGCTTTATTGTATTGCTGTAGATAGATGGTGTGAAGCAGGAAGGCAAGGCACTAAAGTCTGCAAGGTGCCAATACGTTCAGACAGACAGTCTCAGATGTAGAAGTCTCACCCAGATGTTCCAGATAGGACCCGCAGTGCGGGCAAGGCCTGAGCCTGGTGGGTGGAGTCGGAGCACCAGATCATAGAGGTTCTCACAGGAGTGTAGTGCGGGCGTCTTCCTGGCAATGAAGATGGTGGGACCGAAGGTCCATGGTGCAGGATACACAGACTGGTAGGCCCTCTAGGAGTGAGTACCTGATAGTCCAGAAGATCCTGAATAAAATAGAGAGAGAGAGAGATCCCCGAGGAGCGGTTGTCTAGTTAGTAGAAACCCCGAAGGGTGGTTGGAAGGGAGAGACCCCCAAGGAACGAGTGCCTATAGCTTCGTAAGGAGCGAGATCCCCGGAGGGTAGCGAGGCGTCTAAGCGTGCAGCTTAGAGTGGTCAGAGTAGCTAAACCGAAGTCCTTGCTAAATCAGTGATGGTAGCGTAGTTGATATGTGTGTGCCTGAAGTCTGAAATCAACACAAAGATTGCAGCTTGGCCTAAGCCGAGGCTTAACATAGGGCTTTAAATACCCGGAGGTATTGACGTCATGCAGTGGGGACGCCCCCGAGGTTCCCGCCATGATGTGTATTTGAGTGTAGGCAACATGCGTGCACCCTAGGAGGCCACGGGATGGGGCATGGTGGACTGGGATGCCCATGCTCAGCTGGAGACGCCAAGGCCCTCGGCTCCGGAGGCAGCCATCTTGCCCAAGGAGGAGGAAAAGGGGAAAAAAAAAAGAGGTAAGGTAGAGTGGTCGCAGCCATTTGTGACCGACGACACAACATGAGGGTCTGGAAGGTTTTTGAAGCCTGGTATATAGTTAACGAGGTGCTATCTTTATGAGCTTCGGTATCTCAGATTTTATCCTTTCTGCAGGAAGGTTTAATCAAGGGCTCGCCTTTCAACTCTTAGGGTACAGGTAGCGGCTCTTGCTTGCCTGCGAGGTAAAGTGGAAGGATACTCATTGTCTTCTCATCCTGATGTGGTTAGATTTCTCCAGGGTGTTAAGAATTTGCATCCTCCAGTGAGGAGAGTTTGTCTGTCCTGGAATCTTAATCTCATTCTCTGAGGTGCCTTTTGAGCCCCTCTGGAGATCAACGCTTAAAGATTCAACCCTAAAAGTAGCTTTTCTAGTGGCCATTTGTTCAGCTAGAAGAATTTCTGAGGTGCAGGCCTTATCTTGCCATGTCCCTTTTCTACAGATTCTGGAGTTTCCCATGTGGATGGTACCCTCTTTCTTACTGAAGGTGGTATCGGCATTTCACGTGAATCAGACAGTGGGACTTCCTGTTTTTCCGGAGTTGGATTCTTTCGCATGGGAGCTAAAGCTGTTGGATGTCTACAGGACTTTGAGATATCTCAAGGTGACAAATGATTTTAGGAGGTCAGACCATCTTTTTGTCTTATGGCGTGCTTTGAAGAGAGGTACTCAGGCTTCCAAGACTACCATTGTGAGGTGACTCAAGGAGGTTATTGGGTCGGCACACATTCTCAAGGAGCATCAGGTACCTGAAGGTCTAAGGACGAATTCAATGTGTTCACAAGCGGCCTCATGGGCAGAGGCCCAGTTGGTTTCACCACAAGAAGTTTGTAGAGCAGCAACTTGGAAGTCTTTGCATACCTTTGCTAGGTCTGGATGTGAGGGACCCAGAGTCTTGGTCATTTGGCAAGAGTGTCTTGTGAGCAGGACTCTCCAGGTCCCACCCTAAGGCTTAGGTACATCCCAGGAGTCTGGACTGATCCGGGTTCCTACAGGGAAAGGAAAATTGGTTCTTATCTGCTAATTTTCATTCCTGTAGTACCATGAATCAGTCCAGAACCTGCCTGATCTGTGGAGGTGGAGAGGCGTCCACTCAGCTGTGTTTTTCTTGATACATAAGCAGAGGTTTTTTTTCATGGTATGGAAATCAGACTTGTTGAAAACAGTATTTTTCTAAATTTGTTTATTTTTACAAGTTATTTTTTTGTGCTTTGGTACAGGTCAATACTGAGGAACTTTGTCTCCATCTGCTGGCAGGGATGCATAAACCCAGGAGTCTAGACTGATCCGTGATACTTCAGGAATGAAAATTAGCAAGTAAGAACCAATTCTCCTGTATATATACTCCTGCAGTGACAACCTGCCAGTATTCTCCGTCTCCATCAGATGGTGGATAAGCATCTCCCTAATGGGGATTGCTTCAGTTTTTAGAAGGAGAATTTGCAAAGGAAAATTAATTGCCCCACAGTTTTGTGGTGATACCAAATGGTCCCTCCCCAGTTGAGAACTCCTGAGGTGATTTTTGTGGTCCCTCAGATTAATTCCTTGGTCTGGTAGCTGTTTTTTTAGCTGGTGTGGACCTAGCTGATTGTACAGCTTAAAGACAGCAGGTGCAGGAGGCCAAATGTGGCAATGATGGTATATGCCCTCTCCCCCCACAGCCAGAGAGTCTCTGTACTCAGCAGAGAAGGGCTGAGCTCACATAAGTGTTATAAAAAAAAGAGAAACAGTCAGAGAGAGTGGAGGGGTTAGTTTAGGACTTCCTCTGATCTCCGTGCTTTGTGTGCCATCCTGATGTGCATTCCCACTCCTGTGGGGATTAGGGGAACTGGGCAGCCTGTCAAGTTGAGCAGCCCCGTTGGGCTAGGCCCCACAGTTAGGCTTCTTCTGGTGACCCACAAGGTGATTTCCTTGTTGCAGGAACTTGGTTGGGTGGTGAACCTAGCCAAAAGCAGTTTTCAACCATCTCAGTTTACGTTTTGACATGAAGCAGGGCAAAGCTCGTATTCCAAAGTTGATGGCACAGGTACATCTCTTGGTGAGCATTAAATGCTCAGTGTGGTCCTATCTACAGGCTGCAACCCTGGAAGTAATACTATGGATGAGGGTGCATATGCATCCACTTCAGTGTTCCCTGCTGTCTCGATGGAACCCGCAGTCTCTGGACTAGTCTACCTGCCGATGGAAGTCTGCTCTCACCTCCAGTGGTGGTTGCAAGTGGATCATCTGAGAAAGGGAGTCTCCATTATGTCACCGGACTGGCTGATACTCATGACAAATGTGAGGCTCCAAAATTGGGGAGCTCACTGTCAGGAACTAACAGCACAAGGGTGCTGGAATACAGAGGAGGATCGAGCAGTCAGAATAATGTCAGACAACGCAACAATGGTGGCTTACAACAATCAGCAGGGAGGAAGCAAGAGCCAACAAGAATCACAAGAGATAGACCAACTTATGGAATGGGCAGAAATGCATCTTCAGGAGATTTCAGCATTGCACATTGCAGGAAAAGATAATGTAAGAGGACTTTTTCAGCAGGGAGAGTCTGGACCCAGGACAATGGGTATTGTTAGATGAGATGTTCCAACATAGTGGATCATTGGGGTCTTCCATTTATGGACCTGCTGGCAACTTCTCGCAATGTGAAGATTCCTTGATTCTTCAGTTGCAGGAAAGATCCGAAGTCTTTGGGGATCGATTCTCTCATGCAGGTCTGGCTGGAAGGCAAGCTGCTGTATGCCTTTTCCCCATGGCCCACATTGGGAAGAATCATTTGAAGGATCGAAGGCCACAGCAGGATGGTGCTTCTGGTGGCACCGGATTGGCCTAGAAGACCATGGTATGCAGATCTGTGAAGACTCATTTTCCACCATAGGAACCTGTTGCAGCAGGGGCCTGTCCTTCATGAAGATCTGACTCAGTTTTGTCTTATGGTATGGCCCTTGAGAGAGCTCACTTGTTGAAGCATGGATCTTCTTCTGCGGTGATTGCCACCTTGCTACAAGCATGAAAGTTCTCCACTTCCATAGCCTATGTGCAGGTTTGGTGAGTGTTTGAGACTTGGTGTGAAGATCAAGGAGTGCTTCCTCATTCAGTTGGGATCCTGCTCATTTTGGAATTTTTACAGGATGGGTTGAATAAAGAATTGACCCTTAATTCCTTGAAGGTATAGGTAGTGGATCTTGCTTGTTTCAGGGGCCAGGTGAATGGTGGATCCTTGTCATCTCATCCTGATGTAGCCTGTTTCTTGAGGGGAGTGAAGCATCTTCGTCCTCCCTTGTGGTTACTGGTTCCTTTGTGGAGTCTTAAACTGGTGTTAGATTTCTTGGTGGGCCCTACATTTCAACCACTGCATTGCCCTTCCTTGAAGCTACTGACCTTGAACACTGTTTCTGGTGGCGATTTGTTCTGTGCATTGAATTTCCGAGTGACTCCAGGGGCGATACAGATGCATACTGTTCCTTCCTTCTCGCCAAAAATGGTCTCAGATTTTCACTTGAATCAGTCCATTTCCTTACCATCCTTGGATAAGGAAAGAGATGTGGAGGAATATCGCTGTTGCAACTCTTGGATGTCAAGAGACGTGTCATGAGATATCTGGAGGTTTCTAAACCTTTCTGAAAGACAGATTGCCTGTTCATCCTTCATGGTGGAGGAAAACAGGGTGAACCAGCTTCACAGGCTACAATAGCTCGCTGGATTAAGGAGGTGGTCACGGCTGTGTATGTGGCAGCTGAAAAGTAGATGCCCACTTAGGTTAGGGCTCATTCCACCAGGGCTCAGACAGTGTCATGGGTGGAGGTTAGATTGTTGTCCCCTGTTGACATTTGCTGAGCTGCGACGTGGTCCTCTTTACACGCCTTTTCCAAGTATTATTGTCTGGATGTACAGGCCTGGGAGGATGCAACCTTTGCATGTGCGGTTTTTCAGGAGTAGCTTGGGTATAACTCACTGGTTCTGGATTCATCTGCCTGGATGCTAAGAAATGAAAAATTACTACTTACCTGATCATTTCCTTTTTTTTGGGACAGACAGATGAATCCGGCTTCCCGCCCTTGGCTGCCGAATGATTGGGCTATGGTCCTTCTGCATGGCTAAGTGTTTCCAGGGATTATTGGTAAGTGTTAATCCAGTCCCTAGACTAGTGTTAATTCATGCTTGAGTACAGAATTGGTTATTTTGTTTTTAATCAAGAATTTTGCTAGTCTGTCCACAGTTGCTTTTGAAAAGAATACTGGTGGGATGATGTCACTGCAGGAGTATATATACTGTGAGGTCGGTTTGTTCAGTCTCCATCTGCTGGTAGAGGTGCATAACCCATTGGTTCTGGATTCATCTGACTGTCCTAAAGGAAAGGAAATTATCAGGCAAGTAGTAATTTCTCATTCTAAATCCTCTGTGGACAGGAAAATACCTACAGTACCCAAATTTAATTCACTGTGAATTAAATCTAGAATATAATGCATTAAAAAAAATAAAACTTGGCCAGAGTATGTGCCAGTTTGAAGATGTGTGAAGAATGCATCCAATTCAGTCATCGGGACACACCCGACCAGTCTGGTTTTCCAGACAGCCACAATGAATATGCATGTGAAAGATTTATAAGTTATGGAGATAGTGCATATTCATTGTAAGTATCCTGAAAACCAGACTGGCAGGGGGTGTCCCAAGGATCGGTTTCAGGACAGCTATAGTAGACAGCGATTCTTTGCCGTTGATTCAGTGCTTGTTCACTCAGAGACATCCAAGAGATAACCACTCACTTTGTGACAACAAAACAATTTGGACTAAAGATAAATATTAAAACTAAACTTCTTTATCAGCTCTCTAATAAAACCTAAGCAGGGATGGTGTAGCTGAATTGCTTGTCAGTAGTGAACTTCTCCAGGGTATTAATATGTTTACATATTTAGGAAGTACAGTTGCAACTCAGTGGTTACGTATCTGATGCAGAGGTTGCATACCACAATAAGTCCAAATAAATAAATATTGCATTCAGTCGTATCTAAAGCATTTTGAAGGCTATTAGAACGGCTTTGGGACCAGCAGAGCATCATTACAGCAACTAAGATGAAAATCTACCATGTGGTGGTGCTGATTGCACTTCTGTATTCCAGATGCTGAGGTTTTGGCAAGAGCTAGCATACCCATTGAGGCTGCCAAAGATTCTCCTCTGTGGTGACCTTAAGGAAGGAAAGTGTGCCAGAGGTGCTCTGTATGGTCAGTTTAAAAAAGGAGCTTGAAGAAAGTTAAGTATCAGCATTGAGAACTGGGAGAAAGTTGTAAATGAAAAGCTCTGGCCTGTGAGCAGCAGCAGCATCTTCAGTATCCAGCAGGCCTTCAAAGCCTCCGCCCAAACCATCACAAAAAGCTTCCTTTCAAATGCTGGTCTCAGTTTTCATTACGCAGCTAACAAGCGTTCAGTTTACCTTCTCCACAGTCACTGCCATTAGTGCCATATACAGCAGATAGCCAAAGAGAGACCTTGGCCCCAGCTCCAATCCCTAATCCAAACCCTACCTCTACCCCTAACCAGGGCGGGACTGTGTGGGAGGATACCACCAGTGCAACTGTTAGTGATATGCACCCACACAGCCTGCAGTCGCTCTCATCAAGGGGGGGGGGGGGGGGGCCAGCCATGTCCCTCCGGCTACTCAGGGTACCGTTTATTCCAGCAGCAGTCCTGTTCCTAAGCCTAGCATCACCAGAGCACCAACGCTAGTACTGACCTAAGCTCCCACTCTAATGCGAAAGTTAAGGGAATTTGCCTCATTTCTCTGGAGAATGCTGCATGGCATCATCCCTGGAGGCACAAATTTGATGCGTTTCTAGCTTTTGCCAGAAGTCTCTGCAGCCTTACTGGGCTCTTTAGGACTTCACTTATTGCTGACAGCTCAGCTTCATGTGTGCTTCCTCTCTGCATTTTGCTGTTTTCCATATAGCGCTGTGATGTGGAGAGGCCTGGGTACCTATGCCATTACACTACTGAAGAGCTGCGCTGCATGTTTGCCATCGGGCCACACAGAGCTAGAAAGGGAATTCTTTATTACAACCTGGAAAGATTCTGGTGGCATTTATTCCCAGCTGAAAAGCCCCTATGCTGAAGTCTATTCTCTCCGTGGACTATGACGTGTCAGACATAGCTGTAAGGCAGGGCTTCCCAAACCTGACCTGGGGACCCCACAGCCAGTCGGGTTTTCAGGATATCCACAATGAATATGCATGAGATACATTTGCATACCATGGAGACTCAGTATTTGCAAATGTATCTCATGCATATTCATTGTGGATATCCTGAAAACCCGACAGGCTGTGGGGTCCCCAGGACAGGTTTGGGAAACCCTGCTGTAAGGGGAAGACAAATATTATTCAATCCAATTCTTATTAACCCATTGTATTCTTCCATTAACCTGTTATTCTTTGAGTCAATAATATGCCCTCAGTCCTCTTATACAATACCTTAGGGTTTCCTTTCCACATGACCTGATAGAGGCTGAAAAGGTACAACAATCCCCCTTAATGTCAGCACCCTCCACACCCTCCCCTAACTATCCTGTGTGAGACCAAAGTGGAAAATGTTTTTGAAAAACCCAGGTGCCAGGCAAAACTTTTAGAAGCAGAGAAACTTTTTTTTTTTTTGCTTTGACTTTGTTTGTTCTCCTTTTGCCCTCCTCCCAATGTTTCTCCCTCCAGCCTGTCCTGCTGCAGCATCTCCTCAGCCAGCCTTGTGGCTGCTGTCTGGCCCTGGCCACAGAAGTGGCTTCCTGACCCTGGTGGCAGTTTCCTGGTTCCAGACTCTGCTGCCGAGTCCTGGCTGCAGTGCCTCTTTAGCTGCAGCCGCAGGTCTCCGGCCCCAGCTCTGCTGCAGGAGTCTCCCTTCCCAGCCCTTGTGGCAGGTGCTGAATTTTCTGCAACTGGACAAACTGGTGCCAGAGACTTTTCCAGCCCTGTTGAGAGCTTCAGTTTTCAGGTATATCTCTTAAGTGCAATCTGAAGATCTTCCTGGATTCTCCCAGATACTGCTCATCAAGAACTTCATTTCTCCCTGCTAACAAGTAAAAATAAAACCACCTCATTTAGAATCAGGCACACTTTCCTCTGACTGTGTGATTCTAGATATGTGCATTTATCACACACCCATTCAAAGCCTTGCCTAGGTATTTTACTCACACCATAAGGCACAGTAACTATGGACTTAGGAGTTCAGACTTTTGTAGAAAAGTTATTGTACTCACTCACTCCTTTGTGATGGAAGATCCTCCTCGGTGGCGTGGTGGCCCTCAGCATGGTGGATTTGTTTGGCACTCTGTCGGGTGGGGGAAGGGAAGGGAATAGCTCTTCTGCCACCTGACTGCTTGTCATTCACGGGTGGCCCTTTCCTTCCAGCACCTTTTCCTATATTTTGCATTTATTGGGATTATTCATCATCAACATCAGTCAGGGTTTACAAACTTTTGTTTTTATAGGAGGTTACAAACCATCATCACTTAATTCTGTCCATTGATTACACTATATGTGGGGATTCCATTTTGTCTCATTTCCGTTCATTACTTCATCATCTTACAAATAATTGGGAATAGATTCCTCCTGGAATGGTGAGGGGTGGGTCTTTCTGCCATTAGCTGTCTTATTCTGGTCATGAGTTACTTTACTTGTGGCTCCTTGTCCTACCTCAGAGCTGAGCTGTGTTTTCATTCTTCCAAACATTTGCATAGTGGCTATATTATGGGCCAATACAGTAAAGTCTGCGGGAGAGTGGGCGAATGCCCGCTCTCCTGTGCACGCGATTCAGTATGCAAATTAGGTCCAGCGGTAAAAACAGGCAAAAGGAGGCACTAGGGACACTAGCGCGTCCCTAGCACCTCCTTTTGGACTGGAGTGGCAGCTGTCAGCTGGTTTGACAGCAGACGCTCAATTTTGCCGGCGTCTGCTCTCGAGCCCGCTGATAGCCAAGGGTTCGGAAACCGGACGCCGGCAAAATTGAGCATCCGGTTTTCGACCCGTGAGCCGACTTCAATTTTTTTTTTTTTTTACTTTTGGTAACTTTCGGGACCTCCGACTTAATATCGCCATGATATTAAGTCGGAGGGTGCACAGAAAAGCAGTTTTTACTGCTTTTCTGTGCACTTTCCCAGTGCCCGAAGAAATTAGCGCCTATGTGCGGCTTGGCTGCACATTTTCCTTTCTGAATCGCGTGTGAATACCTAATAGGGCCATCAACATGCATTTGCATGTTGCGGGCCCATCGGAGCGTACTGTATTGGCTCGTTAGTTCCTAAGTGACACTGCATCTCTCTGGTATTCTACCATTGAAACAGACACTGGCTTCCATTTCATAACTGGCGCCATCCTCTTTGCCTGCAGTAAACGCAGAGGTATTGCTAGGTACCCAAAAGATCTGGGGCACGGTCCTATAGGCCTTCCTTTTCCTTCCTCCCTGAAATTGTGATAATTAACTCAATCATGATCAGCAGCTTCTCCTCTCCCCAAGAACAATCCTATAAAAACATCCAATCAGACATCATACAAATGATCTGTTCTACGTTCCCATACAGTTGCCTCTAGATAAAAGAACCTTCTAAGTAACAAAGCAACCCCTGGCCAGTTTCAACCAACTAGTAAAATTACCACTCAAATATTTTGAGAGCATCAAACAGCGGAGGGAAATCTGGGGTTTAAACAGGATAGAACAGAATTGTAATATAAAACCTGCACCTCAAGTTCTACAATACATTGTGTTCACAGAAACTCCCCCAACAAAGGGTACAAAGCAGAACAAGGGCATATCCCTTTGCCACTTACCATAGAAAAATATTCAGATTCTGGTGTCACCTCAAAAGCAGCAACCCAAACTTCCTCCACTACCAGGAACATTGTACAACTCAAATTCCTGCAAAAAATGTACTCAACCTATAGCTAACCTGCCATACCATAACATCTTGACTACAAGACTCACAGTAAGAACCCTACCTATGAAAAGGCAACACTGCAAATATTACACCAGGCCCTAAAACACCAATACACCTTCTATTAGGAAAACAGAACAAGTCAGGCTCTATAGATCACTACACAGAAACTACATGCTAGCAGAATACCTCACCTCCATCACACACACAGGACACAGACCCTTACCAAGTACAAAATACAGAGGCTATAAAGTAGAAATAAAAATGAGCAGACAAACATTGGAAACTGCAAAAAGCCAGACTCTGTATGGAGTACAACAATGGAAAACAAATACCATTCCTCATAACACAAACAACAAAATCAAGAAACAAAACAATCATAGTAAAACCATAGTAATAAAAATAAATATTTCAAAACAGTTGAATAGAATAATATCCAATAATTACATTTTATTTTAAATTTTCCAAACACCATTAAAATATTTCAGAACGATACACACATTAACTATAATTTAAAATTCATAAGGATAAAAATCTCCTGCTGCCCATTCCTGGGAATATTTGATTTCCAGTCACCCTAAGATGTCTTGGATTAGTTGGGTAGCATGGAATGGAGCACACAAACTCTATTCTCTGTCATATACACATTCTGTAACATTCTCACACACACCTTCTCCCACACCCATCATACATACTTCCTCTCACACATACCCACATGCTCATTCTCACACTCATACACTCTTCCTCTCTCACACAGATATGCTCTAATACACTTCGTCTCGCTCTCACAAATGCTCTCATACACACTTCCTCATACACACACACACATCATGCACACTTTCTCTCATACATACACATGTTCTTACACACACCCCCACATGATCTCAACCCCACAGGCTTCCTCTCACACAGGCTCTCACTCTCACAGACTCCCTCATACAAAGATTCTCTCATACATACCCACATATAGGCTCTCATTCTCAGATACATGCTTTCTCTCACACACACTCTCACTCTGAGCCTCCCCCTCTCTTCTGGAACTTTTCTTCAGCCACCACAGGATGGACCTCTTTGTTCTCTGTGAGATGAAGTCCATGGTAGCCCCACTGGGTCTCTCCTTTACTTCACGACCCGACAGTTGCTGAAGAAATCTCAGGGCACAGGCCCCGTGTGCCTAGGGCTAATGACACCCCTGAGTAAATATATTAGTTTATGAAAGGCCTGAGGCCCTAGTGTCTCCCTTTCTGCATCCCAATAGAGTAGTTTGTGGTCCAGTTTTAGCTTAGAGATAGGTGTATGACTTGACATAGCCAATCTCTAATCGATGTCCATGATGATCACAATATCCATGAAACATTTCCATCATATGTGAAAGAACATTCCTTTATACCCACAATTTCTCTAGCGTTGCGCCTGCTTTTTGTTATTAGGGAGCCCAGTTTTCAAAACTGTCCATGGTACACTGTTTGCGCATGTAAGTGGATGTTTGGAGATTTATGCTAGTGTTTTATAATCTGCACAGTTCATAAAATTCTGCATATTTCTGCCCTGAAAGAATGTATGGATATTGTAGCATGCGCTTTCATTTGAAATACAGGAAAACGTTTACTTTCTCTACCCATTTAAAAAAAAAAAGTGCACGTGTATATTTTACATGTGAAATAATTGTAACAACGTGTGCCTAATAACCAAATTAAATATGGAGACAGGTATATTTTAAAGAATATGCCTACACTGAGCAAAGCCTAGTATTTTTGGAACATACTTGGAATCGCCAGGTCCCCGATATCTCCGCCAGTTCACCTAGACTTTTACCAAATCATCTACACCCTGAAGCTCTACCGATTCACCCTGACCTCCTACCCAAAACTGCAGACAGAAGACAAGTCCGATTTCAATTGTGTAAGTCAGCAGGCGTAAAAGTGTTCCGATTCAGTAATGTATGTGCATATCCTGCTTACAAATAGCAACTTGTGTACATTTTTCTGAGCCCCACCCCATTTCTCCATTAAAATTTCCATGTGATATTGCAAGCGTATGCATACTCATAAGGTGTATAAAACATTATAAACGTGCATACATGCACACATATCACTTGTATGTGTAACATTCCACTGGAGTTGGACAGGTTCTGAAAAGAATTTTATATCGGGCTCAGTAGTTCCTCTAACCAGTTGTTCCAAGCCATAACATGAATTGTTCAATTCTTAGGCTAAGGTTTTATGAAGGTTAGATAATAGTCCTTTCACTGTAGTGTCCTTGTACAAGATTTTTTAAAACCAAGTGTGGTGGTCTCATTTATTCTAGGTGATAGCAGTGGTCTCATTTATTCTAGGTGATAGCAGTTTTTTCTTGTTCCTTTTTGACTTCCAGGTCAGTTGGAATCTGGAATGGGATCTGGTGCCAGGAGTCCTCCTCT
Organism: Rhinatrema bivittatum; assembly: GCF_901001135.1. Classification (NCBI taxonomy): domain Eukaryota; kingdom Metazoa; phylum Chordata; class Amphibia; order Gymnophiona; family Rhinatrematidae; genus Rhinatrema; species Rhinatrema bivittatum. Next base: position 78,101,748 of record NC_042625.1, read on the forward strand.
TTCACAGTTACCACCTTTAACTTCCTGGTTTAGTTCTTTGCACTCATGGCTTATTAGGTTTTCGATTGTCTGTCTTGACTAGATTATAAGCTCCCAGGAGCAGGGACTGTCTCTGTACATGCTCAACAAATGATTAATAACTAATACTACCTGGGTTTTCCCCTCCCCCATTTCATATCCCCTCCTAACTTATTTTAGTCACTCGTTACAGTGACAGTCAGCTGGGGGCCATGCACCAAGGTTATCTGGAAACTGCAATCATGGGCCCTGAAGCTGGCTATTGCCCGGGGGACTGACTCCCTCCCCTCTCCTCTCTTTCCCCTGGGGCTGTGAGTGCTGCCTCTGCAGGCCTGGCTGGAGTTGCTGCCATCATGTTCTATATTTCTGACCCGGGGAGCATTAGAACTGGAAATGGAACCCAGATTCCTCTGCATGGCAGGGTACGGTTCTGGTACTGGGCCAGCCCAGTACAAGGCAAGTTTACGTGTTTTTTTTTGTTTTTTATCTGATGACTAGACATGAGTGAACTATCCACATTGAGTGCCTATGTCACCAATACTAGTTGTGCCTCCTAGTGTGGATGGCTAGCCTGCAAGCTTTGCTTCCTTCACTTTGCAGTACTTTCCAGAGCAGGTTGATTAATGACAGGCAAGCATCACCATGGGTCTTGCTGTCTGATTTTTCTCTAATTTACCAGAGTTCCACAGAAAGTTTGATTTCAGGAACTTGCCCTGCATTGAATGGGGGTGGGGGTGGGGATTTATAATTATATGCTATGGATTTTATTAAGCTGTCATGTGGTATAGTCGGAGGTTCATCAACATCATGTATCGTCTTCAATGTGAGATGTGGCAACTATGGAGCACCAGTTCTCTCTGCAAAGCAGGCTAAACCACCTTCTCCTGTCATTATATCCTTGCTTTCTTGCCTCCATGTCAGTCGGGGAAGGGAGGAGGCTGGGGTCAGCTTCCCGGAGGGATGGAGGTAGATACCGTGTCAATGAGAATGTTCCTAAGGAAGTTAGCAGTAGCACTGCCACCCTCTCCTGGGCATCCTTCCCCAGCATATGCCTCCCAGGCAGTGGGAAGTGGCACACTCTCTCCCACTCCTCTTCATCCACCCCACATAGACACTTTTTCCCTCTCCTTCCCTATACCTTTCATCATCTCTTCTCCTTTTATCCTTGTTTCTTTCACTCCTTTCACCTCTCCCCTCTTCTCTCCCTCATACTCCCTTCCTCTCACCCAGGGGGGGTTGGGAATGGGAACCCACTGGCCCTTTGCATTTGCATCATGGCAGGAGCCTTCTGTTGCCGGTGGGGGTTGGGAACCCTGCAGGCACTGCAGAATTTGCCAGGCCTCTGCTGCAGGTGTGACAAAAACTAGAAGGAAACCTTGTTCTGGGTGGATCCAGCTGCAGGCAGGGAAAGGTTAGTGGGTTGGAAAGATTTACTCTGCTGGCTGGATCTAGCCCTCAAGCCATAGCCTGGGGACACCTGCACTACAGGATTTCTCTCATTTTGAACTTTATGCAATAAGCATTTGTCTCATTGGCACAACATGGGGGGAAATCTTTAGCAAACATGCTCTTTATGTTTATGGAAAAATGCACTAAATGTAGGGGACAGAGAGTGGGGGTTTGTAGTAGTGTTTCGTAAATCAGGTCCTATAGCTCTGTTTGATGCATATATCCCTAGATATTTCATTTGTCAAGAAGCTACCTTTTCAGTGGGCATCTTAACCCGATCCGTTCTAGCATTAAGAGTCTTCATTCATTTACATTTATCTTGAAACCTGAGAGTCCCAAAACATGGATAATTCAGTTCAGGAGTTTGGGGATACTGAGGTTCCTGGGCTAGGTCTGTAAAAGCACTGGAGCTCCTGATGCAATCCCAGGAGATTGCCAACGCTCACTGCTGCTGTGCCGCATTAATCTGCTTGCACGGTGAAGCTTTAATCCCTGGCGCGCTTCAGTTTTGCAAAGTCTCAGCTGTGCTATGGGACTTTTGCTTCCGCTTCCCCTTCCTCATCCTGCCAAGTTCCTAACAGCCAGTCCCTGCTTCAGCCTCTCTTCTCTTCCTGTATCTTTACTTTCCAGCCCAGAATCTCTCTTCAGCAGACTCCAAAGCTTTTCCCCTCTGCAGTTATGGCTGCAGGCTTCAGGACGCTAGAAGCAGCCTTGGGACGCCTTTAACAAGTGACCAGGTCATCATGCACAGTCACTAATATACCACTGCTTAAGCACATGCTATGTAGGGTCGGGGCAGCTGCAAAAGCGCCCATACAGCAGGGGATGCAGTCTCTGCTCCTCATGCACCAATGGCTATGGTTTTTGAGGCTCATTTCTAAACCTGGCACTCACTAAATAGCACTAGGCTAGGAAGATAAATCACCAGCACTGCATATATTCCATGGGACAATAATTCTGCTGGCCAGTGATCCCAAGCTGAGGCAGCAGAGAACAGCCCTCTACTTCCTGCACCAGCCCCCTCCCAGGCAACTACAAGAAACAGGAGAGAAGGAATAAGCCTGAAGCAAACACAGGGGAGCAAAGAGCCACTCTGCTTCCTAATCCTGTCATTGTGGACAGGAGGGGGTGAGCCTGGAGGAGATACTGCACAGCAAAGAATAGCCACTCTGCTTCCTTATACTGCTCCCTTCTCCTCTTGGGACCTCGCCTCCTGTCTGCAGATACCAAGAGAGGAGGGGTTAAACTGGAGCAGACAGCAGAGGAAAGGCAATTCAGTTTGCCTCTGCCTATTTCTATTCCTAATTTGTAGTCATTTATTCTGTATTTGGTTAGGGTCCATATTCTGTGAAGGGAGGGATTCTGTTAGCATGTAGAGATCTGTAGCAGTCTTCCCTATAGGAGGTATTTTGGTGTTTTAGGGCCCTATGGAATATATGCAGTGCTGCCTTTTCATATACCGTAGGATGAATTCTGGGAGTTGGTGCTGTTTTGGTATGGCAGATTTGCTATATACATTTTGAGTGAAGTCTTTGCATGGTTTTCTGTAACTTCACAAATTGTCTTGTAATGGAGGGAGTTTGTCACTGTTACTGAAGTGACAACAGAATATGATTTTTTTTTTTGTTTGATGAGAAATAACGAGAAACGTCCCATTTCAGCCCAGTCAACCATTTCAGAGATTACCTTTAACCAAAGCAGGATGGATTTTTTTTCATTTATAAATGTAGGTATTTCCTGATTATTTATTGCAATCTTCCCCGAAAAAACACAGATGACACATTCCCCCAACTACTGTGACATGATTTCAGACACATTTGTGTTATGTATAATATGCATGCAAAAGCACAAGGCCCTTAACACCATGGTCACAGCAGCCTGCTCAGCCCAAAAGGTGGAGGTGCGTCATCCACCTGCATGCAGAGGCTTAACCAGTGCGCTCTGTGCGAAGACTGAAATGGCATCTCCCCCCCCCCCCCCCGCAAAAGAACAGAAGTAGTTATTTACAAAATATATTCAAGATAAGCATCTCAAAACAGAAACAAAGCTGAGTGAAAAAAAATGAAAACAAAAAAAAAGCAGGAGCCCATGTATCTATGGAAGAAGCTCCAGCTGTGTTCCCACAGCTGGCGCACTTCTAAAGAGAGAGACCCTGCGCAGGGCTTCCCTTTCAAGATGAGCGTGCAGTGCCACCGCTATGTTGTACCTGTGGGACTGCAAGCCCCATGCAGGGTTTAAAAATTGCCTTAAAAAGTGGTTGAAGGCAAAGGGGAAAAATTTATATATAATTAATAGAGCTAATAACCATTATTAAAGCAACAGGGTACCGAAAAGGCCATTTACCAGGTTCTGTTTCTATCCTGTATTGTCCCGGGTCAGATAACATTCCTGGCCTGAAAGGATGCAACATTTTGCTGCTAGGCACCCTCTATCCCCCTCCCTCCTCTCTCCCTATGCTCCCCAAACCCCCCCCCCCCCCCCTCTCTTCCCATGCTGCCCCCAGTGCTGACTTAGTAGCGGCAGCAGCTTCCTCCTCTTCCACCTTCCCTGGGCTCAGCAGTAGAAGCTCTTTCCCTGGCTTTGACCTCCCCCTCCTCTTCGTGCCCGCCCACCTCTCCTCTCTCCTTGCACCCCCAATTCCCATTTCTATTTATTCATGTGACATGGCCCCCCCTTCCCCATCAAATAAAACTCAGCTTAGGATCCAAAAATTTTAAAAATCACCCCTCCCCCCCCCCCCCCCCCCATATCTATAGGTCCAAAATGGACAAATGGGGCAGAAGCAGTCCCCAGGCACTCCTGCCCTGCCTGCTGGCATTTGAAAATGGTGCCAGCTGGCCCTATGGCCAACACCATTTTGTTATATGGAGGTATTTCTGTTCCTCCATACAAAATGACACTGGCCATAGGGCCAGCTGATGCCATTTTTAAATATCAGCAGGCAGGGCAGGAGCATCTGGTAATCACTCCTGTCTCATCTGGACATTTCAGATGGGGCAAGGGGGGTTGGGAGGGCAAGGGGGGGGGGGCTGTCAATGTTGCTGCCTCCCTGGGTGTGCTGCCCCATGCAATTGATGGTTTGCACACCCAATAGTGCCAGGCCTGCCTGCATGGACCAAATGAGGCATGTGGCCTGACAGGGCAGCCACCTTGTTTTATCCATATGTTGCTTTGCATGGCTCAGAAGGTAGAGGTGTGCTTATGTCAGCCTGCATTGGCTAGAAGGTGACAGAGGTGTGCTTACATCGGCTGGTGAGGGCAGACAGAAGGTAGAGGTGTGCTTACGTCAGCCCAAAGGGGCTGGAACAAGGCACCATGCTCCTGCCTTCCCATCAGCCAGTCCAGAGGAGGAAAACTAGAACAGCAAGCCAGCAGCATCAGTTTAACAGGGAAGGAGGAGAGTGCAAAAGCCTGGGAAATGAAAAAGGGTGGAGGTGGATATGAAGAAAAATAAAAGGGGCCTATCCACAAAAGTTTTCCCAGGGCCCCCTTCAATGATTAAAACAGTCCTGAGCAGGGATGGCAGCTCCCAGTACAACAGGATCTGGGGCCCCTGGTGTATGCGACGCGCAGATCATAGAGTCTGATGGGTGCATATGATACAGAGAACATGGCTTCCGGTGCACAAGAATGTACAAACTTGGTTGGCAATGCCAGGACGTCACCCTAGAGTACAAATACCATTCTGCTGCCAGACCCGCCTCTCTCTGTCCATTCCAGCCCTCTTCGGTGCAGACTACACTACCTTCCTGTCACATATTACTGGGCTGCAAACTTTTACTCCATGTCTGAAAATCTCTTCTTCAACCATCACCCCGCCGCCCCCCCCCCCCCACCCCCCACACTCTTCCCAACCTGCCTGTCAAGCTCTCACCCTCACGCCCAGCCCCACTGAAGCTGTCTCCCCCCTCACATTTGGCACAGTCCCTCCATGCCGCCTCTCCCTTCCCTCCTTCATCTTTAAAGCGGCTCTTGTCTTCACCCTTCCCTTATTCGCTCTACCTAAAAGAGCAACCATGTCTAGCTGGTCTGTAAGTTTGTATATGACACGTGTAACCCCACCATATAAATGCCAAAACTAATCTATAAATGTATATGTATGCACGCTATGGAAGTGCTTCCCAGTTAGCAAGCTACAATGCATCCGCTGTGGGAAAAGAACTCATCCTGTGTAAGAGCATAGCCCCCCCCCCCCAGGAAATGCATCCTTTATAGGGTCACTGCTCCTGTGCCAACATCTGCTGCAGGGGCAAGGTCCGCCACTAACGGATACTCTACAGGGGCAGAGCTGCCACACAAGGGCAAGGTCCTGCGCAGCCAAGGATGAGGCTCTGGCCAGTCCTGCTGCGGGGAGGAAGATGCTTTTCTTGTCAGTAAATCACTGGACAAAGGGCTCCCCAGCACCTCACTCTACGCAGTGCACCCTACAAATGGACAGAGCCCTCACACACACCAAGCATTAATTAAGGGAAGATGGCATCCCAGAAGAGGTCCACCACCTTCTTCTGTGGCACTCTAAGCGGTGGAAAAAGGTCGAGTGGTTGCCCTGTTTAGTCCACATAAGTACAGGGAAATAAAGGTTAACAAATAAAAAGAAAAAGATATACAGGGTGACACCTTTTTATTGGATTCCTTTAGTACATTTTCGCCTGGGTTTTGAGGAGCTAGGACTCCCTTCCTCAGGTCAGCAGAGAGAATGATAATGCATTGGAAGGAGAGAGCCTCTTACCCAGTATAGTCCTCAGTCCCTCCCCAATATCCCAGAGGTCTGAGAAGTGGACAGCCTGCAGCCAAACACGGGAGACCCCCCCCCTACACACTCTCAACAGGAGCACCAGCCGGCCCCATCCTTGTCCCAATCAACCCCACAGTTTCCCCCCTTTCCTTGGTTAGAAAAATGAAATCCAGCCCTTAATGCCTGAGGGGCATCAGCTACAACAAAAAGAGAAGAAGAATTGCAAACACAGTCAGGGCTTTCTACTCCTCTTACCCATGCGATGACAAAAAAAAAGTTTGCAAAAATGGGACTTTAACTTGTAAAGTGAGCAGCGAGAAATTCCCTCTCCTCCCCCTCCCCAACCCAGAGGAAAGATCTCCAGGGGCGCTTTGAAGAAATATTGCCCAAACCTTTTTTTGTCTGTTTCAGACCCCCTTGAGAGTTAGGATACAAATTAGGGCTCAGGGCACGGTCCCAGAGCCTCTAAGGAGCAGGTTGTCACTTTTGCTTCTCCTCGGCTTTGCTGCCGCAGCTGCAGCTCCCGGGGGAAAGCCCCTGCCCTAAGGTAGGTCCCTGATTTGCCCACAAAACATCAGTGAAAGCTGATGGAGGGACTCAGAAACCCCCAGCACCCCCACATTTTACCCCCGGCTTCCTATCATAAATCCATGCTGGATTACCCAATAGACACTGTAGGCATGTGCCTAGCACCCCCTCCCCCCTCCGGTTATATACAGGTCGGACTGGGGGGGGGTCCTAATCCTGGTTTTGTGATGCAGGATGACCTTCTCCTGTACCTGATATTTCTCCCCTCCCCCGACTTGCCCCAGTACCAGGCACTGCAGTAACAGGTGTCCTTGAAGGGGGTGGGGGAGGGGTGGAACCGGTGGCACGGTCAGAGCAGGTCTCCTTCTGTCACAATCAACAGCAGCGCCCTTAATGTGCTGCCCGTGGGTGGGGGGGCTCCCTGCACCCCTCATCTCGCCCCAGTACCTCCCCCAGGTTCTCACTTACCAGCTGCCCGCAGAGCAGGGACACGGAGCCGAGCAGGACGAGGCAGAGCTGCCGGGACATGCTGCAGGTTTCCGGGGACCCCCCCCCCCGCAGCCGCAACCGACGCGTTTAAGTCCAAAGGGTGGGGGCGGCACTCGCTCCTCGGGGGCTCCTGGCTATGAATGAAGCCGGGCCAACTGGCCCAGCCTTTATATACCCGGCACGGCCACCTCCCCGGAGCTGCTCCTGTCCCCTCCCTCCCGGGCAGCAGCCAACAAACTCCAGAGAATGGGGACGAGACCCCTCCCCTGGGGTCAGCCCCTGCAGCAAGGGGGTGGGGGGGGGGGTCGCTCTCTGATAGCCGAGACTGGACACAAACCTTTCTTTAAAAAAAAAAAAAAAAAGAAAGAAAGATTTAATAATAGAAAACGATTATATTTCATTGGGGTGCACAGGAGTAGTTGAGGGGTGGGGTCATGGGTGCCTCCCCTCCCCCCACTTCTCTGGATGCTGGGGCTGAATCACTCCCCCACCCCCGCCAATATGACCTTCTACCCCCCCCCCCCCCCCAACTAAACAGGCAAACTAACCTGGGGAGGGGGGATTCCTGGGGAGGAGAAGGGGATTTCAGGCTTAAGTCTAGGGATTTGCTACAGGTGGGACCCCCAGGGCAGCTCCCCCTCCCTCTCTAAATACAGGAAAGATGGAAAGAGAAATCCCAAATAGTAGCAAATCCCTAACAAGCTCCAGAACCCGCCTTGCGAGATTTCAAACCCCAGCCGGAGACGGAGAGGCAGGAGCCGAGTCCCGAGGCTGCCCTGGGAGTCAGACCCCCTCCGGACTGGGAGTGCCCTCTGGCTTTAGTGAGGGCTGTGGGGTCCTGGGGTTATCCCGCAGCTGCCTCCCCCCCGGTCCAGCTCTGCCACCCTTTGCAAGCGATGGACTCCTGCCAGTCCCTCCGGCTCCGGCTGCTTTTTCTTACGGGTGGGGGACTCTTTGTTCCGAAGTTAGGATGGCGTTCGGGACGGGGGGGGGGGGGGGAGAGATTTTCCGATAATTGCTTGGAGGGACGCCTTCTCCCTTCAGCTGTATGGTAATCAGCCGCACCTGCCGCCCCCACCCCTCCTGCACCCATCGGCCCCCTTTTTTTTTTTTTTTCCCACGAGCAGGAACGCCCCCCGATCCGTGCATTTGAGAGGTTTTAGAAAGGGGAGGGGGTTAACGCGCCAACATCTGTTAAAATGACACCGCGCATTTACCAAATACTACTGCCCCCTCCCCTAGAATGAAAGCCTCCTCAAGCCCCTGCATTCCCCTGCACCCACATCTCCCCCTCCCCCTCTCTGCTGGCAAAGGGGGTGCAGAGGTAGAACATCTCGGAAGGGGTGGGGGGAGGACACCGGATCCTGGAGCCAGGGCAGGCAGGTTAGGTTTCTGATTTATAATTTCTCGGCCTCCCGTCCCCAATCCCCACCAGTTCTGGTCCTGGCTGCTTTGATTTCTTGTCATCAATCCCTTTTGCTCTGCTTGTAATCTAAGGCCAAACAGAAGGAGCGTCTCGGGAAAGAGCCGCTTTTGTCTTCTGGCAGCAGTGGGATCCTGAGCCTGAATGGAGCCGGAATCTGCCCGAGGCTGCGCTCCGGCTTCTGCTAGGCGGCGTGTGCCCTGCCATCTGTCTCGGTCCCCCCCCTACCCCCCCACCTCCCTCCACTCCCCCCCCCCCCCCAGCTTCTCCCCTCTCTTCAATTCGGAAAGGTTGTCCCGAGGAGGCAAGTGGGAGTCACCGGGAAGGGGTAGAGAAGTTTCTGCTCACTCCAGAGATCTCTTATGGAATCATTAAGGCGTGTATTTGTATTTTGTTCGTATTAAACGTCATTTTCTCGTGTGCGCGCGCTCTCGCCGGGTTATGCCTGAATTCAACATTGATCTCTTCTTCTTCTTCTTCTTCTTTTTGCTCCCAGGACATTCCCCCACCATAGCTCCCACCCTCTTCCTCCCATGCCCTCTCCGGACCGTAGTCTGCCCAGGGGAAGGGGCCGGTCCGGATCGAGATGGGAGATCACCGGACCTACACTAGGGGATAAGAAACGCTCCCACCGGAATGAAGGGTGAGCAGGGGCTACTGCAGGACCGGGGGAGTCCTGGATCCCAGATCTAGGGGGGGGGGGGGAAAGGCAAGGTTGGGTTGCAGATTTTATGCAGCTTCTCAGGGGGCTGGGAACAGACGGGGGGCAGGGGATCGTAAGCCTCTTATAAAAGGCTGAGAACCCCTCTCAGCGATTGATTAGGGGAGCAGAGCTCTTTATTGGGGGGGGGGGGGGAGGATCCCCTGAAGCCTGGGCTCCCTCTGGCCTGTTTTGTAATGGGGTCTGGGTCGCGTGCCTCAGCTTGACACCCCCTGGTCCCAGGCAGAAGGCTCCCCCCGGGGGCAAGCGCAAGCCCCGTCCGGCGGGAGAGAGACGGTGGCTGCGGTTTTTTGCTACCGCACGTCCCGGATCCACTTCTGCCTCTCTGGTGTCTCCCAAAAGTTCTGCTTCCCGGGAAGAGGCTCAGCTCTCCTCGATTTCTGCTTCACAAATGTCTCGTCCCATTTAAAAGCCAAGTCGAGTGTAAAGCGATGCAGACGGGGAAGCGGGAACGCGTGTGTGGTTCACCCTCACCTTTAGGAATTCAAAGCAAAAAAAAACAAAACTGAACGCGGAAAACTTGTGTCTGTAGTGCGCGTGCACACACACAGGCGCGCAATGTGAAGGGGGAACCCTCGTTTTAGTAAGTAAAGGGAACGGGAGGCTGTCCGCTTGAGACCCAGGGACGCCAGGATATTTAATAAAATCCCAGAGTGAAACCAGCCTTAGGGAGAGAATCACGGAGGGGACCCCCCTCCCCCCCCCCGGACAGAAGCCTCCGTTTGCCGGGGCTGAGCCGGGGTGTAAAGCGGGGACTGGGCAGGTGTCACCCGGCCATAAATTCCTGCATGTGCCTGGCAAGTGTGAAAAGTGTCCCCGAGGCCCACTTGTGCCGGCGGTGTGAGGACACACTTTTTCACACTCGGACACATGGGGGCAGGTTCCCAGGCCCAACACAAAGGCGGCTGCGGGGGGGGGACCATTAAGTCCGACACTTGGCCACATGTTGCCTAGAAGCTGGGGGGGGGTGGGGGGGGAGAGGAGGGAAGGAAGGGGCTCCCAGTCCTGGCGGGGGAAGGGGAGGGCCACTGCTGGTCCTCTCATCCGAAACCCTCCCACATACCTTCCCCCGCTTTTCCTTTGGGTTTACGGTTGGGAGAAATCGCCCGCAGGCTCTGGGTGAAGCTCCCCGGCCTTTACTCCATGCTGCCCAGTGCCAGGAAGCGTCAAACGAGAGCAGAGCCCGGCAGTGTCCCGCTCCCGAAGAGCTTACACCGTGAACCTAGCCCTCCCTTCCTGCAGCTTTTCCCAGCGGGCAGGAGGGTGGCGGGGGTGAGCTGACCCGTGGAGGCCAAGGTACTGAGACGGGTGTTCGGGGGGTCTCTCTTATGCTTGTAAGAGGACTCCCTGCTTCCATTCGTGGCTTGTCCAGGGGGAGGTTAGGAAGGGTTGGCCGGGGACTGATGGCCTACCCGAGGCGGGGAGGGAGGCAGCGGGCTGCACCGATCACTCTTGGTTAACAGAATAATTTTATGGCTCATTTAAGGCGAGAGGGGGAGGGGGAGAGAACTTCCTTAGCTCTTGCACACCAAAACCTTTCGGGGGTCTCACCTCTGCTGTTCCTCTCACAAAAAAACCCCCAAAAAACCCCTAAACCCTCTTAATCTCTCCTCAGCTTCCTCTCATTGCATTCACCTATCCCCTTCTTCTCCATCTCGCCCTCTCACCTCCCTCTTTCATCAGCCGTCTCGCCCTCCCTTTCTTCCTTCTCATGGTTTTCTCTTCTTTCTCTTTCTTCATTTCCCTCCCTCTCTCACTCTATATCCCTTCCCTCCCTCTCCCAGCTTTCTATCAGTTAAATATTATGGTTATTACATGTTTATTTCATATACTGCACTCCCGTTTTCCCAAATCATCCCAGCAGTTTACTGCAGTAAAAATACACTAATCAACTACTTCAAATTAAAAACCACTGTTAAGAAGAAAAGAGAAAAAGAAAACCAAAATTAAAAAAAAAAAAAAAACAACCCACATAAAAATCCTGCCTTTAATCTGAGGAAGAGGTTAAAACTGATGGTCAGAAGGGAGGCAGGAGGTATCTGGTAGGGATGTGCAGAGCAAAATTTTATGTTCATATTTTTTATGTCCGAAAGGGGGTCCCACTTGCGGCCAATATGGACATAAAAAAAATCCAATGAGTTGGGTATATGTACATATGTGCAAAAAAAAAATTTAAACCCCCTCACCCTCCTTAATCCCCCCCCCCCCAGACTTACCACAACTCCCTGGTGATGGAGCGAGGAGTGAGGACGTCATTTCTGCAATCCTTGGCGAGAAGCATGTGACGTCGGCGGCACGTCGAGTGACGCCGGCGTCACGTGATTCCCGGCTCGTTCGCGCCGGACGGCTCGTTCGGCCCAAAAAGAACTTTTGGCCAGCTTGGGGGGGCCTCCTGACCCCCTCAAGCTGGCCAAAAGTTCTTTTTGGGCCGAACGAGCCGTCCGGCGCGAACGAGCCGGGAATCACGTGACGCCGGCGTCACTCGACGTGCCGCCGACGTCACATGCTTCTCACCAAGGATTGCAGAAATGACGTCCTCACTCCTCGCTCCATCACCAGGGAGTTGTGGTAAGTCGGGGGGGGGGGGATTAAGGAGGGTGAGGGGGTTTATATTTTTATTTTGGCTCAACAATCGCGATTTCCCACATATCGAACATATCTATGTTCGATATGTGGGAAATCCGATCGTTTATGTCGAATCAATTTTTTAAGTAAAAAAAAAATATGAGTTGCGTTTTACTAATGCGGTCAATCCGAATGCACACCCCTAGTATCTGGTACTTGGCTTCTCTCCCTGCCTGCAGCTGAAGAAATTCTTATCAATATCCCAGAGATTTGTCCAACACTCTTCTTCCATCAATAGCCTCAGCACCCTACAGTTACAGTAAATATCTGAGAAACATCCTAGGTGCAGCCACTTCTGGGGATAGTGTCCAGGCAGCTCATTTCTGGTCTTCAGACGGCAGGAAATTTTATAGGAGGGGTGAGAAGGGGGAGAGCCAGTAATATTATTGGATGGGCCATGTTGGTCTTTATCTGCCATTATTTACTGTTACTACTATGTGCTAATACTTGGACCGGTGCGTTTCAATATATTTATAAATGATCTCGAAAGGAATAGGACAAGTGAGGTAAACAAATTTGCAGATGATACAAAATTATTCAGAGTAGTTAAATCTCAAGCATATTGTGCTGAATTGCAGGATGACCAAGCGAAACTGGAAGATTGGGCATCCAAATGGCAGATGAAATTTAATGTGGACAAGTGCAAGGTGATGCATATAGGGAAAAATAACCCATGCTATAGTTACACAATGTTAGGTTTCATATTAGGAGTTACCACATAGGAAAAAAGGTCTAGGCATCATAGTAGATAATACACTGAAATTGTTGGCTCAGGGTGCTGCAGCGGTCAAAAAAGCAAACAGAATGTTGGGAATTATTAGGAAGGGAATGGTGAATAAAACGGAAAATGTCATAATGCCTGTGCATCGCTCCATGTGAGGCCGCACCTTGAGTAGTGTGAACAATTCTGGTTGCCGCATCTCAAAAAAGATATAGTTGCACTGGATAACATACAGAGAAGAGCAACAAAAATGATTAAAGACTTGGCTGTTCCAGCAAGCCTATAATTAATGACTACCTTCACATTATTTAATGTTACTTACGATTTTACACTATTCACAAAAGCAGAGCACCTTTCTAAAGCAGCTCTCATTTTTAACTCTGCTTTTAGCATTCACTTTTAAAAAATTTTTAATGTATATTTTAGTTGATTGTTTTCTTAAATTCTTGATGTAACTGATTGTCTTTTAACTGTGCCTTTTATCTATTACATTGTAAACCGATGTGATATTCCTGACGAACATCAGTATATTAAAGTAAATAAATAAATGGAATGGCTCCCCTATGAGGAAAGGCTAAAGAGGTTAGGGCTGTTCAGCTTGGAGAAGAGATGGCTGAGGGGGACTATGATAGAGGTCTTTAAGATCATGAGAGGTCTAGAATGGGTACATATGAATTGGATATTTACTCTTGTGGATAATAGAAGGACTAGGGGGCACTCCATGAAGTTAGCAAGTAGCACATTTAAAACTAATTGGAGAAAATTATTTTTCACTCAATGCACAATTAAGCTCTGGAATTGTTGCCAGAGGATGTGGTTAGTGCAGTTAGTGTAGCTGGGTTTAAAAAAGGTTTGGATAAGTTCTTGGAGGAGAAGTCCATTAACTGCTATTAATCAAGTTGACTTAGGGAATAGCCTCTGCTATTAATGGCATCAGTAACTTGGATCTATTTAATGTTTGGGTACTTGCCAGGTACTTGAATCATGGATTGGCCTCTGTTGAAAACAGGATGTTGGGCTTGATGGACCCTTGGTCTGACCCAGTATGGCAATTTCTTATGTTCTTTCTTTTATGTACCACAGTTGGACCAATGGAGGCCCAAAGACTCAGAAAGGGCCACATGCAGAGAGCCAGTACCAGAGCTTGGATTAGAACTGAGCCACAGGGACATAAAGTGATTCACTCCAAGGTTACATGGGTAACAGAGGCACAGGGAGATAAAGTGATTAGTCCCAGTCACATGCATAGACAGTAACAGAGACAGAGAGATAAAGTGGTCCGATCCTGCACAGGAATAGTTAAAAAGAGGTGAATTTAAATCTAAGAATGAGAGATCAGTAATTGCATCACTGGATAGTGGACTACTCCCAAGCTCATTCAGAGCGAGTACAGATCTGGCACAACAGACAAATACAGATGGTCTGTAATAGAACTAGAAATGATTACTCATTACCTGCTGCTGTTAGAAGGCCCTTATACAGAGAGGCACAATAAGGTGACACAGCTCATCCATTGGAAACTATGCAAACACTATAACATCACTATACCAGAAAACACTGGTATCATGTCCCTGGTAGCATAGTGCAGAATGAAGCAGTTGTGATCACTGGGACATTCCTATTCCAACTGATAAAAAGGTCAATGCTAGAAAACCAGATAGAGTGGTAAAGGAGAAAAACACAAGAATGGTGTTGCTAATAGAAGTGTCAGTACCAAGCGATTATTCTGAGCTATGGACAGAGAGACAGAAGGTCATCAAGTACCAAGAAATGCAATCAGAGACCAAGAAAATGTGGGAGAAGGATACAGAAATGGTCCCACTTGAATTGGTCACCACTGGATTGATTGTTGCCTGGACATATTACATCCTATGAACTGCAGAAGGAGGCTTTCTTTCACACAATGCGAGTATCAAGAAGGGCATTAGCAGCACATTTGAAGGACTAAGATCATCCCCAACATGTCCTGGCAACTGAGTGAGGTTATGCACAAAACAAACCCATTTGGCGACACTGCCCAGAAGAGAGTCCGTGACAGAATCAGGGATTAGAACTGAGGCACAAAGAGATTAAGTGATGTATCCCAAGGTCACACACAAAGAGTTAGTGACAGATCCCGGAGTCAGACATGAGGTGCAGGGAGATAAAGTGACTTCCCTGAGGTCACACACAAAGAGTTAGTGACAGACCCCGGAGTCAGACATGAGGTGCAGGGAGATAAAGTGACTTCCCTGAGGTCACACACAGAAAGCCAGTGACAGCGCTGGGATCAGAAGTGAGATTAGGAACACTGAAGAGGTCCTGCACAGAGTCACTGGCAGAAACGAATATCAGGGGCTCAGGAGCTCTCCTAACTCTTGGTCCTCTTCTAACTCCCCCTCCACCACTTCTGCCCTCATGAGGAGATGGAAGGTGGTCACAGGACAAGGGCCAGCAGCATTCAGAGAGGAAGCAAGGAACACAGTGGAGACTGCTGCTTGGTTTCAAGCACTGGACTCCAACATGCTCATGTTTATTGATGGAGGAAAGTGCACCTGCAAGTGTGCCAGGGCAGGGCAACGGGACAGGAAGAATTGATAGGATGTCGGTTTCTGTCCAGTCAAAGACAGGAACAGCCAGGGGTGGAGGCTTCCAAAACAGCTACAGCACCTTCTTCATGCAAGGAACACATTGCTGTGGCTTCTGTCATTGCCTGGGACCCTTGTACACTATGACAGAGCCAGAGAGAGGAGCGGCACCCTTGCGTGAATTTAGAAACCACAGTTTAGGATTTTCTCAGCTGAGTTGATTTTGTGGGAGTTTTGAAGGTAGTTATAATAATAATAATAGTGTAATTATTTTGTATTTCTAGTTCCTTCCCAATTTTAGCTCAAGGCAGTTTACAACATTTTTTCAGGTCTGATAAATCCTTACCCCAAAGAGTTTACAGTGTAAGTAGGTATCTGAGGCCACAGGAGATAAAGTGACTTGCCCAAGGTCACAAGAAATGTCAGGGGAAGAAATGGGATGTGAACCCTGGTTTGTAGCCCGTTGCTCGAACCACTATGCCACTCTTACCCTAGAGAACTGCAGCAATATAGTATGAAGTCCTGGAGGGAAGTTACTGCCAAACCTCCTCAAATCCACTCTTGCTCTCCTACCATCAGCAAGCCCCTCACTTTCTCCTTCTGACCTTGTGGTGGCTGGAGGGGGTGGGGGTGATGGGAGAGCTCCTGACTGGCTAGGGATGGGAGCTAGAAGGGCAAGTGAGCACCTTCACACACCCCATCCTCTCATCAGTCAGTGTCACTGGGTAAGCTGTGCAGAGAGGTCAGGAGGGGAAGGCAGTCTTGGGGGACCGTCTCCAGTAACACCTCTTTCCTTTCGCACAAAACTACAAGCCTCATTCCGGGGCAGGAGATAAATAGCAAAGCGTGCGGGCAGAAACAGTATCAGAAAACCCTGGGACACACACAGAGGATCCTTAGTAGAGGGGAAAACAGGTGGGTGAGACTGGTCTTAGCATCTTTACCTGCCCTAACGTTTTCTACAGGTCTGTGGATCTGCTGGGGGAAAAGAGAGGGTCTGTCAACCACATGCTGCAGATCTTCAGAGAGAATGTATGCTTCCCTCCCGGGGTCTGAGTGACCGCAATGCCTGCTTACAGCAAGGGATGAATCTTTAGTCCCAGTCCTGCAATGTAATGTGCTTGTGAGGTGTGGATTCATCTGCCACTGCCATGGCTAATGAACATGAGCTGCTGAGCCCTGGCTATTAATTGCCACCATACCAGGGAATAACGCATAGCCCCTGGCCATGGGACACTTCCCTGAATAAAACAGGGAGGGGAAAAGGAAGGACCAGAAACTTGGAGGGCTCAGGCAGAT
Organism: Rhinatrema bivittatum; assembly: GCF_901001135.1. NCBI lineage: Eukaryota > Metazoa > Chordata > Amphibia > Gymnophiona > Rhinatrematidae > Rhinatrema > Rhinatrema bivittatum. The sequence continues at coordinate 78,118,323 of NC_042625.1, forward strand.
CTGAGTAGGGACTTGGAGTGAGCCTGGATCGGAGCCTCAGAGGTACAGGTAGGGCAGAAGAGTGCCTCTGGATGGATCTCCAGCTGTCTCCCACTCAGTTTGCTCCAGGTGACTCCTGGTATTCTCCCTTTGCACCCGGGAACCTGCAATTCTAATTTCCCCTAAGACAAGCAGGGTCACCAACCCATTTGTTGCAACAGGATGAAAATTTAAAACCAGGTCCTGCCTACATTGGCCTCCGTGACCTGGAGCTACCCCATGACCCTCGAAGGCCAACCAAGACTGTCACTGTTAGAACAAAAGCAATGTGTGGCAAATATACTGGTCAATAACCATTAGCAAAAATAATTTTATTTATACATACGCACACATCAGTTGTGCATGGTTCTAGACACACAATTCAATTGTAATGTATAAGCAAGGACCCCGACACGGCCGTGTTTCGCATCAGGGCTGCGACAGGGGGACCATACCTTCCATAAATCTATAACAAAAAGCATAATTAAGGTATTGCACAGGTAGGCAAGCACATAGGTAAGATTATGTGTAAAAGGCTAAAGGGGAAAGGTGCTCCAATCATTGCTATGTCTGAGGTGCTTGCGTGACAGAGAAGGGACTTTAACATGACAGCCATCAGCCTCCATGTGCTGGGCACTGCTCCCTGATCAATGCCTTCAGCTGAAATAAGGAGAGGAGGCTGCTGCTCACTACAGATGACTTCCAGACAGGCTCAGCCAGGCCAGTGCTGGATCAGCAGGGGCTGCAAGCACGCTTTCAGTGTTTTCTCAGGATCTGAATAGAAGGGGCAGCCAGATGCTTCAATCAGCCCTTGGTTTTAACGCCCATCCCCAACCAAGCGGCAGATTTCTCCCTGAGGGCAACCAACAGCACTTTCAAATCACATTGGATCTTCCCCAGGGCTGCAAATCAGACATTGAGTAAGCATTACAGCAGTCATTGGTACACAGATCCATTGGGAAAACTGACCAATTAATTAGCACAACTCTCTAATTTACTATCTTTAATCAGTGACCAATTCGCAACAGGACATCGTCTCCTGTCCTGTGACTTTTTAACTTTCTAAAGCAGGGCTTCCCAAACCTGTCCTGGGGACCCGACCATGAGTCGGGTTTTCAGGATAGCCATAATGAATATGCATGAGTTCAATTTGCATATCATGGAGAATCATATGCAGCCCACCACTCATGCATATTCATTGAGGCTATCCTGAAAACCTGACTGGCTGTGGGGTCACCAGGACAGGTTTGGGAAGCCTTGTCCTTGAGTCTTTCATGAAGGACTTTGTCAAAGGCTTTCTGAAAAATCCAGCTGCACTATATCAGCTGGCTCATCTTTAACCACATGTTTATTTACACCTTAAAAAATAAATTAAATAAATTGATCTCATAACTTCTTTCTGCTCTTTGACATTAAGTCATGATCATTTCATATGCCCAGCAATTCTGCTCTTAAGAATAACTTTTACCATTTTGCCTGGCCCCAACATCAAGCTGACTGGGTCTATAGTTTCCTGGTTCGCTCCAGAGCCCTTTTTAAAAATTGGCATTACGTTGGCCACCCTTACATTTTCAGGCACAGAAGGCGATTTTAATGATAAGCTACAGATTATTAGTAATGGGTTAGAAATTTCACATCGGAGTTAATTTAAAACTGTGGGGTGAATACCATCTGATCCTGGTGATTTGTTAATATTTACTTTGTCAGACTGCTCTATTACATCTTCCAGTTTCACGATTATTTGCTTCAGTTCCTCTGCATCGTCACTTTCCAAGATTATTTTGGTATGGGTATCTCCCCAACAACCTCCTTGGTAAAAACCAAAGTTAAAAACAACTGTAGTTTTTCTGCTATTGCCTGGCCCTTTCTGGGCACCCCTTTTAACTAGTCAACTAGTGGTTCAACTGACTTCCTCACAAGCTTTTTACTTTTAATGTATTTGAAAAATATTTTATAATTTTTTTATTTTTTTTTGCTTGTATGGTGAGTTGCTTCTCAAATCTTTCTTGGTCTGCCTTAATGTTTTACATTTAACTTTCCTATTCTTCTTATTTGGACTTGCCTTAACAGATGCATTTTTTGCCTTTAATAGCCTTAACAGATGCATTTTTTGCCTTTAATAGACTCTTTCACATCACCATTAAACAAAACAAGCAGTTGTTTGGTCTTCCTTCAACCTTTTTTGAGGCATGAAATACCACTACACTGAGACATTCGCCCAATGAATATTGGGGTAACTGAAATCTCCCATTACTATTGTGTTGACAAGTTTATTGGCCTGTCTACTCTATGTTGGTGTTTCAAAGTCTGTTTTGTCATTCTGGCCAGGCAGAGGGTAGTAGACACCAGTTGCTATACTCTTCTCTGCCACATAGGGAATCGCTATCCATAAAGATTGCACAGTGCAGTTTGTTTCCTGCAAAACTTTTATCCAGGTTGACTCTATGCCATCCTTAACATAGTGTCACTCCTCCACCCCTCTGGTCTGCTCTGTCACTATGATACAGTTTGTAGCTGGCCTCACACTATGCCATTAATTATTTTCCTTCCACCAGGGCTTAGAAATCCATACTCTGTCTCTGTCTTCATTTACTGCCAAAAAACAAAGCGGTAGTCGATCTAGAGTAGCCACAGATGTATTGAATAAATTTTCCTTCCAAGGCATCGGTCTTGCTTTTGTTTGTTTCATTTACTGCCATATTTTCTAACTCTCCCATTTTATTTTTAGACTTCTGGCGTTTGCAAACAGACATCTAAAAGTTTGCTTTTTATTTCTATTCATACCCTGCTTATTATTAATAGTTGATACAGGTAATTTGGAATCATATTTTATAAACATACAGTGCTAGATGAATGAATAGTGATGTAGATGGTATCAATGAGAGTGTTTCAGCTTCCTGGACTGTGGGATATTTTAAAGACTGCTAAACAGAGATGGGGGTGGGGCGGTGTCAGTCTGTTAAAGGGTGCAGTGTCTTGCAGAACAGACTGGCAAACCTACAGAGGGGGCTGTAAACTAGGATCATTAGAGGATGTGTGATGAAAGCCCTACTTACTGTACAGTGAATCTTTAAACACTTATAGCGAAATGAAAAAAAAAAACACCAACCCAAAAGACAAATTCTGGAAAGTTAATTACACTAATGCTCAAAGGATGGGAAATAAAGCCCCAGATCTAGAAGCAGTCATGGAAGAGAATGACTTTGATGTAGAGACATGCAGGCCTTTGCAATATTGGTGCGTGCAAAACAGGCACTCGTGATTGAGCGCCGATGCACCTCTCCTGGGCGTCCAATTTAATATTTAAATGGGCTGTCATGGTAAAAAGGAGGCACTAGGAAAACTTTGCATCTCTAGCACCTCCTCGGCTCCGGGCTGTTTTAATTTGCATATGTATGCATTTTGTAGAGTGGATAGATTTGTAGATTCATATTTTCTTTTTTCCTGTAGATCAATAATAACCTTTGAAATGGATAACAGAGTAACATATAGTGAATAGTCACTCCGGTTTAATTGGTAACCCCTGACGCAGGTGGCACAGGCTGCCGACACATGGGCTCATGTCAGGTGTTTCAATGTTGAAATCTACAGTGAGGACACAAAGGGAATTATATTTTTTAGATTTATATTGATGATATGGAATGAGATTCTGATGTTTTGAAAAAAGTAATTAGAGTGTAGTTACAGGGCTTTAAGCATAATAAGAAATAAACAGTAAATTTAGCTGTAGGATATAAAAAAAAGATTTTTTTTTTAACTGGCAGATGAATGAGATCAGAGATGTCCATTGCTGATATTGCCTGGGGTCCATTGCATGGCAAGTGGTGGTGGATGTAAATTAGGTTAACACCATTATTTCTGATGCCGTGTTCTGAATAGTTTAATAAATCAGTTTTATTAGAATTAAATATCAACTTTAATCCCTTGATTTGTATCATATTGTTTGTTTGAAGGGATCTCTGCTTGTGTATGTTTGAAGTTCATATATTTAAAAATGTAATTCCTGCCTATCTGAAATACTAGGCAAGTTGCAAAACAACCCAAAACAAAAAACCCATACATAATAACTTGGTCAATAATATAAACAAATAATCAGCAAATAAAAATAAATAAAATATCAAGACTAATATAATAACAGTGACACAATAACAAACAAATATGGTTGCTGAACAGGTGGATAAGGTGATGGCAAAAGACAGGTAGGCAATACTGCCCCTGCATAGGTCCTTGATGAGACCTGATGCGGAATACTGTGTACAGTTCAGCAGACCGCACCTTCAAAAGGATATAGTCGGGATGGAGTCTGTCCAGAGGGTGGCTACTAAAATAGTCAGTGGTCTTCATTCTAAAGCAATCTGTACTTGGACCGGTGCTTTTCAATATTTATTTATTTATTTTTAGTTTTTATATACCGACGTTCCTGTATAATATACATATCACACCGGTGTAATATATATATATATATATATATATATATATATATAAATGACCTGGAAAGGAATACAACGAGTGAGGTTATCAAATTTGCGGATGATACAAAGTTATTCAGAGTAGTTAAATCACAAGCAGACTGTGATACATTACAGGAGGACCTTGCAAGACTGGAAGATTGGGCATCCAAATGGCAGATGAAATTTAATGTGGACAAGTGCAAGGTGTTGCATATAAGGAAAAATAACCCTTGCTCTTAGTTACACAATGTTAGGTTCCATATTAGGAGCTACCACCCAGGAAAAAGATCTAGGCATCATCGTGATAATACATTGAAATCGTCGGCTCAGTGTGCTGCAGCAGTCAAAAAAGCAAATAGAATGTTAGGAATTATTAGGAAGGGAATGGTGAATAAAACGGAAAATGTCATAATGCCTCTGTATCGCTCCATGTTGAGACCACACCTTGAATACTGTGTACAATTCTGGTCACCACATTTCAAAAAAGATATAGTTGCGATGGAGAAGGTACAGAGAAGGGCAACCAAAATGATAAAGGGGATGGAACAGCTCCCCTATGAGGAAAGGCTGAAGAGGTTAGGGCTATTCAGCTTGGAGAAGAGACGGCTGAGGGGGGATATGATAGAGGTCTTTAAGATCATGAGAGGTCTTGAACGAGTAGATGTGACTCAGTTATTTACACTTTCGAATAATAGAAGGACTAGGGGGCATTCCATGAAGTTAGCAAGTAACACATTTAAGACTAATCGGAGAAAATTCTTTTTCACTCAACGTACAATAAAGCTCTGGAATTTGTTGCCAGAGGATGTGGTTAGTGCAGTTAGTGTAGCTGGGCTCAGAAAAGGTTTGGATAAGTTCTTGGAGGAGAAGTCCATTAACTGCTATTAATCAATTTTATTTAGGGAATAGGCACTGCTATTAATTGCATCAGTAGCATGGGATCTTCTTAGTGTTTGGGTAATTGCCAGGTTCTTGTGGCCTGGATTGGCCTCTGTTGGAAACAGGATGCTGGGCTTGATGGACCCTTGGTCTGACCCAGCATGGCAATTTTTCTTGTTCTTATATGGGGAGAGAATTAAAGATCTAAACGTATACCTTAGAGGAAAGGCAGAATAGGGGAGATATGAAAGGCATTTAAATACCTCCAAGGTATCAATGGACAGGAGACGGGCCTCTTTGAACAGAAAGGAGATTCTAGAACAAGTGGTCCTGGAATGAGGGTGAAAAGGAGGCAGACTCAGAAGTAATCTCTTTATAGAGAGGGTGGTGAATGATGGAGGTGGTGGAGACAACAGTTTCTGAGTTCCAGAAAGGACAGAGGGATAGGAGAGCTGAGTAGTTAAGAATGGATAGGCTGTAGGAGTCTTTCTCTGTTGTCACGCAGGTAGAGATGCACAAGATTAAATAATGTGGCATCTCCTGGGGAGAACTTTCGTTTCCTAGATACAGAAAGTCAGAAGGGACCAGGGTGGTCAGATAAGTAAACCAGGAGGATTATAGGCACATGGGGACAGAAAGTTCCTGGAGTGAGACCTGTGGCTGCGAAAGTCTGGGGAGGGTGAGGTAATGCCAGAGTTCAGGAAATCAGCTCACTTCTACAGCAAACAGGAAGCTGGGAGCCCTGAAGACATTGTAACACTGAAAAAAAAGTGTCATAAAATATGGTATGCCAACCTCTGCTGCTGGAGAAGGCACTAGCTGACCCGCCAGCAGGGCACATCCCTGCTTCTACTGATGCCAGGGAGGGCACCATCAGACCCCACTGCAGAGCAAGAGAAAGAATACAGCTAACGCTCAGGCAACAGATGGATGAGAACCAGAGGAGAAAACCAGTCCTGTGCTCCACTCATCTCATTCAGGCTCTCAGTGCTCTGTTAAATAAGTTATCCTGTTACTTTGTATACATACAAGTTTTGCAAATTGTAAACTAAGTTAACTCTGTTACTATGTAAAGAATAACAAGACACTGTTGTCAAATTACTCCATGAGTTACTATGTAAACCGATGTGATATGCCATATCGAATGTCAGTATATAAAATCAAATAAATAAATAAAATAAAAGCAGCTAGCGCTCAGCTTTGGGCTCCAGGCCAGGGCTTACAACTGTCTCAGGGACCTGAGACCTTGCAATGCTTACTACCAAAATAAAAGCAGCAGTGAAGTCCTGGTCTGCAATCAGGATCAGACCTGGTCACTGCAGCTGAGCACCAAGTGTTTTATGACCATACCTAGGAACTTTTGACATACGGGCACCTGAAATTTGGTGTGGATTAGCATGAGAGAGGACTGTGTCCTTTCTCGCTCCCCTATGGATGACCCTAATATTCTCATCTCCCTAGGGCAAAAAGGGATGTGCAAGGAATCTCAGTCAGCAGAGAGTGACCCTCTGTTTCCTGCCCCATCCCTTCCTCTTCCCTCCAGGCAGCTTACAGGGAACAGGAGAGGAGGAGGTGAAGCTGAGACCAGAGCAGTGCCACTTGTCTCCCCAAATCAGCGTATCCTCACCAGATGTATAAGGATCAGAGGGGGTGAGATTGGGCAAAGAAGAGCTACTCAGCTCCCTAACGCAGCCACTCTTCTTCAGTTGTTTCTCCCCCTCCTCCCAGGCAGCCTACAGGGAATTGGAGAGGAAGGGACCAGCAAGGCACCTGGAGATTTCCCAGGTGTCTCTGGAAAACAGAGATTTCATTGAAATCCATGAGTCTCTGGGTCAAATCCAGAGTTTCCAAGTTTGCTTATGCTTGATCAGAGCACAGGCCGGGGCATGCATTACTGACATCTGAGCAGAGGCTCAAGGGAGAGGGATGCTCCTCATCCAGCCCTCTCCCATGGGTTTGTTTGTTTGGTTTTTGTTTTTTTTTTTTTTACATTGTTGGCTATTCTGTGCATGTTCAGTGCTTAGGGACTATTAATATTACTAATTATGAGCAACAATTTCCAGTTTTCTATCTTCCTCTGCTCTGACCCTACCTTCCTCCCATCCCAAGCTGGATGTCCGTGCCAGCATTCTACCCAGGTCTCGCTCTTCTCTTTCCCAAACTCTAAGAGGACCATAGTCAGTAGAATGGCGAGTGGACAAGGTACCCTAAGCTGCACTGGATCTTACCAGGAGTGGGTAAGCGCTGATCCCACTCCAGGTGGGGATTTTTGGCCTGCAGGAAGGAGGGGGGGAAGGGTCCTGGGGAGGGTTTGGGGTGCATTGGGATCTGAATTCAGATGGGGGGCAGAGGGAGAAGGACCTGGTCACTTACACTCTATAGAAAGGGGTTTGTCGGGGGGGGGGGGGGGGGGAGGGGAAGAGTGCAGCGGCTGCCAAGGAGTTCAAGATGGGAGGTGGGGGGAATGCAAGGCCCAATAGGAATATTTAAAGATTAGATGGGGAAAATAAGAAATCAGCCATGGGTCCCCTTACCTCTGTTTTTCTTTTTCCAGCAAAAGCACTATTTACCTGGACTTCTTTTGAAGATAACCGGGTAAGAAGCGAGTTATGCGGCATACCTGGCGGAATATAGCAGATGGATAACTGTTAGGTTACCCATATAAATAGCGTTTGAATATGGACCTCTAAATGTCTTTGTGGTTTAACAATTGGCCCAACCAGTTTGCCCAGCTGCTATTCTTCCTCTGCTTTTCTACCACTTTGGATACAGCAGGATATAAATTCCTATTCGCTGCCCCTACTTCTTCTGTTACCAAACTTTTTCCCATCACTGCCCCATCGATTAGATCAAAACATGTCCAAGCTTTGCTGACATCCACCACCTCCACTGCTAGGACAACCAGTTCACACCTTGTCCTCCTCGGTGCTTTTTAAAAGGACCAACACTTGGCCACCTTCCAATGCTTAGTACAAAAGTTTCATAATCCACAAAGCCCCCCCCCCCCACCACCTGAGTGAGGCCATTGTACAAAACATCCAACTTTCCAATGCTCATTGACGTTTGGGTTTTAACCATGGCCAGCCCATGCAGGTTACCCCCAGATTTGCTGGAAGCCCAATGCAGCTGTGCCGATGATATGAGGGCTGTAACCTCTGCTCCATGCTGGTTTCCCCCCAATTACGTCCCAGAAACCCGACGCTGTCATACCACTGCTGTTTAGAGCTGTAAATAATCGCTCTGCACAAGTTGCCTAGTTTTTCTCTACCATCTTGGGAAAATGAGTATACCAGATCCTGTTAATCCACCACGCACCAAACTCTGTAATATTCAACAGCTTCCAAAACTACTGAGGCTGTGGTCCAATTATCTCTACCTGCCCACCACCAAAGTCTGTTGGTAGCTGGAGGAGTTGTAGTGCGCTGGGACCAACCCAGCTATCCCAGGACCTGTAGTATTATTGTGTTTTTTTCCTCTCACTTTGCCCTGTCCTCATCACCTCACCCTCCTACGGCGACCCTTGAGGGAGGAAAGGGTTAGTTGTTTGCAATACCAAAACCTCTCAACCTCGTTCCTATCCCTGGCAGCAAATAAAGAGCATTAGGGACCATCTTTGTCTGTCCCATGCCACATCTCAGCCATCTCTCCACTGCCCTTTAAGCTACTGGGGAGCCTCTGTGCTTATCCAAGGGATTTTGAATTCTGGTACCGGTTTGTTTTTTTTTTTGTCTTCACCACCTCCAGCAGGCGTCCATTCCATGCATCCACCACCCTTTCTATAAAGAAAATATTTCCTGATGTTGCTCCCGAGTCTATCCTGCTGGAGCTTCACACTGTGGCCTCTGAAAATAGGCTCCTCACTTGTGCTCATGTACAGCAGAAGCGAATGCCTGCGAGAAGCACTGCTCCCGCATTAACTTCTTTGTGTGGGGGTGGGGGAAAGGTGGTGATTCAGGCTGGGAATGGCACTGTCTAGGGGTGATTTTTCTTTTAAGGACCTGCAGTGCAGTGACCGAGACATTACCTCAGCACCTCACAGCGCAAAGTGGTTTCCTGCAAACATGCAATAGGAAATACCACAAACTGGCTGGGGAAGATATGAAGGAAGAGACAGGGCAGGACCCCTTTTGTTCTGAGGTCTCTCTTCAGCTCTTCATACTCGGTTCAGGCTTTGGGTGGCTCAGGGTGCTGGTCTTCTCCCACCAGACTTCTCCTCATCTGTTCATTCTTATTCACATTTAGAGCGTGACAAGGTGCAGCCACACCCCAGAGCTTCCTTACCTTTGCTACAGTGGTGAACAGAGGGAAGAGCAGACCTAGCTGGAATCAAGTTCAGAAGGGATGCAGGAAGTGAGGTCCCCATTCCTGGATGCGAGCTAACGCCATGCCCCATTCCCAGCCGTTTCCCTTCACCCTTCAGGGTTGCAGTTTCTAGCTCTGACTGCACTTCCGGAACCTTTCTCCAACATTGGCTCCTCCTGTGACACCTACCTACCCATAGCTTCAGAACTGACTCTCAAACCAGGGTGGCAAGAGGAACGAGGTGAGGGCACCCGTGCATGGCCTAGAGCCAGTGACCCCCCCCTTCAAACTCTTCAGGCCCTGGCTTGGTGACAGAGTTTAGCTTGTGACACACTGTGTCCACAGTCAATAAGTTCTGCTACAGCTCGAGCCAGTGTGTATAATCCCTCGTAGAACCTGCGCTGCCTCGCCCCATCACTGCATGCCACGTTTATATTGCAAATCATGGGTGTCCCAGCTGTTTACTCACCCCCCCCCCCCCGTGTGGTAATGGCGGGGGTGGAGTGGGAACCTTGTAAGATCAGTTCCGGAGAGGAAGCACTCTTTATTCCTTGCCATTCTTTTTATGAATAATGAGGAAAAATTGTGGAGGGGGCTCCCTTTCTGCACACTACAGTCTGTGGAGGAGGGGTGGGCATTGGGCAATGAGTCATTGCCACTGTCTCGAATGCTGAGAACACAGAGCCTCGGGGAGGGGGGTCACATGAAGATGGAGCCTGTTCCTCTCTGCCATTCTGCACCCCCCCCCCCCCCAAACCAATCTTATCTCCCTGTAACTAAGCCGCTGATTCCTTTTCCCAGCTCAGAGTCAGGCATAGACCGACATGCCATCCTCTATACCCCCAAAACAGAGTGAAATTGCCCATTGCCTCCTCTCTAGGGGGTGACGGGAGGGAGCAGGACAGGATAAGAAAAGAAGTCGCTTCCTGCCCTCCAGATATGGGTACATGGAGTACTATAAATTGCCTTTATTTATTCGAGTAGACTGTACAGCAGATGCTTCCATAGCATAGTTCATTATAAAGGGACACAAATACAAGGGCCAACATTTTCACACAAGCTTAATTAGAAGATTAAAAAAAAAAAATAAAGTTTGTACCGAGCCCTTCCAGTCTAGAAGCTCCTGGCACACAGTGCAAAACAGCCTGGCTGCCTGCACGCTATATAGAGACAGCTCAGAGGTGGTAGGGATGGGTGAGAAGGGTGACGGGTAGTCCTTCGAAGCTTTCCTGTGGCCTCCTCGGGAGCTTCTCCCACAGCCCATGGCCCTTTAATTCACTGCCTCTAGAACATGAAACTCTCTTCCTGACCCAGTGAAAGGCTGCTCCCAAGCACCGCTGAGCAGGCAGTAACGTCACTGCCGCAGGCAGAATTTGGAGTACAGTCACTGCCGCAGTCACCGTCACCATCAGAATCCAAGGCACAGCCATGCCATCTTCTTGATCCAGAGGAAGAAGTAATCACTGTGAGGTGGCCGGCCTCCGAGGCACTGCCGCTGCTGCTGCCATCACTGTTGCCTGGAGCGAGGCCAGAAGCGGTTCGTTAGCGAGCCCAGGAAGACCTGTTTATTTTTATTTCTGGATGGGTCCGCCAGCCGCTGCTGCTCCTCCTGCATGCAATAGGGGGGGGGAAAGACAATGAACACACACATGCAAAACTACACGTCCCAGAGGACTGCAGCATTTAAATCCCTGCACACTAACTGGCTGCTGATAGTACGCAGGTTACTCCTCTCCACAAGGAGACTTTGCTCAGAGCGTCCATCTGACATCGCTGAAGTCCCCGCCACAACGCTCTACTGCCAGTACCTGTTCCAGCTGCGTCTGCCTGCGCTTAAACGTCTCCAGCGGATCCTCTTCCAGGGAATAGTTCTCAAGCACAGTCCGGACATCCTCCACCCCGCTGAGCGAGACTGCTGCAGGAGAAAGGGTGGAGAGCAAAGAGGGTGAAGTCTTGGAATGGGCTAGGAGGTAGTGGAGGGAGGAGCACAAGGGATACACTGGGCAAGCTAGCTGAGATATTGGGTGTTTTGACCTCTTTTTACCTGAAACTTAAATTTTGTTCGTAGTGGTGACAGGCACCGCAGGTGCTCATGCTCATGGAGGATGGGGAGGGAAGGGGTAGGAGTCCAATATGATATAGAAGAGGCCCGGGTATTAAAATGCTCACAGGGGATTCCCACAGAGAGCAAGAGTTTCCCCAGTGGTGAAGAGAGCGCCAGGGCTATGACTTAGCTGCTTCATTCTCTGGGAAGCTGAGGAATTTGGGAGTTAGGTACTAGGAGTGTTCCCCTCTCTTACTCTTCAGGAATGCTGTAAGGTCAAACAGAGTGCGGTCCTCGGAGCTGCCGTCCCACTTCTTAAGCGCCAGGCCATTGTAGGGCTGCAGGCAGAAGGCCTCCTTCTTACAGTCCACAATCACCACCTTGGAGGGGTCTCTGTTCAGGCAGGAGATGTCCTATAGCAGATGAAAGGGGGGGGCAGAGTATGAGCAGACAGCAAGGGGTCACAGAAGTGCAGAGAGCGGGGTGCAGTGCTGTCTAGTTTTGCCTTTACTATAGTCATTTCTGCAGTATGCGAATGCTGGAAACTTTGACCTGCAGAAAACACATATGCACTAAGCCAGGGCTTGGGTGACCCAAGTGCACTCAACAACAATTGCTAGAACCAAGACCCACAGGGTGGGGAGAGGCATGGTCCTGGCCTACTCTCCCGTTCAGGCCCCAGTATACATTGAGCAGAGCAAGCTGGGCGGTTCTGGCTGATGTCCTTTGATGTGGTTGTCGCTTGGAAGGCTCATCTCTCTTTCCCAGGCATCACTGCCACTCTCAGCTCCCGGGCTATTCTCCCCTGCATTGTTCTGGGCCCCCTCACCTTCCTTGGATTTCTGGCTTCTGCACATCACACAAAAGGAAGGTGGAAGGCACAGAGGAGAGGGTTCCTGCCACACCGCTTCTCCAGTCTGCTGTACGTTTTGCCTTAAGGCAGAGCAATATTCGCCTGCATCAAGCCTACCTTTCCCTCCTTTTCTCTTCTGCTCCCTCCTCTGGGCCGGTTTTTCCTGCTAACAGAGCTGATCAGGAAGAACAGAAGTGCCCTGGGGCGCTCTCATCTGTTCCCAAGGTCTACCTCATGGGAGATACAAGCTCTGCTGGGAGAGAGAGAAAACCCCAATACAACAGCTCCCCTCGGGCCCCCGGGGCAAAGAACAGCTCCCGCGAAACGGCGCTGCGTGCCTCGCATCCCTCCGCTGTCACGTGTCCCACCGCACCTTTACTGTTACTGCACAAAGTTTCTGCCCGTAAATAACACAAGGTGACGTTTCACCTCTTTCCAGCGCCGCAGGAGGGGGCGCTGCCACAGAACATGGCCAACCGTCTGGGCTAGAGAAAGCCCTGGGAAACAATTTCTCAATAATTCGGGCCATAAAGAAGGGAAGAGAGAAGCCACAGGCTGCCTACCCAAGAACCCCTAACCTCTCACCACCCGTGCGCAATGCACGAGGGATCGGTAAATCTCAGGAGTGGCAGGGCAAGAGAATGGGGCTGCTTTTCCTGCGTTTTATCTTGGGAGGCCCAAGTGAAACCCTTGTAAAATCCAGGTCCCTCCCCCTGTTGTTCCCCCTGGTAATTGTCCAAAAACTCCGCAGGTCTGGTACCAGTCAGGCTGTGTAAAGCATGAAAACCTCTGCAGAAAACAGGGCTGGTCCCCTGGGAGCGAGGGGTCCTACCACAATCCGACAGAGGGAGGGGAAGGGGGCGGCAGATGGGAAGTGAGGAGGCAGAAGGCTGCAGACAGCCTGGCTCTATTGTGGTGTGGATAGAGGGGCTCAAATTACACAGCAGAAAAAAAAAAAACAAAAAAAAAACCAGGCAGCAGCAGCAGGTCCTTTCCTCATTCTGTGCCCACCCCCTCCATCAAGCTCCTGTCTCTCCCCAAACACCCCACTTCCTAACCCCATACTGTACAGGGGACTCCCGACACCATTTCCTTTCCGGCACATGGGGGAAATATTTCTTAGGATTCCTGCACTTTGATATGGACGTGTGCAAGAGGGACAGCATGCAAGCGGCGGGCACGCACACCCTGGCGAGCATGCATGTGCCTAATTTGTCATGTTAAGAATTCAGAGGATGAGCTGCCTTCTGGCACGCACCTTCACGTGATGTCCATCCACGTAACGAGTGGCATCCCGGAAGAGCCGGTACGAGACAAACCCTTGAGAATCCACGCTGTCGATGAGGGGGAATGCAGTCTAGAAAAGAGACAGCACACGTGAGGGACAGACAGATACAGAGCGAGAGATAGAGAGAAGGAGAGATAGGACAGAGAGGGTTTTGTTGCCAGAGAACACGGTCAAGGCGTCCCAGCACAGCAGGGTTTAAAAGGGGTTTGGACAAAGTCCATAATTATTAGCTGGGTGGACTTGGGGAAATGCAGCAAGGGATTGGATCTACTATTCGGGATCTGCCGGGTACTTCCTTATGACCTGGATTGGCCACTGTTGGGAGACAGGATACTGGGCTCCATGGTCTGACCCGGCATGGCACTTCTTAGGTTCTTATGAAAGACATAGAAAGACACGCAGGGCAGGAGAAACAGACGGGGTGTGACAGCGAGGCGCAGATGTACATACCATGCCAGTCTCCGAGGTAAAGATGACTATTTCATACATGGGTGCGAGCTGCTGAAAAAGGTTATCAATACCTGGTCGCTTCTTAAAGCGCCAACCAGTCACCAGCTGAGGAGAGACAGACAGGAATAAACTGGTCATGCACTGCACGGGTCGCCTGCCTCTGGACTGCACTGGAAATCCTCTGCATGCGGCACGCCCCCTTCAGACCCCAAACCATGTTACAGGTCGCCCCATTACCTGCTGCCCTGCTAAGCTGGGCGCTATCCCGAGCACGGCTGGGCTCCGCTCCTCGGGGAATTAAGGCTTCGCCGTGTCTATCATGCGCTCACATTCCGGAACGTGCCCCTAAATTTGGCCCAACGGTTTAGCTTTCCCCAGAAGCTGACATTGCTGGTTGCCGCACGTTAACCACGGAGGCTTGTGCGATACCCACAGGCACTCCAGATGGCCGAGGAGAGGAGAGAGAGGCCTGTGCGTGCCATTAACATTGTGGGCCATGACTTGAACTAAGTTCCATGCATGCCCCGGGATACAGCCTTGGAGATAGCTGCATGCCATGCTAGCAATCCATGCAGAGGGAAAACAAATGCAGACTCTGTCCATGACATGCTAAGCATCAGTACATGAGAGCTTCCCTCCACCCTCTGTACAGCAGCAATACAGAAACATGAAGACATATGGGAATGCCCGTTCCATCCACACAAACATATGCCCAGCCCACCTTCCATGGAAGCTGAAGTAGTAGCCCAGTGGTTAGAGCAGCGGGCTGAGAATTAGGGAAGCTGGGCTTCAAACCCTGTTTCTCCCACTTGATGCTCCTTGTGATCTTGGACAGGTCACATCTCCCTCCACTGCTTCAGGTACAAACTAAGGGCCTTGTTTATTAAGCATTTTTCCCAGAAACACAGAATGGGAGAAAAACCTTAGTAAATCAGGCCTTTAGATTTTCCCTAAAACGTAACTTGCTTTGAGCACGAGTTTGGAAAGGCAAGTAATTAATCCAAAATCCAACCTACCGACCATTCAGGGTGAAGCAGGACGTCCGTCAACTCTATGACTAGGGTGTAGGGGGGCTGGTAGTAGGGCTCTTTCAAGGGGTCTGGCAGCAGCTTGGGACTGGTGGGCTCGATGATCATCTGCAAAGAAAAACAGGGGAGCGGGAGCCCCAGGGAGGTGGCCCCAGCATAATGAAAAATTAGGGAGAGGGCCTAGCATAGCAGGATTGGGGGGGGGGGGGGGGGGGGGGAACAATGAGGTACGCAGATTTAGGGAAGATTTGGGGGTCTGAAGCTTACCTGCCGATAATCCTTGAAGTATCTGTACGTTCGTCGGAGCTGCTGCAGCACTGGTGGATCTGAAACGAATGGAAAAGACATGCACGGAGTGAGAGGAAACATGGAGGGATGGCATCTCCACAACAAACTATTGCTGCAGGCCTACAGATGTGAATTACAGTGTGCGACAGGAGGGCTTATTGTGGCTCACATCTCAGCAGAGTATAATCTGGAGAAGAGGGAAGCTCTGGGAGGCCCTATTCATTGGGAGCAGTGGGCTGAGAGCCAGGGTTCAAAACCCACTGCTGCTCTCTGTGACCTTGAGCAGGTCACTTCATCCTCCACTGCCTCAGGTACAGACAGACTGTGAGCCCTCTGGGGACAGGGAAATACCTGCAGTACCTGAATGTAATCTGCTTTGAAGTGCTTGAAAGGCAGACTATAAATCAAATAAATAAATACATCTGAGCCTCAGCCCGTGAAGCGGTGAGTGAGTCAGAGGCATCCCACTTTCCCTCTGTCTTCTTACGTACAACAAAGGGCTTCACATTTTGTCAGGTAAGGCAAGCTTAAACTGCTAGCAGAAGCCTTAAAATTATCCCTTGTCACAGCTCGACAACAGACAGTCCCTGGCAAGGAGACTGCAATAGTAGGGGCTGCTGTAGGGCAGGACGGACGTAACATAGCAAACGAAGACCAAAATGGCCCATCCAGTCTGCCCAGATGAGGTTCTTCCAGCTTGGGTAGACACACACAAATTCCCACATTCAACCTGAAACTAACTCCCCTTGTCCCCCTTCTATTTGACCCCTTAACCCTCCTCCTAATTAAGTTTGTGTTTCAACCATGGTCTGTCTGTGCGGGTCATGCCAGCTGATGCTGTTTGAGGTTGCAACAGCTGCTCCGTGCGGGTTACCCCATGAGGTTAATGCTAGCAGAACTGGATGCAAGGGTCTTAGCACTGGAATAGCAGGGGGTGCTGCAGGGCAGGCTAGAGCTGCATGGAAGAAGCTTGCGCAGACCCTGCCCATAATATGCCAGCTACAGGGCAGAATTGTGATACTGGCCTGTGGCGGGGGATGCTGATGTATCTGACAGGTCTGGCATTTGCTCTCCTCCCGGCAGCTTGCCTCTTGTCTCTGCATATGGTCCCCAAAGCGGAAGGTCACAGTACAGGGAGCGTGAGACTGGTGACTGAAGCCGCAGCAGCCGCACTCCTAAGTACCCCTTAGAGATTTTGCTGGGTATTCATACAGAAGGTTAATCACTGGCAGCAAAGGCGGCTGCAGGGCTATACCGCGAGGGCTAATTGTTATGGTAATGGCTAGTCCGGGCCAGCTGAAGCTTTTACAGATCAGGCCCCAGCTGGGGGCGTCATCTGCATACAGCGGAATCCATGAGACAAGAGCACCATACGGGACACGGCCCATGCCAGGATCTGTGCCCATGGCGAGGCATGAGCCACGGTGGAGGTGACCCAAGCCATGCCCCACAGCAAACCGTTTTGCTCTGTGCTTTAACACTATGAATGGAGGCAAGTGACCAGCTACGTGTGGGCTGCATTAGTAACAGCTACAAGTGTACTAACACATGGAGTGGTGGGGAAGGCCGAGGGTGTGGGAGAGTCACAGAGAAGCCCCCAAGCTCTCCACCTTCCTACTACAGGCATTGTCAGATTAAGAGAGGCAGGGACTGTGGCATTGTGTTGGACAATGGGCCCCCAAGCCCAGGCCTGCTGTACTGCACAGGGCAGCTGAAGGCGACCCTCTGTCAGGGCTTCACAGACGGACAAGCAGCAGGAGCCACACAGCCCCGTCCGGCACCTCTCAGGTGTCCAGGGGCAACGCTCTTTTACAAATCACCAACACGGGACATATGTGCATCATTGTTCTAAACAAGTGCCGCTGGCCTCCTGGCCTTGGTCTGAGGGGGGCAGGCCCTTAGGGGGGAGAGGGAGGGGGAGGAATCTTAATGGGGATGGGGTGGGGAGGGGGAGCAGAGCAGTTGGGCAAGAAGTGAAAAATACTGAAGGCACAAGCTCTGATACAAATACCATCGCTCTGGCCACCTCCAGGACACCCCCTCTGTGCTGGAGTGGGAGGGGGCAGCTGCCCTCAGGCCTTGCAGCTGTACCTAGAGATGGGTGTAAACATGCTGTCTGTGCACCCGTGCATCTGCACCATTCAGCCCAGCGCATTAGAATTGCAAAGCGACTTTCAGCAGGTTCCAGCCTAATACTGTGCTTAGTGGGTATGGAGACGGGCGGGGGACACACGCTGCTGTTCCTCATTTATCATCCAGCTTATCCGTGTTAGAAAACCAAACATTAACATATTGCTTAATTCAGTTTCCCCGCTGACAAAGTCTCTCATGCACTCCAGTCTCCTCTCCTCAGGTTCTCTCACCCCCTCCCCACCACAGCCTGGATGCCATGGCGAAGAAAAAAAAATCAAAATCGATAATTAGCATCCCTGTTGATTTTCAGCACAAATTAAGAATTAAAAAAAAAAAAAAAAGATAGGGTAGGGTCTGTAAAATCCTCAAACCAAGCCGATGCAATAATAATTTACTTATATTCCACAAAAATACAGGGTCGCTGTTGCATTTTCTGAGGTATCATCTGGTGACGGTTAAGGGTAGAGGCAGGACATGTCGCACAGACTGCTTCAATATAGGGCTCAAGAAGCAATATAAAGAAAGGTCTGAATACACTGGGGGGAGGGGCCTGCATCTCTCTGCCAGGGGGATCATGGTCCTAGGTGTGTGGGCAGGGAGACGGCAGGCAGAAGCCAGCTGAATTGGGGTGGTCATCTCCATGCAGATGAATACAAGTCAGGATCTCACCGGGCTACCTACAAGGGGAACAGGTATGAGGCTGTACCGGGGTAAGCAACTTCGGTCCTCAAGAGCCACAAACAGGCCAGGTTTTCGGGATATCTGCAATGAGTATGCATGAGATAGATTTGCATACAATAGAGGCGGTGCATGCAAGTCTCTCATATACCTGTACCCCTTTGTATGCAGCCCTGTGAGATCCCGATAACCTGGCCTGTTTGTGGCTCTTGAGGACCTGGAATTGCCTACCCCTCGATGACAAGGCAAGGAGAATGTCCTGCAAGAGATGGAGCACAAATTCTCCCGATGACTGAAGCAGACCTGGGCATGGTTGCTCTCATATAGACGTGGTTCAATGGGAGACCGCCATACTGGGCTACAAAGGAGGGCAATTTACAAAATCTTTTACCCATGCAAAAAAAAAAAAAAAAACTGCTTGACAACTGCCCCTCCTTAGCAAAAGAGACTAATGGGCAGGTTTAGGATGAGGGTGTGAGGATTTTTCATTTTGAAACCCCCATGGCTGCTTTAAATGTATGCACTCTGCACCTGACGTGTCAGGGCCATCCTCGAGGAGGGGGTTAATCAAGGCCATGGTCCCAGATCCTGCATGTGTGTGTTCTCAATCTTATATCCCTTCCTTGGGAGCAACGGCAGGCCACAGGTTGCGGCAGCTCATGCAGCTGAGATATCAGTGCCGGGCCAAGAGTTACAGGTCCTGCCCCCTCCCCCCGTCTAATTCAAATATGGATTTGATTCTCCACCTTATCAAATAAACTCAAAAGCAGTTACAATTCATAAATTAATCACCCCATCCCCCCATCTCCACTCTTTAATCTTGGGGAGGCGTTGTCCAGCCGATTCCCCCCTGGGCCACCCCACCCCACCTGACTGTTGCCCCAGGTCAGCTCTGGTTCCCCTAACCGCCCACATTTTCGAAAGGAGGCGTTTCCCTCTGCGAAGGAGCTCGCAGCACCCCCCCCCCCCCCCCCGGGGTATATGAAGTGCTCCCGATATCCTCCAAGTGGATAGGGATGGCAGGAAGGGGGAGGGGAGAGCCGAACCACCACATTCCCAGTGTAACAGCACGACGACGCTCCCCAGCAAACAAGCAAAACGCACCAAGTGTGCGCAGCTCCCAGTGACCTGAAAGCTCACGAGCGGATGCACACTTCTACCCGCTGTGCCGTCTCTGCATCCCAGGGGAACATTATTTCTATTGGACTTCACCTTCAGTTAAGGCACAATTCTTGGTAGGATACCAAAAGGACACCCTACTAGGGAAACAAAATCAGTCCTCAAAATGTCTCCCAAAAAAGCAGAGCAAAGCTGGGTTCCTGGCAACTGTCAGCAGGGCCAGTGCACAAACCTAGCAAGTTATACACAGAGAGAGGATATTAAAGCAACTGAAAAACCGAGGTTACGGAGAAAGCAGGCCATACTGTGCAACACCTTGATAGGGAGGGGGGAGGGGCACGTCCATCTACACCGGAGTGATCCCCGGGCCTCCGAAACGAAGGGGGAAGTGCTGCTGGTGGAGCATCCCCCGTCTGCAGAATCAGAGGTAGAAAGATCCTGGACTCCGGTTAAGGGGCGCTCCTCAGACAAAGGGTCACGGCACCCACCAGATGAGGGCGGGGAACCCTGGGAAAGGCAGACAAGTCGCCGGAGCTCCTGGCATCAGATGGTGTGGATGTGCTTTACTAACGGGTCCTGGACTTCAAGGAGTGGCAATTTCATTCATGGGGGGGCACCGACAGGGTGGGAAAATCTTTGCGTACTATAACAATGAACTAAACTAAAAAGGAGCTACGGTAAAGGCAACAAATCTTTATGGGGGCAATTCTGAGCAGATAAAAAGAAATGGAATGAGGTTCCATTGTACGGTTTGTTCTTTCTGGAACAGCAGCACAATCATTCCCTCACATGTTCTGAGAGGAGGAGGAACGAATAATGAACAGGGTTAGGATCCAGGCTTCAGTGGTAAGTGGCGCGTATTTATGTCCATAGGTTACAGTGTGAGGAACTGCCCGCACTGTTAACGCCGCCCAACATCCCATGCAGAGCAATTATGGAAGCTTGTAACGCTTACCTACCAAGGAGGAAAAATCCCAGATAAGCAGCGATATCCTACAAGCGAGAAAGCTTCCGCGGCTGGAGCGGGGATATATCCTGAGTGAAGACGAGAACAGCCAGGCCAGTCTGTCTTTTTTCTGGCAGGAGGTGGCCGGTGAAACTGGTGGGTCACCCCCTCCCAAGCATTACAGGAAGTGGGAAGAGAGGGCAACCAAATCAATCAGTTCAAAAAGAGCAGAAAAGGTGACCAGGAAGAGCAGCTGGAAAGCTATGACCACAAATGCTCGTTGCCCGAGCAATAACATCCCAGACCTGCAGGCCCTAACGGTGGAGGTGGACTTGGACATTGTTGCTGTTAGGGAGACCTGGGTCACCGATTCTCATGATTGGGCTATAACTTGTTTAGGAAGGACAGAGAGGAGAGAAAAGGGGGAAGGAGTAGCTCTTTATGTCAAAAACAATATCAACGTAACCAAAATGCAAGGGACCTGGGGTAGGAAGCATTATGGCGTGGTCTACAGGTCTCCAACCCAAACTGAAGACCTGGACTGAGATCTGGTGAAAGACATCCAAAAGGTAGGAAACAAGGGAGAAGTGTTGCTTGTTTAATCCGTCAGGTGTGGATTGGAGAATCCCTTCTGCAGAATCTGCGAGAAGTAGAGAGATAGTGGATGCCTTTCAAGGGGCTCTGCTCAAGCAAATGGTGATGGAACCCACAAGGGAGGGTGCGAGACTCGACCTAGTGCTCACTAACAGGGATAATGTCTCTAATGTCCAGGTAGGTGCGCACCTGAGCACCAGTGACCATCAGTCAGTATGATTTGATATCGGGAACAGGATATAGAAAAGTCACACGAAGACCCGAGTTTCACAAATAAGGACTTTGTCAAAATGGGAACGTACCTGGAGGAACAACTGGAAGACTGGGAGAAAATGGGGGGAGGTGGAACAACTGTGGTACAAATTAAAAGGAGCAATTACCGTACATAGGCAAGAAATCTATATGTTAGGAAAGTAAACAGAGGTAAGAGAAATAAGAAACTGATCTGGTTCTCAAAGGAGGTGGCTGAAAAAAACAAAGGCAAAAAGGACAGCGCTCAAGAAGTATAAAGGATCTCAAAAAGGGAAACACAGGGAAGATTATCTTGTGAAACTGAGGGAGACAAAGAAAGCGAAAGATCAAGCGGAAGAAAGGATTGTCAAAGAGGTAAAGAGAGGTGACAAAACATTTTTCAGATATATCAGAGAAAGAAGGAAGGCCTGAAATGGTATAGTGAAACTGAAAGGTGACAAGGATCAATGTGTGCAGACAGAAGAAGAAATGGCAGAAATATTAAATATTAAACAAGTACTTCAGTTCAATGTTCACTAAAGACGACCCTGGAGAAGGACTGTTGATGGTTGACAAGACCGTAGGATTGAGATGGGGGTAGGCAAAACTCCATTTACAGACCAGAATGAGTGGGAATAGCTAAGTAAAATGAAAGTCTGCAAGGCCATGAGGTACATCCCAGGTTACTGAGGGAGCTCAGAGGTGTGCTGGCAGGTCCGCTGAAGGACCTGTTCAATAGATCCCTGGAAACGGGAGAGGTGCAGAGTGACTGGAGAAGAGCGGTGGTGGTCCCGCTTCACAAGAGTGGGAGCTACAGGCCGGTTAGCCTCACCTCAGTGGTAGGAAAATTAATGGAGACTCTGCTGAAGGAAAGGATAATGAACTATCTACAGTCAGGAGGATTGCATGACCCGAGGCAGCACGGATTCATCAGGGGAAGGTCCTGTCAGACCAATGTTATTGATTTTTTTGATTGGGTGAATACAGAATTGGATCAAGGAAGAGCACTAGATGTGATCTACTTGGATTTCAGGAAAACTTTTGATTCAGTCCCGCATAGGCGGCTTGTGAATAAAGTGAGAAGCTGGTGGCATGGATTACAAACTGGTTGACTGATAAGACAGCATGTAATAGTAAATGGAACCTGCTCTGAAGAGAGAACCATGTTAAGTGGAGTGCCACAGGGATCAGTTTTGGGACCAGTTCTGTTCAATATCTTTGAGAGCAACATTGCGGAAGGGATAGAAGGTAAAGCTTGTCTATTTGCGGATGATACTAAGATCTGCAACAGAGTGGACATGCTGGAAAGAGTAGAGAATGAAAAGAGATTTAAGAGAGCTTGAAGAGTGGTCAAAGATTTGGCAGCTGGGATTCAATGCCAAGAAGTGCAGAGTCATGCATCTGGGGTGTGGTAATCGAAAAGAGCTGTGTGTGATGGAGGGTTAAAGACTGATGTGCACGGACCAAGAGAAAGACCTTGGGGTAATAGTATCTGATGATCTGAAGACAGCAAAGCAATGTGACAAGACAATAGCTAAAGCTAGAAGAATGCTGGGCTGCACAGAGAGGTGAAAAAGGAGGTGATAGTGCCCTTGTACAGGTCTTTGGCAAGGCCTAACCTGGAGTACTGTGTTCAGTTCTGGTGTCCGTATCTCAAAAAAAGATTCAGCCAGGATGGAGGTGCTCCAAAGAAGAGCAATCAAAATGGTGTAGGATTTGTATAGGAAGACTTATGAGGAGATGCTGAAGGGTCTGAATATGTATACCCTGGAGGAGAGGAGGTGCAGGGGAGATAGGATACAAACCTTCAAATATCTGAAAGGTCTTAATGATGAACGAACTTTGAACCTTTTCCCTCAGAAAGGAAACATTAGAACTCTGGGGGATGAAATGAAACTCCAGAGGGGGACGACTCAGAACCAACATCAGGAAATATAATTATGGCTCTGCGTGTGAACTATGGAAACTGCCATGTACTGTACTGGAAGGTGAGGATCCTACATTTTAAGAAATAAATAAATTCCTTCATGGAGAGAGTGGGGAATGCCTGGAATGGCTTCCCAGAAGAGGTGGTGAAGCAGAGAACAGTAAATGAATTCAAAAGGGCAAGGGATAAACACCGCAGATCTCTTGAGGCTTGAGTTGGAAATGAAGGAAGTGGATAACCTGTGTTAAGTTTGGGTGTAGCGTTTCTGCATGGGCGTAACCTGCACGGAGCGGCAGTTTCCATCATAAGCAACTTGCTGGGCAGACTGGATGGACCATTTGGTCTTTATCTGCTGTCATTACTGTGTTACTATGCATTTGGGGTACAGAGATTCAAACACGCAGAAATGCGAGGAAGAGCAACATTCTGGTGTGCACCAATCAGGAGAAAACCTTGTGTGTGCACGTGTGTGTGTGTGTGTGTTTGCATGGAGGTGGGGGGGGGAGGAGGGGGAGATCATGTCTGATGGTCTCAGTAGCAACGGCCAGGGTCAGAGCGATATGGAGTGCACAGGGAGAAGCAGAAAAATGAGGAGTTAATGTCTCCGTGCAGGTCCATTTCTGGAAGCCGTATCTCCAAAAGGACCTAGGATGGAGGAGATCCAGAAAAGGCAAAAGCCCTAGACACTTACTGACCTAAACATGCATAACCTAGAGGAGAAGAGAGAGAGAGAGAAGGGGAATATGACGGAGACATTCAAGTATCTCAAAAGGTAAAAAATGTACCTGACTGCAGCTTGCCTTGGAAGGGGACTAATTTAAAATCCAAAGAACTTTTTTCAGGAGGAAAGAATATTCTAGAACAAAAGAGTCACAATATGAGGCTCCAATGTGTAATTAAGGAGCAAAGTCACACAATACTACTTCTAATATAAATAGGGTGGTGAAGGCTTTATGAGGAGGTGGGGATGGACACAAAACAAGTCTATGAGAAGTGCAGAGAATCCCTATTTGTCAAGACGTGAGGGGGAAGCCAGAGATGAACTGGGCTCTGCGGCGCTGCACCAGGAGAGAAATTGGAAGAGGCTAGACAGCCGTAATGATCCTGGATCTGGCATTGTATTCTGTATTTCCATATGCCCCCACCTTGTGCTATGAAAGGGCTGCCCACAGGCTGCAGAAGTGTCACAGGCCCTTGTCTGCCCCCTTTCACTACTGAGATCATTACCCATGCGTCTTGCTTTAATTACGGTATTCATGCCAGGCTAATTAATATGGAAATGCATAGGATTTCCAGCTACATACAAAACACCGATTAAGGAAGGGGGATCGGTTTCAGCGGCCACATACGGCATGCTTATACTGAGACTGATGCTCTTTAAGTCCTCCCCTCCCCACCCTCAGTCCCCAGACTGCCTACACACAGACGTGGGAGAGGGAGGGGCATGCCTGCAGCACTCCCCCCCCACCCATAGACAATCCATGCCTGTGACTCCTAAAGTCAGACCAGGGTCAGGGGTCTAGATCTGCAGATCCCCAGTCTGCTACAGGCAGCGAATCCCACCCATAGTCCAAAAAACGTGCGACCCAAAGTCTCTGCGTGACACCCCATAACGTGTGTCACGTCGCTCCATACTCACCATCGTCAAATTCATCAGAAATCTGCAAGGGAAAGAAAGGAGAGAAGGATGAAGAATGTTTGTGGCCTGTGCTGTGGGGCCAACCGCACCACGTTCCCCGGCCCTGCAGGGCCCACGCTCAGCCCCATTTCCCAATTAAGAGGAAGGTTAATCTCTAAACATACAAACGAGCTGGGAGGGAGTGAAACATGCCACCAGTCTGTACGTTAACCCTTAATCTACAAGGCAGATCCCCCCCCCAACCCCAGAGCCATGACACGACAGCAGGCTCCCCTGCCCCGAACCACGGTTCTAATGTTTTGTTAACATTACGGTGATGCAGCCAGGAAGCGAATACAGGAGGTGTCCGCTGGACAACAAGGAGAGGTGGAGCAACACAATCGCACGTCGGAGAAATGACTCAGGCTTGGTCACATCGGTTCCCGGGCGGGAAGAGGAAGCAGTGCAACCGGTGGCAGGTGCAGGGGCGCGGCTGCAGCACGCACAGCACCATCTGCTGGGCCTTACCAAAAAAAAAAAAAAAAAGGCCCAGCACTGGCTCCACCCAAACCAGCACCACAGGGGTCCCCATTCAAAGGCACCTGGCAGAGGGCTGTGGTAGGGACCTAGTTCCAGTTACTTTTCTCAGAGGTTATTCAGGGGGGGGATCAGCAGTAACCGTGATTGCTCAGGTTACTCCCCCACCCCCTCTCCCAAAAGTACTCCTGCAGATGGTACCAGGCAAACATGCACTCCCTGCCCATAGTTAAAAATCTTCCCAGAATTAGGCCCCATGTCAGACTCCACCTCCGGGATACTTTAATCCCTTATGCAACAGATAGGAAAAGTAATTCCGGAGGACAAACACACGATGCAAGACAGAGAGAGTGCATGGGGAAAATTACTACCAATATCATTAGCCCTCTTATGGCAAAGACTGGAATCTGAAGAGGATTAACCGTTTCACAGGCAAAAAAAAAAATCAAGTTTTCCCCAACATGAGACTTCTTCTAACCCTCCTGCTCACTCAATAAGATGTGTAGGGCTGTGTGCACATTTTTTTTTGTATGCTCAGCTTTATTCTCGATGTAACAAAGAGTTCAGCACATAATTAAAAAAAAAACATGCACACAGCTGTGAGTAAAATTGTGCATGCAAATCCCATGGTCATCAAGGCATTAGCTATTACCCAATAGAACAGAAGAGGGGCCAGGCTGGATCAGACGAAGGTCCATCGAGCCCAGCATCCTGTCTGACAGAGGCCAGTCTGGCTCACAAGTACCTGGCAGATCTCAGGAAAATAGATCTATTTCTTGTCTCTCACTTCCAGGAATAGCCATGGCTTTCCCATGTCTTCCTGGCTAATAATGTCCAAACCTCTCTTAAACCCCGCTAGGCTCGTCGCCCTGACCACGTCCTCTAGCAACAGATTCCACAGCTTGGTAGTGCACTGAGCGAAAAAGTACTTTCTACGGTCTTTTTTGAATCTGCTGGTTATTATATTCAAACGTGACTAAAACAAGAGGACATGCCAGCATGGCTAAATATTCCAGTGTAGAGAGGTGCATAGGCTTAATTCATGTTGAAATTTAACTTTTGGTCAAAGGTGGAGCAGTTTCTCGGGCGTGTTAAAGTCTATGGGATTGAATTTGGAGTTTGTGGTGCGGGGGTCTTGTGCTTGGCGTTTATGGGCAGAAAAAACCCCACAATAGTGCATAAACTCTGTTTTCTGCACGCTAAGCCTGTGCTTGCGTGTACATTTTTGGGGTTAGCACACTTATTTTTAACTCCCGGATATTAGCACACCAGGAGCTAAATTTTCTTTTACGAGCACGAGTAAAGAAACCCATTTTATCACAGCAGGGTCCCGTCCGTCCGTACAATATTAAGAAAAGAGGGATGGCACCACGCTGCCCCCTAGTGAGAAATGAGGGTAAGAAATCGGAGTCCCTGTGGTCATTTATAAAATCAGCATACGCAGCACTGATTAGTACTTACAGGGCAACTGCTGGGAAAAGAAAAACGATAGCCAGGGGGAAGAGATGCTTTTGCCCTTTTCAGTCGGTCTGTAATCACTGACTGAAAAGGGCAATGTGGCCACCCTCCCCCTCCCCAAAGCTTGGTACCCCCGGCAGCTCACCTTGTACAACAGCACAGTTAGCGTACACAGCACTGTACACGGAGGGTGAGGATTGTTTGTAAAGTGCCATCGGCGCACATGGCTCTGTACGGTCAAAGTGAGGCTTTTTAAAAACAATTTTAGATTTATTCATTTTACATCAAGACATCTCTCGGACCAGTCACAGGAGGTGCTTGTGAAACCCAGACAACCAGAAAATACATCGAACAAAGTAAAATTTACACACCTTAGTGGCCCATAAATAAAATGGGCGATCCCAAAAAAAAACAAAAACCAAAAAACACGAGGGCACAGTGTAATCGAGGCAAAAAAGAACAGGCCTATTTATAAAGTGCTGTCAGCATACACAGTGCTTTACCATCACAGAGCGGCGATTATTATTAACGGCACCATCATAGAAACATATAGAAACATAGAAATGACGGCAGAAGAAGACCAACCGGTCCATCCAGTCTGCCCAGCAAGCTTCACACATTTGTTCTCATACTTAACTGTTTCTCTTGGCTCTTAGTAACCTTATGTTCTAATTCCCTTTTCACCCCCACCATTAATGTAGAGAGCAGTGCTGGAGCTGCTTCCAAGTGAAATATTAAGTTTGATTAGTTGGGTAAGCGGCAGCATAGCTCTCTGCCATGAAGCAGAGGGCAATGCTGGAAATGTGTGAAGTATCAGTTTTTCTTTTCCCCTGTCATTGAAGCAAGGAGTCATGCCGGACATGCACCGAAAGTGAAGAATGCCTTGAAAGTCACATTAACTATCATCAAATATTGAAAAGCCTAATAATTGGTAATACCTATAAGCCCATGAACCCATCCCTGTTTTTTTTTCTTTTTTTCTTTTCTTTTTTTAATTGGGAGATGGATGCCCTTCATCCTTCTACTCTGTGAAGGTGGACACCTACCATCAATGTACCCAGCACTGTACAGTCACAGTTCGATGTACATTTTTATGAAGTGCCAGCAGTGTGCACAGTCCTGAACAGTCACAAAGCAGTGACCACTGTCTAATGCAGATGGAATGTGGCAGAGGGTCAGATCAAAGCCCCCTGTACAGAGAGGGAGGATGGGGGAGGGGTGGCTGCTGCCATGTGGCTCTCACACAGGCGCTAAGTGTGACAGAGAATGGAAGGCAGATACTTTTACCTTCCCACACTTACTGCCCCGCTAACATGCTGTCTAATAATTCAGAGCAGCGAAGGGCAGAATACCACAAAGCAGAATCGACACCAGGAAAGAGGCCCCCCAGGAGTAGGGATACCAGCAGCACGTGCATGGACAGAGGAGCAGGGACACCAGCATAGAAATGTGACAGAAGCAAAAAAGACCGTCTGGCCCATCCATTCAACTAATTTAGTTTTACAATTCCAATCACTCCCATACACATCCCCTGTATTTATCCAATGCTTTCTGGAATTCAGACACTGGGAGGCCATTCCATGCACCTCTCTGTAAAGAAATAGATTAGTCCTCTTTCACCCTCCTTTTCATGAAAGAGGCTATCCTCCTATGCACTGAAACATTGGAGGTATTTAAATGTCCCTATCACATCTTCCCTACCTTGTATTTGCTCTAGGCTACACATGTTTAGATCTTTATCCTCATATGCTTTAGAATGAAGACCACTGACCATTTTAGTAGCCGCCCTCTGGACAGACTCCATCCTGTCTATATCCTTTTGAAGGTGGGGTCTCCAGAACTGTACACAGGACTCCAAGTGAGGTCTCACCAGGGACCTCCACAGGGGCAATATCACCTCCCTTTTTCTGCTGACCATTCCTCTCCCCATGCAGCCAAGCATCTTTCTGGCTTTTGCCGTCGCTTTATCCACCTGTTTGGTCATCAGATGCAAGTCAGCCCCAGATCCTGCTCTTCTTTTGTGCTTCAAAGAATTAACCTCTAATACTGCACCCCCCACCTCTTGGGCTTTTGCGGCCTGAATGCATGACTCTGCGTTCTCTGCATTAAATCTCAGCTGCAGACCTAGCTTTGCTAGATCCCTTCTCTTCTCTACACCTTCCTGGCCGTCTATCCTGTTGCAGATTTTGATATTATCAACAAAATGCAAAAAACTTTCCTGACAATCCTTCTGCAGCATCACTGACAAAAAGAACCAGCACAAGGACCAATCCCTGAGGCACACCACGAATAATGTGGCACTCCTTGCAGTGAACTCCACTCACCATTCCCCTCTGTCTCCTCCCAATCAATCAATTTCTACCCCAGTCACTTACTCTAGGGTCCATACTAAAAGCGCACAAATTTATTTATAAATCACCTAGGCAGAACAGTGTCAAGCCATTCTTTTCTTCAAGGCACCAAATGAAACTTTTCTTTAGCTTAAAGCCAGGGACTTCCCTCGACGTGGCCAAAGTCTCACAGAAGAAGCAGATGAGACGGAATGTTGCAGCTCTTTTTGAAAATCTCCTTGCACATGTTCATATATATTTTCTTTCAGCCACCTCAATCAGCTGTTTTACTGCATGATACATGGCTGCAGCAGGCTCATTCTCCATCTCTGGCTCCCATCCCCTTAGTAATATCTCGAGAGTGTTACATTTTCTCCAAGAATAATTTGTGATGCTTCTTAGTCAGGATTTCGGCTGCGGTACTGATATCTCCCTTTATGGCAAACTAGAATTTGAGCTACATTTGTCCCTTTTCTTTTAAGGTCTTTACTTTTCTCCTGCTTGGTTAGCGTTAATGTAATTATGTCCTCTCAAGTGTATCTGGAACTATGTAATTTGAAAATTCAATGAAGGAACAGATCAGCTAATACTTAACATTCATTGACCTGAACTAACCCTGTAGCAAGAAAGTGGTGGATACAGATGAAGGGGACAGACAGATGGAGGATGGCTGGGTCTCTCCCCAGCAAAGGCAGAGTGTGCCGGCAGCACCTCACCTAGCAGGTGAGAGGAAGTGTGCGATTAGCATCCGGACCCCAAACTTTCCAAGGCGGTGAGATCCTGGAGCTGTAGACATGTGCCCATTTCACTGTCACCTCGTTACCAGCCCCTCGTTCACAGGGAGGTGACAGGTAGCAGGTCCTTGGAACCGAACATCAAAAGGCAAAAAAGCAATCTGTGAAAGGGGGTGGGGGGAGAGTAGAGGGGAGATCACTGGTACTGGCCATTTCCTGCAGGAGAAGCCAATCTCTCCCATGCCTCAGGACATCCAGCCCTACAAGGACTTCGCAAAACGCAGCCAACAAAGGAGAAGGAGAAATGGGCAAAGCCAAAACGCATGGAACACACTTCAGAGCTGCCAAACTTCCCAAGAGGCTGAAGACCGTGCTGCAGTTTCTAAATATCTTTAGTACTATTCTGGGTGAAGCACTATTAGCGCGCACAGCATTACAAGGGAATACATACCCAAACCATGTCCCTCGCTTAAAAACGCAATTACAGATGGTGGCAAGCCCATGTGCTGAACAGCGTACACTCAGTAAAGGAAGGAGAAAAAAATCCCCCCTCCCCCCGGCTGACTGCTACAGGATTTGCAGGATACAGGGAGAGGAGCTCCAGGCGGTTTGGTCAGCTCTGGCTGTTTGAGGGGAGGTGAGAGCATGAGGAGACAGTTATGTGTCTCTGGGAACCAGGCAAAGGGAAGTATCCCAGCTTCAATCAACCAAATCCTCTTTTCCATATCCCTTTCCATCTCCCCCTCCCTGGTTTATACGCAGTTCTTCCCTCATACGCCTCTCCCTCCATCCCAGGGCGAGGTCACGCCACAGATATTTAATCTGAATCTCTGTCCAGAAGATCCCAGGACCCCTACCTTCTCCTGAGCAACAAAAGCCAGCAGCAAAAAAGGACAGAAGTACAGTCCTTACCTTCTTTCCCTGCTCATCAACAGAATTACTACCTAGGAGAGCAAGCAGAAAAAAAAAAAAATCCGTCAGCATCATTCAAGCACACAAGCACCGGCCCAGCATTCTGCCAGGGCCTGTGACAAAAAGGCCCCCTACAAATCAATGAAATACTACATCTGCAGAGACAGCGCAGGGAGAGAGGGCAGAACAGCAGCCCCTCACACTGCTTGTGCAGGAGGAAAAAAAAAACAAAAACCCAGAGCAACAGACCCTCAGACATGTTACATTTGGAAGGAGAGGGGAGGGGAGAGTACATGCCCTGCAGAAAGGCTACGCGCTCCTGTAGCACGCTTGCCAGGAAATACAGACCAGGCACTCTGTAAAAGGGCCCAGTGCTCCCTGCGTTCACAGCAGAGAAGAGGTTGGAGACAGCGGCGGATTCCCGATGGGAGGCCGGCCCAGGGATTCGCCGCCCAGGCCGGCCCAGGAGATACCACGTGGTCTGCCGAGCGCGGCTCTGTCACGGCCGCGCTCGGCAGACCAAGTGACTGGCGCGACCAGCCCACCGGGGGATGCCCGATCCCCCGGTGGGCCGATCCGCCTCTGGTTGGAGATCTTGGCTCCAAAGACCACAGTGGCCAACAGCCTGGGGTGCTGCACGTGTTGCTACTCCCCGTCTCAGGACCTCCCTCTGCCATCCCCGGGGGGGGGGGGGGGGGGGGGGGGTGTCTTACCGAACACATAGACGACTCCCACGGCACCTCCGACGCCCATCAGAGATGCTATCCTCAGCACCATCTTCTTTGCATAGGCCGTGTTCTCCTTCTGCCTCTTCTGCTCCTCGGATCCTGACTCCTTCCTGTCTTCCCCCTTGGAAGGCACATGGGCAGAAAGGGACAGAAACTTAATACTTTTTTTTTCTCCCCAAAGCCAATTTATTTAAAAAAAAAAAAAAAAAAAAAAAAAAAAAAACAAAAACCCCAAATAAAAACAAAACCTGACTCAACTGTACACAATTTTGTGGTATTATGGGACTACTCGGCTGAATGCACATGAATGTTAGATACAACACCCATCATACTCACTTCTATTAACTTGAACATACAAAATCATGAGAAAAAGCTTTTCCCAAGCTTTCCAATAATCTTTGGATCCACTTTATGACCTCATACCAGTAAATATGGATCTTGGGGCAGGACAATCAAATGTGGAAAAGTGTTCCAGCTCTTCCATACCTACACCTGCAAGCCACAGATTACCAGACAACCATTTTTGCTCATTTCTCATGGGAAGTGTCAAACCTACAAAGGATCTTATATCCACTTTTCTGTAACAGCGCTATTATGTAGCTTCTCTACCATATCTCCTCCCATTCCCTATCTAATACCTTTCCTGACATAATATATACTTCCCCGTACTTCATAGGAATAATATACAGATCATAGAAACCAAATCCTCATCACCTACCCCTTTGGAAAACCCAATTTCAAAAAAGTCACACATAAGGCAGGAATATTACCATCACTTTAATGTTGTTTAAATGTACCTTTCGGAAAAGGAGGCTATTTAAATATGTTTATTCCACCTCATTCAGCCACTTGCTATTCTAGGAGGATTGCAACTGAACATAAAACATTCAGAACAAAAAAAAAAAAAAAAAAAAAAATATATATATATATATATATATAATAAAATCAGGACAAATCAACACCACCTCCCCTTGACAATCATAGACTACATTTCTCAGCTCAGAGAAATATTCAAACACAATGGAGAAGGAAATGATTCCTGGATCTTTAGAAGAAGGGGATTTTATATTTCACTTCCTAGCCTGTCTCACACACTGGGAGATTTGGCATGACTTTAAAACTTATTTAAATTTCCAGATTTATTTATAAAACCCAACTTTTCTCATTGGGCTACAAGATGGTGAACTACAATATATAAATCAAGTAAATAAATCTCCCCACTACAATCTTGTCTGTTCCTCATTCTCAAAAGTGGCAACTTGCAAGTCTACCTGGTTAACAGTAAAAGGTTTATCAGCCTAGCTGGGTCCTTCCTTCCTCGCAGCAAACGTTTTTCAAGGGTTTCAGGTATACGATTAGCTGACACACAGCAAAAACCCTTTCATGTGCTGGCACTGCCTCTGAATCTTAGACCAGCTCTCTCAAAGGCCGGGTATAACTTACATGTCATGTCAACTTTGTTTTTTTGTTGTGCTAACAATGTTTCCTGTTCATACCCCAGATCAGTCCAGACAAGTGGGTTTTGCATCCCTACTGGCAGATGGAGGGCTGAGAACTAAAAACAACTTTTCATGCACTGATACGTAACAGAGAGTGCCACCTGCAGTCCCTCGGTATTTTTCTGTCTCCAGCAGATGGTAGAGGTGCAAATCTGCAGGCTGACAAACAAGAAAGGAAACTGGATAAAAAAATAGGAGAGAGGCCTTTGAGAGAAGGCAAGATGATTAGAAGATGCGTTCCCTGAGGTGTTAGGTATCTTTGTGGGCCATCCCTCAGGTCAAGCCAGGCGAGCGGGAGGTTGGCAATCCCTGTTCGGCGTTAGCTTGCAGCATCCAAGAGTCAGAAAGTCAGGGGACCTGGTTCCCTCTCTCCACCTGAGATCTTCAGACAGCAGCAGGGAAGCATAACTTTCTTTCGGTCTGTGGTTTATTTTGTTATTGGCAGGCTGGTTTTTTTTTGTTTTGTTTTTTTTTTTTTTAAAGAGTTCAACCAGTAAAATGTCCATTGACCGGGGCGTTTAAGGCAGACTGTTTTGGTGAAAAAAAGAGGCCGTGAGTAATTCTGCTGCCGGAGATCGGGGCAGTCTCTGAGCGAGGTACCTGCGCCGCAGTCGATCCAGCTTTCAGCATGGCAGGCAGACTGCGTGTTAGTGCCGCGTGTGCTCTGAAGATGGTGCCTGCTGGTGAACGTGGGAAATCCTGTCGGGCCTCTAGTTCCAGCCGTGCTTTGCAGTGAGTGCGCTATGGGAGGGGAGAGGCCCTCCATGGGGGCGGCAGGAGAGCGATCCGATCGCAAGAGTCTGTCAGGGCTGATTTGGGGGAGATTTTGCTGCGGGAACCCAGCAACTCCCTTCCCCTGCTTTCTCCAGTGGTACAGGTTGGGGGGAGAAGATCAGCGGAATGATGGGCAGTCAGAGGAGGCCACGCCAGATGACTGGGACAGCGAGGTGGAGGATTTCTCCATAGATTTTGTTTTACTGCTGCACAAGGCCTATCTGGCCAGGAGAGGTGCAGGGGGTAAACAGTCCCTCAGTCAAAAATCACAGCAGATCATGAATAGGTCTAAAGAGTCCTCAGTCAGGAGATCAGGGGACCTTCTCTGCCGGTTTGGTCTTAGCCATCCTGAGGGAGATGAGGAATCCGATGATTTGCAGGATGGTCCAGAGGATGAATTGAAGGGGGGTCCAGAGGATGATTTGAAGGGGGGTCCAGGGAATGATCTTGCAGAAGACCCTGGGGATGATCCGGCGGATGACAAAGTCCGGATGGACCATGACAGAACCAAGGATTTAGATGACCCACAAGAGATTCCGATTGTGGAGGGGGATAAACCACAAGTGGTCCGGCTGTTCTGGAAAGAAGAATTGCGACCCCTTATTCCCCAGATGCTAAAGAGGCTGGGTATTAAGGTGTTCCAGGAGGAGTGAGATAATAAAGGGGTAGACCCAGTCCTAGATGGCCTATGAAGTCCGCCGAAGACTTTTTACATTACCTAAGAAGATTAAGCAGCTTATGATTCAGGAGTTGGATGCTCTGAAAGCAGGTCTTAAGGTGGCTAAGGCAATGGTGAAGTTATATCCTTTGTCTGAGGATACTTTGCAGCTTTTGATGTTGCCTAAGGTTGATGCTGCTGTATTGGCGGTCACCAGAAAGCCAACCATGCTGGTGGCTGGGTCAGCTGTGCTTAAGGATGCTCAAGACCAAAAGCTGGAAATTCAGTTGAAGAGTATGTTTGAGGTCTCAGCTTTAAGCCTATGAGCAATGATCTGTGGGAGCCTCATGCAGAGGGCCTGTTTGCACTGGGTTCAAAAGGCTCAGGAGAAGGAGTCTGCTGCTTCTAGCAATTTGACGCAGGTGGCCCAGCTAGAAGCCGGAGCGGCGTATGTGGTGGACGCTTTGTACAATTTGGTCCGGATATCGGCCAGAAGGATGGTCTCAGTGAGGTCAGCACACCAGCTGCTGTGGTTACGGAATTGGTCGGCAGACACGTGGTCTAAATCGCAGCTGTGCAATCTTCCCTTTAAAGGAAAGTTTGTATTTGGAGAGGACCTGAAACAGCTGATTACACATTTGGGGGAGTCAAAGGGGAGCAAGCTACCAGAGGATAAGAAGAGCAACAGGATGACTTTTCCTGCTTGCGCCCGTTTTCGGGATATGAGATTTCATCGACGGCCCTGAAAAAGCAGGGATCAGGAAGGCAGCAATCCTTTCAGGGTTTCTGCAGACCTCCAGGGATGGTTCAGGTCAGGGCACCAGGAACGCTAAATCTTTGCAATGAAGCCAGGATGGTCTACTCCAGCGTGAAAGCCATCAGGGGGAAATCTGACATTTTTACGAGGAGTGAACCAGGATCACCTCAGACCAGTGGGTTTTGGAGGTGATAAGAGACTGCTTTGCTTTAGGATTTTCTTGCCCCATCGGGGAAGCCTTCATGGAATCTCATTGCATGTCCCACAGCAAGCAAGAGGCAGTTCGGGATATGTTCATTTACCTTCAGGAGGTAAAACGTGATCATTCCAGTACTGTTGATGGAGCGGGGTCAAGGGAGGTACGCAATTTATTTTGTGGTTCCCAAAGAGGGTACCTTTCAGCCCATCTTAGATCTTCAGAAGGTCAATGTGGCTCTGCGAGTTCCACGATTCCATATGGAGACGTTGCAGGCAGTGATAGCGGCGGTTCTTCAAGGGAAGTTTCTGGTCTCATTAGATTTAATGGAGGTCTATCTGCACGGAGCATCAGACGTTTCTTTGCTTCATGGTACTGGGGCAGCATTTCCAGTTTCGGGCTCTTCCTTTCAGGTTGGCAACAGCTCCGTGGACTTTCATGAAAGTGATGGTTGTGGTGGTGGTGGCTGCACTGCAAAAAGAAGGGGTTCTTGTTCACCATTATCTGGACGATTGGCTTATCCGGGCAAAGTTGGAGGAAGAATGTTGTCAGTTGGTTCAAAGGGTGCTGGAGATGCTACATTCTCTGGGCTGGGTTGTGAACCTAGCAAGGAGTTATCTGGCTCCAGTACAGTCATTGGAGTATTTGGGGGTGAGATTTGACACCCAGCTGGGCAAGGTGCTTCTTACCTCAGAGAGGATTCTGAAACTGTAGTTGCAGGTAGTCCGGCTACTGTGAATGCCAGTGCCCAAGACCTGGGATTATCTGCAGGTCCTGGGTTCTATGGCATCTACACTAGATTTGGTGCTATGGGCCTTTGCTCACATGGGTCCACTCCAGAGGGCTATGGGTCTTTGCTCACATGCATCCTCCGACATTGAGATCTGTTGTCAGAGGAGTTTCATTGGTCTTTACTGCTGCAGGGGGCCTCCAGATCCAGTCTCTTGTGGTTGCTGCTGTAACCCAATTTGGAGAAGGGGTGGATCTGGAGGTTACATACTGGGCGGTGGTGATCACAGAAGCCAGCCTCAGAGCTTGGGGGATGGTCTGTCAAGGGCAGATGGCCCAAGGGCTGTGGTCATCAGTTGAAGCATCCTGGACTATCAATCGTTTTGAAATGAGGGTGCTTCGTAGGGCATTGATGGGGTTCCTCCCTCCGTTTTGGAGACAAATGGTGAGAGTGTTCTCAGACAATGCAACAATGGTGGCATACATCAATCGGCAAGGCAGGATGAAGAGTCAAGAAGTGGCCCTAGAAGCCCAGGAATTGTTTGTCTAGGCAAAGCAGTATCTGGAGGGGATTGCTACATTACATGTTGCAGGAGTGGACAACAGAGGCAGATTACCTCAGCAGGCAGCAGTTGGATCCGGGGGAATGGAAGTTGTCGGAGGCTTTGGATCTCATCTGGGTCAGTTGGGACTATCCCTATTTGGATCTGATGGTATTGTGCAGCAATGCCAAAGCAATGAGATTCTTCAGCCACAGGAGAGTGGAAGGGGCTGAAGGGATCAATGCTCTGGTTCTTCCATGGCCAACGTGAATTCTGTTGTTTCCTCCATGGCCCATCATAGGTCGAGTGTTGCAGCACATAGAGCGACATCCAGGCAGGGTGGTGTTGGTGGTCCTGGAATGGCTGTGGTGTCCATGGTTTGCGGATCCGATTCATCTTGCTGTGGATGGCTCATCTTCAAGGTCTGCTCTGACAAGGACCTATCTTTTTGAATCTGGTGGATCACTTTTGTTCCGTGGCTTAGCTTTTGAGAGGAGACATTTAAGAGTGAAAGGGTACTCGGAGTCTGTTATTGCTACTTTGCTTCAGGCACAGAGACCATCCACTTCGCTTGCTTATGTCAGGGGGTGGACAGTGTTTGAGACCTAATGTATAGAAGAGGACCTGGAACCATTGCGGATGGATAAGCCACACATCTTGGCTTTTTTGCAGCAGGGCTTGACTAAGGGTCTCGCCTATAATTTGCTTTGGGTACAGGTGGCAGCCTTGGTATGCCTTCGAGGGAGGTTGCAGGAAAAGCAGTTGGTATCTCACCTGGATATTATGATTTCTCAAAGAAGCCAAGAATTTGTGACCCCTGGTGTGAAGGCTGTGTCCTTCAAGGAACCTTAACTTGGTATTGTGAGATCTTTGTGCTTCTTCATCTGAGCCTTTTCAGAGGGCATCGTTGAAGGAACTCACTTTGAAAGCAGTTTTTCTGGTGGCGATTTCTTCAGCCAGAAGGATTTCAGAGCTTCAAGCGTTGTCCCGTAGAGAACTGTTCCTGCGGATTTCAGAGGATGGTGTGTCTTTGCGTATGGTACCCTCATTTTTGCCGAAGGTTGTTTCTTCGTTCCACCTCAGACTGTACAGCTTCAGACTTTTCCGAATTTATCTGGGGAGGGAGAGCTTGCGAGGGAACTTCACTTATTGGATGTTCGGCAGATTCTACTGTGTTATCTTAAGGTCACTCGCAGTTTCTGCCAGTCAGATCATCTGTTGTCTTGTTTGAGGGTACAAAGAAAGGAACCAAGGTGTCTAAGGCCATTATAGCTCATTAGTTAAAGGAGACAATTTTTTCGGCCTCTCTCTGTAAGGTTTGGACAACCTTGGAGGGGTTGCAGGCACAGACTAGAGCGCAAGCAACCTCTTGGGCGGTGTGTCGGTTGGTGTCGCCACAGGAGATCTGTAGAGCAGCCACATGGTCTTCCCTTCACACTTTCACCAGGCATTACTAATTAGATGTACGAGCGCCAGAGGATGAGTTTCAGTGAGTGTGTTTTGACAGCAGGTCTTTTGGGTTCCCACACAATGTAGGGGAGCTTAGGTACATCTCACTTGTCTGGACTGATATGGGGTATGAACAAGAAAGGAAAATTGATTATCTGCTAATTTTCGTTCCTGGAAAATCACAGATCAGTCCAAAAGACTGCAAAGTTTGATTTAAATCTTTAGTGTAGAGCTTCATTTTGTATATAGTTGGAACCTTTGGGGAATGAAAGGGGTTTCTGTGTCCCGTTGGATGTGAGGTCTCCAGTTCAGGGGGCTCCAACCCAGGATTCTATGTTCGCCCTAGGAGGGAGAAGTTGTTACTTGATTTGCTATATGCGCTACATTGGCTTGGGTAGAGATCAATATTGAGAGATTGCAGGTGGCACTCTTGGTTAAGTAGCAGTGCCTGAAAAGTTTTTTAATTCTCTGCCTCCATCTGCTGGTAGGGATGCAAAACTGATCTGTGGTATTCCAGCAACAAAAATTAGCAGGTAAGAACCAATTTTCCTTTATATTCCGCTTTTTCCAGCACTTCACAGCGGATTACATTCAGGTACAGTAAATATTTCCCTGCCCCTGAGGCCCTTATTTTACTAAGCATTTTTCCCAGAGACACAGAATGGGAGAAAAGCCCTAGTAAATCAAACCCTAAATTTGTACCGGAGGCAATCTCTACTGGATTCTTCTAGGTGAACTGGACTGGACTGCCTTGAAGGGGATGCTGGGCTCCATGGAGCATTGATCTGACCCAGCATGGCATGTCTTATGCTCTTATGTGTATTATTGGGGTGTTTTCTATCCTATACTTTTCCAAGGGTAAGAGGTGATAAATTCCTTTCTATGGGGGGAACAATATTTGGCTGATATTATTTATAGACCTGAGCTTCAGACCACAACATTTTTAAGCCCAACTATACTACCTGTCCTGACCATATCCACTGGAAACGAATTCCACAGCTTAATTGTACATTGACTGAAAAAACAAACAAACCCCAAAACCCCAACTTTCTTACATTTGTTTAAAATCTAAAACCAGTTTCATAGTGTCCCCTAGCCTTAGTCCTATTTGAAAGGGCAAGTAACTATTCCCTATCAACCTGTTTATTTATTTACAGGGATCTCTATGTCACCTATGCACTGCTCTAGTCGGCTTACAGAGTGTACATGATTAAAATATAACACAAACACAAAAACTAAACAAAATCTGTTCCACGCCACTCATGACTTTATACATTTCTATTATATTCCTTCCAGATGCAGCCTCTCATCATAGGGGAGCTGTTCCATCCACCTTTATCATTTTGGTTGGCCTTTTTTGCACCTTTTCTAGTTCCACTTTATCTGTTCTGAGATACAGAGATCTGATGATATTCGCAGTTTGGCAATTCCAGTCATTTCTGAATAATTCCTACCATTCTCAGAAAAGGAGGAAGACGACTTGCAAGGAGACGGGCAGGAGGCAAGTGAAGAGGAGGGACCGGACTGGGAAGGCAGACTCGGCTGCTAGACTCTTCTGGCTCCTTAGGTGCCAGAGTCGCTCAGTCTCTAGAGTTAAAAGAGGAACAGCCCGAGGTAAAAGAAGGATCCAAGGATCTGCCTATTCTTTCTGGGATAAAGAAACCATCTAGGGCATTACCAGTGCACACAACCATACTAGAAATGCTTGGAGCAGAATGGGACTGCCCAGATGCCTCTTTTAAATGGTAGGAGAGCTATGGAAAGATTATATTCTGGGCAATGGCAGGATAGGGAGCAACTTTTTAGACTCCCTAAGGTGGATGCAGCAGTAACAAAAACGATTCTGGCTGAAGGAGGGGGTGGCCCTAAGAGATCCATAGGATAGGAAAGTGGAGTCACCCGTAATCATTCGAAGTGGCTTAGTTTCTCTCTCCAAGCAGTGATCTGTGAGGAATATGCAGCAAAGGTGCTAGTGAACTGGATACAGCAGACTCCATGTGGGGTCGAGCTGAAAATGTCACAAGCCAGTGGGTCAGACATGGCATATTTGGAGGCCGTGATGACTTTCATGACAGATATTCTGTATGCCCCGGTTAGGTCATACAGCCAAGCAAATAGCAACAACGATGTTAGCCAGGCGATTGATTTGGTTGAAGAATTGGGTGGCAGACTCTGAATCCAAGGCCAGGCTGAGCAATGCTTCAATTTAAGGGAAGGATGTTGTTCAGTGAAGAACCGGAGAACCTGGGGGATGGGGTGGGGAGTCAAACCCCAGAAATTGCTGGAGGACAAAAGCAGATTGTCCCTATGAGGAGTTTTTGACAAGATCCGGCTTAAATTCAGTAGGCAATATAGACCGGGTAGACCTTTCAGTGCACAGAAATTCAGACCATTAAGCTGAGTGCAGCCCTTTTAGGGGAGCAAGCAAGGAGCTGGAGAGAAGGACACTGTAGGCCAGTCAACAAGCAAAGGCCCATAGTGATGGTGGACATGGCCGCTCCTTAGTCCCACCGATAGGAGGATGCTTGCAAAAGTTTTACAGGGAATGGGTACATATTACCAGGGGTCAGCGGGTCCTGGAAGTAATTTGGTGGGGAGAGCTGAAATTGCCAATAAGAGACGCCTTTCTCCCCTCTCCATGCAAGTTACACAAAAAGGTAGCAGTACAGGCAACAACAGATAGGTTACTTTGTCTGCAAGTGCTAGTTCTGGAAGAAGGGTGGAAAAAAGGAAGATATTCAATCTACTTCAAATTTCCTAAAAAGGAAGTACGTTTTCAGTGGTTCTAGATCTGAGGGGGTGAACCAGTCGCTAAGGTTTCCACACTTCTGCAGAGAGACTGAGGACCGTGACAGCAGCAGTAAGAAAAGTGTATTTGACAGCTTTCGACCTATCAGAGGCAAACCTCAACATCCCAATCACAAGCCACCATCAGCACTGCCTATGCTTTGCAATAATGGGAAGACATTACCAGTTCAAGGCCTTGCCCTTCGGATTAGTCACACTTCCAGGATCTTCATGAAGGTAATAGTGGTAGTACCTGAACATTTGCGCATAAGGGTACATCTGTATCTTGACAACTAGCTGATAAAAGTCGACTCTTGGGAAGAAGGACATTGGGTGACAAACTAGCTCAACAGACACTGGAGAATTTGGTCAACAGAAACAAGAGTCAGTTGAAGCATTTGAAGAGGTTGATCTATCTTGGAACTCAGTTTGATACAGAAAAAGGAAAAGTTTTCATGACAGACCAGAGGCTCAACAAACTACAAGACTAAGTGAGAGGGATAATGGTCACAGCACTACCACAAATTGCCAGTATCTGCAACTTTAGATTCAAATGCCCTCTGCAGCAGAGCCTATTGTCAAGATGGTCACCGCAAATCCAAGCTACAACAGGGCATTGCCATTGACAAGGCAGGCCAAGAAGAGTTTATAATGGTGGTTAGTGAGGGCCAATCTGCAGAGCAAAGTCAGCCTGGAAACACCTCAGTATGTGGTACTGACCATAGAAAATAGCCACTGCTATTACTAGCAACAGTAACATGGACTAGACTTAGTTTTTGGGTACTTGCCAGGTTCTTATGGCCTGGATTGGCCACTGTTGGAAACAGGATGCTGGGCTTGATGGACCCTTGGTCTGACCCAGTATGGCATGTTCTTATGTTCTTAACATAGATGTGAGCAGATTTGGTTGGAGAGAGGGGTGTAATTGTGAGAGGAAGATGGCTGAATGGTGTTACTCATATAGGGAAGAGACATCCTCAATGAACTGCCTGGAGATGCAAGCAGTCTAATATTTCCTTCCAATAGTCAAAGTCATGGCTTTCAAGAATCTTTTGGACAATGCCACAGCAGTGGCCTATAATCAAAGAGGAACAAGGAGTCTGCGAGAAGCAGAAGAAACATGTGGGCAGATACACTTACAGGAGATTGCGCCCTCTCACATAGCAGGATCATTCCATGTTCAAGCAGATTACCTAAGGCAGATGCTAGACCTGGGGAAATGTCAGTGGTTGAAGAGGTTTTCAAGCAAACGGTGGTCAAATGAGAGCACCCCCAAAGGGATCCAAGGGTGGCATGCAAGAACATCAAAGCAAATAAGTTCTACATCCATAAAAGAGAATGGGGATCCAGGGAACTAGGTGTGATGACACAGGTGTGGTCCAGGGACACGCTCCTGTAATATTTCCACCGTGGCCAATGGTAGGAAAAATATTAAGAAGGCTCGCAGATTATCTGGGACCAATTATACAAGCGCTCCAGATTGGGCAAGATGCCTGCGGTACTTGAATTTAGTCAGGCTCGAGGTGGGGGAACTGCCTCAAGTTCACTCAGATGGAAGGCCTTCCACACCAGGGGCCAACAGTCATGGTGGAGTCAGTGCAGTTCTCTCCTAGAAACGGCTCTTGAAAGGAAGAGGTTTAGCAGAAAAGATTACTCAGGGCAGGTAATACAACCTTACTAAAAGCAAGAAAAACATCCACCATGCTAGCATATATTGGAATTTGGAAAATCTTTGAACCATGGCGCAGAAAGAAAAAAAAGATGTTACTGTGGAAAGCACAAGTAGCCACTATTCTGTAGTTTCGCCAGGATGGGCTGGATAAAGGACTAGCTGTGAACTCCCGAAAGGTCCAGATTTCAGCCATAGTGCGCTACAGGGGCTATAGAAGAGGGTCACTCTAATGTCCCATCCGGCCATAGCCCACTTTTTAAAAAGGAGCAAACTACGTTCAGCCACCAGTGAAGCTGCTAGTCCCATCTTGGAACTTACACTTGGTCCTGAAAATACTCATGAAGGCTCCATTTGAGTCCATCAAGAAACCTCTATAAATGATGTCACTTTGAAGAGGACATTCCTGGTAGCTATTTGTTCAGCTAGGAGAACCTCGGAGTTGTAGGCATTTTCCAGGAGGAATCCCTACCTTTCCTTTTCAAAGGAGGAAGTCATAATCAAGACAGTTCCTTCCTTCTTGCCAAAGGTGTCAAGATTCCATCTGACTCCAGAAATTTCTTTACCAGGCTTCAAGAAAGAAGGTCAAAGGAGGGACCTCCAGTTCTTGCATGTGCAAAGGAGTCTACCGAGGTACTTGGAAGTTACAAATGATTTCTGGAAGTCAGATTCTCGGTTTTTGTTATTTGCCAGGGCCCGCAAAGGGGATGAGGCCTTGAAACCTTCAATTGCACGATGGATTAAAGAATAAATAGTGACATCAACATTCTAGAAGGAAAGTGGGTGCCAAAAGCCTCAAGGCACACTCCATGAGGGCTCAGGCAGCATCCTGGACAGAATATAGGCTGGCGACACCGGTGGAAATCTGCAGAGCAGATATATGTGCATCTCTGCATTTGTTTACAAAACATTACAGGTTGAACCTTCAGAAGGACACAGCCTTTGCCATGGGGGTCCTGGAAGCAGCTCTGGGATAGATACTGCTTAGGTACAACTCACCTGTCTGAACTAGTCTGTCAGAATGAAGGTTCAATTAGGTGCAACCTGCTGTCTTTCCTTGAGTCCTGACAAACTAGTCCACTAGACAGTGGTTAAAAAGAAAAAATAAGTATATGTAACCCTAGCTAAGGTCACTAGAAAGTAGTTCTGGAGAGTTCCTGCTCTCCAAAGGGTTCAACAAAAGGATAGAGAGTTCTGTTTTCACGGTGTTCTGCAATTTGCAAGATCCTTCCTGTGTAGGAGGGGTTCACAGAAATGTACAGGTAATTTCTCCAAAGGAGATGGGTTTGAGGAAAGGGCATAAAAGGTGCTTCTATAGGCACTTGGGTGAAAGCAGAGGAGAGCGCTGAAGAGAAGGAGTGAGGAGAAGCAGGTGTAGGGGCTCCTAGCAAAGGATCCTTAGATGAGAGAAGAATCTGATGGAAGTGTTATAGACCATTGTTTAGTGATCCAGAAGTTTGGACGTCGTCAAGGACAAGAAAAATCTGTTCTACCTGGGCTGGCTCACAGTGATGGGTTTGGAAGACCTTGTTTTGTTTTATGCTGGGATCCTATGGGTTTGGGATCCTAGCAGAAGAAAGGATTTAACTACAGAGTTGTAGCTCCTTGTAGTGAGGGATTTAGCAGCAAGGTTAGACTATAATTCAATCAATTGCTCTTT
Organism: Rhinatrema bivittatum; assembly: GCF_901001135.1. NCBI lineage: Eukaryota > Metazoa > Chordata > Amphibia > Gymnophiona > Rhinatrematidae > Rhinatrema > Rhinatrema bivittatum. Next base: position 78,162,589 of record NC_042625.1, read on the forward strand.
TTCCTATTTTTTGCTATTGAAATCTACATTGCAAGATCACAACCTTCTACATTTTTTTTGTGGACTTTACAATAAATTCTCCTTTTTGGAACCAACTAGGCGTGGACACTGAATTTGTGGCAAGTCTCCCCTTGGGTCTCTCAGAATTTTCTGGTCCCCAAATGGCGATGCCTGGTGGATTAAGACTCATCCCAGGGCTGTGGCAGAGTCAGTCACTACCTCTGCAGTTTCCAAAGGTGATCCCTGTGGAAAGGGGTTTACGTATATATAGAATTCAGTGTACAGTTACAAGAAGAAGGAGGGAAGTAAGGCCCTTTTTTCTAGAAGGGAAATGCAGTCCAGGGAGAAGCAAGCAGAGATAATGCTCAAAGTTCCTTTTCTAATTTCTCTTTCCTTCCTTTCTTTTGCTAGATAGATTTAATTTCAATTCCAGAAAAATCCATCTCGGCTTGGGCAAGAGACTACTGATGCCTTCCCTGCTACACCAAGAGGGAGGTCAGTAGGAATATGCATTTGTTACATCTGTTTCGACGGGTACACGTGTACCACACAGACTCTAGTACATGTGAAGAAAAAAAAAAAAAACAGATTATGTGTGTATTCTAATAATGAGTTATTCACATAATATCTGGGGGTTTTTTTGCATGTACTTGAAAGTTGGCGAGGTATGCACGTACCCACAGAAACAGATGTAACAAATGCACATCCCTAGAGGTCTAGCCAAAATCAGCTTGCCCTCTACCTCCATCTGCTGGTAGGATGGCTAAATCCCACTTATCTGGATTGTTAGGACTCAAGGAAAGACAGTTAGCAGGTAAGAACCTAAGTGAACATTATTTATTTGGATTTGTCACCTGCGGTTGGAGTTTTTTTTTTTTTAAGTACAAAATTAATCCAAAGCTATTTACAGCACATTAAAATAGCAGCAAAAGAGCACAAGTTAATTGCAGTTTCAGAATAGTAAGGTGTAAACGGTTCAGAATAGCAGCAAACATCATATTCTAACTTGAAAATAAAAGGCACCCCTTAGCACTAGTTTTGATAGGTCAACATACATTGGTAAACTCTACCAGTATAGCAAAGATAACAGTAACTAACAAAAAATAAGGAGCCCAGCAGTTTGTAACAGCACATTACCAGATAGACTTGGAAAAGCCACCGTTTAATTCCTGGGAGTTAGCAACAAGGCATGGATGTACTTTTTGGGATCTGTTAGGTAGTTCCTAGTGACCCAAATTAGCCGTTGTCAAATAACCTGGATCAATGATGTACCTAACATGGTACATCATATATTCATACATGTTCCTATGTACTTATAGTTGCAATTATTTTTCCCCCATGTGTGCGCATCAATTTGCACATCACATTTCATTTCATTCCCAGTCTCACTAGGTCCTCCTTCAATTCCTCATTGGGTTTTAAATACTTTGCAATTGTTGTCCAGAGAGAACTGCACATTTTAAGATTGGGCAAGAAAACTGAAGCAGTGGTATCCTGGTGCATCCATGCTGGAGCTTTTATCATTGGTAACAGGCAGCCTCCAGTTCACTGGAATTTTTGTGATACTCGTAATTTATATATGAGTGATTTATATACAAATCAATTTATATGCATATTCATTAGGAATATCCTGAAAACTTCAGTGGATTGGTGTCCACTAGAATTGGAGACTGCATGCCCAATTATTATGCCCAACATGCTAGGGGAGCCCTGTTTGCCAACCTTGGACCATTTTGTACTGGGAACCATAGCAATTCTCAGGCTCTTATCATGTAGCCACACAGGCATGTCAGTGACCGCGATACAGAGCATTCTGGGAGCAGTAGTCCGAGGGAAGGGAGAAGCGAACACGATACCAAGCCCACTTCTTACCTGGCTGTCACTGTCCTGTTGTTGCCGTCGTAGCGTCTCCTGCAGCACGGCTTGGGCTAGCCCTGTCGCTGACTTCTCCTCCGGCGGTAGAGACGGATGTGAAGCTAGACCCCGACACCTCACGCCTTGGAATGGCAACAACCACCTCGCCGCCCGCACACACACCGGCACTACGCAAGCCGCCATCTTCTTTCCCTCACCGTGCTGCCACCCCGCAGCCTATGAGAGGCGAGGTTATTCCTCCACAGACAGCTCGGGCAACCAATCTGAAGAGACAGAAGGAGACGCAGAGAGCGTGCGCAGTCAGCGGCGAGCAGCCATGTTGGATGCGGCAGACAGAAAAGGAGAGGGTGAAAGGCAAGAGCGGGCTACGGTCCCTGCCGTGTGGCGAGCTGATGATGTGCAGAAGCTGTCAGGCGCACAATGTAGTCAGAGTTAGCTGCTTGTTCCATTTTTTTTTAAGCCTTGGTTCAAGGAAGAAAGGCTTATCAGCTTGTCCGGTAGCTCTGTGTGATCTCCTTTCAAGTCGTAAATGATTGGATTTAGCTGGACCACAATATGTATGGAGGTAGGGACATCACTTTTCAAAGTTGGTAAGTGATGTCTGAGGACAGAGGAGGAGAAGAGGTAAAGTTGGCACTTTTCTCATAAAAAATGCATAGGCGAGTTGAACCCGTCACACTTTTTACTGGTTTCATGGCAGGCTGATTTAGTCTTGGTTTTATCTCATTGCATACATGCATTGACTTGATTATGTGTGGGTAAAACTCTAGACTTCAATCATTTTCAATAAACTATTGATCTGACAGTCCCTGACCTCTCAACAATGGTGGAAGAGCTTGACTACACTACTTCCTTGTGGACTGTTGGTTGGAGGTAGGTCCTAGAGTTTCTTACCAATCACAGGGAGAGGCGGGCCCAGATGTTGCAGTTAAAGGTCAAAGCATAGGGCAAGTGGGGCGTCATTGCTCACTGAATACGAGTCTGGTAACATGTGCCCTGCTAGATGTTACCAGACTAAGTTCACAACACTCAAACTGACCTTTAAGAAAAAAAATATTCCTATTTTTACACACTCTCATCCTTAATATTATTTAAAGTTATTTGAGGCTTTACCACAGCTCTGAGATTTTTAGAGGGCATGCGTACTTTAGCTTCTGTTTGGCATGTTGGCTTTTATGCTGCCCAGTCGTTCCAATTGCTTTTTGCATGTTTGTTTGTTTGTTTGTTTATTTATTTATTTATTTACGATTTTTATATACCAATGTTCATTTCATGCATGCGGCAGACTGGGACAGAATAGAATGGAACATAAGATATGCCATACTAGGTCAGACTAAGGGTCCTTAAAGCCCAGTATCCTGCGTCCAACAGTGGCCAACCAAGTCGCAAGTACCCAAACATTAACTGAATAGATCCCAAGCTACTAATCCTAATCGATTAATAGCAGTTTATGGACTTCTGCTCTAGAAACTTCTTTAAACCCAGTTACACTAACTGCCATAACCACATCATTTGGCAATGAATTCCAGAGCTTAATTATGCATTGAATGAAAAATAATTTTCTTTGATTTGTTTTAAAGCCTCAGAGTGCCCTCTGGTCCTTGGTTTATTCGAAAGTAAATAATCAACTGACCGTACCAACCATCAAATGAATTCTCAACTCTAATCTCCAACCAAACTTGCTTCCCTCCTCATCCAACCTAAGAATAATTATTTGACCTGTCTTGTTTCTCTATATATGCTTATTCTGCTATTATGTTTCAATACTGTTAAGAAAAATGTTCACTTTGTAAAATGATGGCTCTACCAAATAACGGTATATAAAAATCATCAAATAAATAAAATGTATCCGTTCAAGTCCTTTCATGATGTTGTAGACCTTTATCATATTCCCCCTCAGCCATCTCTTCTCCAAGCTGAACAGCTCTAACCTTTCCTCATAGGAATCAGCTTCTGCATCCCTCTATTTCTCTTTCTAATACTCTTGCAGTGATGATGGAAGAGATTGCAGAAATCAGAAATACTATAAGCTAAAAACATTCCCCCATATAGCACATCTTCACAGCCTCAGCAGTAGAAGATATATCCCCACAGGTAGCTGAGGCAGGCACAGAACTGGAGCAGGAAAATCACCATAATAAGTCCTAGTCTAGTGACAGAAGATCCCAGAGCAAGAACAGAGTTCTTATGGTAGGGGGACTCAATCATTAGCGGAACAGAGTTAGGAGCAGGATTAGAAAGACAAGAAAATCAAATGCCTTCCTTGATCCCTGGCTAGAGTCACATTGTTAGGATTGCTCTTGATCTGGGAGTGATGATCTCAAGGTAGAGAAGGTGATGACAAAAGCAAAGAGGATACTTGAATGCATAAAGAAACAGCCAGCAAGAAAAAGGATGCAATTATGTCTCTGGTAAGGTTTCAGTTGGAATACTGTGTACAACTTTGGAGACCACTTTCAAAAGGATATAAACCAAATATTGTTAGTCCAGAGGACAGCTCCTAAAATAGGCAGTTGTCCTTTAGCCTGTTTCCTAGAGGAAGGCAGGACAGAGGAGATATGACAGACAAATAAATACTTTCAAGGAATAAATGCAAAGGAGACTCTAGAATGAGGAATCATGGGAGGAGGGTGAAAGAGGATAAACTCAGTAGTAATCTAAGGACATATTTCTTTACAGACAGGGTGGTGGATGCAAAGAACAGCCTCTCGCTAGATCAGGGGTGAGCAATTCTGGTTCTTGAGGGCCACAAACCAGTCAGGTTTTCAGGATATCCCTACTGAATAAGCATGAGAGAGATTTGCGTGCACTCTGTCTCAGTTATAGGAAATCTCTTTTATGCATATTTATTAGGGATATCCTGAAAACCCGACTGGTTTGTGGCCCTTGAGGATCAGAGTTGCCCATGCTTGCTGTAGAGGACCTCAAGAGGGAAAGGAACAGAAATGTCTAGTTCAGGCCTGAAAATTGTTTCTTTAAATATGAGGTCCCTCTAGCCCAGGGGTGGGCAATTCCAGTCCTTGAGGGCCACAAACCTGTTGAGGTTTTAGGATATCCTAATGAATATACATGACATAGATTTGCATACAACTGAGGCAGAGTGCATGCAAATCTCTCATGCATATTCATTAGGGATATCCTGAAAACCAGACTGGTTTGTGGCCCTTGAGGACCGGAAGTGCCCACCCCTGCTCTAGCCCAATAAAAAGGAAGAGGATTTTACTGTATGTCAAATCAGGGGGCACATTTAATCTTCTTACAGGAAACTCTAGCCTAGTTGTTAGAGCAGTGGGCTACGAACCAGGAGACCAGGGTTCGAGTCCTGCTGTCACTCCTTGTGATCTTGGGCAAGTCACTTTACCCTCCATTGCCTCAGGTACAAACTTAGATTGTGAGCCCTCTGTGAACAGGGAAATACCTACAGTACCTGAATGTAATCCGCTTTGAAGAGCTGAAAAAAAAAAGTGCAAAAAGTGGAATATAAATCTAAATAAATAAAAAATGTCTAAAGATGAACATGACAAACTGGCTATTGGTTGGGTTAGCTCTGTTTTTGCAGCTTCCTATAACACCAAGAGCAGGGAGATTTACCTGCTTGTAAACAAGAACTCACCTTTATCCATAGGAAGATCCTACAGGGTTCCCAAGGGCAGGTTTGGGATTATAGGAGATTTATATGGGAAAGACATTATTTGTTAACCTGTATGGTCCAAATTGTGGTTCTAAGGAATATTTTGCTTCCCTTTTCACTAAACTTAAAATCTTTTCTTCTCTGAATGTAATATTGGGTGGGGATTAGAATTTGTGTTTCAGTTCTACTGTTGATAGATCAAGTAATGCTAGAAATATCACACAGGTCCCTAAGGAGCCTTCATAATACTATTTAAAATTATGATCTAAGATGTATGGCGGGATAAATACCCGAGTAGTCAGGACTACACCTTTTATTCAATTAGACCTTGATGTTTTTCTCTGTAGTTCATCCCTATTCAACAGGGATGTTGATTGTGCTATTTTAGATTATCTTTCAGATCCTAGATCAGTCCAGACTCTTGGGTTTTGCTTCCCTGCCAGCAGATGGAGACAGAGAAAGTTTTACTGACACGGTACATAACCCAGTGTGGCACCTGCAGTCCCTCAGTATTTCTCTGTCTCCAGCAGATGGTAGGTGGTGCAAAAAAGAAAATTATTCCTTACGTGCTAGTTTTCATTCCTGTAGTACCACGGATCAGTCCAGACAGTGGGTTATGTCCCTCTTCCAGCAGATGGAGTCAGAGCAAAAAACTGAAAGGACGGCCCCTATAGGTTGGAGCGCCCTCTGTGTCCCTTCAGTATATAGAATATCAGAGCCAAAAGGCCCACAGTATGGAGCAACTTACTAATAACCAGAAAACAGAACATCTGAATGTGAACCCGTAACTGGGAACACATAGAACTGACAGTCAAGCTGAGAGAAAAGTAGTAGAGCTGGGCACCATTCAGGAGAAAAAGGGAGGGCGTCTGGACTGATCCGTGGTATTACAGGAACGAAAATTAGCAGGTAAGGAATAATTTTCTTTTCCCTGTACATACCCAGATCAGTCCAGACAGTAGGATGTACCAAAGTTTCCCTAAGTAGGGTGGGCCCTGGATAGCCCAGCACGAAGAACTCGCGCCCCAAATGATCCAAACTGTGCTGAAGGAACATGTAGGCGATAGTGATGCGCAAAGCTGTGCAAAGACTTCCAGGTGGCTGCTCTGCAGATTTCCTGCGCAGAAACAGAAGAACTCTCTGCCCAAGAGGCAGCTTGCGAGCAAAGGGAATGAGCCTTAATACCGTCCGGAGGTGGGCGCTCCGCCCCGCTGTAGGCTGAGGCAATTGCATCTTTCAACCACCTGGCAATGGTGGTTTTGGAAGCCTGGCAACCCTTCCTGGGTCCGCTCCAGAGCACGAAGAGATGGTCCGTTAGCCAAAAAAGATTCGGCATCTCTAAATAGTGCATAAGGACCCTCGACATCAAGACGTTTGAGCTCAGGAGGAGAATCCGCCGGGAAGGATGGGAGCTCCACTGTCTGAGTCATATGAAAGGCTGACACCACCTTGGGTAAAAAGGCCGGAACCATGCGCAAAGAAATCCCCGAAGGTGAGAAATGGAGAGAAGGTTCCCTACAGGACAAGGCCTGTAATTCCGAAATGTGGCGAGCAGAGCAGATGGCCACCAAGAACACAGTCTTGAGAGTGAGATCCTTGACGGTGGGGCTGCGAAGAGGCTCAAATGGAGGGCCCCCCCATAATTCGGAGAATCAAATTGAGATTCCAAGACGGACAGGACGAACGTATCTGAGGCCGCATATGTTTCACGCCTTGCAAAAATCGAATAATGTCAGGATGTGCCGTGAGGCGAAGGCCATGAGAGTGAGGCACGAGGGCTCCAAGAGCCGCTACCTGGACCTTCAAGGAATTTGTACACCAGCCCCTTCTTCAACCCTTGCTGAAGGAAAGCGAGAATCTTGGAGATGGAGGAATGGCGTGGGGAGACTTGGAGGGAGAAACACCACGTTTCAAACACCTTCCAAACCCGCACATAAGCAATAGACGTAGATGGTTTTCGAGCCTGAAGGAGGGTGGAAATAACCACGTCCAGATATCCCCGGCGCCTCAACCAGCACCGTTCAAAAGCCATGCCGCAAGACAAAAGCGATCTACCCGGTCGAAAAATACTGGCCCTTGACGGAGGAGATTCAGAAGATGTCCCAGACAGAGAGGACCATCCACTGCAAGGTTGATCAGATCTGCAAACCAGGGTCTGCGGGCCCATTCCGGAGCGACCAGGATTAGTGGACCGTGATGAAGTTCTATCCGTCGAAGAACCTTCCCCACCAGAGGCCACGGTGGGAATACGTACAGCAAAAGATTCCGAGGCCAGGGAAGGACTAGGGCACCCATGCCTTCTGGACCGTGTTCTCTCCTGCGACTGAAGAAGCGAGCTGCCTTCGCATTCCTTTGAGTGGCCATCAGATTGAGGTGGGGCGTTTCCCATCTGAGCACCAGGAGTCGCATCACTTCTTCGGAGAGTTCCCACTCTCCCCCGATCTAAGCGCTGGCGACTGAGGAAATCTGCTTGAACATAGTCTACTCCTGTGATGTGAGAAGCCGCTAGCCGGGAGAGGTGAGCTTCTGCTCATAGCATCAACTTGTCGGCCTCTTGGGAGATGTGGCAACTTCTTGTGCCGCCTTGCCGATTGATGTATGCCACCGTCATCGCATTTTCGGAGAGAATTCGCACTGCACGCCCCTGGAGTAAGGGAAGAAAATGGAGTGCGAGACGGGCCGCCCTGGTCTCCAGACGATTGATAGGCCAGGTCGTCTGGGTGGGAGACCATTGTCCCTGTGTCGACTGTGAGCCGCAGACTGCTCCCCAGCCGGAGAGACTGGCGTCCGTGGTGACTATTGTCCACTGAGTGGTCTTCAAGTCCACTCCCTTCAGCAGGTCATCCAGGTTGAGCCACCAGAGCAGGCTGTGTCTGGTTGAATTCGCTAGTGGGAGAGGAGCATGAAACTCCCGCGACACAGGTTTCCAGCACGAGAGTAATGCCTGCTGGAGCGGCCGCATATGGGCAAAGGCCCACGGCACCAAGTCTATGGTGGACGCCATGGAGCCCAGCAATTGGAGGTAGTCCCAGGCAGTGGGCAGGGAGAGAAACCGGAAAAGCCGCAGTTGAGAAAGGAGAGAAAGCGCTCGATCCCGATGGAGGAAAACCTTCCCCTGTGTGGTGTTGAAGTGTGCCCCCAGGAAATTTGTCTGGGAAGGAGAGAGATGACTTGCGGAGGTTGATGACCCAATCGAGGGAGCGTAGGAGATGTAGAACCCGCTGTACCGCCAACTGACACAGGCTCCGGGACTTTGCCCGAATGAGCCAGTCGTCCAGATAGGGGTGAACTAGGATTCCTTCCTTTCGTAGAGCTACTGCTACCACCACCATTATTTTGGTGAAGGGCCGTGAAGCTGTCGCTAGACCAAATGGAAGAGCCTGGAACTGGAAATGTTGTCCCAGTATCTTGAAACAAAGGAAGCGCTGATGAGACTGGCGAATGGGAATATGTAGATAAGCTTCCTTTAAGTCTAGGGAAGCTAAAAACTCTCCTTCATGAACCACCGCGATGACGGAGCATAAGGTTTGCATCCTGGAGCGTGGGATCTTGAGGGCCTTGTTGACCATCTTGAGGTCGAGGATAGGCCGGAAGTCTCCTTCCTTCTTGGGGACCATGAAATAAATGGAATAGTGGCCTGACCCTAGTTCCGACAAGGGTACCGGGATGATGGCCCCCAAGTCCAGGAGTCGGGTCAGCGTGCGCCGAACTATATCCTGCTTTTGCAGCGGACCGCATGGGGAAAAGACTAAACGGTCTCATAGATGTCGAGCAAATTCTAACGTGTAGCCGTGCTTTATGATATCCAGGACCCATTGGTCTGAGGTGATGTTGACCCGTAGAAGAGGGACAGGCGTCCGCCGATCCTGGGGTTGGAGTAGGCCAGCAAGATTTCATTGCATCGACTTGGCAGTCCCTTGGGAAGGGCTGTCCCTGGACTGCCTGCGACCCCGAAAGGAATGAGACCAGGACTGTGACCGGGAGGAGATATTTCTCTGCGGGGCTGGTCTGGACTGATGAAAACTATGCTGGCCCCTGAAGCAGTAACGTAAGGAACCGAAAGTCCTAGAGCCCCGAGGTCGGTCTTCTAGTAACTTGTGAACTTTATTTTCTCCAAGGGACTGGATGAGCTGGTCCAATTCGTCCCCAAAAAGCAACTTCCCTTTAAAAGGCAAAGAGCTGAGTCTAGCTTTGGAAGAAGAATTCACTGATCAATTGCGGAGCCAAAGTAGGCGACGAGTGGAGACAGCCGAGGCCATAGTTCTGGCCAGGACCCGGAGATCATAGAGAGCATCCGCCCCATATGCCATAGCCGCCTCCAGGTGATCCGCTTGCTATGCTTCATCTAGAGGAAGCTCCTCTAGATGAATTACCCAAGTAATTGTTGCATCCAACGAAGACCTGCACGTTGCATGAGGGAGCTGCAGACCGCCGCACGGACTCCTAAAGCTGAGACTTTGAAGATCCTCTTCAGATACACTTCAAGCTTACAATCTTGGGTGTCCTTTAGGGCCGTGCCCCCAGTGACCGGGATAGTTGTCCATTTTGTGACCGCAGACACTGAAGAATCAACGCTGGGCACCTTGATGAGATCCAAGGAGTCCTCAGGAAGTGGGTAAAGCTTATCCATTGCCCTGCTGACACGTAGAGTGCCATCCGGGACATCCCACTCTCTGGAGAATAACTGGAGGAGTCTGTGATGAAAAGGAAAAGTTTTCGCGGGGGGGCCAAAGGCCCGCCAAAAGAGGATCTCCCTTCATCCCCGTCTCACTAGGGCCCGCAGGTTCCTGTGGGGCTTCAATGTCCAGTTCTTCCAGAACCTGCGGAGTGAGTGGGTCCAGTTCATCCCGTTGGAAGAGTCGTAAAACTCGCGGGTCATCCCCTTCCAGCAGTGGTATGGGATCATCCAAGTCTGGGTCCGGGTGATCCCCTGCACCCGAGAAGGACCCGGCAGTGCCGGAGGGTGGGAGCCCCCTGTGGTGCCTGTCCCTGAGGGAAGCAGGGGATCAGGAGAGATATCTGGGATCTCTCCCACACCTTGGAGTCTAGGAATCTTAGGAAGAGGAGGAGCTGCTGGATCTTGTGAGAGGCTTGCCAAATATGCACTGTGCATGAGCAAAATAAACTGCGCTGAAAAGGGTCCCAGGGGGCAGCAGGAGGGACCCCAGTAGGCTGCCCCTCGCTTAGATTATGAGGGGCAGGGCTCGTCTGCATCAAAATCGGCGGGGGTGAAGAACCGGAGTCATCCGGTAAATTGGAAGACGCCGGAGCAGTCAGCTCCGAATCCAAGATGGCCGCCGCTCCAGCTTCAGAGCCAGCCTCCTCGAGGGCGGGCACGCAGAAACACGTGAAAATGAACGGCCTTCGCGGGAGTCGGCCCGACTCCCCGCTGGCTGAACATCGCGCCGAGCGCGGCATGGGAGAGGGCAGATCGCTCTCCCAAAGTTGACAGCAGCAGGCTCTTAGAGAGCTATGCAGAGGAATGGCGCTTCTCTGCTCAGGAGGGCCCTGAGGAAAAAACGGCTTCTCAGGGCTGGCTGCTGTGGGGGGAAAGAGGTTGGAGCCACCAACATTCACCCTGGCTAGTGCTGCAAAAAAGAAAATACAGGAAATAAAAACATCCCCAAGAGCAGACAGTACAAGAAGAAAAAGAGTCTGCAAATCCCAAAGAACTGGGAGAAGTGCCTGGAAATTTTAAATCTGTTTAAATAAATAAATAAATAAATAAAGTTGCTCCATACCCAGGTAAGCAAAGTAAAAAAAAACAGTGAGGAGTGCTGGGGAGCTGAAGGTGTCCCCTGCCATCTGCTGGAGTCAGAGAAAAATACTGAAGGGACACAGAGGGCGCTCCAACCTATAGGGGGCCGTCCTTTCAGTTCTTTGCTCTGACTCCATCTGCTGGAAGGGGGACATAACCCACTGCCTGGACTGATCCGGGTACGTACAGGGAACCTGCAGTTCTGCAGTCAGGAAACTGTTTTGGATTTATGAGCCTTTCTCGCAGGGGGTTTTTGGGTCCTTCCCTGTCTGGTAGAGGTGGACGAGCTGGGGTTGGCGACTCTTTTGTACACTCACTCCTTTCCTTCCATGGGGTGTAAATCTGGTGGCCCAGATTCCTCCCCATGACTCGGCTGCTGAGGCGGCTGTTTTCTTTTAGTCTGTCCCTTTTTTAAATTTGGCTGATTTTCTTTTTTTCTGCTAGCAGCTCTGTGTTCCATTCTAGGGAGTAGGTATTGTAAATTTGGTAAAGTTTTGAAGAAGTAAAGATCTGGCTTTTTTCTGATCTGCCATGCGGCCTGTGCTCCTGGAACCTGGACCTCTGTACCAAAGGAAAGTATTGGTTTTTATGTATCTTTATTTGTTCCCAGAGTAAAAAAAAACCCACACACAGCAAAAAAAAGAACAAGGAACTAGGATAGAGGGGAAGGAAGCTAGCTTAGCAGCTTGGGGAGCTCAGCAATGGGGTTTTTCAGCAGCTTCTCTGCCTGCAGAGGAGACCAGGTGTGGGTGGTAAGACACGGGGTGGGGGCTGAATTAAAGATGGGATCTTAATGCTCATCTGCCCAGGATGATAGAGAAACCGTCAGGAAGTAGACAAAAAAACTGTCTTGGATAAGCAAGGATATCATACAAGCGGCCAACCTTCTCTGGTGGCTGGGATATATCTGTGCAGAAAAGACAAGAAGAGCGGGGCAGACCATCTACTACTGCGTTATGTCTTGATGAGTACCCACCTTTCTAATTGGAACATGAAATAAGGCCAGCGGCCCTCGTGCTGGTTTGAAAGCATGCTACTTTCAGTAAAAGCCAATAAGCAGGAAGCATTGTGCGCTCACACCACTACTCACCAGGCACAGCTTCACCTCTGGCAGTTACAGTGTGCAGCTTCTATACAGTCAGAACATTTTTGTCAGGATCAGCAAACTCGTCCACTCTCTTTGCACTAAAATTGCTTCGGTGCTTTTGCTTTTATTGATTATTAGGAGATGTGCCTCCCAAAAGGGGCATTTGGGATCTGGAACCTTGCAGTACTGGAAGATGGGGCAGCTTTAGTCATACTCTAGCAGATGAAAAATAAACTATTTCTAAGCGACTTAAGTAAAAAATGATCGGAAAGCAGAAAAATGTGTCAAAGATAAATACAATAGTAGCCTCTATTTTAGATGCCACCAGGCCTCTTTAAAAACAAAAACAAAAAAAACCAACTTCCAAGCTGACCTCTGCAGGCTGCCTGTATAAATGACACCTTGTGAGTTTCAGAAACTCTGCACAATGCAAGTACAAAGAATAGCACTAGCAGAAATCATGAAAGATGATCTTATCCACCAGAAACCTGGCTAACAAATGAGGGTCCATAGAGATTCAGTATTAAAACATCAATTATGTAAACTTCTGTTTCTGTTCATACTGCAGATCCGTCCAGACGAGTGGGTTTGCATCTCTACCAGCAGATGGAGGCAGAGAATTAAACTTTTCAGGCACTGCTCCTTAACTGAGAGTGCCACCTGCAGGACCTCAGTATCTCTCTGTCTCCAGCAGATAGAGGGGCAAACTTGCAGTCTGGAGTTTAAAATAAAATAAAAATAAAAGATGAGAAAGGAGAATAGCTCCCAGGGCTGCCAGGTTCTGTGTAGAACCATCCCCCTGGTAGAGCAGGGCAAACAGCGGGTCAGTGGCCCTTCTAATCGCTTCTGCCTGAACCTTTAGGAGGGTTCGATAGCCAGTGGTGCTGGCTCCCTCATACCCTGCCTCTTCCTCCCCTCTGGGGAAGTTCCAGTTCTCTCCAGCGCAAGATCAGCGAAAGGGAAGTGTTTTCTATATGTGTCTATCACTGCTTTGGATGAGTGGTCGCTTTCATGAAATCTTAAAAAAATCTATTTTCCATGAACGCTGTCAGGGAGATAAGTTATTGACAGTGAATAATCTTCATGGCATTCAGTTATCCACATGATTGCTCAAACTCATCTCCCCAACCCCCTTGGGGCTAGTAATTGACTCTGCACTATGAATGTGCAGCTTACATTTGCTGTGAGTAAAAAAAAAAACAAAAAACCACAAAACAAAAATCTCAAACAAAACCCATCACTTTTAATTACTTTGTGCTCTGACCAAACAATGAACGTAAGGGGATTTCGTTCTAGTCGGCCAGGGCAGAGAGTTCAGTCCTGCAGGTCAGCAGCACACGCAGAGAGTTCTTATGACATCCAAAGCTAAACCAGGGCTGGATTCCTTTGCTGTAAGGGTTAGATACAGTGCACCACTTTTACATCACATCTTCATTCTGAAGCAAATGGAAATGTTGGAGGTAGGCAGAGGAAGAGGCATCACAATTATGAAAGGCAACTGCAGGACTCCAGAGTAAAACAGCAGCAGCAGCAAGGGACGAGATCTGTACAGGACAAGTCAAAGTCTGACTTAATAAAAAGAGGATACGGGGCCCCCCCGACTCCTCTATGCCTCCAACTTCCCCAGGAAGCGTAGGTTTAGGATCTTCAGAAGTTCGTCCTGTTCCATCCGCACAATGCCGTCCTCCCCATCAATGCTCAGGAGGATGCCTGTGGCTTCTCTGTCCTCCCCCAGAATTACCTTTACCTAAAAGGGAAGAGGGACAGTTCACAGGACACAGCTCGCTGCTAGGAAGGCGGCAAACTTCAGGGCAGAGTCTCTGACCATTTAGGTTATATAGGATGCCTCATCACCCGAGGATGTCTTGGGGATAGCGGCACTGTCCGTGGCAGGGGCAGAGACTCGCTGGGAGTAATGCAGGATGCTTTTGGGACAGAGACAGTGCCTGTGGCAATAACGGAGGGATGCTTCATGCAAGAAGCAGGAGATACTCACCTTGTTGTTTTTAGTTGGTGTAATGGGCTCAAGGTGTTCACTGGAAATGCTGACAACCTTCTCACTGTCCTGCAGAAAGACTGAGCACATACCACCCTGAAAAAGAGAGAGGAGCAGGATAAAGATGGAGCAATGCCATGTGCTGTGTTCCTGGTTGACACACTGCACCGTACACAAGGGGGGGGGGGGGGGAGGGAACCACGCTGTGAGGCAACCTTTCTTCCACTGTGCAGCCTGCGGGGGGGGCGCTACTCACCGTCACACTGCGGATGACTCCATTCTGGCTCACTACCTGGCTGTCTGAGTAGGTGTCGCGAACTTTGACCTGAATGTCCGTGGTCACCCAGTCACTGGAGCTCTGCTCGATGGAGGATCCAGGGGTATGAGGGTTATAGCCACCTGGCGAGGGGGCACCGGGGGTCATGGGACTATACCCCACAGGACTAGGACTCGGGCTGGCCTGCAGGACAGAAAAGAGAAAGGAAGAGAATTCAGAGTGTCTAGAAATCCTGCACATTCTCATGGGGTTGTAGAAATGGTTATCCCAGCACTGTGCGATTCCTCCCAAGTGTTGCTCCTCCTCTACCACATCAGATCGGTGCAAAAGAACAGACCTCTTTCACACAGATGAAACAATAGGAACAAGTACACAAGTGGACCAGCATATGGGTTTTTGCTAACCCTGGAAGAGCACATTCTATAGAGAAAACAAATCAAAGCTAGGAATCACTTCTCAAGGGTAGCCCAAGCAATGTCCTCCAATGACAATATTTCTGCTGAAGAAAAAACATGCGACCACAGAACATGATTTCGCACTCCCAGCTCAGAGAAGGCATAGTGTGCGAACTGTTGGATAAGTGGGTGGCACGTACCTGATAAGCCATGGGAGAAGGCGTGGGGTGGTAGCTGGCAGGTGAGTGAGTGTTCTGGTAGCCAACGGGACTCGGTGCCACCTGGTGGTAGCTCTGTGGGCTTGGACTCGGCTGGTAGGAGCCCTGAGGTGAGGGAGCCGCAGCATATGGAGAGAACTGATCTGTGTTGTACCTGGAACATGAAGGTCCCACGTTGAGGCAAAGGAACTAGGAGTGGAAACCCAGTTCTTGTAAGGTGGGGAGGGCAATGCAGATACTCACATGGCCGGTGTTCCTGGTGTCTGTGGGTTATACTGAGGGTTGACGGGTGGCGAGGGCACATCGGGGTATCCTGGAGTCTGGGGGTTGGGGGTTCCCCCATAGCCCTGTGGCGAGGGCGAGGGCTCATCATCGTATCCATAATCATATTCTTCCTCGGCCCTGAGCAGGGATAAAGAGAGCATTATGCAGGGCAAGAGGCCCCTGGGGGGGGGATAGGGAAAAGCAAAAGTTGGGAGTGATCCTCGACCGACCGCTTTCTTTTTGGCCTCACATTGAAGCATTAGTGGCTTTCTCCTATGCTAAAGCTCAGGATGTTGCGACATTTACTGCTTCCTAAGGATTTTCGTACAGTGCTTCAAATGTTGTTCCCTGTACGTACCAGGATCAGTCCAGACCCATCATGACGCTATTGTAACTGTTTATACACAGGCCTACCATCCAATGCATTGAGGGCACATCAAACAACACAGAGCTCTGCGGCATGGCTGGTAAGAGGCTGCATTTCCAGTCTCACCACTAGCTTCTCATCTGGTGGAGAACTGAATTTAAACTGGCCAGCTTTGTCCATAGATTGCTGAATAATGCTGACATCCCCCCAGATACATTCCATTTTGTGAATCCCTGTTCCAACTAGGTTCTTAAGGTGCTCACAACAAGGTAAAATTGAAGATCCTCCAATCTGATATGTACACCTTCGTCTCACCCTCTGGAACTCATTACCTTGCTTGCTTCGTGCAGTATCCGACTCGCAAACTTTTAAGAAAGCTTTGAAGACATTCCTCTTTAAAGAAAGTTTTTGATTTACCAGATTGAGAAGTATTTTTGCAGTCTCATTGCATCAAGTCCCTCCAAACTCACCAGTTTCCTATATTGATGGTTTTTTGATCTGTGGTGCACTCTTTTATATCTATGTATGTTTTTACTGTTCCCGGCCCCGAACTGCGGAGGGCGTGGAATAGAAATCTTCTAAAATAAAGATGGGGCACACACCTGGAAGGAGTGTTTGGGTTGTTTGGGTCCCATGCTCCGCTCTGTGCTGGGGTTCGGCTCCCATCGTGAAGTGGCGTCTGAGAACCATAGTGAGGGGTCCGGCTTCCTGTAGAATTGGAGACCAAGGAAGAGTCTGAGCCCTGTGGGTCCCTGCAGCAGCAGGGCCATTAGCCCTTACGATACAGACAGAACGGAATACATTACAATCATAAGCTTGCCCTGCATACATTTCAGCTCCATGTCCTCATGGAACTAGGCATGCCAGAGAACCCGGGCCTGCACCGGCACAAATGCTCATGGAGGGAAGGCTTCAAAAAGTAGTTAATCAATCCCAGCTCCCTCTCAGGACGATTTAATATAACTACAGAGTGCATACGTTTCCCCACCTACCATGTGCTGACTCAAGAGGCAAAAGGAGCAGACTCACCATCGTGCAGGGGTGTCTGAGAACCATACATGGGTGTCCTAGAGCCTGAGCCGTACATGGGCGTCTGGGAACCGTACATGGGGGTCCGACCATGTGTGGATGTCATTCCGCCTGGCTGTTTTGCACCCCTGCATTTCAGAGAGAGATGGAAATTGGGTTGTGGTGTTTCCACAAGGCAACAACTCTGCGGCAAAGCACATCTCTAACAAGGGCGTATCCCTGGAGAGACTTACAGCGTGGTGAGGCGTTGACGGTCCACAGAGATGGTCTGGCAGGTGGAGTGAAGCTCCACACGAGCTGTGGATTCAGTGGCATCCTTCACAACTCCAATGTATCCTGCAAGAAAGAGTGGAAACTTGCTGAAAAATTACGGGAAGTTCCTGGGGGCAGTCTCCAGAGCAAATAACCCCTGGCCCCCCAACCCAAACAGTACACTCTAACAACATAAGGTTTATTAAAAATGTATACACCACATACATAATATTTCAGAGTGGTTTGCAATCAATATCATACATAAAACAAATTATTCTGTAGGAAGAAAACAAGCACTGCATTTCTTATTCAATAAAGGATCTTATAGAGAAACGTTTTCAAGGCCTTTATACAGGAGCCTGTCCTTATTCCAACGTATCAGGCCTGCTGCGGAATAACCTCTGTCCCTAGTGACGTTAAGTTGGGCAAGCTTTACTGAAGGGACTTCCAGCCAGTTCTAGGCAGATCTTAACAATCTGAGTGGTCTATAGCTTTTCAGAACTGAGCTCACCCAGCTGAGATGGTCTACTACTACTTAACATGTCTATATTTATTTATTTAAAATCTTTTCTATACCATAGGCACTTAGAGTATTGTTGAAAATGGGTAATATTTTCTATCAAAGTGCCAATAAGATTCCGGTTACATATAGTTTCAAAAATAAAGACTACTTGATGAATGTCATGAATCTTGTCCATTTATATGTGTAATAGATTAACTGTACATGTATAATACATTTTCACTGTATATTTTATCTAATACTAGCTGTGAGATAATAAAATAAAATAATTAAAATACGCACATATTTAACTACGTGCTGTGTGTTGATGTTCTGCTGCCTGCTTTATTTTTTCTATTCTCTGTTCTCTTTATAAAACGCTTTTTTGAAATGCTAGGTTTTTGAACTTTTTTTTTTTTAAGTTTGAAATTTCTCTGTAATCTGATCTCAAGGGGCATGGTGTTCCATAGTATCGGTCCTGCTAAGGATAATGCCTGCTCTCTAACTTGGGTCAGTCTTGCTGTCCTAACAGAAGGAACGGTTAGGAGGGCTTTGTTGGCCAATCTAAGATTTCTCTGTGGGACATGCACACATAGTGCCTTGTTCAGCCACTCAGCTTTTTCGTCATTAATTAATTTGTGTATTGTGCATAGTGTTTTGTATTGTACCTTCTGTTCTATGGGTAGCCAGTGTAATTCTGCTAGTGTTTCAGTAATGTGATCTCTTTTTCTTTTACCAGTAAGTATTCTTGCGGCAGAGTTTTGTAAAATTTGGAGTGGTCTTATAGTTGTATATGGTAGTCCCAAAAACAGTGCGCTGCAATAGTAAGTGCTTGCAAATATTAGTGCTTGTAGAACTGTTCAAAAGTTTGTTGGTGTTAGTAAAGGTTTATTCTCCTGAGGACCATAAGTTTAGCGTACCCTTCTTTTACTTTTAGTGATGTGTTGTTTAAGGTTGAGTTCCATGTCAATTATTACACCAGGATTCCTTACCTTCTCGGTTAATTCAACTTTCTGATTATTTTTAAGTAAAATTGGATTTTGAATAATCTCAATGTTTTTTCGTTCTAAAAGTAGGAATTCATTTTTTTCGATGTTAATAACAAGCTCCATTTGGTTTAGTAGTTGTTTATGTCTAGGACATGTTTGCTAGGTTTAATGTTTTTTCAATTGTCATCAATGGGTAGAATTAGTTGTATGTCATCAGCATATATGTAGTGTATGATTCCCAGGCCTGCCAGTAGGTGGCACAACAGAAGCAGGTAAATGTTAAAGAGTGTCACAGACAGAGCTGATTCCTATGGTACTCCTGTTTGTAGACTTATTTTCTCTGACATTACATTTTTAATCTGTACTTGAAAAAAATGTTACTTAGATAAGATTTGAACCAGGCAATTGTGTTTTGTAGTCCTATTTCTGCTAGTCTTTTTAATATTATAACATGATTTACTGTGTCAAAAGCTGATGACAGGTCTAATAGTACAAGAATGTAATGTTTTCCACTGTCAAAACCTCTCAGAATATTGTCTGTCAGTGATATTAGTAAGGTTTATGTGCTGTAATGTTTACGGAAGCCATGTTGCGAAGGATACATTATCTAAATGTTCAGCTAGCTGTTTTTGTACAGTTCTTTCTATTAGCTTTGCCATTAATGGTAAATTTGAAACTGGTCTATAGTTGCTCAGGATATTAGGGTCGCTGTTTTTTTCTTTCTTTATAATTGGTTTGATAATTGCCCGTTTAAGTATATTTGGCATTGATCCTTCCTCTAAGGATAAGTTTATGATCTTCGCTAGTATTGGGGCAGCTATGTTAGCTAGTTTTCTTATGTCCATAGTAGGCAGGGTGTCAATTATATGTGGGGCAGGATTTAACTTTTTTAGCATGGATTCTACTTCAAAATCTGAAACTTCGTCGAACGTAGACCATTGTATCACGTCTCTTTTGTGCATTTTAATTTCTTGTTTTGTTGAGTTTGGGATTTTGGTTCTTAAGTTTGTAATTTTGTCACTGAAAAATTGTGCTATTTCGTTGCACCTATTTTCTGGAAGGTTCTGGGGAGACTTTTATCGTTGGTAAGATCTTTAACTATGTTGAATAGTGCTCTTGGGTTGTTTGCAAATTTTTCAATTTTTGAGCTGAAGTATTTTTTTTTTGCATCAAGAATTACTTGTTTGTAGTAAGCTAGATGTTTTCTGAATTTAGTTAAGTTATGTTTTATATTTTTTCCATTCTTTTTCTATTTTTCTAAGATTTCGCTTGACTTCTTTTATCTTTTCGTTATGCCAAGGATTTAATTGTTTAGGTTCTTTGAAGCATATATATTTTATGGGGTTTATTTCATCTGCTAGTTTATTAGTGGGTTTTAACCATGCTGTTGTTGCGGAGTCGCAATCTTTGTAGTCAAAGTCTTTTAATTTTTCTTCGTTTATTTTTTAGTATTTCTGTGTTATAAGGAGGACGATACTTAAATTCTGTTGGTTCTTTTCTTTGTTTTTCTTGTGGTCTTAGATATTTAATAGTAGATTGAATGAGAAAATGATCTGACCACAACATACGCAAGCGCTGTACAAACAGAAAGGTAGTCCCTGCTCAATAAATCGAGCAAGACAAACAAAGGACAAGAGACTTGGGGCATTTCATGAAGCAAGACAATGGTTAAAACAGAAAATAAAGTTAATGAGGATAAAAGCTGAGATGGTCTGTGCTCAATACGTTAAAGATGATAACAGCAAGTTTATATATTATATGCCATATAACAGATCTACATTGGCTCCCTGTTAAGACAGGCGTTAAATGGTCATGTAGCTTAGCGTCAGACCAATGATTCTGTCTCCGACTGTGGCCATTTTGGGTCACATAGAAAAGCCCCTCAGATCCCAATTAGGAAATCCTATTACTGTGGGCATCCCTGAGGCCACTGGTACCCCTGAGAGCAAACATGAATGGCAGCACATAAGGGAGACCAACTGGTACTTTCATCCTCTGTTCCTTACCCTTATATGGTCCCTGGGATATCCGTACTGTCTGACCAATCAGATCATTGTCCCTGCGACCACGGCCCATCGAACCTCCTGCAAATCCACCTCGTTGACCTGTCAGGGAGCAGACATACACGGTGGGTGTAAGCACATCCAACCACCCCATTCATAGCCTGCCACCCAGCCCATCACTTGCTTGGATGGGGTACATAGAGTCACTCCTCCCACAATCATCTGCTTCACCAGAGTATATTTTTTTATAAAACTATTATAACCTGTAACACCAAACATCAAAATGTTTGATGCAGCAAACAATGAACACACATCATCAAATTTAAATATACAACACATCATAAACCTTAATTTGAATATAAAGCTTGTCCATCGCGCGGCCCACTCTCAAGCCCAACTCCGGAGCATCAACTTTGGCACCAGATGGTGAAAAGGAAAAAAGGCTTCGCCGTACCTCGCAAGCCAGCCATGACAAGGTCCACCGTGTCCTGGCCTGGATTATCCTGGGGAGCCACAATGCCTAGCTCCGCTAGGACATGCGGGATTAGAGGGTCCATTTTCTCCCTCTGAAATAAACAACTTTGGATCATCTCCGTCTAAGGGAAAAGACTTATCCTGCTCCTCGCCCTGATCTCCACCAAGGAGAGGGGGAGCTCTACAACTGAACCTGAGCTGTGGTCCCCGAGGGGGGTTCAGCAGCTTCACTCCAAGAAGGATCCTGTCTGCTGGGGACCGTAGCGGATGGGCCTTCGGCTGATCTGCGCTGAGGAGCGGGCCTGACTGGCCAGACAGGCTTCGTGCATTAGAAGCACAAAGTTTGCCATAAAATTAGCAGGACCCCCCCCCCCCCCCCCAAGGACCACGGGGGAAAATGGACAGGCCCCTAGAACCCCCCGCCCCCCCTCACAGGGATCGGGCTCCTCCTCTGAAAAATCAATACTAAAACCAGCCAGAGATAGATCGGGCGGGAGATCCCCCCTCCCCTGCTGCCCTCTGCTGAGCCAAGCCAAAGTATTCCAAATTGGCCGCCATTCCCACGCTTAGTGGGAACAGATCGGCCTCGAGCACCAACGGAGCAGGTTGTTTGCCCGCACCGCGGGTCTTGCCTGCTTTCGTCCCCACCGCCCCTCCAGGGAGGCAACGCGCACAGAGCCCATCGCGGAACAGCCGTGAACAGAGCTCCCCGCAGGCCGAGCATCAAGTGCCTTGCGACATCGGGGCAGGGGGCACAGATAAAAAATAGCCCTGAGGTCCCAAGGTGCGGGGAATGGCCCAAACAGGGTCCAGCCACTATCAGCAACCGAGCCAGCAAGAAAGGAAGCTGCCGACGGCCACCTTGTGGTATGCTTCTTTTGGGGGGTTTTTTTTTTTAACTGCAACTTTACTGGCTCAGGAAAAATCTTCAGGAAAACCTCTGGACTCACACAGAGGGGAGAGTGGGGGAGTGACCGCACCACCGGTATCACCCCCGACGCTACTGAAGAGAGGGGAGCAGCTTCGGGCCACCGACCCTGCTCCGGAAACCTGTGACCAGGAGGGATGGTCCCACTAGGACCTGCCAACCCCCTGGGAGGAACAACAGATCTTTCTTGACCTTAGCTGTCCTGTTAGTAGTTTTTGTTTTGTTTTTTTTTAAATCGGTCAGAGCCGCAGGTTATGCACCACCTCCGCCTGCTGGAGATGCAGGTGCTACACCCAGTTAAGAGGGGCACTCTTCAAGTTTTTCTCTCTCTCCATCTGCTGGAAGGGAGGCAAAACCCAGCTGTCTGGACTGATCCGGGTACGTACAGGGAACACACATCATCAAATTTAAATATTCAACACATCACAAGCCATAATTTGAATATAAAAAAAAAATAGAAACCACTGCTCATCCAGAAAATGAATCAAAAACCTGATGAAACAGTAAAGCCTTCAGTAATTTTCTAAAATGCAAATAATCTTCACTTCTCAACTCTCCAGGCAATGAATTGCACAATTGGTTCAAGATACAAGAGGGCTCTAAACCGAGTCTTCTGTAAAAGATGCAACCGCCAACAAGTTTTGCTTCTGTGAAGGAACATATCTATTTAAGATCTTTTTCAAACTCTCTGGAGCAATGCCATACAGGATGTTATGGATTAGTGTCAGCATCTTACAACTGAACCCTTTCATGAACTGGAAGCCTCTTTTTTTTTTTTTTTACAATTTTATTGCTGTGGTAAATAAACAGTAACATATAAAGCATTTTAGAACACAACAG
Source organism: Rhinatrema bivittatum (assembly GCF_901001135.1). NCBI lineage: Eukaryota > Metazoa > Chordata > Amphibia > Gymnophiona > Rhinatrematidae > Rhinatrema > Rhinatrema bivittatum. The sequence goes on from NC_042625.1 coordinate 78,185,471, forward strand.
CAAGCTATATGATAAGCAATAATATACAATACATGGAAGCCTCTTTTAACAAAGGTATGTCATCTCTGGATTTTGAACCTGTGATGAGCCTTACTGCAGTTTTTTGGGCCAGTTGCAACATTTAACATCATTTTAGGGAGCCCTACATACACAATGTTACAATAATCTAATAATGGTAGTACCAATGCTTGCATCGCTTTCCTAAAATCCTCTCTAACACTCAACCTTAATCGTCAAGCTGCTTTGAGCTTAACACACAGCTCTGGCCACTGTGCTTTCAAATTCAACCTAACCTGATCGCGAGACTGCGGACCGCACCTACAACTGCTAAATTCACATAATCCATACATTGACACCAAAGGTCTACTAGGGGAGATGAGCATGATATCTACACACGTTCATTTTTTTCTAAGTTCACTACCAGCCAAGTTTCTGCAAACCATGCTCTGCCTGCCTTTAAACAACTGGTCAACCTCCCAAGTGGAGAGCTACCATTGGGTTACACAGAATGATATAGCGTTTATGCAGATGACATCCAATATAATAAACTCCCAATAATACTAGTATACTCCCTGAAGGGGATAGATAGATATTAAAAAGAACAGAGGATACTGCCCATCCTAAACTCCTTATGGGACTCAAACTCCCAGAGTGATGTCCCCGTCACTTAAGTTGCTGAGTTCATAGCCCTCTCTCCTTGACAGATCACTCATCTGTTCCGCAGGGTGCTCCCTCTTTAAGTGAGCCACTTACTGGCTCTACTGGGGTTCATGATCCCCCCCTCCCCATGTGTTGTGCAGGGTGCTCCCCTCAAGTGAGAGCCCCTTACCTGCTGCCCTTGTGTGCTTGAGTGAGCCACTCTACTGGCTCTGCTGGGGTTGGGTCCCCTTCACCTTGCTCTGCTGCAGAGCATGGTGCCCTCCCCCCCTTGGGGCTGTACAGGGCTCCCCCCCTCCCCTGATTGAGGCAACTCTCACCTGCTCCACTGGGGTGCATAGGGCTGCTGATCCGTGGACTCATTGGAGCAAAGCCACCAAATGCAAAGTTTGTGACATCTCGGGGCTGCAAGACAGGACTGGATTAATATCCGGAGAAGCACCGCTCAGCCCCACTCTCCTTCCTGCAGAAAATCTCTATTACCTTTGAGCCCCCGGCCAGCACCAGATGGCGGGTTTTGCATACAAACATTCCTCCATTCTCCACCAGCTTCTTGCAGTGCAGGAAGGCAAAGCCCCTGAAGAGATGGCGGATTTCCCCTTCCCGACCCTGCAAGAGAGTGTTACAGAAACATAATTCAGGGGGAGAAACATCCAGTCCTCGTCTGCTTCCCAGTAGACTCTGGCAGGGAGAACTGTGCATAAATTACAGCCTTGGCTAGAAAGGCAGTAAAACAAATAATACATTAAACAGACACCAACCGGTGCATTAGTGCTCTCAATGTGTGCCAACCCCCCGACACTGCTGAAGCTGGCTCTGAATGCCCCACGATCCACAGTGAGTACTTCACCATACATTCCCAGCAGGGGAACATCCTATAGAAAACTACGGGTAAGCAGGTAGGACTGTCACAAGGGGCAGATAAAATGGGCGGCCAACTGAAGGGAGCAGCACTTTGCTGCCGCTGTCGTTACCGTAGAGACAGATGCGCGCTCCTGTGCAACTGTCATCGGAAAGTGATGGCCGGATGGCCTGCCTGTGTCAAAGGGTCCCCAGGATAGCTGCAACATCGGAGGGATTCTCGTATCTGCAACTTTCGATCCCTCCCCCCTCCCCAGCGATAGTGCTAGAAGACTGTTCTTAGGAGCCCAAGGACCATCATACCGAATGGGGCCCGTCGATGACTTTGATAATGTCTTTCACATGGATGTTGTTTTGTTCGGAGTCCAGAGCCACTGCAAAGCGATTGTCCTTCTTCCTGGTTACAGCCTGGTGCCGTATGGTTACCACTTTCCCGTACATATTCAAGATCTGCAGAACCAAAAGCGTTAACAGCTTGAGCAGCTCTACATCAATCCAAAGCAGAAAGGTCTCACCTAGACAGATTCACCCTAGCTGGCGAGGATGGATCGGGCACTGAGTAACACTCACCTGGAAGGTTTCTCTCTCTAGACGAACGATGACGCCCACTGTCTGAGGGTCCAGTTGCACCAGCTCGCCCCACTCATGCTGACCCCCCACATCTACTCCTGAGGCAGTCTCCGAGCACAGCTGCAAGTCTCGCGGGAGCACCTTCAGCTTCAAAGGGCAACAATGGCAAAGAATAAGCGCCAGAAAGAGGAGAAGGCAGAACCCTAAGCAAAGCCCAAATCATGTCATCCTAACCTGTAACATCACATCACCCCCAAAACCATCTCCACCCCAAACCACCTCAAAACCCTTCTCCAACTGTAACCCCAAACTACTTCAAAATTCCACCTGTAACATTCGACCACCCCACCCATATCACCAAAGTACATGAAAAATCCAACCTCAAACCTGCAAAAACATCATCTGAATTCCACACCCACTTAAGCTCCAAAACTCTACTTCCACCTGTAACGCCCAACCACCCAAAATTCCAATCACTTCTCAGCCCAACAGATCATCCTAACTGCATATGGCTGGGTGCGCACCACAACCTTTGTATCTGCTGTTATGTGCCAGAAATGTACTTGCCCTGGATCCTTCCTGGTATATTATCAATGTGCTGTGTCACTTTTACCTCATGCATAGTGAGGTCCGAGAACAGGATCACAAAGTTCTCCTCTACCCGCACAATCAGCCCTGTGTCTCCCTCATAGCGTCCTGCGATCACTTTCACATGGTCTCCCATGCGAAAGTACTTGTGCAATTCATGGGCGGGAAACTCCAGCATGTCCTACAGACAGAAAAGGAGAAGCCAAGGGCTGTCTTTGTGGGTGACACATACTATCACCATAACCGCTGCAGTTCACCAAGGCATATACGCACCTTAAGATCCTCATGTTTGGGCATAATAGTAATCTTGTTTCCATCCACACTCAGGACTCGGCCCTGGAGGTTGATCAGTTCTCCCTCACAAACCTCCACATTGTCCCCAGGCTGCAGGTTGTGCTCCCGTTCTTTCCCTGAGCAGAAAGAGAGGAAATGGTCAACGCCGTGAGGAAACAGCCAAGAAATCAGTAATCCCCGGCCCTATTCAACCTCCTGATACAGCGCACTCGTGCAAAATCCACTGTCCCATCCTAGCTACCAAAACCAATCGGAAATCAAGCACGCCAAGTACAAAGGAGCGCCAAAGGAGACTTCCAGCACACTGCATTTGGACAGCACTAGTACCTGTGCCCTCTGTCACCACCTCCAAGTCAATTCCCTCAGGTTGATCTTCAAACTTCTCCAGTTCAGACAGGGTGGGCTTCACTCCATCTGTAATCTGCAAGCAAACACTGGCATGAGCTGGGCTGCAGCGAAGCAGCAGGAGAAATACACTGCAAGCAAGATCACTACTCACTACAGAAGAAATGTACAGTGGAAAGCAGGTGAGACGTGGAAGGAGAGTGCACAGTGCGGGACTGCTACTCACCACAGCTGACATGGCGAAGCTCTTGAACAGAAAGCCTTTCCGACTATAGCGGTTTCCCTCAAAGATCAGAAAATCACCGTCAGAGGTGACATCTCCACCCAGGGACCTGTGACAGAAAAAGGGACTCTGCACATCAGGCCAGGGTTCCCACCCCTAAAGCTCTGCCCCATCTTGCACAGTGGCAGACACTGTGGCAGACACTGCAGCTATAGGTGGGCTCTCTTACTTTACAAAAGGCCCCCGTGCATTATTCCCAGCTGCTCACCGGATCTTTTCAGCATCAAAGAGTCTCTGGGGTGGCCTCTTGAACCTCTTCCTTTTCGCAAACCAGTCTTTCTGCGGTAAAAAGAAAAGGAAGGCAAGATTATTTACCGGAAGCAAGGAAGCATGTGAGGCTTGCCAGGGACATGGGAGCTAAAGCCAGGAGGACACAGAAGGGGAGAGGAGGGGCTGCTCACCAGACTCATGCGGGCCTTGATCCTGTCATAGTCGATCCTGGGAATCATCTTCAGGGAAATGGTGTTCTGACTTGGCTCCACGTAATCCACCTGCAGGAGGGTGGGGAGGGGGGGGGGGTGTCGTGAGGACAGGCGTGATTTCTCAGCATCTGCGGCTACCCCCCCGCCACCTTCCCATGCGGCCCTGGTCCCCAGTACTTACAGCGTCCCTAACTCCTCAGCCCAAGCTGCTGCAGAGCCTTCACAGCACAGTAGCTTCTGTGCCACCTCAATGCGTGTGCCAGATTGAAGATGTACTCAAAAGGCCATTTTCTTGAACAGCAGGTGCGGTCAGAGAAATCTGCATAACCATCCTTCACCCCCTACCATATTCACTTAGCTCCAAATACCACCAGAGCAGAATGCTACCAAACACCCCTGGCAGAGAAGCACAACGGAGCCCCCCGCCCCCATCTACACTACAACCACATAACCATAAAGGTACAGACTCTCCCCCTTTACCTGAGCAATGTCATCCTTGTAGATGCCTCTCTTCAGCCGGACCCAGGACTTTGGCTTTACGTTGGTCACTTCCTTTACCACTTTCAGTACATCTGTCATCTCTTTGATGGGCACCATTTGCTGATTCCAGTAGCCAATGCGCAGATTGCCCACCCCCTCGATGGCTTGTTTCACATGGGTCTGCTTGTAGGCCTCTATGTAGAGGTAGCCTTTCACATGCTCTGGGGCCACCACGGACTTAATCTGTAGAGGCTGCAGGCACAGGAAGAACAAGGAACTTGGGACTAGAGAGCCACGTGTAGGGTCAACACACAGATCCCCCAGTGCAGCCGAACAATTACGTCCCCCAAGCATAGAGCTACTTACAGTGTCCGTAAACTGATAAGCAATGAATTTTCTCATCAAAGCAATGACAGTGGCCCGTTCCTCTCCGATCTAAAATACAAAAAAAAAAAAAAATTCACATGCGGTATCCTGCTGGCAAACAGCACACTGCCCCACATTCTGCTGACCAACTCCCAAGCTACTCAAACAGCATGCCACTCCTGTACACCCTGCTCAGACAGCATACCTTGCTCAGAAATAGAATTTCACCCTAGCCTCACTTGCTTTAACGAAGCACACCTTTCATCCTATATACTCCAGTCAAGCACACCCCCCCCCAGTCCTGTATCCTCGTACAAACCATTGTTGCCCATGGACCCTCAGGAATCAACCCAGTAGGTTTGTTCCAAGTGACCCTACAGCAGCCGTGATGGCTGTTCACACACCATCCCAGGAACGAAACAAAAGGTCAGATCTGGAAAGAGGCTTCCATATAACTGCAAGTCACAGCAATGACAGGATCAAAGCTGGGGAGCGGCCTATCACACTTCCAAGTCCTCCGCACGTGCTCACCTACCTTACACTTCACCGTCCACAGGTTGGGATCCCTAATTAAAAAATAAAAACCACAAAAGACACTGAGAAACATGAGACAAGATATACACCGCATGACAGCCCATGAATGGCCCTGGTGATGTCGTCATGCACGCGCAAGTTTCTTACTTGACTCCAGGCAATAACTGCTGCTGTGTGATGTCATCAGATAGCTCATCAGATCCGCCATACACGCTGAGACAGAAAGGGGAGAGAGAGACAGAGAGAGAGGGACATAAGGCATGGACTGGAGGTATTTTCAAATCCACAAACCTCCCACCCTACCTGCTCATACAAAACCTCAGCTTCCACCGAGCTGCTAAATACACTGGAGTAGATATTGAGGTCAGCCGGCTAAGCAACTTAGCCAGCTAAATTACTAAGTCCCATTTGGACGCCGAATATCCACTCACAAATGGGACTTAGCCACATAACACTTATTCAGCTAAGTCTAGACCTGCTAAGTCCCAATTTCGCTACTAAGCTAAATAGCAGCACCCCGATCCACCCACTGCCCACCCACCTTTTTTCCAGCTAACTAGATAGCCAGATAAGTGAATTATTGGGATATCTAGCGGTCGCTGAACGAGTGGATATTCAGCAGCTGCTAGATAGCCGGCTGAATATCTGCTTCACTGAAGCTTCAAACCAGAGAACAAGTGTAGATCTCCTCTTGTTTCACCCTGCATTTTCCTGTCTAACACCCAGACAAGCCCCGCGCGCCCCGTACCCTCCCGTCTCGCGCGCAGACGGGCCCCGTACCCTCCCGTCTCGCGCGCAGACGGGCCCCGCGCGCCCCGCACCCTCCCGTCTCGCGCGCCCCGCACCCTCCCGTCTCGCGCGCCCCGCACCCTCCCGTCTCGCGCGCCCCGCACCCTCCCGTCTCGCGCGCCCCGCACCCTCCCGTCTCGCGCAGACAGGCTCTGCACATTTTGAACCCTCCCCTCTTGCACACAGACTTTGGACACCTCATGTTCCTTGCCCCGTACATACTGCTCTCCCATGGAGGACTTGGCATATTTTTTCATGTAATACTCCCCAAGCTCCTCTTCCCTCTGGTCTCTGCAAGAGTAAAAGAAAACAAACTCAAAACCTGAAATTAAGCAACACGGTTATTACTGTCACAGTGGGGCAACACACAGCAATAGTAACCTGTACCTTTATCTTCCCTTCCCCCACCTGGAATCCCCACACCGAGGGCAATCCAACAGCAATCAGATTGCCAACCTCAACCTGGAATCTCCAACATTAACCAGTGCTCCCTCCAAACTAGAAACCCCCATCCTGAGAATCCAGCAGTAACCTGTATCTCGTCCCCACCCCCCCCACCATCTGGACTCCTCATATCGATGGTGATCCAACAATAACCATTACTCCCCCCTTGACCTAGAAATCCCCATACAGTAAACAGCAGCCCATCAAGACCATGAGGTGGGATCCAGCAGTAAATTAGCTCCCCCACTCAAGAATTCCACACCACCTGACTGCAGATTCCCATTGGCAGCTCCCATAAGGTTGGACCTGTAAAATCCAACTACAGACTAGGCTGGTGCTGTTAAAACTTGATGTGAGAAGTTACCTCCATAGATTCTGCAGCCTGCGAGCTCCGGATCGATCTTCGTCCAGAACAACATTGTCGATGTTGGAGGCTGAAAGAAAATCAAGAGGTGAAAGGTTATAGGCTGCTGCTGCCGCCAGGTCCTGCGATAGGGGCAACTTCACCAAAAACAACACTCCTCCCCCACCCAAGTACTACATGCAACCACCTTCTGCTCACTAGCCAAGACTCTGGCAGACTGGACTCCACACAATATTGATCTTTCATCACCCTAAGGGCCACCAGCCACAAACTTCCTGCTACCTCCTTCCATCCGCTTTGATGGGAGCCTCTACAAAAGCAGCTCAGTTCTACCCTTCCTTAGGGCAATAAAAGATAATATCTCCCAGCCCCAGGTCTCACAGCAGCTGTCTGCAAGCATCGGCAGCAGAGTCCAATGCCCAGATTATGGGGGCAGAGGGGGCCTTATAGGATAATACCATGGCCATCTTGAGCTTATACGGTAAACTGTGAAAGGGCTGCGCATCCCCTACCCTCCCTCAGTGCCCAAGGGCAGGGCATACCCTAGGGGAATGCCCTTGTCAGCACTCCTCCTCCCTTCCCAGGGAAACATCAGGGTTCCTGCAGCAGTATTCAGGTCCCGACCTGAGGTCAAGCTACTCAGTCTACCAGAAGGGCTTAAACGCAGCTTGGATGTGGGCAGGAAGGCAATGATCACTCACTTACCTTCTATCTCTTCTGCCGGCGGGAGGTGAAGGTAGTGGGAACACAGCATGAGCCAAACAATGTCAGCAAATCAACCACAGGGTGATGCGGGGGACAGAAAACCGAAGGAGCAAAAAATTAAAATGTGGCAGAAAGCAGCATGAAGGAATGAAATGTTCCAAGCTGAAAACCAATGTATTAAAAGTATGAAGGAGTCCGGCCCTCTCTTATGAGACAAAAACTGCTGTCCAAGCAAAACCCTATGTGCTCGGCTGGAATCCCCCCCCACCCCCTCCCTCCTCCAGGAGCAGAAAACCCTGCTCCAAGTACCTAGCCCACCCATCCGCTCACAGAACGAGCTGGACTTAAGTCACAACCAAACTTAAGTTGCCAAACCAAAGCTGGAAGGGGGAGGGTTGAGCTCCAAATCCTAGCAAGCAGGGCACTGCTCAGGGCTGGGCTCTGAAAGCTGCAATTTGGGGGTTCAGGGGCACAACTAAGAAACAAACTCTGAATCTTGTAATTGGGGAGGGGGTGGGGCAGTGTTGCCAGTTCTGAAGTCAAAGCGAGCGTGAGGAGTCTGCTCTGCATGTGTGTGTGGGGGGGGGGGCGCACAAATCTGGGACAGGGCTCTGAATCCTATAAATTGAGGAGGCAATGGGACTCAGGTTGGACTCTGAATCTTGCAAATTGAGGATTCAGGAGACATTTTGCTGGTATCTGGTTGAAGCTCTGCAGTACCGTATGCTATCAGCGCCTCTGTACCACAATCATCTCTGTACAAAACAGTGATAGAAAGGGGTATTTACGAGTAACTCAGAGGAAGCATGCACAGAGATGAGAAATCATGAGCCAAGCAATGTCACTAAGCATCACACAGACAGAGGGCAAGAGGCAGTTACCTGGGGTAAACAAGGCACAGAGAGCAGGGAACACATACACCATTATAATCAGTGTTGCACAGTATTTAATAATATAAAGTTCCCCACTTCCAATCAGGGTTGCACAGTCCTGCTGGAGGCTCTGGATCCAATAACCTTGTATTAACAGTTGTAGCTAAACTGTCAACACTGTCTGAAGAACAGCCATCACTAGCCACTGGATATCCTAGGAACCAGATGATCAGAAGATCTTGTACATACAACCAAAAAGCCATTGTGCTGCATATATAAATAATAAAAAGAGGAGGAAGAAATCTTTGCAAACCCTGGAGGTGGCATAGGATGCATTGCTCCACCTTTCCTGACAAGCACCCAAGCAATGACCCTTCCCAAGTGGCTGAGGGGAGTAGACACCCGTCTGAAGGGGTGACGGGTGCCATCAGCTACTTCTAAGTGTGAGCCCAGCCTTCCTCTCCTTCCCAGCGTTTGGTGCAGCAATAGGAGAAGTCTGGCCCACTAGCCGTAGGTCATTAATACCAAACAGCAGCACCAGCTCCCCAAATATAATCCTGCACGCTCTCTACCAAACACAGCAGTGAGTCTTCCAAAGCAGCTGCTGGACGTCACTGCTGGATTCCTGCCATCATCCAGTAGCTTTCCAAATAAGCAGAAGAATGTCACTTTCAGAGGGTTCAGCTTGCCCAAAACTGGGAAATGAATTACAGAAATCTCCCTCCCTCCAGGCTTCAACTGCTCAGGCACCATAACCCGTCTTTCGCTGCCTAACCCTTCCTCCAGGACAGTAGGGGGGGGGACGGACGGGACTCTAGTGATGTCAAAAAAGATGAAGTGCAGCAACAATGCAAAGAAAACTCCAGAAATGGGGACGGCAGCATGCAGGAGGCAATAGTCAGCAGCACACAACTGTGCTCCAGGTCTGACTTCTCACCACAGTTAGTGCTAAGGACATGCATCTGTTTGACAGTCTGGATAATCCCCCCCAGCAAGCACAATACAGAGCAACACCCAGGCAGACCGCAGATTTAATCAGAGCTGAACTCGGACACAGAAAGGAGAGTGTCATCGAAGGGAAGGGCATTTCCTCACCTTTCTCTAGAATATCCTCTGCACCATCTTCCCACTGGTCTTCGTCTTCATACTCGTCATCAACATCTATAGGGGGAAATCAAAAAATCAAGACACCAAGTACCAAGAGCTCAAGAGGCCTGCATAGGGTGAGGAATTGCTGCCCCTGCCTAGAATGAGCTGAGGCACTCCCTGTCCCCAGCATGATTCCCAGAGTGCCACCAACAGAATGAGAGGATGGAGGCCATATATGAATCTCCCTAGGGGCTCCTCAGTACAATATGCCAAGTGCCTTCCAAAAGGAAGTACCAGCTTCATCCAAGATAAATCCTCCATGTCGTGGCTTCTTCCGAGCTCGTTCTTCATCCTCTTCTTCCTCCTCCTCATCATATTCATCTTCATCTTCTTCCTCCTCAGCCTCCTCTTCCTCTCCCTTCTCGCTGCCTGCCACACTGATACGTTCTTCCTCTGCTTCCTGCAAGGAGCACACATACGTGCTGAAAAGCAAACAATGCGCCCTTCTGCAGCTGCTCGAAAGTATCATGGTTTGTTTTTTTTCTGTCATTGGATGTACACTGAGTGGGGAAAGATTAGTGCATGTCATACCAGCGCTGTGGGAGACCTGTGACAAAACTTAACTAGTCCTTAATTAGTTCAGTCTCTCCAAGCAAAGGGGAACCCTGCTTTACTCTGTCACAGTATATACCCAGAAAATCAGTCTCAGATCAACACACTGTTCTGCGGCCACTGTGAAACTGCAACTCCTCTGATCAATGATACCACAACAGAAGCAAAGAATAGGTTACTCGTTCGACAATGAAGTAAGCTGGGGTAGGCTTCTTGCAGAGGTGTACGTGTCCTTTTGATGCATCCCACCCCCTTCCAAGCCTGGACTCTCAGCACCCAATGGAATAAAAACTACAGGGAGCACACTCGCACAGGCATACCTCATTCTCCTCTACCTCCTCCGGCTCACTGCTACGCTCACTCTCATCCTCCGAGAAGTTACTGTCTTCACTGTCGGACATCTTTGGAGCTTCCTTATACTCTGCAAAGGAAGCTAATCATTTCTCAGATGAGAATTATTTCTGGCAGCAATAAGAAAATCACCCAGTAGTGGTAACATAACAAGGCTAATGGTAACATGGACAAAACAACTATCTCATAGGAAGAGAACTATGGCCAGTGAAGATATCTTCTCGCCCGCAGTACAAGATAGATAATAGTAATAGAAGATTCTTGTTGTCACGCACAGAATGTGCTTATAATGAGGATGGATCCCCATTACATGCAAAGCGCACTTATAACATGGCCTCATAACAGAAGCTCTGTGTCTTCAGGCACAGAATGGGCTTATAACAGGGATTGCCAAGCCAAACTGCAGTGCAGACTTATAATGAGGGATATTAAACAGAGCAAAAACAGTGGGAGACAAACTAATGTAAAACTATTTGCTCTTTCTTGCACTGATAACTGATAACAATTCCTTGCACTGATAACTGTTTTCTTTCTGTAGGATATCTTTACTAAAACTTTTCTCCCATTTTATGTCCTTGGGGAAAACACTTAATAACTAAGGCCTGTATAGGTTATTGTTTAGTTCTGGTGTTTCTATGTACTGATACAGTCAAGTGTTTAACTAAGAACAATAAATAGATTTAAACAAATCCCTGATGTGTTTTATATTTTACATATTTCTTTGTTCACTCCTCTTTGTGCCTTTTAGTTGATTTGTATTTATCCTCATGCTGCATTAGACAGGTTAGAAATGGTTAGAGCAGCAGACTAAGAACCAGTGAATTCAGGATTCAAATCCAGCTGACAATCCTTGGGACCTTCAGTCACTCTCCACTGCCTCAGGTACAAACTTGGGGGTCCATTTACTAAAGGTTTTCTCCCATTTTGTGTCTATGGGAAAAATGTTTAGTAAATAGGGCCCCTTAGATTGTAAAGCTCTCTAGAGCAACAATTCTCAACCAGTGTGTCTCCAAGCACCAGCAGGTATGTCATGCACTCCTGCTGGCCCAGCTGCTCATCTCTGATTCTTTCATCCCAACGAGAGAGGCAGACATTGTTCTACTGCACGAGTGTGACTGTGAGGCACAATTTCAGCAGCCACTACTGCTTTTGGCCTGCAAGGGAAAGGAGCAAGAGACTTGCTGGAGACTGTAAGTAAGGGTGGTTTTTTAAAGTTCAATTTTCTTAACTGACTGTCATCTTAATTATTGGATATTATGTGATGTCTGCTGTTTGAAATATTTTATTGATGTTTGGAGAATTTTCAATAATTAGTTTTTAATTACTGATGTCACTCTTAGTTGTTCTAAAACATGTATTCTCTTTATTATAGTTTTACAATTATTTTATAGTTGTTGAGGAATGTAAAATAGAAATGTGCAGAGAAAACATGAACTGGAAACAGCAAGACACCAAACTGTATGCAGTGCAACAGTGGAAAAACAAAAGCATTAGCTTTATGTTCTCTTCATTATGTATTTGGGTCAGAGCCTGTCACTGTTCTGCATGTATGACCCAGGTAAGGGTATTCTGCAAGCTTGTAGTTTCTGTGTAGGGCTCTATAGAGCTTGGCTTGTTCGGTTTTCCTAATAAGTGTATTGGTGTTTTAGGGCTTGGTTAAATATTTGTAGTGTTGCCATTTCATAGGTTGATTTGTTACTGAGTGCATGCCACAATACAGGTGTAATTTTGAGCAGATTAGTTATGTGCATTACTGCAGATCTTGGGACTATGTTAGGTGCTATATTTCTGTTTCCATTTCTCCAGGTTTGCACTCCGTGCAGTGTGGTTTTTTTGGGTTTCCATTCCAGTTTCTGTCACCATATTTGTAATATGTGGTCTTTCTGTATTTGATGAAGGTTGGTTTTGAGTGTGTGAGCTAGATAAGGTAGTTTACTAGCATGAAGGCATTTCTCAATAGGATATGCATTGGTAGTGAAGTGCTGTCTTTTCTTAAGTAAGGCTATTGTACCTGGTAGTAGAGGGAATTTGTGTTGCTGTTACTGAGTTAACACCAGAATATCTTTTTTGTATAGGGAGTTTTACAGGGAATGGCCTATTCTGCTCTGTACCCATTGCTGGGGGGTCAGGGGTTGGAATGGCGTTCCTGTGGATGCATAGTGTATGTTTACATTTGGCCCTGTGACAGTCAAGTGTTCATACATGTGAAAGCCATCTGTCAAGTGTGTCCCGACAGAAAAAAAGGTTAATTACCACTGCTCTAGAGGCAGGACAATACCGCTTTGAAGCGTTTGCAAGGTGAAATATAAATCAAACAAATAACACGATTTGTTTTTCCACATACCCCTAATACGCTAGGCTACTTAGTTTATCTTCACCGCTATGTTTGCTGTCAACAACCCCTACAGTGTCTTTTGCATCGCACCGTTTGCTTTATGACCAGCATAGAGCGGCCTTAGGACAGCAGCAGGCTTAAGGTAGACTCCCGTTCGAACCCCGGTAGGCGCAGCGCGTTTGTTTTCTACGGCCTCCTAGAGCCGCTCCCCCAGTGTAAGGCGCAGCGGTGACACGTACCTGCACCGGAGAAGCCTCATAACTTGCCGCAGTTACACTGCTCCCAACCCCCGGATACACTACGTCGCTACCGGTCCCTTACCTGAAAGCTACCGCTCCTCCAGCACAAACGCCACTCTCCAGTCTCTATCCTCGTTTCCGCTTCCGGTTTGCGCGAGAAGGCGTATCACCGCCGACCTCTGCAAATATCGCGAGCGCGTAGGAGAAGCTGTGACGTCAGATAGCATGTCGGGGAAAGCGTGGCAGCCATGTTACTGGTGGCGGAAAGGAGGAGGTTACTGGCGCAGGCGACCTCCTCAGTCTTGCAAGACTATAGCCCCCATAATGCTTTTCATATCCTCCCCGAGGAAAGTGCACTGCTACACCACCCAGGAGGCACCTGCTACGCAAATCCGGGTAATGTTAGTTCTACTCCATAGCTTATAGCAGGGGTGGGCAAGTCTGGTCTTGGAGTACCACAAACAGGTCTGTTTTTCAGGATATCCACAGTGAATATGCATGATAAACATTTGCATGCAATGGAACTAATGCATGCAAATATACATCATGCTTATTTATTGTGGATAACCTGAAAACCAGACCTGTTTGTGATACTCTGAGACTAGTGTAGCCTACCTGTGTCTTATGGGTTGCCAGCTCAACAATGGCTTGTTTTTTTATTTGTGACATCTCATTGCAGCCTGGTCTTTATTTTCCTGTAGAATGCACTGAGATTATGATTGCCAACTTGAAGAAAAACAGCCAGCTAGCCTAGGCTCCACTTTATTTTCCCTCTCCCCCCACCTCAAAACTCACTCCACCCAGACCTTTTCTTGTGGAACAATGGCTGATCCTGAGCTGGACTTTGGAGGCTACTGCAATGAGCTTTGAGATGCCTGCTCTGCTCCTAGGTCCAGTTTCCTGTCTGGAGGAATGAATGGAGGGGGCAACTGTGAGGTTTTGGAGCAGAACAAAGTGGATGCCGCTCTGTACCTGTTACAGCTTGTTGCTGCTGCCTAGATTTGGGCCCTTGATCCCTAAAAAAAAATGTCTGGTGGGAGGGAAGGATGCTGTGTTGTTTTGGAGGCTGGTAGCAAAATACTAGCAATTTTATTTATTTATTTATTATATACTGATGTTTGGAACAAGCCGTCACAACGGTTTACAAACAAATTAAAATAAAACACAGAAATTGGTGAACTGTAAAATAATAAATGAGATTAATCTTCTAAATTAAATAAAATACATAGGAATACATAAGAATCAATGAGTTATAAAATAATACTCAAAACTAAAACATTAAGAATTAATTAAATATAAGCCTTCAATAATTAATAAAAAAAACCTTATAAATACCTACTAAAAAGATAAAAATGATGATTCTAAAACTAGACTAAATAGCAAAAAACTAATACTAGGTAAAAAGAGGTAGTCTAAAACAATCCATATAAATAAAATCTGATGTTGTACAGTGAAGGTGGAGATAATTTAATTTAGCCAATGCTGTCTATGTATGCTTGCTCAAATAGCCAGGTTTTAAGATTTTTTCTGAATTATATTGCTGGCTTAAAAAGTCCTGTGGTTGCTTGCCTTCCTTAATCCAAACTTTTCAGGCCACCCAAATTCCTATGGGTTGAGAACCTTAATTGAGCTGGGAGTTATAAGGAGTGGACTCATGAAGACATGGAGGCAGGTTGTGACAGTTCAAAGCTGAGACGCCTTATCGAACAGGCTGCATCATTCAGGTGGCTGGCAGAATGGGGTGCTACAGATTATAGATTGTGGGCCGGATTCACTAAGGTTTTTCTCCCATTCTAAGTCTAAGGGCAAAAAATAAGTTTTCATCTGCATCTGGTTGCCTAACTAGGGAGTAAGGTGACTAGATCCCACAGGGAGGGAAATTTCCCCCTCTTAATTTAGCTGCTGAAAAATGAGTGGTCATGGAGGTGTTCCCAAAGGCAGGGAAGGGAATTTGTGCTAATTTTTAGTGCTAGGCAGCTAAATTTAGCTGCCAAATCTCGGGAGCCAAATGGCAATCTTAAGTACGTAGCCTACTTTTCTCACCTAGATTTAGATTCACTACTCATGTTCAGTTGCAAGTTTTGTGTGGCTGAATATGAGCCTAAGATTTTAGGTAGTCTGGGATTGGCTCAAAATCAAGCCCTATGTGAGCAGCTTCAGCCTCAGGTGGCCAGGTATCCTGCTTTATACAGGGGAAAGCCTATTTTTAAAGACATTTTCCTATGTCCCATAAGCAAGAACAGGATGCAAAATTGTCCTATTTTTTTTTTCAAGCTGGCCATACACAGAAACAAATGTCATACATGACATATATGGGTAGATTTAGGATTTTAAAAAGGGGATGCAGATGGGATGATGTCATCATCCTTCCACTCCTTCCTCCCAACCCCCTATCTTCCCTTCTGCTTTTTCTCCCCCTCCTTTTTGTTCCTTCTAGGTTTTTCACCATCTCCACACCACTGGTTTCTCTCCATCTACCCCCTTCTCCCATATTTGTCTCTCCCAGATTGTTTTTTGTCTCCCCCTCTTTCCTGCCAGGTACCTCTCCATCTCACATCCCACTTAAATGTATCCTCATCACCCCTCTTTCCATTTCCTCCTGTCCCTGCAAAATTTCTTTTCTGGTTCCTCACGTGTCCACGGGTTGCCCTCTGTTTCCATCTCCCCCACCAGGGTCCTCTTTATTCCCCCTTAGATTCTTCTCTCTCTCTCTCTTTATTTAGATTCTTCGCCATCTTCTCCTAAACAATTGTGAGTAGGGTGAAACAGGTAAATAGGGAATGTTTATTTACCTTTCAAATAGTACAAGGAGTAGGGGGACACACTCTGTGAAACTAATAGGCAGCAGATTTAAAAGAAATTGGAGAAAGCATTAAGCTGTGGAATTTGTTGCCAGACGATGTGGACAAGGCATTGAGCATAGCTGAGTTTAAAAGAGGTTTGGACAAGTTCCCGGAGGAAAAGTCAATAAACCATTATTAGCCAGGTAGACTTTGCAAAGCCACTGCTTACCCCTGGGAGTGAGCAATAAGGAAAGGATCTGCTGCCAGGTAGCTCCTAGAGATCCAGATTGGTCACTTTCAGAGTCTGAAACCTTTGATCTGACCCAGCTTGGCACATCTTATGTTGTTATTTTCCCAGGTTCATCTCCCACTTCTTCCTCAGATTCCTATCAGCCATCCCCCAGGTTCCCCTCCACCTCTTCCCCCCCCCCCCCTCCTTCACATTCCTTTCAGTTTCTTGGAGCACAGATCTATGGACAGAGTAGGGGGAGGTCAGCAGGGCGGGAATACAGCAAGCATAGGCTTCCTGTCCACTTGGCTGCCTGTGGTGCCCCCTTCCTTTGTAATTGGGAAGTATAGGAGGGGAAGGAGCAGCAACCACAGAGAGCAGGAGTACTTGCTTGCCACGCCCCAGTGCTGCTGCCCTGCCATTACAGTTGCTGACCTGATTACCAGGGAAGAGGAAAGGTGGAGGGCATTTGGCCTTTTAAAGGTGATCCACATCCCAAAGCTGTCTTGCAGCAGCTGCTGTAGAGTGTCCAGCCGGAGAAGACTGCTCACGGTGGGAGGCACAGGCACCTGCAGCTTTGAAGCTTCACCCTGCATGAGCTGCAGCCGCATCAGATAATGTAAGAGAGACAGAGGAGTTTGCTGTATACAGTAATTTTTTTCAGCAAAAAACTCCTAGTCCAGCATTGATTACAGAACAAGAACAACACAAACAGCTGGACTGAAACCTTGCATCATCACTGTCTCTCCCACTTCAATATCATAATGATGTTACAGTGTTTCTTTTCTGTGCTACAAGATCTGTAAAAACCTTACTTTGAAGCATCGGGTAGGAAAGAGATCAACAGCATTTACTGTAAACCATTATTACCGGAATACAAAGAGAAACTTGGCCAGTGTTACATCTTTCAAACAAAGCAAAACTGAGACAATTGTAAGAAAGAAAAGGAATGCCTGCTGCAGATACCGGGGGTCTGCCTCTGCAGAGCTTGGAGAGCCTTATGAAGGCCAATGACCCCAGCTGCTGGCTGTAAGGATGTGGCTGCCACATGGCTCAGGTAGACAACCTCCTTCCACCCATCTTGGGGGCAACAGTGTCAGAGGGCACAGGACTCTCTCCTCAGAGTTTGGCGAAAGTGGACCCCACAATAAGAGTGAAGCAGAGAAAGCCAGGCTAGAGTCTCCTCTAAATGCTGTCCTGGATGGAGCCAAAGCCGGTCCCTCTTTCTGCTTCGCGATATCCTTTCTTCATCATGGCTGTGATGTAGGCAAAAAGACTCTGAAAGCAAAAGGAAAGAGAGAACGAGAGAATAGGCATGAAAGCGCGGGAGGTAGCTCTCGCACGCAAGGCTACATTTCTCATTAGGCAGACCAGGTGTATATCAAAGGGCGTTGCGCTGTCAGTGTTTGGCGTCATTAGCCACTTCGTGCCAATTTCTGGTACTTCCTCTTTTTCTGACCTGGCTCCATACTCTGCTTCCCTTACTTCCGAGGAGGGCTGGGCATTTTGTTTCAGGCTGCTTTCAAAATGGAACAAGTTAAATTCCGATGAATTTTTGTTGAAATCTTGTTTCGTTTTGAAAGCTGATAAAAGAAAATAAATAAATTTGCTGGTGGGCCTAAGCCTAGGCATGAAACTGGGCCCTTGCCCAGGGAATAGGCTGAGACCCAAAGCAGGGACCCCAGTCTATGTCCAACTGTGACCGGCACCTCAGCCTGGACCCAGGCCCAATCCAGAGGCCTGGTTCCAACTCCTGGGCCTGGGCCTGGATGCAGGCCAGATGCCAGGGCCCAAGCTGGAGGCCGGGTCCTGATGCCTGGTTCTCGGCCCCAGGCCTCGGAGATCTTCTTTGCTGTCTTCTTTCTTCTTCTTTGTAATGAAGCAGTCCACTGGGGACCAACAAAGGGCGCCAAGTTGAAGTATGGCAATTCAGTTAGCTGTTGTCCATCAAAATGGTGCCCTCTGCTTGGGAGGATGTGCCGGAGTTAATTAACTCCAGCGTATCTCCAGCAGACAGCATCATTGCAAAGAAGACCACCAAGGCCTGGGCCTCGACTGCAGATCCCCCCCCCCCCCCCCGACCAGGTAAGTGGGGACCGGGGAGGATCCTGGTCCTGGCATTATTCTAGCTGGGAAGGATGGGTGAGGGGCACGGGAAGCCCTGTTTCTTTTTTTTTTTTTTAATGTTCATTTCGTTTTTTTTAAAAACGAAATAAACAAAATAAACATTACACAAAACTAAATTAATTTCAAAACCCACTCCCCCCCCCCCCCCAAAACAAAAGAACATTTTTATTTCTTCCCATCCCTAGTTTTGAGGGACTCCTACCCCTCCAAACGTGCTCTGAACTTTGGAGAGGAACTCCAGCCTCCTGGGTAAAGGCGCGTTGGGTGGTTACTTAGGGCGCCATGAGCTGAGGGAGCACCCTGGGTGCTGCTGGCATCACCTGTTATCCTGAAGAGCTGGCAGGGAGTCAGTTTTTTCCCATGGCTCCATTTGCCCTAGAGCTGATCTTGTCACCCTCCCACCTAGAGGTGGGTGAAAGGTAAATCCGGCACTATTTACATGTTTATATAGACACAGTGACACATGCATTTACAGATGCAAGTATGCACACACTGAGATGTGTATAGACTCATGCATGCCGAAATTCACACGCACAAACACACTAATGTGCATGGACCTATACACGTGCATTTATGCACAGACACACATGGTTAAAGAAGCTACTAGTTGTGTACATTTGGAGAGGTGCTGACAGAAAGGAGCTAAACCTGTGATATACTCCCACTGCCTTCCAAGGAATACAAAATACATGTTTTATCTGGGGAATATGATTGTCTGAAGCCCTGGGAAATTTTGTTACCATCCTCTGGATCCACGCAGCTGATCATCCAAACATGGGGCCTTAGAAAACCGAATTGGATGACAAGCAATCTTCTGCCTGAGTCGGGCTGTGTGTCTCGGGGGGCATGTTCTGATACACTCTTATTTAGATAATAACGTATCAGCCTTGCAGGCTGCCTTTTATTAGGTCTAAGGGCCTCTCAGCTGTCTTTAGCCAATCAGCTGCGCCTCTTGCTTTGTCTCCGCTGCCCCGGAGAGTGCTGACACAGGTGTGATAGGGAGCCAGCTCAGACCTACCTCCCAGGCCGCCTCCACTTCTAGAGTCCACCTCTCTTTCAGAAAGGGTTTCACAGTACTGATGAACTGGACACCTACATACTGAAGACAAGAACAGGAATTCAGCTCATCTGCTCTGATCAGGCCCCCTCCCTGGTTATTTCCTCATAACTGGAAAACTGAAGGCAGGGTGCAAATCACAGCACTTGGATTTATCCAGTCTTTACTTTTTCCCCTGAGTGCTGCCTGAGTGATAAGGGGCCAGAGTAAATCTAGCACTTGAATCTGGCCCTGGTAGAGGTTTATTGAATAAAAGGTGTGCACCTTTTAGTGCCAAAAAGTATGCAGACTCAAATGTATTAAGGCAAGAAAGAAAGGAGCATTCAGAATAAGGATGTAGTAAAGCGGAGAAATGGATACATGAGGAATCCAGCCAGCACTGGTGTATACAAATCAGAGATTGTTGGCGAGCAGCCTGGTGCCTCGGTGGCAGTGTGGAGGGGGGACCTAGGTTTGATTTCTTATACAGATCTTGCACCCCCCCCCCCCCCAAACCAGCCAGAACTGAGATGCTGCAGAAGCAGTGTTCACGGCCCCCCAAGGGAGTCCCAACCATAGTGCAACGGGGACACCTTATGGGCGGAATTAGGGCGCCAGGTTTAGGGTTCTGGCCCCCACTGAGGACTGTCACTGCAATGACTGTTGTAGGTTGACTTGGGAGGGTTAATAAAACCCCCCTGGGTAGTTGCAAATTAAGTTTCATGACAGCAGATCCCCAGCCTTGGTTCTGACTGATTTAGAAGCCCCAAGGAGCAGGAGGAAACTGTTTCCCTCTGCATATCCTCCAGCTGCCCAAAAAAGAAGTGAGTGCGGCCGGGGTAAGTATATGAAAGAAGGCTGGGGTTTGGTGGCAATTTTAGGCTTTGTGATGGCCTCTTGTTATGTTTGATGATGTATATGTGTGATGTGTTGTTTTTAGTGTATATGTAGTGTGATTTATTTGTTCCTCGCCTTGATGGTTTGCTCCGAAAGGTATTAATCAAATTCAGGTGCATGCATAGATTAAAAAAAAAAATCACTGCTTTCCAAAAGCATGGGGCTAACGTTCCAACGTGGATACGTTTTGGGACTTTTGGCGGACGCCCTGTCAGTTAAGGATGATGAATAGCAGCTTGCTAATGCTTTGGGGGGGGGGGGGGGAGGGGGATTGTTTCAGCCGGCGATGTTTGCATCCATGGCCAGAGATTTCCCAGGGGCTGGCCGCCTTCTTACTTGATAATACTTGGGAGGGGCGCTGTACTCGTGATGGCTTCGGCCCAGCTCCGTGGCCAGTTGTTCCAGCTTGTCTTCCTGCATCAGGCGGGCCACGCTCTTCTCCATGAAGGACATCACCCTGGGAGTTAGCATCAGAAAGGAAAGGTCCATAAGTAACCTGCGCAGGAGGGGGGGGGGCGGTAATTATCTTGGGGTCTGTGGCTATGAAACCTCCCCAGTCCACCTGAGAACCAAGCCAGGTGGCAAAATGCCAGCTTACGATGGCGGCCCAGCTGCTGAGAAATCAGAAGCTTCAATTCAGAGAGGCCCAGCGGGGTTTAAAACTCACATGGCCACTGATTTCTGAGTCGGACCCAGGGGTTCCTGCATTATCCAGCTAAAGAATGGGGGAGGGGTGGCAACTGCGGGCATAGCTGTTGAAGGGGGAGGCTCCCGTCACTGACTTTCAGCAGGGGTCACTGCTGTTGATTTCCAGTGGGAGAATGTTCGGGCCCAGGTTATTTACCCTCTCTTAGATAAAATTAAAAAAAAAAAAAATCCCCAGTCTGCACCCATTATCACCCTGATCCCCTCTTGTGCACCGGTGCCCTCGCAGAAGGCCAGAGCCTCTGAGAAAGGGCTTGGTCCATCTGAGCTGTGGCAGCCCGGAATAACTAGCTTCCGTCAGATGAGAGCATATGGGTGAAGAAGGGGCAAACCCCCATCAGGCGCCTGATTTCACCCCAGTACACGATGGCGTTTGACAGCAGAGAAACTCATTGCTTTCCCTGTGAATAGAATTAGGATGTTCTGAAGAGGGCAGAAGAGGAGACGGCTTGACCCCCGACCTGAGACCGTGGGCCTGAAGCTGTTTGCTCATCTTCAGCTGCTGGAAATCATCGATATCCCGAAAGAGAAAGAAGGCATCTTTGCACTCCGGATGGGTCTCAAACAATCTGTGGGAAAGAGGAACACACTGCACTTTAATCAAGGTATCGAGACAGAGACGCACAGGCCAGATGCACCAAAGAGTTTCTCCCATTTTGTGTCTAAGGGAAAAACATGCAGAACATCATAGTAACCCCAGAGGATGACGGCAGATAAAGATCATTTGGCCCAGTCTTCCCAGTTCCCCTTGCCTTTACTGATCTGGTTATAACTCTTCTCTTACCAGGGTCCCTCACACTAAGAGGATCTCCCAGCTGCCAGGGGTAGAAGCTCAGCCGCCTGCAAGAGGTCGTGCCTTTAATTTTTGTGCTGTTAGCTGGGGGAGTGTCGCGAAGCCATTCTGCCCATGCTAGTGACTTGCCGCCTCCTCCAGTTGTGTCCAGGAACATAGCCAAGACTGCCACCGTCCGACCGTGCTGGCTGACCCTGCCGCCTCTCTCTGGGAGCCCGATACGCCTGTCCCACTGCTCTCTGCAAGCTGGTTTTATAATCTCGCCATTGTGGACCTCTGCTGATGCATCCAGATGAGCCTATGGGTTTCCGTACCTCCCGCGTCTCCCCCTCACCTTCCCTCTGCATCTCTCACAAGCATGCTTTAATTCTGGGATGGTTTCGGTAACTACCAACCTTTGCTGGGTGGTGATTCAAGCATTGTCCACCCTCTCAGTAAGGAAGCGTTTCCTCCCAGCTCCCTCTCTCTAGCTTCAGTTTTTCTATAGAAAAGGAACGTACTATGGGTTACTGTACCTTGTAAGAAATATATTTGGTTCATGTTTGGGGAGCACTGCTGGGAGCACAGTTAGAGCTCATTTAGGGGGTCAATTAAAAAATTAGTTGGGTGCTTAAATTTAGGTTGATGTTCAGTCAGATTTAGACTCGTACATGTTTGGCTGAAAATGTATTTACATTTAGACTTGCAATTTGTTTCCTAGATTTAGGCCCCCATGTTAGGTACCTCGTGCTGAAAATCAGTGCTACAGTGTGTTTCCTGCGTTAACTCCACCCATTGCCAAACCACTGTATTTTGACACCTAAATTTAGGAACCTAGTGAAAATAGCAACCTAAATTTCAATGCACAGCCCTAGTTAATTTCCATAGGGGCCAATTAAGTTGCCTAATTCACAAATTTAGGGACCTACACCCTTTTGAAATGGATCTCTGTGCTCACCATGTGACTGAGCCCGTCGCTTAACCTCCCTTTGCTGAGACGCAGACTGTAAGCCCTTGTGATCTGTCATGTACAGTGCTGTGTACACTGATGGTGCTGTCTAAATGATGAACAAGGCGCCACTGGAGATGGCACCATAGAGAACAAAACTGAATGCAAATGAGGCCGTGCCTGTGAGGAATTCAGGAGCTGGAACTCATCCAGGAGCGGCGCTATCTCACTTTGCTTTCAAAGTGCATGGAAGGATGCCCGGGCTTCATCATTTCAATGTATTCAACACTTTCTTTTAAAGACACATATGTGCACGTTAAAAATAGGGTTTCATGTTCCTAACACCTCCTCCACCAACTCCTTGCAGTCAGAGCTCATGTAAAACAAAGCCAGCTTATTCTCCTCAGTGCTGTCTGCATTGTATTCCCTCTCTCCCCCAAAACAGGCATTGAAATGGTATAATAAAAGAAGGGCATTGTTATTCAAGCAGCCTAAATTACCAGTCTCCAAATGGATTTTGGATCCAACACATCCTTTTCCCTTTGTAACTTGCCCTCTCGCCCGCAGAAAGAGGCATTTTGTGCTTGTTTGCTCGTATCCGGACAACGGCATGGGATAAACACTGTGGATCCCTAAGGGGAAGGGGAATGGAGTAAGAGGCATGGGGGTAACTTGCTGGTGCGTGGTGGATACTACCCTTAACCAATAAGCCTTCATTCTGTTGATGCAACTCCATCATTGCTCGCTGCTTCAACAGCAGGGGAGAAAGGGGAATTAGATTCAGACAGCAACCAACAAGGACATTGAACTGTACAGTCTGGGAAAAGAAATAAGCATGGGGGTAACTTGCTTGAGGTGGCAGTTACTGCCCTTAGCCAAAATGCCTGATACTACACGTCTGCTGCAACTCCAACATTGCTCTCTGCTTCAGCGGCAGGGAGTGAAAGGAAATTGGACTCAAACAGTAACCAACAAGAGCTCTGACCTTGGCGGTCTGAGTAACTGATGGGAAACTGCCAACTATGGGAGCTTGCTGGGCAGACCGGGTGGACCATTAGGTCCTTTTCTGCCGTCACTTCTATGTTCCTATGTCTTTATTCTGCCTTTTGTTGCTGTTTTTTTTTGTTCTTTAACTGAGTATAAGCTGAGTCAAGCTTCTAAAACATGATCAGTTCAGGACAAGCCAATAAAAGCATGCAGCAGAGACGCCCTTGCCCCCTCCCCTCCCTCAAAACAGGAGCAAAATTCAGCAGGGGGCGCCCAAAACTGGGAATCTGTGGTTCCTTCTTGCCAGGACCTACCATTCTTCCTCATTAAAGGACTTAGGAGTCAAATTTTCATAAGCTATTGAGTGGCAAAAGTACCCAGCTAATTTTACGTATCTTTAGCCAAATTAATAATTTGGATTTTTAGCCCACCTTTCCAATCATTGCTCGAGGTACCTTATAGCATCATTAGTATTCAGGTACATTATATCCCCGAGGGGATGGGAGATAAAGCGACTCGTCCACAGAGGGGAAGTGGGATTTGAACTCTACTTTCACTGGCTCATAGTCTATTTTCTAAGCACTAGGCCACTCCTACCAGTTAAGGTTTATCAGCTGAAATTGTACCTAAATCTAGTCAGACAAACTTTGCCTAGATAGATTTAGACCAGATATTTGGCCAGCTAGAATTGTCTGGAAAAATGTATCCAGTTAGCACAGAACATTTGTGTTTACTGGCTATAATGAAAATCCACACTGGGAACAGCTCCACCGCCGCCACTATTCTGATTGGCTCAATCAGGGCACCCTATGAATTTGGACAAAAAAATGTAGCAGGTCAGGTAGGGAAAATCTTCAAAGTCAGAGGTTTACCTGGCTAGCTTCCAAAATTAGCCAGGAAAACCCTTTGAAGATTGACCCACATCAAATAAAAGAAGAAAAGGGCCAGATTTTCAAAAGGTTACGCGCGTAACCAGTCCTGAGTGCGCCTGGCCTATTTTAAAAAGGCCCGGCGGGGCGTGTAAAGCCCCAGGACGTGTGCAAGTCCCGGGGCTTGAAAAAAGGGGAGGGGGCGAGGCGTGGGCAGTCTGGGGCAGGGTCAGCGGCTCTTGGCACAGCGGCCAATTGCCGACATCATGTGCCGACAATTGGCCAACGCGCGCATCTTGTACCTGCCCAGAGACAGGTGCAAAAGGTAAGATTATTTTTTGGGGGGGTGGTTAGGAGAAGGGGTGGGAAGGTTAGGTTAGGGGGGAGGGAACAGAGGAAGGCAGTGCAGCTTGGCACGCACAATTGTGCACCCCCTTGCTCGCGCCGAGGTCGGATTTTATAACGTGCACGCCTGCGCGCGCATGTTATAAAATTGGGCGCACATGTGCGCACGCGCACATGTAGGCTGCACATGCATGTTATAAAATCTACCCCAAAATGCGTGGATGCTGGAGAGAGGCTGAGAGAAACTTAGCATTGCCATCTCTCCCAGGTCAACCCAAACGGGTTGATCCAGTCCTGGGTTTGCCCTCCGTGCATGCATGAAGATGTAGCTCTGAATTTCTCAGAGAAAAGTAAGAGCTCTCTCTCCATCCATGGAAGTGGGATAAAATCAGCCCTAATGAAATCTATGGTGTCAGAAGTGGGCAGCGGGCCGAGGGTGTCTGTAATATGAAACACAGACAAAAGTAAACTCCCATCAGCTGACCTTGTGCACCCAATCCGAACCTGTCCCACTCATCTTGTTTGGTTGAGTGGGACACATCTCCATGCATCTAATGAGAGTGGAATAGCCCCTGATACAGGCCAACCCTGCCAGGCCTCATACCTCAAGGTAGGTCAGTACCTTCTCTGGAGCCACAGAAAAAAAAAAAAAGCCAATATGGACTGCCTCCTTGATTTTGCTGCAAATGGGCAGTGCTGAAGGGGAAAAAAAAAAAGACAGGTTCGGCATCACTGGCCCATTAGGACCGGTGCAAGAGTATTTGGCACCCTAGGTTAACCTTCAGTTGTGCAACTCCACCCCCAACTGACCTATCGGTGGCAGCTCCAGCACAGCGCTTCCTTCTTTGGCAGTATTGACGCTCCATCTCTGAGCCTCGTGCTGGTGGGATTTTGCCTCCCCCAATATTTTGATGCTCCAGGTGACCACCTAGTTTTCCTAATGGAAGCACCAACCCCGCAGCCCATGATTAATGTCCCTGCTTTTACAAAGAACGATGATGCTGGGGCTACCTTTTTTTTTTTTTTTAGCGCTGCCAGCACACAGGACAAAGACAAGGAGGTGGCGTCTTCAGTCGGTGCCACCCCCTTTTTTTTCTTTTTAGTGCCAGCAGTGGATCCACATCGAATTGTACATAAAGAGTAGCATGAGACTCGGGAGCTATGGGTTGCTGACCCCTGACTCAGCCGGGCCGGTTAGCTGGCAATCCCATAGCCCAGCACCTGGTCGGGGGGGGGGGGGGGGAGGGGCCTTGCCCACTTCCCCCCTGGTACGCCACTGGATCCCGTTCTGGTTTTGCTCTGTTGCATTTGTGGACTCGAGTAGTCCAGTTTCTCTAGAAAAAGGCGGAAACTGGAAATCCATAGACGCAATGGGGGAAAAACCAGAAGTGGATCAGCCTGCCAGGGTTGAGCTGGGTGAGCTGGTGATCCTAAAGGAAAGTAAAATCAGGATTGACTCAGCCTGTCTCTTTTAACCCGGAAACGTATGTGAGCCTGGGAAGGGGGACCAGGTTGCACACTAGAGCTGCTTTAGATAGTTTTGCCAACTGCTAAGAGAACACAGGCTGAAAATGTATTTGAGTTTGCTAAACTGCCTCCTCTCGCCATACCCAGTGAGGTGTGAGAAGCACAGAGGGTGACGGCAGATAAGGCCCATCCAGTCTACCCAGTTTCATTCCTGTGGCAGTGCCGTAGGTCTCAATTGACCTCTGACCTCCTCTCCCTGCTTACCCCCCAGGCTTTCCTGAATTCTGTTGCTCGTTTGGCCTGCACCATCTCCCTCGGGAGGCCATTCCACGCATCAGTCACTCTTTCTGTGGAGAAATATTTTCTCATGTTGCTTCTGAGGCTGCCTCCTTTGAGCCTCTGGTTCTAGCATTTCCTTTCCTCGGAAAAAGGTTTGTTTCTCATGCTTTATTCATACCTTTGAGGAGTTGAATATCTCTATCATATCCCGAGCTGTCTCTCATCTCTCCTAGGATATATTTATTTAAGTCCTTCAGTCTCGTCTCATCATACTTTTGCTACAGACCCTGTAGCCAAGGCTGACCCTAGGAGAAAGGAGGTCCAGGGCCCCTCCCACTTGTACCTGTTTATCCCCCCTCCTTTCCCCCCCTCCCCCTGCAGGAGGAGAGCAGCGCTTCTTACCTGCACTCACCACCTTCTCTACCCGTTTTATTCTGGACTGAATATGCAATGCCAGTGGGTCCAGGTAGACAACGGAGGGGGGGGGGGGGGGGGGGCTGCCTGCATGTTCAGCCTTCAGAGTAAAAGGAGGAGGCAGATGCAGATAAGAAGCGCTGCTCTCCTCCTGCCTGTGGAAGGGAGGTCGGAGGGGATTGCACCTCGTAAGTTGAGGGGCCAAGAAGGAAAGAGGCTGCTGTGGGCTACCATGGGCCCACAACACAGCGAGGGAGTACTTTAGCGTAGGAAGCACACTGGCTGGTCTGTCTGAATTTGCCGAAGCGCAGGGCCTCCCAGGTGCATGCTGCCAACAGTCGCCCTGTTTCTCTGCCTCCCCTGGACAGCCCTGCTAGTAGCCTCTCTTTCCAATCCTTCCATTCTGTCTGAATCCTTTTGGAGATACAGCTTTCAGAATTGGATGCAATTTTCCCTTAGCAGATCTCCCACACAATGAAATATGAAGAAGGCAATTGATTTAAAACAAAATAGAAGCAGCTTCACATGGAGTAGCTAGGAAGCTCTGGTGCCTGGCCAGCAGTTCCTTGGTTTCACCTATGGCCACAGCTAAGCAGCAAGAAGTCATCGGAGTCATGCAGGGGCAGACAGGCGTGAACAGGTGGTAGGGCAGGTCCTTCTCTGTCACTGCATGGACTTGACTGTAACACTGAGCATCAGGTACAACCCTCTTAAAAAGTCACTCCACCTGTGCTGAATAGGAAGCTGGGAAGAAGCAATGACACTGCGTACAGCTGCTCCATTTTAAGTCAATTGTCTTCTTCTAATTTCATTATGTGGAAAACCTGCCAAGAGGAAATTGCAGTAATTGATCCAGGACATAAGACATATCCTTATTAATCTCTGTAGATCTGCTGATAGTGTCTCCTGATCCAAGAGAGAAGAGTCTGCCCAGAGCATCATGTGGATTTACAAACCATGCCAGAAGCCCTTGTTAGAGTCCTATCCACTTCCAGAAGCATTAACGCTCATTAAATCGGATTAGAGCCCAGTTTCTGAGCGTTTATTAGAGTTCACCCTGAGTGAGCGCAAGGACATCCAGACCTGAATAGTTCTGAGCAGAACCTCACCAGGATTTTTTTTTTTATTAATAATAATAATAATAATAATAATAAACATGTTTAATGAAATGTTCATTTCCATTTAAAAGTTAAGCAGTCACATACAGCTTCATAGGAGATGCAACTCAAATTTCCTGCTAACATTCAATACCCACAGTTGATAATAAGGACCTTGCTATCTCCTTGCGCTCTTAGCTTTTATGGACCTTACTCTTGTAATCAAAAGTCATCGGTCAGCCCAGAGCCCATGAAGTATGTCTGTGGCTTCCCTCTTTATACCCTAACAGTGTCCTGGACTGGTGATTCCTTTTCCACCTTGTATTTAGAGATAAAATCTTGAGCAGACCCTTGATTACCCAATACCCATCACTGTCAGGCCGATACAGTAACCTGCCCTTGGACGCGCGTTTTCCCTTACCCCTTATTCAGTAAGGGGCGGAAAACGCGCGTCCAACCCGTGGCACCTAACAGCGCCCTTATATATATATATTTTTTTTTGTTTTACTTCCTGCCTGGGTAAGAATCCTTCTCTATTCTCTGGCCTTTTTAAATGCAAATGTTTTGTGAGAGTATCCATCTAAACCTCCCTTTCCCTGCGCCCTCATTGAAATCCTTCCAGGCCAGTGTTATGGCGCCACCTACTGCTTGTGACTGGTGTTGTCCGCAAGTTAAGAGCCCTGCTGCTGGGAGGATAGGGTCTTGACAGGAGACAGAATTTGCACTTTCCTCAACCTTGGGACTAAGGTATGGGATATCGCGCAGAAATTGAGTCCTAAAAAAGGTGTTATGAAACAACCTCCATGTCTCTTGTAGCTTCAAGCCACCTGTCATGTCAGGAATAAACCATCTACTCTTCAAGCTTCTGTTGTCTGGTTTCTCTGACCCATCCAGAAATAGAGTCCAGAATGTCACTAAAACTGCCCCTCCCTCTCCATTATAATATTTCCCTTATGTACTAGCACTGGAAGCCCTTTGCATATCAGAAAAGCCATCACCCTTCTGCTTCCCACCCATAATAACATCGTAAATGTCGGCAGAAAACCCCAGGTGCTCCACCCGGTCTGCCCAGCAAGGTGTTCACTCTGTACAGGTTACCCCGTTTTCTTCAGTCCCATCCTTTAGCCATTAGGGATTCTCTGGGTTTGTCCCTCACATTGCTGTTCGCGTCTTCACTGCGTCTTCTAGGAGGACATTCCAGGCATCCACCACCCTTTCCGTGAAGAAACATTTCCTAATGTTGTTCCTGAGTCTACCCCTTTGGAGCTTTCTTTCCCTGGAAAAGGTTTTGATTCTTGTGCGTCATTAATACCCTTCCGGTATTTAAAAGTCTGTATCTTACTGATTTATTTTAAAATATTTATTGCCTGCACCCTCCAAATTCACCAGGCAGTTAAATTTAGCAGGTCAAAATAGGGGCAGGTTTATGATTTGGCCAGCCGGCACTAATGATCAGCGCTGACTGCTGGCCGAAATCTAGGCAGCCACATGTTGACCATTAGAGTCAGACAGATTTTCAGCTGCAAACTGTTGTGACTTAAAGTGACTTAAATTGGAGCCAATGATCTCAGGCACTTTCAGCCCTGCTCATCCATCCACTCCTTAGCTGATAGTTAATTTCGGGAAACTCCTTTTTCATTATAGTTAAGCTTTTTATTGTAATGTCTCCAATATTTGACGTGATACTATGTAGGAAGTCTCTTTTTTGTTTTTTGACCCCCATTTCCCCCCCTGCTCCTGTGAGCTTTCAGCTTAGTTGGAATGGGCTTCTCTTCACTTTCCCCTGTTTGCTAGAAATGTAGCATGAAAAGCTGGCAGCAAGTGAGCCCCTGCCACCATGCTGGGAGAGAGCGTGTTTGGGGCTCTCACAGGCTCAGCTGCTAACGCCGTCTGTGCTGTGATCTCAAACAGGGTCCGGGAGTCGGTAGCACCAGGCTGAGCTGGCAGGGGCTGGCATCTCAGGCACTGGGACAGACGGAGAAGGAGAGAGAGAGAGAGGGATGCAGAACGCATACAGTTCTGCTCACTTACAGTGATGGACTGGAAAGAAAAATAAAAAGGCCCCGCTCATCTGCTCACAGGTGATGAGGTCATGGTCCAAGGTTCAGCATGTGCTGGATGAAGCATGTCCAACAGCACTGTGGCTTTCGCTAGGGTCGATGATGTCATAGGGCACTTCCCACCACTATCATGATGTCAGAGAGTGAATTTTAATGAAAAAAAAATCCATCTGAAGCTATTGAACACACAGGCACACAGTGTTTCAGTAAGAAATGCATATATGGATAACTATACATTGTTAGAGTGATTCCAGACCTCTGTTCTGCCTCTCAAATACACACATCCATGGCTGTGGGCAAATAGCATCTCACCTTTCTATTTTCTTGTTGCTCCAGAAGTCTGACCTCCGGCGTTCTGTGACTGCAGAACCTAAAGACTCATCTTCTATCCAAAGACAGAATCACAGCTGCACACTTCCAAGAGGGGCGGCAGCTGCTTCCATACGCACCTCGGTGGCAGGGTCAGCCGTAGGAAGCACAGGACGGAGCTGGCTGGTGGTTAGAACAATGGGCTGATAAGCAGGAAAACTCGGGGTTCAAACCCCACATCCCCCGCTGAGACTCCTTGTGACCTCGCGCAAGTCTTGCCTCAGGTTCCCATTTAGATTGTAAGCTCTTCAGGATAGAGAATTGTACTTGAACACTAATAATGCTGTAAGCTGCTTTGAGCATTGTTTGGAAAGATGGGCTAAAATTCCAAAATATTATTATTCCCCCCTCTGCCCCAAAATGGAGTCATGCCCTTGGTATATCTTTTCCTTCCACTGTGCTCTGCTTGGGGATCACGGGAACAGCCTGGAGCTTTTCCCCTACCCTGCAAAGTTTAAACCGCACTGTTGTCATCAGGAAATAGAAAACTCTTCAGACCAGATATGGGGTAGGCAGTCAAGAGGTTCATCTCAGGCTTCCTCATAAGGACTGGCCTGCCTCCCCCTTCCCATATAAACACAGATAAAAACATAGACAGACAGATGTCCCCACTCTGGCCATATTCAAGTCCCACCTGAACACCTACCTTTCTGAGATTGCTTTTACATTTTAAATCCTGGTTCTCCTTGATCACAGCCTTGTCAGTTATAGCCATGTTTACTGTAATAAATACATTTCTGAAAACCTCCTATTCATTTTGTCTGTATGTCTTGATTAGATTGTAAGCTCCATGGAGCAGGGACTGTCTCTAATGTGTATCTGTACAGCACTGCATACATCTGGAGGTGCTATAGAAATGATAAGCAGTAGTAATACAGTTCTGTCAATGGGGCACGTTCTTACCTTATAAACATGATGATGCCCACCCTGGCAATGTGTTGGTGTAGGGTTCTCCAGGACTCTTGAATCAGCTGCTTCTGAGCTTTGGAGAGTGGCAGGGACTCAGTTGCTGTGGCTTGGGGATGCGAGCTGCACTCTTCCTCCGGTTTCCGTCTGGATATGTTTTCTGCCTCACTCCTTTCTCCATCAGGAGCCGCTTGCCCAGCTCCCGTTCCCAGATCTGACAGGGCACAGCCCATCCTTTGCCCGGCAGCGCTTTTGTCAGGCAGTGGATCTGCACCGAGTGCAAGATCTCCCCAACCATACAACAGCTAAACAGCCAAATTAGCAAGCTCCAGGAAAGGGTTTCAAAGCCAGCGATGAAACCTTGGCATTTTAAAACACAAATACCGAAGCATGCAAGAAACAGTTCCAAAGTAGATTCCTTTCTATCTTAAAAAAAAGTTCAACAAGACCTGGAAGTGCAAACAGGAGCGGTTCTAAGGGCAGAATGATGGAGATCTAAATGTCAGGATCCAAGCTCTTGACAGAAATCATTAGAGCAGGAATCCACAGATCTGGAAAGCTGTAGGCGCACAACAGTGCTTTGAAAGCGTACTCAGGTGAACAAGCTAGAAGAGAAAGGAGAGATCTATCTTACCGCTCTCTGAATATATTTAGATATATATGCCTGTCTCTGTCTGTCTCGTTGGGACTCTCGCTTTTCCTCTGTCTCAGATTGTATCAGAAGCAGGTGGAAGATCTGTGCTCAATCTCCAAGGTCCTAAGGACCATTTCTTTCCTCTATAACAACAACAACAAACATTCTTGGATGTCCTTTTAGTGTATGGTGAAAAATGTGCTTTCCTTTGACTCAGTCCTGACAGTAGCTTTGTGTGTGTGTATGTGTGTGTGTGTGTACATGTGTGCAATTGTGTGCACAAGTTTAGGTATCCCTAGTCAAACTATATGTTTCAATGAATCTTTAAGTGAACAGAAGCTGACACAATCTCGACAATATTCTGTACAAAGTTAAACATGACATTTTTCTGTAATTTTTAATGCAAGATTACTGTTAGCTGATTTTAACATGCAAACGTTTGGACAGCCTTTCAGTTTGTATTTTGTAACATCGCCTGTGGCAGAAAAAAACAGCTTCCAAATGTTTCCTGTAGACAGCTAAGGGTTCTTCTAGTCATGCTTTTGGAAATGTTTTCCACTTATTCTTAGGTCTTGCATGTACTGATAAATTTCCATGAAAAATACAATAACAACTGGAAACAAAAATCAATAACTGTAGCATGTGCTTTGGTAGCTCCTGTATATTCAAGGTGTTGGAGATATTTATTGTGTGTCACTTACATAGACTTCAGTCCATGATTTAATCAGAGGCCTAAAGCACGTTACAAAACAGTAATTTGGCCCCTGGGCTGGTAAAAGCAAAGCTTTTTCAGAATAAAGAAATTTGAGAACTAGTGGTCATGAAATGAGGCTCTGAAGGGGTAGACTCAGGAATAGCATAGTAAAATATTTTTTCACAGAAAGGATGGTGAATGCATGGAATAACCTCCCAGTGGAGGTGATAAGAGGCAAAAACAATAACAATTAAAGAAAGCACGGGCTCATTAATTGCAAAGAAGTGAGGGAAAAGCCAGAGATCAACTGGGGTCTAAGACACTGTAGCAGAAGGTAGTTGAGTAAACTAGATTGGTCCTTATCTGCTATCTAATTATAGGTGTCCGTTGTTTTGTAATGGCGAAGAGCGGTAATAAAAGTCACATGTGCGTAAACCCCATCAGTAAAGATTGGAGCCAGATTTAAGGTGAATGGCACCATTGGTGAAAAACATCTCCCTCAACTGATGGCGCCCCCCCCCCCCCAGTCTTCTCTTCATTTGCATTGGGATGGGATCTGCCGCAGCTACGTGATTTCAGTTTTCGGTCACGGCCAGGTTGAGCCTGTCTTCAACCGCGGCAGGGTGGAATACGCTACAGCCAGGCTGGGTGTGTCTTCGGCTGCAGCGGGATGGGATCCACCATGGTCAGGCAATTCCTCTCTTTGACCGCCGTTGGATGGTATCCGCTGTGACCACGCTAGGCCTCTCCTCCTCTGTCCCCATGGAGGTTAGGGTATCTCTCAGCTGATGGCACCCCTGGGCAACTGCCCAGTTCACCCAACCCAAAAACCGGCCCTACTGAAGATATTAAACAGCATCTCCAAATGTTCGAAAATTTGACGGTTAAAAGTTGGCAACCCTAACTGCATGTCTGAGATCTATGCACAGATTTTCAATCAAATTCAAGTCTGGGGTCTGCGAAGGTCATTCCAGAACTTTCATCTTTCTTTCCTGTAAGGGCTTCCTGGTTAAGGACATTCATTTTCAGTTTTAATTATATTTTTGCTGGAATTTCAATGTTAAAGCAAAAGACATTAGTGAAATAATGACTTTCCCTCTGATTTTTTGCCATGTGTTATAATAGTCATTTTTCCACTGATTATTTTTATTATAACATTGAAATTCCCATGAAAAATTAAATAAAAGCTGAAAAGTGAGGTCTCTCTTCATGGCTGCTTTTGAGATATGCCTTGCTGAAATATCCAACCTCTTTTCTGCTTCAGTTTCTGCACTGATTGTAGGACATCAGCTTCCAGGATATTTAGCTGAATCCATTCTTCCTTCCACCTGCACAATATTTCTTGTGCCATTGGCTGCCAAGCAACATCATTTATTTATTTAACAGTTTTATATACTGACCTTCATAGTAAATAACCATATCGGATCGGTTTACAATTAACAAGAATAAAAAACTGGGGTAACTATTCAAGTAAACGAAAGATAAACAGTAAGTAGGAATGAGTCAAAGTTACAATCAACAGGGAAGAGAACTTGGAATCATAGATCCACCCCCATCCTTAAAGGTTAGCGAGGTGCTCTTCACCCTTTTTTTTTTAACTAAATGTATCTTGTGCGGTCGTGGCTGATCAGTTCAATTTTTGTTTCATCAGTCCAAAGCAATTTGTTCCAAAAAGTTTCGACTTCTCGGGGTTTAGTTTTGCATACTTTAGGTGATTACTTTTGTGATGGGATCATAGAAAAGGTTTCCTTCTGACAGCTGTCCCATGCAGATCATTGTTGTGTAAGCAATGCAATGTGCAAGCAACTACTCCGGTGTCAGCTAAACTTCCAGCAAATCATTTACAGTGATCAGTTTTGCAAATCTGACTAGTTTTCATCCATAACATTGGGCTAGCCCCCGTGACAGGAACCAAAGCTGCAGAACCTCTGGATGACGTCAGCATGACAGGATATTTAAACTCCCACCATATCCCTGGCTGGTGCCTCAGCAATGGGCCTCCTGTCTTGCCATGCAGTGCATGTTGCTCCAAGTTCCTGCTTGCCTTGTTCCTGTTCTTGTTCCAGTTCCTACCATGTCTCCTGTTACTTGTCTCCAGCCTTGCCATGTCTCCTGCCATGTTCTACTCTGCTCCAGCCTTCCCTTCCTTGCTGTGCCTTGCTCCAGACCTGCTCCTGCCCCTACCTTGCCTCTTGCTGTGTCTCATTCCCTGTGTTCTGCCTTGTCCCGGTTCTGTCCCTGTCTGTCGGTCACTGTCTTGTCTGTCTCCATCTGCCTTCCGGTTCTGACCTTGGCCTTGGATTCTGACTATACTTCTTGATCTCTGCCTGCCCTGACCTCGACCTGCCACCAGACCTTGCCTGACTGCTCTTGATGTGATACTTACCTAAGCCTGTGAGCCCCTGGAACCCAAAAGCTCAACCTGCAGAGAAACCCTGACTGGAACAAAGTCTGAGAGTATTCACCAGCTGTTGGCATGTGCCTAGTGGCTTCGCCTACCATGCTGCATCAACCTCTCCATAGTCAAACTCTCACACTCAGTTACATCAGCCAGTTTTATCAGAGAGTTTTCTTGGTCTCCCAGATCTTGTCTTGATTTCAACAATGTCATGACAACATGACATTCATGATTTGATTTGATTTGTATCAAGAAAGTCGGTATATAAAAGCCTTTAAAGCCTTTAATTTCCATTTCTTAACAATGTTTCTGATAGTTGAAATTGCTTGCTGGAAACATTTTGAAAATGTTTTTTTTATAGCTTTCCCCTGCTTTGTAAGAGCAAATTATCTTAAATTGCAAATGCTCAGACAGCTGCTTTGAGGAGACTATGGTTGTTAAAAGTAAATAGAATAACAATCACAGCCTGAGAGGTTGGAAGGGTCAGAGTATTTGTTCAAATGGAATTGTCTTCATCTGACTAATTGAAGACCTATGCCTCAATCAACTTTTCAGCCCTTATTAACTTTTTTTTTTTTTTTAAAGGAGTAATGAATCAATTGGAAGGGTGTCCAAACATTTGCAAATGCAATATTTACTTTTTAAATTATTTTCGATCTGTTAAAATCAGCAAATAAACCATAATTTTGTATTAAAAATTGCAGAAAAATGTCATATTTAACTTTGACCCAAAAAATAGAGAGCGAGTGATACAACAAAACATATTAGAAAATAAGCCTATCAGAAGCATTTAATGGGATATCAGATACAGGGGGACTTGGCAATAAAAATGCCAAAGACATCAATCATTTGCGTGATGAAGGCATTTTGGGCCGAAACATCGACTGAGATTGAGATTGGTACACAGGCAACCTAGTACCAATATCACCATGATATTAAGGGTGAGGAAATACAGAAAAGCAGAAAATCTTTATGGGCTTCTCCAAAATTAATGCCTGCTCAGGGCAGGCGTTAATTTTAGCGAGTAAACATGTGCAAGATAGGCCATACTCAAGGGCGCATTGAAAAAAAAAAGTCCTGCTTTCTGTGATTCCAAAGAAAGCAGATTTAGGGAAACTCTGCCAGCTTGCAGTCCCATTTGTGCCCTCAAGGAGTGGAGAGTGTGGGAAGGGAGGAAAAGAGAAAACAGAGGAGGGAGGGAAAAGCAGGGAGGGAGGGGATGAGCAATAAGGGGAGGGGAAGGGGAAGGGACTGAAAGTTAGAAAATGGGGTGAAAAGAGGGAAGAGAAGAAACTGAAGAGAGCAAAAAGAAGCTGTAGAAATGAAAGATGAGAAAAGTTTAAAAAGAGAAGAATGACTCAGGAGACCAAGATAGAGAGCAGCAAGAAAAGAAGAAACCCGTAAAAGGAAAGATAAGTTAAAGCAGGGATACTATAGTGATAGAGAAGGATTAGGGTTGCTGACTGCCTGGCATTTGGATGGCCCGGCCAGTTTTGATTAAGGGAGACCAGTAGCCAGTAATCTACAGACCACCATCTTCCCCATCAAGAAACCATCCTCCTGCCCTCCAGGATTCCCCTCTCTGCACTGCCACTGCCAAATTGATGCACTCCTCTCTCCCACACACCTTCACTTATGAAGCAAGGGGTCGGTCTTAGGCATGACTGCTGGTGATAGCAGCGGGTCATGAAAGCACATAGACCTGGACAAGAGCTATCTTATGCTCCACTCCCAGGATCCACCTCCCAAGGAAGAAGCCTTGAGGGGGTGGAGAGACCGCAGAGCCTGGGAGTGAGCTGGTGCACTCTGCCTCCAGGACCCACCTCCCATACTGAAGCCAAGAGGGGGAGAGAGAGGGCAGGGCTTAGGAGTGGAATGACCTCTGGCTCAGTCCCTGGCCTATGCACTTCCACAACCTGTTGCTGCCATCGCCATCATGGTTGGCCTATGACCGGTTTCTGCTTCAGAACAAAATGTTCATAGGGGAAGGAAAGGGGGTTGTGGAGAAGAAAAGGTATATAGGGGAGGGGGAGACTGTGAAGGAGAAAAGGTTCATGGGGGTGGGGTTAGAGAAGAGATAGTCCATGGGGTGAGGATTTAGAGAGGACAAGGTCCATGAGTGGAAAGGGGAGAGATGGTGGAGAAGAGGCCACGGGGAGCTGTAGATGAAAGATTCCATGGGGAAGGGAGATTTACGAAGGAAGGAGAAATGAGGTCTGGGGGGGTGGGGGGTGGCTGGTTGTTATTTTTATGAAGTTGGCAATTTAAAAAGTGGGGTAATGGTGAGGAGGTAGCAGTGTTTGGTGCCCCAGGCAAACCTTTGGTCATGCACCCCTCTCCTCCAACTTACCTCTGACACAGCGCTCTCTCCATCTGATGACAGTGGTTCTAGACCAGGTCTCCCTCATCCCTCTGGGCCTCGTGTCAACAGGATTTTCCTGCCCCCAAACCTTTACTGTTTTAGATGACCGCCTAGTTTGCCTAATGGAAGCGCTGGCCCTGGGAGGTAGAAGGGACAATGGAACGGAATTTAACTAAGCGCCTTATCCTGACTGAACTTAGGAATATTTTGTATTACAGTTAATAATATACAATATTATCCAAAATTAAAGTTCAATTTAATTTTACGTTTAATTTAAGTTTAACATGCTAATTGGCTTAATTTTAATTTAATTATGGAAATATTTAAGTATTTATTGTTATTGTTCAATGTTCAAGGATTGTATTATATGTTATTGTTCAATGTATTTTATATTATATTATTGTTCAATGTTCTTTGTAAAAAAACCCCGGTCTGACCTCCCAGACCAGGGCAATCTTTTCGTTTCTTGTAAACCGGACTGATTTGTATTGTATACAGGAATTCCGGTATATAAAATTAAAAATAAATAAATAAATAAATGGATGGATGGAGAAGTTGGAGGGGGGAATCAAATGGAGAAGGAAAGATAGAAACTTCAGTGCTCATTGTGTCACGTACATTTTGAGCAGCCCTCCCCCCCCCCCCCCCCCCCACTGAGATCACACATCCCTGATTCAGCACCAAACTGGATCATTGATCGATGCAAAAATAGTTTTTAAACTTGAAGGTCCCAAAGCAGATCATTTTCGGCACTGGACCAGAAACAGAGCGATCTCCTTTTCCAGAGCAGGGAAGGAGGAGGAGGACAGTGCCAGTCTGCTGTGTTCAGGGGTTTTAGGATATCAGAAACCTGACAGCTTGGTGCTTTTGGTTTCCCACTTTCCGTTCTTCCTCCTGGAGGGTAGAAAGAAACACAGCTTTTCTGCAGGGGATGGGACCGGGGTGAATTGCTGACCTGTTCTAAAACAAAATCCATCTGCTACCACCACAGCTTTCTGGGCAGGGATTTCTTTGAATAAACATCTTGAAGAAAAAATTATAATAAAGAATTCTGTTGTTTATTACTGTGAATGAAGAGCTGTTCTCTTGCTAGCTGGGCAGCTCCGTGCAATGGAAAATCGTGCGGATACTTACCTGGACATCCCCCGTGCAGCACTGTTACTGCAGGCAGAAAGGGGGGACTTGCACACTGCAGAAAAGCTTTATTTTAACGTAGACCATAAGCCCCATCTCTGCTTTGCCCCAGCTCATTGCCAGAGGCCCCTCCACTTCCTCTCGCTTGGGGATCCTCTGTGCTTATCCCATGCTCTCTTGAATTCAGCATTGGTTTTTATCTCCTGGGAGACCGTTCCATAATCGGTCTGCCCTTCAGATATATTTACTGTTTTCCCTATTAGTCGAGTCCACGTGCTCCCCTTCGTCCAGAACTGCTATCGTTTCTCTTGAAAAGACTGTGAGTGACTCTTCAGCTCTGGTGGGGTGAAGGAGGTGCACTAGGAAGGAATTTTGCTCTTGCATCTTGACCGTTCACAGAAGACGCATTTCATAGGACTGTTCCTGCTATGGAAACGTGGCCCCCTTACGGCACAGTCTCAGGGGGGGTCCACAGCCAGAATCAGTCTCAGTCTCTGCTGTACAGATACGGACCAGGCAAGAGCACTGTTCTTTTGGGCAACTACAAGCACAGCTTTTCTCTTCACTATTAAAACAGCCAGAGCGGTATCCTTTTCTTGGGAGAGAAGGAAGGGGGGAAGAGGTCCCCAATGTGCTTTATGCTCTTGTACATCTTTATCATTTGGTTTGAGAGGGTTGAATGGGCAACTAACTTCCTTTTACATGCTGCCCTGTACATTAAACCATAGAACATGCTGCCCTGTACATTAAACCAACAGAAATGCCACCAAACCTGCAAAGTGAGGTGCTGGCCTTTGGGCCACGAGTGCTGGGTCCTCCTGCAGCCAGTTCCGATAAATCACCAAGAACAAGGAATGTGAAAGCCCCGCTACTAAACTAGCCACGTGTTGGGTTGCAAGGTCACTCTACTAACGTATCTGAGACACCCGGGACCCACAGTCCACTCCAGCACCTGCAGCTGCCAGTCATTCCCAGTCCCTTTCTAGGTGTGCAGGAGAGAGATCCCAAGCGCCGCAAAGTGCAGCTGCTGTGGAAAAAGACTTTGTAGTCCTTTCAGGTTAGGTCAACCATCCATGATCCTAGAAGAGACCTAAAGCTGGTCATCCTGCGAGAATTAAATGGTTGATGAATCCTAGGTGGAAGGCTTGACTGCTGCAGCACAGAACTGTTCCACTGTGGGCTTTATAGCAATGGTAGGTGGAAAGGCGAGACAGTGACCACTGGGGAGCCAAGCAGAACCAAGGTTTTCCCAGTCATTTAAGGCATGGGTGGAGGGACTTGGAAAAGGAAAAGTACAGACGAGAAGTCCATGCCATTTATTTACGAAATTAACTTTTAAAAAAATTGACTTTAATACAAAAAAAACCCCCAGAATACAAGAATAAAGAAAGTTCATACAAATGTTATGTACACTTTAAGAAAAAAAAATCTTAAAGCTGGGATGACCAAATAAAAAATAGCTAAATATATAGAGAATGTATTTACAAGAAGAGGAAAGAGAGGATATCTCTCTGGCTTTTAATTTAACAAACAGATTGTAAAGTATAAATAACAGACTAAACTCAAACATGCAGCCCCATCTCCTCCCCATCACAGCAAGCTTTTGGAAGTGTCCAATGGGAGTGCAAACATTGGTGCAAGTGCTCACCTCTGACCTAGCTCCGTGCAGGCTCGGACACAGCATATACCCACAAACCTTAACCGAAGCCCAATGCCTTTTGCTACTTTTGCTATATTTTTCTCTTTCCAGTTCTGAGCAGCTCCAGTCCTCAGCCTCCAACAACTCAAATTCTCTGCTGCAGGTTCCTAGCCTTTCACTGTCTGAGTTATTCTGGATGGACCCCGGGCCCGCTGGAGCACAGACCCTTCTGGGGGGCCGTGACCCATGCTGAGATTGGATCATGGAATTTAACATCTCATGGCAGAATTATTTCGCTGCTTGCATGCCACACAGCAGCCTTGCTTTAACACCTGGGAATCTTGCAGGAAGGTCGACAGTTAGTTTGGGACACCCCCAGTCTCCCCAAACCTTCTTTCAGTCTTTCATGATGTGCAGTGGTCCCTGGCATCATCTTTATTCACAATGGGGGGCAAGTTTCCAAGAGCTGCTGAGGAGCCACGCTGGCGAGCTCATTTTAGCAGGTTATCTTTAAGCGAATACTCAGCAACAACCTAGCCAGCTAGGCGGGGGTGGAAACTTATCCTAAAACCAATTTATCCAGCTGAATGATTTATTCCATACCTGGCAGCTCCTGATGATTACAATCCCCACCTTCATCAGCTTCCACGCACCATCTCCCTCCTGCAATGCCACAGACCCTACCAACCAAGGACTTCACCATCCCTACTCCACAGCTGAGGATCCTCTGTGCCTGCCTCGTTCTTTCTTCCCTAGGAAACTTACACCCATCTCTGTCTCTCTCTTTTGCTATCATTATCCTTCCATTCCTAAAAACCTCTCACAATCACCACCAGCCGCTGCTGGCCATCAGGCGCACTTTCATGTTCCCTCTTCTCAGCCGTCACAGACACTCTCTCACATTCACTGGCACTGGGTCACTTTCTCTTCCACAGTCTCTGGGTCATGGCGCAGCTGCTGCTTTACCCTCCCTACCAAGCATACATCCTTTAAGTTTGGAAAAGAAAAAAACAGACACATGCTTCTTTTTCAGTGAGGCAGACGGATGGGACTAGCAGATGGATCTTTTGAAGTCCCTTCCCTTTACCTGGACAGTCACAGCAGAAGCAGAGGATTCCCTGGCTGGAGCTAAAGGATACCTTCATCCCTCCTCCTGGTAAATAATAATCTCCTCGCCTGTACCCCAGGCTGAAATTTCAGGACTCTTCAGTTCCACTAAGGGCCAAAGCAGCTCTAAGAAGCACAGAAGGTCTCGTTCCCTTACAAGGGTTTGGAGATTAGGGGATGGGTTTGGAGCGGTGAGTCAGAGGACTTTAGCTTACTTCAGAAGGTTTCTTCACAAGGGAAACACGTAGAAGGACACTGAAGCGGGGTGTTGGGCTTAGAGGTTAGGGTTCAGGGTTGCTGCAGCCAGAGAAAGTGTAAAGGTTCTACAGCAGAGAGAGAGTCAGAAGATCAGGATCATTCTGCGTTGGGTCCTTTAAATCCATGGAAATGTCTTTGTGCCTTGGTTTTCTAGCAACAGAATATTCATGGGGGGGAGGGGGGGAAGGGGCAATTTTCAGAGCAGGTAAGTAGTGATTTACACGCAGAAGTTGGGTGTCTGAAATTGCCCTCTGGAATCATTTGCCAGTTGGGGCGTACCTGTGGCCACATGAGGTGGCACTTTCAGCTCCTTGTCCATGAAGAAAAGGAGATGCAAAAGGGCTGTGGGTGCCTCGTACCTACGGCAAGTTTCAAAGCCATAGTCCGTGTGGTGCTTCCTCTTTGAGAATTGGTGCAAAGTCCGCAGGTAAAAAGGAACCTGCGAGCTGTGTCCCAGTGCAGCTGAAGTGAAAACAAGAGAGGCCAATGCACATAGAGGGTCTGCAAATCAGGCCCTGGATCCAGAAGAAACATTTTTGCTGCCCGGTTCTGACCCGTACATGCAACTTGACACACAGGTGACCATCACATTAACTGATCAGTGATGCTTCTGGACGAGTGGTCTAGTGATGCTAGAGGATGCACACAATGAAGCCAGGATTGCAAACTTGCAAATTAATGCCCATGGGATGGTTTTCTGCCTTCTTTATAACCTCAGCCCTGCATTTTCACTTTACACGCATGGAACAGTGAGCATTTGCAAATGTCTTTTGGAAAGGATCTTCAACGACTCCACCAGCTCTGGTTCTAACAGCCTTCTGGATCCTGGCTTCCGAAAAGCATTCCTACATGTTTCCCCTTGGGAACAGTCCGGGGACATGCGGAGGGGGATGATGCGCCTTGGCACTGGTGGGCGAATCTACTCATGTCTTAGGTGGCGATTCTAAGCTGCTGCCGTTAATACTGATCCTTCTCACACCCTGGGACTCTGGGGCGGCGAGGAAAGGGTGAGTAAGGCTGACCTGGGCATTGTTGAAGGAGGAAATCCGCCCACTGCCCCCTATCTGGATGTTGACGGTGGTGGAGTAGCTTGCTTTGAAGGGGCTTTTATCCTGGTTTTCCGAGAAGTGCACTTTGTCTTCTGAAGCAGATGCCTGACCCTCTGCCGTACTCCTTAGACAGTCTGGTGCTAGGCCATGGCCAAAAACAGAAGACTCCTCTGCCTGTCCTAATCTCCAAGACTCGTCAGGCAGTGATCTGGAAGAATTTGGAGATGTCACTTGTTCTGCTTTTTTCTGAAGATTTAATCCATCATCCTTTCCCAACACCACATACTTTGAGCGGATATCACGGACATGGGGCCAGTTGATGCTGGTCAGCTCATGAGAACTCAGCCCATTACCTTCAGCTCTCACAGGTGACTGCACACCAGGGCTCTGGAAGGGAGATCCCACAGTGCACCAGAAACTAGGGTCTTCATTCGTGGCACCCAGGGATAGGCGGGCAGGACGCATTGGGCTACCAGCTCTTTGGGTAAGGCTAGCAGAAGGAAGGCTACTT
Organism: Rhinatrema bivittatum; assembly: GCF_901001135.1. Classification (NCBI taxonomy): domain Eukaryota; kingdom Metazoa; phylum Chordata; class Amphibia; order Gymnophiona; family Rhinatrematidae; genus Rhinatrema; species Rhinatrema bivittatum. The sequence continues at coordinate 78,228,748 of NC_042625.1, forward strand.
CCCTGCATCCTCCTGCCACTCTGAGGTAAGCTGGCTAACCCTAGGTATGAGCCCGAGGTCAGGAGGGAAGGAGATGTGACCTCAGGGCTCCTGCATGTGGGAGTTGAATTAGCAGAACAGGAGGATGAAGATTCCTGGGAACTAATGCACAGAGGTGTGAAAGAACAAGCCCTGGAGTTCACAAAGGAGGAGCGAGGCGGCTTTCCTGCTGGCCCCCTAAAGGCCGGGGGAGGAGAACTGATTCTGGTACACAGTGGAGTAGGGGACTGGACCCTGGAATTAGGTTCAGATGCTGAGGCAGTCAGCACTGTCTGTGTGGAGCGGGAGTTGGCATGGACACCTGAAGGCTGGCTTAAAGGGGATGCTGTCCCAGCAGCAGAGCCAGAAGACAAATGGTTGGACTCCTCTGGGGATCCCCTGTCTGAATCAGGCGCAAGCTGTACTTCCTGATCAGAAGATGCTGCTGCCATGGGTGACAGCACTCCTGCACTGTTGCCAGGAGGAAAGGAAAGGGACAGAGAGACGCTGGGCTTAGATCCAGAAATAAATGACTTGGCACTCCTTTGTAAAACTGAGACAGCCTCTGCTCCTTTTTCCTCATCTCCGGTGGCACTGGGTGACTTGGGCATCTTCTTTGGTGATTCAGCTGATGCGCTTGCTGGTGATCTGGAAGGGACTGGCAAGTTTTTGTGGCCGGAGACAGGTGGTTGGTATCCCAGGCAGGCTGAAGGTGATGCTGGTGGCTGTATTAGTGGGCTCTGAGCCAGCTGAGGTTGGGTATCCGCATCTAAGCTTTTAGACTTTGGCAGTGCCTTCTGTTTCACCATGCCTTGGCTGCTGCACGAACCTGCTAAGTATTTCGATATGGCAGCTGCACTGGACAGTTTCCTCTGAATGGGAGAGAGGGGCAGAAGCTTAAGACCTGGCTGGAGATCTTGCTTGGGAGAAGCTGCAGCTCCCAGGTTACCTGGAGTGCTGCAAGATCCCTGGGAGGCTGCTGCTGTCTTCCTGAAGGATGAAGAGCGAGACAGTGAATCAGATCTTTGGGATTCTGGACAGCAGGGCCTTTCCCTTGAAGCCGCAGCAGCAGCAAGCGATAGCTCCAGCTGTAGCCCTGAAGCCTCCTCTGGGCCAGCCAGTGATGGCTCCCTTGCCTTTCTGTGTTGCTGGGAGTACGGATTCCCAGATTCTATTGAGTGTGACAGTGGCTGCTGTAACCTTGGGCCAGCAGAACTCAGGGGACTGCTATGTGTGTCTGGAGATGGTGTCTCTTGTGAAGAAGTTCTCACATCCCTCCAGGAACGGGGTGGGCATTTTATACTTGGGGTTTCAGCTTGCAAAAATTCTGTAAGGACCATCATGCCCTGATCCTTTGCATTGAAAATGGTCGCTGGTTCCGTATGCATTGTAGAAGTGGGACTTGCATCACTTCCAGGTGAAGAAACTGACTTTGACGTGGATGTTTTGGGGTTAGAGGGCAGCTGCAAGGAGTCAGAGCTCAAGGCTGAAGCTGGAATTAGGAAAGTGATGGGAGCATTGATCTCTGATACCCGAGCTATATTCCCACCTTGAATGTCTCTGGTTATCAACATGGGTTCAGTTTCAAGAAGGTCTGTAAGTGTGGGAATCCTACCTGATGTATTTGCACATACTATTGAGGTGCTGAACATATCAGGGGGAGATTCTTCTGGTGGACTGACCAATGCTGGTGGAGCAGCTTGGGCCAGTGGAGTCAACGTTAATAAAGACATTTCCATTTTGTTTTCTTCTGAAGTTCCCGCAGAGCAGAAATCCACCAGTTGTTTGCAAGGTCTTGACACATCTAAGTCTTCTCCTGGATCCTCAGCCACAGGTCCAGAATCTGCTTTTTTGGGTTCAGGGTCTGTCTGGTCGAGTTCACGACTTGCCAAGAATGGACAATCCACAGGAAGGGACCTGCGACTGCCTTCGCTGCTGGTAGGACCAGGACAAGGCACTGGTAGAACAGTGCAGTCCCTGGGATCTGGAGGTTCTCTGCTGCTGCTGACAACCAGCTCCAACCCTTTGTCTCCTCCTGGAGCACATGCAACACACAAGGCCAGCCCCGGGGGCCCTTTCGAGACCAGCAGTGATGAAGACTCAATCGTCTCACTGACACAGGGTGCAGGATGTTTGTCCCCTTCAGGATCAGGCATTGAAACTGTTGGTGGAATGGGGCTTCCCCGGGAGGAAGGGACGGCAGGTGCTGAGGATTTGCAGCTCACAGAGTCTGACTGGGCTGATCTCGGCTCTCCTTCTGACAAGCTCTGGGGGTCGGTAGGGAAGGTCTTGGTTCCCAGTGGCGGTACGTCAGGGGGTACTGCCAGCCTGCTTCTCTCCAAACCCGAGACATTCTCTTTGGCAGCAGAAACGAGGACCCTGTTCTCTTGAAAGCAGTTTAAATGCACGAGGGCTTCGCGAATTAGAACATGTCCGTAAACTTGGGGCTCACCTGAAGAGAAAGAAGGAGAGAAAACATCAGAGTACCATTTAAAGAAGGACAGCATTAGAGACAGAGGTAATTCAGTCTGTGGACTTGATGTAATGGCTCTCCTGAGAGACAGGGGAGAAGGAATGGCCCCGGTTCCCAGCAGTGGGCTGGGAACCGGGGAAGCCAGGCCTCAATTTCCATTTCTCCCGCTGCCTTGGGTACCCAGTTATATCATTGGTGACCAATTCCAGTCCTCAAGAGCTAGAAATATGTCTGGTTTGCAGGACATCCACAATGAAGATGCACGATGCACTGCCTCCATTGTATGCAAATATGTCTCATGCATATTTATCATGGATATCCTAAAATCCTGGCTTGTTTGTGGCTCTCCAGGACCACAGTTGGCCACCCCTGAGTTACACTGTAAGCTCTTTAGGGCAGGGATGTATCATATCTGAATATTTATCAGCACTGCCTATAGTAGCATTATAAGAATGATACATATTAATATTAGAGGTATAAAACACGATGAACAAGAAGCGATATCACCAAAAGAGGAGAGAAGAGAGAGGCATGTATCACATTAAAACATTCATGACAATCCAACTTCTTAATTTTCCAAACAAAGGAACATCCGTGTGATTTTTGGATCATGCGTTATTCTGGCTGAACCAAGTCGTTTGCGTTATGGATCAGAGGCAGCCATGGAGACCTTTCACACAGCAAAGGCCGAAAAACCCCAAAACACGTGCACTGGCCTTCTCTGAGGACCAGAGCCTGAGTCGGTGCATGGTAAACCCCGGAAAGCCCATCCTGCCCAGCCTGGAGATCTCGCTGCCTCCCTGTGGCTGAGAAGCACTCGCTCGAGAGCCTGCGGACGCGGTCAGAAAGCTTTAACGGTCACGGGCCGGGGCGATTTTCAGGAAGCCATTTACCCCGGGGGGCATCAACAGAACAGGCCAGGTCAGGGGAGATAACGATGCGTGCAGTTTTGGCATTTTCTAAAGCAGGGCGCGCTGTTTTCCTCAGAAAAAGTGCCCAGGTATCTCTTTGGGTATTGCCTCCCTCGCACGCAGTTTTCAAAGGGAGAGGACGCTGCCGGGACTCTCCTTTTTGAGGGAAGTGGGCGCACGCGTTCCTGGTAAAAAAAAAAAAAACCAAAAAAACCTGTGTGTGCGCCTTGCAACTATGAGGACAGCGCTGAAAATTTCCCCAAACACTACTTGAACCCGGATTTGAGGGGGGGGGGGGGGCGCGGAGGCCTCTTTTCTAGGCTTTGTAGGGAGACCGGGACTTGTGCTCATGGCCTTAGCTGCGCCGTCCGGGCCAGTCCGACATCCCAGAAGAGCCGAAGGGATCTGCAGTCCCACGGGAAACTTTCCAGCCTGAAGATCCCCAGGAAATGGTTGATAAGGGATGCCCAGAGGTCGGGCAAAAAACAGAAGCTAAAAGAGGGGGAGGGGGGTGGCAGAAAGGAGAGCTGGTAAGCGAGGGGTCAGGCGGCTCACGTTGTCGCTGGCGGTCAGGCAGGGATTCGATTTTTCAGACTCCTCAGAAAATTAGCCGCTAAGTGCACGCAAACCCTTTACTAACGGCTTAGTTTCGGACCCTGAAACCTTCGGCTTCTCTCTGATCCGAGCGTCGTGGCCGCTGCTTTGGGTGCATCGGTCCTGGCCTGGGAAAGAATTGCACACGGGCTGCCCTTTGCTTCACCTCTTGCAAACCACCCGCTGCGTGCCGGCGAACAGATGATTATCTCGGTGCTGGATGCTGAGCAGAGATTTGTACGCAGCATTGCAGTGCTGGGAAGCAAAAGCCTTTCAATCTGCGTTTGGCTGAAAGACCCTTGGCCAGGTTTCTGTTATTGTTACTGTGGGCTAGGAATCGGTTACAGAAAATGCGTGGCTAGGGAGGGCTCTTCACTTTCTTTCCAGTGCTCAGCGCTAGAAACGATCAAGTAGTTCCATGTTTTTCAGAACAGGTTAATCTAGATCTAGTTTTAACCCTTTCCATGCAGTCCTGCTTTTCTTAAAAAATCAGGAGGTCCATATTCGGAGTCATTTAGCACTTAGCTGGCTATATTTTGTCCGGATAAAATTTAGACGGATAACTTACTGGCATTCCCGATAGGAGTCACTTTAGCTGGCTAAGTTATCTGGTTAACTCTGGTTGGGCCAGAGAGCTGTCCTAAAGTTAGCCTGCTAACTCTAAGAAAGCCAGCAATATTCAATAGTGTGGCCGCACCATTGAACATACCTCCAAAGTTAGACGGATACGTTTATCCGTCTAACTGTGCTATCGGGGGGGGGGGCGGGGGGCAGTAACTGAATATTGACCTCAACGGGTCCAGGACACTAACATGATAAAAGCTGGAAAACAATGGACAGCCACAAATTGGTTAGATTGATTTACCACTAAAGGGAACTTTTGCAACTTTATTACCAACCAGGATTTTCTTTCCGGGAGAACATACACACCTGCTGTCTTGGTGTCCGGGGGCTTCTCCTCTGGAAGCTTTGGCAAACTCCTGACTCCCCTTTTCTTTTTTGTCATCTGGTCTTGGGAATCCCTGGCTCTCTTGGGTGCCTTCATCCTGCCAATCTTTTCGCTGTACATCTGGGCCAGCAACTGCACTTTATTGATGATCTTCTCCGAGTTCTCAATCAGGCAGCCACTGCCTTCCATGTGGAAGCCGAGGCCGGGCAAGGCTGGGCCTGAACAGCAGGTCGCCTTCCTGGATGGGATGTTTTTAGAAGACTCGTGATCTGGTAGGCCATGGATGGAAACCAATGAACTCTCGGGCTTGCTGGCTTTCTTGCTCATGGGGGATTCTTTTTCTATCTTGGCCTCTGAGAGGGTCTCTTTCAGTATGGGGGCTGCAACATCTAGATCAGATTCTTCGACAATGACTAAGGCGTCATTGAATGGGCTCTCTTGATGGCCATCCAATCCTTTTTTACTCTTCTTTGCTCGTTTGAGGACACCAGAGGGTTTTTGGGGACTGGTGGTTCTCTTCTCTTTGTCCTTCCACACCTTTCTGATTTCAGCACAGGACTTATAGTCAGAGTCACATTCAGGCTCCTGGTTTCCCTGGGGTTTTCCATCACTACCACTGTTGTGGAGCTGTTCATCATCATTGGGCACGGACACTCTGCTTTGCTGGCTTGAAACTCCAAGGGTCAAGTAGCAGCCCTCACCTTGCTGACACTGTCTTTCCTCTTGGTCTTTTTTGCTCTCCTGCTGGAGGATGTAATTAAACCTCAGAATGGAATCCTTAACCACGCCTGTTGGAATGTATGAGACACTCTCTCTCCGATTCAGATAGAAACTGTTTGTCTCAGTTGCGTCATAGTAATTTTTTATCTTTTCAATCAATAATCTGTCATCTTGGGTCAAAGCAGAATCTCTCTTAAGACTGGCCGTCCTTTCAGATTTGTCCACTGAATTGCAGAGAGGCTCTTCGCCACCCTCTGGCCAACTAGACAATATTTGGGAACAGGGGCTTGATTGGTTGGAAGCATCCAGTTCTCTATCACTGACTTGTAAATGGTCTTCAGCAAAACGAATGCAGCTGCTCTTATCGACATGGGCTGTGACATCAAGTTGCTCTTTCAGATCTTCTTGCACATCGAGAGGCAAGTTATCTTTCATGCAGTGGTCTTCCAGCTCCTCTGGTTCAATGGACAAGGCAGGCACATCATCTTCCCCCAGGTCCTCCAAAACATGAAGAGGGGAAGATCCATTTTCCTGTCTTTGTTCCTCTTCTTCAGAAGACTCACTTACAGATGGATGGTATCCAGTGGGTACACTGGCGGTTGTTTTTTCCAACAATGCATTTCCTGGGGCTGGGGCATAATAATTTCCTTCTGAATTCATGCTGTCACACAAGGAATCTTCTGTCTCTTCCTGAAGTGCTCTTAATTGTACAAGGTCCTCCAGATCTTCTAAAGTGTCTTCGTGCAAAGTGTTGTACATCAGCAGACCCTGTGAGCAAAGACAGAGAGAGAATTAGCAACATACAGGTTTTATTGTTCCATTTGCCCATTGCTGCAGGGAGGAGGATGAGCAGCTTTAGTTCAATGACGATTCACGTGAAGGTCAAAACATGGCTATGGTGGCAGCCATCACCAATGGACTATGTTGCCTGTTTCAAGCAGAAGGCATTGAACTGGAAAATCTGAAAACTAAAATACAAACAGAAAACCATCCACAAGCTAAGCAGTTTCTGTTCTGGCTGTCCTTGTCCTCTGGGAGAAGGAAAAACTTTTCAAAAGTGTGCATTGTCTGTCCACTGTTGCAGTTGAATGATCTTTTAAATACTCTTTTTACCTTCTCTGGTTCTGTGGCTGGGCCCATATCTTGCACTTCTTTTCCCAGTGATCTTTCTGTATCTTCAGGTGCCCCCTTCAGACCTTTTTGGTTTAGCAGCTCAAGGATCTCCTCAGTGATGGAGAAGCCGGTGGACAGTGGTCCGTCACTTAGGGAGAAGGTGGAGGAGAGGGGCTCTTCAGTGGGGTCTGACTCCTCAGCATCGCCGGTCATCTCCACCTCAATCACACTGGAGGCTACTGTGCAGGTGCTGCCTGATGACTTGATGGACTCCGAGGTGGGGAAGAGCTCCCCCTCACTGCCTGCATGCTGGAGGGACACAAGACAAGCACAGTAACACAACAGCTCTCCAAGGCTTTCCTGACTTTAGTTATGTCACTAATTAGTCAACAAAGAAGAAACAAAGGTACTTCTTTGGAAGAAGTTCTCCAGACATGGACATACTTTTGAGTTGTGGTCACCCTGAGATTTGCAGGGAAGGGGGAAGGAATAATGCGCAACAGTTTTCTCTCTTCCACCTCCCCTCCCCCACTAATTCACTCTCTACCACACCCCCACGACTTTTCAACTCTCCAGGGATGACCCCAGCATTCTTCTTATTCCTCCCTCCCTGCTCCCACCCCTTCTAAGTCACAGTTCCCTGACCTGTACACCCCCACTCATCCTCAGTTGAGTCCCAAGTCCTGGAATCACAGCTGCAGACTGAGCTGTGTCTGTTGCGGCCCCTCTTCATTTTTTCCTCATATGCTGAGTGTAGGGTGTACTCTAGACTCACTCCTCCTCTCCAGTTACCTGCAGGCTTTCTGAAGAAGGGGAGGGAGTAAGGTTGGAGCAGACACAGCAGAGCAGAAAACAGTTGCTCTGCTCCCTTCTCCAGCCCTTGTTTCCCTGCAGGTTTCCTGAAGGGGAGGGACTGAAGCAGTAAACTGAGAGGCTCTGAGCTTCCTATTGTTTCTCTGGAAACCTGACAACTGATACAGATGATCTCTACCACTGATTTCCCTTCACTGAATGGAGAATGACAGAAAGATAAGGTTGGAAGGGGCTTCAAGAGGTCATCTAGAGTCATAGGAATAAAGAGCTGAAAAGGACATCATCCAGTCCATCCCTCTGCCTTCAAAACGGCTCGTTTATGCAAACGGAGAAGAAATAAGTGCTCTGTATGTGCAGCTGAGTCTTTGCTGAATACAGAATTCTTATTTTACCTAAAAGATGGTCTTAGTCCATGCTCAGGACCAACTGAGGCATCTTACACAGAGCTTTGCCCGGACCTCAACGGGGCATATTCTTAGCCGCTAAGGACAGAAGTTGGTGCGAGACTTATAAACAGCCAGCGAGGGGTGTCCAGAGTCCACTTATCAAGGCTCAACATGACAGATCAGTGCACCTTTTTTCAGTTTCAATACTATGGGATACATTTTCAAGGAGCTGCTAAGTGGCTAGGTTTATTTGGTTAAAGCTTGGGAAACATTCAGCCACAACTTAACTGGCGAGGTCATTTGCCTGGCTAAAACTTAGCCCTTACTGAAAATGTACCCTGGGGCAGCACCAAACTGAAACAAAAGTCCCTCCTAATTACCCTGCTGGCCCTCCCTCCCGCCCAGCATCCAAAGGATGATGAGAGCCCCCTTCCCTGTGATTCCTTTCTCTCCCTCTCTCCACTCTCCCTAAAGCCCTGCTGGGCCCATCTCCCCACCACTCCCCTCCCTCTCCACACCTGGTGGCAGGAAGTGATCTGTGCGCCCCTCTGACTCCAGACATTGGGAACCTCCCCCTGCTACCAGTGGGGTGGGGAGGGGGGGTGAAAGGACGGGGAGGAGAGAGGCCTGGATCTTGGGGACACTTAACTTATACTGTGGCTTCAGCAGAGAAGCAGAGAGGGAGATTGCGGCTCCGGAGGGCTTATTTATAACATCGGGGCTCCAGGATATATAGACCTGCTATGACAGCACCTCAATTTGGCCGGCCAAGTTAGGTGGCTAGAGCTGAAAATCAGCCTTAGCCACCACATTTTCTTTCCTTGATTTAAACCTGCTCCTGGGACCACCCAGAATTTGAGACTAGGTGGCTAAATTTAGCTCACTCGTCCCCTGTAAAGGCTTTAAATCTAGCCAGCCAAGTCCTTACTCAGCCGGCTAGTTGGCTTTGAGAATTTACCCCACGAGTGTTGCTGTGTTATTAACGGTTATTCATCTCCTGCAAGAGAACGCAAAATGTGTTACTCCACAGCCTTCTCTGCACTGTGCCTCACCCTCGCCACATGACAGTCCCCAAAAACCCACGGCTCCTAGCCCCCACGACACATGGGAAATCTTCCACTGACTCACCTTTAGCTTGGCAATCGCTGTAACAGAAAGAAACAGAAACAAAAAAAACAAAAAAAGAGACGTTAGACCTTCCCCTCCTCGCTCGGCGCAAGCTTCCTGCTGGTCTTCTACAGAAATGTTCCCTGGATGCATACTTACAGCGTCCGGTGAAGGCCAGTGGGATCTCCTGCGCTGGCTCTGCAGGAGAAATGAGGTTTACAGATATTACTGAAAATATTTTCACAAAGTGACCAGGGGCAGGAGAAATCCCTGTCCGAAAGCCCTGAAACCACTGTACCTGCAAGAAAGTCATTTCCGAAGTATTCCTATAAGAATTCTGCACTACAGGGTGCTAAATTCGGATTTTCCATAGGGCTCATAAAAACATATGAAGTGCCACCCTGGGTCAGCCCAGCATCCTTTCTCTGACAGTGGTCAATCCGGGCTGCCTGGAAGAGGTGCCCGGTGGATCCTAAAGGGAAGATAAATTCCCTCCCAGCTCCCAGCAGTAAGAGACAGTCATCCCCAAGTCTATCTGGCTCATGGTTGTTCATGGACCTGACTGCCAGAAACTTGTCCGAACCTGTCTTGGACTCCTCTATAGTGCTTGCTTTGACCACATCTTCTGGCAACAAATCTCCCAGCTAAACTGTGCATTGACTGCAAAAATACTTTCTTCCCTTTGTTTAAAACCTGCTCCTAGATAGTTTCATGGATTGTCCCCTATTCCTACTTCTGTCTGAGGGCTGAATTTTCAAAGTTATTTAAACCCTAGTCGGCGGCCGGTAATCTCATCAGCTCGGTCTTAGTCCCTGGAAACTCGCTCTGGGTGGCAGACGTCTGAATAATCAGAATGATGGTGATGTGAGGCACTCACCGGACTGCCGCCTCCCGCGACGATACGGGCCACTGTTATCCAAGCTGCAGACAGATAAGCTCTTCCGTCCCCGCTCCGGGCTATAGATAAACTGTGGTGGTTCTATAATAACAAAGGAAAGGATATTGCTGGGGGAGGGCTGAGGTGATCTCATGCCCTCCCCTCACTGCAGCAGGAGCTCAGAGGATCTCACAACTCTCTCTCCCTCATTGCTGACCAGTGCTCACCTGATCTCACACCTCCCTCCTTCCTTACTGCTGAGGTGATCTCACACCTCCCCCCTCTCTCACTGCTGGGAAGGGGGGTGTCAGCTCAGGTGATCTCATACTCCCCCCCCCCTCGCTGCTGGGGAGAGCTCAGGTGCTCTCACAGCTCCCTCTCCCCTGCTCTCAGTGATCAGGTGATATCACTCCCTGCCCTTACAATACTTCCAGGTTTGCTTTTATCAATAGTTTGTGTTTTCACATTGACCACCAATTTTACATGTGCACAAAGTATCCCGCTTTGCCATGAGCTTGGGGAGGACTGACCCCGATATCCTCCTGGCTGGAATTCCATACCTGACTGGCGGCGGATTTGTGGGCAGCCCCTGGTGTCGGCTGTCCATGGAGAAGAGAAAGATTTCCAAAGAGAGTCGGGGCTCAATCGGACCTCGGGCGAGTCTGCTAGGAAGAGGACACGAGTGAAGCCAAAATGTGTTCTGCACTTGCAAAAGTGACATTTCTGTAAAGCTTTCTTCCCCCAACTCCTCTTCTCCACCTTATTCCCCAACCCTGCAGACCTTCTCCAACCTCTCTGAACCAGTTACCACATCCAGGTGAGACTAACCCTGCGAAGATCATCAACCAAAGCTGAAAGAAAGACTATCCCTGGAGTCACAGAAAGGCGAGATGGGCATCCCAGCTCCTGGAAGCAACAGGAGCCAGGTCCCAGGAAGAGAGAACCCAACTCACAGATTAGATCAAAACTGAGCAGGTAGTCACCAGCTGGGATGGGATCTCCTTTCCCAGGTCACCTGCAGTTTCTCTCCTGGTCTCATGCACAGAGCCAGAGCGGGGTCTCCCACCTCTGAGAGTCAGAAATTCAGAATCTGGTTGTAGGGAAAAGCAATGGCCTCACTTACACTGAAAGCTGTTTTCCAGGAGAACCTGCTTGGCCTGCAACCAAGTGATGGAAAATTGGTGTTAGTATGTGTGTTCCCAGAGCACCCACCAGCCCTCCCTCCCTCCCTTCTGAGGCAAGCTAGCTCTATAATGAGGTAACAGGCAGAGACTGCCAGGGTGAAGGGCTACAGATTTAGGGTACACGAGATGATGCACTGTGTAGGACAAACAAATCTAATTCCTGTAGCAAGACAGGAGGGAGCAGTAGGAAAGGAGAAGGGGGGAGGGGCAAGGTGGCAGGATGGGAGGGAGTGTGTGTGGCCAGGAGCTGGAAGGGAGGATTGGCTGGGCAGGACAGGAGCAATCGAGTGGCAGGCTGAGAGGGGGTGGCTGGCAGGATGAGAGCAGCTGGGAGGCAGGGCAGGATGGCTTGGCCAGGTGGCAGGATGGGCTTCCAGTCTGTTTTCCAGTACAAATGAAAAAGTATTACTCTTGATTCACAAATTGCTTAGTTATGTTTCCTTCCCTTGGGTTAACTCATTATTATGCATTTATCAACCAAAGAGAAACCTTAGATCCCAGGAAAGAGGCCGGTTGGATCAAAACAGCGAGGCAGGCCTGTACTAGAGAATGTGCTTTTTCTATAGCAGCACCCATTCTATGGAATTCAGTACCTATGGTCCTGAGGCTCGAGGAACGTTCAAAGAAATGACGAGCCCACCTGAAGATATACTTGCTGAATCAAGCGTTCATTTAGTAGAACCTGTACAGTTTTTATTGCTTTGTGCCGTATGAGTTACAATCCTTAAGCGATGTTTCTGTGAAGAATATTTGAGTGCAGTTTAACAATTTCATAGGCTTTTACCATATGCCTACTGATATTTTTGTTTTTGTCCAATTTTGACTTTGTCTTTTTATGTTTAATTTTATGCCAATTTTATTTGTTGATTATTATGTACATTTTTATGTAAATCGCTTAGAGCTTCTGCACAAAGCAATTCAGAAATTTTAATAAACAAACAAACAAGACAGGAAAGGGGCAGCTGGACAGAATGGGAGTGATTGGATTGCACAATGAGATGGGGGGGATCAGGCAGTAGGACGCAATGGGGCAGCCAAGGCAGTATGATGGGAAGGGACAGGAGAGAGGGGAATGACTGTAGGAGCAGTATCATCACCATACCTTTTGTGGAATGGAAGCTGGGTGATTCTCCACAATTAGACGCTTCAGATAATGAATCCACAGACGCTTCTCCTCCTGGTTCTTGGCCTGCTCAAGGAAGTGAGTTGTGGTATTCGTGCAAGGGAAGAGAGAACACAGTAGCATCAGGGAATGTGCATTTTGGTTTCGGGCAAGGAGTCACAGGCAAGAGGCAAATCTTTTCCTGGCAGGTCAGAAACGGGGGCAGGAAGATGGGGCATGCAGCTCAGAGATCCTCCTCCTCACCTGCACAACCTGCTGCTGCTTGGGAATTGTCAGATCTGCCACTTTGAAGCTCAACGAATCCTTCATGTGTTCGGTCAGGGCCAGGCTGCAGCACTGAGGGGTGGAGAGAGAGAAGGTCACTTTGGTTTCAGAGGGATTCCTGGATATTAAATACTGTGACTGGCTGCTGACAGTCCCAGGCTCACGCAGAGGGCTTTGCTCTTGCCCACACTCTGCAAGCTTTGTGATGTGAAAAGGAGGAAGCAATCTGTTTATTCTGGAGTGCAGGGAATAACCACAGTGCTTTTTCCACATTACCTTAGCTGGGCTTTTATTGGCCTTTCTCCCAGGCGGCTCTCCCCAGATGGCATTTCCCGGGTGACTCTGGAGACTCTCACTGGCCCAAAGGCTGAAGGGACACCCCCTATGAGGCACGAGGCACATCCCCTGTGTCACTCTTTGCCTGGCAGGAGCTGCCATGATAGCCAGCAACTGTCTTCCCTCCCTGCTCAGTCCTGAGGTCACCTTCTCCATGGACCAAGCAGCCCTGATGAAGACAGTATCTGAAACTGGATCCCCTGTGCCATCGTGTGCAGATTTATGACCTGAACTAGAGGGTTGTCCCTTCACATTAGTTTTAAAGGGCAGTGTCATACCCCTATGGGATCTTTGAGATTTGCAGCTAAGAGGGCATAAAAAATCACTAGATACCAGCAGGCTGGGCTTGCCGAGGGAATGCTGAAGGATCACAGGCAGGCTGGACTCCCAGCGCCTCCTCCCTCCACCTGAGTGACAAATGGCTTCATGCAAAAGGAAGCATGGGAGAGAGCACTGACTGCAGTCAGTCGGGGGGTGGAGATCTGGGGATTTCTTCCTACAAGTCACCCACCCCTGAGGGACTCAGACACGAGGTCTCCATCCTGACCCGCAGACCTGCAACTCCTGCGTCAATCAGTGGAGTGCCCCAGCATCAGTGTCTTGCCCTCGACCAGCAGAGGGAGCCTGCAGCCAGGAAAACAAGGGTGAGACGATGCGGCAGGGCAAACGGGGCCAGCTTACAAAGATGTGCGTCTTGTAGACGTACTGCTCCCCCCGCTTCTTGGCGATCAGCAGCATCTTGCTGAAGAGGAAGAAGGCTCGCTCCTTTTTCACGCGCTGCACGCGAAGCATCCCCTCCAGGACCAGCTCCCCAAAGGCACAGAGGTCTGGGCCCTTCCAGCTCACCAGCAGACTCTGGATCTCCTGTGGGTGGGAAACAGAAGCACAGCAGCCTCAGGCTCACCATCCTGGCAGAGGGGATCAACAAGAGGGAGGCTGGAACTCCTCCCACATCAATTCCAACGAGCTGATCCACACCTGGTTTTGCATGTATAGAGGTGCATTCTTAGGGGAAGCAGGGGCAAAACCTGGACTGGATTGGCCTGTTCACGTTCACCCGAGTGAGGTGGCAACTCTATTCACTTCCATACCCTGTATCACTTCTGAAAGGCAGGAAACTGACCAGCATTGTACACTGGATGTCTATCATTAACCCCAAACTTCACAGAATGGGACAAAGCCCCAATAGAAATCCAGCACGTCCAGGACTACAAAATGACCTTCTTCCAACAATGGAGCCCTGACAGAATTAGGATGTTACCCCTTCCTGCTCTCCATTCAAAAAGAATATTCAGAAAAACAACCTCCCTCCACTACCAGGCAGCCTGTGAGGTAACAGGAAAACTCGAGGTGGATTTTCAAACGATGTATCCGACTAACTTTGAACATTAGCTGGCTAAATCCAACTGGGTAAAAATCCCGCCCTGCCCTTTCACCAGCTAAATTAGATGGTAACGTAGAAACAGCCGCGCAGGCACACATGTACACAGGTATGTTGCCTCGCGCCAAAGCACGCGGCCATATTATAACATGCATGTGTATATGCACACATGAAGTAAAATAGGCTGTCCGCGTGTGCATGTGTGCACAATTTTATATGGATGTGCATATGTGCACACAAATGCCGCCTCTACACATGCACTGACTCAATTATCAGTTTCCCCAGTTCATTCCCAGTTCGCCCAGGTAAAAGATAGGACTTCCTAACCCCCCTCTAGTTAACTAGCCTTTTACCCTGTTAGCCCCTATCCTTAAAACCCTGTTTTAGGATTTACACACCATCTGTAGCAGAAGTAAAGTTACGAGGTAGGGAACCCCGGAGCGTGCTTGTGTGCATAAGCATGTGTGCACAGATTTCATTGAGAAACCTAGGACCGCCCTGCCCTGCTCTGACCACGCCCACATCCCGCTCCTTTTTTTGTAAAAGATTTTTTGTGCGCGTACCGGGAGATATGCGCGTACTTGCGCGCTTTTTAAAATCCACACGGCGCACACCAGCCTGACTTATGCGCATAATATCACCTGGCTTTGGCATGCATAGGGCTTTTAAAAGTCACCTTACAGTGGCGCCTTAAATCGCAAGACGTACAAACGTAGCTGGTGAATAAAGGAACCGGGTCAAGGGTGTTCCAGGGCATAAATGTAATTACTATTATAGCAATTCTCAAAAGCCATTTACGCGCATAAAGTGCCCTTACGCATGTAAATCCTTTGGACAATTCGATAGCATTGTAGCAATTTTCAAAAGCCCACTTACACAGATAAAATGCATTTCCACGTGTAAAACTCAATTTTAAGCGCGTGAACGTTTTTCAAAATCAGGCCCTAAATGTGCACGCAATGTTTTTCTCCCCCTGATGTAAACACCCCTGCAGAAATGCTTCTTTTTAACCCAGCTGAGGCTGCCCAGGCCATGCAAAACCCAGGACTATTTTTACCCTCCCGGAACGTATCCATCACTGCCTCTTTTACTCTGGCTAAGTTTTTCCGCGCGTAATGAGTTCTGCGGACGAAATTTAGCTGGGGTGGGGGTTGGACATTTTCAAATCTTGGGTTAGCAATGGTTACATGGAATAGACTTAGTTTTTGGGTACTTGCCAGGTTCTTATGGCCTGGATTGACCACTGTTGGAAACAGGATGCTGGGCTTGATGGATCCTTGGTCTGACCCAGTATGGCATGTTCTTATGTTTTCTCCAGATAACTTCAAAAGTTACCAAGGCAAAGCCTCTGAATGTCACCTTCGAGAGACCCTCGTGAAATGCAGCAAAAGTAACCCTTAATTAGAAAAGTCCCTCACATGCAGCAGGGAGACTCCTCAGGGCTCCTCCCACATCCCTCACCTGCAAATCTTCGGTCAGGCCAAGCTGCTCAAGATAAGCAGAGACAATACCGAATGTTTACTAGAACCTGGGAACGGTCTTTGTTGTGGTCCTCAGGGTACCTGGGCAATTCTTTCCTGTTCTCACTTGAAAACCGATCGGGGCCAATAAGGATTCTTGAATTGTAATCGCCTTGTTGTGTGCCACGTGCTCGATTCTCTGAAGGGCGCAGCTTCCAGACGTCTGCGGGTGATTGCAAAGTCTCTGGGGCATTTTACTGGTTCTCCGGAGGAAAGTAAGCGCGGACCTTCCCTTTCAAACTTGGCCCCTGCTGGAGGGGGAAAGTTCCCACCAGGATCGGCGCATGCTTTAATCCCCTTGCAAGACAACGCCAAGCCACGCACGTTGTTGCCCCCCCCCCCCTCCCCAATGACCTGGCCCCCACCTCCTGCTGGTTGTTGATCCCTGTGCATAAATGGCTTTTGAAAAATTGCCCCCTGAGAGGGTCAGTTTCCCAAAGGCATTTTCTGGGGTAACCCGGGGTTTTATCCTTGGAGGTGGTCTGTCCCAAAATTGCCCACCCGATGTGCGGGTAGAGTTCCACGCACGCAGACGTTTACCCGCCACGAGCGGAGGTGCTTCCGGGGGCGGGGATTGCTCCGCATGCAGATTTACTTTTGGCTACAAATCAGCAGCTGTGCAGGCAGTTTCAGCAGGATTCATTTTCAAAAGAAAGTAAAGTGTAAGTGGAATTCCTGTAGCATACACTGCTCCTTTTCTCTCTCTCTTTTTTTTTTTTTAATTTTGGCCCAGTAGTTTCCTCCTTTGGACTTCCAGCTCAATCGGAACCAGCCTCTGCCAGGCTATGGCCCCATGGGCCCACTAAGCCTTCC
Organism: Rhinatrema bivittatum; assembly: GCF_901001135.1. Lineage (NCBI taxonomy): Eukaryota > Metazoa > Chordata > Amphibia > Gymnophiona > Rhinatrematidae > Rhinatrema > Rhinatrema bivittatum. The sequence goes on from NC_042625.1 coordinate 78,245,330, forward strand.
TTAGGAGCTATCTGGAAATGTTTGCCCTATTTTGCATCTCCCATTCTCAACTCGCTTAGTTCAGTCATTGCAGTGATGCTTCTCAGACAGGGACCACACGCCAGGGCTGCCTTTGAAAGCCTGCAGTCCTGGGCCCCAATCCATTCATTAGGTGTCACCACTGCACAAGGACACCCTTCTCCCAGGGGCTGTGAACGCTGCCTTCTACAACAACCCCAGCTTCGGTCGATATGGGGAACAGAAGATCTGACCAGGGAATGAAACCTGGGTCCTCTGCAGAAGATACCAGTCCAGCTACCATACACTGATTCCATCAATCAGAAAGTGCCTGGCCTGTACCACGCACTGGTTCCATCACATAGGATGTGTCTTGCCTGTACTACACGCTGATTCCATCATACAGGAAGTGCCTAGCCTGCACCATGTACTGGTTCCATCAAACAACAAGTACCTTGCCTGTATCACGCACTGATTCCAACACACAGGATGTGCCTGGCCTGTACCATGTACTGATTCCATCACACAGGACGTGCCTGGCTTGTACCATGCGCTGTTTACATCACACAAGAAGTGCCTGGCCTGTACCACGCACTGGTTCCATCACACAAGAAGTGCCTGGCCTGTACCACGCACTGCTTCTGTCAGACAGGAAGTGCCTGTTCTTGCTCCATAAATAAAATCATGGAATTACTCTGCACCTGCAGTCGGATTGCATGCTCTTGCTTTCTTTTCATATCATTGATGTACCAGGCGACTGCTGTCATGGTGATGATGGCTTCTTCCACGGTCTCATAGCCGGGGCTGTTCTTGTCAAAGTGCTTTGCCAGCTCCTACATAAAGGAAAGAAAGAACAAAATTCAGGGCAGAAGAAATACAAACGTCTAAGATCCCCTACAGCAATCAACAAGATGGTGAAAAACCCAAAACTCTAACCCAGAATCAGACGTGGTGGAGACTTCAGGATTCTTTGACCAGAAGGAAGGAGTCCAACCAATGAAAGAGTCCTCTGTACTCTTCCCTTAACCTTCACCTGCTTCAGGGAGACTCCTCTGGGCTCCTCCCACATCTCTCACCTGCAGCAGGGAGACTCCTCAAGACTCCTCCCACATCCCTCACCTGCAGCAGGGAGACTCCTCAGGGCTCCTCCCACATCTCTCAACTGCAGCAGGGAGACTCCTCAGGACTCCTCCCACATCCCTCACATGCATCAGGGAGACTCCTCCTACATCCCTCACATGCAGCAGGGAGACTCCTCAGGACTCCTCCCACATCCCTCACATGCAGCAGGGAGACTCCTCAGGGCTCCTCCCACATCCCTCACCTGCAGCAGGGAGACTCCTCAGGGCTCCTCCCACATCTCTCACCTGCAGCAGGGAGACTCCTCAGGACTCCTCCCACATTCCTCACATGCAGCAGGAAGACTCCTCAGGGCTCCTCCCACATCTCTCACATGCAGCAGGGAGACTCCTCAGGACTCCTCCCACATCCCTCACATGCAGCAGGGAGACTCCTCAGGACTCCTCCCACATCCCTCACCTGCAGCAGGGAGACTCCTCAGGACTCCTCCCACATTCCTCACATGCAGCAGGAAGACTCCTCAGGGCTCCTCCCACATCTCTCAACTGCAGCAGGGAGACTCCTCAGGACTCCTCCCACATCCCTCACATGCATCAGGGAGACTCCTCCTACATCCCTCACATGCAGCAGGGAGACTCCTCAGGACTCCTCCCACATCCCTCACATGCAGCAGGGAGACTCCTCAGGGCTCCTCCCACATCCCTCACCTGCAGCAGGGAGACTCCTCAGGACTCCTCCCACATTCCTCACATGCAGCAGGAAGACTCCTCAGGGCTCCTCCCACATCTCTCACATGCAGCAGGGAGACTCCTCAGGACTCCTCCCACATCCCTCACATGCAGCAGGGAGACTCCTCAGGACTCCTCCCACATCCCTCACATGCAGCAGGGAGACTCCTCAGGGCTCCTCCCACATCCCTCACCTGCAGCAGGGAGATTCCTCAGGGCTCCTCCCACATCTCTCAACTGCAGCAGGGAGACTCCTCAGGACTCCTCCCACATCCCTCACATGCAGCAGGGAGACTCCTCCCACATCCCTCACATGCAGCAGGGAGACTCCTCAGGACTCCTCCCACATCCCTCACATGCAGCAGGGAGACTCCTCAGGGCTCCTCCCACATCCCTCACCTGCAGCAGGGAGACTCCTCAGGACTCCTCCCACATCCCTCACATGCAGCAGGGAGACTCCTCCCACATCCCTCACATGCAGCAGGGAGACTCCTCAGGGCTCCTCCCACATCCCTCACATGCAGCAGGGAGACTCCTCAGGGCTCCTCCCATATCCCTCACCTGCAGCAGTAGATGGTACTTCAGGATTCTTTGTACGGGCTTCAGAAGGTAGGTCTCCAGTGGCAGGGAGTGTGATAACATTGTCTGTCTCTCACGGAAAAACTTGGCCAGGACCTCGCTTTTCATGCAGTCATGGAGGACAGACACGGAGCTGGAAGAACACAGGGAGAAGGCAGTGAGTGAGTGTGAAATTGGTCCAGGATAGCTACTGGAGAGATTGTGGCCTGGAAGGGGCGGCAGCAGCAGCAGCTGGGACTTCATTATCATTGTTCATGGGGATTATCAGTATCAACAATGTCTGGAAAATTAATTTAGCCTCCAAAGCTTTGGCAGAGCTGTGGGCAATGACAGCCTGTGCTGCTGGCTCTTTGGCAGATGAGTGCTGGCTGATCCCAGATGCAGTGTCTAGTGCTCATAATCGTTAGTGTTCAGGACCGGGCTTGGTGTGTCCAGAAGAGCCTGCTCTGGGCTGGTGTTCTAATGAAATGTGCTTGGCTGTGTATAGAACCCAGCGGTTCTGACAGACCCAGGTCCAGTTAGGCATTCTGACGAGATATATGTGCCTAGATACAGAGATACCAGGAGCTCTGGAAGCAGCTCCAGAAGGCTGTGATATATGCTAGGACGCCCTCCCCCATGGAACGGAGTTCAGATTTTTCCCTGCTTCTCCTCTGATTCGTTAAAGTTACTAATCCTGCTTGCTCAGGGAGGCTTCCTCAGCCCCTGCAGCTGGGCTGCCTGGATGAAAGCATACATTTCTGTCATACTTACTTGGGGTAATTCATGCAGTAGAGGGTATATATGTCAAACTCCTCACTCTGCAAAGAGGAGAGAAAGGAGTTAGAAAGGCGGGATAAGGAAACTCATAGAGGAGAACAGGGAACAGTAAAGGAGAGAGCCAGAGAAAGACACAGAGATGTAGAGAGTGAGGGATGGAAAGAGAGAGAAAGTTACTAGCAGACTAGCAGAATGCCTCCCCTGAGACACACATGCAAAACACAGGCTCCTTTGTGCTTATTCCAGATGTTCAGCGGGCCGTAAGCAGGAACATTACTTGGGTAAGCTTAAGACAGGTACTTATCTGACCAGGCTCGCTGACACCCGCTAAGATTTAGCAACGCTCCCGGAACGCATCCATCACTGCCTCTTTTACTCTGGCTAAGTTTTTCCGCGCGTAATGAGTTCTGCGGACGAAATTTAGCTGGGGTGGGGGTTGGACATTTTCAAATCTCGGGTTTTCTCCGGATAACTTCAAAAGTTACCAGGGCAAAGCCTCTGAATGTCGCCCTCGGAGAGACCCACGTGAAATGCAGCGAAAGTAACCCTTAATTAGAAAAATACACCAGAAATGCACGTCCTCCTTTACTGAGCAAAACAGCAAAAAGATATCAGATTGCCACATTTCCCCAAAACTCTCAGAGAACGTTAAAGATTTCCCACAAAAGAATGAGCAGGAAAAACTCCATATACTCCGCAGGGGAAAGAGGAGAAACAGCAGCTAGAGCAGCACAGTATGTGGCATCCTGCCACCAGGCCGGAAGCACAACGGATCCCGTCTTCAGACAGCCAGCCTAGGTGCAAAGTATCCAGGTAATTGGTGCCCATAGGCATCCTGCCTAATCTCCAGAGTAAAGCACGCGGGTACTTTCCCTTGGAAAACTGCACACAGACATGAAGGACTGGCAAGTTTAGCGTCTGCTTTTCCCTGCAGGCAGATCTCTGCTAGGAAACAACAGCAGGCGGATTTGAAAATCTGATCTGCATGCAGTTTCCTCATCCCCGCCCTCCCCACCCCCAGGAACACCTCCCTTCAGTTAGGCTAAACGTCTGCAGGCTGAAGAGCCCCGGGAGGACCTTTGGCTGGATTTTCAGATGGGCCAATTCACTTGGGTACATAAGGCTTGAAAGCTTGACCTCAGCATGAGCAGAGATGATACCGAGCATCACCAGTGTCAGGAATCTCTTAGTTCTCTTCTGAATGTTGTAGTTCATTCTTTACCGCTTTGAGGAAAGGCATCCACCTGGCTAAAATGGCTCCTCCGAAGGTTATCCTCCATCCCATCCCCCACCAGGCTACATGTGAGCTTCCACAGTGCATGCACCCAGGGCCACTGCATCGGGAGGGCAACGGCCCTGGCCAGCAAGCTAGGGAGCTCCAGACCATCTCCAAAGTCTAATGGAAGAGAAAGACAGACAGAGGGACAAAGGAGGGAGTCAGAGAGACAGAAAGAAAGTAAGAGAATAACAAAAAAACAGGAGGACAATGGGAGGAGGGGGTAGAAGACACAAAGAGATTGAAAGAAAATAAACCAGAAAGAGAGACGAGGTGACTTGTAAGTACTTGAGCAGAAACCTCCAAGCCAACACAGCAAACACAGCCTGCAGAAAACTAGACCAGAGCCCACAAGAGCTTCCGGGCTGGATGGCTCGCTCTCTCTCCAACTGACCCCGAGCAACCCAGGCATTGGTGCTCGGGGTCAGGACTGATCTGAGGCTGACCCGAAACCTCAGGAAAGCAGCAGCTTGGGCTGAGGTGTGTGTGTGTGTGTGGGGGGGGGGGGTGACGAATTTTCCGGGCAGCCTTCCAAGACCTCTGCACTCTCCCAGCTCTAGCAGATCTATTGGGCTGCGCTGGGAGGAAGAGCCCCGGGCAAGGGGGAGAACGGTCCTGAGGTTCTGCATCTCAGCCCTGAGCAGTGACAAGGGACGTTCGGCCGGGTGCACCCGAAGGAAAGGATCCAAATAAATTGTAATGTTGCCAGGAATTGGGGAGCAAAACCAAAACCGAGATGCCCTCTTATAACACTACACGCTGCCCCTGCTGTGACACTGATGAAATAGACTCAATGAGGGTCTACGAAAACCCAAGCAGCGGTCGACTTCTTGGCAGCCAAGATTCACGGGGCCAATCGCAGAGTGACCGCAGGGGTTCAGGCCCATGGGTCATGCTGTTCCCCAAGGGGTTGTCCTTTGCAAATTTGGCTGCTGGCACACAGCGGGATGTACACGTGGGCCTTTCCCTCTATTGACCTAACCCCACCCCTTCCCTGCCCGTTTTTGGCCCTTTTACCCATAGTGAAGGGGGAGAGGCAATTCTCAGTGACCCTTTTTTATGTGGGTGAAAATTGCCCCGTCTTATCTGAGCAGTGCTCCAGTGTTTGTCAGCCAAGATTCAATATAATAAAGCAGCAAGTCATGAATTTGGGGGTGGAGAAGTCCAAGGGTACAGAATAGGCTGAAGGTGAGACCTGAGGGTGAGCAAACCTGTACTAAAGCAGTGGTCAGAGCCCGAGGGATGCTGGGATGCAGCAGGAGATGCATAACTGGGGCTGACCACAGAGGAGGGGCGAGCCCCCTATTGACATTGAAAGGTGAGTGTGTGTGTGTGTGGGGGGGGGGGGATCCTTGAAAAGTGGAGGAGGAGGAGGCTCGTACCTCCTAGCCTGGTGCATGGTCCACCAGCATCCCCGAGGATACTGAGGGCGGGGCTCGTGCCCTGCTTGACCCCCACTAAGGGCAGCCCTAGGTATAGCCAGCAAGAAATAGGAGGTGATAATGCCTCTGAACACACTGCTGGCGCTACCTACCTGGAGTACTGTGTGCATGGTCCGGAGGCAGTCCAGAGAAGGGCTACCCAAATCATGTAGGATGTGCCCCAAAAGCTCTCTGAGGTGAGACTTAAGGATTTCAATATATATACCCTAGGGCAGGGGTAGGCAGCGTGACAGACAGGTCTGGTTTCCCGGATATCCACCATGGATATGCGTGAGCTATAGTTGCGTGCACTGCCTCCATTGTTTGCAAATATACCTCATGCATATTCATGGTGGATATCCTGTTTGTGGCATCCCAGGACCGAAGTTGCCTACCTGTCCCTTAGGGTGAAAGGAAATGACGGAGACATTCAAATACGTCGAAGATGCAAAGAAGTTTTGCAGATGAATGGAAGTTGTGGAAGGAGAGGTCATGAAATGAGGCTCAAAGAAGGGAAAACTCAGGCACAATATTGGATAACATTTCTTTGCGGAAAGGGCAGAGGATGCAATCCGAAAGCGGATTTCCAGTGAAGGTGGAGGGGGCTAAAATGGTAAGAAAATTCACCACCATAGCCTGGAATAAGCAGAAAGGATCCTTCATTACAAATGTCTGGATGGGTCTCGCGGTCTCTAGCTGCCATCGGATCCCCTGCTTTAACACTGCTTTCTGACCTTTCATTTGCACTGAGAGCGGAGACAATGAAACCATAAAGTCGACTGACATTAACTTAAAATAAAATCCGTGTGCGTAAAGAATACAACAAAGGGGGACGTCTGGAGAATGAAAGCGAATAGAAAGAATCAAACCCAGATGTGGAATTAAATGTATAGGAGAGAGGGGGGAGAGAGAGTTTGTGAAGGCGCTAAGAATGCCAGAAGCATGTAATTGCAACCCATCCCCCCCCCAAAAAAAAAACAAACCAAACAAATGTGTTTGGGGGCTACTGATGGGGTGGGGGATCCCTTTCTAAGTGTCAGGCAAAAATAAGATGCCCCCCCCCCATCCCATCCCATCCTCAGCTAGCTGCAGACAGGGAACGGGGCAGTGCCAGAGGGTCCGACACCAGGGCAGCACTGCACTGGAGTCTCGCTGCCCTCTTCTGGCCCCTCCATCAGCCTTGGCTCTGAGCATTGACTCGCTGCCCGCTTTCACTGTCTCCCCATGCTGCCCCTATCCTTTGTGCACTCAGGCTGGGGCCCTTGAGAAGCGGTGGGGGGTGGGGGAGGAAGGCAGGGGGTGCTCGGAATCGGTCAGGGGAATAGGTCTGGAAACTGGGAAGGAGGCAGGGCAAAGGAATGGCCCAGTCAGCCAGGTTCACCTTGCATCCTCTGCAGCCGGGGGCTTTGCAGCTCATTGCTTGTCCGCAGGAGTAAGATGGGATGGCAGCCCTGAACCTTACCTCCCCCACTCACCATCTGGGCCTTGAAGAAAGGGGATACAAGAACAGACACTTGCCCGGCTGGCATAACTTACCCTCTGGACAAAGCACTCGGCGATGGAGTGGGCACTCCGGCAACCTTCCAGCTCCTCCAGAAGCTCGCTGGGAAAGGAAGAGGGTGAGATGGTCAGAGCACAGCAGATTCACCCTGGTCCTTCCACGAGCCTGGGCACAGAGTGGTTCAGAGACCTCCTTAAGGCTCCCCAGCGAGGCTGAAGATGTTTTACTGCCCAGCCCTTCCAAGCAGTGAGGGGAGCCCCTGCCCCATGCCCTTCTACCCTGCAAGAAGAGCATGCAGTGCCAGCCTGTGGCGGGCAGAAAGAACGCATTGCCAGGTGCAGGCGCATACTGGGGCAGGGATAAGCGCGCGACAGAGGACTGGATACAAAGTATCCACCCCTGGCTCTGATGGGATTTGCAACAGTAACAAAGGAGTTTCCTTGTGGGTGGAGCAGAGAGGCTGAGACGTGGGCAAGCTTCTCTTCCTAGCCAAGTCAACCCAGATGCGTCCCTGAGATACCCCAGCCCTGGTCCTGCTCACACCAGGGGCCCTGGCTCCTGAGCCAACAAGCAGCCCTCGCTGGAGAGAGCAGAGGCGACGGCTCGGCCCCCTTTGACTGGCCCCGGATTACTGGGGGCTCCTTCTGGGGTTCGGGGGAGGAGCAGAACAGAGAACGTCCTTTCAGAGGTGGGGGGTGGCAAGGAGCAAAAAACCAGAACCCGAAGAAAGTCCGGGTCGGGCAAAGAGAGCCCGCGGTGGTGGGAAACGGATTTGCAGAAATGCAGGGAACTCGGCTTGAAATGAGGAGCAGGGAAAGACAGCACCGAGCTAACCACTGCCAGATGTACTGAGGTCAGCCGGTCTCCAGCGGATTCTGGCATTTTCTTTCATGTTCTCCTGTCTTGCTTGATTTGTTTCCCTAAAAGTCTGTTTATTACATTGTCCTCGGAGCATCAGAAGCTCCTTCCTCTGCTCTCACTGCACGGGCATGTCAGAAACATTCTAGCATTTTATTAGAGACGGAGACTTGGAAACAAGATTCATATGGAGCTCTCTAGCGCTGCAGGACCAGAAGAATCAAATATCAGTGCCCCAAATCCAGAGCCTTCCCAGAGGAACAGTGTAACAGAGTAAATGACAGCAGAAAACCCCCAAATTGGCCCATCCAGTCTGCCCCCGTTGAAATTCTTCCACTTTGGGTAGATGAGCACGTATATTTCAATACTCAGGTCAACTGCAGCTCGTCAGCCCCTTCCCACCCCCCATGTCTTTTGTCTGATCAACCCCTTGCCTACTGCTGCCCTCCGTAGCCATTCCAAGCCTGCCCAGCATCTCTTAAAGTGCAGGCCTCCACCACCTCTGCCAGGGAGGGCTATCTCAGGCCTTATCTTCTTCCTCCATGATTCTCATAATCCAGCACTCAAATGGGTCCCCCTTCCATGGGTTTGCACCAAGCTTTCTAGAAATCCATGCAGCCACCAAAACCAGCTTGGCTGTTTGTCCAAGGCATCTGTATCCTCTTCCCCCATCCCTTGCTCATTGAATATTGCACCATACCACCTCCAATCCGAGCGTTTTCTAAGGAATACGGCACCAAAGACACAGGAATCCTCTCTTATCGAATGGTTAATGCCTTCTATGAGCCACACATTGGTCAGGAACAGGGCATCTTGTTGGTACCATTCTCAATATAAGTATTCGGTTGGTTAGCCTGTCATCTTCCCATTGTATCGTAAACACACAGGTCACCCAGCAGAAGATGAGTGGACTCCTTGTTTCTGGATCCTCTGCCAGAGCAGCCTTGCCCTGTCTGCTTTGGGAGAGGAAGGGAGCTCAGGGGGGGGGGGGGGAGGAGAGATTGGGAGTTAGGTGGGGGGGTGCAGTGCTTCCCATGAAGGGTTAATCCCCAAGCTCCAGGCGGATGGGAGCTGCAAGCTCACGCTGCTGAAAATCTCTTAAATGGATACAGATGGAGCCCCAGTTCTCATTTCCTTGGAAGGAAATCACCATCTCCCCCTCCCCACATAACACTTTGCAACTGAAGGGAAAGGAGAGCGCGAGGGGGGGGGGCCTTTGGCAGGCATCCATGTGCCCTGGATGTTCACACTCCCAGACAGCGCGCTCAGTCTGTCACTTTTTTCAGAAATGCTGCTGGATGCCGCATTCTTCCCTCCTGCTCGGGCTGAAGTGGAGTTATTGTAAGGCCAGCAGTGGCAGGGTACCTACAAACGTCTGGTTTCCATTCAGGGACTGACAGGCAGCCTGATCTGGAGCTGGAGGGCCTGTGCAAAGAGCTATTTGAGGTGAAGAGAGTGAGCTGTGTGTGTTTCGGGGAAGAGGGGGGTGGTGGGGCGCTGTGTGATGACAGAGTCCCTCACTGCTCGGTTTCTGACAGGTGGCAGCACTGGAGGGCACTGCTCTGAGGAAGCTCGCAAGGCTTGGGCTCAGGCAGTGGACTAGAAGCAGCTTCTCTCTCTGCTCCTAACCTATGGGTGACAGCTGAATTCTGGGAGGATCCCTCGGGTGAGAAAAGTCATTTTGCAGCCGATCTGGATAGTTCCCCTGGGAGCAAAGTGTGCAGGCAACAGGGAAGTTTGGGCAATAACCAGGACCCCTCCCCTGTCCATTTGCACAAATACAATGCAGCCAGGCTGATGATCCCCACATGCAACTGTAAATGCTTTTTAATTGTTAGGATTATTTCCTGCATAGGGCAATTAGCTGTAATTCCAAGTTCCTTCAGGGAAAAGGGAGTGTTTCCTAGAGACTACATCTTTACTGCCTCAGCCATTTCAGGCAGCAGGGGACAGAGAAATGATGGCCAACTGCCATGCAGAGCAGAGATAAGACCTGTGATATAAGTAAATCTATATATTTGGGCCAGCCCCATGGCTTGGGGAAGTGCTGTGTGCTGCCATGTGAATAACTTAGGTTAGATTCTCCCGTGTGGTTTCTGCTCCCCGGCTTGGCCGAGAATGCTGCAGAGGCAGCCCTCATAATCCCAGGCAGGGGAAGGGATTCCCAGTCATCATTCAACAGCGACACCTACTGGCTGGATACAGGGTGCACACCTACCAGATTCCAGAGGGAGTCATGCTCTGTATTCCCTGACCAGAGGGAAAATTATTCCATGGGGAATCCCCCCACCCGGGTACTTCTGAATGAAGGCTAATTGGCAATATAAGCTTATTCTGATTGAGTTGGCAGCCCATAGGAGCAGGAGGAAACCAGCAGGACGAAAACAAATCTAAGTCCTCATCCATTAGCTGTAAGGTAAAGATATGCATGGGAGTAACTGCATGGAGAGGCAGTTACTAACCTTAACAGAAGGCATGGGGGTAATTGCAAGGAGCAGCAGTTACTACTCTTATCAGAATGTATGGGGGTATTCTGCATGGAGCGGCAGTGACTACCCTTACCAGAATGCATGGGGGTAATTGCATGGAGTGGCAGTGACTACCCTTACCAGAATGCATGGGGGTAATTGCATGGTGTGGCAGTTACTACCCTTACCAGAATGCATGGGGGTAATTGCATGGAGCAGCAGTTACTCCCCTTACCAGAATACATGGGGGTAATCTTCATGGAGCAGCAGTTGCTATCCTTATCAGAATGCATGGGGGTAATCTGCATGGAGCAGCAGTTACTACTCTTATCAGAATGCATGGGGGTAATTGCATGGAGCAGCAGTTACTACCCTTAACAGTATGCATTGGGGTAATTGCATGGGGTGAAGAGCAGAACTAAGACACATTTCCTTACTACTAATCATACAAAACAATATTCAAATTCTGGTGTCATTTCAGTAAAAGCCACACAAACTCCCTCCATTACGGGACGCATTGTGAAGCAACACAATACCCTGCAAAAAAGTTGCTTGAAAACCTACGTAATAAACCTATACAATATACCAGAACAGCACTAACTGCCAGGACTCAAACAGCAAAAATCCTGTCTATGAAATGGCAACATTTCAAACTACAGTAACACCAAATACCTTGAGAAGCCTAACTCTGCAGGCAGTGCAAGGCTGAAGAGATAGAAACAGAAATGCATTTCCTCCCGAACATTTCCCAAAAGTGACAGAGAAAATAAAAGACTTCCCACACAAGAACGAGCAGGAAAAACTGCATAATCCTGGGGGAAACGGGAGAAATGGCAGCCTTAGAAGCAAACTACAGTATATTGTAAGCTGTGACCCGGCCAGAAATGTGATCTAACCAGAGACAATATTGAGCATCACCACAACTTGAGGATTTGTCTTCATTTCTCTCCTGTAGTTTGTAATTCTTTCCTTTTACCACTTTGGCAACACATGCATGGATTGTCAGGCCAAGAAAGTTTAAAGGCTTCTTGAACCGTGAGAGTTAAAAGAAAGAGAAAAAAAAAGCCAGGCTGACAAAGGCTAGAGACAGATAGAATCAGAGAGTTAAACTGCGAGCAGGCAAGAGAGACCAAAGGCAAGAGAACTAGAGAAAAGCTCCTTGTGTTAGTCCCCTGGGCTGCAGCAAATCCCAGGCCAGGCTCCCACATTCACTAGCTTAAAAGAAAGTCATAAGAGACAAAAATCAAACTCCAGCCTCAAGGTCTCAGAGAAGAAAGGTGAGCAGGAAGGACCGGCAGCTTTACTCTGCTGGAAGCATCTATGTGCCCACACAGTCCCTGGCCACGCAACGAGGTCCCTGAGCACCTGACAACTTTAGGTGAGGCATTCCTGCATGGGGGATATAACCTGCAAGGCAGGGCGTGCCAGTTACAGCCCTAAACAGAAGACACGGGGAGGCAGGGGGCTGCAGCCTGCACGGAGCAGCAGTTACAACCCTAACCATCTTGCAGGGCAGACTGGATGGGCCATTTTGGTCTTTATCTGCGTCATTTACCATATCACTGGGTGATGCCATCCCCGGGCAGGCGGTGCTCTTGCACATCACAAACTCACCTGTTAAACTCATAAATATCTTCAATGTTGCAGAACAAGCTGCTGACCTCCTCAGGTTTGAGGGGCAGGTGGTCACAGTCGATGATACACCCCAGATAATCCTGTAAAGAAGAGGGAGAGGAGTTTGGTGCTCCATGATTACAAGGAGGCCCGCACTGGACGCCTGCTCTGTAACGGGGATGTGTACCCCAGCACCTGAGCGAGCTCTCTGCTGCTCTGACAAGAATAGGAGGGAGGGAAGGAGCGGCCTAGCGGTCAGAGCCCTGGGCTGTGAGCCGGGGAAACCAGGGTCCATATCCCGCATCCCTCCCTGATACGACTTGTGACCTTGGGCAAGTCACTTATTCTCCTATTGTCTCAGGTTCCCACTTAGATTGTAAGCTCTTCGAGGAAGGGACAGGTCATACCTGAAAAAATGTTGTAGACCGTCATGAGCTGAAGTTAGAAAGGAAGTCTAAAAACATGAAATTATAAATTACCAAAAAAAAAAAGTCCTCAGGTTTCTCGGTGCGGAGTAACAGAATTAAGCAGCGCAGTCAGCTTCCTGCACACCTGGCTAAGTACCACTTAAGGTGGTGGGGAGGATACCCGCCAGTGTCCTGCAGCCCCCTCTGAGTCTAGAGATGATGGGGTGGGGACCATATTTGGCTCTCCTTGTTATTTTACATTTTGCCCTTCTAGGTCATTCCCAAACCCTCTCTTCAGAATTCCAGCTGGACACAGTGGAAGCAGCACCGCCGTGGCACGACCGAAGAACAGAGGCCAACGGGGCAGAAAAGCTTTGTCTGTTACTGTGGCCAATGAAGCATCATTTTCCCCGTGGATGTCGGCCGTATTGGGGATGCGGAGGTCGGGAGAGAAGTGAAGAAATGTAGTCAAAATCTGCTGCTGCAGCAAGGCTGGAGCATGGAGAACGAAAACCTGTACGAAACGGACCTCAGAGCAGCATCATCATCATCATCATCATCACCCTGTTCTGGCTTCCTGGGCTGACCCTAGGCAGCTGCAGGGCCCAGTGGGGAGTGGACAGAGCAGGTCCCCCCTTTCCAGGGGCTGAACACCAAGGGAGGCGGGAGAGCTCTCTCCATACCTGAGGTCTGCATACCTTCTGCCCCACTGGAAGAGATGTTGGGGGCAGTTGGATCAACTCCCCCTCCCCAATAAGGATAACCCTGCTTCCCTCAATCCCCACTCTCTCACTCCCCTCTATTTCATCCCTCAGTCTCCACTATCCCCTCCTCAGTCCCTGATTTGCCAGTTAGAAGGCTGCTCCTCCAAAGGGCCTCTCTCTCTCTCTCTCGCTGTCCCCTCCCTCCCCTCTTCCATGGCCGGCCAACAGGGCAGCAGGGGAGGGTAGACGGGTATCTCGAGCTACTCCTGCTGCCATAGGCTTTTCTCCCTCCTGTGCAGATCGGATCAGTTTTTTAACTGGTGCAGAAGGGAGAGGAGCCAGTGGGAGGAGGAGGAGCAAGACACAAGCACCACTCTCCTGCTGGTCGGGCACAGGGCCTAATGACATCATGCTGGAACAGGGATAATTCAGTAGTGCGATGCTCCCCAACGCTCAGGACCTGGGGTCATTGTCCTGTTCCCCCCACCCACACCCCTACCTAAGGACAGCTTCCCTGCAGATCACCATAGCTCCATCTCGTCCTCCATCTGCTGGATCTTTGTCCTGTAGGTTGATATTGAAGAGTTTCTTCTGGCAATCTCCCATTCTTTCAGCACGTTGCTTTTCCAGCATTCTTTTTAATATTTGACTTTCTCATTCATGAAATACATATTTAAATTGTCATTCCTCATCCTGTCTTATTACATCCTTTCAGTGCTCCGAAAGTTTCCTTTCTGCTGCCTGGATTCTGCTCACATCTTTACAATGCGGAGCTCGTGTTTTGGATCCATGGAAAAGTGCTGGATCTGTGGATGGTACCACAGATTGCTTCAAAGCATTCTCTTGATACTGGAACCACTTTGCAGAAACCGTTAAAGTGGACTTAACAAGACAAGGGTCCAGCAAAGAAACCACTCACAATATCCCTGGGAGGGGGGTGGGTTCTCGCCTCTGCTCATCCCAAGAGGCTCTGTATTGGAAAAAAAAGCCCCCCTATGGAGGAGGGCACAGAACCAGGACCACACCCTCAGGGGGACAGAGCTGCTCTCAAGCAACTTCCAGGCTCCAGTTCTTTCCCACCTGCCCGGTCATACAATCCAGTATCCCGGAAATGGAATGGGCTTGTAGCTAATTTCCCATGCCGGGGTATCAGTGATTCCCTGCCCAAGTTTAAGGTTGAGAACTCACCTCTGCGATGCTCTTGAGGTCCCTGACATAGGCCTGCTCAGTCTCCACGATCTCCAGCACGACTCTGTCCAGGTGCGACAGCTTCATTCTGGGATCGCGGCCTTTGCTGACGACTGGGGGCCAGGGCCCTCCCCTGCTGTCGGCCTGGAAGCGCCTCATGACATAAGAGCCCTCGGCTTCGCGCTGGCCGTCCAGCTGCACGACCGGGGTCAGCTCCAGGCTGATGTCGCTGCCATTCTGCTGCAGGTAGGGCAGCCCAGAGTGAGAGGAGGAGCTACCAAAGGAGCTGTGACTGTCCTGCAGGGAGGCCGAGGAGGCCGAGGAGCTCAGGCTGATGGGCCTGTCGCTGTCTGAGCATACCGTGTTCACTGAGGTGCAGCTGCCCGAAATGGGCTCAGCGGACATGCTGGAAAGAATCCCGCTCAGCGAGGAGGCGGAGGAAGGTCTAGGCCCTGCTGTGGAGGGAGAGAGAAAAGGGGTGAAACTTTGCACAACCAATAAAAGTAGAGACTGCACCATGGCTGCAGCCTCCCACATCACATCAGGGGATGCTCACTAGTATAGTAAAGTTATTACGCTCCCCCCCCCCCCCCCACCAAGTCTGTATATATATATCTATATCTATCTATCTATCTATCTATCTATCTATCTATCTATCTATATATATATATACCACTGCCGCCTTGATGTCCACTACCCCTATATAGTGACCCTAGACATGGAAACTAACTATGGCTACTGGGGACTCGCTGCACTACCCTTAATTCCAATGCAACACAAAGGCTGGCTAGCAGAATCTAACGGACACAGATGCCGGTGGCTGACCTTTATGACCCCAACCACAGTTGGCTATCACTGTTCCG
Organism: Rhinatrema bivittatum; assembly: GCF_901001135.1. Taxonomy (NCBI): domain Eukaryota; kingdom Metazoa; phylum Chordata; class Amphibia; order Gymnophiona; family Rhinatrematidae; genus Rhinatrema; species Rhinatrema bivittatum. The sequence goes on from NC_042625.1 coordinate 78,260,773, forward strand.
GGGCACAGCCTGCAGCGCTGCACACAGCTAGAAACAGCTTTTAATACAACGTGCCAGCAGTAACGGTCCATTAAATAATGTCTCCTAGGCTGAGTAACTGGAACAGATGGAACCAACCTGGTGGAACATAGGTCATCAAGCCAACGTTCACCCAACTTGAGCTTGTATGAGCGAGGCACCGCTGGCTGGTTAGTTAATTGTAACACCATCTACAGACACTTTCCAGGCAGCAGTGTAACCTGGAGGTCAAATGGCAGGAGGTTAGCTGGTCCGTCAGAGAATCTTTTTGAGGTCATGTGCCGGGGAGGGGGGGGGGGTCTCACGCAAGCAGCGTCTTGGGTGGGACTTCCCTCCTTGCCAACTGGGGATGCCGAGAACTGGGCCATGAGTGCCAGCCTGGGCACCCACAGCACAGATTCACCGCCACTGATCAAGTGCGACTTCTCTTCCGACTACCTTACACCAACAGCCACAGCGTGGCATGGACAGTGTGCTGGCACAGGCGTCGGTGAGGGCGTGCGGTGGCAGCTCGGTGATTAAGGCCCCCCCCCCCCTCCCAGCCCTCACCCCCTGGCCAAAGGTGGCAGGGCGGTTCCTGCTGTTGCAGTACACGTCACTAGGGCACTGCGCCATCGCCCAGAAAACATGCAGAGGAGAGGGGGAACTTCTGTTCCCATCAAAGATTTTTCAATCAAACAAAAAAAACAGGAAGAGGGCAGGGCCAGAAAGTGTGCGACCGACGGACCCTGCTCGACTGCACTCAAGAATGTCGCTTCAGCCCTCGCAAGGGTTAGACAGGATATATTCATCCTGCAAACAGAAAGAAAACAGAAACCGGCAGATGACTGCAATGAGAGCCTTGTGTTGGGGGAGGGCGCCTCCTGTAAGAGCCTGCCGCCCAGTAAAGCAGAAGGCCGTAGACTCTATACCAGCAGAAACCGGCAAAACATACTCTCAGGCCACAAGAAAGAGAGAGGCTGGCAGAGCCTCCTGCATCTTCAAAGGGCTCTAGGGATCAGTCCGTTATAAGAGAGGCTCTGCTTCCTGATTCTCCTCTTCCGGACACTTTGTTCATCAATCATTCTGATCTTCTTCACAGGCATGGAAGCCTCCTTGGCCAGGGGCTCAGGGCCATGTTTTCAGTCCTTAGGTTCCTTCTGCTGGAGGAGGCTCTTTGGAAAGCACATTGTGCCTATCCCCATCACTATCACTAGGACACATTGGCCCTGTGTCCTCAGCACTAGCACGCACTACACTTATGTTTCCATCACTAGCACACACAGCCCTATGTCACCATTACTAGCACACGCTCCCATGTCATCATAACTAGCACCCATTGCCCCTGTGTCACCATCACTAGTATACACTGCTTCCATGATCTTATCACTAGCACATACTGCTCTGTGTCACCATCATTAATACACACTGCTTCCATGTCCTCATCACTAGCATACACTGCTCCTTTGACCCTATCACTAGCACGTCCTCATCACTAGCATACACTAGCACGTCCTCATCACTAGCATACACTGCTCCTTTGACCCTATCACTAGCACACATTGCTCCCATATCCTCATCACTAGCTCACACTGCCCTTGTGTCAATATCACTAGCACACATTGTCCCGTGTCACCATCACTAGCATACACTGCTTCCATGATCTTATCACTAGCACACACTGCTCTGTGTCACCATCATTAATACACACTGCTTCCATGTCCTCATCACTAGCATATACTGCCCCTCTGACGCCATTACTAGCACACACTGCTCCCATGTCCTCATCACTAGCTCACACTGCCCTTATGTCAATATCACTAGCACACATTGTCCCGTGTCACCATCACTAGCATACACTGCTTCCATGATCTTATCACTAGCACACACTGCTCTGTGTCACCATCATTAATACACACTGCTTCCATGTCCTCATCACTAGCATATACTGCCCCTCTGACGCCATTACTAGCACACACTGCTCCCATGTCCTCATCACTAGCTCACACTGCCCTTATGTCAATATCACTAGCACACATTGCCCCATGTCACCATCACTAGTATACCCTGCTTCCATGACCTTATCACTAGCACACACTGCTCTGTGTCACCATCATTAATTCACACTGCTCCCATATCCTCATCACTAGCTCACACTGCCCTTGTGTCAATATCACTAGCACACATTGCCCCATGTCACCATCACTAGTATACCCTGCTTCCATGACCTTATCACTAGCACACACTGCTCTGTGTCACCATCATTAATTCACACTGCTCCCATATCCTCATCACTAGCTCACACTGCCCTTGTGTCAATATCACTAGCACACATTGCCCCATGTCACCATCACTAGTATACCCTGCTTCCATGATCTTATCACTAGCACATACTGCTCTGTGTCACCATCATTAATACACACTGCTTCCATGTCCTCATCACTAGCATACACTGCTCCTTTGACCCTATCACTAGCACGTCCTCATCACTAGCATACACTAGCACATCCTCATCACTAGCATACACTGCTCCTTTGACCCTATCACTAGCACACATTGCTCCCATATCCTCATCACTAGCTCACACTGCCCTTGTGTCAATATCACTAGCACACATTGTCCCGTGTCACCATCACTAGCATACACTGCTTCCATGATCTTATCACTAGCACACACTGCTCTGTGTCACCATCATTAATACACACTGCTTCCATGTCCTCATCACTAGCATATACTGCCCCTCTGACGCCATTACTAGCACACACTGCTCCCATGTCCTCATCACTAGCTCACACTGCCCTTATGTCAATATCACTAGCACACATTGTCCCGTGTCACCATCACTAGCATACACTGCTTCCATGATCTTATCACTAGCACACACTGCTCTGTGTCACCATCATTAATACACACTGCTTCCATGTCCTCATCACTAGCATATACTGCCCCTCTGACGCCATTACTAGCACACACTGCTCCCATGTCCTCATCACTAGCTCACACTGCCCTTATGTCAATATCACTAGCACACATTGCCCCATGTCACCATCACTAGTATACCCTGCTTCCATGACCTTATCACTAGCACACACTGCTCTGTGTCACCATCATTAATTCACACTGCTCCCATATCCTCATCACTAGCTCACACTGCCCTTGTGTCAATATCACTAGCACACATTGCCCCATGTCACCATCACTAGTATACCCTGCTTCCATGACCTTATCACTAGCACACACTGCTCTGTGTCACCATCATTAATTCACACTGCTCCCATATCCTCATCACTAGCTCACACTGCCCTTGTGTCAATATCACTAGCACACATTGCCCCATGTCACCATCACTAGTATACCCTGCTTCCATGACCTTATCACTAGCACACACTGCTCTGTGTCACCATCATTAATTCACACTGCTCCCATATCCTCATCACTAGCTCACACTGCCCTTGTGTCAATATCACTAGCACACATTGCCCCATGTCACCATCTCTAGTATACCCTGCTTCCATGACCTTATCACTAGCACACACTGCTCTGTGTCACCATCATTAATTCACACTGCTCCCATATCCTCATCACTAGCTCACACTGCCCTTGTGTCAATATCACTAGCACACATTGCCCCATGTCACCATCACTAGTATACCCTGCTTCCATGACCTTATCACTAGCACACACTGCTCTGTGTCACCATCATTAATTCACACTGCTCCCATGTCCTCATCACTAGCTCACACTGCCCTTGTGTCAATATCACTAGCACACATTGCCCCATGTCACCATCACTAGTATACCCTGCTTCCATGACCTTATCACTAGCACACACTGCTCTGTGTCACCATCATTAATTCACACTGCTCCCATGTCCTCATCCCTAGCTCACACTTCCCTTATGTCAATATCACTAGCACACATTGCCCCATGTCACCATCTCTAGTATACACTGTTTCCATGCCCTTATCAATAGCACACACTGCCCTGTGAAACCATCGCCAGTATACACTGATTCCGTGTCTTCATCGCTAGCACACACTGTCGCAAGGCCAGGATTTATGCACGGGCATACTAAGCCTGTTCCCAGGGTGACAAATTTGGGGAGTGGTAAATTTCCTGCTTTCCTCCATCCCACAATTCTGCCCTGGACCTTAGACAACACCCCTCCCACTGCCACCGCCATTGCCTCCTCCTCCTCCTCCTGCCGTGGCTCCAGTAGTGATCCTCAGTGGGCGGTGAGCGCAGGGGTAAAGCCTCTGCTCACAGGTCCTGCCCTCTCTGTGCTTCTGTGCAGGGTGGCAGGGCCCGTGAGGAGCGCAGGCTTAATCCTTGCACTAACTGTGCTATGAGGATTGCCAGTGGAGTTCGAGGTTCACTGCACATAACTTGGAGGTTTGCTGGAGGGAGGTGGACTGAGGATGGTGTGGTGCCAGCACTGAATCAGTGCCTAAGGGGCAACACTGGGTCAGAACCAGGTGCCAGCTGCAGAATTCAGACTGAACCCATGTGCCCCCCCCCCCCCCCCACCCTCTTCTTCTCTTTTTGGCACAGGGTTCAAAGCTATCCCAAGCCCTGTGCAATCACCTGAGCAGTGCAGCAGGGAGTCCTTGTCTGGGCTCTGGCTCCCATGCGTCTCACAGAGAAGCCACGGCTCTTCCTCCAGCTGCTCATCCTGCACTCTCAGCCACCGCAGCAGCTGCGTGACAGCCTAGAGCCGGGAGCACGCGCACTCTGCGCAGACACCTTCTCCCACCCCCTGGCGTAGCACATCACACACACACACACACTCCCAGCACTCTCACACACACACACACACACACACACACACACTCACACTCCCAGCACTCTCTCACACACACACACACACACACACACACACTCACACTCCCAGCACTCTCACACTGCTCTCAACACATTCACACAACCCTCCCCCAGCACCGCCACACTGCATAAACACCTCTTCACCTCCTGCCACTAAGAAGCAGGAAACAAGAAGCCACAGCAGGTGGGGCGTGGAGAGCTGGTGCTGGTGGTGGCTGCTTCGGTCCTTCCCTGCATCCTACAGCAGTAATTAGAGCTCTGCCAAACTCTTTCTGTCAGCTTCTCACCTGCCCTGCTCTCTGTTTCTCGCTTCACTTCATCTGCATGCAACTGGATCTTAGTTTTGCCTATAATCAGAGCAGCCCTCTTTCTTCTCATCTCCAGAAATCCCCCTCCCCAGGGCTCTGCCCCGAGGTGGCTGCACAATCAGGTGAAAGATGATTTGCCCGCAAATCGTTACACAGGGTTGGAGGATGCTGGCGACAGGGAGGGCACAAACCTTGCTTGGCTGCTTTCTTCACGCTGCCCCGTCGGGCTCCCTCAGGCATGGTGATCCGATCTCAAACTGACGCTCTGAAAGGCAAGAAGAGACCAGAAGTGAAGACACACAGAGTCCGTTTGTCCTCCCTGCATGCACTTGTCTCTCCCCCCGCCCCAAAAAAACACACCAATCATCTCATGAGGCAAATATATCCCCTGAATCAAGCCTAAGAGGGCTTGACTAAGGGACACATACACAGTTACCCCCTCCAACCTAGCTTATATACAGATAGTCCCTGCCCTCCCAGCTCCCCTGCTCCACAAAGTGCACCTGCCAGGGTCCTTCCCTGAACAGAACTGGCAGGCAGGCAGAGATAAAAGGGACACAGACACCCAGGCAGCTTACAAAAGCAATCATATAGGCTCACCTCACACGCGCAGAATGCACTGCTGCACACTCACTTTCTAGCTGCAGAAACCTGGAGTCCCCCAGAACATTAAACCAGAAACTTCAGCAGACCCCCGGAGCCAGAATCTGTCCCTGGGGGAGGGGCGTTGGATTACTGACGGTCTAAGAATGAAAACTGCAAAAGCCCTGACACAGTGTAACCAGAGACACTCCCCAAAGCCAGCTCTGCACTGGGTGTATTTACAGGCAGCGCCTTGCTCCCAGGCTTTAATGCCTGACCCACAGCATCCTGGCATGTGCTGCTGCTGCTGGTCCGTACCAAGCCAGGAAGCGCCGAAAAGGCAAGGCTAGCCCAGAAGCTGGCCTCTGTACTTGCCCCATCTGGCAACCCTTTCAGCCGTAGAAAACAGTTTCAGGTCTTCTATTCAGAGAGAGAGAGAGAGAGAGAGAGGTATTCTTGCATGGCATGCTCGAGGGTGAACAATGAAACAGCTGCCAGTCACAGCTGGATTCTCTACGCAGAGCTGTGTCAGCGTGAGGAACTCATGCCATGGGAGCGGGGCCAGCTTGAGAGACCCTGAGCTGACCCTGGACTCTGCTCACACATATGGCAGCTTTGTGCACAGCCATGTTCTCCCAGCCCTGCAGCAGGACCCAGTACAACTTCTCTGCTTTCACTCTCCAGTCTCTGCAGTAAGGACCAGGCTGTACTGAATACGCTTTCTCGGTGACTGCTGCAGTCTGTAACTAAAGCGGTGAGTTTCCTTATGGAAGGGTCAGGGTCAGTCTTTCTTTGGGGAGGGGGGGGTAGGCAGTGGGGGGATCCACAGATTCCTCCTGCTTGTTTGCACTTCCATCTCAATAACGGGAGCTGGGATCTGGTGCCATTCTCCCCCACCCCCACCCCCTATTTTATATTCCATTCCAACTTCTTTTAGTCCAGACTCTACAGTGACAGTCCTTGGGCCTGCCAATCATGGGCCCTAACTCTCGCCACTAGGTGTCACCCTTTCACAATGACTATGACTCCTTCCTCCACCAAGGGGCTGTGATCACTGCCACTGCAGCATCCCTAGGCCTGGTTGTAAGTTGGGGCTGGGAATCAAACTCCAGACCCCTCTACATGGCAGCACCCACACTGCCCCGAGTCACCAGGCCAGCCAGCACACCACATGGCGACATCTTGCCTTTCTGACGTCTACCTTCAAATGCCAGTCATATGCATCCACAGGCCAGTGCCAAACATACCATGAACATCGGTGAGTCCCCTCCTCCAAAGCCAGGGGGCCCGAGGGCCTTCACGCTTGCTTCTTATATAAACACTTCCGTTCTATAGTTACTAGTGACTCCCCTCCACAAAATCCATTGCAATACCTACAACCTCCCCTCCCACCACCAACTGCCCCTTCCTCGCAACCCCTATTTGCTGTGGCAGTGGCACTGGGTTTCTGTTTTTTTTTGTTTTCATTTTTACGTCAATTTCGGAGCACACTGCTGCATCCTGGAAGTGAGGACCAGGGTTCATCAAAGCAAGAGAGCAATCCGTTCTTTGAAGCTGGGGTCCAAGAGCCATCTGTGATGAGGGCCTGCACACGCAAGACATGCAGAGAGGGCCCTGATGCTCAGCTAGGCATGACCCAAACTCTCCCATCAACCACATTCATCCCTCAGGCGCCGGTGCTAGTTCCTCCCTGGATGACTTGTCCCAGGGACCACAGCTGCACCACCGTCTCTGACAGTAGATGTTGGGAAGTCACTCAGGTGACAGTGGGATTCTTCACAGCTGGCACCCACCTACAGGGACTGGGAGATAAGACAAGAGATGGGATCTGTGGTGCTTCTGAGCCATCAGCCTTCATTCGCAACTTCGGGGGGGGGGGGGGGGGGGGGGAGAGAGAGATGATTTTCCTCCTCTATTTTCAATTCCATCCCAACTTATTTGATTCTAGACTTTGGAATGGATTCCAGCAGAGGACAGAAGCTCCTCAGAAGGGGTGTTCTCAGTTTTCTGGTGGTGGTGGTCTCAGAAAGGGCGTGCTGGCCGAGGACTCTCCATGTTAGGACTGAGATATCCGGAGCTTCAAGGTGGTGAGGGTGAAATGTCAAGGACTTCCTGGTACTTCTGTTTCTACCATTCGTGAACCCAGAAAGGGACATTGAAAAGTGTGAGAGGCCCAACATTAGCAAAACAAACAGAGAAACCTCTGGCGCTTCAGGAGAGCAATTGGGAGGTTTGTCAAACGCCATGAGTTCAACTATCCCAGGTCTTCTCCTGAATAATTCCTGCAGGGCTCTGGGGGCTGGAGCTTCTTTCTTCCTGCGAGTCCACTGGGAATGTTTCTGCTACCATCATCTAGTCAATGGCTGTACTGTGTACGTCGGTATCCATGAGATGATGGCATTGCGCCCACTCTGTTAGTGCCAAGCCAAGTCTCCTACTAAACCGGGCTGTCTAAGGCCTCTGTGGCTCAGCACAGTCACGTTGTCTGCTGGCCTCTGCAGCACAGTCCATGCTGACTCTACAGCAGAGGAAAGCCTGCCACTGACTCTGCACAGCGAACATGTCCTGGAGAGCAGCCAAGGACCGTCTGGCCAAGTTTCCCTATCACTTACATCCATTAACATACTGCAGCTTCCCCCAATTCAGAAAATATTCCATCTCCCTCCTACTGCCCGGCGTAGTGCATATGTAAAATACGTCTGGCCAGCTTCTTCAATCCCATCCCCCACCAGGGAAAATGCTGTTATTGTTGTGTGGTAGGATGGTGCACGTGTGGGAAGATCCTTTGGGTGGGGGAGAAGGAGCAGCTGGTGACTTAGGGTGCCATCTCTCCCCTTTACCAGATCAAGCTGAAGTTTCTTTATCTGGACTCAGCCAGCAGAAGACAGAAGCTTGAGGCTCTGCTGGCATTAACACAAGCCCTTGTCCAAGATCTTTGTACGTTAGTATTTAAAAGCAGCTCAGGGCTCGGGGACTGTGAGGAGGAAGGGGCAGAACCTAGAAGACCACCATTCAACACTCAACCTGTGACTCCTCAGGACACTTGTTGGGGCGGAATCTCTTTCAGCATCTCAGAACAGAATGGTACTCGGAAAGAAAGCATGAAGAAAGGTAACGCTCTCACTCCCTGGAACTAAAGTATCTGCATAAGACTGGGTTTGGAGGAGGGGAGCATACAGCTTTGGGTGCAGTTGAGAGTTCGGTTTTGGGGTGGTCTGTGCATCAGCCTTCCCTTGGGATTGTGAGGATCACTCGCGCGCTGGCTGTGGCATGCAGTCCCTTCCATCTCAACCATCACCTGGGCCATTACCTCTGAAACACATCTGCACTTATATTTGGTTTGGATGTTGTCCCATGTGTGGGTGCTCTTTCCACATCCCTAAAGAGCAACAGAGAATACAAGGGCAGAGGAAGGCTTCCAGAGACAATCAGCTTCTGCCCATTAACCTAAATACTGCAGTACTGAAGACTCTGTTTGATCTTCAGCTTTATAAAGTCACCACTAAGGATCTTGTGTGCTTGATACATAATTGTGCTTTTCCAGGTCACAGAATGTCATGTGTGTGTGTATGTGTGTGTGCATGTTTTCCATGTCAGAGAATGCTGTGCATGTCCTCTCTACATCACTTGCAGTTCCTGTAACTGTATAAAGAATCATTTTATATTATTTTGGATTTAAGTAAGTCCCCCACTGTAGGTGGTTTTCGAGATGCCATTAAGAGGTGTTTTAAGGACAGTGCAGCTGATGTGTTGAATAAGGTGGCCCTAGAAACCTGCTCCTTGTCATGATTTTGGGTTCTCTGGGATAATCAATTGTGATGCTCCTCTTCTGTGAGGAGGGGGAAAGGGATTTAAAGCTCTGGAATTTGTTGCCAGAGGAGGTGGTTAGTGCAGTTAGTGTAGCTGGGTTCAAAAAAGGTTTGGATAAGTTCTTGGAGTAGTCCATTAATGGCTATTAATCAATTATACTTAGGGAATAGCCACTGCTATTAATTGCATCAGTAGCATGGGTTCTTCTAAGTGTTTGGGTAATTGCCAGGTTCTTGTGGCCTGGTTTGGCCTCTGTTGGAAACAGGATGCTGGGCTTGATGGACCCTTGGTCTGACCCAGCATGGCAATTTCTTATGTTCTTATGATGCTAAGAGAGGACAAGGCCACAGTGAAGAGATCAAATTAATTTTTTGCTTTGGCTTTACTGAGGAAGATGAAACGCAGATACCCATGCCAGAAGTGATATTTAAAGGTGATGATTCACAGGAAATGAAACAAATCTCAGTGAGCCTGGAAGATGGACTAGGGCAAATTGACAAACTAAAGAGTAGCCAATCACCTGGTCCAGATGGTATACATCCCAGAGTGCTGAAAGAACTGAGAAATGAAATTGCAAACCTACTGTTAGTAATCTGTAAACCATCACTGAAATCAGCTACAGTACTTGCAGAATGGAGGGTGGCCAATGTAACGCCAATTTTTACAAAAGGTTCCAGGGTGATCCAGGAAACTACAGCCTACAATCTTCAACAATTTGTCCCTGATATCGGTGTCGGGAAAAATAGTTGAAACTATTCATAAATGATCTAGAGATGGGAACAACAAGTGAGGTGATCAAATTTGCTGAAGACACAAAATTATTCAACATTGTTAAATCACAAGAGGATGTGAAAATTGCAAGAGAACCTTGCAAGACTGGGAGATTGGGCCTCCGAATGGCAGATGATATTTAATGTGGACAAATGCAAAGTGATGCACTTAGGGAAGAGAAACCCAAATTATAGCTACAAAATGCAAGCTTCCACATTAGGAATCCCCATTCAGGAAAAGGATCTAGGTGTCATTGTTGATAATAAGTTGAAATCTTCTGCTCAGTGTGCAGCAGCAGCCAAGAAAGCAAATAGAATGCTAGGGATAAATAGGAAAGAAATGGAGAATAAACAGAGGATATCATACTGCATCTGTATTGCTCCATGGTGAGACCTCATCTTGAGTATTGGGTTCAGTTCTGGTCCCCACATTTCAAGAAAGATATAGCAGAATTAGAAAAGGTACAGAGAAGGGTGACCAAAATGATAAAGGGGATGGAGCGA